>NC_077230.1:265821942-267048192 GCF_027887165.1 Monodelphis domestica | reverse complement strand
TACCACGAGGGGGATGACGGAGTCGAAGTAGAGATATGAGGTGGCAGGAATGAGTCTTTATTAATCACCAATGAGCCACAGCCAAAGCTCTGATCAAAGGACCCTTCCGAAGGCTTTTACCAGTCCAGAGATCCAGATTCAATACCACACAAGTCAGAGAGAAGATAGAGAAAGATTAAAGCTGGAGCCTGGCCAAAGGCCAGGCTCCAGCAAGGACAGGCATCAGTGCGAGCTGGAAGGGAAGAAGAGCAGAAGAGAGAAAGGCGGAGCTGGCTGAGGCATATTTAATCTCTTTGATATGCAAATATACACAGTACACAGGGATGATCATCATTAGTTAATGACAAGGTATAGGTGTGGTTTCTCTTAACCAGGTGAGCACAAAGAAACCTGTGTTCCCACCTAACCTGGGGGAACCTGGGGTCAAGGGTCAGAGGCTTTCCCAGCCATGTGCAATACTGAGCATGCTCAAGACTGAGCATGCTCTCTTCTAAGTCAATCTGTACATACCAACTGTTCCCCTTGCCCATAGCTAGGGGTGGACTGCTACACCAGGTCTATCCCACTAATGTAGACTGGGGGGGGGGTGGGTAGGGTGGGGAAGGTGAAAGAAGCCAGTCTGAAAAGGATTTATGGCAGTAAAAGTTTTCAACTTGATACTGAACAATTGCATTCCAGATACTAAAGGATGGAAAATATAGTTATAAAAAACATCATGATATTCAATATTAGTTTATTTTGTTTTGTTTTGATTTTTTGAAACCTTTACTTTCTGCCTTAGAATTGATTCTGAGTATTGATTCCAAGACAGAAAAGTGGTAAGGGCTAGTTGGGGTTAAGTGACTTGCCCAGGGTCACATAGCTAGGATAGGGTTTTTAAAATGGCTTTAATTATCCTTTAAAAATATTTTCTAGTAATTTTATTAATAAGACCTCACCTGGAAAAAGGGCAAAGCAAACTTTCATGTAAATGTAAATAGTCACAAATTAGTAAGGTTTTTCTTTAAAAACAAATTCTTTCTTTTTCCTTTTTTGGGTCCATTTTCCAACACTTTAACTTTTTGCTATTCTGTGAACCCTTTCCAAGTTCTCCATATGCCTAATAAATAAAAAAAGGAGAAAAAGAAGGTTAAGAAGAGAAGGGGAAAGTCTTGTATAATAGGAGAATTGTCTCACTATTCCAACCTAGTACTATATTTGCATTGTGTGGCCTAACCAACCCCCCATACCCCTATGATGCCCCTATAACACAACATTCCATTTTTGATACACTCAAAATACCTTGTTACTTCACTTATAGATGAATAACAATGATAAAGAACACTAAATAGTATTTTCAGATAATACTCAGGCAATCAACCAATAAGCATTCATTAAGTGCTTACTCTATGCCAGTTAATGTGGTAGGATTTAGTACTAGGGATACAACAAGTACAACAAATGAAA
The DNA here is from genome assembly GCF_027887165.1 of Monodelphis domestica. Taxonomy (NCBI): domain Eukaryota; kingdom Metazoa; phylum Chordata; class Mammalia; order Didelphimorphia; family Didelphidae; genus Monodelphis; species Monodelphis domestica. Next base: position 267,046,746 of record NC_077230.1, on the reverse strand, counting down.
CAATCCTCATTCACAAGAAGCTTATATGCTAAATGTTTACAACAAAGAGGACAAATTAAATTAAGTACATCAAAAACATAAAAGTGAATAAATACAAAGTAAATATTAGGTAATTTCAGAAGCAACTGGGGGATCAGGAAAGACTTCATATAGAATGTAGCATCTGGCAACATTTTAAAAGAGAAACTGTACAAGAGGTAATGATGCAGTGCATTATTGGCATGAAGGAAAGAGTATAAAGGCATCGATAAGAGATATAATTTAGTACGTGATGAACAGAGAGGGCAGTTTGGCCAGGTGGCTGAATGCAAGGAGGAAGTAATACATAACCTTGAGTCTGGCAAGAGATTGGACCCAGATTGTGAGGGGCTTAAAAGTTAGAGAGACATTTATATTTAATACTCAAGGCAACAGAAAGTCACTGGGATAGACTGTGTAGATGAGTCACACCACTAGATCTATGCATTAGAATTTCTTGACAAGCATGTAGAATAGTTTAGAGTAGTAAAAGATTTGTAGCAAGGAAGATGTTGCAATAACCTAGATGAGAGGGAGTAAAGGCCTGAATTGAGGAAGTAGCTGTAGGAATAGAGAAAGGGAACAATGTTGCAAAGATAGAAAAAACAAGCTTGGCAAAAGGTTAGAGATGTCGGGTGAGGGAAAGTGAGAAGTTAAGGATAATGCTGATTATCACTAAAGTTGGAACCTGGGAGGATGGTGGTACTTTGAACAAAAATAGGGAAGTTTGGAAGAAGAAAGGGTTTGTGGGGAATATCTAGCTGGAAATAAAGAACTGAAGCTCAGAAAATAGACATGCACATGAAGTTTATTACTCATGTCTGTGTATAAAAAGCTTAGAGAATTTTTAGTGGTCTGTTTTCATGGGAAGCATTATAAGAAATAATGGGAAAGGATATTACTTGGCTTTTTTCCATTAGGATACAAATTTAGTCACCTTTAAAAATTCTTGGGAAAGTTATGATTAGAAAAATTAGCATAATTCAAGTGAATGCATGTATGCTGTATATATTATATACATGTATATTTACACAAACATGTGCACATGTGTTATATTCATGTATGTTACATACATATCTTTATGTATCAATTCATATTGTATATACATATGTATATATAAATATACCAAAATAATATTAAGGTGAAAAAGGCTCTAGCATCTGGAGAGGGGTGGCCAGATCTGCTCTAAAAAGTGTTGTTTTAATATTGTTTTAAAAGAAACAATCTTTTTTTTTAAATCTTTTAAATCTTTTAAAATCTTTTAAAAGAAACATCTAAAAGATAAAGATGAGGTTTGAGTGCATTCAAGGCACTGGGGAACAAAGGCGTAGAGATGGCAGATGAGGTATCATGTGTAACAGAAACAAGAAAGCCAGTTTGGTTTTGGCTGGATGATAAGTGTGTGGGAAAAGGAATAAAATAAAATGAGATTAGAAAGATAGGCTGGACCAGTTTACTAAGATTGCTTAAAGTTCAAAAGGAGTGTGTATTTGATCCTAGAGCCTACTGGAAGCCATTGGAATTTATTAAGTATTTAACCTCTTTAAGTCTGTTTTCTCATTCCTAATAGGAAGTGCTTGAACTTATGTGTCTCCAAGTTTCAAAACAAGTGAAAGATTTTGTGATTCTCAGATTATTTTATGGAGCTGATTTGGGGGAAAAAAGTTGCTAGTCATAATGTCTTTCACAAGCTTTTCAGAGAGCTAAAATTTTGGCACAGTTGAGAAAGGGTATATATTAAAGTTAAAAAGTATGAAAAGGGTCATCAGGATTTCTTCATATGTTGCCAATTAAGTCCTTAACTTAATAGTTGACAAAACTAATGATTACTTCTTCATAAGAAGCTCTTAATATATGAAACAAATATTGGCCTTAATAGGAGAAATCACTTATTCAATAGTTCTAAACACCAACTGGATACATTACACTATTTTGATCAACTAACTACTATAAAAATCATTAGTTTAAATCTGAGGTGCCAATTTACCCTTCCCTTCACACATCCTACTTTTCATCCCTGAATGCAACCCCTCAATGAAAGTGTCTTCTACCATTTAAAGTTTCTTAAAGTATTTTGTAATTATCTTGTTTTTATTATAATCTACCTAGTATTATACTGAACTCTGTACATGTCACACCATCTTATTTCACTCTTCTCACCAGTGAAAAATAAGCTCTTAATGGGCAAGCGGCTGCCTAGGCCAGAACCTTGCTTAAGAAATATCAGTTAGTCTGACAACTCCTCCAAAATATCATGGTTATTGGAAATCTAATCTCCTGCCTGTAGCTGAGCACTGTGTTCTGAAAAGTATCTAGTACACTATATCCTCACACTGCCATCATTAATGTCATCATAAGTCATCATTACTTAACATTCCAGAGAAGCTAGAAATTTTGCCATTTGAAGCACAAAGTCCTGCAGATCACAATGGCTAAAGAAATTATCTCATTAAGAAACAAAAATAAGGTTTTCATGTATTTCATGTATTTTTTTTTATCTTTTTGCTCATTATTGATGATTTGGACACATTTTTTTCAGAACTTAAATACCAAAAAAAAAAGTCATTATCACATATTTAGTAGCAGGGGAAAAGATTATAAATGGAACTGTAGCTATCTATTACATATCCCTTGATTTTCCTTTTAAGTTTAAAAATTCAACCTGTAGCTTTTAAAGCTTTCCTGCTTAATGGTATTCTTTCAGTCTTTCTTCTTCTCTCTTCTCTGCATGTTCTAAAAAGATAATAAAATAAAACTTTGTCCCTTTTTCTTTCATTTCTTTGTTTCTTTGTCTTGTAATTATGTATTATTTGGTATTTTGAGTCTATGAACTGTCAAGAGGTAGACATTATGTTTCATCATCAATCCTCTGGAAATATGGTTAGTCACTGCACTGATCAGAGTTCTTAAATCTTTTAGATGTTTTAATTTTTTATGTTGCTGGCACACTGTATAAATTATTCCCCTGATACTACTTAATTTCATATGTGTGTCACTTCACAAAGATCTTCCCTGGTTTCTCTGAAGCTAATCATTTAATCATTTCTTATGGCACAATTCTATTCCATTATATTCTTATACTATAAGCTGTTTCACCATTTCCCAGTTTCTCTGTAATTATAAAAACAGCTGGTATAAATAGTTTTGTACATTTCTACAAAAAGACCCGTATGGGTCCTTTTCTTCTTTTTTTTATCACTCTGAGGTATAAATTAAAAAAAAATTTTTTTTGAGGTATAAAAATTTTTTGAGGTATTAAAAAACTTAAAAATAAATTAATTAAAAATAATTTACTATTAATAATTATTAATTATTATATATAATAAAATAATAGTGTAATAATGGTCAATATTAATAAATATAAATAAATAAATAACTAGATCAAATGGCAAGTACAATTTAGTTCCTTTAAGGCTGTGTTGGTGAACCTATGGCATGAGTGCTGGAGGAAGCTGCTCTCTTCCCCCTCTCCACTGTGCCAGAGGACATTTCTCCTATTACCCATCCCTCTGCTGAGCAGCCCAATGGGAATGCTTCCTCCCTTCTTGTCTTGGGGAAAAGGATAGTTCACATGTGACATGAGGGTGTTGTTTGGGCACTTGGTCTCTAAAAGGTTTGCCATCACTGCTTGAAGGAAACAATTCACAAAAGTTTTCTAGAATGTCAAGACCATAGTTCCATCAACAATTCACTAGTGTGTCCCACTAACATGTGATTTTATTTTTTTATCTGCTTTGCCAATTTGATAAGTACAAAATGGAACCTTAAAGGTGCTTTTAGGTTTCACTGATTATTAGTTATTAGGAGAATTTTTTCATGATTGTTGATGGCCTGGACTTGTTCCTTAGAAAACTGCTTATTCATAACCTTTGGCCACTTAAATTTATTGAGGATAGCTCTTTTGCTTATAAATTTGAACACTTTTCTTAAATGTTTTGGATACAAGACCTTTATCAAAAAAAGATTCTATAAAATTTTTTTCCAGGTCCTATTTCCTGTTTAATAGTAATTGTATTTGTTTCCTTTGATGTGGATTCTATTTATACCTATCCCTTTAGTTTTAAGAGGTCTGGGAAGTTTTCATTTGTTTTGTTTGGGTTTTTTTTTTTAAACAACATAGTATCTAAACTTTTTCCTTTTAGTCATGACTTTCAATTAGTCTAATGATTCTTAAGATTCTTTCTCCTCAATTAGTTGTTTTTATTACATATGTCCTGCAATTTCTTCTGTTTTTTTTTCCCCTTCAATCTTTTGATATTCTTTTAATTTTTTAGTCTCTTGGTAGTATTGCTTTCATTTTGGCCTTCATTTTCAGAGTTCAAACATGGGTGAGGTATATTCTACTGGCCTAACATTAATAATCCTAGACATCTTTTCTCTTTAGTATTTTGTTTTATATTTCATCTAATTTCTTCAGGGTACTTTTTTAGTTCTTATGACCAACACATTCTTTTCTCAAGCTTCTATTTATGGTATTTCTTCACTGTATTTAGAGTTTTCTTCTGTCTACATCATATCTCCAGCCTCAGTTTCTGTTTTGTGTTTGGGTCAAAAGCCATTTCTGTACTAATTTGTAGAGATAAGCCCTGTGTGATCTTGGGTTTGGTGACTATGAATAGGTATTACCTTCTGTAAGAATTATGTGGAATTGCTGCCTACTATGTTATTTGGATGTTGGGCTCAATATGGACTTTTTGCATGCTAAAGTCTATTTCTGTCTTCTGTAGTGCACTTCTGATGCTGATCCATGCCAAGTATGGGATCTATGCTGTAAGTTGCTGGACAAGGGTCCTGTTCCTATCTCCTGCTGTGGGCCCAGTCTATTTCCACAACTTGCCTTCCATCTACCTTAGCTTATTTTAGATATTTCAATACTTCAGAATTTCCCTTTTTAATTGGTGTGGTTATCTATCTACTGATGCTTCCTATATTTCCTCAACACTTAGTTCCATGAAATTCCATGGCCCAGAAATTTCATTTCTTAGGAACTAACCTCTAATGATAAGCCTCTTCGAAGCCAGTTAGACAAATTCTTGAATGATAGACGTACTCCATGAATAGGCTCATACTTGATTTTCTAAGAAGCTAAGATCAGTGAGAGCTTCCACTCACCTGTAACACATAGTCACTTTGACACAATATTGGTTTAGGACTTTATAGAAGTATACAGGTTTAAAACAAATAGAAAGTTTATCCCCTACATAATGGAACATATCCTACCACTCCTATGGAAATGGTCAACAGAAATGGATCTGACAAACTTGGGCCTCCAAATACTGCCCCCCCAACTCCGTGCTATCTGAATTTTTCTCCCCTTATTTAGCCACAAAGCCTAAACTTTTATCAATTGAAAGTTCATTTGTATTAATAAGCATCTTCATTTAAAAACAAATATTTAAAGACAAAAATAGGAGAATTAATGGAATAATAAGTCATTATACATTTCTAGAAAATGTCTTTTAACTGAATCATGTTATCTTTCTACTAGCACTTTTCCAAGATGAACCTCAATAAGGAAATTAGTGTTTTGATATATTTAGGAAAGGGAAGGAAACTCATCCTTCCATTTACACCACATGGCCCCATTTTCAACAATAGTATGGGTTAAAGAGGGTTTGGGGAGCCAACATACTTTTGTAAGAATGCTAGACTCATAATCAGGAGAGCTGGATTCATATTCCACCTGTATGTGGTCACAAGCAAGTCCTTAGAGTCTCTCAGTGCCTCAGTTTTCACATCTGTAAAATAAGAATAATTACATTTGAACTTCCTACCTTCCAGAGCTGTTGTGAGTAAAGCATTTTTCAAACTTTAATATATTAAAGAAATGTGAATATCTTTTATTATTATAACTATCATTTAAAACATTTATTCCATGATGAAAATTTATTTTCTAATGTTAAATTCCAAACAGTTTATTTCTGGAATATAATTAGCTCATGATTGGGGGAAAATTGTGTGTCATTAGCTTTGTAAAAATAACATCTGTTACTGTCTACTAAAGATAGTAACATAAATGAATAGATTTTAAACTGAAGCAGAATTGAAAGATATTAGAAAGACACCAGTATGTCTTTAAGTTAGGAAACATGACATTCATCTTACCTAGAAATACCTTCCCAACTCCTCCACTCCAGTCTATGTCCTTTCATTTTTTTCTTGTCCTTCAAATACCTACTCAAAACTCAATTCCAAGGCTTTCTGATTAATTACATTGAACACTAGTAATCAGTCATCTATTCTGTACTTACTTATTTGGTATGTTAAAGAATTATAGAACCTCAGGTTGGAAAGGACCTCAACATCATTTAGTGCATTTTATATTTGAAAAGAATTGCTAACAAAACAAAGTAGCTCAGAATCAAAAATTTAGAGCTCAATGGGACCTTAGATGTCTTTTTCCATCACCAAAAATGGCTAGGTTTCTTAAACTTCCTGTCTTTCCAGTATAACCTTAATCCTTTATGTTCTTCCTAGGCCTGTGATCTCATTGATGTTGATGTACCCTTCAAATAACATGATTGCAACACATTTATGCCTGCCTAATTGGTGCAACTCTTGTCCAACACAAGTCCAACACAAGGGATGCAGTAATGCCTTTCTCAGATTTCCCTGACATCATGAGGATAATAGTAAAACTTGCCTTAAGTAATCCAACTCTCCTTGGATAATGACAAATACTGGCCAATCTTTTTTTTTTTTTTAACTACAATTCACCATTGTATTCTATTTATCATTTACTAGGGCCTGTTCACCCCTACCATGTACCAATCTTGTGATACTCAATTTCAATTATTTGAGGATTGTGATATTTTACAACACACACCACCACTGGTATAACATTGGTATTTAAAATGATGGGCCTTCATTTCAGGGAAAAGTCTACAGTCATTAAAGAAACCCTAAAATGTCCTATTAGCCATATGGATCACTGTCTTCCTCTCATTTTTTTTTTGAGGGCTAGGCAATGGAGGTTAAGTCACATGTTCAGGGTCACAAACTAGTGTGGAAAGGAAACAAGAACAAGTTCTGAACTTAACCTTAAAAAACAAAACAAAGCCTTCCATATATGCCCTGTTCGTCATATCCACCCATCTTTCCCAATAAATATTACACTAGGAAGTATCTGAAACCAGATTCTATAACCTCCCATCTCTAGGTCTGGATCTCTACCGACTGAGCCACCTAGCTGTCTTCCTTATTTAATTCTTGACTCAAATAGCCAGTTATTCGCAATATCTGTCCAAAGGGCTTGCTGTATAATGATGGATGAGTCCTAACAGTTGTTCATCTAAATACAAGTCAGAGTTAGGACAGGAATTCTTTATCTAGTTTTTTTCCCCCATTAGGTCAAACTCTCAAATCATATTTCATGATTCTTCAGTGATCCAAGGAATGATAAAACCACTGCAATGCTATCCATAAACAGAAACATCTAGAGGATTTTTGATTTGGACTGTGCACTGGATCTCCTTCATTACCATGAATACTTTTGGCAAATACTTTTTTGTGCTTCACTTCATATTATTGACCAGAGGTTTTGCTATACTTAAGCTATTCTTAGTCACCAAGCAATAAGAAAAAAGAAAGATTAAATTTCCTACATATTTTGATCAATTTTATGATAGTAAAAATGTGGTCTACTTTAGGTATTATTTGCAAATGCCTGCCTGTTCTCTACTAATATTCCCATTCAGGATGCTTCTTAATACAGATCTTTTTATATAGATGTGAAAATAGACATATATGCTGGTAATTGATGTTTCCTTCGTCACTTTATTTTTTTGTTAATAAGGCCAAAGGTTCCTCTCCTCCGCACCCCAAGTCACTGGTATTCTTTCCTCCTTTCAGATACTTTGGAATCAATTCTTCTACATCTTAATCAGTACCTTTATAATTACATCACCTCCACTAGGAGCTCCTTTACAATACTCTTGGGTCAGTTTGGATGATTTTTCTATTTTCTTTAGTAGTATTTTTTTCTCCTCTATAAGAAAGTTCAGCATTGTAATATTAGACTCCAAGTGCAAGAGTTTGAGACAAAAAACTTGGCAAATTTTTCTGTCTTCTGTCCATTTTTGTCCTTCCAAATTCATCCTCAAATTCCCTCCAGACTGATAATGGTTCTGTTTGAGACTTTTTCCAAACTTTCTTTAAACTGATTTTATCTTTAACTGCATCTCTTTGTTTTATAAGATAATTCTGTGCATATTCTACCATTATCCTTCTCTAATTTTACAAATGAGTATGTTGTTCTTATGTTTTTTTTTTACCTAATCTATGGTTTTGTTAGCATAAGGGATTCACATCAATGAAACTCCTATTAATGCAGATCAGTAACTGTTCTACTTCTTCAGAGTTTGGTGACTACCTGTGTAAAAATGGAGATTTGAACCCTGGACTTCAATTCCCAGAAGTCCTTGGTCACTTCCCAAAATGCCTTGTAACCTCACCTGAACTCCCACCTAGGCCAAGAACAGAAATTATATTTAGGCTGACTCTCCACCTACTACGGCTCTCTCTCTTCCTGCTTCCACTTCCAAAGACAAGCATCTTTCAAGATGTAGTGTAAGTGAAATTGAATGGGCTTTTCGGCCCTCCTAGCCATGTGCTTTCTTATTTTTTATTTTCTTTATTTCTTAATCTTTAATAAACCTCTAAAATATATAATACTTTTTATACTAGAAACTAATTTTAATCTTAACACCTGAAGATATTGAAAAGTCAAATTATCAGGGCTCACAATCTCTTAAAAGTTCAAAAAGAGAACAAAATTCATCTGGAAGAAAAAAAAGTCAATAATATAAGGGAATAAATTTTAAAAATGTGGTGGAAAGTGGTGTAGCCATACAGGATCACAAACTTTTTAAAGTGCTAATCATTAAAACGATCTGATACTAGCTAAGAGATTAGGTAGTAGTAAACGATTATAGCAATCTGGTATTTGAAAAACACAAAGATATGAAAATTGGGGACAAGAACTTACTTTTTGATAAAAACTGCTGGGAAAACTGGAAAGCAGTTTGGCAAAAACTAGGTAAAGATTAACATCTCACACCATGAACCAAGAAAAGATCAAAATGGATTCGTGATCTAGACATAAAGTGTGATACCTTAAGCAAATTAGGGGAAAATGGAAAAGCAAACCTGTCATATTTATTGATAAGGAAAGAATTTACAACCAAATAAGAGATAGTGAGCATTTGGTTGATCAGTCTTTCAGTTGTGTCCAACTCTTTCCAATCCCATTTAAGGTTTCCTGGGCAAAGATACTGGAGTGATTTGCTTTTTCCTTATCTAGCTCATTTACAAATGAGAAAACTGAAGGGAAGATAGTTTAGTGACTTGCCCAAGAACACATTGCTAGTAAGTGTCTGAGGCTGAATTTGAATTCAGTTCTTCCTGACTCCAGGCTTAGCACTCTATCTACTGTGGAATACAGCCCATAAAGAGCATTTGAGGATGTAAATGGATAATTTGGATTACATTAAATTAAAAAGGGGTTGCACAAACAAAACTAATGCAGCCAAGAGGAAAAGGAAAGCAGAAAACTGGGGAAAACATTTTTACAGCAAGTTTCTTTGATAAAGGACTCATTTCTCAAATATATAGCGAACTGAGTCAAATTTATAAGAATATAAGTAATTTCCTAATTGATAAATGGTCAAAGGATATGAACAGGCAGTTTTCAGATGAAATCATGAAAAAATGTCTAAATCACTTGATTAGAGAAATGCTAATTAAAATAACTCTGAGGCACAACTCCACACCAATCAATTTGGCTAATATGAAAAAAGAAAATAATGACTGTTGGAGGGGATATAGAAATATTGGGACACTAATGCACTGTTGGTAGAATTGTGAACTGATCCAACTATGCTGGAGAGCAATTTGGAACTATGCCTAAATGACTATAAAACTATGCATATCCACGACTAGGTCTATATCCCAAAGAGATAAAAGAAAAAAGAAAAGGACCTTTTTGCACAAAAATATTTATAGCAGCTCTTTTTGTGGTGTCAAGAATTGGAAACTATGGGGATGTCTGACTAGCTTAACAAGTTGTGTTATATGATTGTGATAGAATAGTGGTCCCTTGCTATACTGTGGCTTCACTGTATTGTGGGTTTAAAAATATGTATCTAATTTGTGGAGTTACTATGGCACGCTAATGGAATAAGAGGCAACCAATCACAGGGCTGTATTCTGTATCCTGGCCATTAATTGGATAAGCTTTTGGAAAAGGTTTATAAGAGAGTAGGAAGGATTTATAAAGTCTTAATATAGAGAGAGATATATAGATATATAGATATAAATAAATAATAAAATAAATTTAATGTGCTACTTGACGAACTACATACATTCTCTGGAATGAAACTCCCACAATAGGTGAGGGATCATTGCAGTACTGGCCTATGAGAAATGATGAGCAACATCCTTTTAGATAAACCAGGGAAGACTTACATGAATTGATGCAAAATGAAATGAGCTGTACTAGAATCGTGTACACAGTAACAGGAATAATGTAATAGTGATCTACTATGACTGACTTACCTATTCTTAGAAATACAGTGATCTAAGGCAATTTAGCACTTATAATGAAAATGCTATCAACCTCCAGAGAAAAAAATGATGCTGTCTGAATAGAGATCAAAGCACTTTTTTAAAACTTTATTTTTCTTGTTTTCTTTCACAACATGATTAATATGGAAATATGTTTTGTGTGGCTGAACATGAATAACATTGCTTGTTTTCTTAATGGGTTGAGGGGAATAAGGGAGGGAGAAAAATCAGAACTCAAAAATTTTAAAACCTAATGTTAAAAATTGTTTTTACATGCAATTGGAAATTAAAGATGAAAACAAAACAAAAATTCAAAAAAGGATGTTACCCTTGGCTTCCATCTCTCTGTGCTTAGCAAACAGGTCAAGTATTTCCTGATTAAGCAATTAAAAAAAAAACCCTTACCTTCTGTATTTATTCCAAGGCAAAAGAGGCAATGGCTAGGCAACTGGGGTCAAGTGACTGGTCCAGAGACACAGCTAAGAAGTGACCCAAGGCTTCCTGCTTTCAGGACTAGCTCTCTATCCAATGGAGTGACCTAATTGCTTCAATTAAGCAGTCTTTAAAGCTCTTTTGATCTCATTATTACAGTTCCTGAGTGAAATTGGTTTAACTTTTGCTTGAAATTTATGCCATTGATATCAACATAATTTTTCCTTCTATATCCATTTTCACTTTGATAATTTATTTAGATCATTTTGAGATCATCTTAATTTTATTCTAATTTTTTCTCATTTTAATTTTTACTTCTGGCTTACTACTAATTTTTATTGCTGCTTTAACAAGGAGGTGATCTCATCTTTTCAAGTCAGGAATGATTTTCACTCTATAAATCAATTTCATTTTTTGAGGAATTAATTGGTGTTTACAACATCTAACACTTTAATTATCTCAAAAAAGCATTCATAAAATTTACATGTAGTCTAAAAGAATTTGGCTTCATTTATCCCTTATTTCTGAGTCATATTTTCCAATTTGTCTTGGTTATCTGCCCCAATTCCAACCTTTGCCTTGAAATGACCAAGTATAATACTATATGTTAATTTAAGTTGGGAGACCTTAAAATGTGCTTCACAGAATTTTTGTAGATCTTCAACAAAGGATCCATAAGCTAAAAGTACAAGTAGTAGTAGTAGTAGTATGCTGCTGCTGCTACTGCTACTACTACTACTACTACTGCTACTACTACTGCTACTACTACTACTTCTTTAAACCCTTACCTTCCATCTTGGAATCAATACTGGGCATTGGTTCCAAGGCAGAAGAGCTGTAAGGGTTAGGCAATGGAGATTAAGTAACTTGCCCTGGGTTACACAGCTGGGAAGTGTCTGAGACCAGATTTGAACCTAGGACCTCCTGTCTCTAGGCCTGGCTCTCAATCCACTGAGCTGCCCCCTAAAACTATTTTCAAGATGTTCTTTTTTGCAAATACTTACTAAGAGATTTATAATACATGATTATCAAATATCCCATGAAATAATGCTTTTTGTTGTGTTTGGATAACTTTGGGAGTTCTTATCTTTTCTTTTCTAAGGAGAACCTGAGAGTCATCTTTCTCTTAGCTGTACTTGCTCCATCTTCTGGTGTCAACTATAGCAAGAATGTCAAGATTAATACAACTCAGATCCCCAAATAATGTAGCTTTGGTCATTAGGTACAGACCTCACATTTGTGAATTTTAGTTTTACTCCACCTTGCTTAGTCTTTAGAATTCTAGCAACTAGGAATGTATACATCCCCACTTAAGGATTAACTGTAGAGGAGGATGGCCTATGACCACCAGCATGTGCTAGCAAGTGACAAATCAGAAACAACTGAATGGCCCCCTGGGCTGTCCTAAGCCAAGCTTAAGACACCATTGGTACATGTGAGACACAGGAAGTGATGTAAAGAATTTGCTATATATTTCGCGTCACTTCCTGTGATCGCTCTCTTGGCAGCATGGAGAGCTCTTGGCAGTGTTTAGTGTTTGGCTTGGCGGTGAGGTTACTGGGAGAAGCTTTGTAGAGTGGTTTAGGTGAGGTATCTTCCCTGAGCAACCTTGGTGAGTAAACCAAGGCTGCTCCCTCCTTTCCTTGACCTCCTGAAAGGCACTATCCTCCAAGGAGACCCCTCATCTTGAAGGAGACCTCCTGGCTGGAAGCCGAGTTAAATTAATCTTCTGAGAAGGCCCCTTGGCTGAGGCCTCTGAACTCCTGCCTGGCTCAGACCAGGTCGGAGCAGTCCAATTCCCTTTTCCTCTTCTCCTTCTTAATTTCTTCCTTCTATTGTAGTTAAACCATCACAAAATCCCGAACTGACTTGAGTATTTCATTGGGATTGAATTTTAATCCCTGACAACCACCAATATAATATATTCAGTTAACAACCCTAATTTTACCCTTAACAGTCTTGGGAATTTTACCCATAACACATTTTTAGACTCCATAGTTAAGTTAAGCTTAGCCCAGAAAATGTGATTCTTAGCTCCTTCTGCCACCATCACTGAAGAAGTAGGAAGAGGATATGTGAAGTTGAGGGCCATTTTGCATTTTTCCTTTTTTCACTTAGAGCCAACAATCTTCTCCTCCTAGCATTCCTGGTTCTGCTTTCTGGGTCTAAGTGAAATAAATATAAACTTCTCTTCCACCACATCCCTTCAACTCTAACAGATATTATGTCTCCTGTAAGTCTTTTCTTCTCCAAGCTAAATTCCACCAATTTTTTCAATTACTTCTACAATAGGAAAAACTGTTACTCTCTACCAACTCATTTGTCTCAAAAAGTTTCTGTTCATGCATCCTTATCAGTAAAAATTGATAGAGAGGGACTGATGTTAAAAAAAAAGTATGGATGTATTTATTATAATTAGAGACTGAACCTGTGATTTCACTGTTATAGGGAACTTCCAAATGAAGAAACTCCACACACCAATTCGCATAACTACCTTCTCTATAATTTACAATCTTAAATGAGTTGTCTGGAATATTGGGAGGTTAAGAGACTTGCCAAGGGTCAAAGGGCCATTATGTCTCAGAGACATGACTTGAACCCAGCATTGTATGACTCCAAGGTCAGCTCTCTATCCATTATATCATGCTATCTCTATATATCTCTGTACTAATATATTATATACACTAAAATCATTAGAAAACGTATACAAAATAGTAATAAATATGAAAAAATATTTTAAGTTCCATTTTTATTTATTGTAATGATAGTATTTAAGTGAGAGCAATGCAATTAAATGTGTTCCACTGTTTTCTAAAATTTTGGCTTAACATTTTATAATAGAGTGATTAGAAGTCTGGGTCTCCTCTAAGTTCAGTTTAGGTCAATACTCAGTTTCAATGGTTGTCATCATGGCTTAAAAATATACCTCCCCAAAGGGCGATAAAAGACTGTCTGCCCTTTGATCCAGCCATAGCACTGCTGGGTTTGTACCCCAAAGAGATAGTGAGGAAAAGGACTTGTACAAGAATATTCATAGCTGCGCTCTTTGTGGTGGCCAAAAATTGGAAAATGAGGGGATACCCTTCAATTGGGGAATGGCTGAACAAATTGTGGTATATGTTGGTGATGGAATACTATTGTGCTAAAAGGAATAATAAAGTGGAGGAATTCCATGGAGTCTGGAACAACCTCCAGGAAGTGATGCAGAGCGAAAGGAGCAGAACCAGGAAATCATTATACACAGAGACTGATACACTGTGGTACAATCGAAGGTGATGGACTTCTCCATTAGGGTCAATGCAATGTCCCTGAACAATCTGCAGTGATCTAAAAAACACTATCCACAAGCAGAAGATAAATTGTGGGAGTAAAAACACCGAGGAAAAGCAACTGCTTGACTACAGGGGTGGAGGGGATATGACTGAGGAGAGTGAACACTCTAATGCAAATACCAACACGGAAATGGGTTCGAATCAAGAACACATGTGATACCCAGTGGAATTATGCGTTGGCTATGGGAGAGGTGGTGGGAGGGGAGAGGGAGGAAAAGAAAATGATCTTTGTTTCCAATGAATAATGTTTGGAAATGACCAAATAAAATAATGTTTAAAAAAAAATAAAAATAAAAATATACCTCCCAAAGACCTTTAAATCTAGATGGAAGGGCACTAATGGGTGCCTTTACTGTATCATGATACTTGTTTTACAGTTCTACCCACCAATAAAACAAAGATTTTTGTTGAAATTTTACTAATAAATTTCCATCTTCCCTTGTCAATTGTTTTTACAAACTAACTGAAAGATGTTACATTTTTCTATGTTTAACAAATGAATTCAGAATCTGCTGAAATTCTTTTTTTCTGGGTAAAATTTTCAAACAGTTTAGAAAATGTTTCCAGATCTTAAGTGTGTAAATATTAGTTTTTTTTAAAGTGACATATTTTCAAGCGGCAAAAGCACAAAATGATGAAAAGTTTCCACACAGCCATTTTCTAAAAGTTCTCCATATAAGAGTTTCTTTGAAAAGTCAGTTCTCACTTTTTGTTAAAATGTAACCTTCACATTAAAAGTATGCTTATATGTGGAACAAAAGATTGCTCTCATTAGAGTATTGTAAAGATTGCACTTTTTAAGTAAGGTTGTTTTTTTTTTTCAGATTACATTGGTACAAATTTCAATGATTGTTTTCTGACATTGTCATCTACCCATGCCATCTCTCCCTTCCATCCCATCCTTTTCCCAAGCTGTAAGGGACACATAATAACATAATATGATATGGGTTATACATGTGTTATTGTATAATATTTTCATGTTTATCATGTAAAAAAAAGATATATCACTTACACTAGAGAAAAATTCATGGAGGAAATAAAGTGAAGAATGACATACTTCAATCTGCATTCTGACTTCATCTATTCTTTCTATGGTGGTAGATAGCCTTTTTCATTATGAGTTAGTTGGAATTGACCTTGATTCTTGTATTGTTGATAATAGTTGTCATTTATAATTGATCATTATTTCTTTTGCTGTTACTATGTACAATGTTTTTCTAGTTTTGCTCACTTCACTTTGTATCATTTCATATATGTATTTCCAGGTTTTCTGTGATCATCTTGTCATTTCTTATGGCACAACAGTATTCCATTACAATCAATTTAAGATCATAATTGCTATCTCTGATTTTAACTTTGGCTGAAGCATACCTTTACTGTGTGTGTGTCTCCCTGATTTAAATGTGTTTCTTGTAGATGATATATTATAGGATCCTTGCTTTTCATCTACTGGGTTATCTTCTTTCATTATATGGATGAATTCATTCCATTCACAATCAGAATTATAATTACTATGTTTCCCTCCATCTTATTTTCCCCACTTATCCTTCTCTTCTTCTTTCATCCCTTCTCTGTACATATTTTTCTTGATTACTGCCTCCCTAAGTGCACCCTCCCTTTTGTCTGTCCCCCCCCCTTTTTTCTTATTTCCCCTCCTCTTCTTACTTCTCTCTAGGATAAGATAGTTTCCTTCAGTTAACTGCATGCAGATACTATTCTTGCATTGCCCCAATTAATTAAGCATTGTCTGCCACCTCCCAATCTTCTCCTCCACTGCACTGATTCTTATGGGTCTCCTTATGTGAGATGATTTACCCTCAGTTTTCCCCCCCTTTCTCTTTTTCCAAAGGTATTTTTCTTATACCTTGATTTGTTTTGCCTTTGGGGGGGGCAGGGAGGGAGATATCGTTTCATCATATGCAACTTGTTCCCTGTTCTCTATGTATGCTACCATTCACTGCCCTCAGAGTGATAGTTAAGTATCTTTAATACCTTAAGTATCCTGGGTAATTTAGGTACCCAGACACTTCAAGTATCATAGATATCTGAGTTATCACCTTATGTAGCAATTCAATTAGTTTAACCCAATTGTTTATCTTGATTGCCATAAGTATGGTAAGCACCTTCAGAATTTCTTTTATCATAGATATTTTAAGTATCCTATGTATATCATATAGGAATATGATCAGGTTAACCCCATTGAGTCCTTTTAAGTTTTTTCTTTTCTTTTTACCTCTTTAATGCTTTTTTAAACTGTCTTATTTGATCATCAAATTTTCTTGTCAGCTTGGACCATTTCAACCAGGAATACCTATAACTCCTCTATTTCATTAAATGTCTGTTTCTTCCCCTGGGATATTATGCTCATTCCTTCTGGAAAGATGATTCTTGGTTGTAGCCCTAGATCCTTTTTTCTGCCTGCAGGGTTTTCTCCTTGGCCTGGGAGTTCTGGAATTTGGCTATAATAGTCCTGGGATTGTTAGATTGAAGACTTCTTTCAGGTGGTGATCAATAGATTCTTTCAAATTTCTATTTTCCCATATTTGAGAGTATCAGGGGTGTTCTATGATAATTTTTTAAATTATGGTGTACAGGTTCTTTTTCTGATCATGGTTTTCAGGCAGTTCAATGATTTTTAGGTTCTCTCTCTTGGATTTATTTTTGAGGGTAGTTTTTTTCAGTGAGATATTTCAGATTTTCTTCTGTTTTTCTGTAGTTTTATATTTGTTTGATTCTTGTTGTTTTGAGTCATTAGCTTCCATTTGTCCATTTCTTATTTTTAGAGTCATTTTCTTCAAGTCTTTGAACTTTCTTATTTAGAGATTTATTTTTCTATTTGAGTTTATGTATTTCCTTTTTGAGTAATGTTTTCTTCATTATTTGCTCTAAAGCTATTGAGTTTTCCTATCATTTTCTTTTCTTATTTTTCTTCTAAGTCTCTTATTTGTTTTTTGTTCCTCTTTAGGAGCTCTTCCTGGAGTTCATCTTGGGCCTGACATTCTTTCACATTTGCATTTCAGAATTCACACATTTCTGTTTTGACATTACAGTCCTCTTCTAAACTGCATTTTGGTCCTCCCTTGTGCTTCAGCAATTTTCCAGGGTCAGGCCTTTCCTTTGTTTTTTACTCATTTTGTGGGACTTTTTTCATGATCTTGCCTGTACGTTGGGGGCTCAGCTTCACTTCTATAGTGGAGGGAGTTCTGTCCCTGGATTCCACTGGGTGCCAGGTGTAGTGGATTCAGTTAGATTCTACTGCTCAGCTGCCAGCTCCCCCTGGTGGTGTAAGCACCAGGATTGTACCTTTCACTGAGGGTTCCCCTGGGCATACTTTCAGTCCGGTCACTCCTCAAGTTCCTCAGCATGTGCTTTCACTCGGCTGCTCCTCACACTGCTGATTCCACTGCTCTCATCTCTTACCCCAGAGTAAGAAGGGTCTTTATTGCTGTCCCTCTGTTTTCTTTGGCTAAAACTTTTTTTTACTGTATCTTCTGTTGGGTCTGTCACTCCAGAATTTGTCTTGAGTCTTTTCTTTTTCTTCTTTTGGGGTTGCTTGAAGGGTTGTACTTTTTAAGAATCTTGTTTTCATACAAATTAACCACAGTGACAACCTGGGGCACTTTGGACACTTCTGGCTTCCCCTTCTTTGCAACAGTGGCCTGTCTCTGAGAGATGCAGTGAATGCTAGAAGCTTTGCTATCTCTGTAACCACAGAAGCTTTTTTTATTATAATTACTACACTGTTGTTTCATCCGTAGTTAAACTGTTCTTACTAAAAAAGTTATTTGCCACTAAGAATATTTTTGCTCTAGGACAGCTTTCCTTTAATAACTCATTACTGAGATGGAATATAGCAAATATTGTAAAAACTAAAATGTTAGAAATACCTGTACTTCTTTGAAACATACAAACTCCCCATACCATGTAATTTGTTGAAAAATGCATATCTTCAAATCTTCAGCAATGTTTTTTATGTAAGTTTTCCAAGAGTATTTGACAAAGGAATACATTTCAGTTTATCATTCTATTGTTTTCAACATATTTATCATTTTTACTTCAGTAGAAAGAAAAAGTTTTTCTTCGATGATATGTGGCTCTTTGCCTTTTACTCAAAAGAAGCTTTTAAACATTATCATTAAGTTTAGTAAAACTTTGTAAAATACTAGAACGAGTATCACATGTCTGTAAACTTCACTAAAATCATGTCTTTTTCATATTTTGAATGGATGATTTTTAAAAGTGTTTCTTATTATGATGGCTGGAAACTGTCAGCAGTCAATATCTCAAAGCACAACAACTACTTATAATAGCTAACATTTTTAAGGTTAAAAAAGTACTTTAACTGTTTTAAGATTTAAGAAGTACTTTACATATATGACCTCATTTGAGCCTCACAATAGACCCACAAGTTAGGAGCTATTTATTATCCCCATTTTATGGAGAAGAATTTAGTGGGAACTCACTCCAGTAAAGAATGGCCTGGATATTCCTATATGGTGAATATTCCTAAATTTCTAAGGCAAGTACTACCTATGCACTTTTGTGTTTACTCTGAATCCTAGAACAATAGTTAAAAGGGACCTTTGAGGACATCTAACAGGTTATAAGCCAGAATACCCTCATTTTCTTTTTTTGATAGGTAGATCACAGAAATGCTGCAGGAATAGTATATCTACATTTTGGGAAATAATTTTTAAAAGTCTCAGATACTTTGGGGGACAGGAGGGAGAAGGGAAAGGGAAGGGATACAGGTTAGATAACAGGCTAATTCAAAACTAATTAAATGGCTGGACTCAAAAGAATAAACAGGGGGGGACAGCTGGGTAGCTCAGCAGATTGAGAGCCAGACCTAGAGATGGGAGGTCCTGGATTCAAATCTGGCCTCAGACACTTCCCAGTTGTGTGACCCTAGACAAGTCACTTAACCCCCATTGCGTAGCCCTCACTGCTCCTATGCCTTGGAACAGAATGTTGATTCTAAGGTGGAAGATAAGGGTTTAAAAAAAACCACTTAAAAAAAGAATAATCAATAGTAGTTCCTGTCAACTTATAAAGAAATCTGGTTAAATGTAACAGGAATCTACTCCTGGCATTGAGCTGATTAACACATCTATCCATGACATGGATAAAAGGACAGATAATATACTTGTCAAATCTGCAGATGTCACAAACCTGGGAGAGAGAAAGCTCATATGACAGGATTTTAAAAGATCAGCAGACTAGTGTAAGAACAAATCTCATAAGGTAAAATTTAGCAGAAATAAATGGAAAATCTTGCAACTGTTTTCCAAAAGAACTATTTTGCAATTTCAAGATAGGATAGGATAAGAATGACTAGAAAGTGACTGAAAGAAGACATGGTATTGCAAGTTCAGTATATGATAGCAATAGGATATGGTAAGCCACAAAAAGTAAATGAAATTTAATTTAATTTTTATATTTATATAATATATATATATTTAAATTTAATATTATGAGGAGAGGTACAGCATCCAGGAATATGTAGGTGACAAGCCCATTCAGTGAGCTCAGACCACATCTCAAGTATTCCATTTAGTTTTGGTGCTATATTTTAGGAAGAGTATTGAAAAGCTGCAGAGCATAGAGTGTTGAGATCAATCCATAATCTTTCATTGATTAAAGGGTATGGAGATGTTTAGCTTGGAAAAGAAAAGATGGGGAAGGGGAACATGGTAGTTTACTTCACAAATTTTCCAGTATTTTCAGGACTGCCACATAACGGAAGGAAAAGATTTGTTTTGCTTGTCCCAAAGGAGAGAGCTGTTTAGAGTTACAAAGGGGCAAATTTAGACTTTTGAAATTCACATTTCAAAGTGAAATGGGTTGCCTCATAAGGAGTGGGTTCTTCCTTCACTGGGGATCTTTAGGCAAAGGCTGTAAAGGTCATTTGTTGGGGATGTTGTAGAGGGGCTACTTTTTCTGGTATGAGTTACCCAAATGGCTTCTGGGGCTCGTTTCAAGTCTCAGATTCTATGATTCTGTGATTTAGTTCCCCCACCTCAAACTAATAATCATGGCTTTCATCTAATTCTTCTGACAACTTGTTATCTACCTTCCATTTGATAACTGCTTCCAGTTTTCCAATTAAAAATTTTATACAGAGTGGCAGTATTTTTGTCTTGAGAATTCAATGAAATAAAAGTTGTTCCTTTCCACCCATCCACTCATCATCTTCCCAAATCCTTAATGATGGCAGTCTTCCAAAGGTCTTTCCTCATTCTCTATTCTTTTTTCTGTACATCATTTCTCTTAGCCATCTCATTCTCTTATTCTACAACCTTTATGAAGGTAATTCCTAAGGCAGACAAAATGGAACAGTGAAGAGTTGGACCTTGAGTTGAGAAGACCTATGTTCAAATCTAGTCTCAGACATTATCAGCTGTGTGATGCTGGACAGGTTAATGAGTCTCTGTGTCTGCCTTGGTTTCTTCATCTGTAAAATAGAGATAATAAAAGCACCTCCCAGAGTTGTAAAGATAAAATGAGAAATGAATCAAGTGTTATGTAAATCTTAAAGCACTATATAAATTCTAGATGTTGTTATAATTATTATCTACATCTCCATAACTTCCCATAAAAGATTCCCATTTAGATTATCCATTAGCACCTCACACTCAACATTTTCAAAGTTAAACATATTACCTTCCCCTCAAAACCTGCTCCTTGATATGACTTTCACTATTTCTGGCTCTACAATTCAAGCAGTTTCCCACATTATTAGTCTTGATGTTATCTTTAATTTTCTCCTCCCTCTTACCACTCATATTTAATTATCTACATAAGCAAACATGATCAAGAAGCCTTTGAATGAAAAGGAAATGAAAAAAGAGAAAACAGGCCATATAGACTAAGCCTGATACCACAGAGAAAAGCTGATACAATATAGGAAAAGCACAGCAATAGAAATTAATTTCAAGGGAAATAATATCCAGGAAAGTTAGTAGTAAAACCTCTATACTCAAAATATCTAAATACAAAAGCACAGAGAATTCTGGGTAAGCATGGCAGCAGCGTAGACTCAGGACGCTTCCTCTCCTCAGCACCCATCAACATAGACTAACTCAAAAGACCAAAAGAACCATTTTCATAAGAATGAAGGGACTCTATAGTAGAGCATAGCATTGAAGGTACATGGGATTCAGGCATTTCCATACTATAAGGGGGTGAAAAAGCTCCCACCCAAACATGAGCTGATCTACCCTCCCCCACCCCACCTACGGAGCCAGAGTCAGAGCCAGCATATGCCAGAATCAGTGAGAGGGCAAGGGACACCTCTAGCGCGAGCAAGGGGCACCTCTGGGTCCTTGGGAGCTGACTAAGACCCCCAAAGATCTAGGCTTAGAGAGTAGCTACACCTGAAACCCCAGTGGGCAGGGGAGCGCAGACCGTGGGTGTTCCCAGGAAGGTAGTGCAGGGAAGAGCCACGAAGAGTGGAGGCTGCAGAGATTTGAGAGCTTGCCTCAGGCAAAAATCCTTGCTCCTTAACTCCATACAGAGAACCTGCTCCTTCTCACTCAGCTTGCTGACTAAACAGGGAAGGAAAAAACCTCCACAGTGATGGCAAATTGTTCATAGGACCAACAAACACCCTCCAAGAAAAACAAAAAAAAAGGTAGTGACAGTTGGAAATTTTTATGGAGGAAAAACCCAGGATACAGAGGAAATACAGGAGGAAATTCAAAGACAAAACCTCCTAAAAAATGGAAACTGTCCACAAGCTCTGGAAGAATTTAAATTGGAGCTTATAAAAAAGATGGAAGCCTTCTGGCAAGAAAAGTGGGAAATGGTTCAAAGAGAAAATAAAAAATTTATAGCAGAAAATCAAAAGATTAAAGCAGAAAACCATGTCTAAAGGACCAGAATTGGGCAACTGGAAACCAATGATCTTGCAAAACAGGAAGAATTAATAAAGCAAAGTCAAAAGACTGAAAAATAGAAGAAAACATAAAATATCTCACTGACAAGGTGACAGATCAGGAAAACAGAGGAAGGAGAGACAATTGGAGAATCATTGGTCTACCTGAAAAGCCAGAAATAAAGAAAAATCTTGACATCATACTACAAGAAATCATCCAAGAAAACTGCCCTGATGTTCTTGAACACGGGGGCAAAATAGATATTGAAAGAGTTCATAGAACACCCTCTACACTAAATCCCCAAAAGACAACTCCCAGGAATGTAAGGCAGGAGTCACAATCATGATATCTGACAAAGCCAAAGTAAAAATAAATCTACTTAAAAGAGATAGGGAAGGTAATTACATCCTGATAAAAGGGAGAATAGACAATGAGGAAATATCACTAATCAACATGTATGAACCAAATGGTATAGGATCCAAATATCTAAAGGAGAAACTAGGAGAATTGAAGGAGGAAATAGACAGTAAAACTGTACTAGTGGGAGACCTGAACCTACCACTATCAAATTTAGATAAAACAAATCAAAAAATAAATAAGAGGTAAAAGATGTGAATGAAATATTAGAAAAAAATTACAGTTCATAGATATATGGAGAAAAATAAATGGGAACAAAAAGGAATACACTTTCTTTTGAGCAGCACATGGCACATTCACAAAGATTGACCATATAATAGGTCATAAAAACATGGCAAACAAATGCAGAAAAGCAAAAATAATAAATGCTAACTTTTCAGATCATAAGGCAATAAAAATAACAATAAGTAAGGGTACATGGAGAGCCAAAGCAAAAATTAATTGGAAATTAAATAATATGATACTCCAAAGTCGATTGAGAACAAATAATAGAAACAATAATTTCATTGAAGAAAATGACAATGGTGAGACATCCTTTCAAACCTTATGGGATGCAGCCAAAGCAGTAATCAGAGGTAAATTTATAATCTTGAGTTCATATATTAACAAATTAGGGGGGGCAGAGGTCAATGAATTGGACATGCAAATCAAAAAACTTGAAAGCGAACAAATTAAAACCCCCCAGAAGAAAACTAAATTAGAGATCCTAAAAATTAAGGGAGAAATTAATAAAATTGAAAGTGATAGAACTATTGAACTAATAAATGAGACTAGAAGCTGGTATTTTGAAAAAACAAACAAAATAGACAAAGTACTGGTGAATTTAATTTTAAAAAAAGGAAAGAAGAAAACCACAAATGAAGTAGAAATTAAGGCAATAATTAAAAATTATTTTGCCCAATTATATGGCAATAAATATGCCAATCTAGGTGATATGGATACATATTTACAAAAATATAAATTGCCTAGATTAACAGAAGAAGAAATAGGATTCTTAAATAATCCCATATCAGAAAAAGAAATTGAACAGGCTATCAAAGAACTCCCTAAGAAAAAATCCCCAGGATCTGATGGAATCACAAGTGAATTCTACCAAACATTCATATAATAGCAAATCCCAATACTATACAAACTATTTGACATAATAAGCAAAGAGGGAGTTCTACCAAATTCCTTTTATGACACAAATATGGTACTGATCCCAAAGCCAGGAAGGTCAAAAACGGAGGAAGAAAATTACAGACCAATCTCCTTAATGAACATAGATGCAAAAATCTTAAATAGGATACTAGCAAAAAGACTCCAGCAAGTGATCAGGAGGGTTATTCACTATGATCAGGTGGGATTTATACCAGGAATGTAAGGATGGTTCAATATCAGGAAAACCATCCACATAATTGACCAAATCAACAAGAAAACAAACAAAAAGAAAACAAAAATCACATGATTATCTCAATTGATGAAGAAAAAGCCTTTGACAAAATACAACACTCATTCCTATTGAAAACACTAGAAAGCACAGGAATAGAAGGGTCTTTCCTAAAAATAATAAACAGTATATATCTAAAACCATCAGCTAACATCATCTGCAATGGGGATAAACTAGATGCATTCACAATAAGATCAGGAGTGAAACAATGATGTCCATTATCACCTTTATTATTTAACATTGTACTAGAAACACTAGCAGTAGCAATTAGAGAAGAAAAGGAAATTGAAGGTATTAAAATTGGCAATGAAGATTTTATCACTTTGTGGATGATATGATGGTCTACTTAGAGAATCCTAGAGAATCAACTATAAAGCTAGTGGAAATAATCAACAACTTTAGCAAAGTTGCAGGATACAAAATAATGAATATCCTAGCCAAATGTATCTATTTATTTAGTGCCATACCCATTGATCTTCCAAAAAACTTTTTTACTGAATTAGAAAAAAACAGAACAAAGTTCATTTGGAAGAACAAAAGATCAAGGATCGCCGGGGAAATAATGAAAAAAAAAATGCAAAGGAATGTGGCCTTGCAGTACCAGATCTCAAACTATATTATAAAGCAGTGTTTATCAAAACAATTTGCTACTGGCTAAGAGATAGAAAGGAGGATCAGTGGAATAGACTTGGGGTAAGTGACCTCAGCAAGACAGTCTATGACAAGCCCAAAGATCTCAGATTTTTAGACAAAAATCCACTATTTGATAAAAACTGTTGGGAAAATTGGAAGACAGTGGGGAGAGATTAGGCTTGGATCAACACCTCACACCCTACACCAAGGTAAACTCAAAATGGGTGAATGACTTGAACATAAAGAAGGAAACTATAAGTAAATTATGTGAACACAGAATAGTATACATGCCAGACCTTTGGGAAGGGAAAGATTTTAAAGCCAAGCAAGTCTTAGAAAGAGTCACAAAATGTAAAATAAATAATTTTGACTACATCAAATTAAAAAGTTTTTGTACAAACAAAACCAATGTTACCAAAATCAGAAGGGAAATAACAAACTGGGATACAATTTTCATAACAAAAACCTCTGACAAAGGTCTAATTACTCAAATTTATAAAGAGCTAAATCAATTGTACAAAAAATCAATCCATTCTCCAACTGATAAAAGGGCAAAGGACATGAATAGGCAATTTTCAGTCAAAGAAATCAAAACCATTAATAAGCACATGAAAAAGTGTTCTAAATCTCTGATAATCAGAGAGATGCAAGTCAAAACAACTCTGAGGTATCACCTCACACCTAGCAGATTGGCTAACATGACAGCAAAGGAAAGTAGTGAATGATGGAGGGGATGTGGCAAAGTCAGGACATTAATTCATTGCTAGTGGAGTTATGAATTGATCCAACCATTCTGGAAGGCAATTTGGAACTATTCCCAAAGAGCATTAAAAGACTTTCTGCCTTTTGATCTAGCCATAGCACTGCTGGGTTTGTAATCCAAAGAGATAATAAGGAAAAAGACATGTACAAAAATATTCATAGTTGCCCTATTTGTGGTGCCAAAAATTGGAAAATGAGGGGATGCCCTTCAATTGGGGAATGGCTGAACAAATTGTCATATCTTTTGGTGGTAGAATACTATTGTGCTCAAAGGAATAATAAAGTGGAGGAATTCCATGGAGACTGGAACAAGCTCCAGGAACTGATGCAGAGTGAAAGGAGCAGAACCAGGAGAACACTGTACACAGAGATGGGTACACTGTGGTACAATGGAACGTAAAGGACTTCTCCATTAGTGGCAATGCAGTGATCCTGAACAATTCAGAGGGATCTATGAGAAAGAACACTATCCACATTCAGAGGAAAAACTGTGGAGTAAAAACACCAAAGAAAAACAACTGCTTGATTACATGGGTAGAGGGGGATATGATTGGAGCTGTAGACTCTAAATGAACATCCTATTGCAAACACCAACAACATGGAAATAGGTTCTGATCAAGGACACATGTAATACCCAGTGGAATTGCACGTCAGCTATGTGAAGGGTGGGGGGAGGAGAGGGAAGAATAGAAAATTATTTTTGAATAATTTTTGAAATTGACCAAATAAAAAATGTTTAAAAATAAATAAATAAATAAACACAAAAGCACAAAGTACAGGTATTAGAAAGTACACAGACTAAAGATAGTGATACTAATGGACAAATTCGATATCATAAGCATACAGAGAATTGGAGGGATAGGACTCATGACTAGAAAATGATTTTGAAAAGGCATATGTATTCAAAAGGAAGAGAACAGATAAAAGAAGCAATGGAACAGTACAGTATTTTTAAAAAATATATACCAGGGAGGAAATTTAGAACCTCCAGAGAAGAAATATGGCAGAATGTACTCTGGTCAGAATTCATGGGGGAGAAAGAAAAGAGTCCTCTTAATATCGTTTAAGAAATGTTATCCACAGCCAAAGGAAACTGTTGGAATAGTGCAGATCAAAGTGCACTATCCTTCACGAGTTTTTCATTATAAATGTGATACATGTTTTCAGTCATGACAGGTGGAATATAGAAATACATTGAGCATTTACTGCCTTGGAGAGGGGAGGAAGGGAAAGGCTCTAAATTGTAAAATGTCAGAAAGCAATTGTCAAAAATTATTTCTACATGTAATTAAAAAAATAAAATTTAATAAATAAGAAAAAAGCATTTAAGGATTAAACTGGAAGGACAATAGCCAAAAAAATGGAAAATGTCTTTAAAGAGTTATTTAAGCAACTCTTTTCACCATCAAGGACAGCAGAACAACTATATTTGGTCTCTTATCATTATAGTCCTATATCAACTTAAGAGAAAAAAATAGAAATGGCACTAAAGAAAACAAAAATGAGAAAATCATTATATTAAAGTATATATAAGGTAGGTCCATGCTAGAGGTGACATTTTTAAAGGCAATGAGAAAACATTTGCAAAGGTATATAAAGAAGCTACCAAAAGCATAGAGAAAAATTCTGACTTTATATTGCCAAAACAGATGAAATAGATGACTGAGAGAACATCAACAGATGTTGACCCATCTGCCTACTTGCCCATCAATATAAAGTTTTTAAAAGAATAATCTGCACATGTAACAAAAGCATCAAAAGGAAATAAAGAGGCTTTCACAAGGGATATTCCATAGGTGACTTGCCAAAAGCAATTGATTTAAATATGTGAAAAATGCTAATCTCACTGAGATTACTGTTTGTTTACTAATTTTTAAAACACCTGATTTAATAGAACAAACCACCATCTTAAAGACTCTTCCAACAAGTGCCCCCACCAGTGCATGTTAAAAACATACACAATTCCTTGAAATAACCATAGATGATATGCTTATTCAATTACTCTCTGATTATTAAGTGAAGTACAAATCAGGGAAATATATATTCCTTAAATCCATTACTGTTGTGTCAAGAGATCTAACACAGTGTCTAAGTCCAAAAAAATCCTCCTTATCATGAGGATCTCCAGATGTTCCTGTTTTCAGATGACACTGTAGTGATTATAACCAGTCTAAGAAAACTGCAGGGTCTCCTGAGATCCACAATGACTCAAAAACATTTGGACTAAGCCACATAGGAAAAAACAAGTGGATGAAGAACATTTGATGCATTCAGTTCTGGGCAAAGAGTGTAAATGGACAATGATTTGGGTCAGTTGTTGAAGAGAAGGAAGAAAGTAGGCTAGATTGCCTTGGAGAAGCTAATTAAAAAAACAACAATACAGGATTCTCTTTGAAACAAAGGTCCTTCTTTTTAATAGCAATATTATGTCAGCATTATACAGCCATGAGTAATGAAAGATAACAGGCCTTGAAAAAATGAAATGTAAAATACTTACTCAATGAACACAGAAAAGGCACAGGGTAGGTCTGTCTGGATTGCAACACACTACCAAGAATTATGAAATAAAACGATGTGAAGGATATCTTCAAAGAAACATGAGCTAAAAAGACAATGAAGTTGTCCTGAAGTGAGTGAGGCCCATGTATCATTCTTTTATCTTTATAATGTCAAAAAAAAACAACAAACAAACAAAAAAACAAAGAAAGCCCCCTCAACATATTGGATGGATTTTTTGTGGCAAATTCATGGAAGGGTGTGGATAAAAGTCACATATGATAGAATGGATGGACTGTGATCCATCATCACTAAATAATCATATAAAGATCTCAGCTCCTTTCAAAGGGTTCAGAGGAAAAATAAGTAGGGTCCAAAGGTGTAATATCATGCAGGGAAAATTAGCCCAAGATGGATGAGAAGCTCTCCAGAAATTAAATTCTAAAGACAGAAACAGAATTTATTATAATGAGGGAGAAAAGGCAAGTGCTGCCTAAAGAGAATGGTCTAAATGCACAGAGAATTAATCAATCAGCCTAGATTAAAAAAAATTTTTGCAGGAGATAGAAATGAGCAAGCAACTGAGGAGAAATATGAAAGGTAAGTACAGTCCTGTAAGAAAATGCATCAAAACCCTTACATCTCAGAATGAACTGAGGTTGGTGATGAATGCTAAGTATTTAATACAAAGAAGAAATATAGCGAGAAGGCTGAATGGTTGAACTCTATTTTGCTTCTATTTTCTCTTCCAGGGTAATGCCCAGAAGGAGAAACTAGAGGAAATGAGTAAAGAAAAAGAGTTTTAGGTTCAACGTAAAGGAAAAACTTCCTAGGAAAAGAGCTATACAAAAATGTAATATACTGCCTTGAAAGATACGAGGTTCAAAGATGTGAATTGTCATAATATAGTTGATATAAATGTGGATGCCTAGCAGAATGTCCTTAGGAATTGTCTTGGTGCTATGTTACTCATTTTTTTTACTTGGACAGTTTTATCATTGACTTGGACCAAGCTATACTAGGCATGATAGTTAAATTTCAGATGGAATGAAGCTAGAAGGGCTAGCTAACACACTAAATTAGTATTATGAAATTTATTACAGATAAATGTAAAGTTCTATAGTGAAGTTTAAAGAACCAATTTCATAGATATAGCTAGTTAATGATTTTTAGGAAACAAATTTAGGAATTTTAATGGTCTACAAGCTCCATATTAGTCAACTGTGATTGGACAATCAAAAATATCTAGCTAGTCCTAGGTGGCATCAAGAAAGGGGCAATATGTAGAACAAGAGAGGGAGTAGTTCTGCTGATTTCTGCCCTGGTCAGGCTAGATCCTGAATTCAGAGTTCAGTTCTGGATACCAAATATTAGCAAAGAAACAGTCAAGCTGGATAGTGTCAAAAGAACATGCTTAAGATGATTAGAGGATTAGAAATTTTTAAATTGAATTTTTAAAAAATCTTTCATTTAAAAAAAATTATCAAAGGCCTATTACATGTAAGACCCCAAAACAGTCCCTACGTTCTACGAGGAGCAGGTGGTTGTTATATCATGCAAGTAAAATATATGATAATTTGAGGAGGAAAAGACTATGAACAACTAGAGGAATCAGCAAAGAGTTTCCACTGGAAACAGTAGATAAGTTGAGTCATGATGGAAGCTAAAGATACTAAGGGATAGAGGAGAGAAAAAGGTGTATTCTATATATGGGAAATAAACATGGAGTTGGGAGACAAAACAGCAAGTAAGTCAGTTTAACAGAACATGTGAGGACATAACATAAAAAGAAACAATGTGAAATGGGTTAGAACCAGATCATGAAGATTTTTAAATATCTAGCTCAGAAGTACATATTTTTATCCTAAAGGAAATAATAGTTTCTAAAGATTTGTAGGCAAAAGAATGATGGTCAGACATACTTTGAGATGACAATTTTGGCATTTATATGGAGAGTAGATTGGAGATGAAGGTACTAGAAGCAAAAAGCCTAGTTAGGCTTTTTCTATGGACGAGATGAAGAATTGGACCCATTAGGGCATAGCCATATTAATGGAAAAAAAAAAGAGAATGGACAAAATATAAGGGCTAATGGAATGACCTGCAGGTATTTAGCCTAGAGAAGACTTGAGAGAATGTGATATTTGTGTTCAAATATTTTACTGGCTGTCATATAAAAATGGGATTATATTATTCCTACTTGGCCCTAGATGACAGAATGTAGCAATTAATGAAAAAATAAAAAGGCAAATGAAAGTTTGATAAAAGGAAGAGATTCTAGCAATTAAAGTTCTCTAAGAGTTAAATGGGTTGCTTTAATAAGGAGTCAATAATCCTTTGTAGATCTTCAGGCAGAAGCTTAGTGACCATTTATTAGAGACATTGTAGTAAGGTTTCATTGTCAGATACTAGATGTTAGACTAGATGACCTCTGAAGACCCTTCTACCTTTTAAGATTTTGTGATATTTATGTAAAATCTCACAATTATCTCTTTGGACACTTCCCACTCCTCTATTCCCACTGCCACCACCCAGTTATGGGCCCACATTACAAATATATATATATTTAAACCCTTACTTTCTATCTTAGAATCAATATTGTATATTGGTTCCAAGGCAGAGGAGCAGTAAGAGGTGGGCAATGGGGGTTAAGTGACTTGCTTAGGGTCACACAGTTAGGAAATATCTGAGGTTACATTTGGACTCAGAACCTCTAGTCTCTAGGCCTGGCTCTCAATTCTCAGAGCCACCTAGCTAGCCCCTCCAATATCTTCTGAACAGGTCTTTCCAGCTCTACCTTCTCCTCAATCCATGCTTAATATCAAGATGAACACTACTTATGCATATATTTGGTCATCTTTTCTTCTCAAAAATTTCCATTGCTTTCCTACTGCATACCAGGTCAAGTTCAGACTTGATTTGATCTTCCACAATCTGCCATCCTCTTACCTTTCAACTCACCTCTTATTACTTCTCTCCAAACACTAAACTCCAAACTGCACTTTTCAACTATTTCATGAATATATTCTAAGCTTTTCCATCTCTAAGCATTTTCTCATACTCTTCCTTAGTCTTTTAAAGTCTTCCTTTCTCCATCTCCCACCTTTTTTACTTGTTTAATTCCTATGGATCCTCCCAATATTCCAAGTCAGTAATGACCTTACACATTCAGATCATACACAGTACTTTATTTTTCAACTAACATATTCATCATGTTTTCTTTCTATATTAGTTATTTGTATATAAGTTCAAATACAGTCAGGTGATGGGCGGATGATGGATTTATTATCTGAAGATTCTCTAGCTACATTCACAGGCTAGGAAGATAATATTTTGGCCACAGTAATCTTCAAAAACCATCTATTAAGCTCTGTAGGAATCACAGTCTACATGGGAAGAGAGTGCCTAAACAAATGAAATGATATATCCATGAGTACTGATGAGTATCCTATTCTCCCTAACTAACCAATAAGCTCTATGCTCTTATCTCTACACAAATGACTCACATAGGGTTCTGAACACAGATGGTATTTTACCAATGTTTGTTAGATTAAACTGAGTTTCTGTCAAGAAAATGCTTATCTTTTCATAAGGTGAAAAACAAAAAAAATGTATGATTTTTTAATTTGCCAAATGGATTGAATGCCAACATATAGGGCACCATGCCAGGCAATAAAGACCTTCGGAAAGGTCTGTGACTTTAAGAGTCTTTAGTTTAATAGCATAACTGCATATTTATTCAACATATATTAAGCATCCCATTTGCTGAGGAAAAGTTTATGTAAAATAGACTCTACCCTTAAAACCAATGGTAGAGGTGGGGGTTGACAAAGAATCACAAATGACAAGAATGCACATTATTACATGAAAAATGCCTCACAGAACTGGGAAGGGAAGTAACACTATAAGGTCCAAGACAAAGGTCCAAGATTAGCTGAGGGTTCAAGAAAGGCTTCTTGGAGAAAAGATCAAATGAGTTAGATTGTAAAACGTAAAGGAATTTATCTTGCCAAATTCAGGTAGGCAAAGAGAAGACAAAAAATAAGAGCCGACCTGGGTTCATCTCGAAAAAATCACAAGTCCCCATCCATTTATACCGCCATTTTTCTACTGCCCTATTGCTTACAAAGCCCATTCTCTTATTCTTGATGGAAGCATTTACTTAACAGCATATTTAATTTTTCAATAATATTATAATATAGATGAGAACTACAACCATTTATCCTCATTTCCCAAAGCAAGGAAAAATGGTTCGTAAAGAAATCATAATTCAAGTGATTATACAAGCTGAAGTAGAAATCCGTTTGGAACCCAGTTCTCAAACCAGTGAAATATGAAGTATATAACCCCTATTTATCATTATGTATAATCATCAGTAAGGTATTTGCTTAAGAAAAAAGAATTTTTTAAAAGACCAGTTCCTTTCAATTTCCAAAAAGTTATACTTATTAAATGAGATAATAATTGTAAAGCACTTAGCACTAAATAGATGCTAGCTATTATTGCTTAGGATTCACTAAATTTAATCTATTGCTTTTGGCACGGTAACTGCCATTTAGCCACAACAAACTGACCTTAGTTTTTCTTTTTTAAAACTGAGTTCGGGCCCTAACAAAAGCGTCCTAACACCACAAGTCAATCCGCTCTGCCCCACTACACATATACAATCTTAAAAAACAACAACAACAAAAACCACTTCATGTATGGACACATTTCTTACAGAAGAGCTGCAGATGGCTAAGCAAAAAAAAAAATGGTTTCTTTCAAAGCCTAATCCGAGGAAATGGTGAGGATTTCGGATAAACTTTTTTGCCTCTGGGTTAAAAAAAAATCTGCTATATTCTGGTGGTGACTGTTTACCATGGCCAAGTTCACTGCCCTCAGCAAACAAACAGCTTCAGTCCCGTCCAGAGCCCCGAGTTCAAGTTCATCGTTGCTGGGAACAAAAAACGGGCACGATTTTTTTTTAAAATCTTTTCACACTCAATCTCAATGTCCCCGAAAAACTCTATTCTCCCTTCACATCGGGGTGCAGAAGATGAAGCCGGGTAGGAAGAGGAGGACGGAGGGAAAGGAGCCACACTTCCCCTCCAGCCCGCCCGAGCCCCAAGCCTGGGCCCCAAGGCAGCCCGCGCATCCTCTTCCCTCTCGACCTCCTTCCCCAGTCACCCGCCGGCGCTCCTTCTCCCCTCCCACCCTTGCACCACCGTTTCCCTGGGTGGTAGGTTCCTAAGAGGCCTTCACATATGTCCAGAGGGAGGTACCACTTGGGGAAGCGGGAGGGTGACCTTAAACAATGTTCCCACCCCCACCCTCTAACCCTGCCCTCCCCGCCTCAGTCCCAGCACTCGCGGTTCCGGGGTCGGGGGGAGAGGGGGGGGTCAGAGGACATTAAAACTGCCGCCCCCGCCAGAACCCACCTAGTTCTTCTTCCACCAACCGGGACGACGCCGGCGCCTCCGCTTCCATCTCTCTTGGGTCTCCAGGACGCTGCCGCCCCTGCCGTCCGCTCTTCCGCCACGGTGGAGCCTGAATCCGAAGTCTGTCGAAAGGGTTGCTGCGGAGATGAGGAGAGCCTTCCTCCCCTCCTCCCTTTTACCGGATACTGAGCATGCCCAGATGGATTGTTCACCGCCACACGGGAGGGATTCCAGGCCGAGGATTCCGCCGCTCCGGAATTTTACTACAGCTGCTTAAAAGGGTGGGGAGGGCTGGCTGTGGGATGTGGGGAAGGACAAGAGCATCTCTTCCTAAGCCGCCGGGTCTGAAACTGGGAAGGGTGCAAAGGGAATGCCTGGTGGTTACGGATGCAAAAATAGTAACAACAATGATCCATTTGGGGACTCCCTCGACTGCCCCCGCCCTCCACAATCCATCCTATGGAGTTTTTGTCCGTGCCCTCCCTATTCATCCTCTGGAGGGGGACTCAGAGTGGTGCAGAGCTCAAATTAGCATCACAGTTTTTTAGTTTTACAAACTGTAATCCTGAGCAGAGCACTTAAACCAGAGGCCCGATCTGTAAACTAAAAGTATCCCAAAAACCGTTCCAACTCAGAATTCAGGATCCATAGGCCTCTCTGTGAGATTTTTACATTTATTAGATACCAGTATTGCACCGAGATTGTCCGTTTGTACATTCCTGACCTGCCCCCTTTTCTAATCATGTTTTTCTTGGATAAGTTTTCAAGTGTTGGAGCATATTCCAAAATAATAAGGCCTAGTCCTCAAAGAGCTTACTCTATAGTAATAGTAATTAAAAATGGCTTAGAACTTTGTATTTTTATGCACCTATAGACTAATGATCCATTGCGGTTACCTGTGGATGTGCTGTTCCCTTTCATTTAATAAGTATCCTTCATGTACCCTCAGATTGGTGTATAAATTGAGGAAGAGAGACCAATCAGAGCATTCCTGAGGGAGGGACCATTTATGAAGGAAAAGGGCTCAGATTCAGGAAAGGTCATGGAGGTAGAATCAGTAAGACTTAACAACTTGAGCAGCAGCCTGGTAGAGAAAATCCCGAGGTTATGAGCCAAGAGTCTCCCTGGAGGGGCATGAAACCCTCGGGGTATAAACTTAATGCTCTGATCTCTGGGTCTGGAGTTAGACCCGAGTCAGGCCAATCTCCTAGTAGTTTGGGTTTGATATTGAAACAAAGTGAGACACTGGTAGGTCATTCAATCATTAACAAAAAGAGAGCTATAGCAGGAGAAGGAGATTTAAAAATGATAGGCATTGAAGACTTTTCAAGTTGCTTCACCTGAGCAAATCTCCTTTGTATGAGTTACTGAACTCATCCACTAGCCAAATGTCAGCATGCCCAGCAAGCATGGAGTGACATCACTCTGGAGATAAACTGATGTCAACCCTCTGAGACTTTAGTCTCCCAGAACCAACCATGTCTACAGGAATGTTTCACTGTCTTTTAATAAAAAATTAACCTGTCTATTTGGGAGGAAGAGCTAGGACATTCTCCTACCATGAGATCAAAGAATATAAACTTTTTAGTTATCCTGGTATGCATAATTCGAAATTACTTTCCAAAATAGTTGAATTAATCTGCAGACCAACCAGTTAGTGTCTATTATTGTTATGCACTTGTCTTCTACAGAGGTTTTTTATTACTAACAACTCTTAATGACCTTAGTTTATTTACTAATGGCATTTTAACTTTGTATATGTACAAAAGTTTGTTTTATTCAATTTTTCAAGGCACAGTACCAGAATACTATAACTCACATGTATAAACCACTCAAAGAATTACTATTTTCCTCACTGTAAATGTGACATAGGTAGTACAAGTATCATTAGCTCCATTTTATAAAATTTATCAATTATTTATATATTTTATATGCTTCTTTTAAGCACCAACATTTTAAAGGTGTAAGGATCATTTTAGGGTTGTGACCTAATCTAAATTAATTTGGTCGCCAGAGAAAATCCCAAATAAAATACCCAAATCAGTTTGGAAATTTATCATGATTTTAATTAATATAGAGGGAAGGAATTAAGGTGAAGAGAGAGAAAGAGGGTATAGGATTTCTTCCGCATGGCCTGTGCCAGGGGGAGTTCAAAGACCTCTGCCACAAGGTCTTTGAAGATTAGAGGCTTTTCTAAGAGGATAGTGTTTGGAAGATAAAGGAGAAAAGAATTAGCCTAAACTCTGAGAGAGCTCAGTGAAGATGCCTCACCTGAACTAGGCTACTAAGCTTCTCCCAGTATAGTATCAAGGAAAACTCACCGCCAAACCTGGTCAATAGCTGCTACCATGCCAAGATGCCAAAACGCTCAGCAAACTGCCACCAGGGCCACCTCTCCACGGAAAGAGAACGGAGAGAGGAAGTGACGTGAAATATATAGACAGTTTTGACATCACTTTCCTGCATCTCACATGTACCAATGATAGCTTAAGCTTGACTTAGGACAGCCCAGGGGTCTGTTAGTTGTTTCTGATTTGTCATTTGCTAGCACATGTCTGTCATAGGCCATCTTCCTCAATACTTAATCCTTAAGTATGGGTATAAACATTTCTGTTTTTGTTAGACTAAGTTGGGTAGAGTAATCTAAAGTTCACAGAGGTGAAAAAATTAAGGGCTACATATAAAAAATGACAAATAAATTTAGTTGTTGGTAAGGGAAATTTTGAGAGCAAATGAAAAATACATCTTACCCATTTTTGAAAACAAAGTATAAATCTTTAACAATATGACAAATTTTAAAAATGCTCCCAGTTCCATATTATGGCTAAGTGAGAAAGACACACTTTGGGAAGAAGAAAGAAGAAAATCTTGGCAAAGAGAAGCTTCTTTCCCTCCTCAACCAGAAGAATTGAGAAAGTTCTTTCCACTTCAGAGTCAATATCTAAGGGTGAACTAAAATATTACAGAATCCTTAACATAAATTCAGGGTAGTACTGGTAAATATTTAACAACTTAGCTTAGGAGTTCAACCCCTTCATTTAATAGGTGAAGAAACTAAGACCCAGTGAGGCTGAGTGACTTGCCTAGTAGTAATGTTTGTAGCAACATTTGAACAAAGATCTTCCTCACTTCAAGTCTAATGTTTAAAGCACTGTGACATATTGCCCTTTGTGGAGTTTCACTATCTCTATAGCATTTACCTTCAAGCTTTATATATATATATATATAATGTATGATAAGATGCACTTTGCAAATAAAACATACAGACCTATAAGTATATTTACAAATATGTGGTCTATAAGTGCTTAATAAAGGTTTATGACTAGAATTATTGGGGATTCTTATATGGCACTGAGTAATGGAGCTGCTTAGGGAAGATTGGTTTCTATTAGGCACTCAAGGTTCAAATAGAGGAAATAACCACTGGGACTAAAATAATGTAAATTAAAAGCCAGACATCCTCTGGTCAGGAGGAAACTTCAGAACTAGAATCAGCATAAAGTGACCAGAGCTGTGCTCCATATAAAAGCATTCCTATCAAAAGGTCAAATAGTAGATACTTTTTACTCATTACCTGAGCATCATTCTAAATTGCCTTTTTTTTTTTAACTTTTATCTTCTTTCCTAGCTATGTGACACCAGGCAAGTCACTTAACTCCCATTCTGCAGCCCTTACCATTCTTCTGTCCCAGAACCAATAGATAGGACTGATTCTAAGATGAAAGGGAAAAGTTAAAAAAAGAAATCCTTGTCTTTCATCTTCGTATCATTTTTAAGACAGAAGAGTAGCAAAGGCTAGGCAATGGGAGATTAAGTGACTCGCTCAGGGTCACACGGCTAGGAAGTGTCTAAGGCCAAATATGAACCCAGGTCCTCCCAACTCTAGGCCTGGTGCTCTATCCACTGTGCTACCTAGCTGCCTCTGCTTTGCTTTGTGATTGTTTTTGTGAATGGCATATGCCCCACTGAATTGCAAGGAAGAGCAGGGCCTTGTGCCTACTGGTAGATGGTCAAAAAATATTTGATGAATAAAAATAGATGAATAATCAAATATCATACAGACAGATAGTCATTTCTTACAGTGTTCATAAAAGGTCTGAAAATTTTAAAATCTCATTTCAGGGATCTCCTATCAGGAAAGGAATTGAAGGTTTTATTAAAAAGTGACTAGTTTTAATTACCATTATAAACGAACAGAGAATGGAACTGTGACCCCTTATTGTGCCTCCCAAGCATCAGAAAACTATCTTTAAGAGGTAAATGTAAATTCCCCTTCCAGCTTATAGTTGATAGGTCTCCTTTGATCTTTTTCAGTATTTCAATATGCTGATATTTTGTTTCTCTCTAGGATACTAGGCTACAGAAACAGAAAATTATACTTGTCATAAAATAATAGGAAAAAATGATGGGAATGGTCAGCCAAATGATGTAGTGGATAGAGGTGGGGAGGACTGGAATCAGGAAGACTTACTGAATTCAAATCTGCCTTCAGATACTTACTAGCTGTGTAACCTTGGGCAAGTCACTAAACTCTGTTTTCCTACATTTCCTCCTATGTAAAATGAGTTGGAGAAGGATTCTAATATCCTCAAATGGCATCACAAAGAGTTGGACATGCATGATGGGATTATTAAAAGGAATATTTAGGGCAACACTTCAAGGATTTTTTTAGTTAATTGGGGAGGATATTCTCTCCATTAACTCTGACCACAACGTCTCCACAACTTATTAGAAGGACTTTAAAAGTTAGTATGACTAAATAATTCATTTCTCTGAGGCCAACATTGGCAATGTACCAAACTTAACTAGGATGGTTCTCATGCAACAGCCCTTTTTTCAAGTCTGTTGGAATGAGTATCCCTGGGGTCTCAAAGGCTTTGCCAGAAGAATGTAAGTTCTGACAATTCCTAACAAACTGGAAATCCTGCAAGTATGAACCCAGTGATGATGAGACAGAATATTATATTAAAACAATTTTAATCCTTAGGCTTATAGGACTTCTATCATCTTGCCTCCAAGTAGATTTCCAATTAAACTGCCCCATTCAGAAAGTTATCTCTCTCCCCTTTAAAGATCTCAGGGGAAAAGATATTACAGTCTCCCTTAGCAAAGCATTATCCTTGTCACTCAACTACAATTCATAGCAGTAGTAGAAAGCACTGGAAAAAGTAGTAGTAGGAAACAGGTCCTTGTGTGTCACTGTTGGCAATAGGAAATATATATAGCAGAGAAGCCCCAGATCTTGAACCCAGTAGCCATAGGAATAGCAATTCTTCTAGACCAGTATACTCAGTCATTATCCTGGGTAACAAACTTTGTGGAGATGCAACCTGGCAATTGTTCCAGTAGGTACTGTAGCTGAAGCTATTGAAAACTCAGAAAAGAAAACTTTTGGCACCATAGTCCTTGATACTGTCAAATGACAACCTCAGAAACTGATATCTTTTATCAGTGGAAATAACCTTAAAGAAAATATACTAATATCTGCTTTGTCCTTGCACCTTAAGGACCATGGAACTTTTCTATCTGACTTTTGACTGAAATAGGTGTTGTCTCTGCCCTGGAGCTAGTGAGCTCCTTGAGATTGGGGACTGTCTGACTTTCCTATTTGTATCCTCAGAGTTTAGCACAGGGCTTCACATTTAAGAGTTCAATAAATGATTTATTTATTCAAGTATAGGATTGAGGGAAGAAATGAACTATAACATTGGAGAGGGAAATGAAAGTGTATCTGTAATGAAGAAAGAAAATCTACATCTCCAAAGAGAAAGTTGATAAATGACACCAAAGTTCACCCTGTCTTGCTTAAATACTGTTATCTACCAACTTGCAAATTGCTCAATACATCTGTACCTGGCTCAGTATTCTTTTTCTCTCCCATCAGGATACTCTAGCCTTGCAAATTTTCAAAATCTTCAACTCTTATATTCCCAATCTCTATTCTACTCCAACTAATCAAGGTAGTAGTCATGTCCTATATAGACTGAGCCTTTTGTGAGTCATAAACTTTGTTGGCAATCTGGTGAAATCTATGGACCCCCCTCTTAGAATGATGTTTATAAAGACACAAAATGAAATACATATGGTTATAAAGGAAACCAATTATATATGTAATGTAGTTGTCAAAATAGTTTTGAGAAGAAAATTAACCCAGACTAGGAACCCCTGCCTTAGAACTACTCTACTTCCCCCCCTTACCCACTTAGCTGAATTTGTAGAAGATGCCCAAATTCCTAGTTACAGTGCTGGAGAACTATGCAGCTTTACCTTGTAACTTATAGATGCTGGTAATAGCTCATACTCAGGCTATAACATACCAAGGGGCCAAACCTATTTTCTCACCCTGTGGAGGAACATGCCTATTACCAAACAGAGCCTCCCTAGAAATATCTACTCTGATCACTGGAATAGCAAATTCAATAGCTTATCCTTGAGATTGACATTTTCCTGGAAATGGGGAAAAGTGTGTAAAGATTATTTGCTTGGATCACCAGATCATTCAGTGTCAAACAACAAGTAATTTACAATAGGAAATTCTTGAACTAAAAAAAAGTTATATTCTAGTCCTTAGCACAGTACCTGGCACATAGTATGTATGCACTTAATAAATGCTTGTGTTATTATTATTATATAGTATGGATCAGTGATGATGCTGATTTACCATAGGTAATGATATGGCTACCAGTTTTAACAATATATTTAATTTTTCCTTATTCTTCCAAGATAATAATTATTCAGACATGTTTGGATAA
Source organism: Monodelphis domestica (assembly GCF_027887165.1). Taxonomy (NCBI): domain Eukaryota; kingdom Metazoa; phylum Chordata; class Mammalia; order Didelphimorphia; family Didelphidae; genus Monodelphis; species Monodelphis domestica. The sequence goes on along the minus strand of NC_077230.1, from coordinate 267,006,615 downwards.
TATTAGATTATGTTGATATTACTTAGAGTTTGGGCAACTCAAAGGTTATCAAGCAGCTAGGTGGTGCAATAGAGTAGAGCACTGGACTTGGAAACAGAAAAACCTGAGTTGATATCCTGTTTTAGACACTAACTAGATGATGCTGGGCTTTTCTCTGCCCCAGGTTCCTCATCTATAAAATGAGGATAATGATAGTTGATATCTGACAAGATGATTGTGAAGAACAAATGAGATAACATATGCATAAGGCTTTTCATACCTTAAGATGCTCTATCATCGAGACTGGAAATTGTCCTCTTGACTGAGTGAAATATGAATCAGACTTTCTTTGACTAGCATCAGCAACTTTTTATTTAATCAACCAAAAACTGAAAACACCCCTAATTAACATTTTGTTAGCCAATAAAGTAAGAGAATTCACAAGTCACCTACTTAAAGAGTTCACACTCGCAGAAACTCAATCAGTCAGGAACTGGCGAACCCTTTTGATAAGCATTTACACCTTCAGAAGATGAAAGGTGTAAATCCCACAGACACTGGCCCCTTGGGCAATGCTAGGCAATTTGGAAGCTGTGTTTGGCCCCCATGAAGAGGGGAAGGGACAAAAAGGACTATAAAATTCCTGATCTTCTTCTGCTGGGTAGTCATCTTCAGCTTCAGTCTTCAGCTTAAAGCTTTGGCTGGTGAGGCAGGTCTTGGAGATGACTCTGGACTGGGGCCTTAGCTTTGACTTGGGATCTTGACTCTTGGACTGCTTCTTGGGTGAGTGAGTAGTTGGCCTTCCTTTCCTAGCTTCTGGAGAGTTTAGTTCCAGAGAAGCCTTCCCCTCTTGGAAGAGACTGTGTAGGTGGAACAACAGGTCCTTAGGTTGAGGGTTAACAAGCCCTGATAGACTAGACATCTTCTCTACCCTCTTTTGTATTTCTCTACTTTCACTCTTTCAACCTTTTTGTAAATAAAGCTACTAAAAGTCATTTTGGCTTGAGCTATAATATTTTTTAAATCGGCGACCACTGGGTTATTTTAGAATTCTCATATATCTGGTGTAATATTTATTGAGAAAAATCAGGGGAGCCTGAAGGATTTGTAGCAGAAAAAGGAGGAGTTGAAGGGAGAGAGGGAATATGGCTGCTGGTGAGGTAAAAGTAGAGAGATGCCCCCTGCCGAGAGGCTATTTTTGAAAAATGGGGTTCCTGAGAAATGAGCCACTTATGATAGCCTGAGCGTTCGTTGTCTCTATAGAATGATGTTGCGTATACCCCAGATCAGGTAAGCATGGACCCTCCTGAGGGACAAGCCTCCCCCCAGACCAAGGTCACCCAGCAGGGGTCCAATAAGGACAGTTTATAGTTGACTGACTGTCCTGAGGTTCAGCTCCCTCTATGTCCCCTAAAATGATAGTCCTCTTATCTGACTGTGATATTCAAATAAAGATCAATTTTAATAACAAGTTAGGTTTGGGGAGGTATCAGGGAAGAAGGAAGAGGGATTTCCCTAGATGAAGTTTTGAGTCTCTCTCAGCTTTTGAGCTGATGCCAGACCTCACAGGCTGGTGGAGGGTTTCTATTATTCCTGTCTATGCTAATCTGTGCTAGTTTTCTTAAGTTCAAAGTCTTAGCAGTAGACAGCAAGAGAAAGAAAAGTTTTGACTTTCAGAGCTGGTTGGGCCTATTTCTTCAGGCTGATGCCCTACAGACCGGCCTTACACTCCAAACTACTTCCCTTAAGTCCTTTTGTCCAATGAACATGATCACAGGGATCCAGATAAAGCACACAGCTGGGAAATTCAGGGATAGAGGCCCTTCTATTCAAAGACAGGAAGAGAGGTTCCTTCCCATTCCAGGACCAGGAAGGTAGTCACAAGACCAACTGCCACTCCCAGTTGCCCCTTCCCCCACCAACAGTCAGTCTTGTCAATATTTTCTCTCTAACTTTCCAACTGCTGTTGGTTCCAACTCAGTGGCAGAAAGTCCAGAACTTGCTTTAGTTTTCCTTTCCACATTAGTCAAACCCCTTAATTTAATTCCTTACAACTAGCATTGGCTTGGTAGGAATGAGAAGAATTTCTTCCCTTTATTATCAACCTACAAATTGCATATAGGTATTAAAACTCAAATTTTAATTAGGAATAAAATTAATTAAATTAGTTTAGTGAAATAATTGAACTGATCTATTAGTTATTAATGAAGTTGATATTTAATATTAATATTTTATAGTAATACTAACAAATAAATTAAAATATTTAATTAAATTATTAAATTAGAAAAGGTAGTATTATTAGGATTTAAATCTTGTATATTATGCTTTTTTAAGAAAGATAATAATAACTTACATTTACATAATACTTTAGAATTATAAGAGATTTCTGAATTATAAAAAATTTATATTCATTATTTTGTTTGTTCCCTATAGATTCTTCCTGAAAGTACCTCAGAATGTGTATTTTTTCTGTCTACACAAATCTCAATGTTTTACTCCTTGGTCTGTGGTCTTCATGAGTAGTTGTGGCCAAAAAAAAAAGAAAAAAATCTAGCAGCCAACCTGGTGGTAAGGAGGCTTTACCAATTTAGTGAGGCTGGTCCTTAATTAAACAATATACATCACTAGACCTATTCTCAAATATTCTTCATCATGGTAAGATTTCCAGAACCTACACCCCATTGGCATTACCTATGAGAGGCCAAAGTCACCTCCATGCTACAAAAAGAATGAGTTGGAAGGGACATTGGTGGCCATCAAATCTAACATACCAGAGAGAAATTCCTGGCTATAAAACACTTGATAAACAGTTATACAGGCCCAGTTTGAAGACCTCAAATGAATGGAGGAAACCAATTATCTCTTGAGGTAGTCCATTCCATTTTTGGACAGCTATACATTTTGTTTTTTTCCTGATATCAGAACTAAATTTATCTTTGGGCAACCACTGAATAACTAACCTAGGTTTATAACAACCTAGGGAGGTTGATGTAGGTAGTCAAAATATTATCATCCCCATTTTACAAGTGGCCAAACTGAGGCCCAAAGAGGTCTAATTCCTTGCTCAAGGGCACACAATTGGTAGACTAGACTCAAACTCAGATTTTTCTGATTCCAAGTTCAATGCTCTTTCTAAGATATAATACTTCTCTAGATACTTAAAGTAGTTAAAGTTAGTTCAGACTATCACACACACACACACACACACACACACACTATAAATGTGTCCTAAGGAAACTTGATCATAAGTACACACTTTTGCCCTCGTTGCTAATTTATGCCTTTTGGAGATATACTTGGAGAAACTTTAACCCATCTAATGAATAATAAAAACACTGAGTTCCTCATCTTCTGGATGGCTCCAAAGATTAAAAGGAATGAGGCTTTCAGAAATGTTATTTGTTTCCATTTTAAGCATGATGCATAGTTTAAACATCCGCCTAAAAGGAAATAATTTGTTTTTGTTTTTCTGCCCTGATGAAACCATTATGTTTCCAAGCACAAATTGTCTGTGTTTTCTCTTGGCTACTGGAGATTAATGATATGTGCAGCAAATTAAAATTGTTCAGTATTCTGTCTCTCAATTTTGGACCTCCATCAAGGCAAGGTCTGATTACGAGACTTCCTCTGAACAGCTGTCAGCATGAGTTTTTGTGTAGCCTGTCTTTCATCACAGGACAGATCCAGGGAGTGTTCGTAGCCTGCTTGCTATAAATGGGTTACCACTACATGCTGTGTAGAAAGACTTCTGAATTCTTTGATAGTTGGATCTCTGACCAAAGAGATTTAGGGACCCTGTTCACAATACATTCAGTACATCTGTTAAATAGTAACAGAAGCCCTGGGGAAGGATAAGACCTTTACCTCTCACTAAAGATTTGCCTGGGAGAGGCAGGTCCCGAGTGGTCCTCATTAGAAAAACATGAAACAAAACATGCAACATAAAATATAACAGCTGGTAGAAAAAAAGGAAGAGAGGAAATTGAAAACTCTTTGTCCCAATAGTGAGACAAGTATAGAAGTCTTACTCAGACCTTATTTAGAAAACAGTCCCCAACAGAAAGCAACACTGCTTTAAAAACTAAAAGCTCCAGCCTTTTCCATTTGTAGTTAATCACAAGAACCCATTGGGCTAATGTCATCTATTTATCTATGCTCCACAGTTTTCCAGTCCATTTGTTTATTCAGTGATAATAACATCTAATCCCCAAACAATTAGATCTCTCATTCTTTATCTAATTTTGTAATTAAGACTGTCAGCTCTCTAGAGCTAGTTATCTCAATGATGCACAAATTTTATCAGCTGAATTAGATTGATCTAACTGATTGCTCAGAGATTCTTCATACAGATCTGGCTTGGTTCCAGATCTAATTTGCTATCTTATCAATCTTTAAGTCTTATTGTTTTAAGAGATGCTTTGTCTACAGAATTTGAGTATAGCCCTTCCTTCCTTCCTTCCTTCCTTCCTTCGTTCCTTCCTTCCTTCGTTCCTTCCTTCCTTCCTTCCTTCCTTCGTTCCTTCCTTCCTTCCTTCCTTCCTTCCTTCCTTCCTTCCTTCCTTCCTTCCTTCCTTCCTTCCTTCCTTCCTTCCTTCCTTCCTTCATAGAATCAATACTGTATTTTCATTCCAAGGCAAAAAAGTGGTAAAGGCTAGGCAATGGGGGTTATGACTTACCCAGGGTCACACAATTGGAAGTATCTTTTATTTGTTATTTTTATCTTTCCATATTATATGTTGATATGAAGTTTTATAATGGTTTTTTGAAATTTTGCAATCTTTGTTCTCTTCTTCTTTCCCACACCTTCCCCCTTTCCAAGAAGGGAGATAGTATGATATAGGTTGTACATACAATACATATTTCCATGTTTTCATACCTCCCTCTTTAAAAATGCCAAATCTTACTCTTTAAAGAACCCTAAGGGAGCAGCTGGGTGGTTCAGTGGATTGAGAGCCAGGCCTAGAGACAGGAGGTCCTAGGTTCAAATCTGGCCTCAGCCACTTCCTAGCTGTGTGTGACCCTGGGCAAGTCACTTGACCCCCATTGCCTAGTCCTTACCACTCTTCTGCCTTAAAACCAATACACAGCATTGATTCCAAGATGGAAGGTAAGGCTTTAAAAAACAAAAGAACTCTAAACGCCCAGATCCCTTATTTGTCTCAGCCACTGAAGGTAGTAGGAGTCAAATTTAGCTCTTGTCTAGCTCTTTAAATTTGCAAGAACCAACAACCTGATTCCAGAATTCAACCCTTCTCCAAAGATAGAGTTTGCCAGGCTCTTTATCAAATCCAGCAGTCCTTTAAGGAGAAGGTCCACACATGAGAGAAGGAGAGTGAGGTAGAGAGAACATTTCTTCCCTTCAGGCTAAGCTGACAGGTGATCTCTTGAGATTGATCTAAGTAAAAGATTTTCTTATTGTGCTAAATTGTGTCCTTTAATGTCTTGAAGAGAGATAATATAGATCTCTACATAGCATGGGAAAAAAATCTCTATGACTGAACCCACAGTTAGGCTGAGTGCCATGTTATTATAACTAGAGATTCAAAGAAAACCAGATAAGGCAGATCTTAGGCATCGTAGCCCAAGGTGACAAAAGAATGTACTGTAACTGTTACTTCCAGTGGATTAATTCCTGGGAGGGTGTTTTTTGGAAAGTAATGCCTTGAATAATGTTTATACATGTTTTGCTGCCAAATTCTGTAATCTTTTGCAAGCATCTCATTTTATTGATAAGGAAGACTGAATCATAGAACACTGAGGTGTTCTCTAAACAGGACTTGCCAAAAGGCTGCTGAGAAGGGGAGAGGAGCCTAAAGCCACACTCTCTTTTCTTCTTAGTGACTTGAAACCCCACTCTAATCCTCCATCCCCCACGACTATCAATAAGCCTTAAGGAAAATTCAATCTATCTATTTATTAGAAAAAATAGTGGAAATTCTTGTACAATGTGTAGATCAGTCAGGTATTTAGTGATTCAGTATAATCTCAAGTAAGATTCAGTAATCTCAGTAAAGAATATCCTGCAGACAAATTTTGTCTGGCATTTTGTTCCTAATGATCCAGTGTAAGGAAGTGGGTTGCTTCTCTGAGGTTTACAGAGATGGTAATCAGAAGTGTAAATGTAAAAAGATGGAAAACTAGATCTCCTGATTGCTTGATAAACAGAAGAAATTGTGTGCAGTGATATTCAAGCCAGAAGATGGCAGGAGAGTATCTGCTGTATTTTTTATACATTATATAGTTATATAGCTATGATGAAAGATTTACAAATTTAGGATGCCAAATGGAACAAAGTGTACTTAAAGGCACTTAAATTCTCAAAGAAGCAAATGCAGGCATTAAGAGGCTTGTTTCTTTTGCATCTTCTTTTTGAAGTATCTGTCATCAGGGAGGAGTTCTTCATCACATACAGAGAAACTTGGAATGGGAAAGGTTTCATAGGTCAGCAGTAATCTCTTTAACATCTTAGATAACAGGTTATCCAACCTTTCTCTGTGATTCCTTTTTCTAACTCATTGTTTTCCTTTGTTCTTCCTTTCCCTGAATTGGCAACATAAGGCTAGGGAATCCCCAATAGTGATATCCTCTTGCTGGAATCAGTATCATATTTACCTGGAGATGTATGGGATGTTCAGGGCTATTCATCTACATTCGGTGCCTATCTTTCATCCAACTCTCTCACCTGTGGCTTCTAGAACCTATAATAACATGTGCATACTCTACTTCCAGGTAAAACTGTCTTAGCAAACCCAGATTGAGGGTAACCAACACACCTCAAATCTCTCAAAATTAGGGGGATGTTTAGTATATAAAGACTTCCTTCAGGGGAAAGGTTGGATGAGAACAATTTGTTCCAGGGGTCAGAAATGCCCCTGATACTGTGCTTTGGAGTGCTTTGAGCTTGGTCAGACATGAAAGATGTCAAAGTCATTCACTGCATCCCAGTCCATCCATCACCAGTCAACCTGACTTTTATCTTACCAATGGATTTTAACAACTTTAAAATATAGGGAGGCTGAGGACTTTGTGAAAATCTGCCTTACTTAAATCCAACTCATGTACAAGTCAAATCATCACCCTGGGATGTTATTGATCCTCTTTGAAACTAACTATGAACTTTGAAACTTTGAAACTATATCATTTTCCCTCTCCTGGCATGACTAGAGAAGACAATCAAGAAGCAATAGTATTCTCCCCTTCTCAAAAATCTCACATAAATCCCAGATAAGTTTGGAGTTTGCTACTGACATTTTTTATAGGACCTTGGATCTGGAACAGAACTTAGAGATAATTTAGCACAATCCTATACGTTTACAAGTAAGGAAACTAAGGCCTTAAGAGATTAAATAACTTGCCCCAAACTATAAAGATATTAGAGCTAGATTTATAAGTATATAAGTACATATATGTATAGCATATACAGGAGGCAAATCCTAGAATAAGAAAGATGTAAATGAAAGTCCTTACTCTCTCGGAGATAAACTGATTGCATGTTTATGGTTAAGTCATTTGACTTCTGAGGGATCTAAGCAATTCCCTTGCCAATCTATATTGGTGGAGTGAGTTTCCAAAATGGGAGTTCCCTACATTTACAAAATGATAGATCTAAACCAAGTAATTCTTTTCTCTTGATGTGTATGTATAAAAATATGTACAAGAATGTGTGCATGCATATTTTCATCTTTTTTCTATTCAAAATGAAAATATTTTCATTGGTTAGAGCTATAGTAGGATGATACAAAAATAATAACAACCAAAGGTAATACTGTTCTTTATGGACAGGTAATGTAAATGATGAATTTAATTCAATTCAATATTTATTAAATGACTACTATAGCTTGTCCCAATTAGTATGAATAGTGCATCTTTGGAAGTCATGACATTATTCACATTTCTTTTTATCTTTTTATCTGAACCTGTGATGTCATGGCTGGAAATTCCATCTGAGAAGTCTAGTGAATTACCCAGTATGTGTAAGAGGCAAGACCTTAACCCAAGTTTTCCGAACTCTGAAGCCAGCTCCTCAGTCATTATACAACACTGTCTCTCCCCTCTCAAAGTCATCTTCCACATAATTGCCAAGGTAACTTTCAGAAAGCACATGCTGACTTCGTTATTCCTTTACTCAATAAACTCCAGTGACTTGCTATTACCTCTAAGATAAAATGCTTGTTCCTCTTTTTGGCATTTAAAGCCAGACACAACCTAACTCCAACTGACCTTTCCAGTCTTATTAGACATTACTACACTCTGTGGTCTAGCCAAACTCATTTTCTTCACACCCAATAATTTTATCTCCTATCTGCATGCCTTTGTATAGGCTGCCCCAATACCTGGAGTTCATTTCCTCTTCACTCTTACCTCATAGCATTCCTGGTTTCTTTCAAAGCTCATTTTGAGTGTCACCTTCTACATGAGGCCTTTCTTGTTTCTCCTACTACTTGTGCCTCCCCACTCCTATTTTAACAGCAATGAATTCTGGAATTAGGAAATAGCCTCCAAAGGCCACTGTTCAACAATTAGTACTCTTTAAAGTTCCTTTCAACTTTCAAGAACAAGATTTAATTCAGAAAAATATTTCCCATCTATCCTATTGCCTTGACCTAATAGAGAATAGCTTTAGCAAGTATAAGTGGTGCTATCTTATTCTTCACATTCTAGCTTCTTCTCAGGAGTTTATCTTGTGATTTCTCTTACCAACTTCAGTTTTCTGTCTCTGTCAAGCATTTATGAATTCCTATTGATCTTTAAAATGCTCTCACTTTATGGGTAAGGAAAACTGAGTTATGAAATATTTAGATGTCCCTCCCTGTAGAGAGTTGTTCTTTCCATTAGCTCTTTTGTGAATTTTATTTTCCTTTGATTTGAATTTTCTGTACAGTGCTCAAGCAAACTGAGTTGATGATGACCTATTAGGTGCTGTTAAATAGTAAGCTTTCCATATTTTCTTTATGGAGTCAAAAAATCACAGAGATTAGAAATCCCCCAAAATATACTGGGGTCCCCTATACCATGGGAGAGCCTTCAACATAAGGGCTAACCCTGAAGTTTCATGATTACAGATTTCTAGAGTTATTAATTTTGTAAGCATTTTTAACCATCTATTTGGTGAAAGGTATTATGGTAAACACTGGGAGTAGAAACAAAAAAAAAGTCCTTGCCCTCAAGGAGCTTCAATTTTATTGTCAACATAGAATATATATATATATATATATATATATATATATATATAATATTTACTGTCAAGATAGAATACAGATAAATAAACACAAAACACAAAAAATAAAGATAAGGGTAATGTTATTTGGGGGAAAGAAAACTCAGGAGTAGTATGGGTGAAGAGGAAGATCATAAGTGTGACTTGAAGGGAGTTAAAGATTTGAAAGAAGGAGGTGAAGAAGAGCATTTCTATCAAAAAGGACAGCCTGTGTAAAGATGTGGGGGCAAGAGATGAAGTGCTGAGTTTGGGGACCAGCTAGGAGGTCAGTTGCTCTAGAATGTAGATTGCATGAGGGGGAATAACCTGAAATAAACCAGGACAGGTATAATTGGAAATTATTTCAAAGGGCTTTAAATAAAAAGTGATTTTGTGTTTTATTCTAGATATGATTGAAATGAAGAGCATAGAAGTAATATAGTGTTTTCATATTTTCAAAGTATTCAAAGATTCACTAAGAAATAGCAGATTATTTGCCTTTCTGCATTCAATGATGGAGTACTACTACTACTGGGCTACAAAAAAGCAGGGGACTTAGATTCAGAAAAATGTGGATTTGAATATTAATGATGTCATTTGCTAGTTTCGAGTCATTGAATTCATCTGCCTCAGTTTGCTCACATGTATAACTGCATTATATATACATATATTTAATATACATATATGCATGTCAATAAACTATATTTACATATATAAAACATAAAATGATATTACATTTAAATATATTTAACTTTATATATTTAACATATAATAAATAAATATGCTTATATGTGATGGTTTATATATTTACATATTATAATTTTAATTGTATTTTATACACATATAAATACATAAAACTGTATATATTTATATATTCACATATTGTGTATATACATATGTATGCAGTAGATAGATAGATAGATAGATAGATAGATAGATAGATAGATAGATAGATAGATAGACAGATAGATAACTGGGATATTAGGAGCATCTACTTCCAAGGATTATTTTGAAGAACAAATGAGGGAAAGAGAAAATGAGCATTTAAAGCAGCTATTAAATACCAAGCACTCTGCCAAGTGCTTTACAAATATAACAGATTTGATGAGATGATATTTGTAAACTACTTTAGAACATGAAAGCCATGTCATCTACTTAAAGCTATGTAACTTCTCTGAGTCTCAATTTCTTTATCTGCCAAAAAAAGAATAATAATGGTTCCCAACCTTACTTGAGATACCATTGTGAGGATCAGATAAAATAAAGTAGGCAGAAAGCCCTAGGTAAATGAGAATTGTCATTATTATCCTTAATTCTTCCCTTTAATGAAGTAATCCATATCTTATTTAGCTTTGGCTTGCTTCCAATGCCCTTAGAATAGAAGTACTTAGTCCCCAGTAATTTTCCCATTTACAAATGTCCCTAAGGGCTTCCCCCCCTCCTTTCCTACCACCAGGTGTAGTCACATTCCACATGCAATCCCAGTGGTGCATGCTCTTTGGAACAGGGCCATCACTTTTCCTGAGTATGTGACATTTGAGAAGATCAGTACTCTTTAGAACTTGGGTGCCCGCCAGAAGGTATTAAAACAATTTGTATCTATTCAAAAAGACTCTGGATTAACAATAATATTAATAATAATTAGTGTTTTACATTAGGTTACTTTATGTTCTTCCTGATATATAAAGTGAATAACCCAGAATGTGTGAGAGGCAAGATTTGACCTCTCAGCAATCCAAGCAATTCCCTAAGGTACAAGTAAGTTTATAGTCTGTATTGGTTGAGTGAGTTTCAATATATTTAATAAATGCTAGATCTAGACCCAATAGTCCTTTCTGTCTGTGTATCTGTACAAAAATGTGTACATGTATGTACACACTGCCACTGGGGCATATGGCACTTGAATCATTCCCTCTATGACATCCAATACCTTCAAGCACCTGCCCTGGTTCTTTTTTTCTCTTTGGCAAGTCTCAGGAAATGGTGTTACCAAAAGGCCAGTACAATGGAAAAGGGGAAATCATAGACTATGCCAGGCTACATGATCATCTCAAATTCCCACATCCCACAATTTTTTTTCTATCTTTAATAAATCACCTGTAGGCTGGCACTTGTTTTTGACTAAAAGAGCACTCACTGAATAGATCTTATTCACTTCATGGACCTGGGCTTGCTTGCTTGCTAGTTTCGAGTGGCTGGTTGCTTATTTACCAGAGATGTGATCCTTTATTCATTCCTAAAGCAAAAGATATATGATGATAGGATAGGGGTAGAACATAAGATCTAGGACTGAAAGGAACCTCAAAGGTCCTATAAACCAATTCTCTTATTTTATAAAAATGTATAAGTGGAAATTTTCTATCCTTTGGACTTCATCTCCCAGCATTCTTTCCTCATCCTCAAATTCCCTTTTCCATTTCTTGTACATGCATCATTACTGTTGTTTGTATATAGTGGGTGGGGCTCCTCCCTCTCTCTTTTCCATGTAGAAGGCTGGTAAGCTTTCTCGGTTTCTCTAGCCTTTTACTTTCCCTTTGCTTCAAGTTAAATATTAATAAATATATATAATATATAATATATATTATATATTTATATTATATTATATATATAATATATAATACTTGGAGTATTGTATATTAATTTTTAAAATTTACAGAGGAAAAACTTTTCTATAAAAAAAGATTTAGGAGCAGCTAGGTGACAGAGTGGAAAGAGAGGCAGACCTTGAATCAGGAGGACCTGAGTTCAAATCCAACCTCAGACACTTACTACCTGTGTGAACCTGGGTGTGTGGAACAGGTCCTGACAAGATGGTGGGCTCATAAGCCCATATAATGGAGTAAGAAAAAAAGAAAATTGAATTATTTCAAGTTCCTAGCTTAAGCTCCTTTTCCCCACATCCACGTCAGCAGGATATGATGAGGAACACATGATGTTAGCCTTCTTTAAGAGGCGAACAGACAAAGTTGTTTATTTTAATGTGAATGATTGGAATTGTAAATTGCATTATGATCAGTTGTCTCTCATGACTGGATTATAACTCTAGGAACCAATGGTGAATGAGGAGAGGGACTGATTCATGTTAATAAAAGGGAGTCTGTATGCTCTCATTCCTCATACTTGCTTGCTGGCTGTTACACCTGTAAAACTGGCTCAGGAGGACCCATACTCGCCAGAATAAAACTAAATAGATTTTGCCCCATTAATGCCAAGGTCAAGATTCTTTTGAGTAGGTGGTTGTTCCTCTCACTGGGAAAGTCACTTAACCCCAATTGCCTAGCCCTTGTCCTTTGGTTCTAGAACTGTAGGACAGAAAGTAAGGGTTTTTAAAAAATCCCATCAATTGTGAACATTCATTAAACACCTTCTTTGTGCCAAGCAATAGGCTAAGCACTGAGGATACAAAGAAACATAAAAAAACTGGTGTCTCTGCCCTCAAAGAAATAACAGTCTGACGAAAGAGCAAACATGCCAATAAACATGTACAAACAAGCTACAGACAGGATAAATGGGACATTATTAAGAGGAGGAAAGGACTACAATTAAGAGGGATTGGGAAAGCCTTTCTGTATAAGGTAGCATTTTAGCCAAGACTTGAAGGAAGTCAGGGATTCTAGGAGGCAGAGATGAGGAAGGAAAGCATTATATGTATATATATGTGTGTGTGTGTGTGTGTGTGTGTACATGCATATACATATATACACATATATACATATATATGGTGGTAGGCAGTGAAAATGCCTAGAATCAACTGATGAAGTATCTTACTTAAAGAAAGTGTTGTGGTGAAAAATCACCTTTAAAGATTGTTATAATATTAATTTATGGTCACCAAGGAATCTACTTATGAAATTCCTAAAATGAAACACTCAAGTCAGAATGGAGTTTATGGTGGTTTAATCACAATGGGAGTAAGGAAACAGGACAGGGAGTGAAGGAGAGAGGAGGAAAAGGAAAAGGTTAACTCAACCTTCTGGCAGAGCCAGAGGGAGTTTAGGCCCAAAGGCCAAGGTAAAGAGGAGAATCCGTTCTTGACTCACGTGACCAATCTGAAGGAAAGCTGTCTGCAGGCCTCCTCTCTGCTCAAGTTCCTAGCATGAACTCCAGCCTAGCCCTGTCCACAGGAAGTGAGTGAACTCCAGAGGCTGTTCTCTACCTCACTTCCTGTGCCTCACACGTGCCAATGGTGACTCAAGCTTGACTTAGGACAACCCAGGTGGGCAGTTAGTGATTTCTGATTTGTCATTGACTAGCACATGCCCGTGTAGTGTGGGTGTGCACAATTTTGGGTGCTAGACCAAGCGAGATGGAGATTTTAAAATTCACAAAAGGAGACCAGTGTCACTAGATCAGAGTATTTATTTGTACACTAAGAAGGAGTTAGGTTATGAAGGGCTTTGAATGCCAACCAGCGGATTCTGTAGTGATTCCTCAAGATCACAGACCCTCTTGTCAAAGATGGGATTTGAACCTGACCCTGGAATCACTGCTCTTTCCACCATACCATCTGCCTTGCCCAAAGTGGGGCACTCTGCCAATCCACATATACAGCATTTTGAGCTTCATTTATTTATTTAAAATCCTTACTTTTTGCCTTATTAACAACTCTAAAACAGAGGGGTAAGGGCTAGGCAAAAAGGGCTCAATGACTTGCCCAAGGCCACACAGCTAGGAAGTGGTTAAGGTCACATTTGAACCCAGGTCTTCCAGACTCCAGGCCTGGTGTTCTATCCATTGAGCTATCTATCTAGCTGCCCTTTAAGCTTGATTTAACTCCAACAAAATATGCAATATAGATAGTGGGATCACTATTACCTTACCAGTGTTTCAAATGTGCCTAATAAAAAACACTATTTCATTTTAAAGTAATTCCAAAGTCGTGGTAGTGTTTTTGTCACTATGTATTTTTTTCAACCAACTGATCCTAATAGTATCCATAGAAATCAAGTGAACATTTATATTTTTTTAATTTAAAAGAAGTTCTGAGATTTGAATTGATTAATATAGTGCCTGGCACATAGTAGGTGCTTAATAAATGTTTATTTGACAAGAAATACTGGTGCAGACATCAAAAATGAGCTGCCCTTAACCTGATGGGTACTAGTTAAGATCCAACACTAAACCAATCATCCAATCACTTTTATTAATAATAATAATATTAACTAAATTTTGTATAGTGTTTTAGGGTCTACAAAATATTTTACAGTTATCTCATTTGTCCTGATTCTCACAATAATCTTAGGAGTTAGGAGCTATTATTACCTTCATTTTACAGATGAGGAAACTGAGACAAATAGAGGTTATATGGCTTGCCCAGGGATCCACAGGGAATAAATGTCTGAACTTAGATATTCCTTATTCCACTCTGTCCACTGCCATACTTAGCTGCCTATTATTAACAAGGATAAGTAACATTTATATAGAGCTTTAGAGTAAAAAAAAAAAGCATGAAACTTATTAAAGAGAACAGCCATTTGGGCATAGTTGCTGGAATAAAGACAAAAACTGCCAGCTCCATCCTTCCCCTTCCAATCTCAATAAGTGAAACTCTAGGGCAATCGGCAAGGCTCTAGGGTTAGCTGCCAGAGGCATGATGGGAGTTGAAAGGAATTTACTCACCCCAACCCAAATATCAGGTGGGCCTGGGGGAACTGGTACAGAATGGGAAGCATGAAAGTTCAAATCAGACAGATCTGGTCTGAGGAACTCCCAGGATGCTAGTTAAATTTTCAGTTTTTCTTTTGTCGAGACTTGTAATTTCATTGCTATAGAAAAAAGGCCTCTAACTAGGCAAGTATCCAAGACTGTAAGCTGCAGAACAATTGGTGATCTGAGTTCATGGGTCTGTATATTTCTCCCTAAATGCAATGGTCATTCAAAAAAACCCTATTACTGTTGTATAAAACATTACTCTATGATCAAGGCTACACAGGACAAAGGATCAGAGAAGGCAATTGCCATGTTTACCCAATATCCTTTCCTGCTTATTTAACTCTTTACCTCCACTCCCACACACAATTTTAGAAGGAAATGATGCATTTTCCCATTCCATTACTTCTTTTGGTGGCTCTCTTTGGTTACGAGCAGCCTCAGGAGCTTCCTTGAAAGGGAAAGAAAATTATATTCACCAGCGTCCATCCTCAGAGTACCTAATCTCTCATCTTGGGACATTTTATTCACATGGTCACTATCTCTTCCCCTGCTCCATTATCCCTGTCTCTCCCTCAAGTGCATTCTATTTAGATGCAAAATATCTGTTATAACAAAAGGAGGAGCTTGTGGGTCCTGGAGAAGAGGTGGGTGACTACGTGAATCCCTGGGGTTTCCTTTAGTCCTCAGTTGATAGAACTGATAGAACAGAAGTCCTAGAATGTAACCACAAGCTATTAATGAGATGATAAATTCCAAAGTTGTCCTTGGGCTCTCTACAATGTGCAAAGTCCTCTTTGAGTCAAGGAGGAAATAACAAGGTTTGCTGAGCAAACAAATGAGTCATGGATATGTTTTATATATAGGTATTTAAGTTCATGTTGTCTCTCTCTCTTCTCTCAACGGAATATAAGTTCTGTAAGGCACTGCCATTGAGGAGCATACTTTCCACAGATTATATATACAGTATTGCTAGACATCATTCCCATGTTAGATGTTTTTGCTTCATTGTCATGCTTTGTCAAGAAAGGGTTTAGTTTGTTGAGCTGGTGTAGGAAATGAAATCGAGACATTTATTATTTATTTTATTTATTATTTATTATAATATTTCTGCCAAGACACCTTTTTATGGCAACAACATGTTTTTTATTTGTCTCTCTTCCAAAATAGCAGAATCCCAGGATTGGAAAGGACTTCAGAAGTCATTCAGCTCTATGTATGCCTACATCGGAACTCCAGCAAGTGATGAGAAAACCTTTGGAGACTTTCAGGGATGGGAACCTCACTGTATCCTGAGGCAGTCCATTGGATTGTTAGTTAGCTTTGTCTTTGTTCATATATGCCAGGCTTTGCAATGGCTTGACAGAATTTCCAGACAGTTAATTTAAAGTGAACTAACATAAAATAAATGGATAGGTGTGCTTCAAATGAAGGACCAATTTATATATAGATCACAAAGTCTCCTCTGTAAATAGGTGCTCAACAAGAGTGTATGATATTGTTATTGATGATGATGATGATGATGATGATGATGATGATGGTTTTAAAGCTTTGATGCAGGTAATTCTGGATCAAGTTCATTGTAGACAAGGAAATAGCCACAACTATTTGTGCAATGACGAGCAGCTTGGGAACTTGATTTTAATCCCTAGGGCAAAATGACAAGGAACCATCCAGTCAGAAAAAATTTAAGCTAGTCTAAAGTATAAGACTGACTCATTTGTATGTGGGTTGAGGATTAGTCTGTGCCTCTGTTCTGGTAAGATATTTCTAAGATCCCCCTGGAATATCAACATCATTTAATCTGCTAATTTTCACTTCTCATCTCATACCATTGCCCCTACTGTTCCTCCCACTAGTAATGCCCCATTTTCCTTCTGCCTACCAAACTTGAAATGATGCTTTAAGGTCCAGCTTAAATCCCTCCTCTGTGAATTCTTGAGACATTCCAGCCCACAGTGATGTCTCCCTTCTCTAAACTCTTGTAACATTCAGCTAGCTCAGTAGAGAGAGCCCTGCATCTGGAGTTAGGAAGTCCTGAGTTCAAATATGACCCAGACTCTTGCTAGCTCTATGATCCTGAGCATATGATCTAAATTGTATCTGCCTCAGTTTTCTTATTTGTAAAATAGCACCTACTTTTCAGGATTGTTGTGTGGATAAAATGACACAGCCCTTGTAAGGTATTTTGTAAATCTTAAAGTGTTCTATGAATACTAACTATTATTATTAACTATGCTTCACATTATAGTAGCAGATGTTCTACTATCTTACAGATCTGAAAGTAGGAACTTTGTTTTAGGGTTCCAGATTCGGAGGGTACTGAGTTTAGAGAACACAGATAGCATTGGCAGCCCTTTAGTAGGTTGGAGGTGGAAAAAAACAGACCTTTGCATCTAAATATCAAGTTGAAATTAAATTAAAATATGCAGCTACAAAGATGGTCTTTCCCTACCTTGCTTTGTTTCTGCCATCCTTAAATGAGGACATATTTTGTTTGGTTTCCCCTGGACACAATTTATGTTTTTTGCCTTAGGCACCAAAATTCCTAGTTATGATTCTTCTATATTGCATTGCTTTCTAATGGATGTTCTCATATGTCTCTGATAGCTTTAAATCTTTGATTCCATGTGGTTCTAATTGTTTCTTACTTCTTACCTTCTTACCTTATGGCTTAGAATCTATACTGTGCATTGGTTCCAAGACAGAAGAGTAGAAAGGGCTAGGTAATGGGAGTTCATTGACTTGCCCAGGGTCACACATCTAGAAAATGTCTGAGGCCAGATTTGAACCCATCCTGGATCTCTAAGCCTGTATCTCAATCCACTGAGCCACCTAGTTGCCCCCAGATTCTAATTGTTTCTTGTCATTGATCTTGTCCTTTCATTTATTATACTTATAGTTTATCCCAAATGCTCATTGGTTGATTAATTTAACTAAACTATATATTTTTTTCTTTATGTTTTCAGCAAATAGCACAGACCTGGTTATTTAGTGCCTATCTAATAATTACTTATTGACTGACTGGTAGCCTAATTCTCTCTCACAGTGAAGGTTGCTGAGACATTTGTATTTTGTCTCTTGTCTCTCTTTTTCTCTCTTTGGATGAGAACAAGTCTAGTTGTTCCTGAATCTACCTAAGCTTAAACCTGCAATAAATGATCATTGGGAATTTGAATTCAAGGGTCAGGAAAAGGTAAGCTGCTCCACAAGTTAATAGTAGGATTACCAAGACTGCTACCATACATGTTCTTAAAGAAACAAAACATAAAACTATCTGTGACATTACTGCAGTCCTAGAATGTAAGTTTCCTGAGGGCAAGGATCCTTTTTTTTTTTTCATTTTGTCTGTGTACCTTCTTTCATTGTTTTTCATTTGTATCTGACTCTTCATGACCCCATTTAAAGTTTTCCTGGTAAAGACATTGCAGTGGCTTTTTAATAATTTTCTTCTCCTGTTTATTTTACAGATAAGGAAACTGAGGCAGAGTTAAGTGACTTGCCTAGAGCCACACAACTAGAAAAGTGACTGAGGTCAGATTTGAGTTCAGGAAGATGAATCTTCCTGACTCCTGGCCTGGCACCCTATCTACTCTGCCAATCAGCTGCCTTGTAAGCACATAAAAATTGTTGAATAATGGAAAAAAGAATTTATTAAGGACATCATTATGTGCAGAGCTCCATGCTAGGTGCTAAGAATACAAATAGAAAGGCAGGACATCCCTTGCTCTTAAGAAGTTCACATTTTTTACAGGAAGAGACAACACATGTAGATTTCAGCTTCAAATCAGATGGAAAGACTCAGTGGTCCTTATGGTGAAGAAGTAAAGCAGATGGTACATGCATCTGTCATTTACGATAATAAAATCGTAACTGTTTCTGATGTGGAAATATTTGAAAGTGCCAAGAATTGAGTATGGATAACTTTCTTTTCCAGGTCTTCAGTAGCTGCTAAGGAGGCATGGTCTGCTGCACCCACAGAGACACTTGTCACATCTCCACGAAGGCTGAACTCCTGGATGATGGCTCTGAAGTGGGGGGCAGGGAGTAACAGGGCTTGTAGTCTGCAGGACCCTGCCATTCACAGGGCTCTTGGACTTACTGGTCTATTGCCCATAGTTGGTTGGCAGTTGGTGTAGGGTGTGGCAAGAATATGAAGGCTCCCTCTTCATTGCAGGGAGGGAGAGTGATGGAAAGGATTAATTATTTTATTTAGCCTAATTAATCAAATTAATTTAACAGACTTAAAATTACTAGCAATTTTAAGAATTGGGCTTTCTTAAAGGTGTCTAGGGACGGTGATTCCACAGTAACTAATTACTCTTTAAGTCCTTAGGTAGTTAGTGAATTACACAATACACATTGCTCATACAGTGAGAAAGAAGGGAAGCCAGAGGAGATTGTGTATGAGACCTTAAGCAGCCATATAAATGTCAGCTGTTATTATTATTATGAATATACAGGGGAGGGAGGGATGATTGAATGTGAAATGAGGCAGTTGTGTGGAAGGAGAATTGAGCAGGCAGATGGGGCAGGTGGATGCTGGGAGAAGTAGCAAATAAATAACAGTATATGTCACATTACTAGAATTCATAGTATGATAGAATGAATATTGGATTGAGAATCAAGATACCTGGCTCTGCTATCAACTAGCTGTGTGTCTGAACAATCAATTTCCTTCTCTGGGCTTCAGTTTACTCATGGTAAAATGACAAAGTTAGATCAAGGGCTCTTAACTTGGAGTCTTGAAAATTAAAAAAAAATTAAAGTATATCAATAGAATTGGTTTTCTTTGTAATTCTATGTATCTATCTTATGCATTTAAGAACTTTATTTTAATAAGGGACCTAAAGGCTTCACTAGATTTCCAAATTGGAACATCACAAAAACTGTAAGACACCTTGTATTAAATAATACAAAGTTTTGGAAATTCTGAAAGTCTGTGATTCTGGTTGCTGAAGAAGAAAATGAGGGGGTAAGAGGAGATAGATTTAGGATTAGAGAATCTAGTTTATATTTCTATCTTCTTTCTGGTTCTAAAAGATCTGCAGTTTTCATTTATTATTCCTTGAAATATGGTACTAAGCATGAGCAATATGGAAATATATATGACATGAAAGTATGAGCTATAACCTATATTAGACCTGGGGAGGTGAGAGAAGAAGAAAATCTGAATATGAAAATGTCAAAAACAATTGTCAAAAATTGTTTCTACATGTAACTGAAAAAATATCAAATTGGGAAAAAAGAAGTATGGTTTCAAGACCATTTTTTAAAAACCCTTACCTTCCATCTTAGAATACTATGTATTGATTCTAAGGCAGAAAAGTGGTAAGGGCTAGGCAATGGAGGTTAAGTGACTTGCCCAGGGACACACAGCTAGGAAGTATCTGAGACTGGATTTGAACCTAGGATCTCCTGTTTCTAGGCTTGGCTCTCAATCCACTGAGCTCCCATCAAGAGGTGTCTAATAATAAAATAGCACCAATTGCAAGGAGTTTGTTGTAAGCATCAAATGAGGTAATATTTATAAAAAGTGCTTCACTCTATACCTGGCATATTTTAGGTACTACACAAATGCTGTTACATATATATGTACATATTTACATATATATTATAATCTGCATATGCAAACATATTCCATATATAATTCACTATTTCCGCTTCTCCTTTCTTCAGTGTGTCTAGTTCATCCTTACTTCCCAACACAACTGCTGCCATCAGTCATTGCTATACTTGAGAAAAACCATAACCAATTGGAAGTCTCAATTCTTCTGACCTTTTCAAAATCTGCAAGGTTTTCTTTAGTTGGTGGTTAGGGGAAAGTAGATACAGAGACTTTTACTTCCCCCTCTCCCAAGCTATGCCCACTCAAAGGTTAGGTAGGGTTGCTCTAAGTCCCCGCTGACCTGCTTTTTAATTTATTTTCTGAAGATGTGACTGCTGTTCTTCAGCCAATCCCAACATGCTTCCTATGGAGCCATCTCATTTCATCCAATGACTCCAAGCATTTCTGTTCTTCCAAACTGATTAAAGATTTTCCCACACCTACTTTATACCTTTAATTTATTGATAGCTTCAGTAAAGATATCTAGAAACTGTTCACATCCACTTTATGCCCTTTGATTGATCTTCAACATTAATCAGAAGCCTGTCTCACCTGCTAAGGTTATTAGTCTTCCAGCATTTTGTTAGTTACATTAATGGGGGGTAGAAGCAATTGACTGATTCAGGGGGAAAGTCCAAGCCTTCTGGGTTTGATGGGAGCAGTATGGATTCCCACTGCTATACTATAATATTATGAAGAAGACTCTCTTCTGAGCAAAAATGAGACACAAAACCCATACTACTCAGAAAATGCCCCAGTGAAGCTGGTGACTGGCATAGCCTTTGCTTTTCAGATCTGCTTCAATATCTAAACAGCAACAACTATGGAAATTACAGCTTTCTGGGCTGAATTTTCACTTGCATTTGTTTGCTTCTTTCAAAAACAGTCCCCCCCCCCCCATCATAATTGTTAAATAAGCATTTCACTAGAAGTCTTAAAATGTGAAGGCTTGAGCCACAACAAAAATCCGATAGAAAATTTATCAGCCTGCACCAAAGTTTTTTCCTTTCCCTAGCATTGTTAACCCACCTCTTAATAAGAAAAAGGGAGTATTGTTCAAGTCTAGTGGAACTGAATGGATCTGGAACACTACACAGGATAATTAGATGTAGAGAAAATAAGGATTGTTCAGTAGAAGGCAAGCCAATGGGCATATGTACCAGAAAACGATCCTGCCTCAACCCCAAACATCTTTCCCCCATAACTTAAAGGAAAAGAATTCTCTCTTTTCTAGCATTCACTTAACTTCTACTATATACAACACCCCATCATCAACTCCTTCCAGACCTCTCTTCTACGATTATTCTCAATGTCTCAAGTATCTTCAGTTTTAGACTCTCCTTAATGTTTCTTCCCTTTCTCATTTAAACACACTCAGATTTTCCTTGTCTTTAAGTGCCCACATTCACAATGGGGGCTTTATAAATGCTTGTTTAATGGAAGCAAGAACAACAAAAAATAAATTACCCTATTTATTATAGTTGTCATCTTCTCTCCCCTTTCTTCAGATGCTAACTTCCACTAATGTCCGCCCACCTCCTTTTTAAAATCCTTACTTCTGCTTTGGAATCAATACTAAATATCAGTTCCAAGGCAGAAGAGTGGCAATGGGAATTAAGTGACTTGTCCAGGGTCACACAGCCAGAAAGTGTCTGAGTCCAGATGTGAACCCAGAACCTCCTGTCTTCAGACCTGGATTTCTATCTGCTAAGTCACCTAGCTGCCCCAATGTCCTTTCTAATGTTTCATTGTGATGTGTTAGTGCACTTAGGGTTAGAAGTTATGCCAATGGAACAAAAGCCCTGGCAAGGTCTCTATTCCAAAGAGATCACAGAAGAGGGAAAACGATCTACATGTACAAAAATATTTATAGCAGTTCTATTTGTGGTGGCAAAAAATTAGAAACTGGAGGAATGTTCATCAATTGGGGGATGGCTGAACAAGTTGTAGTATATAATTGTAATGGAATACTATAATGCCATAAGAAATGAGGAGCAGCATGATTTCAGAAAATCTTGGAAAGACTTGTATGAAGTGATACAAAATGAATTGATCAGAACCAGGAGAATATTGTATACGGTAACAGAAATATTGTATGATAATCAATTGTGAAGAACTGAACTATTATCAGCAATGCAAGAACCCAGTCCCAAAAGGATTCAAGATGAAAAATGTTATTTACAGCCATAGAAGAAACTGTCAGAGTGTGAATGCATCCCATCTCTTTCCTTATTTCCTTCAAGAGTTTTTCTTACATGTTAGATATCTGTCTTCTTTCAAAACATGAGGAATAAGAATATTTGTATTGCATAATAAAACTGGAATAATCTACATCAAATTATGTACCACTTGGAAAGAGGGGGGAAAGGGGAGGGAGTGAATTTGTATTGCAAAAGGTCAGAAAGCAATCAATAAAAAAACTTTTTCTACATGTAATTTTAAAAAAGGAAGAGAGAGGGAGAGAGAGAGAGAGAGAGAGAGAGAGAGAGAAAGAGAGAGAGAGAGAGAGAGAGAGAGAGTGTGTGAAGCTCTGACACTTCCCTTCAAGTTGGAAATACTTTGAACACAAGCTTGGTGAAGGACTATTTCTTTCTTCTAAGAATCAGACTAGCTAAGTTTGGAGACACTCATCATAATATTGGCCAAAGAGCAATGGACTTTGGGGTCACAGCAACTCCCAAAGACCTCCCACTAAATCCCAAGTGGTAAATAATTTGATGTAGATTATTCCAGTTTTGTTATGCAATGCAAATATCCTTATTCCTCATGTTTTGAAAGAAGACAGATATCTAACATGTAAGAAAAAGTCTGATCTGCCTTGGTAGAGGGAGTACACAGACCAGTGAAATCACAGTTCACTGAAGTTTTGAAATTATGGATGTCAGATTTTTCTTTGAGTTTGTGTTCTACATTTGTTATCTCTCTCCTAATGATCCATTCTTGCTTAAAGCCTTTGCCAATCTGTCACTTATAATCTTTCTTTGTAAACAACGGAAAGCATAGCGTGACTCCCAGACTAAGTCTCCCAAAGTATAGTTGCCCTTGATTTAAGGTATTCTGTGTTGCTGCCACACCTAGAATTGAGCTTCCATGCCCTAGTCATGATGTACTTATCATCTGTAACTAGATGACACAATTAATTCAAAGCAAAGTCGTTTTATCAAATGGCATATTAGCAACAAAACATTCCTTCATAGAGTTGTTCTTTATCCCAGGGCAGCTAGGTGGCCCAATAGATAGAGTTCCAGATCTGGAGTCAGGAAGATTCATCTTGTTGAGTTCAAATCGGGTTTCAGACTCTGGGTAAATCACTTACTCTTATTTGCCTCAGTTTCCTCATCTGTAAAATCAGCTGAAGGAAAAGGCAAACCACTCCAGTAGCTTTGCTGAGAAAACCCTAAATGAGGTCATGAAGAGTCCTATGACTGAGAAAAACTAAGCAACAATAAGCCCACGAATATATGTGGGGGCAGTGGGAAGTGTAGAAACAAAAAAGGAATTTGCATGCCCTCTTCATAAGTGTGCAGCTTATCAAAGTAGGAAAGGATTTTCTTCCCCCTTATAACAATTTCCTGTTACAATACTTAGCTTGCTTTAAACTCAAGGGAAGAGGAGATAATGGCCCATAACACCCATTTGGTTCTCTCCTTTTTGGTTTTAGGGAATTATTGTAAGTAAAAAATTCCGAGTTCAATCACAATTTCTAGTTAGGAAAAAGCCAACACTCAGGTGGAGGTAAAGCTTTCTCTCTAATGTTAAATCTGTATCTGTCTCTAGTTAACTCCTGTTCTCTTTGGGGTTGAGGCAAAATTCAGTTTACTGAGAGCACGTGGGTACCAAATGGCAAATTACATCACAGTATGTGGCTGGACAAGCAGCAGGGGAGGGAGCTGGGGTAAGGGCTGCCCTCCGCCTGCATCCTCTTCTCTGAGAAGCCTGTGGGCTTGGTCACCCTCCTCAATATTTTCCTTCTCTGCCACAGGTCACAGCTCTCATTGTTCCATGCATGTTCTCACCTCTGGAGCCCCTACACTCAGATTCTCTTTCCCCAGATTCTGAGATGGCTTCTCCCTTGTTTGCAGGTTGCTTAGGATGTGATCCGGATTTTCTCTCAGTGAGTCATGGGGTTCTACAAGCCATGTTCATATTTATTTCTGATTGGTTCAATCCAAGTGTTCCTGCCTGGTCAAGGCACAAGAGCCAAATGGGGTGGTTTATATTCCATCCTTCTGTCTCCACATCCTTATATTTTGAAATATTTATTCCATTTGCTAACTACATCTAGGAAGTGGAGTAGATAGGATGCTGGGCCTGGAGTAAGGAAGACCTGAATTAAAATCCTGATTGAAACACTTGAGAAATCACTTTATTATTTTTTTAAACTTTATTTATTTAATCATTAATTTAGAATATTTTTATTACATGATTCATGTTCTTTCCCTCCCCTCCTTCCATCCCCCCCCCCACTATAGCCAACATACAATTCCCTTGGGTTTTACATGTGTCATTGATCAAGACCTATTTCCATATTATTCATTTTTGCCCTCCGGTGATTATTTGGAGTCTATATCCCCAGTCATATCCCCATTGACCCATGTGACCAAGCAAATGTTTTCTTTTGTGTTGATTGAAACACTTGAAACACTCACTAGCTATGGGAATCCATGCAAACCACTTAACCTGTCTGCCTCAGTTTACTCATCTATAAAAAAGAAATAGAAATAACACCTACCTCGTAATTATAAGGATAAAAGGAGATATTTATAAAGCACTTAGTATATGTATGCTTATTTTTTTTAATTGTGGGGAAAGCAAGGTGGCTAAATGGATTCAGAGGCAGGCTTAGAGATAGGAGGCTCTGGGTTCAAATCTGACCTCAGATACTTCCTAGCTGTGTGACCTTGGGAAGGTCACTTAACCCCCATGGTCTAGCTCTTACTACTCTGCCTTGGAATCAATAAAACACAATATTGATTCCAAGATGGAAGGTAAAGGTTAAAAAAAAAATCCAGGCTTGAACTCCAGTCAGCTCCACCTCACTCCCTAGACTTCTTACTAGCTGCCACAACTTCTCCTTAACCTTTGAGTTCTGGAACTATAAGTAAATCAACTCTACCATTGCTCTGATGTTGACTCTACTCCCAGTACTTGGAACTTTCCAAGATGGCAGGCAGACAGAGCATAGAACTTGAGATTAAAAAGCTCTGAGTTTGAATCCTACCTCAAGTGGGGACCAGTTATAAAACCGTGAAGAAGTCACTTAACCTATCTAACAGATTTAGTTTCTTCATCTGTAGAATGGGAATAATATCTACCTTACATTGTTTGCTGTGAGGATTGATTGAATGAACATATGTAAAGCCCTTTGCAAATCTTTTAAGTGCTATATAAATACTGGCTATTGCTTCCAAATCAAAGACACTGTTCCCCTGCTCTATATTGTCCATAATTTCTTGGAATATAAACTCCCTGAGGGCAGAGTCTGTCTTTGCTTTTGCATTTGAAATCCCAGAGCTTAACTCAGTGCTTGGAGCACAGTAAATGATGAATAAATATTCATTTCTTCATTCTTTTCCCCAACACTGTCTTCCATACAGACCTGATACCAGAGATAGATGGTACTCTGAGTCCAAGCAAAAAGGTCAGGTGATAATAACAATATCTAAATATCTATAAATCCCTTTAAGCTTTGCAGAACACTTCACAAATGATTATTTAAAATAGGAAAGCAAAACAAATGTCTACATTGGTCATTGAGCTATATGTGTGTGTGCCTGCATGTCTTTATACAAACTCTAATGCCTTTATATATCCACATATATATGTGTATGTATACACACATACACCCACATACATATATTTACCCCCTTACTCTCCTCCCATCTACAAATACACACTTCTGTTGGTTCATTCTTCCAGCCTACATTGTTAGGACCTCTTGAGGGTGTTGAGTGTTGTGTGATTCCAGGCTTTTAAGGACAGCTCAAGCCAGGGACCTGCAAGCTTTTTTGTGTTTCCCAAATGGTCCAATCCAGGGTAAAGTCTGATCGTTGTCCATCCAGGTCTGAACTCTGCTAATCTGTGATCTGGTTTTGGGTCTGAACAATGGTAGACTGTTGCTCAACTCTGTCCCAATTAATTAGCTAAGACACTCTGTCAGACGTTCAGAGCTTGACCTGTAGGTTCTGCTTTGGTTTGGGGTTCCTGTCTTGGTTCTTCCTCCACAGGCTTCACATTAAACTAAAAGCTGAAACTGAGACACTGCTCTACTCCTGGGGTTTGAACCCCGCAGCTGCTGGCTGTTCCTGAACTTACTCTTTGCTGGGTCCATATAGCAGGACCCATCATGACAGCTCCTCACCCTGGAAGGCCACCTCTGGGTGGCTCAGGTGCCCTCCTCAGTTTCTTCTGGATCTGTGACCCAGAATTGGGTAATAAGGGACAAAGCTGCCAGTAGGTAACATTCCTGTATCCTACTCCAGCAGAGAGGAATCTGGTATCTTCCCTTGCTTTGTTGCTTAGTCTCTTCCTGCACTGGAATACTCTGTGGGGAGTAGGTTCTGGTCAGACCTTATCCTCAGTGTCCAACGATCTGTCACCCTATGCTGACCTGAGCTATAAAGACGACTCACTGCGATTTTTTGGGGGGGGATTTGTAGATCAGAATTCAATCTGATAATTTTCTAGATGTTTGGAAGAGAATTTTTTTCAGGGTGAGTGGTTAGAAACCAGCTGCATTTCTTAGAGGCTCTGCGTCTGCCCTATTATATATAAAATTTATCTTTATTTATTTATTTTATTCTGTATTTATTTATTATATTAATATTTATTTTATTTATATAATTACATATATGTGATATTATATATATATACATATCTATATCTATATCTATATCTATATAATTTTATTTGCTCCTCACAACAGCTTAGGGAGGTAAAAGTTCTTCTTCTCATTTTACATGTGAGGAAACTGAAACAGACAAAGGTCAGGTAACTTGCCTAGGATCACACAGCTAGTGAGTGTCTGAGGCAGAATCTGAATTTGGGTCTCTATGTACTGTACCACCTAGCTGCCTCTACAGCTTAATAGGAGGTCTAATTAGTGGGAGGGATTCTTCTTATTATTAAGGTCTTATTAATGGGAGGGACTCAGAATAGATCCAGACAATTGAGAACTATGCAAGTCAGTAGTGAGTGTCAGGGTTATCAAACTGTGCACTGTATTATGGGAGAGGGGAGGCAGGTAACTTCAAAGGGTGGGCAGAGCATGGCAAGATAGTTTAGCAATTCACAAGGCAATAAGGCAAGGCAACAAACATTTATTAAGGATTCCTGTGGGTGAGGCAATTGCTAAAGGTTGAGGATACAAATATAAAAAAGTCTTCCCTTTGTTTGTACTCTAATGGGAGAAGACAACATGTAATGGGTGAAGATGTTTGAGAGGGATTTGGTGAATAGGGGAAGTACCCATTTAGGGACATGGTGTCATACTCAGAAGCAGAGCCAGCAGAGATGGTAGAGGAATTAGGAATAAGGGCTGGCACTTTCTCAAAATAGAGTCCCTAGGAGGAATTTACCTATGGGATTAGGGGATCAACATGGTAAAGGGATACTTCAAAGGTGAGAGATGGATGAAGTATAGTAGAGGTCCAGGCAGACATAGAGTAAGCATCAGAAATGTCTAGGTAGAACCATAACTAGAATTTTTTTCCTCCTTGGGTCAATAATATTTCAACTGGGGATGGGATGGGGAGAGATTAAGGGATGGTGGTCTAACTTTTGTTTTTCAGGGATTGGGTGAGGAAAACAGACAAAGGAGAAAGGCATCTCTTCAATGGGACCCTGGAGGGTGGTGGTTATGCCACATAATGGACCCAACTGTTTAACTCCTATCTAGATAGCTTTCTTTCATAATCAAAAAGTGAGCCAAGAAAGAGAAAAAAATCTTTGTAATTTTAAATTCCTTCTGTCTTAGTAGACATTTCCCCTAACCTATTTTCCAAGGAAATGAAGGCAATGAATCAGGAAATGAAATGTCTTTTGTTATTCTCTTTTCTTTTCTTCCTGTCTCCTCTACCCTCTCACATTTCCCTCATCTTAGTGCTCAATAAAGACGAGATCCTCTTTCACTTCATAGCCTTCTACTTTAACAAAGGCGATCATGTTTACACACACACACACACACACACACACACACACACACACACACACTCACACAGCTATATTTTTTTTTGTTGGTGTTCAATTGTTCAGTTGTGTCCAACTCTTTGTGACCCCATGGACCATAGCATACCATGCCCTTTCATCCTCCACTGTTTTCTGAAGTCTGTCCAAGCTCATATTTGTTGCTTCCATGACACTATCTTTCCATCTCATCTTCTGCTCTCCTCTTCTTTTGCCTTCATTCTTTCCCAGTATCAAGATCTTTTCCATATTTGACTTTCTAGTAAACAGTCTGAATTAAGTTCTCTAAGTATTTACTGATATGATCTCCTTGCACAATAAAGGACACTTAAAAGTGTTCTCCAACTCCACAATTTGAAAGCATCTGTTCTATGGTGCTCAGTTTTCCTTATGTCCAACTCTCACAGCCATTTATTGCTCCTGGAAAAACCATGGCTTTTACTATATAGACTTTTGTTAGCAAGGAGATATCTCTGTTTTTTAGTATGCTGCACAAATTTGCCAAAGCTTTCCTTTTGAGGAGCAAGCATCTTTTAATTTCCTGGCTACAGTTGATCTCTGCAGTTATTTTGAGCCTAAGATATAAAATCTGATGCTGCTCCCATTTCTTCTCCCTCTATTTGCCAGGAAATGATGGGACTGATTGCCATAATTTTGAATATAGATAGACAAGGAGATACAGATATAGATTTTTAAAGTCTACATGACAGAATCCCCCAGTATTATGTCTAATTCTTCTTTCTATAAGGAAATGCTTGTTTGTTCATACTTAAAAAGTTAGTAATAAGATGGACTACCAAAGCTTTAAAAAGATTACAGAGGAAATGAAATATGTCTTTTGTTATTCTCTCCTTTCTTTACTGCCTGCCTCCTTTACCCTCTCATGTTTCCCTCATCTTAGTGCTCAGTAAAGTCACGAGATCCTCTTTCACTTCATAGCCTTCTCCTGACACATTTTTTAATTCCCTAGAAGTGCTTCCATATTCACAAATAAATCCTTCCTTTTTCCTCATCAAAATCGCCACTCACTCCTTATCTCACTCTCTTATCCCCCCTCCACAAAGAGGAAAACTTTTATTAAAACCACAAAGACAAACATTTCTTCATTTGCTTACTACTCTATGACCCAGCTATTGGAGGGGGGTGTGTGTGTGAATGAAACATTCTGATTGGATAGCCCATTAGAGCTGGTCAATCATGATCAGGCTTCCTAGTCACTCTCTGGCCGTCATATCAGCATCATCTCTCTCTGGCCAGAACCTTAGCCTCTGATCCTAGATCTCCTGACTCTGATGGAAGGGTCTTATCTTACTGGGTACCAGTCCTCCCGACCATTTTCTTCCTTCACATCTTTTGTACAACACAATGCCCACTCCTTGCCATCTTATGTTTTTCTTTTCCCATTAGAATACATATACTCGTCTAGGGCAGGAATTATTTTGTTTGCTTGTGTTTACATCCTCAGCACATAGTATGGTCCCTGGAATATATTAAGCACTAGATAAATGCTTTATATAGATAGGTATGTGTGTATGTATATCAATCTATCAATCTATCTATCTATCTATCTATCTATCTATCTATCTATCTATCTATCTATCTATCTATCTATCTACCTATCTATCTATCTATCTATCCATCCTTCCATTCTATCTATCTATCTATCTATCTATCTATCTATCTATCTATCTATCTATCTATCTATCTACCTATCGACAGACATTGTAAACTGATAGTGAGCTGTGCTCAGAACTGAACAGTGAGAGAGAAATAGGCTGGATTGTCATTGGGAAAATAGAGTTTTATAAATGATCTTAAGCTTCTTCTTGAATCAGACCTTTTTAAATAATATAGGGATCATCTCTGTCTATAAGTAATAGACTATTAGGGACAGCTAAGTGGTGTATTGGATAGAGTGCTATGTCTAGAGTCAGGAAGACTCATATTCCTGAGTTCAAATCTATCCTTAGACACTTGGGCTGGACATTTAACCCTGTTTGTCTTACTTTCCTCATTTGTAAAATGAGCTAGTGAAAGAAATGGCAAACCCAGTACAGTACCTTAAAAAAAAAAACAAAAACAAAAACAAAAACAAAAGCAAAAACAAATGAGGTCATGAGAAGTTGGACCCAATTGAAAAATACTTGGACAACAATCCAAAATTGAGGCTGAGCCACCCAAAGAGGGCTGGAGAGGTGCATGGTGGGTGTAAGAAGACTGTGATACAGTACAAATGGATTATTAAGAAATAATGTTAAGAATATTATCATAGTGATAATATATGTATAACCCAGTGAAATTGGTTGTCAACTACGGGAAGGGGGAAGGAAGAAGGGAAAGAGACAATAAGAATTATGTAACAATGAAAAAAATTTTAAAATAAAAAAAATAAATTTAAAAAAGAATGTCATCAGAAGATATATAATTTTTTTTTAAAAAATAGTCATTCCTAAAGAGTGAGGGCTAGCTGATGGGCAGACCACATGCTACACTGACAACTATAGATGTAAAGATTCAAAGGTAACCTGGTAGCACAGTGAATAGAGAGTCAGGTCCGAAGACAGAAGGTCCTGGGTTCAAATCTAATCTCAGACACTTCCTTGTATGACCTTGGGCAAATCACTTAACCCTGTTTGCCTATCTCCTCTTCTGTTCTAGAGTTGTTACTAAGACTGAAAGCAATGTTGTTGTTGTTTTAAGAGAGATCCAGAGCAAGGTTACCAGCAGCCTCCAAGCCCTCTCTAGGATAAATACATGAAAGTATCTAGATTAGAATTGTGTAGATTGTGCAAGAAGCCATGGAGAGATCTTGAGCTGAAATTGATGAGATTTTCAGTCCCTTGGGACATTGTAGTGTATTTGATAGTTTACTTTTGTTCTAAATTCTGAGTTGTTTTTTCTAAATTTCATTTCCACCAATAAGGACCTCAATGATACCTGTAAATACCATACATGAAAGATATTGTGATGGAGGGGATAAAGAGTTAGTCTCAAAGTTAGGAAGTATTGGGTCCAAATCTTTTCTTTGGCACATACTAGCTGTGTGACCCTGGGCAAGTCACTTATCCTCTCAACTCTCTAAAATGTAGATTTTAAAATTGATATCCAATACTCCAAGTATTATATTGAATAAGATTTATTAAAACTAACTTGAAGCAAAAAAGGAAAATAAAGGCTAGAGAAATAGAGAGCTCACCTAGCCTTGTATATGGAAAAAAGAGAGAGAGGGAGGAGCCACAAAATTATATACACACACATGTAACAAATGACAACATGAATTAGGGGAAAAGGATTTTTGGGACAAGAAAAGAATTCTGGGAGTCCAAATTTTTCTAATGATACATTGACTCTCCGTTGCAAAGAAGGCATCAATTCTGCATTGGTAGGTGGACTTTCCCACACTAATGAAAAAAGAGAACCAGTCCCTTCTACCTAGCCTAGAGGCAGCTGGGTCTTAGGGTAGACAGAGTATTAGGCCAGGAGTAAGGGAAACAGACACTTAGTAGCTATGTGAATCTGGGCAAGTCATTTCACCTCTATTTGCCTTAGCTTCCTCAACTGTAAAATGGGAATAATAACAGCCCTTACCAAGCAGGATTGTTGTGAGGGTAAAATGAGATAATCTTTGTAAAGTGCTTAACACAATGACTGACACATAATGGGCTTATTCTCTTCCTTTTCTCATCTTTCTTCCTTTCCTCATCCTAAGATAGTCTTACAAATGAAAAATTATATATATATATATGTATGTATGTATGTATATATATATATATATTTTAAATTACTTCACACAGATTTTAAAGCCATTCTTTCCCAGTCCATCTACGCACTAGTATAACAAATGTATTCAAATTTATAATTTTATGAAATTGTCATTTTTGTTCTTCATTTAGCATAGGCTATTATGAAGCCTGAGTAAAAGGGTCAATGACTATTTGCAAGTGAGCTTTAGGAAAAATTCTGGATTTTAATGACAATCCCTATAGGCTGTCCTACAGCGAACCCTTTTAAGTCAAATATCATTGAGGTACGCTGCCTGGCCACTGTGGGGGAAAAATCATCCTATTTCTGACAAGGATAATATAGAGTCTAACAGATCCTTTCCCCACTCCTTTCCAACAGATCATTTCCCCAGAGATCCTTGGTGCTATTAGCAGCCCACACTCATTGACTCCACAAGTAATGTTAGGCAAGTCACTCCATCTTTAGCTATCTCAGTTTTCTCATCTGTCAAAGAGAGATCTTAATTCCTTCTCTGTTTACCTTGGGGCTGCTGGCAGTGTCAAATGAGATAGTGTATGTGAAAATGCCTTGAGCAGTTAAAAAGAAAAGTCTTCTACCATGGAATAGAGTAAGATTTCTTATTTCAAAACTCTCTCCTATTTAGAATTAAGACTTCTCCAGAGCCATTTGCTTGAGAAGGTTCTTGAAATGTGAAACCAGTTGACCTTGAAACTTACTGAACACTCTTTCATTGCGAGGCTGTGCCTAGTAAGTTCACACTGGTTTAAGAAACAGTTTAAAGATATTTGGCCTTCCAAGACAATTGCTGTATTTATTCTTCTTTGAACTAATGCACTGGCACCATCATTACCTGTGTATTCAGCTTCCCAAATTGCAAACTTGGGGCCAGAAGATGATCCTTCAAACAAGCCAGGATGGCTCTCTTTTTGGTTTACACTATAGCCCCTGGGGTGTTCCTGGCATGGATGGGTTCCTGTAATTCTATTCTTGATGGTGGACTGAATTTGGGTGGGTGGGTTGGGGATGGATGGGGTGGAAAGGGAAGATCTAAGCACAAAGCTAGGAACTCCCACACATAAATGTATATCCCCCCAAAAGGGGTGCTGATAATTTTTACTCTGGTGCTGATTTAGGTGTGGTTCTCTTCAGAAGCAAAGGGCTAAGTCAATTAAACTCTTGAGGTCCCTTCTAGATTTCCCACAGAGCATTCTTTTGTGAAACAGTCTTTCATCATCTCCTAGACTAAAGCAGCTAGATGGCACAGTGGATAGAGCCCTGAGTCTGGAGTCAGGGAGACCAAAGTTCAAATCTGGCCTCAGGAGGCACCTGGGTAGCTCAATGGATTGAGAACCAGGCCTAGAGACAGTAGGTCCTGGGTTCAAATGTGACCTCAGATACTTCCCAGCTGTGTGACTGTGGGCAAGTCACTTAACCCCCATGGCCCAGCCCTTACCACTCTTCTGCCTTGGAACCAATATGCTGTATTGATTCTAAGATGGAAGGTAAGGGCTTAAAAAAATTTGACCTCAGACACTTACAAGCTACATAACTCTGGGTGAGGCACTTAACCCTCAATTTCCTCATATGTAAAATGAACTGGAGAAGGAAATGGCAAACTATTTCAATATCTTTGCCAAGAAAACTCCAAATAAGGTCATGAAGGGTAGGACACAACTGGAAAATAACTGAACAACAAAAACAAAAATATATTAATGCATACTTTACATTCTACCAAAACCACAAATTTTAAGGTTGGTTGGTTTTCCCTGTTTCTACTATTCTTTTCTCTATTTAATAATGCCGGCATCGCATACTTCCTTCCTGCTTCATCTTCTGTGAAATGGTCTTCCCTTATTCTAAGTTAGAATTTCTGTGATCACAGTATTTTTTTAAAATCTGAAGGTATCTTAGAGAACATCTTGGCCAATCCTTAACTGATAGCTCTATCAAGTGGCATTACAAAAAAGAAAAAAAAAATCACTGGCAAAACTTCTGGGATATGAGTCTTTCTAACATCAAGTGTTACTAGTCCTTTTGCAGCATCCATCAGTGGGCTTGTACTTGATGCTGTCAAGTTTGACAGGACCTTCAAGAACCTGCCCCATCCTGGCATAACTTTCAAAGCCCGGGGCCACCTCCCTCTCATGGAGAAATCAGAGGACTCAAGTGGAGGCTAGAATTGATGCTTGTCAATGGTATTCATTCATGAATTCCACAGCCCCAAGGAGCTATCATCATTTCTTTTTTTTTCTCCTTAAGCTTAAAGTTTTCTTTTTTTTTCATATAGAGAATGAGAATCTTGATAACAGCCATTATTTTTGGTTATACCAGAATTCATATTGATAGAATGTGATACTTTTGAGAGCCTCGAGGACTATTTATTGTCTGTCCAAACTTGAATATTTCTCTGTTTTATGACTTTGTTAGCATGTTGTAGGGTGAAGGGTCTGGATTTGAAAATAGAGAAACTGAAGCTCTACCTCTTACTACTTTTGTGCCATTGGACAAATTATTTCACTCTTTGGGGTCTTAGTATTCATATATGAAATATAACAGTTCAATTATCATCTCTACAGTGCCTTCAAATGAGAACTATGACTGCATTCCTTCTATTAAATTTAGTAACTATCTATGACTGGCATACTGTCTGTGAGAGTCATCAGGGCTGAACAAAATCCTAACCCTGGTCAATCTAATTATAGAGCTGTCCAAACTCAGACTGGTCCAAGGGTAACACTCATAGAGCTATCACTGAGACCCTATTGGAACTTTCCATAATGGTAGTACTCACTCAACATAGCTTACGTCCTACACCAACATAACCTTTGAGGTGCCCAGGCTACTCCTTCTGCAATGAGGCATTAGAATAGAATTTCAGTGGAGGACTTTTGTTTATCAATGGATGAAAGATTATGAAGATTATACTGTGGACTCTGCTGTCACCTAGTGGAAAATCAAATAATAATAATAATAGGGGTTCTTTAATGACCATCAGCTTTGGGAATGTTTGTCGCCCCTCAATCCACATGTTCTTATAAAGTAAAGCTTTGCAAATGGAGCACCACTTTCACATGGACTCCTACTCTAAAACTCATCATGCATTCTTCCAGTTTTCTGTGTAAGTATATGTTGGTAGATCTGTGTTTTTAAGCTAGCAATTGAGCAAGAGCATGAATTTGCATTTGCATATATGAGTATGTGTTATTACCCTTTTTTCTTCCTTGTTGCTCCAGTTCCCAGACTAGGAAGTCTGGATATCATCTCCTTTATATCCTAGATGATTGATTATTTTTCCTGGGAGAAGAGGCACTCCAGAGAAAAGAGTGGTAAATATGGATATCCTACCATCATGCCTTTGTTTTTCAGGGTCAAAATGAGCACAGTAAGTATTATAAAGGCCTGTTTTAAAACTGGGTCATAAGAATCTGTGCCGAGGAGCCTCTATTGTTGGGGGCTGCCTCTCTGTGTTGCCTACCCCAAAGCCAGGAATCCTTACAGAACATGTGGCAACAGCTGCAGGAGGAGTTTCTGCCTTCATCACGGCTTCAGGGATTGATTATAGGATCCAAAACGAGGCCAGCCCTGGATAACCAGCAGGTGTCATAGGCCTCAGCCCTTGATGAAATTTCTATGAATGATTGGAGGCAGGGGAAGTTAATCATCCATGGAGGAGGATGCAGATGAATTCCCTTTATAACCAGAAAGCACAGTAGAAACACGATTGATAATCAACATAACCATCATAATTCAATATCATTTTAAAACTTATAATAGCAATTTAAGATTCTCCAGGAAAGGCAAGCCTTGAGAGGAGATCTGAAGAAGAGGAGGAGGCTGAAGGCAGGGGAATTGTGAAGATGCAGGCAAAAAGGAATAGTCATATTAAGAGAATGTAGGTGTCTTGGCAATATAATTTGATGTTCAGTGTCCTGTGCTGGGTGTTAAGGATAGATATAAAGGTGGAAATTTGCACAGTCCTGTGCCTAAAGGAGCTTACCTTGTAATAAAGAGGCGAATCGTGTGCATAAATGACCATGATGCTGGTTAGAATGTCAATAAAAGTCAAAGGTAGAGATTAAAGACTGACAAGGAAGAAATCACTTTTAGCCTGAGTTAGGGAGCCTCAGGAAACAGTTCACGCAAGAAAGGGCATCTGAACTTGAAGATGGGAGGGAGGGAGTATTTTAGCAGGCAAACAAGATGGGGAATCAATTCTAGGTTTTGTGTGAATGTACGGAGATAAGAAAGGATAGGGCGAGGAAGGGAAAAAGTTAGGTGTCCAGAATGCCTGGAATCTCATTGGTTAAACATAATATTAACTAGCTAAGCAAGCAGAGTCAAGGAAGCAGTCTTGTTTCAAAAGACAAAAGGTACCATCACATCATTACATTTCTATAAAGTCATTATTTCACACGAGGTTTCCTACCCTATTTGACTTCCTTGTCACCTAAGACAATTAGACAGCTGCCTCTGCCTGCAACTTGCTCCCTCCCACGACAGGGTGGCAGCTCTGACAGGGGCTCTGGGGAGCTGACAGGGAGAAGAACAATGAGGGATGAGCTATGGGTGCTGGGGAATTGACAGAGGTCTCTGACTTCCAGGTTGTGTGTGCTGATTTTGAAGAGAATTGCCCCAGGGACCCACTGAGCAGGGGAGAGAGTGACAAGGTCAGATAGCCTGGCAAACGAGATGGTTTTGGCAGCTGAATCTTGAAGGTTCCGTTAGTGAGAGAGGGAAAAAATAGTTGGGGAAGGTGAGGAAGTTAGTGTAAGCTGAGAAAAAGCCAAAAAAAGAGAAGGTTCCAATTAGAAGCAGACTCTTTCCCATTAGTGGGTCAGCTCAAGCCTGGGCTGATATGACCAACATAGGGAACTGCCAGTCCAGCAAGCAATGGAGGGAAAGAGAATGGGGTGGGCATTGTACTTGTTGGGTATATTATATATGAGATACAAGATTTGGGTTAGAGGTTAGCCATAGGTGACCTCAGGATCTTCTACGTTTATCATTCTATGAGGGAACCATTCCTTCTGCCCTTCTTCCTTTTCCAACACACACACACACACACACACACACACACACACACACACACACACACACACACAGAGTGCAAGAGCAAGGAGGTACAATACAGCACCTTTCCTTTGCCTACATATTATCTCTCTTGCATCCAAAAGAGATTCCACCATTCTCGAATGTACTTTCTCTCTCTAAAAGACAATTTCTTGTTTTCATCTTGAAGTGAGCCCAAGAATGGTCCTCTCCTGGAGGCTATTGGGACCAGGAAATCTTGGAGAGGAATCAGTGAGGCTTCCCCCCCTCCCCATGCTAACAGAGGAGGATGCCTTATTAGTGGACTCACAAACTAATTAGGAGCGAGAATTAAACTAAGCCTGTTTTCCTCCTTGATTCCTAGCTATTACTCCATCTACCTCATAGTGGCAGTGTGAGACTTAATTAGATGAAGCTTATGAACTAGGAGCATGAAAAGAAAAGCATAAAATGTATTAAAGTTGGTCATAGAATTTCAGAAGACCTGGTTTCTCCTCTCAACTATTACTTATATAATTTATGACCATAGGGAACTCATTTGACCTCGCTATGCCTCAGTTTACTCATTTGTAAAAGGAAGGGGGACTGGAGTAGATTCCTATAATTGATACAGATTCCCACAACCTCTTTGGGAGATACAAGGATCAGTGTCCTGGTTTTATAGATGAGGAAACTGAGGTTTCACAAAAGTAGGAAACGTAAGAGTTCAGCTCTAAATTTCATATCCACTACTACTTTCAACAGCTTTTTTTTTTCTGTTTATTTTTGACTAGAGGAAGTTTGTTGGTGAAGTTGATAAAGCTTGAGGTCTTTGAGTCAGGAAGACTGTGGGTTCACATCCAGTCTAGGACAATAAGCTTTATAATTCTGGACAAATAAAATGAATGAAAGAAATTGCCGTCTACTTCAGTATCTTTGTCAAGAAAACCTCTAATGGGTCACAAAGAGTTGGACATGACTGAATAAGTGATTTCAGTGACAGGGAACTGCCAGTGAGAAAGCTTCTCAACTCCCTCTTTTCTGCAACTTACATTTTTAGAGATCTTTGTTTAAAGACATTAAAAAGTTAAATGTCTTATGTAGGGTCACATAAACCAGTAGATATCAAAAGCAAGACACGCATCCAGATCTGAACTCCAAGGTCAGTTTTCTATCAACCCCTCCATGCTGTTTCTCAGACTGCTTATCTCTATAAATGTATGACTTTGTGATGTTCAAGACTTGGTCCTCTGTGGATGAAGAATCAAGCCTCTGGTGCTAATTACAAATCAGTTAGGTCATCTTCTTGGTAATAGTAACAATAATATCACACTTGAAAAGTACACTGCAGTTTTCAAAGAGCACAGTGTGTCCCAAAAATAAATTCAGATTTAAGCTATTTTAGTCATCTTTAATTAATAATGATTAATTAATTATATCAATAGTATCATTTATTATCTTTTTAGCTAGCTTAAAACTGCACTAAGACTTTGGGACACTTTGTATATCATGTCATTGATCCTTACAATTCCACGAGGTATATATTTCTGCTCTATCACCCTTTCATACATGCACACTTGTCCACTAATGGATACAGAATAACATTAAGCTTTAATGCTCTTTGAAACTTACTAATAGCCTAGCAACTTGGGAATTTGACTCCTTCTTTGGTCTGAATCTGACAGTGAGAATAAACAAGTCATTTGGTCTATTTGAGGCTGTTTGCTTGTATAGAAAATGGGAATAATGATGTCATTTGTACAGTGTTGCATAGGGGCTAGAGTGCTGGACTTTTAATTGGGAGTTGGAAATATATAGGTCCCAATCCTTTCCTGAATACTTAATCACTAAGGGGCCATGGTCAGATCATTGATCACTTACTGCCTCAGTTTCCACATCTGTAAAATGGGTATAATAATACCTACTGCATCTCCCTTGGAATGTTATTGAGAGATCCAGTACAGCAAATAATGTATTGCTCCAGTGAGAAAAAAGTAAGAAACTGCAGGGATAAGCTGTGGGATCACAACAGATACCTGGATGTTTTAAACTTATGTCTTCTGATCATTTAAAACTATGATAACCCTTTCTTTATATCTGGAGATGGAAAGAAAGGTACCTATAGAATGATTTATTAAGGAAACTTCCTTTCTTTTTTTTTTTTTTGGAAGTTCTGAAATTGCTTTGTGGAAACTCAAAGAGACTTATATACTCCAGAGTTACAAGGATCCAAAGAACTTTGGAACTTAGTAGATCAGAGGTTTGAGGAAAGTGTTTCTAGACGTATTTTGTTGTTGTTTAAGTCACATCCAACTCTTTGTGACCCCATTTGGAGTTTTCTTGGCAAAAATCTGGAGTGGTTTACCATTTCCTTCTCTCACTTATTTTATGGAAAAGGAAACTGAGACAAATAGGGTTAAATAACTTGCCCAGGGTCATATAGCCAGTAAATATCTGAGGCCAGGTTTGAACTCAGGAAATTGAGTCTTCCTGACTCCAGACCCTGCACTCTGGGACACCTAGATACCATATCAATATGGTAGATTTATACAAATCTCAAAATGGTATCCTCTTAGCCTAACTGGAGGCTTATTTGTTTTATTTTTTTCTTCATCTTTCTCTGATACATTCCCCTTGTATTCATGATGGAGTCACAAGCTTGTCAATGGTGCCAATATACCAGGGGCAAAAAAATTCAAGTACATAGCTAGAAAACTAGACATACAGATGTGCAAATAACCCCTGATTGAACAAGTACATCTGCATCATCGTCTGTTTTGTGCTCATTTAGGTTTGGTTCTCCCCAGAGTCCAGGGAACCAATTTTGAGGTTCCCCCCAGATTCTCTATGTAGCAGTCCAATCGATAAATATTTATTAAGTGCCTAGTATGAGCTAGGCACCTGGGCTAAGCTCTGGAGATACAAAGAAAGTTAACGACAGTCTTGTTTTTAGGGAACTCAGTCTTGTGGGGAAGATGACACACAAACAATTATATATAAAGAGGTTTTATACACATACACACACATATATAGTAAACTGGAAATAATTAACAGATGGAAGGCACTAGCATTAAAGAGGATGGGAAAATTTTCTTGTAGAAGATGGGATTTTGGCTTTGAAGGTAAACAGGGAATCCAGGAGGCAAAGATGAGGAGGGAAAGCATTCTAGATATGGGATACAGGCAGAGACTATGCCTAGAGTCAGGAGATGGAGAGTCTTGTTTCAGAATCAGAAAGGAGTTCATTGTCACTAGATCAGAGAATATGGGAGTGTAAGAAGATTAGAAAGGGGCAAAGGGAAGTTTATAAAGGGCTTTTTTGTGGATTTTATATTTGATCCTAGAGATATTAGGGAACCACATGAGTTTGATGGTGAATGGGAGGACAGAAGATAAGGTTGAGAACATGATTAGACTTGTGCTTTAGGAAGATTACTTTGACAGTTGAGGGAAGGGTGATTTAGAATGGGGAGAGATTTATAACAGGGAAACCAAGCAGTTGCGACACTCCAGGCTCGAGAGGTTGAGAGCCCCAATCAGAGTGATGGCAGGAAGTGTCAGAGATGAGATGCGGCATATGCAAGAGATGATATGATGGTAAAAATGAATGGTCTTGGCGACAGATTGAATATGTGAGAGATGAAAGACTGAGGAGTTGAGGATGATATTTACTTTGTGAGCCTGGGTTACTGAAAGGATGATGATACCTTTAATAGTAATGGAGAAATTAAGAAGAGGAGAGAATTGGGAGAAAAGATAATGAGTTCAGTTTTGGACATGTTGAGCTTATGATGTCTATGGGACATCCAAGTCAAGATGTCCAACTATTCTAAAGTGCACTTTACATTCTCTTTAAACCACAAGTTTTAAGGGTGACTCTTATTCTCCATTTCTTTACTCCTACCCTACACCTACTCCGCGCTCATTAACTCAAGGAATCCACATCATCTTACTGGAGAAATGCATATTTTGGGAGAATTTCAGCTGAACTTTATATTCTGATGGCACTTAAATTAGGGAATTTGATAATTCTGCAGTATTGCATAATTTTTGAGGTTGGGATCTTACAGACCACTTGATCCAGTCCTCTCAAGCCATTTTACCCTTTAAGATACCCATAATTGCAGTATCAATTGCAGGAATTGGTTGAGTTGAGACAAGAACCTGGGTTTTCTGAGATCTACTGCAAATAAGTCTATAAGCACTGAGTGAGTGGTGAGGGGGAGGGTGTTCCTTTATACTAGAGATGTCAAAAAAGGGAAGGGCACTTCCCATGGTCTGAAGTCCAAGTTCTAATGAAAGAGATAATACACAAACAAGATGAATGGAAAATTACTTTGGAGGAAAGGGACTTGAGGGACCTGAGAAAGGTCTCCTTTGGAGGTGGGGTTTGAAATTAGTTTTAAAGGAAGCCCAGGAAACTAGGAGACCAAGATGAGGAATAACATGTCTTTTTAAAGAACATGTCATCTTCCTTATGATTCTATACACCTCCTTGTGGGTGTTATGACACCTTAAGTTTACTATGGCCTGAAAATTGAATTCATGAACTGATTCCTCCTTCATGTCCCCCCTCTAACCTGAAAAGCACTACTATCTATATGTAGTTAAGTTTTATTTCAGTATTATTTAATCTTTTTTTTGTTATTGCTCAGTTGTTTAGCCATGTCTGACTCTTAGTGACCCTTCTGTCCTCCATTATCTCTCTAAATCTGTCCAACTTTACATTCTTCATTTCCATGATATTGTCTATCTATCTCATCTTCCCTTGCCCCCTTCTCCTTTTGCCTTCAGTCTTTCCAATATCAAGATCTTTTCTAGTGAGTTCTGTCTTCTCATTTATGACCTAAGTATTTAAGCTTAAGTTTCAATATTTGACCTTCCAGTGAATAGTCTGAATTAATTTAAGTACAGAGTGCTTCTCAAACTATTTTCTGGAGCCCTAGAATTACACCAATGTGATTAGGGCTCCCAAGAGGAAACATTCCATTTCCTTCTGAAATACAGAATGTCCCAAAAGTCATAGTGTAGTTTTAAGCTTTATTGCCTTCAGAAGTACAAATGCTCCAAACTTGCAAAAAAAAAAAAGCCCATAATTTCAAAGTTTAATTATTTCAAGTTTTGATCCTTAGTTTTGAGAATTAAAATTTTAAACTTTTTAATAAGATGGTATACCCTGTCATTATGTATTGAATGTGTGACAATTGTTGGATATCATATTCTTTGACCTGTGATAGAGGAGGTCCTATTGCTTGGCCAATCTTGATCATCTGATCTATCTCCATTAGACTTTTTCTTGTGGGGTCATCACATTAAAACTTATGTATACATTAAAACCTCATTCTTTGTATAATATTGAAGCTGGTATAATAAATGCAATTCTTTAAGTCACTGACCAGCAGCTCATGAGTTTTTACAAAATGTGAAAATCAACTGGAGTGAAATAGAGCATAACATAATACTTAGGCATTTAACAAGAAACAGCATTAAAGATTTTAATAATTTAACTTTTAAACATTGTTTTTCTTAGTTAATAGCCACCGTACTTCTGATTTTAATAAAGCTTAAAACCTTATTAAGACTTTGGGATACTGTATTACAGGTGAAATTATTTTTCTACCACAAAATTTATCATATATATAGCAAATTTTTGGAAAGAAAAAAGATTCCATGCCAACAGACACCACAGCCCAGCATTTATGGTTTCGGTCAATGTAATACAAGCCTGGTTTGTATTTAGCATCCAAATTAATTCAAGAAATGCTTCTTTGAAACTTCTGTGCCTCCATTTCTATCTCAACGTTCTTGAAAATGGTTACTATTTATTATGAGACAGAACAATAGAAAACAGTGGGAAAACAATATTATGATTGGGCTTTAGGGGGGAAACTGCCATAAGAAAGAAAATATGGTTAGAGAGAGCTATTTCCTTCAAGGGTAATGCTAACACTACCACAAAGGGAAATGTCCTTCTGAAGGTAAATTAGGGGAAGCTGGAAAGCAGGACTGACTTTTGGTCACCAAGCATAAAAACACACATGAACCCACAAGATTGTATACTGCAGATC
This sequence comes from Monodelphis domestica, assembly GCF_027887165.1. Classification (NCBI taxonomy): domain Eukaryota; kingdom Metazoa; phylum Chordata; class Mammalia; order Didelphimorphia; family Didelphidae; genus Monodelphis; species Monodelphis domestica. The sequence continues at coordinate 266,963,159 of NC_077230.1, read as the reverse complement.
ATCTCAGCTCCTTTGCAAAACCTGAATCTTTCTTGTGAATCCTATTCATTTTGCTTCTTCTTTCTCTTCCAAGGAGAATGATCTTTGGATTCTAAAATGCTTGGATAAAATGTTAAATGGAGAATTGAAACCATGGATTATTGGCAAGAAAGTAAGAGTATAGAACCCTCAGGCACTCTCAGTTAATCCAAAGCACAAGATCCAGACAAAACAAGTCAGGGTAGTGGGGAAAACAAAAACCAAAAAAAATTAGAGAATGGGATTGCTGATTACAGTTGGTGATCTTGAATTATTAGAGATTAGGGAGCACATTGTAGAAGTGAAGATAGGAAAAAAATGAAAACCATAAAATTGAAAACCAAAGGTTAGCAAGTTTAATCTTGATTCTTGGCAAAAATTCTAGAGTATGTGATTTTAAAAACACTTTTATTTATTTTATTAAATATTTCTTAATTACATGTAAAAAATTTAACAATCATTAAAAAAAAATTGAATTCCTAATTCTCTTCCTTCCTCTGATCCATACCCCTAACTTGAGAAGGCAAGGTATTAGATATTTATACATGTAAAACATTTTCACATTAGCTTTGCTGCCCAAGAAAACACAAACAAAATAAAACAATACAAGTAAAGAAAGTTTTTGTTTGTCTATGTACAGAAGCCTGCCAACATCATGATATACTCTGGTGATTCCTCCCAACATTGAATATGGGACCCTTCTGCCACAGATGTGTCCTCTGTTCCAATTAAAATGGTTAGATTTTGTTGCTTTCATATGATTTCAGAAAAATCTGGGAATACTTACATGAAATGATGTGAAGTGAAGTAAGCAGAACCAGAAGAACATTGCAGCAATATTGCATTTATTTATTTATTTTACTTTATTTATTTTACCAATTACATGTAATAGAAATTTTCCATAAAAGTTTTCCAAAGTTATATGATCTAAATTTTCTTCTTCCCTTCTTTCCTCTTGACTCCCAGAGCTGGCAAGCAGTTCAATCTGGATTATACATGTTTTATCATGCAAAACATTTCCATATAATCTTGTAAAAGCAAAACCCCAAAACATATACTGAAATAAACAAATAAAAAATCATATGCTTCCATCTGCATTCCTACTCCAACAGTTCTTTCTTTGGAGGTAGATAGCATTCTTTTTCAGAAGTCCCTTAGAAATTTCTTGGATCATTGTACTGCTGATAATAGCTAAATTCATCACAGTTGATCATTCCACAATATTGCTATTACTATGTACAATGTTTTCTTGGTTCTGCTTATTTCACTCTGCATCAGTTCACATAGGTCTTTCCAGATTTTTCTGAAATCAGCAAGATTGTACTATGAACAATTGTGAAGGTCTTAATTATTCTCAGCAATACAGTGATCCATGACAATCCCAGAGACTCATGATGAAAAATGACATCTGTTTTCTGAGAAAGGACTGATGGAGTATGAGTCTGAATGTAGACTGAACATATTATATTTCATTTTCTTTATTCTTCTGGGTTTTTTTCTATTTGAGAACTCTTCCACAAAACAACATTTTACATGTAGTAGAGGAAAAAAATAAAATATTATTTAAAATACTTTGCTGCTCCACTTTTGACTCTCAGGCCCATAGTTGATAGGAGGAAAAGGCATAGAGCAAGGTCATTACATTCCTTTTCTAGTGAAACAAATACAGTCTCCCTTCCCACCACACAGAATATATGTGAGTATTTGGGTAAGGACATCATCAGTATTGTTATTTAACATATAATTGTAGGCAATTATCTTATCTACAAAGCAAAATATACATTCAGGCATCTACTACATAATATTCATGCTAGAACTATGTACAACTAACATCAATACTTGCAGCCAGTATAACACAAAGCATCACAAAAGTTGCATATAGCTATCAGATACATAGTGCACGTAGTACATGAAGCACATAAAGTAATAATATATACATAGCATGGCATACTACCATAAAGAGAAAATAAGCTCAATACAGCAATAAAATCCTTTTGCATAATAAATAACTGGATCATATACCACGTAATTCATTTGTTACAACTACCTACCAATTTTGTCTTTAAGGCTAACCATTTTTCTTAGAGCAAGGATTTTCCCTAGAGTCTATCTGAAAACTTTAAAAATATGTATTTTTATAACTGTGTTCTAATATAGTTTCCTTTGTGGATCTATATAGAGGCAGCTATGTGACATGATTGCTAGAGTATTGGACCTTGGTTCAAGAAAACTTGAATTCCCATCTGCTTCAGATACTAACTTTGTGATTCTGAGCAAGTCACTTAACTTCTGACCACCTCAGTTTTCTCATCTGTAATATGGGAATAATAACACTACCTTCCTCCCAGAGTTGTGAAAATCAAATGAGATAATTGTAAATCATTATACACAGTGCCTTGGACAAAGTAATCACACTATACATATTAGATATTATTATTATTGTTATGTTATTATTGCTATTATTGCCTGAAAGCCATGAAAAAACCTGGAAATAATATTTCAAAAATAATAGAAGAATATTGAACAGATATATTAAGATTGCATATATTAGAAGGAAGGAAGGAAGGAAAGACAAAGGAAAGACAATGAAAAGACAAAGGAAGGGAGGAAGGACAAAGGAAGGAAGGAAGGAAGGAAGGAAGGAAGGAAGGAAGGAAGGAAGGAAGGAAGGAAGGAAGGAAGGAAGGAAGGAAGAAAAAAATAAAAAATTAAAGCATATATTAGTTACCTTCTGAAAGAGATTCCCAAATGAAAACTTTCAATCCAAAGGTCCTAGGTCAGGAAAAAACACTTGAAAGCAGCTAGAAAGAAAGAATTCAAGTACCACAGAACCCTGGTCAGGTCATACAAAGTTTAGAGCCACCATTATGAAAGAACAGAAACTTTGTAATATAGCATTCTACAATGTAAAATATATGGATTTACAAGCCAAGAATAACTTGCCTAGTAAAATTGAGTATAATCCTTTGGGAGGGGAAATGGGTTTTTAGTAAAATAGAGACTTCTAAGTATTCCTGTTGAAAAGACCAAAGTTGAGTAGAAAATTTGACATATAAGCACAGAACTCAAGAGAAGCATGAAAAGGTAAATGTGAGTGAGAAAGAAAGAAGGAAAAGAGAAGAAAGGAAGGAAAGAAGGAAGGAAAAGAGAGAGAAAGGAAAGATAAGATAGGTTAAACCCTTATTTTCCACCTCAAAAAGAGCTATTACAAATATTTTTGTACAATATTTTTGTACACATTACCTTCTGTCTTAGGCAATCAGGGTTAAGTGACTTTTCCAGGGTCACACAACTAGGAAATGTCTGAGACCAAATTTGAATCCAGGTTCTATGGACTTCAGGCCTAGAACTCTATTTACTGTGCTACCTACCGGCCCCTACCATGAATACCAATTATATTATATTGCTATATTTATCATATACATCTTCAATCAAGTACTTATGAAATGTGTATCCATTATGTCCTGCTGTCTCTCATTTACTAATATGCAAAATCATTCATTTATTACAGGAAAGGAATCAAAATAGTGGACAGATGGCTTGCCTTGGACACAGGAATACTTTGGTAAAGATCTGCCTCTGACATGCTGCTGAATGATCCAGGACAAGTCACTCAACTTTTTGGTGTCCATTTCAAGTCCTAAGATTAAAAATTACACAGAAAGGGCAGCTAGGTGGATAGAGCACCAAGCCTGGAGTCCAGAGGCCCTGGGTTCCAATCGGATCTCAGACACTTCTTAGCTGTGTGACCCTGGACAAGTCACTTAATCCCATTTACTGAGCTCTTGCCTTTCTGTCTTAAACATGATACTGGGACAGAGGGTAAGAGTTTTTAAAAAATTACACAGTTGTCAATCTGCAGCAGTAGAGGGAGCTTCTTCACTGGGAGTTCCCCCTACCAATCACCTTGCCCAAATTTAATAATATTCATTCACAGATTTAATTTATGCTTCCTGAATATTTATTCTCAGACATTTCCTAGTTGTGTGACCCTGGAAAAATCACTTAACCCTGATTGCCTAGCCCTCGCCACTTTTCTGTCTTATAATTGGTACTAAGACAGAAGGTAAGAGTTTAAAAAAGAATGTCTTCCTTCACCACTTTGGGGGAACACTTCTTCCTCATTTACTCTAAATTTTGGGGGGCAGCTAGGTGAATGGTTCATTGGATTGGGAGCCAGGTCTACAGATGAGAGGTTTGGGGTTCAAATTTGACCTCAGAAATTTCATATCTGTGTGACCCTGGGCAAGTCACTTAACCCCCATTGCCTAGCCTTTATTGGTCTTTTGCCTTGGAACCAACATGCAATAATGATTTTAAGATGGAAGATAAATGTTTAAAAATATCTTTTCAGGGAGATTTTCCTAATCATAGGGTATAGATGGATTTATTTCCAAAGAAATGGAGGTGCCAAGTAAGTCACACTATCTGAAGATTTCTCTATCTTCTCCAGAATTTTACACAGGAACTTGATGGAATTATCCAGAGAACTTAGTGCTTAAGCAATTTGCCTGAGATCATGCTGCCAATGTATGTCAGAAGCAGGACTTGAACCAAATCTTCCTCACATGGAGGCTGACAATAGCCACAACAAGGAAAACCTTTTTTTCAGAAGAAAGTAGAGTATAAACATTAGGCAATGGTACCAAGTAGAGAGGAGTGGATCAGCAAATGGAGGTGTTGTAAATGGGCATCAAACTGTCCAAGAGTTAGGAGGGGTACAATAGATAAATGGTCAAATTATATGAACAAGTAATTTTCAGATGAAGAAATCAAAGCTATCAATTATCATGTGAAGAAATGTTCTAAATCCCTTTTGATTAGAGAAATGCAAATTAAAACAATGCTGAGGTACCACCTCATACCTATCAGATTGGCCAACATGGCAGTACAGAAAAGTGGTAAATGTTGAGGGAATGTGGCAAAATTGGGAAACTAATGAATTGTTGATGGAGCTGTGAACTGATCCAACCGTTCTGGAAGGAAATTTAGAACTATACCTAAAGGGGTATAAAACTGTGCATACCCTTTGATTCGTTAATACCACTGCTGGTTCTGTAACCCAAAGAGATTATAAAAAAGGAGAAAGGACCCACTTGTACAAAAATATAGCTGCTCTTTTTGTGGTGGCAAAGAATTGGAAATGGAGGGGATGTCCATTAATTGGAGAATGAACAAATTGTGGCACATGATGGTGATGGAATACTACTGTGCTATAAGAAATGATAAGCAAGATAATTTCAGAAAAAGCTGGAAAGATCTGAGGGAACTGATATAGAGAGAAATAGGCAGAATAGGGAGAACTTTGTACACAGTAACAGCAATGTTGGACGATGATTACCTGTAAAAACTTGGCTACTCTCAGCAATGCAATGATCTGGGACAATCTTAAGGATTTATGACAGAGAATGCTATTCACCTCCAGAGAAAAAACTGTTGGAGTCGTCTTTCACATCTGTGTATTATGGATTTATTTTGAGATTTTGTTTATGCATGAGTTTACTCTTATAACAATGACCAATATGTAAGTGTGTTTTGCATGACAAAAAATCAAATTAGAAAAAAATAGAATTAAGATGAGTAGATCAAGAGATGTACATTTTGATTTTAGTTGTATGGAAGGCCAATTGTGGTCCCAGATGCTATTTACTTCTTTCCCCTCTCAGTATTCCCGGATGTAGAGGACTCAAATGACCTCTCTGATTTGCTCCCCTCCAGAGGACAGATCTGGATGTAGAGAAATGTCTCTCCATCCTCTGCCTTGGGGAATGTGGGGCTTTATTGTTACAGAACACTCAAGCAAAATACCAACAATTAGTTCTAATGGAGCTATTACTGAAGATGTAAGGGATCAGCAACCTATGTTTTCCTACATAGGACTTTCTTCTAAACCTGTTTGCTTCTGGCCATCTGAGTCAGTGCATTAGGAAAAGAGATCTTTTTTGACTGACTCTGCAACTCTGCAGGATGCTTTTGATGGAGGAAGAGATGCTCATGATTTTAAGCTTTGTAAACCTCTAGGGTCTTGGGAAATCTCCAGGGTACTTAACTTAAGATAAAAATGCAAATTGGCATAGCTATAGCTCCTCATTTTTATGGAAGAAAGCACACCCTCAGCAACATTTCCCTGACCCACATTTATACAACAAATCATCATAGATTGGATTTGCAAGTCACAAGCCTGTTCTACTATATAAACATCTAGCCAGTTTGGTCAAAAAAAAAAAGAAAAGGAAAAGGAAAAAGAAAACTAATCATTTAAGTGCTTCATTTCCCTAATGTCAAATAAATGATTTGAACTATTTTTTACCTGATTGGGAGACCTTTCATTTAGCAGGTGCTCAACACACATTTGCCAGGCTGCTCAGATATCACAGCCTTCCTGGGATAGGCTCCTCTAATACTCCCATTTCTATGAGATTTCCAAACCAAAGAGCACACAACCTCACAACAACCCTGTGAGTTAGTTAGTACAACTCTCATTATCCTCATTTTGCATAGGGAGATTTGCCTAAATCTTCTAGGTCTAGGGATTTGCCTAAGGTCACACAATTTTTTAAGTGCTAGAGGTGGGATTTGAAGCCAGATGGCCCAGCTTCAGGTTCCATGGTCTTCCCACTCTACCACACTGCCCCATCTGAGATAGCCCCCAGTTTTACTTAGCATCTTTGGATATGACATTAATGCTCCAGTCACTAGGGAATCATTTAAGTTGACTGAAATAATATCTTTCTAAAAGTACCCCTGTGAGTACTTCACTCAAGAAAAAGTGCTCTCCTAGCAGCATTTGGAATACCAAGAATGCTGATTTTACATCTACCAAGTGGTTCATTTAAAACTAGCTGTTACAAGTTTTGGCCTCTGCAATGGGCTCACCCTTAGGGATAAGGAAAATGACTTCATGAAGCAATATTGTCTAGGCAGCAATTAGCCATACCTTTGGGTGTTCAGCTCATCATTGGCCAATTCCCTCTTGGTAACTGTGTGCCTGCCTCCTCAGGCAGCTTGTCTGTGTGGATGGACATAGACAGACAAGATCTGACAGAGAAGAAATATACAGGATAAGTAAATCTGATAGATGTCTCCTCAAGTTGAGAGCACTGCAGCAGGATATAAGCTGCCATTTGTTGTAGTTGTTGTTCAGGCGTTTCAGTTGTGTTTGATTCTTTGTGACCCCATCTGGGGTTTTCTTGGCAGAGAGAATACTGGAATGGTTTGCCATTGTCTTCTCCAACTCACTTTACAGATGAAGAAACTGAGGCAGAGTTAAATAACTTGCCTAGAGCCAAACAGCTAGTAAGTGTCTGAGGTCAGATTTGAATTCAGGTCTTTGTGATTCCAAAACCTGGTACCCTATATACTCTGCCAGTTGTCCCATAAGCTGCCATAGACCCCCTTCTACACATTTGTTCGCATTTTGTCATTTACAGTGATCCCTCAACTATTGCTGGAGTTACATTCCAGAGACCCCCACGATAAGTGAAAATCTGCAAAGTAGAGGTTATATTTATTTTATTATATATATATATATATATATATATATATATATATATATAGACACACACACACACACACACACATATTAAGACTTTACAAACCCTTACCACTCTCCTATAAACCTTTTCCACACTCTTATTAACCTTTCCCACACTGAACCCATCAGTGCCCAGGATACGAAACACTATACTATGGTTGGTCGCCTTTCATTCCATCAGCCAATTCCAATGCCCGCTTTGCACTCACTTATGCTATCTCTATAGCATTATTTAAAGGCAGCTAGGTGGTGCAATGGATAGAATGCAAGGTTTGGAATTAGGAAGACCCAAGGTCAAGTCTAGTCTCAGACACTTACTAGCTGGATGTCCCTAGGAAAGTCATTTAATTCCATATTGTTTAAGTTTCCTCAACTGTCAAATGAGCTGGAGAAGGAAATGCCAAACCCCTCCAGGGTCTTTATCGAGAAGATGAGGTCACAAAGAGTCAGAGCCAACTGAAAGGACAATTGAGGAACACATCATTATTTGTGCGTATATTATTTCCCCTAATAGAATATAAGTTCATTGATGGCAGGAACTGTTTCCTTTATGATTTTAGCACTTAGCCCAGTGTCTGGCACACAGGAGGTGCTGTGTTTCACTGATTTTTTTCAGTGTTTGCTGGTTGCTGGGTGGATTAGATGGAGAGACTGCATGAGCTTATAAATAAGGTACAGAAGCTATCCAGTACACCTTCAGACAAAGGCTTCCCCAAGGCAAAGGCATCACTGTTTGTTGAAGGCAATTTGGATTCTTCTATGCAGTCTTTCTCCCTTTAGAGCAGTAGAGATCAAGAGAATGCCAAACTGGATTCAAATCTGGCCTCAGACACTTCCTAGTTGTGTGATCTTGGGCAAGTCATTTAACCCCCATTGCCCAGCCCTTACTGCTCTTCTGGCTTGGAACCAATCCATAGTATTAATTCTAAGACTGAAGGTAAGGTTTTTTTTTTTTTTAAAGAGTATGCTAACCACTTCAGTACATGGTCTCTCTTCCTGGAAAATAGGTGGAGCGTGGGTCCTTTGCATTCTGTCTCAGACATAGTACTCCTTTACTGATTTTGATGCTGCTATGCCATCTCTCCTATCATTCTCTACCTAAAGTCAGCAGCTCTCACTTCCAAACCTTTTCCCAGATAACCTGCATTCATTTATTCCACTATGTCCTTCACGAATGCCAGTGATGAAGGTCCTTCTTGCTGCTTCCTAAATGAGTCTGAGAACACAACTGGTAGCTAATGTCAGCCTTGCTCTCTCCTTGCCTCCTGTGAATAAATGTTTCTCCTCATGTCACTATTCTCAAACTCTGAGATGAACATGGACAGAGAAGGAAAGGCAGTAGACCTTTCCCAGAACACCATGGCCATGAAAACTTAGAAAAATGGACATTTTTATCTGTGACGTTTTGCATCATAGTCATTTCCCTTTTTACCTCCCTTAGCCAATCCAGTAAATCTTTCCTTCAAAACAAAGACAAACTGTTAAGCAAAACCAACAATACTGTAACTTCAGTAGGAATTTTGTGTGATCAATATGTTTCAAGACCCTTTGGGTAAGTTGAAAAGCATGCATAATAGTGAACCCCATTACTTAATAAGTGTTTCTTATATGAACATACTCGGGCACTTTATGACTATTCCCAGGCTTATCCGAGCTGCCAGCATCACTACTCGTACCGTGGGGCCATTATTAATAACTACATAGTGCTAATGAAACAAAGGAAAGTGCTGCTCTGACACAGGCATGACTTGTTACAAGAGACAACTCAGAACAGAGATTGATGCTAAAGCTAATGTTTGGCACAAAATAATATAATAACTCACACTAATGCTTATCAGAATGAGAATGTGTCACTGGGTGAACTGCTGGGAGACTTTATACTACTTGGGGAAATGGTGCAGATTTAGTACGTAATTAAAATATTATTTTGTGTATTTTTTTCTGTCTTAAAATTTTTTTCATTTGCCAACCACAGATACCTGAATTCATGTGTGGTGAGTTCAAGGTTTTACTGTCTATCTGTAAAGGAGATTCTGTATGTGTAGGCCGCCACCTCTCCAAGGAAAGGAGTGTGAATATGTTAATCTTGTCTTTGGCACAAAGACAAGATTACAATTACATAGCCAATGGCTTCATTTTAGTTTGTATTTTCATAGTCATTACATATATGGTTCTGTTTCTAAACTTTCTGCATCAGTTCCTAGAAATTTGTTCATGTTTCTCTGAACTGCTTATCTTTTTCATTTCTTTTTTTTAAACTCTTACTTTCCATCTAAAATTTAATTCTGTTTATTGGTTCCAAGGCAGAAGAGTGGAAGGGGTTAAGAGTAATGGGGGTTAAGTGATTTGTCTGGGGTCACATAGCTAGGAAATGTCTGAAACCAGATTTGAACCCAGGGCCTCCCATCTCTAAGCAAGGTTCTCAATCCACTGAACCATCTAGCCACTCCATCTTTGTCATTTCTTATGAAATGATAATATTCATTACAATCAATCATATGCCATAATTTATTCAATCAATACTTATGTTTCTACTTTCTTGCTCCTGCAAAAGTGTATTTTGTTATATATGAGAGCTTTATTTGTCTTTGGCTTCTAAGGTGTATATGTCTATAGTCCAAAGAAAGCCATGCTAACTTGTTGCATGAGCCAGTAATTCCTTCCCACCCTTCTCAATCTCATTTACTTGTGCCAGTAGTGGGTAGCAGGATTATAACTAGCATTATTTTCTGGCTGCAAATATAATATTCTTTTCACTATTCCATGCTAGCCTATCCTTCCCCCACCCTCAAGCAAAAAAACCCCAAATGGCACAATTTCAATTTTTGGCAGGTGCAAGCTCTTATTCTAAGTGCTAGGGACAGAATGCCACCTTCCCCCCCCCCCCTATTTAAATTCTAGAAACAGAGGTAGAAAGATCCATCTGTTCAACACATCTAATAAAGAAAAAACTGAGAAAGTATATTTTAAGTTTAGATTTACTTCATATGACCTTTAATTAAAATATGACATTATTCTAGAAGAGGAACCTGCCTTTGATGTATTCCTTATTCCTTGATCACCAGCACAGCAGAGGGCCACAAGTTCAACTTTGTCTACACATTACTAGTTTAGAAACAGGAAAATAGCATGCATGGCCTTATTCATCACCAAACCAAAGCCTCCTGGACCTCTAGCTGCTGAAAGGTAAAAAAAGAAGCAAACAGCTTATTTCTAAAGGGAATGGCATACAGAGGCACAAGATGATAACTCCATGACTCTATTCCTTAGCAGTGAGGAAAGTTTTCAGACCTGACTAGATTGTCTGGTCGTAGATTGCTATTTAACTCTTCCCATCTTGCTCCTCTTGGGCATGTTGCCCATCCTGATGGGAAGATTTCAAGTTGAGAAGTATAGGTAAAGACTGTGTGTTTCACGTAAGACATGGTTTATCTAAAGATTGTTAGTAGGAAGCATTGATAGACATCTGGGCCGGGCACTCTTTCCTCCAGTCTCTGAGAGGACTACTAGACTAGAATTGTGTTTTTCTGTCCTAAATATCACAATCTAGATTTAGAATAAAAAAACTGCTTCTCTGGTGACTAGCTCTCAAATGATATTTGCCAGTTTGATTCCTCACCAATGGCAGTTACCCAAAAGGACATCACCAATACTAAATAGTAAATTAGTTTGTCCTAGGAAAAAACAAAGGCCAACAAAAGTCAGTTCCTATTAATACTGCTATTAAATTGTCTAGTCAATCAACCATAACTTCTCCCTTTGCCAGTAATTTCCTATCTATTTCTAGGACAATAGTCCAGCCTAACGTTCAAATCAAAGAACAAAATGAAGGTGTACTAATGTGCTCTTTCCTTGTGAGCACTCTGCCTATTTTTTCCCTTCTATTTCCATAGGATAAAATAACACCCTTCCCTGAAGGGAGCAAAGACCCCAATTGCTATCCCTATTTGGGTCAATTTCTCTATCCCCATAGAAAGCCCCAGAGGGATCCCTTACATGGGTTTTGTCAGCTTGGCTTCCAACTGGTGAACCAAAGAATTATGAATCATTTCATGATGACAATAACACTGGTGAATGAAGGACCACTGAAGCAAAATAGCAAAAGAAATTAATATGTCAGGCTAGAACAACAAGAGCTGGCACTCATCTAGCGCTTGATAATTTAGAAAGGCTGTGCTCATGGCTGATACATTAGTTTGATAATTGCTTTAAGGTAGAAATAAGACATTTTCAGCATCACACTTGACTCATCCATTTGACTCCATTTCTGTGTCTTCCCTACAAGAGCAAATGTTTGGAAATTGAGTTCAACAGTATTTATTAAGCACCTACTGTCTTCCGGGTTTGTCTTCCTTTATATCCCCATGGCTCAAGCACGGTGTCTGGCACTTTAAACTTGGGAAACACTTATTGACTGTCTGATTCAAGGTACTGTACTAGGTTAGAGGGGAAGCACAAAGATGAATGGGATATAGTCCCCACTCTCATGTAGTTCATTTATGGGTATAGTGGTGAGATAAATACTTGATCAATACTTTGGTATGTCTGGAATCTCACCAACATAAGAAATCCACACCTCGCCCACATCCCCAGTTACAGACTACAACCCACCAGCTCTTTTGTAGTCTGTGTGACTCTTAATCATATCTTGTCATACAACCTGGTAGGGAATTGGAGGGATCTGACATCCTGAAGGCCTTACTCTAAATACCTTAACAGGGAATGGATACCAATGGACCCCAAAGGCTTTTCCTTTTCCTCTTGTTCCTTGTTCTTTATATGACCTGACCGCCTCCTTTGCTGATTAGCCACCTCTTTGCTGATGGTATTCACACTCACAAATAATTATAACTGACCTTGACAATTACGTCAAAAAGTTTTTAAAAAGTGCAAAGTTTTCAGTTTGGGAAATCAGGGAAGGCTTTGAATGAAGTAGCTTGAATGATGCTGTAACTTTATTTCCTCATCACTAAAGCTTACAATGTCTACCACACCTTTTGGCACACTATAAGTCAATGTTTTATTCCCCTGGTGACAGGGAGTAAGCTTGCGATTTTGGAAATTTATTTGTTTATCAAATGCTAGCTTTCTGAGAGCTCACAAAGAGGACAAGCAAAAGACCCAAGGCAATTTTGAGCTTTTCATTTTTTTTTTAAAGCTTTAGCTGGACAGCTTTGCTCATTTCCCCCTCTCTCTAGTGAATTTGTCTTGCCTACCAGGATGACAGGTAAAGTTTGCTATATTGGCATGCTTAAGACTACATAGATGGGAAGCTGAAAATCCCCAGTTTATTCCTTTGCTTTATCTCTTAATGCCAGGCAAAAGAGAGTGTGAAGTTATTTGCAAGCTTAAATAAGAATGACTGCTTTCTACCCCCAACCCCGAACCCTACCTTTAACTACTGATCCTGAGAAAAGGTTAATTCTTGTCTTTATAATCTCAGAGGCCTGATCTATTAGATCCTGTTATGGGAGGGAAGGATACCTTTTGGGGTTCGGGAAGGATACCTTTTGCAAGCATGCAAGACTCCAAAACTTGGCTTAAAAACAAAAAAGAGATTTATTAATTTAGAAAGTAATGTTGAGAGTGGCCAGGAGGATAGCAAGGTGGAACAGCAAGATGGGGAGCAGTTCCTTGGGAGGACAGCATGAAAGGAAAAGGCTGTTCCCCCATGGGGACAGCATGGATGGAGAGGCTGTCCCCCAGATGACATCAGTTCTGGGGATTATATACTCTTTAGATGCTATGTCCTGGTGTGGACGTGACCTACAGAGTGTTAGTCTCTCAGGCACTTGGTGGGGTGAGGTGGTCATCTGACTGGGGTCTGCCTGGAGGCATAAAGATTCATTTCTTTGTCCATCTTAAATCTAGAGGACAAAAGAAGATAAACATCTCAGGACCCTGGGTGGGGTCATTGGGTGTTTCTAGGTTAAGAGTCACAAGGATGCAAAGGCAAGGGAGTTTCCCTAGCAATAGTTGGCCTGGGTTTCTGGGGTACAGTGCCCATGTCAATCCCATATAGATTGTCAGTCCATAGGATGCTACCTATCCTTTCTCTGTACATCAATTTCCCCAAACCTAGAATGCATGGTAGATATATAACTTTCCTTTTTTTTTGTCACAAATAAGGAGGTTTCCATCATTTCCAACATAACAACTAGTTAGTGAGAATCAAATTCAGAAGAGAATTTTCCTTTGTTTCCTTCATATATCGAAGGTAGGAATTATCATGAAGGCAATTCAATAAGTTATTAGCTGCTCCGATATTGAACAGAGAGAGTTCCAGTAGAAGTCTGTATCATGGGCCTTTGTGAGTTTTGTTATCTCTTTCTCTCACTCCCTTGGTCATTTCTTCCACAAATGTTTGTTAAGCACCTATTAGATGCCAGGTAGCTGTGCTAGGCACTTGAGGTTTAGAGACAAAAATGGCAGGAGTCCTGCCTTCAAGGATACAATTGTAGAGGGATAATATGTACATAAATAGATATGTACAAAATGTATATAGGAAAAATACAAAGTAGGTTTTCTTTCAGGGGAGGAGAATATTTGGCCAGAGGGAAGAATCCAGAAACCTTTCATGTAGAAGATGGTGCTTGAGCAGAATTTTTAAGGAAATGAGATATTTTAAGAATCAGAAATGAGAAGAGAGTTGGGGGGAGGAGACATGTAACCCCAAGAAAGAGGAACATCCAGTAGAAAGACAAAGAGATGAGCCAGGAGTTTCATTTGTAAGAAGCAGCAGAAAGATAGGTTTGGCTAAACAGTAGTAGATAGGAATTCCTTATTTATTTTCCTTTTTGTTCACATGTCCTATTGCAGTGATGGCAAACCTTTTAGAGACCAAGGGCCCAAATTACAACCTTTACACTACATGTAAGCCCCCCATCTAACTTACCCCAGACAGGGGAAGGAGGAAGCACTCCCATTGGACGGTTGGGCAGAGAGGCAGGGATGTAAGAAATCAGGCAGCACATGGAGAGAGGGAAGGGAGCAGCCCCCTTTGGCACACTCTGGCATGCATGCCATAGGTTCACCAAATATCAATTCAGTTCACAGTATAAGTAGAAGGTAATGGCCAGAGAGGAGATGAAGGGGTCTGTCCTCCACCTTCAGGCAGAAGCAGCCAAGTGAATTCCCAGTCCACTGGAGTCCTAATTGTCTCTCTCTACAACTTCCGTTGGAACTGTCTCTCTCCCCTCCTCTGATGATTTGTGTGTTCCACATGTTCTGAGCTCTCCTTGCTTTGCAGATCCAACTTTTGTCTTTGCCCAAATTTCTTCAATTGCAGTATTTAATAAAAGCTTACTGACTGATTTGTTAAAATAGTTATGATTTTGTGGGAGTGGGCCTTTCTTCCACTTGAGCTAATCATAAGTCCTCTATATCTTACTTAGTAAAGAGTTTTTATGTGTCTCTATAAATGAAAAATTCATTACCCTGAAGCCATCTTCATTATTAGTCATTCTGAACTTGATTAGTGTAGTCTTTATCAGTGAATCTCTTCCCAAAACTTTTCTGGCTTGGGAAGGCTTTTCTGATACTCTTATTTGTAGATAAGAAACTATTTATTCTCTTCCATGAGATCCATAGCTGCTCCAAAAGGTTTGTCTTTCAGCTGTTCACTTAAGGAAAACATGTGAATGAGGACTTCAATGCCTAGACTATGACTTTCATTTGAATGGATAACCAAATTAGTCCACCAGTATGTAGATTTCAGACAGATATTGAAAATGGACCATAAACTAAGTCTATAATTGCTTGGGGGGATAAAAGCAGGATGGACTGTACTGTGAACTGAATTGATATTTGGTCTTGCCCAGAAGAGACCCTGGCAGAGTTATTGCCAATTCTTTACTCTGAGAAAATACTTTATTTTTTCTGTTGAAGAGACTTATTTTTTACAAAGCCTTCATCAGTGTTTTCACTTAGATTTAGGGACATCCTTTTTTCTCCTTGCTAATCCCACCCTTATCTCCTTCTCCCCCAAAATAAATAGATCCTTTAGTTAAAAGAACTAGTTTGTAGAATTAGTTATTAGTGGGAAAATTACAACTTTTTATCTGTGAGAAAATCTCCATCAAGACAGTTGGGAAGGAAGAATAGGAAGTAGTGTAGGGGAGGGGCCCAAGATTCAGCCTCTTTCTTTTGTTTATTTCCTGGTGTAACATCTTTAAATTCCCCCTCTACAATTCACCAAATTTTTCTTTCTAGTACAATACGTATTATGTGCCAATGTGTAATAAGAGACAAAAAGCCATCTTTGGGGACAAGAAAACTTCCTTCAGAATTGGCCGTAGGAAGACTTGGGGTCAAGTGCTGCTTTTGACAATTACTGTCTGCATAACCCTGAGGAAATCACTTAACCTCTTACCTCTCTAGGCAATTCTGAAAGACTTTATGTTTCAGAAAACATGATGACCTGTATGGGTAGAAGGAAGCTACTCTTCCTCTGTTCTCTATACCAGTAAAGTCACAGGTTCAGTCTCTATCCCCCATGAATCAGGTATGGAGAATACAAAGACAATATAGAAATGGTCCTTTCTTTCAAAAAACTGACATCCTTTCAGGGAAAACAACATTTAAACATATAAGTATACAATAAATCGAAGGATAGAAACCAGACTTTTGGGCAAGGGGCACTGGCACCTGAGGGGATCAGGAAAGGACTTGTGAAGGCAGTAGACATTGAGCTAAATTTTGAAGGAAAACATACATACATAAGGATTTTTTTCTTGGATCTCCATAGCCAAAAGATTTATTATCCAGTGGTTATGAATACCTTAGCATGATCTTTTTTGTTCAAGAAGATAACAGAGTCCCAAAGGAACAAAATGTGCATATGTTTTGATGCAAAGGGCAGAAATTAGATAGGCCAGAAAATGTGGCAGTACCTGGTAAGGACAGTGGAATTCCCACTATGGCATACCCTGAGCAGCTAAAGAGTATGAAGTCAGTGGACACTTAGGATAGAGATAACATCAAAAAGGAGTAAGTATGAATAAAAGGAAGAAGAGATGCCAAAGATTTTGTATATTTGCTTCTTGATTAAGATATAATTGATATGTTGATAGAGTTGGTATAATTGATGCTTGATAAATATTGATTGAGAAGGATATACCATATAAGGATAAGGATATAATTTTGCCTAAAACCAGCCCTGTATGAACAAAAAAGATACCTTCCTGATGACCTCAAATGGACTGGGGACCTCCAATCATGTAAAATTATGACTATAATAATTTCATAAGCCTCACAGCAACTATTGTGGATAATGTTGACCAATTTTATATCCATTACAGGACATCTCCAATTTCTCTATTAGTATAACAGTATCTAAAATCTGCCTCGATAATTCCAACCATTCTTTTGTCCCTTAAAAAGCTTTCATCTTATCAAAAAGAGACATCAAGTTTTCCTACTCTTTAAATTGAATCTCAGTGACATATAAACTGAAATATGACAGTTGAAAACATCTTTATATCTCAAAGCAAATCTCTTCATCTACGGATTTATAAAACTGCCTTACCATAGAATTGTTCTCTCGTGATCACATATCTTTATAATGTAACATGATTATGTTCATTTATTGGGTATTAAAATTCTGAAAAGGTTAGAAAGGTATCTATTTGAGTGATCCTTAAATAAAGTTTTTCTTCCTATTAAAATACCATCCACCTAAATGTCCCTGGTGGGTAATAGCTATAGAAGTAAGGAAAAGTCTTTCTTATGATCCTGAATCAGTAGCAATTGTATGTGATATGGATACTCACTCAAAGCTGGGTCACTTATTTGCCAAAGAGGTTCCAGCAAGGTCAGCACATTATCAAAGAACTGTTTTGTTTCACAGCAGGTATTCAACTTGATCATAGGATTTTGGTGCTAGTTGAGATGTGAATGGGTCAGAAACAACACTCCATCTCTGCAAATGGGAGTTTTCTCCTCCTTCTATTTTCAACAAGAGGGTCATGAGACAAAAAACACTTGCAGCCCTCTAGTAATTCGTGCCACATAGCCATGGAGTCAAATTACTCTTGATGTAATCAGTGGGAAAACTGGTTATTTAGTCACCTTGAGGTCTAGTTCCTAGCTGGATAACAATATCTAACTAGGGTTTTTCCAAATGAGGGGTAAAGCCCAAGACAAATATTCTATGTAGAGTATTATTTTCAACATCAGGAGCTGCACAGAAAGTTGGAATGGAATAACAAAAGGACAAGATATAAAGTTTTTTTTATTTTTTATTTTAAAAAAATTTCCATGGTTACACGATTCATGTTTTCTCCCTCTCCTCCTCCCTCCTCCCTCCTGGAGTTGACTAGCAATTCCACTGGATTATATATATATATATATATATATATATATATATATATATATATATATATATATATATATATATATATATATATATATATATAATCATTTGAACCCATTTCCATAGTATTCATTTTTGTAAAAGAGTGATCCTTTACAACTAAAACCCCAAATCTCATACCTACATAAACAAGTGATAAATCACAAAGACAAAGATTTTGATGTTCATGGAAATATTGAGAATATCCCTCTCATTTCCCCCTAGTATGGTGATGGTAGTTTGTAGATGAGCCACAGATCTTTTTCTACCCAAGTCAGTGAACCCAATTTTTTTTTCCTCCTTGTTCTCCATTTTCCTTAAATGTTACCTAGACTAGAATGCAAGCTCCTTGAGGGCAGGGACTGTCTTTTTGTATTTGTGTCCTCCGTGCTTAGCACAGTGCCAGGCACATCATAAGCATTTAACAATTGATCTCATTTATTTATTTGTTCAATAAAACCTGACAGGATTGGCCAGCTTACCCAAGTAACCACTTTGTATCTAGTACCTTCAAGAGTATCTAAGGATAATACATCATATAAAAAATCAGAGCTTTTATTTTTATTTTATTTTTTATTTTATTATATTATTTTTTTTTAAATTAACACTTGTGTAACATAACAGCAGTGCCAATACAATAGCCCAAATACTTTTACAAAAAACATGGGCTTAGAAAGCAAACAAATTAACCCTTGCACAAAACTCTGAGATCTATTGCTAGGACTAAAATGAGTTTGACCAAAGACTTGGATAATCCAGTCACTGCTGAATGAAGCAGACCCTTTTATTTGGTCTATTTTAAGGGAAGGCTACAGAGCTTAATTAGAGATATTCAGAGGATGGGAGAAAGGAAGGAAAAAAGCAGCAAAATGGGAAGAGGCAAACCATTTATCCATCTTTATACTGGGGCTGGTATCAATCTCAAAACCAAGCAATTATCTCATATGCCATGAAAGGAAGACAGAATCCATAGTGATCTAGGACTCTTGGGTCTGGTCTTCAGAGCAGTTAACTAGCTTGAAAGCCATAGCAGTACCTGGATCGGGACTTCTTTGGTGTTTTATAGGGAGAATGGGGGTTTCACTCAGGCAGGAATGATTGGTTTTTTACTCCAAATGTCACAGGTACAGAAATGCCAATCAAGTAGAAACTTGAATATTTTAGCCCAGAATAGAATATTCTAGATATGAGGCATTGTAGATAGGAAAGTCTGACAAGAGAAGAGATAACCCATTGGACAAAGAATGATTAGACCAGAAAGACCAGAGCTTTTACATGAGTATAATCATAGTATATAGCTCTAGAGAAACAAGAGATTCCAGAAGCCATTGAATTCAGCCTCTTCCCACCCCATTTTAAAGATTAGAAAACTGAGACTTAGGGAGGCACAGTGATTTTCCCAAGTTCCCATGTCCATTATGTGTCAGGCAACCAAAATAATCATCAAATGACAAATAACTTTTGATATAGTAAAAACATTTGATTGAAATGAGGCTTTATATATATGTTAATAAGTTAAGAATTTCATTATTTTCCAGTTACAAGATTATTTTAAGGGCAAAACAAAAATGTTAATGTTATGCATATTGAGCACAAACTCTCTGGCTTCTAGTGGCCTGTTCTTTAACTCTAGAGAAGACTTGAGAGGAACTGGTAGTCTCCATCATGTCCCTATCCCTAGCTTGCTACATAGAGATTTCAGGGAGTCTTTTTGGTGGAGATCTAAGACTCTATATTGGTTGAGCCGACTTATTCACTCCCCAAAAGAGCTACTATACTTTGTATTATCTTCCAATGTATACCATCTTTGATTGTTGTTGTTTTGGATAAATGGATTTTGTCTGACAATTCTGTATGTGTATGCTTTGCACAACTGACACTTAATGGGAAGAGGACCAATCTTGGATGTAGAACTTGGGGTTCTGCTACCCCCTCAAAAAATGACAGAAAAAATGACAAAAAATGATCAGAAGTTAGATTAACAAGGCAGCTAGGTGGCTTAGCAGCACCAGGCCTAGAGACAGGAAGCATGGGAAGCCTCTGTCTACAATTACAAATTCAGTGGGGCAAGATTTTCTTTTCTGTGTGTTTTAATTCATGAGATCTAACTTCATTGTGTCCTTGAGTGAACATCGAATTAGTTTTCACCAATACCTTTGTAGTCTACAAAAGCAAACAATAGTACTGATCTTGCTTTTTTTCCCTCCAATATTTTTGCTTCTCTAGTTTCTCCTCACAAAAGGGAGAGTCTGCATTCTCATGAGGTCAATAGACTATGCAAGAAGAAAATGGATTAGATAAGCCTGGTATATGTCTAGAAAAAAAAGTACACACAACATACTTTCATGTTTAATCTGTATTATTAACATTTCCCCCATTGCTTTCTTAAATTTAGATGATCAACAAAAGAATAAGTCAGGGCCTGGTTTGTAGCATTTGTTGATTTCTGAGGTGTAAATGCTTATATTGAAAATGCAATAGTTGTTTCCAATTCAAACTGGCTTCAGCACACTCGTGCTAGCTCAATGTATGATTTTCTGAATGTGATTCTAAACTTGGAACATCAGTTATGCTGGATACTATTTGAGAATACAGACCAGCTCTGTTCTCCACCATTCAGGCTTAATGGCTTAGCACCATCATAAGGACCACTTTGGGGTACTTGATACCTTTTGATTCACTGACTCTCTGCTCAAGAAAACATGAAACAGACTAGCCTAAGCAAGCATGTATGATGGTATACGTATTCCTATCAAAGGTTAACGGTAGGCTTTTTGCAACATCACTACAGGATGTCAATGCCACTCTCTCACCAACCCCAGGTGAAGAGGAGTTTTTATCTTCTTCTACTTCCTCTGTATAATTTGTTATAAAGTCATTGATAGATTATGAAATAATTAGAACTGAAGGGGATCTTAGAGATCAAATTCAATCCCCTTATGGTGCCTGTTGTAGTATTTATTGGGATTGTTGAGGATTGAAGAGGTACAGGGGATATGGAAGGCTTTGTAACAGGGAATGGAGAGGTTGAAGGGAGAGAGGGAATATGGTTGCTGGTGAGATAAAAGGAGTAAGATACCCCTGCTGAGAGGCTATCTTTGACAATTGGGGCCACCTATAATAGCCGGAGGGGAGTCTTTTCTATTGATTGATGTTGAAGATACCCAGAGCAGGTAAGCATGAATCCTCCTGAGGGACAAGCCATATATATTCCCCAGACCAAGGTCGCCCAGGAGGGGTCCAATGAGGATGGTCTATGGTTGAATGGCTGTCCTGAGGTTCAGCTCCCTCTATGTCCCCTAAAATCATAGTCCTCTTATCTGACTGTGGGTTATTTAATTCAATATGAATTTAATAACAAATGTGGATTGGGAAGATATCATGGAAGAGAGAATTGGGATTTCCCTAGATGAGGTTTTGAATCTCTCTCAGCTTTTGAGCTGAGGCTAGGCCTCACAGGCTGGTAGAGGGTTTCTATTATTCCTGCCTATGATAATTTGTGCTAGTTTTCTTAAATTCAAAGTCTTCAGCAGTAGACAGCAAGAGGAAGAAAAGGTTCTGACTTTCAGAGCTGGTTGGGCCTGTCTCTTTGGGCTGATGCCCCTAAAGACCAGCCTTATAGTTCAAACCTCTTCCCTTCAATCCTTTTGTTCAGTAACACAGTCACAGGAATCCAGGTAGAATAACACAATTGGGAAAATCAGGAATAGAGGAACTTCTATCCCAAAACAGGGAGGGAGGCTCCTTCCAGTCCAAGGACCAGGAGAGAGAGTCCCAGACCAACTGTCACTCCAAGTTCCCCTCCCCCCACCAACTGTCATTCTTGTCAATATCATCTCTCTAACATTCTAACTGCTGTTTGTTCCACCTGAGCAACAGAAAGTCCAAAACTTGCATCAGTTTTCCTTTCTACAATAGTCCCCTTTTTGTGTTGTGACCTTCCCAAGGTCACTTATTTTTATTATACTTACCAATCTACTAAATCTAATTACTAACTACTCCTGATGCTGTGAAGAAAATGAGAGTCTAGAGAGATTGTGACATGTTCAAGGTCACACAGTTATTAAATAGCAGAATTGAGAAACAAACCCAGGTATCCAATCTCTTACCTAGTCCCAGCATCCTTGATTACCCCATTCTACAATCAAATAAGCAAATATTTGTGCCTTAATAAGCATGAATTTGTGTCTAATGATCCCTATGTATAGCTTGTTCTTTTCCCTTTGAGTTTATAAACTAGAATTTAAAACAAACAAGTATACAAACATATGTACATGTGAATATATAAATTAATATATGAATATATATGTATATATATGCACATGTTTATATATGCATATACATTCAGTATGTTTTATATTTCAGTAGATCTTATCAATGTGAGCATCTATCCATCAATTTCAATCATAACTCATCTTTACCTTCTCCTCTATATAATTCTAATTATATATAATTCTTGTCTATATTCTTCCACAGAAGTCCCTGGTGGTTCTATCCAAGATAAAGTACATTTTTGTAGTCCATCTATTATCCTTCATTCTTGCCATAAGACCAGGCTACTTTCTTATCCAATCATTTATTAATTCAATTATATTGTTTATGAAAGTTAAGTATTGGTCATGATTGGAGTTACCCTGCATCCTATTGGTGTTCATCATGTATTTCTCCATCAGCTTTTGGATTATCTAGAACTAGATTCCTTAGATATTGTGGTATTCCAAAATGATCAGCCACACAGCATCACCAGAAGGACATTTGTCCTTTCCTTTTTTTGAGTTTTAAAAGTTGCTTTTAATTTAAACAGACAAATAGTATATAATTCACAATAATCTCTTGTCTAAAAAAAAAAACTCAAGTATGAAACAATCTTAAAAAATACACAAAGCAAAGCATGTGCTGTTCCCATAATAATATGAGCACATGCTTTGCTTTGTGTATTTTTTAAGGAAAAAACAATTTAATGATAAACTATAAATCCAGAAGATTGGAGATGAAATATTTCATTTATTTCCTGCTAGAGAAGTGATGAACTTAAAATGCAGAGAGACATACATTTTGGGGCATGACCACTGTGAGAATTTGGTTTTTTTGGATTATGTATATTTATGATGAAGGTTTTCTTTTCCTTTTTGTTCAATTAGTTGGGGGAAGAGTAAGAGGAACGGATTATGTATTTCCTCATTTAGGTAGTCCTCCTTCATCTTATGGTCCTTTGCCAGTTCTGTACCAATTTCCCCTACATTGTGACACTGTAAGTCTTTTCCCTAACCTAATCCCTTGAAAAGCCCATTACTTTTACACCCTGCTTCCAAGGCTGGTGGCTAGGCTGTCAGCTTAAAAACATCATCATTGTTGCACCCTGGGACTGAGGGACATGACTTTGTCAAGCTTTTTACCACTACTGAAGTAACTATCTGATGTCTCCCCTCTAATACTTTCTAGGATTTTAGGGGTTCAAGGGATTGAGCCAGACTCTCTGGAACATTCAGCCTAATGGTGCATTCCAAAGTAAACTGTATCTCTACCACCTCAGCAGCAATTTTGAGGAGCTCCAGGATGTCTGTCTTTCCTCCATGGGACAATATTCAAGAGTCTTTATATGGAAGTCTTATGTTCTAAAGAGGTCTTTCTCTGAGATTCCTTTCCCTCATACTTGGCCCTCCCTCCATTGGTGGTATATTAATTCTAATGTTAATTTTCCAGGACTTTCCCAATAATATTTATGATTATCAAAAAGCAATTTTACACATATAAAAAATGCATCCAAACCTCCGTTTAAATACTGACCAGTTACAAAAATAAGTATAGTAAAACCTCATTTTACTTGAACTCAGCACAAGCTAATTCAGGTATATGCCATTGGCAATTGAAAAACTAAAGGCCAGAAAATACACAAAATAAAAAATGTTTAATTATGTACTAAATTTGTTCCATTTTCCCAAGTGGCCTAAAGTCTCACAGTGGTTCACCCAATAACACTCATTCTCCTTCTGAGAAGCATTACTATGAGTCATTACAGCATTTTGCATCAAATATTAGCTCTCAAATCAGTATTTGGAGTTTTCTCTTATAACAAGTTGTGTCAACTTCAGAATAGTGTTTTTTTTCTGCATTAATGCTATTTAGTTATTAATAATGGTCCCCAATGTCAAGGGTAGTGATGCTGATAGCTCTGATAAGCCTAAGAAAAGTTGCAAAACATCTAGGTATGATTATATAAGAAATATTAAATAATGGTGTTTGCTATCATGCCTGATTTTTAACTTATACAAGGGGGCTTGGAAATATTGGTTGGGTAAAACAAGGTCACATTGTAGTTATATATTTATACTGCATGCAACAATAGCTATAAACCATTTTTCTGTAGCAAAAAGTGCAATTTCAATTTTTATTATCCCTTTGAGGCCTCTTCAATTTCAAAGTTGGCATTTTATTCTCGTTTGGACATTGTTTTTAAATATGTGATTTATATTTTAAGTAGGCAGCATTTTCTCTACTAAATCCACTCTTTGGCTGTCTATCTTTGAAGTAGTTCTCAATCCCAACCAGGAAATGCATGCATTTGCCTGTCGACAAGGCTAAAGGAAGTGTTTGACATTTATATGGAAGACTTGAGAAAGTCTTTCTCCATTATGGCCAGAACAACTTCACATTAAAGTTGTTCTAGTTCCCTGAGGCAACAATGGAAAGAATTAAAGATGAAGAAAGGGTAAAGGAGGAGGGAAAGAAACTTTAGTTCTGCCACCAAACCTAAACTAACAAGGATCCAGGCTGAGTCAGACCTGCCCAGTGGGGGCTTCTCAGGTCACAGCTCCTACAAGGCAACAGCCTTTCAGGAACCTGAGAATAATAGCATGGCTGCTTGGGGGCCCTCAAAAGACCCTTGTGTCAGCAGGAACCAGAAAGTGGGCAATTTTCCTCTGCTATTGTAGCCGAATGCCTTACCTATTTTTGGACCCTACTTGAGGCAGCTAGGTGGCACAATGGATAGAGCACTGGATTTGGAGTCAGGAAAGTCTGAGTTCAAATTCTGCCTCAAACATTTACTAGCTATGTGGTCTAGGGCAAATCACTTAACTTCTATCTTTCTCACTTCCCTTGACTATAAAATGGGGTTAATAATAGAACTGTATAAATGGAGATTTTGAACCCTAGACTTCATTCCCCAGAAGTCCTTGGTATTTCCCAGAATTCCCTATGATCTCTCCTGAGTCTCCATGTTGGTGAGATCACAATTGGTGTTTAACTGGCAGTAACGCCTCCCATGCTCTTCTCTTCCTTTGCAATGGTGTAGCAAGTATAGTGGATCAGCTAAGTGTGGGGATTTTAAATGGGTTAATCAGCCATGGGCACATGGTTTTTATTTTGTATCCTCTTGATTTCTAATGATTTTTAATAAACCTCATAAAGTGTTATAATTTTATTATTAGAGAAATTATTTAATTTTTACAGAACCTACCTACAGAGTTATTGTGAGGATTAAATAAATAAATATATGTATTTAAACCTGTACCTTCTGTCCAGTATCAGTTCTAAGACAGAAGGGCAAGGGCTAGGCAATTGGGGTTAAGTGACTTATCCAGAGTCACACAGCTAGGAAATGTCTGAGGCCAGATTTGAACTTCAGTCCTTCTGACTCCAGACTTAACTCTTTAGCCATTGAGCCATTCAGCTGACCCTACTGTCTCTTTTAAATAAGTCTAGGGTTACTTTAGTTTTTTGACTTTTATATCACACTGTTGATTTTTAGGTTGGAGTCCACTTAAAAGCCCTAGATCATTTTTAGCCTAAATATAGTCTAGTCATACCTCCATTTTCTTGTACTTGTGAAACTGATTTTTGGAATGGAGATATAAGATTTTATATTTATCTTTCTTAAATTTCATGTTATTCATATTCAATTTTCAGTGTTCTAGGTCAGGTTCTAGATAAGTCTTTTTTGAAATTAGCTATCCCTTCCAGTTTTGTATCCTCTATAAATCTGACAAGGATACTACTTTTTTTTTAAGTCATCTATAAAAATGTTAGAGTCCAAGGCTAGACTCATGTTCTTAGAAAGTTTTGTTAGAGACCTCCTTCCAAGTTGATGTCTTCAGAAGAGCAATCATATGTCCACTGTTACTTTATGATAGCTGGGAAGTACCTTTCAAAGTGTACCATCTCCTACATGTTTCATGATGAGAAAATCAAAGCGTGAAAATGGCAAATGACTCACCCAAAGCCAACAAGTTCATTCCCTCAAGACTAATGTCAAAAGCCTCTAAATATGTCTAATCTCACAGTTAACCTAAAGCAAAAAACCTAAATTTTGTACTGCTTAATGAAAAGTTCCTTTCTCTAGTTGGACATCCTTCATAGGCTTATATTTAACCAATTTATGACATCATTTTTATTCACCATTTCTCTTCCTTCATTAATACTGGCTGTAAGAGAATCTATCATCCATCTCTCTCTACCAAGTTACTGATGCCACTGAAACTTTTTTAAACTTACCCAGATCTTGTAAGGTTAATCCAAAGCAAATAGGAATTCCTCCTGAGGACACAGACATAGAATTAGAATGTCCTTAGAAATTATCTAGTCCAATTCATTAATTCAACAAACACTTATTAAGTAGCAACTATGTGTCAGTCACTGGACTAGGCTCAAGACAAAATGAAAAACTATTCCTGCCTTCAAAGAACTTTCATTCTTTTGAGGGGAAAAGAATAGAAACACAGAAAAATAAATAAATAAATATATATAAATAAATAAATATATATATATATATATATATATATATATATACACACAAAGTTAATGCAAATCCAGGGGGACCGTATTAGTTACTGGGGAGTTGTGTGGAAGATCAGTGGATCAGTGGAAGCTTCATGGAGGAAGTAGCAGTTGAGCTGAGCCTTGAAGTCAGCATTTTCCAAGGGAGAAAGCAGATAAGACTGAGGCCCAAATTAAGTGATTTGCATTCTTTACTCAAGAGAATAGCAGTGTGAGGAGTCTGGAACTGGATTTCAAGTAGTCAGCTTGTTCCAAAGTGGATTTGAACTTGATCTGGTTAATTGGTGATTTTCTTTTTGAAGTCACTGATGCTTAGCCTACTGAATTCCTACATCACAGAATGTTCTAACTAGGAGGGACCTTAGTGGTCATCTAATTCAACTATTTTGTAGGTAAGAATTGAGACTCAGAGAGGTGACATAACTTGGTCCAGGTGTCATGGTTGGCTAGTGTCAGAACCAGGATGAAAACCCAAGTCTCCCAGGACAGTGCTCTTTCAACAATTCCAATACTTCATTTGACCTGGGTCTTGAAGGGAAAGACAGTGGGGTGTCTAGTGGATTGAGTGCCAGGACTGATGTCAGGAAGACCTGAGTTAAAATCTGGCCTTACACAAGAGCTATGTGATCCTGGTAAATCACTTGTCCTTGTTTGCCTCAGTTTCTTCATCTATAAAACAAGATGGAGAAGGAAATGCTAAACCACTCCAGTATCTTTGTCAAGAAAACCCCAAATGGAGTCATGAAGAATTGAACAATAAATGGAAGGATAAGTAGGATTTCTACAAGAGAATGCAAGGATGCCTAGAATTATAAAATTGCTTAACTGCCAGGAGTGATTAACTCAACCCTAATAAAAGAATAAATAAATCTTAATGGCTTCTGGATATTTAAGCCTGTGGAATCTGAGTACTGGTCATTTATGAAATTATGATGATTTTCTTAACTTGTTTTGGCATAGTTTTTGGGGGGGCATTTTGTACTCTAATCCTTCAAGAACTTGTAGTTTTATCATTGCAGATATTTCCTCCACCAATGCATGTCATTATCCCTCCAAACCTTGGTAAGTATTCTCTGTGTATTCTTCACTAGGTGGTCAACCTAGTAGTAATGAAATTCTTTGCATTTATCTTTCTTGGGCTCAGATATCAGGCATGCTGTTTATTATTGGGTCTGCACTTGAAGCATTTCCAGCTCGTTAACAAAGGACCTAACAAAGCTTATGCTATGCTGGCAAGCCTTTGACAACCTAGGATCAACTGCATATCACCAAGAAGCATTGGAAACTGACTTTAGTGGAAGAAACTTTAATGTTAGTCAAATTAGGCACTCAATAAATATATGTTGGCTGATTAGTGTTGATGCCCTCAAAGTATTTCTGAGGTTTTAGCCTTGTCGTGTGAGGCATTAGTACAGAAATAATTTGTTGTTGAGATTTTTAATCAAATTCATTTCACTGATGATTGGAAGAAAATTTGCTTTCCTGTCACTTGAATAATTGTCTTCTATTTAGATCATATCTTAACATAATTTATGACTATCTGAGTTTTGCTATTGCTCACAAATTTGCTAAGCTTATACGATGCTATTGGAAGGATTCCAGGAAGGTTCCCTTTCAAACATCCTTGTCTAGGGCTTCTGTCAACGTATTTATCCCTATAGCAAAACTAGAAAGCTAATGAAACTTCTTGTCAATAAATTTTTACCACTTCTAGCTGGACTTAGATTGAGCCCCAGAAAGGCCACTACCCACCTGCCCTACTTGTCTGCAATAATAAATTAAATTCTGCATTTAAATATTCATTCTTTTGAGCTACGACATCACCTCTCAAAATATCTTTCTTTGTAAAGGATTTATTAATTGCCTTTTGCTATTTTAAAACATTTTGATTATTTTCTAATACCTACCCTGCAAATTTCCCTTATAATAAAGAAATATAGTTAAGCAAAATAAACCAACAAATGACAGCATCCAACACGACATATGCAATCTTTCCCCAAGCTCTCTAGTTAGAACAGGAAAGTACATTCCATCATGTGTTCTTCAGGATTGGTCATTGCAATTAAAATCTAATTGGCTGCCAATTAGAGTTGTATCAGTGTGGAGTTTTGTAACTATTGTGTATGTAATTCTGGTTCTGTCTACTTTGTTTTCTACCTCCAGTCATATGAGACTTCCTATGTTTCTTTAAATTCCTTGTACTTATTTCTTCTATGAAATAATATTCTATTGTATTGATATTTCTCAATTTATTTAGCTATGCACCAACTGAAGGGTACCCACTCTGTTTCCTGTGCTTTATTACACTGAAAAAAACAATGCTGCTCTGAATATTTTGGTATAAATGGAACCTTTATTTCTGGTTTTGACCTTTTTAGGGGTATGAGAACATCATCCTTTAAAAAGCAAATTTGTCCCATGGAACAATAGTTCTTGGTAATTAGCATATTTATTGGATGGATTTCCCCAGCAATTTAAAACTAAGGTCCTAATTTGAAGATTTTGGACAGAAAAGTAAGGAGTAAATGTTGAGTCTTAGGGCTCGTCCCATTGAGGACACTTTTCTCTCTGTCTCTGACTATGCCTGCCCTCATGGAGGGCTCTGACTAGGCACAGTATTGGAATTCAGAGAGGGAAAGGACCCTGAAAAGGCTCATCATCTAAGCCCAGAGAGAGGAGGTGAGGGGCCATTGAAAACAAATTTCATCAGGTTCTAGTTTTGCCTTGGGCAATCCCTACTTAAATACACTGATAGGAACCCTAGACATATATGTCTGAGAGCAGAGGGAGAGATTAGGTAAGCAAATGTACTCCCTTAGCATTCCCTGAGGCAGACTTTCCCACAGGCCTCCAAACAGGTCAAACTTTGAGATTCTGAATTTAGAAGTCAAATTTTCCCTGTCAGCAGATGTGGAAAACGCCAAAATAAGAAGTGAAATGCCCCAGGGGAAGTGTGGGGGAGAACTATGTTCTCCCTTGTACTTTCCTGGATTCAAGGAAGGAAACTGGGCCACATTTTGCAAGAGAGGAGGTTTGATGATCCTGCCCTTTTAAAAACATAATTTCTGGTTAATATGTTACCAGTTTATTTTGATATTGCTTTTGAGAATTTAGTTCCTCACCACCTTCTTACTCCCTTCTCGAGTTTTTGCAATTTCACCTCCATTCCTACCACTACGCTTTGAAAGGCCACTTGCTAGTGATCTACTAATCACCAAATTCAATGGTGGATGCTTCTCTCCTGCCCCAACTCGGAGGACCTTGAGATCTTGATAATATGTAATACGCATTTCTCCTGAATAGTCTCTTCCTCTTGTGTTTAGTTGCTTCATACTTCTGGTGTTCTCTTCCTACCCTTCTAACCACTCCTTCTGCCTCTTTTGTGGGTTTCTCTTCTAAGCCCCTTTAAGGTAGGTATTTCTCAATGTCCTATTCTCATCCTTTCTGTTTTCTCTCTTACATTCTTTCCCTTAGCAATCTAATTTACTAACTAGGGCTTTAGCAATCACCCCTGGACTGATAATGCCCACATCTGGCTTTCCCTATATATTACCTAGGTGATCTTGAAGAATTAATTTCTTAACATGGAAAATAAAAATAATAATCTTCTAAGTACTTCAATACTGTTGTGAATAAAGTAATTTCTAAACCTTAAAACACTATAGAAAAGAAATTTTATCATTATCTCTCTCTCTCTCTCTCTCTCTCTCTCTCTCTCTCTCTCTCTCTCTCTGTGCAGTCCCAACCATCTTACCAAGTTCTAGCCTGCATCTAGCCTATTAGACATTTTAATTTAGGCAACTTGATGGCTTAGTGGATTGAGAGCCAGGCCATAGATGGGAGGTCCCAGGTACAAATCTTGCCTCTAATACTTTCTAGTTGTGTGACCCTGGGCAAGTCACTTAACCACCACTGCCTAACCCTTACCACTCTTCTGTCTTGGAACCAATATACAGCACTGATTCTAAAACAGGTTAGGGTGGAGAAAGAAAGAAAGAAAGAAAGAAAGAAAGAAAGAAAGAAAGAAAGAAAGAAAGAAAGAAAGAAAGAAAGAAAGAAAGAAAGAAAGAAAGAAAGAAAGAAAGAAAGAAAGAAAGAAAGAAAGAAAGAAAGAAAGAAAGAAAGAAAGAAAGAAAGAAAGAGAAAGAAAGAAAGAAAGAAAGAAAGAAAGAAAGAAAGAAAGAAAGAAAGAAAGAAAGAAAGAAAGAAAGAAAGAAGGAAAGAAAGAAGGAAAGAAAGAAGGAAAAAAGGAAAGAAAGAGAGAGAGAGAGAGAGAGAGAGAGAGAGAGAGAGAGAGAGAGAGAGAGAGAGAGAGAAAGAGAAAAGGAAAGAAAAGACTTCTTTACCTGACACACTTGATTCCTCTGGGACTCCAGACTTAACATGTTCAAAACAAAGTTTATTCCTGGCCATGTGGTGCATTGGAAAGACCACCATGTTAGAATCAGAGGATTCAAATTTGAATCCTGTGTCCTGTAGTTATTACCAAGCTACTTCTCCTCTTTTGGCCTCTGTTTCCTCACATGTAAAATGAAATTTTAAACTAAATTATCTCTCAACTCTTTTCTAGATCTAATATATGATTATGCCATGCTGCCAGTATTCACTCCATCTTCCATATCTGAAACTTCAGGGTTATTTTCTAATCTTTCTTCTCCTTTACTTTTCACATTCAATCTGTTACCAAATCATTTTTTTAAATGTAAAAACCCTTACCTTCTGTCTTGGGGTCAATACTGTGTATTGGCTCCAAGGCAGAAGAGTGGTAAGGGCTAGGCAATGGGGGTTAAGTGACTTGCCCAGGGTCACACAGCTGGGAAGTGTCTGAGGCCAGATTTGAACCTAGGACCTCCCGTCTCTAGGTCTGACTCTCAATCCACTGAGCCACCCAGCTTCCCCCACCAAATCATTTTAATCCTAAAGTCTGTTTGTCTCTCTCATCTCTTCTATTTCACCTTCTTTCTCTGTCTCTGTTTCTGTCATTCTGTTTCTCCCTGCTTGTCTTTCTGTATCTTTCTCTTCCTTTCCATCTATTCCTTTCTATTTCAGCTGCCAAAATGCCCTTCATCAATAGCTTCTTAATACTACTTTGTTTTGACTATTACAAGAATCTTCTAACCTCTACTCCTCTCTGCTACAAACTATTTTTCCCATTTCTGGAATTTCCTTAAAGGGAGTTTTGGTCTTGTCACTCCCTGGCTCAAAACTCCTCAGTGGTTCTCTCCAACATAACAAGTAGCTTAAAGTCACCATCCTATCTTCCTAGTCTTGTTAAATACTATTCTGAACCCAAATTACTCTGCACCCCAGTCAATCTGGAATACTTGTCCCCTCAATGGACCCCAAATGTTCCTTCCCCTTTACCCATGTTTTTGCTTACACTATTCTCCATGTCTGAACTGCCCTCTCAATCCTCTTCCCTACCTGTTGAAAATCTACTTATTTTTAAGGTCAGACTCAGTGCTTTTATCAGAGAAACCTTCCTTTAGTCCCCAACTGGTGATTCTCTAGGGTTTCGATATTGAGGTTCAGTAGGAATATAAAGGGTGAAAATCCAGGCAATCTCTGCCTTCTAGGAACTTATATAAACACAGGGAATACAACATATACCCAAATTAATACATTCAGAGAATATTTTGCTAAGAAGTTCTTGGACTGCACTTGGAAGATAAGGGTTCTGTTTCTAAAATTTAGAATATTTTTCCATGGTTACATGATTCATGATCTCCGCCCCCCCCCCACTTTCTCCTCTCCCTCCCAAAGGCTACAAGCAGTTCCACTGGGTTATACATGTATCGTTGTTCAAAACCCATTTCCATGTTATTCATATCTGTAGTAGAGCAATGCTTTAACACCAAAAACCTAATCACATCTTGCTCACATTATGTGGTCGATCACATATTTTTCTAATGAATTTCTGGTTCCACAGTTTTTCTCTGGATGTGGATAGCATTCTTTCTCATAAGTCCTTCAGAATTGTCCTGGATCATTGCATTACTACTGGAAGATTTGATTTGATTGGTATTTGATTGTGCCATAATGTCTCTGTGAATGATATTCTCCTGGTTCTGCTCCTTTGCTCTGCATCAATTCCTGGAGGTAGTTCTAGTTAACATGGAATTCCTCCATTTCTTTATTCCTTTCAGCACAATAGTATTCCATCACCAACAGTTTTTTCAACCATTCCTCAGTTGATAGATACTTCTTCATTTTCCAGTTTTTTGCTGCCACAAAGAGCAAGGCTATGAATATTTTTCCTGATTATCTCTTTGGGGTACAAACCTAGCAGTGGTATGGCTGGATCAAAGGGCAGCATTCTTTTAAAGCCCTTTGTGCATAGTTCCAAATTGCCCTCCAGAATGGTTGGACCAATTCACAACTCTACTAGCAGTTTATTAGTGTCCCAATTTTGCCACATTTCCTCCAACATTTATCACTTTCCTTTGCTGTCATATTGGCCAATCTTCTAGGTGTGAGGTGGCACCTCAGAGTTGTATTTTTCTAATCAGGAGGGATTTAGAACACTTTTTCATGTGCTTATTGACAATTTTGATTTCATCCTGTAAAAACTGTCTATTCATATACCTTGACCATTTGTTGTTTGGGAAATGGCTTGACTTTTTGTAGATTTGACTTATTTCCTTATATATTTGGGGAAAAACCTTTGTCAGAGAGTTTTGTTATAAAAGTATACTCCCAGTTTGTTGATTTCCTTCTAATTTTGGTTGCATTGATTTTGTTTGTATAAACCCTTTTTAACTTGATGTAATCAAAGTTATTCATTTTACATTTTGTAATGCTCTCTTATCTCTTGCTTGGTCTTAAATTCCTTCCTTTCCCATAGATCTGACAGATATACTAATCTATGTTCACCTAATTTATTTATGATTTCACTCTTTATATTTAAGTCATTTACCCATTTTGAATTTATCTAGGTATAGGGTGTAAGATGTTGACCTAAACCTATTTTCCCAGCAGTTTTCATCAAATAGTGCGTTCTTGTCCCAAAAGCTAGGATCTTTGGGTTAATCAAACACAAGCTCACTGAGGTCATTTATCCCTAGTGTATTCCATTGATCCACCCTTCTGTCTCTTAGCCAATACCATATTGTTTTGATGACAACTTCTTTATAATACAGTTTAAGATCTGGTACTGCTAGGCCCCCATCTATCATATTGTTTTTCATTATTTCCCTTACTTTTCTTGATCTATTGTTCTTCCAGATGAACTTTGTTATAATTTTTTCTAATTCTATAAAAAAGGTTTTTGGTAGTTTGATTGGTATGGTCCTGAAAAGGTAAATGAATCTGGGTAGGGTTGTCATTTTTATTATATTAGGTCATCCTACCCAGGAACAGTTAATGTTTTTCCAATTGTTTAGATCCAGTTTTAATTGTGTGAAAAGTGTTTTGTAGTTGTGTTCATATAATTCCTGTGTTTGTTTTGGCAGATAGATTCCCAAGTATTTTATATTGTCTAGGGTGATTTTAAATGGAGTTTCTCTTTCTAACTCCTGCTGCTGAGTTTTGTTGGAAATATATAGAAATGCCAATGATTTATGTGGGTTTCCCTGCAAGGAAGGCAAGGGTTCTAAGAGACAAAATGAGGAGGGTCAACTTGTGAAAATGCAGGAGACAAAAGATAGATAGACTGTCAGTTGCAGAACACAAGTAGTATTTTAGTTTGGCTGGAATATAGAGTTTGTAAAGGGGAGTGATATGAAATAAAACTAGAAAGTATATTGGAGTCAGATTGTTGAGGATTTTGTAAACTTGGCTCAAAGGGCCATTTATGTGTGACTCTATTCATTGGTGGAGACTGATTACTCAAGGTCCTTTGCCTGTGTGTGGAGCAAGTAGAGTGGGCAATTTTGGGATTCTTCTAGCTTCCAGCTTTGAGAGAGAAAATAAGTCATTCCAACATCTCTTCAAGTTCTTAAGAGGAAAGAAAGATTCTGGGAAGAAACTGATATTAGGGGAGCTGGAAATCTCTAACATTTACCTATCCCCAGTTTGCTAAATTAGAGACTTTGGGGAATTTACCATTTGGGTGAGATCTTGAACTTTAGGTTGAGCTGAGTAACCTTGCTCCCACTGGGAGAGATCCTTCAATCTGTATTGTCTGGTATCTATTTTCAAATGTATAACATCTCTTATTTATTTTTGTTATCAATGGAAAAAATGGGTTCCTTTTTTATTTGCTATGTGTATTCATTATGGAATTTCTATTGTCTGGGAAGGAAGTCAAACCTTGGAAATAAATTTTAGGGTTCTTTTTGTCCATCAATGAATAGTGATTAATACTTCATCTTAAACCTTAAAATTATATCCCTGTGCTTAATAACATTTAAGGCAACAGAGAGATACAATTCTGGCCTAATGCTTCTTCTCATTGAAGAAAGCAGAGTAGCTAACCCCTGGCTCCAAGAAGTTCCTGGTTCTTCTCCTGGCAGAAACTGAAGTTTATCTTGGAGAAGTGTGGGGTGAAGAGATGCTAGAGATGTTTATTCTTGTCTCCTTGTGAGCCACACATACAACAGCTTTCATTACAGCTTTAAATTCCTGGCTATGGAGTTAGTATTTTATCCTAGAATTAATAAGAAGACACAGAAAATCTGAGTGGACATGTGATGTGGTCAATCTTCTGCTTTAAAACTATCAGTTTGGCAATTGATAATAACAATATATTAGATATTAACAATAATTAGATGATAATAACAAATTAGAGAGAGGAGAAGACAGCTGCATGGAGAACAATCAGGAAGCTTTTCTATATGTTCAGGTGAAAAACCTGAACTAAGGTAGTGAACATGTGAGTGAAGAGAATGCAACACATGCAAAAGATGTTTTGTTGATAGAATAAATGAAACTCAACAACTAATTGTATATGGGAGACAAGAGAGAATGAACAATCAAAAGGTTGAAAGCCTGGGTAACTGAAAATATAGAAACATGGTAGCTTGTGGTGCAGCAAAAAAAAAAAAAGGCTCGGTAAATTCAGAGTGATGCCTTTAATGGAAAAGATAATGAGTTCTGTTTTGCCCTAGAAGGTATGGGAATATGAATGTGTCCTGAAACAATAATGAACCTCTATGTTCATCAGTGACGTCTTCTTCCTATGCCTAAAGAAGATATATACTGATGTTCAAGACACACATTTATGACCTATATTACTGCAAGTATATAAAAGGGGCTAATGGTATTATTCTTGCCTTTAAGTCACAGGAAAACAATGCTATCCTTAACAACAATAAAAAATCCTTAAAGAAATAACTCAAATTCTTGTCATCAACTGATGGGAAAGTCAGTAATGTACTCTAACAAGATGACCTCAAGGTTATAGGCTGAAAAAACAGAATAGTTATGAGCTTATTTAGATCATTAAAAAAAAAACAATTCAGAGAGGACAAGTGTCAAGGACATTCTTTGAGCTCAGCTTCCATTCAATTTAAGAAACCTGGAATACATCCAACTATGATCTTAGTGATATAGTCATGTAGTGCTAAAAGCTATTTCTGGGTCAGTAGAGACTGAAAAAACATATTTAATTGTCACCTGCATATAATATAAGAATGTATGTCATTCAAAGGTTAGCCAACTAATATAGGAGAAGGTTTATAGTAGGTGAAGTCATTAACAGGTTTCAGTAGAATTTTTTTAGAACAATTAGTTACAGGATATGATGTAGAAAATGGATTTATTTGTATTTTTTTATAATCTTCAGGTTTTGATAAAATAAGTGAATGAAAATAGCTATTGACATTGCAAGTCACTTGGGAGTTAGTTTAGACAGTTAATTATGAGAAACCCAGCTTTCTTTGATAGAGAACATACATGCAACATGAATTGTAATGATTAATAAATAACAATGATAATAACTCATTTGTATAGTCCTGTAGAGTTTATAAATTCTCTTCCTCACAATTGGAAAGTAGGTAATACAGATATTTTTTCTCAACTTAGAGATGAGGAAACTGATTCCTAAACTTGTCCAGGGTTGTACCAGAGGACCCCACATACCACATTTCTTCCTATTACCTGGTATCACAGTTGATTTATTTGAATGACACCATGGTGTAAGAAGGACACTGTTAAGGATTAAGAGCAAGAAGAAGAGGGCATCCATCCAGTATGATAAAAGGCCTTGAGTCCATGATATTTTAGGATCAGTTGAAGGATTGGGTATAGTTAGTCTAGAGAAAGATTCACAGGGCATATAATAGCTATCTTCAAATATTTGAAGGGTTATCATGTAGAAATAAGATGAAATTTGTTCTATCTGGCCCTAAAATCCAGGGCTAGGAGTTATATGTTGTAACAGTTAAAATTATAGTTGAGACTGAAAAAAATCTAAATTTAAATGGTCACCTAGGGAAATCCCAAATAATAAAATACCCAAGTCAGGTGCCAAATTTTTATGGTGACTTAATTACAACAGGAGGAAGAAAATATTAGAGAGAGAGGGAGAGAAGGAAAGAGGAATAACAGGAAAAAGGGAGAGAAGGAAAGGAGTTTAACTCAGAACCACTCTGGCTCAGGCTGAGCCAAAGTGGGTGTTAAGGCCTTGGAGAGCCAAGGCAGAGAAAGGGGTTAGTCCTTATCACTCACGTGACTGGTCTGAAGGAAAGCTGTCTGCGGGGCTCCTCCAAACTCAAGCTCCAGGATCAAACTGAACTCTAGCCCTCCTCACAGGAAGTCCCGAGAACTCCAGAGGCTGTTCTCTACCTCACTTCCTGCATCTCACATGTGCCAATGGTGGCTCAAGCTTGACTTAGGACCACCCAGAGGTCTGTCCCTTTTTTGCACATGTCTATTGGAGGCCATTTTCTCAAATAATTAAATCTTGAGTTTGATGCAGCCCTTCCTAATCTTGTTACACTGAGTAGGGTGGAGAATGTAGTTTCCAAGACCTGATTCTGTATCCCTATTGTTATTGATCAGGAAATAGCTCAATCAGATCTTCTAAAGAATGGTCTGATTAAGGTGGAATAGTTTTGAAATTCACAATGTAGTTATAGTAGAAGCTGCAAAGAGCCATATTTAGATTTGATATGAGGAAAAACCTCCTAAAATTTAGAACTCCACAGAATTGAAATAGACTGAGACTGATGCCCAGACAAGAGGCTTTTGTGAAATGAGGAATAGACTTTTTCCAGAGCTTTGCTAAAGCCTGGGACTCAAGAAAATCTCCTCTGGACAGTCCTGTCAGGAAAGGCTGAATGGCAGTCACCTCTGGATTTGACTTTGACCAAAGCTTTTCCCAGTTCCTTCTTTCTCTCCTTTTAATCTTCTTTCTTATCCTCTAAAAGACAACCTTAATCTGACTGTGATTTACTCAGAAGGGGTGGTTTATTGAACAGGAAACAGGGAGGGTGTAAGGGGTAAATTTAGGTTTTTTTTTTAAACTGAATATAAATTTAGTTGGTCACCAGGGATTCATTCAAATCCCAATAAAAATATTCAAGTCAGTTTGGTAATTTTATGGTGGTTTAATTAATATAGAGGGAAGGAATTAAGAAGAAAAGAGAGGGAAAAGGGTGTAAGATTTCTCTGGCCTATCCTGAGCCAAGGGGAGTTCAGAGACCTCCAGCCATGAGGCCTCCTCCAAGATGAGGGGCCTCCTAGGAGGATAATGTTTTAGGAAAGGTAAAAAAAAAAAGAGAATCAGCCTAAACTCCAAGAGAGCTCAGAGAAAATGCCTCACCTGACCCATGCTAAGACACCAAGATGCCCAGCCCACTGCCACAAGTCACATCTCTGCTGCGAAAGAGAGCCAGAGTCAGCTCTCTGCAAAAAGAGCCCGGAGAGAGAAAGTGACGCGAAATATATAGACCATTTTTTTACATCACTTCCTGCATCTCACATGTAACAATGGTAGCTTAAACTTGACTTAAGACAGCCCAGGGGGTCTGTCAGATGTTTCTGATTTGTCATTTGCTAGCACATGTCTGTCATAGGCCATCCTTCTCAACACTTCATCCTTAAGTAGGGGTGTAGATATTTCTGTTTGTTAGACTAAGCAGGGTGGAGTTAATCTAAAATTCACAAGGGATAGAAAGGAGGGATTAGGAGACCTTATAAAGACACACAAGCAGTTTGTGTCTTCTCTGCTCAGCCGAGCCAAATGGCTATGGCTTCTGTGTTTTTCTTCTTTCTAAACTATCTACTAGAGTACACTAAAGCAGATCACTAATATCCTTCTTGGGAAGGCACAGGTTGGGACAGGATTTTGGGGTGACCCCCATGGAGTTTCAGGGTTGAACACCCCTCAACAGCAAATAATAGTCGCTCTGCTCCTTTGGTAGATGCTCCATTGAATTCATGAATCTTTCTGATTCTTTAGTGAATGGGAAAGTTGAGACAAATCTTAGGTATCTCAGTTTTGGGTCCAGAGCTCAGGTCTTCCACTCTCGTCTCCTTCAGAATCCAGAGAGCAAAGACCACCTCCTTTGTTCTATTTCCCATAAGCCTCTTTGCTCCTTCCAACTGTCACCTCTGTCCTTGCTGGCAACATTCCAAATAGTCCCTTTCTGTGCCAATCTCATTCCTACAATAGGCAGTTGGAGATGCAAGTCTGGACATTAGGAGAGAAGTTAGGACTAGATAAACAGATATGAGAATCATTAGCATAGAGATAATCATTGAATCCATGGGGACTGATGAGATTGTCAAGTGAAAGAGAATAGAGAGAGAGAAGAGAAGAGAACCCTGGACAAAGCCCTGTGGAATGTCCGCAATTAGCAGGAATGACCTGGAGGAAGAGCCCAGAAGGGAGACTGAAGAGTGGTCAGAGAAGTGGGAGAAACAAGAGAGATCAATGTCACAAAATCCCAAGGAGAAAAGAGGACATAGAAGTGAGTGATCCACATTGAGGAAGTCTATAAAGAGGCCAAAAAGAATGAGGGTTTAAAAAAAGGTATTAGATTCTGCAATTAAGAGTTCACTGGATAAGAAAACCTAGGAACATAAATGTTACAGAGATCATCTACTAAGTGATCCATTTCCTTTTAGAGGCTAAGCCTCCAGACTTTTAGTATAGTACTTTGGTTGCTATGCCATGCTGTCTATCATTGTTGTATAAATACAGTTCAATTCAGTTCAACAAACATGTAATATATACCTACTGTATGCAGAGCACTGTGCTTAGTGTTTATGTAGGCAATAAGTTTAGATAAGACAATTATCTCTCTCCTGAATTTTAACAATCTAATAGAGGGACATAGGGAGTAAGGTCAGGTTTTGTTTTTCTCTTTTTTCAGCTGAACACATATATGAAGAAGACAATAATTTAGGAAGAAATGCAATGTGGAAAATTCCACTATCAAAGAAATATGAATAAAACAACTATATCTCAAGAGAAAGAGTTCCTGTTCAAGTCATTTTTCTAACCTTTTATATCAGAAAATGTCCTTTATACTTAACCTAAATTTTAATTGTTTCATTCAAAAATAAATCCTTCCTGTTTTATGTTCACAGAAAGGGAGACCCCTTAACCCTTTCTCTATAAAATAATTCTTCATATTCTAAGTCTCCAGAGTTGGAAATCGTGTCCCTCTCCTTTACTCTCTACTCCATAGCCAATCTGTCATGAAATCTTGTGTATTTTCCCTTTGAAATGTTTCTCACTTAAACCTTCCTCTCTATTTTCATGGGCACAACCTTATCGTCTCCCTCCTCACATTCTATCTTGAATTACTATAAACTCTTCCTCATTGGTCTCCTCTCACTCTTTCCCTTTCCAGTTTATCTTCCATCTTACAGTGATTTCTGAGTGCTATGTGCAGACTCTAAGTAGAATGCAAGTTCAAAGAATAAGCTCACTGATCATCTTGCTCAGACTAATCTTCTTAAAATATATATTTCATAAATATTTCATCATTTCAGTCTCCTGTAGAAAATGCATCATACTGCCCCATTCAATGGTTATGACCCTTCACAACCCAGCCCTAATGTCCTTTCAATCTCTCTCCTTTTGAAGGAGAACTGTCTGCTTTGGTCAGGTCACTCACCTACTACCCCTTACACATGCTATATTAAATGTTCCTCTATTATATCCCCTATCTTCTCCTCAGAAGTCAATAGC
This sequence comes from Monodelphis domestica, assembly GCF_027887165.1. Classification (NCBI taxonomy): domain Eukaryota; kingdom Metazoa; phylum Chordata; class Mammalia; order Didelphimorphia; family Didelphidae; genus Monodelphis; species Monodelphis domestica. The sequence continues at coordinate 266,922,398 of NC_077230.1, read as the reverse complement.
CTCCTCCCTATTCAAATCTTGAATCTTGTAGAGTTTGTCTCCCCAAAACTCTATTAGGGACTGCACACTTCCCTGAATCTGTACTGACTGTCTATATCTCACCTTTTTTCAGCCGATTGCTTCTAGCTTGTTCTTCCCAATCCATCTACTGCAAAGCTGCCAAAATGATATTCCTAAAATGCAAATATGAGCATGAAATTTTCCCTAGATGAAAAAGTTTTCAATTGCTTCCTATTGCCTCTCAAGAAAAAAATATGAAGTATTCATAGAATGTAACGCAGTACATTATATGACTCCTACCTATGTTCTTGGGCTTATTTTATGTTATTTCTCTTTCTACACTGTTTTCCAGTCAAACTGAACTGTTAGCTAGTCCCTAACACAACATTCCCATTCCTGCCTTAACACTTTTCCACTGGTGATTTCTTTTGTCTGCAATGCATTCTCTCCCTATCTTTATCTTTTAGAATATCTGGCTTCCTTCACTTCTTCATGAGGTCATTTTTATATCCCCCATGTTAGTGTGCCCCTCCTTTGAAATCACTTTGTATCAATTCTTTTTTTTAAACCCTTACCTTTCATCTTAGAATCAATATTGTGTATAGTTCTAAGGCAGAAGGATGGTAAGGGTTAGGCAATGAGGGTTAAGTGACTTGCCCAGGGTCACACAGTGTAGTAAGGGATTTCTAGCAAGGCATAACAGGACAAAGGGACAGCATGAGACCCTGCAGGTCAACATTCCACACAGAGAACTCCCAGAAGCTGGGACTGAACACAGAGGCAGTTGCAGAGAGCAGTTGGTGAACTCTGGAAGAGAGAGGCTGTTTTTCTCTAGCAGTCAAGAGAGCCCAGGGGTGCTCTCTGTTTTTTTGGGGGGGTGGACCCAGACAGCCAGTGGTTCCTTTTCCTTTGAGCTTCCTTGTTTCCTGCCTATCCCTAATACTGGAGCTGGTGCTACTATTGTGGAGAAGATTTCATCTGAGCTGTTACTGGGAATGCTGCTTGACCCAAAGGAGGACTCCAGTGTTGTAAGAATCTTTGGACCATTTGTCCCTGGCCCTGTTCCTATAAAAAAAAAAAACCCTTAACCTTAAGTATTACTTTAGAAATTTAGTTTAGAATAGTTATATAAGGGGTTTAATCTCTATGTAGGTTATAAATTAGGTATTCCCTGTTCCCTATTTACCTTCTCCCTTTAGATAAATAAACTGTAAAATTATATATATAATTTGAACCCTTCTTTTAACCCACATTATAACATTATAACCTTTGGTGAGTCAGTAGGTACTAACCTGCAAAATAATTGACTTTGGCCAGAGAAAAACATAGAGAGTAGGTTGGCAGTTGGGCTACCTGGGAACATTCCATTGACCCTCTCCAGCACTTGGTTGCTCTCCAAGGTGCTAATACAGCTTACCCTGGTAATCAGAATTCTCTGACTTTTGATGGACTTTGAGGGGGTTTAAAGTTTAGAGGCCACTAACACATGTGCTAGGAAGACATTTTTTTTGTTTGCTTGTTTTGTAATTCTGTTCTTTGGTGTTTGTTAATAATAATCAAAGTGGATAATAATAGAACGTATTCTGTGTCATATATTAACTTCATGTACACTGTAAACATCATGTCAGGGGACACATGGCAAATGTTGTGTTGTATTTTCTATGGGATTGTTTCCTATATATCCCTTATGGCATATTTACCCTGTTTCCCCAGTGTTGCTATATTGTTTTAGGATGTGAGTGGATGGAACCAGTGGTGGCATTAACTATAAGGACTGTGTTAGCCTATATTCCATTGATTTGTTTATGTTTACTTATATTATATAAATGTAAATTTGTGTTTTTTTGGTGTTGGCTATAAATTGAGAGCAATTGTGGTATGAATAACAAAAGATTCTGAGATGAAAAAGATGATAATGATAATGAAAGATAAAATAGAGGAAATGGAGTTATGTATGATTTTAACCAATGATATTATGAATAATTTAAAAAATAATGATATAAATAAGGAAAATAATGATGGAAAAATTAAGAAATTGTCTAGATTGGAAAGGGAAGAGGAAGAATGCAACAAAAATCAAGCAACACTGTTCCCTCTAAGGGATATCCCTGTTGTAACACAAAATGAGATATATAAGGTTAAAACTCATAAATTGTTTACACCTGAAGATTTGGAAATAATTAGATGTAGTTTAACCCACATTATAACAACAGCTAGGAAGTTTCTGAGGCCAGATTTGAACCTAGGACCTTGCATCTCTAGTGTGGAAAAGGAAACAAGACTGACAGTTTGTGGGGGAAGGGACCAACTGGGAGTGGCAGTTGGGTCTTGTGACTAGCACTTCCTTCCTGCTAGGTGGGACTTGCTTCCTGGTGTTGGAGGAGGTAGGAGCTTGTTCAGCCCAGTCTAGAGTGGCATGCTCTTCTTGGTTCAGCTGGAAGACACAGGCTTCTGAAGGTCAGATCTGTTCTTGTTTGCTTTCTGTCTACTGCTAAGATTCTAAAAAGACAAACTGGACTGATATAGAGTAGACAGAAGTGGGAAAACCTTCCACCAGCCTCTAGGGCCTGGCCCTATACTCTGAAGCTAAGGAAAAACTCCAATTCCAACTGGTTATTAAACTTTATATTATTTGAATTCCCAGTCAGATAAGTGGACTATCTTTTCTGGTCATAGAGGGAGCTGAACTTCAGTTCAGTTATTTCAAAGACAAATAGACCTCATTGGACCCCTGCTGCTTCCTCTCAGTAGGGGGCATCTCCCTCCCTTGCCTCACCAAGCAATATTCCCTCTCTCCCCTCTCTCCTCCATACCCTGCTACAAACCTCCCATTTATTCCCATTTTCCCAATCCCATTTCCTTTCCCAATAAATATTACACCAGGCCTAGCTCTCAATCCACTGAGCCACCCAGCTGCCCATATTTTGTATCAATTATATATTCGCCATTTGTGTATATGATATATTCCTCAAACAAAGGTTAAATCTGCTATAAGAAATGATAAGCAAGATGATTCCAGAAAAAAAGCTGGAAAGAACTGCATGACCTGATGCAGAGTGAAATAAGCAGAATGTAAGTAACAGCAATATTGTAGAATGAACAACTGTGAAAACTTGGCTACTCTCAGCAATACAATGATCTGGGTCAATTCTGAAGGACATATGATGGGAATTGCTATCCACCTCCAGAGAAGGAACTGTTGGAGTCAGATGGATGTGCATCAAAGCATACTATCTTTCACATCAGCATATTTATAGTTTTAGTTTGGGGTTTCGGATTTTGTATGAAAGGGTTTTTACAACAATGACCAATATGGAAGTGTGTTTTGTATAAGAAAAGAAAAGAAAAGAAAAGAAAAGAAAAGAAAAGAAAAGAAAAGAAAAGAAAAGAAAAGAAAGAAAAGAAAAGAAAAGAAAAGAAAAGAAAAGAAAAGAAAAGAAAAGAAAAGAAAAGAAAAGAAAAGAAAGGAAAAGAAAGGAAAGGAAAAGAAAGAAGGTCAACTCCATAAGGGAAGAGAATTGTTTGGTTTTTTTCCTTGCATTTAAATGGAACCAATTACATACTGACTTTTGATGATCTCTGATTGTTTCACATATTAGGTTTATTTCCCAAAATAAACTCCTTGAGGGCAGGGACCTCTTAGACCATCTGGATTCTAAGGACCAAGGGGGAGGACCTTATTATCTGCCCTGTTATTATTTTCTGCAGACCCTCTGTCTCTACTCTCAAACACTGCCAGTCCTTTTGCCACTGTATCTAAGAACCATAGGAACTTTCTATCTGTCTTACATAGAATTCTCCTGTATATGTAAATTAGAACCAATTAGAACATGATCACTTTGAGACCAAAGACTTTCTCAATTGTCTGTTTGTATTTTCAGGGTTTAACTTAGTAAAAGCTTAAGAAAAATTATTTCTTTTATTAGTTTATTTGTTAATAACTTACTATGTTCCAAGCACTTTGCAAGGTCCTGAAAATATATATAGAAAAGCAAGGTCAATCCCTACTATAAAGGAACTCACTTCCAAAAAAGAGAGACAATGCATGTGGAAAGTCACAGCTGCAAGTCAAATGGAGAAATTCATAATCCTTAGGGTACAGTAGTAAAGCACATGTAATGAATCTTTTGAAATATTATTAAAATCAAATCTATTTCTTTTTTCTTTTTCTTCTTTTTTAATGAAAATTCTTACTCTCTGTCATAGAATCAATACAAAAAAAATCAATTCCAAGGTAGAAAAATAGAAAGCTCTAAGCAATTGTGGTTAAGTGACTTGCCCAGGGTCACAAATCTAGAAAGTGTTTGAGTAAAGATTTGAACTCAGGATCTCTTGTCTCTAGGCCTGGCTCTCTAATCACTGAAGACCTAATGTCCGTTTCTTATGATGAACCATCTGGCAGTGCCAGGGACTTTGATAATACAAACTTTTTTTTCTCCTTCAGTTCTTCAAAAGACAAGGTTTGTGGTACCTGCAAGAGGAACTGACAGGGCATATCTCCATAAGTATTGTTTCTTTGGAATAGCTGCTCTGGAAGCAGGGCTTCCAGGGTCTAGAGGTTCAGCTATTCCTGGAACTTTGGGACTCAAAGTCTTGGACTGTCTCTATTATCCTGTTGTCATGATAGAATAATTATATTGAATTCCCACAGTAGTTGAACATAGTATTGCGCACATAGTAACTGCTTAAAAATAATCAATGGATTGGGGAGGCCATGGAGGGAGGGAAAGAATTCAGAATTGAAATAAAAATAAGATTGATTTTTTAAAATAGTCCTTGAAGGTTGACTAATTATCATGGCTAGTCTTCAGTTTCCAGTCATACAGGTTAAATATTCTCACTCCATCTCTTAATAAATTTATGTGTGGGGAACAAAAGAAGTGATTAATGAAGCCTCCTGGGACTTTACTGGAAATGTATTGATGAACAATCTTCTCTATACTACCTTCTATACTACTCCTCTGGAACCTCCAATCGAATACAGCAATCATTTATTAAACACTTACAGGTTTTTTGTTTGTTTGTTTTTAACCTCTACCTTCCATCTAAGGATAAATTCTAAGACAGAAGAATGGTAAGGGGTAGACAGTTGGGGTCATGACTTGCCTAGGGTCACATGGCTAGGAAGTGTCTAAAGGTCACATTTGAACCCAAGTCCTCTTGATTTCAGATTCCTGATGTTTTATCCACTGGGTTACTTAGCTGCCCTACTCTTATCGTTAATAAAGCATTATGTTTTGGGGGCACCAGGGATTCAATGACAAAAGGAAATATAACTCTTGTCTTCAAGTTACTTATAATATCTATTGAGAGATACAATGCAGTTAAATGTGTGCATGATCATTGAAAGGGAAGAGAGAATACTAACAGGGGGATCAAGAGAGACATCCTGTAGGAAATGTTACATGAGCAAAGCCTTGAAGGAACCCAAGAATTAGAATAGGTGGAAGTGAAAAGGGAATGCACTCTAGAGATGGAGCATCAGAGAACAAAGTCACTAATGTAATACAACTGGTGATTCCATAAATATGGACCGACTCTATCAGACTTTTCCCTATTTCAGTTTTTCAATTCTTATTGTCTGATGTCTGAAGAGATTGCTAATATCTGAAGTAATCCCTAAAGTCCAATTAATCCTCATCTCTGAAGTAGAAGCACTTACATGATCATAATCAATACACAATAGAACTGTTCTTTTTCATTCTTTCCCATCATGTTTATTGAGTCCTTCCCATGTCAGATTTGTGCCTTTTTATTTCCCATTTATCCCTCCCAAAACTTGGTGTCATTTTTATGTTCTAATTTACATTGTCTTCCAGTGGAGAGTAGCTATGTATCTAGTTTGAAAGTGGAAAAACAATGTCAAATCTAGTTAATGATAAACCATTTAGTTCAGATTAACATTTTTCAGATAGTCTTAGAGCAAAACTAAGAAATCAGGAGAGTTAATGTGCCCAGTATTAGTTACTTCAGTGGAGGCTATTTTCTTCTCCTGAAATGACTTTTTTTTATTCAATCATGACTCCATTTATTTTATTTTTACAAAGTTTAAGGTCAGAAAGACAACTAGGAAATTTTTTTTTTTTTTTATCTGAGGAAAGCACCAACAACTGTAATCAGGGTAAATGGCAGAAAAGGTATTCTCAGGGGGAAAACATTTCTCTAAAACTTTACAAAAATTAAAAACTGAAATTTTCAAGAATCTCAGATACTAAATAGTTGATGTTTACATATTGCTTTAAAGTTTCTTGACAACCTATGAGGTAGATATTCTAAATATGATCATTTTCCCTCCCTCCCCCTCCTTCCCTCCCTCTCTCTCTCTCTCTCTCTTCCTTCCTTCCTTCCTTCCTTCCTTCCTTCCTTCCTTCCTTCCTTCCTTCCTTCCTTCCTTCCTTCCTTCCTTCCTTCCTTCCTTCCTTCCTTCCTTCCTTCCTTCCTTCCTTCCTTCCTTCCTTCTCCTTTCTTTCTTTCTTTCTTTCTTTCTTTCTTTCTTTCTTTCTTCTCTTTCTTTCTTTCTTTCTTTCTTTCTTTCTTTCTTTCTTTCTTTCTTTCTTTCTTTCTTTCTTTCTTTCTTTCTTTCTTTCTTTCTTTCTTTCTTTCTTTCTTCTCTTTCTTTCTTTCTCTCTTTCTTTCTTTCTTCTCTCTCCTTTCTTTCTTTCTCTCTCTCTTTCTTTCTTTCTTTCTTTCTTTCTTTCTTTCTTTCTTTCTCTCTTTCTTTCTTTCTCTTTTTTTCTTTCTCTCTCTCTTTCTTTCTCTCTCTTTCTTTCTTTCTCTCTCTCTTTCTTCTCTCTCTTTCTTTCTTTCTTTCTTTCTTTCTTTCTTTCTTTCTTTCTTTCTTTCTTTCTTTCTTTCTTTCTTTCTTCTTTCTTTCTTTCTTTCTTTCTTTCTTTCTTTCTTTCTTTCTTTCTTTCTTTCTTTCTTTCTTTCTTTCCTTTTATCTTTTGCCTTAGAATCCATATTAATTATCCATTCCAAGGCAGAAGAGTTGTAGGGGGTAGGTAACTGGGATTAAGTGAATTGACAAGGGTCACACAACTAGGAAATGTCTGAAGCCAGACACTTGAACTTAGGGTCTCCCAACTCTAGACCTGGATTTCCATCCACTGAGCCACCCAGCTGCCCCCCAAAACACTTTTCAAGATTTAGAAACTGAGGCTTGGAAATAGGTTAAGTATGTCACAATAACTCAACCAGAGGAATCAGGGACGTGGTTTACCCTTAGTTCTTTACACTTTGCTAGGATGTGTTGGAACTATGTCTAACAGTTTTCTGATAGCCAATTGTTAAGGTTTCAATGTATTTGCATCTCAGAAATTGTCAAATGTCACAAATCAAGGCTTGATTTATAGTTTTGTTGATTGTCTAGACTTAAGAAAGTGAGAGAGAAAATGTAAATCATACAGATTAAAATTAGAAGTGTGTTCTGAATACTTTTTCTCCAAAAGTCACGAGACACCCTTGATGCTATGCCATACTATTTCTTACTTCAAAAGTAAAATTTGCATAAACATGTTAGAAGCTAGAGATAGTTAGAAGCTAGAGATAATTTAGCCTTGAAATTGGAAGGTACTGCACTTGCTAGAGTAATCAGATTTAGAGAATATTTTATAAAAGCATAAATCTAAATCTCTTAGCAAGGAGACAGAATAAAACTAGCCTAGATGGAGACATTTTTCTCCTTCTGACTAAAACTGCTATTCCAATAGGTTGAAAGTATGGAGGCATCAAGCAATTTTTAGAAAAGAAGGAGATTTCACCCAATTAGCTATTACTCTTAATTAATTTAACTTATTTCCTCTCTGCTCCCCCTCTCCATCTCATTCCAAAGATTTTCCTACACTTGGCACCATATTTAGATTATTTGCAGACTATTCTACATTCTTGCTTTAATGAATCTTGAAAGATTATAATTTACATATTTAGAAATAGTTCAAAGTGACTTCTGAAAGTGGATTGTTTTGTCTGAAGAATTGTGACTGGAAGCTTTTTAGTGTAAATCTTGAAGGTTACAGTTGACTGTTCAATGGTTTCCAGGAATATTATCGTAATTGGTGAGAATTATTGTCCTTATGTTGCAAAATATAAATATTCTTGATTTATTTAACCATCCAACATTTCTTAAAACCTAAACAATATTAATTTATGAGCTTGAAGGAAAATATTTTTAAAATTATAAATAATCTTTATTGAAAGTTACCAAATCAATACATGGATTTCTAACCTTCAGATTTTAATTAAAGATATATCTTTATAAGAAATTGCTGCTTTCAGCCAGTAATGCTCTTGAGTTATAACTATATGGTTTTAATGCTGTTCGTTTGGTAAATTATCCACATACTATATGTCTTTCCAGGAATTCCAAAATGCCTTTAAAAATCACTGCTTCTGTCAGGGTCCTCAATAAAAATTCTGCTCTGATGTCATATAATGATGTGGAGGTGACCCTGAGTCCTGACTATGTCAGTGGAGCACAAACTCTATGTACTTGATCTTACTAAGGATGATGATGATGATGGTGGTGGCATTTTTATGGCAGTGTAAGGTTTAGAAAAGTGCTTTGAATATACTACCTCTCTTGAGTCACACAATGACTCTGTGAGGTAGGCACTATGGTTATTCCCAGTTTACAGATGAGGAAACTAAAGCTCTGTATATCAGTGAACATTAGTTTGAATGGTACAGCCCCAGCACCCCAGGGTACAAGAAACCTAAAGACTTGAAATTACTCCACCCCAGCTCCTCTGCCTGTTTCTAGCTTGGAAATAAGAATTAAATTCCCTATGTCTCTGCTCTTCATTCCTCACTCTTTATGAGGCAATTTAGGAAATACCCATATTTCACTCAATGCATCTTAAGTATGAAAGGAAGTTTCCTATTGCTGCCATGCTGGCTCTTTGTCTAAAGTTCTATGCTTCAGCCCTGAGAGACTCTAGACCTTCCACCAGAGGTTTCACATCTGGAAACCTTGCCACTCTGTTCTGTCTTCAGATAAGCACAACGGGGTCTGTTCCTCACGGACTCTATTCTCTTCCTCTAATGAGTAAGGATAACATTTTATTAACTGTTATTCTTTTGTGGCTTTGTTACTGTTTAAACTCTCCTATACTACAAGCTCAGAGAGGTCAAGTGATTTGTCTATGGATGCACAGATATTGTCAGAGATGGTATTTGATTCTCAGTCTCTTTTTGCCTGTCTTGGTAACAAATAATGTCTAGCACATAACACCAGGAATTCATTCCTCAGTGGCTAGATTAACTGTGATAGGGCTCTTGATATTTATTGAGGCTAGTCCTTATGCTAAGTTAGCTGCTAGGTAATGAGTTCTGGGGCCATGGGAATACACTAATTTAAAACGGCCTTCAGGAGGTAGCAAAGTGGCTCAGTAGTTAGAGAATAAGACCTGGAGCCAGGAGGTCCTGGGTTCAAATGTGGTCTCAGGTACTTCCTAGCTGTGTGACCTTGGGCAAGTTACTTAATCCCATTTGCCTAACCTTACCATTCTTCTGCTTTGGAACCAATAACTCATATCTATTCTAAGACAGAAAGTGAGTTGGGTTTTTTTTTAATCACCTTCAGGACTTAAGTTCCTGTTCCATTTCAATAGTGATAGGCAAGAAAATGGGCTGAGAATGCTAAGAATGACTGTTTTAAAACTATCATTAAAAATTAATTTATTGGAAAGGCCTTTCTTTTCTTATGTTACTTTTATGTGAACTCTTGGTTTGAGATGAATGCTATTTACTCCATAAAGGAAAGTGCCATTTTTTTCCATGCCTTCTAGTGTTTTAATAGAAATGAGTATTGGGTGAAATCTGAATTCATGCTACAAAGCAGTAATTTGATACTTACTAAATACTTTGATACTAAAAAATAGCAAAGTCCCTCAGTGGATTAGGCATACACAAAGATACACAAATAAGCAAACACAAAAGCCTATCTGAAATAAAACCAAACCCAAAGACCTCCAGTTACTGGGGTAAGAATTCATTATTCAACAAAACCTGGGAAAACTGGAAATCAGGCCAGTTGAGATTAGATGTCGACAAACATCTCACATCATATACCAAGATAAACTCAAATAGATATATGGCATATAACAGATGGCATTTTAAGCTAGGAGAGTAAGGAAGATATTACCATTTTTGATCTGTGGAATAGAAAAATTTACAGAAGATAAAATGGACACTTTTGATTATATAAAACTTAAAGGTTTTACACAAACAAAATCCAGAATTAGAAGGGAAACAGGTAGCTGAGGAAAATAGCAACAAAGCATTTATAGAGTGCTTTAACATTTGCAAACAACTTTACATAGGCTATTTCATTTGATCCTCAGCACAACCTTATGAGGTTGCTATTATCAACATCACATTTTTATAGTTGAAGAAACTGAGGCCGAAACATGTTAAGTAACTATCCTAGTTCATAGAGCTATTAAGTATTTGGGACACTATTTGACCCCAGGTCTTCCTAACTCCAAGTTCAACACTCTATCCATTGCTCCAAGATATATGTAAGGAACTGATTCAAATTTATAAGAACAAGAGCCATTTCCCAAGAGGAAAATGTTTTTTAAAAAGACATAAGTGCAGTCGTCTCTTTTAAAAAATTAATCATTTAAATTATCTCAATTAAATTTTAATATTTTTCTAATTAATAAGCATTTATTACTTCTTCCCATATTTCCTCCAGCAACTGAATAATTTTTAATTATATTTTATTTGATCATTTCCAAGCATTATTCATTAAAGACATAGATCATTTTCTTTTCCTCCCCCCATCCCCCATAGCCAACGCGTAAATCCACTGGGCATTACATGTTTTCTTGATTTGAACCCATTGCTATGATCAACTGAATAATTTTAAAAGAAATAGAAAACCCTCATTATGTATAATAGTTAACAAAACAAATTCCTATACAGATCATGTTAAAAATCTACATTTTTAAAACATCTTAAATCTATCACCCCTCCAGCAGAAGGTGGATAGTATGCTTCATCTTTAGTTCCCTGTAATCATAGTTTGTCACTGCATTAATCAGATTCCTCAAGTTTTAAAAATTATTTTTCTAAGTAAGATTATTGTCCTTACATAAATTGTCCAGCTTCTGCTTACTTCACTCTGCATGAGTTCATAGAGGTCTTCGTAGTTTCCTGGAAAGCTGTCCCTTTCATCATTTCTTATGGTGCAATAAGAGTCTGTTACATTCATATACCACAATTTATCCATTCTAAAATAGAGGAGCATGACCTTAGCATATAGTTTTCTGCTACTATTAAAAGAGTCCCTCTACATTTTTTAAATATATGAGTCTTTTCTTTCTTTCTTTGCTCTCTTTTGAGTAAATTAGGCAGTTTTCAAAAGAAGAAATCCAAGCTATCAACCACCAGATGAAAAAATGCTCTAAAAATTAACTTTGATGTTAGTACATATAAGATCCTACTCTGGCAATCAATAAGTTGATCTACTTTGGGGTCTATTCATTGCTGTAGCAGTGAGATGGAATATGACATTCCAGAGGAGGATTATATCTGAGCAAATTATAATGAATTAAGGTAGACCTCTGAGAGGAGGTTTAATATAGCTGGAAACTATTCCAATTACCTGGGAGGTCATTCAGTTCAAGTCAATTTATTATGGGTTGTTAGAGGGAGGTTGGAGACAACATGGCCTCAATAGAGCTTGAGTTTGGCCTATAGTGATTCAGGCAATACAACCTCTGAGTCAACTGGGGCTCAGGTCAATGTACCTTCACTGAACCTGTCTCAAAGTATTGCGTTTTCCCTCTCTATATCAGTAGACTGTAGTAACTGAAGCCTTGGGTTGCTGAACATTGTGGAAAGCTCTCACTAGTGTCTTACCGTTAGAATGACAGTCCAGAAGACTTTTTACCAAGAGGAGAAGTTCCCCTCAGAAAAGATTTTAATTTTATTCCTCTCCCTGATTTTGGGAGGCTTCAAAAAGAAAAGGTATAAAACCCAGCAATGTGTGTGTTTCCAAGCAAATGGTGCCCTAAGTTAATTGAGGAGAAAAGGGTGAGAGATATTCTCTTATAAATCTAACTTTGCTATTTCAGTAAACTCTTTTGCTTTGAGTTAATTACATATTTGGGCTGACTTTTACAAGAAAAACATATTGGTAGGTGTTCATGAACTAAAGTTTTAGGTGTATAGACCAATCATTTGTCTTAAAACTGGGATCACCATCCCCTGAAGTTAGGAAGATTGGCCTAATAGGCCACTAAATACAATTAAGTAATTTTAACATTTAAAAAGGTTCACTCACGAAATGTTCCTTGCCCTTGAAAACATATTATTACCAAATGAGCACTTTGAAACTTTTTATCAGTGATGCTATGTTGACACAGCTTCTGTTGAATATTTCAGATGAGTAAACTACATGAGGGCCATTTTATTCAGTAGCTCAATATTTAAGTCTGATAAGTCACAAAATTAGCAAAATTTGAGTAAGAAGAGAGCTCAGAGGTCATATAGCTCCACATGCCTGAATAAAAAAATCCACCTTATAAGATGTGAGTTGATTAACTTCCCTCAATTTACATATTTCCCACCAGATATATTTCCCTTCCAGCCCCTAGTTGGAAAAACTTAACTGAATTTACATGAATAACTTGGAACAGACTTTGTACTCCTCAACTAGCTTACAGCAAAGTCAAATTGTGTGCACCGGATGTTCGATGCTAATCTTTTTAATGAAGGTGGGGTGGGGAAAACCTGTTCCATAAAGGTTAATGCCTCCTTAATATTTATATAGTTGAGTCACATTTTTAAATGAATTTTAAAATTCTGGAATCTTGAATTAATATGACAACCCTCAAAGCCTATGTGACCCATTTGTAATTCATTAGCACCACACTTTCCAATATATTAGCATCAAACGTGAATAGATCTGCCATGACTCTGGCAAACCTTTGAGTTTCATCACACCATCACAATAGATTCTCCAGTACTTTAAGGCTTTGACATAGATGTCCAGAGACAATTTGCAAATGATATCTGCATACCAGGAATAAATTAATTAATACCACAACCTGCTATGTATAATATATTGCCCTGGAAAACATGCTTACCCAGCAGCCACCTGGCATATGTTTGTCGCATTTCCAGCAGATTTCTAACTCCAGACTGCCATAATGTGAATGAATTGTGACATGATCCTGGTAAATTGGAGGCTACATCTGTTATGCTGCACCTGGCACCATATATACCTTGTGTCGTGAGGCAGCAACATGATTTATGGGTCCTCCAACTCACATCATTTTGAAACAGTGCCTGAATAACCTCATGTGTATCGTCAACAGCTCCTGGAACAGATGGAAATTTAACAATGTCATAGATTTCATAAGTTTATTCTCTGCTGATGTGAAAACTCTCTGGAATAATTATTATAATGACACTCTTCTGGGAAATTGGAAACTTGTGTCAGAGGGACTGCTAGCTCTAACGTCCAGAGCAGTGGTTGGCTAAGGACTCTGAGCAAAGACTGCTAAGGGAAAATTTAACTTTCAGATAAATATCTGCTTCATTGCAATGTTTCTATTTTGTTCTTTTAAAAATGCTATAACCAGGGTGCAGCTGGGTAGATCAGTGGTTGAGAGCCAGGCCTAGAGATGGGAGGTTCTAGGTTCAAATATGGTCTCAGATATTTCCTAGCTGTGTGACCCTGGGCAAGTCACTTGACCCCCATTGCCTAGCCCTTACCATTCTTCTGCCTTGGAGCCAATACACAGTATTGATTCCAAGACAGAAGGTAAAGGTTTAAAAAAAATGAAATAGATAAAATGCTATAACCTCTCCCTCCACCCCCTCATCAACAAAAGTTCTTTTTAATTCAATTCAATTTGATGAACATTCATATATGCAACTAGGTGGCACAATGAATGGAGTTCTGGACCTGGAATCAAAAGACTCATCTTCATGAATTCAAATCTGGCCTCTGCCCTTTACTGGCTCTGTGACCCTGGTTAAGTCATTTAACTCTGTTTGCCTCGAATCTTCATCTTTAAAAAGAGATTGAGAAGGAAATGGCAAAAATCAAGTATCTTTGCCAAGAAAAATCCAAATGAAGTCATGGAGAGTTGGGCACGACTGAAAACGATTGAACCACAGCAAATATTGATTGCTCAATGCACAGTACTAGGCACTAGGGATGCAAAATCAAAGTGGAAACAGTCCCTACCCTCAAGGAGTTTACTTATGCAATTCAAATGGAATGTAGAATAGCTGATTAGATATGCACAGAGGTTCCTCGGATATTTTCTAGCCATTTTTCTTAATGGAAGTAAATTGGAGTTTTGTAATCTAAGAAAATGACAGTTGGTGGATACTTATTATTTATATTTATTACAGCACTATTTGCAACTATACTGTGTTTTGTAACCAAATTATTTGTGTGTGTGTGTATAACCAAAATCAGGCCCTATTGTGTCAAAGCAAATTGAGCACAGGGGAAATAAATACTTATGTAGATGACCTTGTCTTTATGGCCAAAGTGACCGAGTATTGAGAGTATTGAATGCTCGCTAGTCTTGTTGACTTGCTCCCACTCCAAAAGTAATGACAGACAGATAGCATTGCTACCAACCTAATCCCTATTTTTACCCTTCATCTTCTTCTTAGATTCCACTTCAATTATAGATCCAATTATAGATCCAATATACATGTTCAAATACATCCAATTCAATTATATCCAATTCAATAAGCATTTCTAGAGCACCTGCCATGTCTCCTAGGCACTGATGGATACAGAGACAGTTAAGATTCAATCCCTGAGGGCAGCTAGGTGGCTCAGGCACCTCATCCAGGCATGGGGACAGGAGGTCTTGCATTCATATTCGACCTCAGACACTTTCTAGCTGTACGACCCTGGGCAAGTTACTTAATCCCCATTGCTCAGCCCTTACTATTCTTCTTATTTTTTTATTTTATTAATTTTTTTAGAGTATTTTTCCATGATTACGTGATTCATGTTGCCTCCTTCCCCTCTTCTCTTTCCCCTCCTGGAGCTGACAAGCAATTCCACTGGATTACACGTGTATTATTACTCAATACCTATTTCCATATTATTCATTTATGTAATAATCTTTTAAAGCCAAAACCCCAAATCACATACATATATACTTGTGTATATACACAAGTAATAAATCATGTGTTTTCCTTCTGCATTTTTACTCCCACAATTCTTTCTCTGGCTGTGGATAGTGTTCTTTCTCCTAAGTCCCTCAGGATTGTCCTGAATCATTGCATTGCTATTAGTAGCAAAGTCTATTACATTTGATCATCTCACAATGTTTCAGTTACTGTGTACTATATTCTCCTTTTCTGCTCATTTCACTCCACATCATTTCATGGAGGTCTTCCCAGTTTTTTATAGAAATTAAGCAGTTTATCAATCCTTAGAGCACAATAGTATTCCAGTGTCATTATATACCACAATTTATTCTGCCACTCCCCAATTGAGGGACATCCTCTCATTTTCCAATTTTTTTGGCATCCCCAAAAGCACAACTATAAATATTTTTGTACAAACAGGATTATCTACATTTTTTATCTCTTTGGGGTACAGACCTAGTAGTCCTTACCACTCTTCTGCTTTGGAACCAATACACAGGTTTTATAAATAAATAAATAGTATTGATTCTAAGATGGAAGGCAAGGCTTTTAGTTTTTTTAAAGATACAATCCCTGCCCTCCTGGAGCTCAGAGCCTAATGGGGGGATATGGAATTCAATTCCATTGAACCCTGTATTAAACACCTATTACAGAAGGCATGAGGATCATTGTAGCATTAGAGCTATGTGATCCATTCCTACATGTATATTCCATGGCTACCTGTGTTCTTCATGCATGTCCCTCTCTACTCATGTGTATTTTGTATACCCACTTGTCCCCATTGATGTTGGATATATTTCTAGGTGATTGGGTATCAGGCTTATATGAAAGATCCTTTATTTCTTACTGTGCCATTTCAGGAAAATGCAAAATCATTTTCTTGTATGTCAGCTACCCCAGTATTGAAAGCAAATCTATTGGTGGGAGCTTGTGAGCTATAGCTTTTTGTACAGATAGTAATCTATTCCTGCCCTCTTGTGCTGGATGACTTTCATCTGAGTCTTCCATAGAAGGTCCATAAATGTGCAGGTAGCCTTTCTTTACGTCTCTTAAAGCTGGTTCCTTGCCAGTACAGCACACTGACTATCCATCTGTTATTCTCCATTCTTGTTACAAGACCAGCCTGCTTCATTTTAACATTCAAGTAATTGTTGGTAGTATACTTCAAATTATTTATCTGTACCATATGTCTCTTCATTGCCTTCTGGTGACCTAAAATTCTGTTTCTTTGGACATTGTGATCTCCATGATTTGTAGTCATTTTGAGTCACTAGAAGAATAGTGAGTGAATGAATGAATGAATAAATGAATACTAGTTTAACCTAGTTAAATTTACAATGAACCTACATGGTCAATGGGTGAATCAATTGCAATTCTATCACTTAGAAAATAATCATCTTGTCACATGGTCCATCTGCTTCTGTCATTAAGATGGCCAAAATAATGGCAACAAAACAGTTGGTCTGGTTATTTGGCCATCTCAACAGCTAAATTCTGTAATAGTTCAATTAGTAGCATTCTAATCATTATAATAGTACTATCCACATCTCCACTCCCAATAATCAGCGGCATTTGGGTCAGTTTTATCACTGCATGAAGATATGCCCTTGAAATTTTAAATGAAAATTATTTTAAAGGGAAATTTCTAGATTCCTCTGCTAATAGTCTTGGAGAATGGGTGTAGGATTATTAGCAGACTACCCCAATAGAAGTGGTTTCAACAGGAAATAAAGTATCATTGACAAATTTTCTCAGTACCTTGAAACATAATTGGCTTAGGCCTAGAGATTTGCAGCACTTTTTAAACAACCAAGTGCTCTTTATCTTCTTACCTAACATGAATTTCAATTTTCTCTCTTTTTAAAACTCTTATATTCTGTCTTAGAATCAATCGTGTGTATTGGTTCCAAGGCAAAACAGTGGGGCTAGGTGATGAGGTTAATTGACTTGCCCAGGGTCACAGAGAAAGGAAGTGTCTAAGGCCAGATTGGAACCCAGAATCTCCTGTCTCTAAGGAGAGCCACCTAGATGCCTCACTTCAATTCTTTCTCAACCATGTTTGTTCTACCTATGTTGAAGAGCATTCCTAATGACATAAAATCAAAACCAAAAATAAGTTGAATCACTCTGAAAATTTACTAACACCTTATTTTAGTTTTAAGTCTCTCACTTTTAATGCTTCTTCCAAATATCTAATGATGTAGTTCAACTATTACAGAATTTTGGTGACAGAAAGGGACCTCAGTGGCCATTTAATCCAACTCATATTCAAAAGGAATCCTTAATATAATACAATTAACACATGGCCAAACAACTGCTTGATTTCCACTGAGGGTTAAACAAGTGCAACAGCCTCTGACTGTACTCTTTGCTCCTGTCTATCCTTCACTAGGCTGCTGAAGTTATTTTCCTTAAACATGGACATGACTGTGTCATTTTATTCAGCAAACTTCAGGGAGTCCCTATTGTTTCTAGGATCAAATATAATTCTGTTTTTCAAAATCCTTCATAGCCTGGCCCCAATTTATCATTCCAGCATAATTATAAATTATTTCCCTTCCCCACACTATGGTTTGGCTAAAGTCTAGCTGAAAAGTCTTTTCCCTATTCTCTCTCTGTTCCTCACTTTTGAACTAGTTGTCCCCCTGTCTAGGACAAAATACTTCAGTATTTCAGTCTCATAGGATCACTCATAAACAATCAATCTTCTTCCTTCTCTATATTCATTACTCTCTATATTAAAACTTAAAAAACTGTAAATCCAAAAGTCTTAGTGTTTTTAAGTTAACCCATCCCTTTGAGTCTTCTTTTCTTTGGGCTAAACATCCCTAATTCCTTCAAACCATCTCCATATGACATGGTATCAAGGTCCTTCATAACTCTGGTTACCTTCCAATTGCTCTCCAGCTTATTGATGACTTTATACTGTGGAGCCTAGACATGAACAATATCCCCATATAGAGAGAGTAATGAAAGCCTGCAAATTGGAACAGAGTAAAGAGAACACGTCAAAGCTTCCATGTTGACCCACAAGAGGGTCATTGCCCTTCTGACCTAGATAATAAAGACCTCAAAATTCCAGTCACAAAAATAAACAAAACCAGAAAGCAAATAAGAACCCAAACCACAAAACAAACTGCATGCTGTGCTAAAGGTGGATCATTAACATCATCTTTATGAATTAAAACAGATTAAAGTCATTAATTACTGGTGTTTCTGCAGTTTTTTAAAAAGGAACAGAATCCTTTTTTGTCCTTATCCAGCCAAAGGTAAATATTCCATGCCCCTTTTCCCTAGAGAATATTGACCAATAGGGAAAAAAAAAAGATCATTATGTTAAAAAAAATTTAAATGGAAGATCTAGAGGATGGGTCCAAAACCTGGGGGTTTATAAACTTAAAATCTATATATTGAAAATTTTATTTCAATATCATTGGTTTCAATTGTAATTCCTTTGATTGTTTTGTTTTACATATTCAAAAACATCATCCTGAGAAATCCATAGGTTTCACTAGATTGCTAGAAGGATCCATGCCTAGTGGATAGATTGTTGGAACTGAAATTGAGTTCAAATTTTACTTCTGATACTTCTTAGATATATAATTGTGGAAAGGTCATTTAACCAGTCTAATATCTCAGGATTATTGCAAGAATCAAATGAGATATTTGTAAAGTGCTTTATAAAATTTAAATATTATTATTATTATCCTTTAGAAGTATTGTGGTTTACTATATAGAAAGCCTATTCTAAAGCCAGTAAGAGCTGGCTTCCAATCCTGCCTCAGCACTTATCAGTTATGTGACCCTGGGCAATTAATTTTCTTTAACCTCCGTAATTCAATTCTTCTTCAGTAAAATGAGGGTGTTGGGCTAGATGCTCTCTAAGGTTCCTTCCACATCTAAGCCTAAAGATCTCAGTTTAAGTGAGATTGTAATTGATTCTTACCATCCCACTTAGAACAATGTACTATATGATTAATTGATTTTGACAGGTGAATCCATGTCTAGGTAACCTGTTTTTTTATTAATTCTGGTGACCACAGCAAAACCATAGTTATTGTGCAGTCAATCAAATAGACTTTGCAGAACTACAGGGATTGTGAGCTGCTGTAACTAGAGATTGGCACATTAAAGAACCCATTTTTAAAAAGTAACTTTTTTATGGGAATCCCTCTAAACAATACTCTGCAAGGATGCTGGGCATCAAGTCCCACTCTAGTCTCTAGTGCAGTCTGGTAAAAGAGAAGGAGCAGGGTGGAGATGGGAGAAATGCTGACACCCAGCTAGGACACCTGAAGTGAATTTCACCCTGGAAATAGTGAGGTGTGGGAGTCAGGTGGTAATTATGTGCAGGGCACCGAACCCAGAATCTAGCAGTGGGAGATTGTCAGGGAGTTGATTTTGAGACTGAACAACTGCAAGTCCATTAAAACGAATGAGGCTGAATTCAAGGGAGAGCAGGGAGCAGTCTCCACCAAGTATGTGATGAGCATTAGAGAATACCTGGTCATGGGCAAGTTTCTTGTGCTCTTCAAGTAGGGTGTTGGCCAACTCAGACACCTAGAGAGTATGCCTGTCCTTTCAGGCAACACTTTCCAATGGAGAGGAGTTCTAGTTGTTACATTTCTTTGGGGATATCTAAACAGTGAAAGGAGGCTTAGCATGGTTAGAACTTTGGGAAATACTAGTGAGGAAGAAAAGTCATGCTGCCTTCCATAAATATTATGTATAATATAGATTTGTCTCAGTTTTCTGATCTGCAAAATGGGGATAATCACTCATAGTTGAGGACAAAATGAGATATTTGTAAAGTGCGTTGCAAATTTTAAAGTGCTATGTAAGTACTATCATCACCATAATTATATTATTATAGAACTATTATATAACTTTATTATGGCTTTATTGTGTTTTTAATATATTTCTTATATATTATGTAATAATTATTATGCAATTATGTATTAATAATTATTATCCAGTTACTAATTTATCTGATATTAATAGCTATTGATGGTCTTAATAAAGTTTCCTTCGGTTCAAAAAAATGTAGGAGTAAGATGGAGATTCCCAAAGAAATGAACTATTAGAAATCCAGGACACCCATGCCAGCATAAAAGGTATTCTCAGTTCACTCAGTTCACTCAATTCACCCTTTGGTCTGCCCCACACTCCAGTATGGTCAACCCATACTTTGGCCCTGGACCGTTGTTGATTCCATCTCCAGAAAAGAAGTTCAAGTCCAGAATGGAGTTTCAATCTCTTCTCACTAGCTTTATAAACCAGGGTAAATCACTTAATGGCTATTTGTCTCAGTTTTCTGATCTGTAAAATGGGAATAATAATAATAGCATTTACCTATAACAGTTGATGTGAGGATAAAATGAGATATTTTTAAAGTTCTTTGCAAATTTGAAGTACTATATAAATGCTATCGTCATCATTATTATTATTCAGTCACTAGTTTACTCTGGATCCAATCATCATTATTGAACAAAGCAAATGTGCAAAATTAAAGACGACTGGAATATTAAATGAACTACTGCTCCTCAGTTTCCTTATCTGTTGAGGATGGTTATTAACGCCTTTCTTCCTGAATTGTTACAAAGATCAAATGAGGTAACAGATAGGAAAGCCCTTTGAAAAGTTGAAAGTGCTATGAGATAGAAGGCATTATCATTAATGAATTTGCAAGTATTTTGTCTGGTCTAATTTAAAATAACTAAATCAGTGAAGTTTCTGCCATTTGCCTCAGGAGATAGTTTTACAGCCTAATATATCTCACTGTAGGGATTTTTTTTCCCTACCTGTTCCAATTAATTTTCCTTGGCTCAATTTCATTAAACTTCACATTACTCACTTTTCGACTGAGAATTTCTTGATCCATTTGGAATTCTTCCATAACCTTTGAGCATGCTGTTGTAATCTGTAATTATATTTATTTTAGGACATTGGGGCAACTCTTTTTTTAATGATGGTGGGAAATGAATTGTCATCATCATCATTATTATTATTTTCATAATATCATAGTATTTAAGTTGGAATAGACATTAGAGTTCATCCAACCAACAGTCTCATTTTGCAAATGAGGAAACTGAGACCCCCCCAAAAGATAAAGTGACTTGTTCACAGTCACACTGTAAGTTAGGGGCACGAAGCTCCTGAATAATTCTACCATGACTCCTTGACTTTCAAATGTTTAATAAGTAAAAGTACTGAGATAAGAGAAAATATAAATCTGCCCAAATTCATGACATGTGGTCAGAACTGTGATTTGAATTTCCAGCCCATTGCTTCAGCCACTAAGCCAAATTTCCTTGGCAAGAATTGTACTTTTCTACTTTATTCATTGTTCATTCAAGTTGAACATAGCGAATATCTCATTGGTTTTGAAAATTTGATTTTTTTCTTGGACATTCTTCCTGCATATACCTTGCTTCCCAGTTCATCACTCTCCTCAGTAACCTTGACCTTCATCTTCACACCATCTCAGACATTCACAGGACTGACAATACTCTTGACCTCAAAATCACTCATAACTTTTCTTCTTCTATAATCCAAAACAATGAAATTTTCTTCCCTGTCAACAAGCTCTTATCTGTCTAGATTCCCCACCACCTTCACCCTTACTAATTCTATTTTTCAGCTTCATCCCAGCCCCTGGGCATTACACCCAAGTCTGTCACCCCTATTCTGGCTTCATTTTATTCCCTTTACAATCCTGACCATATACTTAACCAGTTATTTGCTCTTGAAATTTTTCCTACTTGTCCTTTTGTTGTTCATATGTTGCCAAACTTTAACCCTGGGTTGCCCCTGCCAGCTTTGTTCTCCAATCCTAGCCCCATGTTACTGAGTGATTCTGGGGGAAGTTATACAAGCACACTTTTGGATTCCACTATAACTTTATATCTGCTCCCAAATGGATATTCATTACAGCCTGACAATTCTTTTATTCTTCAATAACTGACTTTATCATACTTCCACAATGCAGAGACTGTTTCAAACCTTCTATTCCCTCCTGCAACAACCTACACAATATCTTTACCATTCTCTCTCTCTTTAAAAAATGATCCTCATCTTCCATCTTAGAAAAAAGGTGTATTGGTTCCATGTCAGAAGAGCAGCAAGGGCTAGAAAATGGGGATTAAATGACCTGCCCAGGATCACACAACTAGGAAGGGTCTGAGTACAGATCTGAGTCACTTAGCAATCTCTACTATACTCCCTTTCAAAGGAGTACTTTAGGGGCAGCTAGATGGCTTAGTGGATTGGAAGCCAGGCTTAAATCTGAGTTCAAATTCAGCCTCAGACCCTTCCTAGTTGTGTGACCCTGGGCTAATTATTTAATCCCCATTGTTTAGCCCTCATGGCTCTTTTACTTCATTGTCTTCCTTTTTCTATATTTTAAAATCCTGCATTTTTTCTGTCCTCTGTCCTTTTCTTCCCATTTCTGAGAACTTGTGCTCCTACTTCTGCACTGTCCTGCTCTTCTGTTTGTCCCGTTTCATCCCCCACCTTTCAATCTGGACTATCACTGTCAGAAGGCAATCTTTTAAAAATTAATCTTTAATTAATTCATTACTTCACTCACCACAGCCTCTCTTCTAAAAATTTTCATCCTTCCTCAAGTCTCCCAAAGCTCCTTTTTCTCACCTTCACAGATGAGAACCTTGCCTCATATTTCACTGGAAAAAAAATGAGACCATTTGCTGTGTTCCTTCTCCCTGCCTCATCTCACATAACTCATATGCCTTCCTCCACTATCTCTTCATTCACCCATGTTTCATAAAAAGAGGTAGTTCTCCTTGCCTAGGCAAAATCATCTATTTGCACAAATGGTCTCATTGTATTCCATCTTTACTTTAATCATCCCCATACTTTAATAAATCGATATTCTCTCCTTATCTAGTGACTGCTTCCTTACTTCCTACTAATATGTACCCATATCTCTACAACTCTCAACCCCCCCCCCCCATTTGCTCTGTTCTTCCCCACTCACAATTGTTTCTTGCATGTCCTCCATTTCTTGGCTAAACTCCATCTACAATCTGTGCTTCTAATTCTCTAACTTTCTGCAATCTGACTTCCAACCTCAGTTGAACAATCTCATCATTCAACTAAAACTGCTCTCTTCAAAGTTACTAGTGATCTTTTTATTGCCAACGTTAATGGCCTCTTTTCAATTATCATCCTTCTTATCTCTGTGAAGCTTTCGACACTGCCAATCACCCTTTTTTCCTGGTTGCTCTATTCTCTCCATTTTTTTGTGACCCTGCTGTTTCCCAGCTCTTCTCCTGCCTCTATGATCACTCTTCTGTCTCCTTTCCTGGGATTTTTATCTGCTTCATGTATACAACCCTTCAGTGATCCCAAGTCTCTAGTTCATAGCTCTTTTCTCTTCTTCCTCTATAATATTATATTTGATGGTCTCATTAGCTCTCATGGATTTAATTATCATATTTTGCAAATGATCTTCAGATCTATTTATCCATTCCTAACTTTTTTCCTGACTTTTGGTTTCACATCTCTACTTGTCTATTAAGTATGACAAACAATAAGTGCCTTGTAGATATATTGGACTCAATATATTCAAAATGGAAATAAGCACCTTTTCTCCTAAACCCTTTCCTCTTCCTAACCCCTTATTACTCTCAAGAGCACCATACTTCATCCTTTGGGAGTCACAAGCTAGACATCATCCTTGACTCCTCCCTGTCTCTCATACTTCATAACCAACAGGTTGCCAATACTTGTCAATTTTACCTTTCCAACATCTCTTATATATGCCTCCTTCTCTTCTCTAGCACCACCACCAATCTGTTCTAGGCCTTTATTATTGCAATATCCTTTTGATTGGTCTCTCTGCCTTCAGTTTCTCTCCACCCCAGTTAATCTTCCACTCAGCTGTCAAAAGGATCCACCTAAGGCTTAGGTCCATATCACTCTCCTAATGATAAACTCCAATGATTCCCTGTTATCTCTCAGATCAAATATAATTCCTCTATTTAACATTCAAACTCCTTTTAGCCTAGCCCCTCCTACTTTTCCAGTTTTGTTACATTTTACTCCCTTCCACATACTCTTTGATCAAGTGACATTGGCCTTCTTGCTGTTCTTTGCACAAGACATTTGATCTCCTGACCAAGCCTTTTTACTAACTTTCCCTCAAGCCAGGATTGCCCTTTCTCCTTATCTCTGCCTCCTAGCTTCCATGCTTCCTTCTGGTCCCATCTCAAATCCTACATTCTATAAAAAAACTTTCTCAAATCTCCTTAATGCTGGTGCCTTCCCTTTATTATCTCCAGTTTCATCTTTATTCTTTCAGAGTTGTTTGTAGGTTGTCTATCCCTCTCCCTGAGAGCAGGGATGGTTTTTTACCCTTCTTTTGTATCCTCATCACATAGTAAGTACTTAAAAGCTTGTTGTCTTATCTCCTGGCTCCTTTCCTATTGTCCAAAATCATATCTAGTGTTTCTCATAAATTAAAAACAACTTTTCATAAGACAAACAAAAACCAAAATTAAAATGCTAACTTTCTTTATCATCCTACATTCAGCAGTGTGTTGTAGCCAGTTCTTACTGGTTCACAAGAGTAAAATGCTGCAAATTGTGCAGTTAGGTGGCACGGTGGATAGAGTACCAAATCTGAAATCAGGAAGACTCATTTTTTGAGTTCAAAACTGGCCTTAGAAACTTCTTAGCCATGAAACCCTGGGCATGCTACTTAACATGGTTTGCCTCAGTTTCTCCATCTGTAAAAAGTTGGGGAAGTAAATGGCACACCACGACAGTATCTTTGTCAAAAAAATTCCAAATGGAGTCATGAAGTATAGGATACAACTGAACAACAACAAATAAATAAGGGCTAGATTCATTATTTTGTTTGGTGTCTACACTTAAGAAAGTGATGGAGATATTAAATTAATTATTTTAGTCTGTAATAATACAGGTTAAACTCAAAAATGTATTTTCTGAGAACTGATTATTAAATATTTATTAGCAAACCCCTGCCTATATTTCTCTTCCATTTTAGAGTAAAAATCCTGGTCAAAACTTTCTATATGTTATACTCATCTTCCACTAACTTCTCTGCAATCTTGCTTCTAATCTCATCTTTTGATTAAATTATTAAACCTTTAGCTTTTTCTAATTTCCCATGCTTTCTGATCATTTCTGTAGCTTGGTTACTATGACAAGCATCCCCTCTTGAATATGCTCTACCACCTGACTTTTCATGACACTGCTCTCTTCTCTTTCCTTTCCTACCTGTCTGACCACTCCTTTTACAGTAGCCTTTGCTGGATCATGATCGTTTCATTCCTCCTTGCCTTGATTCTGTTCCATACTTCCTACTCTTCTCTCTATATTTTCTCTCCTTGTAGATCACATCAGATCATGGGTTTGGGGATCTAGCCAAATGACTTTCAAGTCTATGCAGAGTTTCCCAGAAGTCTTAGCTTAAGAAATAACATTAAATCTTAAAAAGACACTAAGACTTTTGGGACACCTTGTCTATTGCATTCTAATTTCTCTCTCTTAAACTCTCTGCCTAATGGATATTCCCACCTGGATGTGATATCAACAACTCAAACTCAACATGTCCAAAATGCAGCTCATTATCTTCTTCCAAACCAATTTTCACCTCACTTCCCTATTTCCATTCTACTAGTGACCCAGGTTCACAAATTTGGAACCATTCTCAGTTCTTCACTTTTGCTCTCCAGTTCTTCTAACTCTTCACCCCGATTTCCAGCCAGTTGACAAGTCTAACCAATACCACCTCTATATAATCTTTCAAATCTATCCCCTTCTTTCCATTCACACTGTTTGTGGCTTGGTCTCTCTTCAAAAGAATCTGTCCCTCAAGCTCTCTTCATCTCAGGCAAAGCTTTTATTGACCTTAGGGAGATGTGGCCTGGGCTGGTGGAAGTGGAATCCCAGGAATAGTGGAGGGATAGGATTTTAAGAAAAATCAAGACCCCGGCCCCCTTCCATAGGCTGGGCTTAAGGAGATAGGCAGGTGCCCCGGGTAGCTCTACACAGGCAAGAACTAATGGAATTTCTCCTGATGGCTGTTCGTTGAAGGGGACCAGGTGTCCTGATAAACACTCCTGGCCCCTGATATATGCAGGTGCCTGGATTGGGGCCCAGTCCCCATAAATCAGCCTGATACCATTTGGTGCCTGACTCAGGGATCCTAGCCCCCATCACAACCAACTCTGTGGTTCACTTGCTTATCCCCTCTCCTGACTTTAACAGCAATTACCTAATTAGACTCTGGGTTTTTAGGCTTCCCACTCTCCAATTTATCCTTCATTCTTCAATAATATAATTGATCTATGATATCATCGACATGGCCATTCCCTTCACTGATATACATTGAAATCCACCTTCCATGAAGCTGCCAAAATTTTCTTTTTAAAAAGAAGTCTGACTATGTCTCTCCCTTACTCAAGGATATTTGGTGGTATCCAATTGTCACTAGGAGATTTTATGGACATAGCAACTTATCCTTAAGAATTGAGAGCATAAAAATTCAGAAAATGCAGCTACTGAATCAACTCAGGAATATAAATTCTTTTTTTTAGAATATTTTTTCCATGGCTACATAATTCATGATCCCCCCACTCTCTCCTCCTCCATCCCAAAGCCAGCAAGTAATTCCACTGGGTAATACATTTATCATTGTTCAAAACCTATTTCCATATTATTCATATTTGCACTAGATCGATCCTTTAAGATCAAAACCTTAATCACATCCCTATCACACTACATGGTTGATCATATATTTTTCCAATGTATTTCTGGTTCCACAGTTCTTTCTCTGGATATGGTTCTTTCTCTTAAGTTCCTCTGGATTGTCCTGGATCATTGCATTGTTACTAATAGAAAAGTCCATTACATTCAATTGTGCCACAGTGAATCTGGCTCTGTGTACAACATTCTCCTGGTTCTGCTCCTTTCACTCTGCATCAATTCCTGGAGGTCATTCCAGTTCACATGGAATTCCTCCAGTTCATTATTCCTTTGAGCACAATAGTATTCCATCACAAACAGATACCACAATTTGTTCAACCATTCCCCAAATGAAGGGCATCCCCTAGTTTTCCATTTTTTTTTTACCACCACAAAGAGTGTGGCTATATTTTTGTACAAGTCTTTATTTGTATTATCTCTTTGGTGTGCAAACCCAGCAGTAGTATGGCTGGATCAAAGGGCAAGTGTTCTTTTAAAGCCCTTTGCACATAGTTCCAAATTACCTCCTAGAATGGTTGGACCAATTCACAATTCTGCCAGAAGTTTATTAGTGTCCCAATTTTGCCACATCCCCTCCAATATTTATCACTTTCCTTTGCTGCCATATTAATCAGTCTGCTAGGTATGAGATGGTACCTCAAAGTTGTTTTAATTTGCATCTCTCTGATTATAAGAGATTTAGAACACTTTTTCATGTGCTTATTGATAGTTTTGATTTCATCCTGTGAAAACTGCCTAGTCATAGGAACATAGATTCTTGTTCTTAGCTCACAGAACTTTTGAGTCCACAGATTACCTAGTCAATTGAATATACTTTTAAAGGATATCTCTCACATGTGCTTAGTCAGCCTTGTTATTAGGAAAAGTTACTTAACCTCCCAATGCACTAAGCCATTCTCTAAGACCTGCTGTCATAGATACCTGTTTCTATATGGGTGGCTGGAGTTTTTCTTTCTCTACATTTATGAAATCACATGTTAAATCTAAAGACTATACATAAATATAGGTGTGTTTTAGAAATGAAATTAATTAAGTGATCAAAAGTCAGGTATTCCTTAGCTGTATGACTCTGGGTAAGTCACTTAATTCCAATCACCTAGTCCTTACCATGTTTTTGGTTTGGAACCAATAAAGACAAACAAAAAAATGGATTAACTGTAATCCTGAGAAGACTTGCCCTGGACTCCAATGGTAGGGTGTCACACTCAATTCTTAGCTCCCTCTATGTCCAACGTTTCTGAGATGAGAGAGGGACAGAGAGACAGAGAGAGACAGACAGACAGAGAGAGAGACAGAGACAGAGACAGAGAGACAGAGACAGAGAGAGACAGAGACAGAGAGAGAGTTAAAGAATGAGAAGTCAAAGATAACAAGTGGAAGTGTGTGTGGGAGGGGATATATTTGAGAGATTCTATACAAGTAAAATGAACAAGCCTTGGGGAGAAAGAGAGAGAGCAGAGAGAGAGAGAGAGAGAGAGAGAGAGAGAGAGAGAGAGAGAGAGAGCGAGCGCCCTTGGTCTCTCTAGCATAATTTTACTTTTGGCACTTTAAGTAATATCAATGAAGTTGAAATAAGGGTAGCCAAGTTCTTAGGAAGATAAAAATGCCTCTATGGGCATTTTAAACAGAAAATGGTACCTATTGGATTGGAAAGTCCTTTCTGTCTAATAACTAATTCTATCATGGGATAACTAATCCCACTTCAGTTGTAGCTGAAATGAAAAAGCGTGATGAAGTTGTGACAATGAACCCCTGGAGTTCACAGCTAAAGGTTTCCTCAGTAACTTTTGCCTACCATTTCTCATGGATGGGCTTTGTCCTGAGGCTTTCCAATTCTCTTACTTTATCAAATCCCTCCTCTGAATCTGTTCAAACCTCATTAAGTTGTCATGTTGTCAAGGCAGAATGATCTCTACTTTTGAATTAACAATATGTTGACTTAGAGAAACATGACTTTCTCGTATGAGGTGTTATTGCCAATATCTTCAGTGAAGTGAGTCATGCTACTTTGGAATAGGTCCCAAACAATAGAGAGTCTAATTAATCATTGTGCTATAAAGCTTAAAACTGAATGTTAATGTTAAATATAGACTTAGCAAGACTTTAGGATATCCTGTATTTTGATTTGCAGTCTCAACCACCTCATGCAGAACAATGCAGCATTTTATGGCACTGCCCAATTCTCATCGTGTAATTAAAATGTCTTTTGGAGTATGAAAAATTCAATTCAGCCAACATATATTAAGCACCTTGTGTGTGAAGAACACTGTGTTCACTACTGTGTAAGAAACAAATTTTGACTAAAACAATGTCCCTCTCCCCACAGGCTGGTAGGGAGCCACAACAAATGCATAAATAACTAGAGTACACATGGTAAATGAATGAGAAATGAACAGAGAGTTATCAGAAGTCCCAGAGTTAAAGAGCATTATTGAAAAAAAGGGAGAAGGTAGCATTTACATTAGATGTTAATATACAAATGGGTATTTAACAGATAAGAGGTGGGAGGAATGGGGAGAGGAGGATATTATAGGCATAGTAAACAATGAGAGCAAAAAGGTCTGGAGGTGAGAACAGTCAAGACAGGATGGCACCCACCCATCAGAGAAAAGGAGAAAAAAAATATATGCACACATATGAATGAACACACAAATACATATACATGTATATAGTATATGTCTATATGTACATATATTAATATAGTATATATGTATGCACCTTTATATATATATATACTTCTATATATATAAAAGTATATATATATATATATATATATATATATATACTTAGATGAGAAACAATGTAGCATAGTTGTTAGAAAGCAGTAGACTGAGAGCCATCCCTAGAAAAAAGGAGGTTCTGGGTTCAAATCTGGCCTCAGATATGTCCTAGTTGTGTGACCCTGGACAAGTCATTTACTCTCCATTGCCTAGCCCTTCTCTTTTCTGCTTTGGAACCAAAGGTAAATTAAAAAAAAAATTTAAAAAGCAGGCTTTGGTAATAAGAAAAGCTAGTTCAAGTCATACCTCCAATACATACTAGACATGTGATCTTGTGCAAATCACTTAACCTCCTAATGTTCCCAATCAAATCTCTAAGACTATAAATTGTAAGCTAATTGTATATCTGCAATAGTAAAGAGAGTAGCCATATTAAAGAGGTCTCCACATCAATGAAATCATAGGTCTAGAGAAGATCCAAATACACAATAAACATACTATCACACATGTGTACACATATATATTTAAATTCTGATATGTTGAATTTGGCATGCTGGTACAACATCTAGATGGAGGTGTTTAATAGGTGGTTGAGAACAGAGGACTAGAGTTTTATAGGCAAGAGTATCAGGTTGGAAAAATAGACTTGGGAATCATCTGTGTGGAGGTGAAAATTGAGCCCATGGGAGAGGGCGAGATTACCATGGGAGGGAGAATTGAGAGAGAGGAAAGAGGAGAGCCTAGAGCAGAGCCTTGGAGGAACATCCATAGTTAGGATAGGAAGTAGATAACCTAGCAAAGGACATTGAGAAGTAATCAGACAAGAAGGAGAACTGAACCTGCAGAAAGAAAGCAGCAGGCTCCCCTTCATTTGGTATGTTCAATGGAAGGCTGGATGGCTGCCTAGGAAAATTGTAGAGGAATTCTTGGTCAGTTACAGCTTGGACTGGATCGCCTTTGGGGACTCTTCCAAAAAATAACACTGCGTTTCTGATTGTGTGATTCACTGTCACAGAACCAAAGAAGTTGATGAGGTTCTAGGAAGAGAGGGTGGCAAGGATTTAAAAAGCTGCTGAAAGGTCAAAGAATTGAGAAAAGGCCACTGAGTTTTGCAATTGAAATCACTGATGACCTCTGAGAGAACAATTTCAGTAGAACAGTCTGGTCAGACTAAGGGAAAGGGGATGATGGAGTGAGTGAATACTGTGAAGAAGTGGAGACAGTCCAGAAAGGGTAGATAACTCTCAAAGTTCAGTGATAAAATGGAAATAAAGTGCAATAGCTTGAGAGATTTAAGGGTTAAGGAAAGTTTTTTTTTGCTTTAAAAATTGAGGAAACGAGTATATTTGCAGGCAACAGAGAAGTCAGACTGAAGATGGGATGGAGCAAATGACTGGAGGAAAAGGGAGGAGGGAAAGTTGGTTGGAATAAAGAGAAAAAGTAGAGAGGAGCCCTAATGAGAAGAAAATCAATCAATTCCTATGAAACTGAAGAAAACAAAGAAAAAGGAGTGGCTGAGGGGAAAATGATGAAAATAAATGATAGTCTCCACCATCTTAGTGGTATAAAAGGCAAGGGCATCTGCTACCTGAAAGGTTTTTCAAAAAGAATATAATATAGAACCAATCAAGGATCAAATCCAATAATTTTTGTGAGGCATTAAGAGTTGAGGTGAAGCAAAGAATGCCGGATTTTATACACTAGGAATTCACTGATGATATCTGAACAAAAGAATGAAATGTCCAGGTCAGTGCAATAGGAGTTCTTTTAAAAAACTGTAGTAATAATGTAGGAAGATGGTAATGAAGGCCTGTCCTAGGGTAATAGCAGTAAGAGAAGATTGGATTAAAATCAATCTAAGAGAGATTTTAAAGCTAATCTTAAAGGTATTTTATGAAAATGTAATTAGTAGGATTTGGTAACTCCTTGAATATGAAGTAATGAGAGGGGAAGAATAGAGAAGAATATATAAAAAGAAAGAAAGAAAAAAAGAAAGAAAGAAAGAAGGAAGGAAGGAAGGAAGGAAGGAAGAAAGAAAGAAAGAAAGAAAGAAAGAAAGAAAGAAAGAAAGAAAGAAAGAAAGAAAGAAAGAAAGAAAGAAAGAAAGAAAGAAAGAAAGAAAGAAAGAAAGAAAGAAAGAAAGAAAGAAAGAAAGAAAGAAAGAAAGAAAGAAAGAAAGAAAGAAAGAAAGAAAGAAAGAAGGAAGGAAGAAAGAAAGTAAGAAAGAAAGAAAGAAAGAAAGAAAGAAAGAAAGAAAGAAAGAAAGAAAGCCAAGAATAGCCAAGAACACTGAGGATCATCCACCCGAAAGGGTTATAAGAGGGTATGAAGATAGGGAAGGAAGAGAAAATGGGTAAGGAAAATAGCAAGAGTTGGAGATTAAATGGTACCTTATGAAAATTTTTACTTCCCTCACTCCTTGCCCCCATTCCCACTGCAACTCAAAGCCCAAACCATAATAATTAATCCTTGAAAAATTGAATAGTAAGCAAGTGGAACACTACAGCCTGAGAAGTAGACAAATAGGAGGTGATTCTAGAAGCTTGTCAGCAAGATGAAGAAAGGAAGAAGGACCAAAATAACTGGATAATTGGATTCTGTTTGAGATTAACCAGAAGTTACTTCCATTTATATTGCATCTTGGGAAGAAATCTACTAATTAACAATCAGTGTCAACTAGCTGAGTCATAACCAAAGAAAAGACAAGAAACCTGTCTACAGTCCTATCCTTGAGCCCCCTGTAAATGAGTCCTTGGATGAATGAACAAACATGGAAACCAAGTAGTTCAACATAGCATTTAGCCACAAGAATTACTTGTGATAACTATCAATAAGCACATAGAGGCAGGACAGGGAAATTTTTGCAGTGACCCTCTGCTAGGGGCAGTAGCTACAGATGTAGAAAAATTGGGCATAGTCACCAATAATTTAGAAGGAAACCAGTTGTTAACAAAAAACAGCATGATTCTATCAAAAACCAGTCAGGCCAAATCTAATTCATATCCTTTGTTGACAGGATTACTAGACTGGGAGAATAAAGTAATGTTTTAGAAATAGTACACTTGGATTTTAGGAAGGCATTTAACAAAGTCTTTTATGTTGTGTTTGTAGACAAAATGGATAAATGTTAGTAAATAGGTGGGTTTGGCAGTTGTTGAATGTCACCAGGTAGCTTTAACTAGATTCAACTGTCAATTTGCATGGATTGGGGAGTTTCTCGTGAAGGACCTCAAACATCTCTAGGTGCGCTATTGACTGTTTTTACTAATGATTACTTTGATAAAAATGACATACTTATCAAATTGACAGATTACGTAAGGCTCAGAATAGCTAATATGTTGGAAGATATCAGCATCTAAGAAGATGTATGAAAAGGCTAGATCAAATAATAGGCCAGATCTAAAAAATGACATTTAATAATGTTAAGAGTGAAGTTCTAATCTTGGACTCAAGTAACCAATTATTGCATAAGAACAGACTAGATAAAATATGACTGTATGATAATCTACATGAGAATGACCAAGGGGCCTTGTACAAGACATAGCAGCCCCCCCCCCCCAAAAAAAAAGAACTGAGACATAGAGAATTCGGCCTTGCCAACTTCTATTCTGTTCAGAATACATATTTATTTTCTGGGACATTTTAAAGCTGAAGTGTAACTAAGAGAATAAAGAACTTGGAGACCATGCCTTTAGAGGAAATATGGATGAGCAATCTGTAAGAAGACAACTTTGAAACATATACTAACCATCTTCAAGTATGTTAAAGACAGATTAGACTTGTTGTGCTTGACCACAGAGGACAGAACTAGTAAAAAATGTGTGGAATTGCAAAAAAAAAGGCAAATTAAGATTTAATATAAGGGAAAACTTCTTAATAATTAAGAGAAAGGGTCTATGATTTCAATGCTATAGGGAACTAGCAGATGAAGAAATTTCCTCTATTAATATTGGTTGGCCCTTTCTCTGCAAATTAACATCTTAGAGAATAACCTAGATCATGGAGGGTAAATAACTTTCCCAAGGGTCACATAGACAATATGTGTGAGAGATAGGACTTAATCCAGGTCTTCTTGGCTTTGAAAAATAGCACTTGACCCACTATGCTACCCTCCTAATCATTAAAGTTACCCAAAAGCTACCTAGAAATATATTATCTCCCTTTTTAGTGACACTCTTAAAGCAGATACTGGGAAACAATTTGTCAAGAATATTGAAGTGTATTATAATTTTTCATCACTTCATATAAGCCTTTCCAGATTTCTTTGGATGATCATCTTGTTTATCATTTCTTATGGCACAATAGTACTCTATTACAATCACATACCACAACTTGTTCAGTCATTCCCTAATTGATGGAAATCCCTTCAGTTTTCAGTTCTTTGCTACTACACCACAAAAGAGCTGCCATAAATATTATTTGTATAAGTAAGTCCATTTCTCCTCTCTTTGGTCTCTTTGGGATACAGACCAAGTAGTGGTTTTGCTGAGTCCAAAGTGTATATGCACAGTTTGATGGCTCTTTGGACATGGTAGAACCATTCTAGAATAAATAAAATAAAATACATACAATTACAAAGGAAACTAATTTTATTGAAATATAATCATAAAACATTGGTTTTTAAGTTGATTAAGGACTCCTGTTAGAGGCTCCTGAATATGGAGTGATCTACTCCTTCCTTGAAAACTGGCACTGATGGAGTCCTCACTGTCTTCAAAGCAGCCTATTTCATTGTTAGATAGCTCAGATATCTATTCAGCCAAGAAGTATTTGTTTTTATTTTTATTTTTTAAAAACCCTCACCTTCCGTCTTGGACTCAATACTGTGTATTGGTTCCAAGGCAGAAGAATGGTAAGGGCTAGGCAATAGGGGTCAAGTGACTTGCCCAGGGTCACACAGCTGGAAAGACTGGCTCTCAATCCACTGAGCTATCCAGCTGCCCCCCAAGAAGTATTTATTAAGCACTTATCATACACTAAGCACTGTGATAAGTACAGGCATAGGTTTAGAGACTGAAATTAGAATTTCCTCAGTATAGAGAATCCTAGTTGGGGAAATTCCATCTATTAATACAAGTTGGCATTTCTATGAAATTTATAGAGCAATTAATAACCTTAGAGAGCTTCTTAGAAAACTGAAAGGTTAAGTGATTTTCCCTGTATCACACAACCAGTGTATGTCAGGAGTTAGGACTTGAATTCCTGTCTTCATATCTAACTCTCTATCTATTGCACTACACTACCTCAAGTGACTTCTTTGTCCTCAGAGGTCTTTGAGTGAGGCTAACTGTTGTCTCTTTGCAAGGGAACCTCAAACTAATAGTTTGCATCATTATCTAACCACATCAACTGCCTAATATTTGAACCCCCACGGTGCCCTAATTTCCCTAGTGTTCCAATCATATTGATGGGTCTCTGACCACAAGCACCTACTAGATTTCCTGGCAGCTTTACTCTCAGTTTAAAAACTCCAGCTGTCAAAAGCTGAATAGGTTGTTCACACAGCTTAGTAATGATGTTTTGCTTGTTGGTAGCTGAAAGGGGTATCCTCAGGGACACACTGAGAAAAGCAGCATTTTTTAAAAAATTCGGCCAGTTCTAGCTGCTTTTGGACTTACTCCTAGGATAGCACTTCCCTGATTCATGACAATATCAGCCCATTTCAGAAATCAAATAATTTCTGGAACTAGGTTCTCTCTCCTTATACATGGGATTTGTTTCAGCAATCTAAAGAGGGAATTGTTTTCCCCAAAGTGAATGGCTATACTTATTGTTTGAGATGGTGACCAGATCTTCCCCTCTGCCAACACAAATTAAAAAACCCTTCCCTAGTCTGTTTCCTGAATTCTAATCATATACCATCAGCCAAGTGTTAATAGATGCCTCCTCCTCCATGACCCGTAGGCATCTCAAACTCAACAAGGCCAAAATGGAATTCATTATCTACCACTCTGTACTGTCCCATTCAAACCTCCTTATTGCTTTGGAAGAGGGCAGTTTTCTAAGTATCTCAGGTTTGGTAACCTCCAGATAGATCATCTCTGACTTTTCCTCTACCTTTCTACCACCACACCTTCCCCAACATCCAATCAGTTTGTAAGTCTTATTTTTCTGAGGTTCAGTTTTCCCATCCTTAGGAACGAGGGGGACAAGCTTATTCATTTAACTTGTGGTACCTACTGCAGAGGGAGGTTTTATGTGCAAATAAACTAAGGTTTCCAAAGTTCTTTGCAGCTCATTAAGTAGTATTTAAGTCAGTTTTTACATCATTTATGTTACTGTTTTTAAGATCTGTTTGATCCTACCCTTACAACATTTTTCATATCTCCCTACTAGCACTGCCACAATTAGTCTGAGCCTTCATCACTTCTCACTTAGAGTATTGTAATAATCTCTTTAGTATCTTTGCTTACAGTCTCTCCATTCCCCGAACCAATCCTTCACATAGTTGCCAAAACAGTTGTTAAGGCACAGTACTCTAATTATAGTACTCTCTTGCTACCAATTGTCAATAGTATAGCATCCTAACTTCTTAGTCTAGCATTCAAAGCCCTCGGCAATCTGGACTTCTATCTGCCTTTCTATCATTATTTTAGACTATTCCTCTTTATTCACTCTTCATTCTGGCCAAACTGGACTAATAGTCATCTTCTGAACTGATACTTTCTCTACCCCTGACTATCATAAGCTGTTCCCTACAACTTGGGATACGTGTCTTTCTCATCGTTTTCTCTTAGAATCCTTGACTTACTTCAAGGCTCAGCTTAAGTGACAATTTCCCTGGTGGTCCAGATATTAACTGTGAAGATTAAATTTAACTCTCCTCTGATTGTGAAAATTAAATTAATTAACTTTTCCCTTATTGTGAAAATTAACTCCTTGCCCATTTTTAGATTTAATCACAAAAGTATAAACACCCTACTTAAAGTTGAGTAGGGAGATCTGCCCATTTTTAGATTTAGTTACCAAAGGTGTAACACCCCATTCACACTTGAGTGGGGGAGGTCTGTGACCCACATGTGCAATAGTGGGTCATGAATCAGAATTAAACTGAATGCCCTTGGGTAGTCCTAAATCAAAGCTTCAACTGTGATTGGTAGGCATAAAATTAGGGGAAGGTAGAGGGAGTGACGCAAAAGAAAGTGTCTTTAAAAGAGAGTCACAACTTACTGAGTGCAGTTTTTACTTAGAAGAATACTTGGAGTTGAACTTCCTGTGAGAGGCAGTTCTTCATTCTTGGGAGTTGAGACAGGAGAAGAATGTGTTGACTGGACCTGATACCCTGTTCCTGGTGAGACTGTTCTTAAATCTCTTTCTTTGGACTGACACATGGTGAGTGAAAAGGCCAACTTCTTTACTGGATTATTCTGAAAACAACAACAACAACAACAACTAGCCTCAGGAGAGATCTACCACTTGAGAGACACTTCCCCAGATCCTTGGCTT
The DNA here is from genome assembly GCF_027887165.1 of Monodelphis domestica. Classification (NCBI taxonomy): domain Eukaryota; kingdom Metazoa; phylum Chordata; class Mammalia; order Didelphimorphia; family Didelphidae; genus Monodelphis; species Monodelphis domestica. The sequence goes on along the minus strand of NC_077230.1, from coordinate 266,885,343 downwards.
TGTTGAGGCCAGCTAAGGACTAACTCTCCCTGCTCAGGTTGAACCAGGGGCCAGGAGTAAATTACTTAGAGCTTGAGCTAGATAGCTTACCTTAACCTCTCTCTGATTTTCTTACTTCACTCTTTCTATATTTTGTAAATAAATATCTTTGGAATTAATTAAATTCTTGGTGACCCTATTTTAAGTACAATCCAGTCCAACCTTTTAATAAATAATCCCTTTCCCCCCTTGCATAACCTGCCTTAGTTTTCTTTGCATTCTTGTTTGTACTCTTTGAGGACAGAGACAGCTTTGTTTTTATCTATCTCTAGCTCCTAGTACAGTGTCTTGTACATTCTAGGTACTTACTCAATGTTGTTAAATTTAACTATGTCACCTTCTAAAGCACCATTTCATTAGAGCATAGAGGAAACAAGTCATATTGCAAAATATGGAGGAGTCAGTCTGTAGCAAGGAAGTAGAGACATTGAGCACAGACAGTTTCTCCATGAAGTTTGGCATTGAAAGGAAGCAGCAAATGAGAAAAGAGATAGTTGGGACATATGGATCAAGAAAGTATTTTATAGGATTGTGAGACCTAAACATGGTTATAGATAGGTTTTACATATATATTTATATGTATATTTATATACATATATATTATAAATCACTAAATAAGGAGAGTATAAATATGCCTGAAAGATAATGGTTGCTGGAAGAGGATTCTGGAGGAGGTAGGAAAGTAAGGAATCAAAAGGGAAAGATGAGATTTAGCAAGGAATTAAGATACCTCTGCCCTGAAGAGAAGGAAAAGGAAGATAAGTGGGTATTGATACTGAGAACTTTATAAAAGTGAGGGAGGAGAATTGAGAGAACTTCAGTGTTCTACAATATTTTATTTAGTAGATATATAAACCTTCTTACTGTGGAAAACCTGAAACATAACTAGGTAGATGATTCTGGGCAAGTAGATTATTATTTGCCTTAATTTTTCTCATCTGCAAGAAGAGAATAATAATAGCCCCTACCTCACTATGTTGTTATAAGGATCAAATGAGATGATCATTGTAAAACTCTGCAAACCTTAAAACACAATTTAATTACTCTCTATGTATATCCTGTAGCATATATATTTGTATATGTATATATACATATTATATATGTGTATATATAGCATATTTTTAAATAGACTTCTGTTTCTGTGTGAAGTTTAGAATTTGGAAAGCACTTTTGAATTTTCTAAATAGAATCTAGTCATTCTTCTATTCTTATTCAGTGTTCTATTCAAGATACTTATGCTGATGGGCCAGATTTATGGATGGTTAGTTCATTCAGTTGCAGATCATAATCTTCAAAATAGGCATTGTTTGTCCACTGTTCTAGGCTGAAATCTTTTACATGAATATTAATCTCTATGCAGAGTTACATATCAACAACACACTTATCCTCAAGCAGAACATTTCTTTACCTCTATTACAGTGACATTTGGTGATCACATGCTTCTTTGGTAATTATGTTTGTAACTTTTAGTGAGCATATGCCTCTCTGTTTATGTCTTGTGTTGACATTACTAACAAAAGAGTCATCGTACAAAGTTATGGATTATTCATTTTCTAAAGAATATATTTCTTCCAGGACCAAGATGGTGGGTTAAAGGCAACTCTCTTAAACTCCCTCAATAAACCCCCTGAAACAAATTTAAAATACCTTCTCAAACCAAATTTTGGAGTGGTAGAACCAACAAAATGTCAGAGTGAAACATTTTTCCAGTCTAAGAAAACTTGGGAAGGTTAGCTGGACAAATTTCTGACACCAGGGTAGAAGCCTGTCAGGACCCCACACACAACCATTGCTACAGCAGGGGCAGGAGAAGCTTCGCGGACTCAGTTCAGATATGGTAAAAGGGTCAAACAATTGATCAGAAAAAGATTAAAGGGCACTTTTCCCCAGAAATGGGTATAGCTGGCTCTGACTGACCATTCTATTATCCACATAAAGTTCTAGGTCATAGTTTTAGGGCAAAGAGCAGTACTTGGGGTTGATCACAATGGGGTAAGGGCCCAGGTCACCATTCCAAAGCAAAGAAAGCACTGGTACTCATGCCTACAGAAGAGTGACCTTCTTGAGTACACAACAGGACAGCAGTCCTGATCTCTCCCAGGATCACACCACCTTGGAATTATTGAAAAAGTTTGGACCCCAGAACTGTCTCTGAAAACAGCAGCACAAAAAAAGCCTGAAGCATGGGACAGTGCCTCTCCAATCCCATGTAACCACAATCCAACTTTAGTATCAAGTTCAAAATCAAGAATATAGGCTTGAAGAATAAGCTAACAACAAAAAAATAATTTGGTCATTAAAAGCTACGATGGTAGTAGGGCAGACCAAGACATAAACTCAGAAGATACCAATTAGAAAATACCTACAAACAAAGCTACAAAGAAAAATACTAATTGAACCAAAGCCCAGCAAAAATTTCTAGAAGAGCTCAAGAAAGAGATGAGTGGTAGAGGAAAAGTTGAGAAAACAAATGAGAGTGAAGCAAGACAAATAGCTTTGTAAAAGAGGCACCAAAAATACTAAAGAAAATGATATCTTAAAAAGCAGAATTAGTCAAATGATAAAAGTAATGCAAAAATCCATTAAAGAACTCTTTACAAAGCAGAATTGGCCAAATAGAAAAACAGATACAAAATGTCACTGAAGAAAATTGTAGCAGTCCTGTCAAGTATAAATCTTGAAAATATTATATAAGAACTCAAAAACCACACTTATGAGCAATGTGCTCATTTCACCAGACTAATTTCTTTGCCTCTGAATTAAAATTAAGTCTGTAGCCTTATAATATTCCAACCCTTCCCCAAGGCTACCCTCCAGAAAACTGACTAGCTATCTGGTCTCTTGGTTTTGCCAATAACACTAATTTAACATTTTTATTAGATAAGCTAATATGCCTTAGGTCAAATTAACTCCTGATCTGGGCATTAGCTACACCTATTGTATTAGGATCCAGCACTTGTAACTTGTGACAATTACCTCATAATGTTAATTTGTTTATCAGAACACCTGTTTGATTATCAATCTTCCTTCCCCCTCTCCTTGTAACCTTAATAAAAATCAGCATGGTCTGGATTCACCAGTGAATTCTATCAAACATTCAAAGAACAGCTAACTCCAATACTATACAAACTATTTGACATAATAAGCAAAGAGGGAGTTCTACCAAACTCCTTTAATGACACAAACATGGTACTGATTCCAAAACCAGGTAGGTCAAAAACAGAGAAAGAAAACTATAGACCAATCTCCCTAATGAATATAGATGCAAAAATCTTAAATAGGATACTAGCAAAAAGACTCCAGCAAGTGATCAGAAGGGTCATCCACCATGATCAAGTGGGATTTATACCAGGGATGCAGGGCTGGTTCAATATTAGGAAAACCATCCACATAATTGACCACATCAACAAGCAAACCAACAAGAACCACATGATTATCTCAACAGACGCAGAAAAAGCATTTGATAAAACACACCACCCATTCCTATTAAAAACACTAGAAAGCATAGGAATAGAAGGGTCATTCCTAAAAATAATAAACAGTATATATCTAAAACCATCAGCTAATGTCATCTGCAATGGGGATAAACTAGATGCATTCCCAATAAGATCAGGAGTGAGACAAGGATGCCCATTATCACCTCTACTATTTGACATTGTACTAGAAACACTAGCAGTAGCAATTAGAGAAGAAAAAGAAATTGAAGGCATCAAAATAGGCAAGGAGGAGACCAAGTTATCACTCTTTGCAGATGACATGATGATCTACTTAAAGAATCCTAGAGATTCAATCAAAAAGCTAATTGAAATAATCAACAACTTTAGCAATGTTGCAGGATACAAAATAAACCCACATAAGTCATCAGCTTTTCTATATATCTCCAACACAGCTCAGCAGGAAGAACTAGAAAGAGAAATCCCATTCAAAATCACCTTAGACAAAATAAAATACTTAGGAATCTACCTCCCGAGACAAACACAGGAACTATATGAACATAACTATAAAACACTCGCCACACAACTAAAACTAGACTTGAGCAATTGGAAAAACATTAACTGCTCATGGGTAGGATGAGCCAATATAATAAAAATGACCATCCTACCCAAACTTATTTATCTATTTAGTGCCATATCTATGGAACTCCCAAAATATTTCTTTACTGATTTGGAAAAAACCATAACAAAGTTCTTTTGGAATAACAAAAGATCAAGGATATCCAGGGAAATAATGAAAAAAAAACACAAATGAAGGGGGCCTTGCAGTCCCAAACCTCAAACTATATTACAAAGCAGCAGTCATCAAAACAATTTGGTACTGGCTAAGAGACAGAAAGGAGGATCAGTGGAATAGACTGGGGGCAAGCAACCTCAGCAAGAAAGCATACGATAAACCCAAAGATCCCAGCTTTGGGGACAAAAATTCACTATTCGATAAAAGCTGCTGGGAAAATTGGAAGACAGTGTGGGAGAGATTAGGAATTGATCAACACCTGACACCCTACACCAAGATAAATTCAAAATGGGTGAAAGACTTAAACATAAAGAAGGAAACCATAAGTAAATTGGGTAAACACAGAATAGTATACATGTCAGACCTTTGGGAGGGGAAAGACTTTAAAACCAAGCAAGACATAGAAAGAATCACTAAATGTAAAATAAATAATTTCGACTACATCAAATTAAAAGGCTTTTGTACAAACAAAACCAATGTAACTAAAATCAGAAGGAAAACAACAAATTAGGAAAAAATCTTCATAGAAACCTCTGACAAAGGTTTAATTACTCAAATTTATAAAGAGCTAAATCTACAAAAAATCAAGCCATTCCCCAATTGATAAATGGGCAAAGGACATGGATAGGCAGTTTTCAGATAAAGAAATCAAAACTATTATTAAGCACATGAAGAAGTGTTCTAAATCTCTTATAATCAGAGAGATGCAAATCAAAACAACTCTGAGGTATCACCTCACACCTAGCAGATTGGCTAACATGACAGTTATGGAAAGTAATGAATGCTGGAGGGGATGTGGCAAAGTAGGGACATTAATTCATTGCTGGTGGACTTGTGAACTGATCCAGCCATTCTGGAGGGCAATTTGGAACTATGCACAAAGGGCGATAAAAGGATGTCTATCCTTTGATCCAGCCATAGCACTGCTGGGTCTGTACCTCAAAGAGATAATGGACAAAAAGACTCGTACAAAAATATTCATAGCTGCGCTCTTTGTGGTGGCCAAAAGTTGGAAAATGAGGGGATGCCCATCAATTGGGGAATGGCTGAACAAATTGTGGTATATGTTGGTGATGGAATATTATTGTGCAAAAAGGAATAATAAAGTGGAGGAATTCCATGGAGACTGGAACGACCTCCAGGAAGTGATGCAGAGCGAGAGGAGCAGAACCAGGAAAACATTGTACACAGAGACAAACACACTGTGGTATAATCGAACGTAATGGACTTCTCCATTAGTGGCAGTGTAATGTCCCTGAACAATCTGCAGGGATCTAGGAGAAAAAAACACTATCCATAAGCAGAGGACAAACTGTGGGAGTAGAAACATCAAGGAAAAGCAACTGCCTGACTACAGTGGTTGAGGGGACATGACAGAGGAGAGACTCTAAACGAACACTCTAATGCAAATATTAACAACATGGCAATGGGATCGAATCAAGAACACATGTGATACCCAGTGGAATCATGCGTCAGCTACTGGGGTGTGGAGGGGAGGAAAAGAAAATGATCTTTGTCTTTAATGAATAATGCATGGAAATGATCAAATAAAATACTATAAAATTTAAAAAATCAGCATGGACTTCTGGGTAAACATGGCTGCAATCTAGACGCGAATCACTTCCTCTCCCCAGCACCCAACGAAATAGACTACCTCAAAAAAAAAAAGCATAAAAATAATCTTTGGAAGAACAGAGGGACCCTACAATAGGGCACAGCAATGAAGATACGTGGGGTTTGAGCATTTCCGTACTATAAGAAGGAGAAAAAACTCACAACCAAACGTGATCTGCACTACCCTCCCCCACCTCACCTACGGAACCATAGTAGGGACCAACGCACTCACTGGAGACAATGAGTGAATGAGGAATGTCTCTGTAGTGACTGGGGGGCACATCAGGGTCCTTGGGATCTAACTAGGACTGCCAGGGAACTACCCCTCAGAGAGGTTTCACAGGAGACACCTGCACACTGGAGAGTACACAGACTGCAGGTGCTCTTGCAAACTGAATGCTACGTAGACCCTAGAGACTGCCTGAGGATCACAGACTGCAGGCGCGCTAACAAACTGCGGAGGCTGCGAAGAACCTGCCTGAGGCAAAAGCACGGGCACATAACTCCACAGAAAACCCACCCATCTCACTCAGACTTCTGACTAAAAAGGAAAGGGAAAACCATCAAAGGGATGGCTCATAGTGCCCAAGATCAACCCTCCAAGAAGAAAGGGAAAAAAGTGACTATTGAAAACTTTTATGGAGGGAAAACCCAGGCTACAGAGGAAAAAGAGGATGAAATTCAAACAAAATCACAACCTTCCCCCAAACATGGAAATTGCCCACAAGCTCTGGAAGAACTCAAATTGGATCTTATCCAAAAGATGGAAACCTTCTGGCAAGAAAAATGGGGAAAAATTCAGAGGTCGACAGTCTGATAGACAAGAACTCTCAATTGGAGAAACAACAGGTAGCCTCAAACAGCAGGGCAGACCAAACTGAAAAGCAAAACCAGTCCTTAAAGACCAAAGTTAAGCAACTGGAAGACAATGATCTTGCAAAACAGCAAGAAATAATAAAGCAAAGTCAAAAAATTAATGAATTAGAAGAAAACATAAAATATCTCACCGACAAGGTGACAGACGAGGAAAACAGAGGAAGGAGATACAATTTGAGAATCATTGGTCTACCTGAAAAACCAGAGATAAACAAAAATCTTGATACCATACTAAAAGAACTAATTGAAGAGATTTGCCCTGATGTTCTCAAACAGGGGGGCAAAATAGAAATTGAAAGGGTTCATAGAACACCCTTTATACTAAATCCCCAAAAGACAACCCCCAGGAATGTAATTGACAAATTCAAGAGCTTCCAAACTAAGGAGAAAATCTTACAAGAAGCCAAAAAGAGAAACTTCAGATACAAAGGAGCCCCAATCAGGATTATACAAGACCTAGCAGTGACCATGCTAAAAGACTGCAAAGCCTGGAACACGATATTCAGAAAGGCAAGAGAACTGGGTCTTCAGTCAAGAATCAGCTACCCATCAAAACTTACTATATACTTCCAGGGGAAGGTATGGGCATTCAACAAAATAGAAGATTTCCAAGTATTTGTAAAGAAAAGACCTGAATTCAGTGGAAAGTTTGACATCCAAACACAAAGAGCAAGAGAAACATGAAAAGGTAAATATGAAAGAAAGGGAAAAGGAGAAACTTTTTTTCTTTTATTCAAACTCTCTTCTATAAGGCCTACAATTAGATTATATATATATATACATATATATATATATATATACATATACATATTAATATATGGGGGAAATGTTATGTGTAACTCTCAAAAATTGTATGCATCAATAGAGTAATCAGTAGAATCACTCATAGGGACAGATTGGGGCATTAACATGATTTGGAGGAAAAAAACAAAAAGAAAGAAAAGGGGAGGGGGGAATCAATGATGGTACCAAGATATACTTGAAGAAATAGAAATAAATTAAATAGAATTATCTTTGTCACACAAAGATACATATAGGAAGGGAAGGGGAAGAATTCTCTTATAAGAAGGAGAGGAAGAGAGTGCTAATTGCTAATACTTAAACCTTACTCTCAGTGAAATCAACTCTGAGAGGGAAGAACATCTGGATCCATTGGGATCTTGAATTCTATCTTATCCAACAGGGTAAGGGAGAAGGGAAAACTAAGGGGGGGGGGTAAGGGGAAGGGAGTTCAAAAAGGGAGGGAAGGAGAGGGGGGAAAGAAAGTAGCAATCCCCCCCCAAAAAAACCAAGAAGGTACCAAAAAGGGAGGGGCCAGAAAGGGAAGCTTAGCAAGGGAGGGGACTAGGGGGATTGATTTAAAGTAAACCACTGATTTAAAAGGTTATAGCAAAAGAAGAAAGGTCAGAATTAGGGGAGAATATCAAAATGCTGGTGTAATATTTATTGGGAAAGGAAATAGGAAGATTTGAAAACAGGGGGATAATGGGAGGTTTGTATGGGGTATGGAGGAGTTATGGGGAGAGAGGGTATATAGCTTGATGAGGCAAGGGAGGGAGATGCCCCCCTGCTGAGAGGACACAGCAGGGGTCCGATAAGGACTATTTATCCTGGAATGGCTGAATTGAAGTTCAGCTCCCTCTATGACCAGAAAAGAAAGTCCACGTACCTGACTGCGAATTCAAATAATATAAAATTTAATAACCCATTGGGATTGAAGTTTTTCTCAGCTTCAGACCTGAGGCCAGGCCCCAGAGGCTGGCGGAGGGTCCTCCCACTCCCGTCTACTCTATATCAATCCAGTTTTATCTTTTTAGAATCTTAGCAGTAAACAGAAAGCAAACAAGAACAGGTCTAACCTTCAGAAGCAACTGGGCCTGAATCTTCCGGCTGAACCAAGAAGAGCATGCCACTCCAGACTGGGCTAAACAAGCTCCTCTCTCCTCCAACACCAGGAAACAAGTCCCACCCGGCAGGAAGGAAGTGCTAGTCACAAGACCCAACTGCCACTCCCAGTTGCCCCTTCCCCCACAAACTGTCAGTCTTGATTCCTTTCCACACTGGGAAATTCACAAATGACAATCATAACTTTGAATGTGAATGGAATGAACTCACCCATAAAATGTAGACAAATAGCAGAATGGATTGGAATCCAAAACCCTACCATATACTGTCTTCAAGAAACACATAAGAGGTGGGTAGATACTCATAAGGTCAGAATTAAAGGTTGGAGTAAGACCTATTTGACCTCAACTGACAGAAAGAAGATGGGAGTTGCAATCATGATATCTGACAAAGCCAAAGCAAAAATAGACCTGATTAAAAGGGATAGGGAAGGTAAATACATCCTGATAAAAGGGAGTATAGACAATGAGGAAATATAACTAATCAACATGTATACACCAAATGGTATAGCACTCAAATTTCTAATGGAGAAACTAGGATAATTGAAGGAGGAAATAGATAGTAAAACTACACTAGTGGGAGATCTGAACCAACCACTATCAAATTTAGATAAATCAAATTAAAAAATAAATAAGAAAGAGATAAAAGATGTGAATGAAATCTTTTAAAAAATTAGAGATAATAGATATATAAAGAATAATAAATAGGGACAAAAAGGAATACACCTTCTTCTCAGCAGCACATGGTACATTCACAAAGATTAACCATACACTAGGTCATAAAAACATGGCATACAAAGCAGAAAAGCAGAAATAATTAATGCAACCTTTTCAGATCATAAGGCAATAAAAATAATGATCAGTAAGGGTACATGGAGAGCAAAATAAAAAATAAATCAGAAATTAAATAATATGATGATCCAAAATCAGTTTGTTAGAGAACAAATCATAGAAACAATTAATAATTTCATTGAAGAAAATGAAAATGGCGAGACATCCTTTCAAAACTTATGGGATGCAGCCAAAGCAGTACTCAAAGGAAAATTCATATCCCTGAGTGCATATATTAACAAATTAGGGAGGGCAGAGATCAATGAATTGGACATGAAAATCAAAAAACTTGAAAGCGAACAAATTAAAAACCTCCAGAAGAAAACCAAATTATAAATCCTAAAAATTAAGGGAGAAATTAAAATCAAAAGTGATAGAACTAATGAACTAATAAATAAGACTAGAAGCTGATACTTTGTAAAAACAAACAAAATAGACAAAGTACTGGTCAATCTAATTTTAAAAAGGAAAGAAAAAAAGCAAATTAACAGTATCCCAGATGAAAAGGGAGACCTTACCTCTAATAAAGAGGAAATTAAGGCAATCATTAAAAACTTCTTTGCCCAATTATATGGTAATAAATATGCTAATCTAGGTGATATGGATGAATATTTACAAAAATATAAATTGCCTAGACTAACAGAAGAAGAAATAGAATTCTTAAATAATCACATATCAGAAAAAGAAATCCAACAGGCCATCAAAGAACTCCTAAGAAAAAATCCCAAGGGCCTGATGGATTCACAAGTGAATTCTATCAAACATTCAAAGAACAGCGAATCCCAATACTATACAAACTATTTGACATAATAAGCAAAGAAGGAGTTCTACCAAATTCCTTTTATGACACAAATATGGTACTGATTCCAAAGCCAGGCAAGTCAAAAATGGAGAAATAAAACTACAGACCAATCTCCCTAATGAATATAGATGCAAAAATCTTAAACAGGATACTAGCAAAAAGACTCCACCAAGTGATCAGGAGGGTCATTCACTATGATCAAGTAGGATTTATACCAGGAATTCAGGGCTGGTTCAATATTAGGAAAACCATCCACATAATTGACCATATCAACAAGCAAACCAACAAAAGTCACATGATTATATCGATAGACGTAGAAAATGCCTTTGATAAAATACAACACCCATTCCTATTAAAAACACTAGAAAGCATAGGAATAGAATGGTCTTTCCTAAAAATAATAAACAGTATATATCTAATACCATCAGCAAACATCATCTGCAATGGGGATAAACTAGATGCATTCCCAATAAGATCAGGAGTAAAACAAGGATGCCCATTATTACCTCTATTATTTAACATTGTACTAGAAACACTAGCAGTAGCAATTGGAGAAGAAAAAGAAATTGAAGGCATTAAAATAGGCAATGAGGAGACAGAGGTGTCACTCTTTGTGGACTATATGATGGTCTACTTAAAGAATCCTAGACAATCAACAAAAAAGCTAGTAGAAATAATCAACAACTTTAGCAAAATTGCAGGATACAAAATAAACCTGCATAAGTCATCAGCATTTCTATATATTTCCAACACATCTCAGCAGCAAGAATTAGAAAGAGAAATCCCATTCAAAATCACCTTAGACAAAATAAAATACTTAGGAATCTATCTGCCAAGACAAACACAGGAACTATATGAACACAACTACAAAACACTCTCCACACAACTAAAACTAGACTTGAGTAATTGGAAAAACATTAACTGCTCATGGGTAGGATGAGCTAATATAATAAAAATGACCATCCTACCCAAACTTATCTATCTATTTAGTGCCATACTGCCATACCCATTTAACTTCTAAAAACTTTTTTACTGAATTAGAAAAAACCATAACAAAGTTCATTTGGAAGAACAAAGGATCAAGGATATCCAGGGAAATAATGAAAAAAATACAAAAGAAGGTGGCTTTGCAGTACCAGATCTCAAGCAATATTATAAAGCAGTGGGCATCAAAACAATTTGGTACTGGCTAAGAGACAGAAAGGAGGATCAGTGGAAATGACCTCAACAAGACAGTCTATGACGAACCCAAAGACCCCAGCTTTTGGGACAAAAATCCACTATTTGATAAAAAAAACTGCTGGGAAAACTGGAAGACAGTGTAAGAGAGATTAGGTTTGGATCAACACTTGACACCCTACACCAAGATAAACTCAGAATGGGTGAATGACTTGAACATAAAGAAAGAAACTATAAGTAAATTAGGTGAGCACAGAATAGTATACATGTCAGACCTTTGGGAAGGGAAAGATTTTAAAACCAAGCAAGACTTAGAGTCACAAAATGTTAAATAAATAATTTTGATTACATAAAATTAAAAAGATTTTGTACAAAGAAAACCAATGTAACCAAAATTAGAAGGGAAACAACAAATTGGGAAACAATCTTCATAACAAAAACCTCTGACAAAGTCTAATTACTCAAATTTATAAAGAGCTAAATCAATTGTACAAAAAAATCAAGCCATTCTCCAATTGATAAATGGGCAAGGGACATGAATAGGCAGTTTTCAGATAAAGAAATCAAAACTATTAATAAGCACATGAAGAAGTGTTCTAAATCTCTTATAATCAGAGAGATGCAAATCAAAACAACTCTGAGGTATCACCTCACATCTAGCAGATTGACTAACATGATAGCAAAGGAAAGTAATGAATGCTAGAGAGGATGTTTCAAAGTTGGCACATTAATGCATTTCTGGTGGAGTTGTGAATTGATCCAACCATTCTGGAGGAACTATTGGAACTATGCCCAAAGGGCGATAAAAGACTGCCTGCCCTTTGACCCAGCCATAGCACTGCTGGGTTTGTATCCCAAGGAGATAATAAGGAAAAAGCCTTGGTACAAGAATATTTATAGCTGCACTATTTGTGGTGGCAAAAAATTGGAAAATGAGGGGATGCCCTTTAATTGGGGAATGGCTGAACAAATTCTGGTATGAGTTGGTGATGGAATACTATTGTGCTAAAAGGAAAAATAAAGTGAAGGAATTCCATGGAGACTGGAACAACCTCCAGGAAGTGATGCAGAGCGAGAGGAGCAGTGCCAGGAAAACATTGTACACAGAGACTGATACACTGTGGTACAATCGAATGTAATGGACTTCTCTATTAGTGTCAATGCAATGTCCCTGAACAATCTGCAGGGATCAAGGAGAAGAAAACAACACTACCCACAAGCAGAGGGCAAATGGTTGGAGTAAAAACACTGAGGAAAGGCAACAGCTTGACTACAGGGGTGGAGGGGATATGATTGAGGATAGACTCTAAATGAACACCCTAATGCAAAAACCAATAACATGGAAATGAGTTTGGATCAAGGACACTTGTGATACCCAAAGGAATCACGCATTGCCAATGGGAGAGGTGTGGAGGGGAGGAAAAGAAAATGATCTTTGTTTCTTATGAATAATGTTTGAAAATGACCAAATAAAATAATGTTTAAAAGGAAAAAAATTAAAAAATAAATAAAAATAAAAAAATAAAAATGAGCATGTTTACCACCAGAGCTAACTCACTGTCAGGCTTACATTATGCTGGAACTCTACTCTTCTCTGTGTCTCTGTTCTCTCTCTATGTCTTCCCTTCAGTAAACTTTAACCGTTCACCCATATTCATTCAGTCCCTAGTTCTCCTTTTCAGGTGTTCTACCCAAGAAGAACTTTAGTTGAGTTGTTGGATGGCTTCAAAATAATCTCTTAAAAATTAGGATTAAGGAAGTGGCAGCTAATAACTCCAAGAGACATTGAGAAATAAATATTTATTTATTTATTATATATTATTAAATATGTCAATATTTTTATTTATTTTATTTTATTATTTATTTAAATGAATAAATTGATCTAATTAGTTAATAATTTTCATGTTGTTAAATAAAAACAGTATAACAATATTAGATGAATGGAAAAATAGAAGAAGATATGAAATACCTCATTGGAAAAACAACTGACCTAGAAAATGGATCAAGGAGTGAGAATTTATTGAACTACCTGAAAGCCATGATCAGAGAAAGAGCCTGGATATCATATTTCAAGATATTGTCAAGGAAACTGTCCCAGTATCTTAGATTCAGAGGGTAAAATAGAAATTGAAAGAAACCACTGATCACCTCCTGAAAGATTCCAAAAAATAAAGGAAAACTCCCAGGAATATCATAGTCAATTCCAGAGTTCCCACATCAAAGAGAAAATATTTCAAATGGAACAATTAAAATATCATGGAGCCATAGTCAAACTCACACAACACTTAGTGGCTTCTATAGTAAAAAGAACAAAGATATTCCAGAAGGCAAAGGAATTAGTATTACAACAAAGAATCACCTACCCAGCAAAATTGAGTATAATTCTTCAGTGGAAAAAATGTTTAAGAAAACAGAGGATTTTCAAACATTCCTAATTAAAAGACCAAAGCTGAATAGAAAATTTGACATTCAAAGAAGAATCAGAAACATAAACAGTAAACATGAAAGAGAAATTTTAAGAATCTCAATAAAGGTAAACTATTTAGATTCCTTTATGAGAAGATGATACATGTAATTGCCAAGAACTTTGTTATTATCAGAACAGTTAAAAGGAGTTTACATAGACAGAGAGCATGGGTGTGAGTTGATTATGTTGGAATGATCTAAAAAAAAAAGTGAAGGGATAGGAAAGATGGATGTTCAGTGAGAGGGGGAAAGAGAGAATGGGGAGATTTTTCTCACATAAAAAAGGCACACAAGGAAGAACTTTTACAATGGGGAAAAGATCAGGGTGGGGTATGTGGGCAATGTTTAAATCTCACTCTCTTCAGAATTGGTTCAAGAGAATAATAGGATGGGATGGGGAAAGAAATAAGAGTCAGGAAATGACAAAATGGGAAGGAGATTAAAGGAGGTAGTGGTTCAAAATAAAATGGACTTTTGAATAGAGACAGGATAAAAAGAGAGAAAAAAGAAGACACTGGGATGGAGTGAATGTGAATGGAATGGTTCACACTTAAAATAGAAGCAGCAGAATGAATTAGAAACCAGAATCCAACAATGGATTGTTTATAAGACATGAGCGCATGCACACACACACACACACACACACACACACACACACACACACTTTAAAAAAAAAGGACTGGAGTAGAATCTAATATGACTTAGCTAACCTAAAAAAATTGTAGGAGTAGCATTCATATCTCAGACAAAGCAAAAGCAAAAACAGAACTAATTTAAAGGGATAATTGAGAACTCTGATCAATAAAACAATATGAGACAATTCCAAAGGACTCATGATAAAAAAGTACTATCTACATCCAGAGAGAGAAATAAGGAACATTGGGGGCAATATGAAGTATAATTTTTATCACTTTATTTTGCTTTCTTTTTTGGGGAAATGTGGCTAATGTAGAAATGTATTTTGTACAATTTCACAAGTATAATTAATATCTTATTATTTGCTTTCTCAGTGGGTGACAGTGGTGGTAAGGGAGAGGATTTGGAAAAGAAAAGAACATAAAAATAAATAAATATGATACAATACACATAATTATATATTATATATTAAAATATAAAATAATAAAATATTTCTCAAAAAAGAGAAAAAAGAACATATTTTTATCAATGCAGAATGCAATAAGCAATATTAAATAATAGTGGTGATAAATTGGTTTCCTTGATTCACTCCTGACCTTATTGGAAGGCTTCTAACTTATCCCCATAGCAGATGATACTTACTGAAGGTTTTTGGTAGATATTACTTATCATTTTAAGGAATGACACACATTCCTATGCTTTCTAATTTTTTGAATAGGAATGGGTGTTGTATTTTGTTGAAGGCTTTTTCTACATCTATTGAGATAACCATGTGATTTTTGTTAGCTTGGTTATTGATATGATTAATTATGCTAATAGTTTTCCTAATATTTCATAATTTTCTAATATTCCTAATTAAACCAGCCTTTCATGCCTGGTGTAAATCTCATCTGGTCATAGTAAATGATCCTTATGATATATTGCTCTAGTCTCCTTGCCAATATCTTATTTAAATTTTTGAAGCTATATTCATTAATGAAATTGGCCTATAATTTTCTTTTTCTGTTTTTGTTCTTCCTGTCTTGGGTAACAGTACCATATTACTTTCATGAAAAGAATTTGGTAGGATTCCTTCTCTGCCTATTTTCCCAAATAGTTATTTGGTATTGGGATTAATTGCCCTTTAAATGTTTGATAGAATTCACTTATGAATCCATCTGGTTATCTGGGGATTTTTTCTTAAGGAGTTCATTGATGGCTTGTTCAATTTCTTTTTTCTGAGATGGGATTATGTAAGTATTCTATTTCCTCTTTTGTTAATTTGGGCAATTTTTATTTTTGTAAATACTCATCCACTTCACTTAGGTTGTCAGATTTATTGGCATATAATTGGACAAAATGGCTCCTAATGATTAGTCACATAGCATCTTGAGACTCAACTCAAAAGGCTCTCAGAACACACTAAACTCACTACCTTTATTTTACAGTTGAGGAAACTGAGGACCCAGGTAAGTTAAATGAGCCATTATCAGATAGGTTGCACCTGAGATGGGAGAGTATTAATATTAAGAGATGGGCTTTTGCAGAAGAAAAATGATTGGTATCGTATAAAACACTCTGAAATAACTCTTCACATTTATTCCTAGACCTAGCTCGCTATGTAAATCTTGTCCAAAATAGTCTTATGGTGATATTTCATTATGGTATGGAGACAACACTGAGTTGGTTCACAAGTATTGATCCTGTACTTCAAGCTCTTATAGGTCTTATGAAGTCAGAAGGCTTTAAGGAGGGGGCCTCATGACAGAATACTCTTTCAGGACCCGGTGAAGTACAGGGACGTTTGTCTCCAGAAAGCTGACCATCAGGAGATTATATATTTTTGGCCATGGCAAATGTTTCTGAGGAAGACAACTTACCTATTTTGTCAAGCATTAAACAGAAACATGTCCTTGCGCAATGTAACCATATAATGAGTCATCTGAAAGGAATGTGGGATCAGACACAGATCTCATATATAATATAACTATATTCTTGTTTCCTTTTATGATACAAGTCAAGGGTTTTGTAGGATGATTCCCTAAAAAAGAGAAAGCTAGTTTTTTTCCCCATTGAACAATGTAAAACTAGTTTCCCTCAAGATATATGCCCAGACAATATTTTGTTATAAGTACATCCACTCACTTACCACAGAAGAAATAACAAAAGAAACGTGCTTTATTCTATCTATATAAAAAGAAGATAAAGTAGCATCATGATGAGTAGCCTTTTAAAGCAGAAAAAAATCCCTAAAAGGAACAACATACCTGAAACTTATTTTTCTTCAGCCTGCATATCTTATTTTTCCTATGATTATTTAATAGTGACACTGAAAAGAATAAAACTCTGCTATCTCATTGAAACAAGCACTGTGTTTTTTTTTATTAGCACTGCAAAAGTCAGGATGTTTATTCATGGTTGTGTATGTTTATGTGTATATTTGTATGCCCATAAAACAGTCTTTAGTCAATAGCAAGATAACATTATAGGCAAGTTGTCAAGTATGATACCCTGAGTCATAGAAGTAAAAATTCCATAACTCCTTGAATTTTTATTGGTAGACCAATACCAAACAACAGCAGCATTAATGTCTGACTTTATTATTATTCAAATTTGTGCTTAACATATATTATTCTTATGAAGGAAACTTCCATATTTCTGAGTGGTTGTGTTATATTCTTTGAATAATATCCTGAGAGTTATCAGGACAACTTAGAATCAGTAATTTTGAGAGAAAACAGTAAGGAAATGGCATAGAGAGTTTTTCATTAAAAGGATATTCAGAAGAAGCCAACAGAGCCAGCTCCACACAGCTGGGTATAAATATACATGCACATTCACAGAAAATTAGAGTCCAGTAAATTGAAGGAACTCAGTCAAGTGCCACACTTTATATATTGTACTGAACTATAGAAGTAATTAATGAATATGTAAGGTGAGAAAATGAAGAATCAAAAATAATATTATTTGCCTAGACTCAAATTTCTCCTCTTTCTTCCCTCCTTTGACTTTGGTGTGATTCCTAGTTTTGATCATTTCTACTTCAAGTACAGTTAATTGCTTCTGGTCTTCCAATTCCATGATCCGTATTCTTAGTGTCCCAATGTGGCTGTTTTACAGAATGGCTCTGCTTCCCATGTATGGTAGAAGCTTACAAGGAAGCTTTCAAAATACGCTATTCCCAAGAAGGAATTTAGGTGCTGAACCAGGACCTGCACTGGATAGTCTGTTAGAAGAATTCAGTTGAGATTTCAAATGAAATCTTTAAAAAGGAAAAAAAGAAAAATGAACTCAAAAACCAAACCTTTTTGCCAATTAAATGATTTGCCGACAATCACACAACTAGTAAGTGTCTGTGGTCACATTTGAACCCAGAGCCTTCTATCTCCAGTCCTGACTCTATAGCTCATTAAGCCACCTAGCTGCACTCTGGACTGGATTGCTTTTGATGGGACTTTTCTGCTGTAAATCCACAAATCTATAATGCTTTCTCTTTCCTTGCTGGAAAATTAAGATGTTTGCTTTTCTTTAATTCTATATTTCCTGCTCTTTATATTATTTAAGCATTCACTGGTTTAGCAATTATATGTGGTAATTATTTCAGCATCTCCGAATACCAGTTAATTTGGGCCAGATGATTTGAACCATATCAAGGTCAACTGGGGACTCTTTCACTGTCTCTACTCCTTGTCTTGAGTATCAAGTCAGAATCATAGAATTAAAAACTTTTTTATTTTAAAAAAGGAACAAGTTGCCAGCTAATCCTATCTAAACCCCCCCAAAGAATTACCACTACAACATGCTACTTATTGGCCAGTTTTCTTCTGTCCTTCCCAGTTTAAAGATAATTTTTATGGAAAGAAAATAGAAGTAAAACGTCTCAAAAAAGAGTTGAGCAATATTGCCCTTTCTGTCATTTTCAGCACTATTCCATTCACCCCAATCAATATGCTTCTTGTCTCCAGTTGGCCCTCTCTGAACCCCACCTCTTTTGTTTGTTCTTAGTTTTCCTTGTTAACCATAGTATATTTGTGAACCATAGCTTCCTCAACACTATTCTTACTGGAGTAGGCTATAGTTAAGTATTAATTCTCTATAAATTCTCCTTACTTTTGTTTTCTTTACATGTCTGCATGAAATTATGAAGAGTGAAACAAGCAGAACCAAGAGAGTATTATATACAGCAACAGAAATACTGTTTGAAGAATAACTTATGTAAGTCCATCTCCAGAGGAAAAAATGATAAATGAAACAGTAAGACAGATTTATATATACATACATCTTTTTGTCAAATGATACCTTCTCTAGTGCAGGGAAGGGAGAAGGGAAAGGAGATATCTGGTAACTTTATTATAACAACCAAACAAATACATTAATTTTTTCAAAAGCCAAGTAGGTAGTTGAGTTCTGAGTACACCTCTATTGGTTTATTTATACAACTCTCCGTCTCCCTTTTCATCAGAATTGCCTTACTCTTTATTCTTAAGAGTTTTCCATCTAAGGATGTGCTAGGAAATGTTTAACAATCAGCTCTCTGAAAAAAATGTACACATAACACTTTAAAATATAATCTGCATTGTTTTTACATGTAATTGGTAAAATTAAATTAAAATATGTAATCTGTATTAGTAAGATTTTCTCCATCATTTCCCCCCATAGAATCCAATTGATTAAAAAGGGGGGGAAAGAGGGTGGTTAAGAAGAACACTGGAAAGGCAACAACAGGTTCAGAAGAGGGGAAAAAAAGGATCTCAAAGCACATACAGCTGGAGCTTTAATAAACATTATTATACCATTAAGTCCCAATGATTAAAGAAAAACAGACTGTAGTTGTATACAGCCTACAGGAAAGCAATGATCTGTAGTTATAGTGGAACTTGACTGAACAGGTAAGACACAGATTCACCATTGTGTGTTCTCCGTATTGTTTCAGCCAGTATCATTGAAATGTCAATAACCTGGATTTTAGAGCAGCGATCCATTTTGTCCTCTTGTGGAATTGTATTTGTGACCACCACAGCCTCAAATGCTGCATTATTAATTCTGGAAATAGCTGGTCCAGAAAAGATTCCATGAGTTACAATAGCATAAATTTTGGTGGCTCCAGCAGACAGTAACTTATCCGCAGCATGGCATATTGTGCCACATGTATCAGCTATGTCATCCACAAGAATGGCTACACGATTCTTCACATCGCCAACCAAAACCATCCTGTCTACCTCATTTGCCTTCTTTCTTTCTTTATGAATCAAAGCAAACTCCACATTCAACCTGTCAGCAATTGACGTCACTCTTTTAGCTCCACCAGCATCTGGGGACACAATGATACAATTCCTCCATTCTGTAATATTTTTTTGAATCCATTGTAAGAATGCAGGTTCTGCATACATATTATCCACTGGAATATCAAAAAATCCTTGTATCTGAGAAGCATGGAGATCCATTGTAATGATATGATCAGCCCCAGCCACTGAAAGCATATTGGCCACAAGTTTTGCAGAAATTGGAACACGACTCTTGTCTTTTTTATCTTGTCGGGCATATGGAAAACATGGGATTACTGCAGTCACCCTGGATGATGATGCAATTTTGCAAGCATTGATCATAAGGAGAAGTTCCATCAAGTTATCATTAATTTCCCCACAGCCGCTTTGGATGATGTAGACATCTTCCCCTCTCACACTTTCACCGATTTCTACACTGGTCTCCTGATTGCTGAATTTCGTAGAGACCACTTTGCCCAGTTTCAGCCCCAACCTGTCTGCCACTTTCTGGGACAGGTCCTGGTGCGAGTTGCCACTGAACAGCAGGATGTTGGGCATGGCGGGCATTAGGTGGAAGACTGCATCAGTGGCTGTGGTGGTGGCAGGGGTGACGGTGATGGTGGTGGTGGCGGCATCTGCTGCTGATGGCCTCTCCATCATTTTTTAAAAGTCTAGACAATTAGCAAAATAATAAATCAAGTCCTGATTTGTAGTTTGCCAATTTCTTGGATGTAAGTGGTCAAAATGAAAATTTAACAACTACTTTTGGTAGCTGCTACTAGTTCCAGCATACCCTTGTTTCTATCCCTTTAAGGCAGACTCACTTTGTAGGATTCCATTAAGATTCTATTTATGATCTCCCTGAAACCTTTGAAATTTCCTTCCAAAAATTTAGTGCACATGCCAGGATAAGTTCTACTTCCTTTTCTATCTCTGTTTGTGGTGGTTGTTAGTCAGTAGTTTTCAGTCAGTCTGACTAGCAGTGTCAGTGGGAAGCAAAGAATAATTCTGCTGCTGAACTGGGGAGCAGAGGACAGGAGATATGAGAGAAGACACAACCAGGGCAGGAAATAGTGGCAAAAGATGTGTTTTCTGGAGATGACCAGACTTCAGTGAGTATAAGAAGCTTGCCAGGGTGTGAAGAGAGCTAGAAGGAAGAGTAGATTGTTAATGATAGAATGAGGGTTTTAGATAGTATGATGGAAGGGGTGGGCAAAGGAGGGAAGGGACTGGGGAGGAGTAGAGTTGAGATGGATGGAGATGAGAGCCTATGGAAAAGTAGCAAGGGAAGGTTGGTTTTCTTTGCTTTTGCTTTTGCCTTAGCAGATGGTTCTAAATCATATGGATTACTTAAAATGGGGTAGGAATTTTCTGGCCATAAGATGAGGAAGTACAATTTGATTGGAGATCCACCCTTCAGGGTCCTTGTTTGATGGATTGTAGTTTTGGTATAGGTGATACCTCTGTAAATACTGGGGAGTTGACACTGGAGACAGTGAGAAGTGTATACTGGATCAATAAATTCCTATTGATTAGATACCTAAAGGATGAAGGTAAACTTTTATGCAATTGCAGTTCTGTAGCCTTATCTAGAGATACAACTAATGTGGGATAAAGGGAGTTTTGATCTAGGGTACTTGAAGAGGGAAATGGAGGGAAGTGAGTTTCTTCCTAGCAGTGACCACCATTTATTGTTTCACAGATATCTGTTCCCCAACAGAGGTGTCAAACATGTTGTATACATGGATACACCCACATATCTCCCACCTTCATGTAAACTGTTTTAGGATTGGAATCAATCACTTTTGTTCCTTGCACAGGACTAAATCTTAGCAAAACTAGTAGTAGTTGTCTTTCCCTTCCTCACCCTCCTTTTTCTTCTACCATTATAATCTCAGAGAAAGTCCTTTCCCTTTTTCAGGTACCCAAACCCTTTTTGCTCTCCATTCCCTTCTTTTCAAAAGTTACTCTTAAGGAAGGCTCTGACATTAGCAATTGACACTTTACATTGGGGATATTTGTATCTTAAACAGTTCATGCTAATTGCGGATTCAAAGACTATCTCATAAAAGAAAAATACTGGGAGCAATCTTCTGAGCAAAACTACATTTATTGTGAATGTATTTCTCACCTAGATCAGTTATCTGCAGGCCTCCCCAATATACCCTGAGACCCCAAGCTTTTCAGCTGACTGGTGGTTACACATAAACTAGATTATACAAATTCCATTTAGAGGAGGTCTGCCAAGTAGGGTCTTTCTTAGCAAGAAGGCTGCCTTCCCTTGGAGGGAAGGCAAGTGGGTTTTTTCTTGTGAAGGGTCAGGTCTTCCCTTGAATGCAGGGCACCTTTTAGGCAAGAAGGTCTGCCAGGAGGGTTTTTCTTGGCAAGAAGGTCAAGTCTTGTCATATATCTTTTCTCTAGAGAAGAGTATGTAGCCCTCCTTTCTGTATATAGTGATAATGAGGATAGCAAAGGTTATTCTGTAGCTTCAGAGCAAATGAGACAACAGCCTCAGAAACTCCTGGATATGTTCCAAGTCACCAAAGGCATACACAAACTCTCCTTGGCAAAGATATCTACAGGGAATTCTATTATTTATTTTAAGCACACTACAATTATTGATTACTGATTCTCATACAGTTAATAAATAGAATTATTCCTTATTATTAAATCTATTATGATCATAGCTTATCATTAAATACTGATTACCTTATAGGATTACAGGTAGAGAATATGCAATTATACAGGCACATAAAACAATGAATATAAACTGAAGTTGGTTAATTAAATTATCCTTTACAATATCCAGAGGGTAAAAAATTCAGGCAATCACCAAAAAAAGTAGGGCAGATACTTGTGAGGTTGGAGTATTTCACAGGCACCAATGGAATCATGAGATTTAAACAGCTAGGTGGCAGACAGTTGAATTGGAGGTGGGAAGAAAGACTGACTTCAAATCCTACCTCAAACACTTACTAGCTGTGTTATCCTGAGCATGTCTCTTAACCTCTTTGAACCTCAGCTTCCTCATCTATAAATAAAACAAGGATAGGGTCAGATTTGATGGCCTCTAAGGCCTCCTTCCAGGTCCAAATCTATTCTCATAGGCAGTCTTCTACCTTACTGTTGACAGCCTTGCCCATACTCTTTATTTGTAAAAAGTGAGACTTAAACCATAAATATGAATTAGTGAGCCAAATAGCATTTATTAAACATTTTCTATAAGCCAGGCATTGTGTGAAGGCCTGGAAATATAAAGAAAGGTAAAAACAACCTCTGCTCTCAAGAAATTCACAATCTAATGGTGGAGACAACATTCAACTATGTAGACACAACATATCTATCTAAGTAGATGATTGAAGGCAATCTCAGAGGAAAGACACTAACATGGGGCGGGGGACAGGGAAAAGCTTGAGAAATTGAATTCTTCATTATATTCAACCATATGTTTCTATAAGTTCTGCCCATTGATCTTAAGTCAGTTCTCTGGATCTTCAAAAAGATGAATTTATGTAAATTCAAAAGTCTAAAAGGGACTTGCTCAATATTGCCAGCATAGGAACAAGTGAGAATTCATACTGAGTAAATACAAGTGACTTTGAACTATCAAATCTGTTAAATTTCTTTTCAACTCCATTTTTCCTTTTCCAAGTCAAGGATGAAATTTGAACCATTTAAGTTTAGAAATGGTTCAATAATATGACCAACACCTTTAACATAATGGAAGACTTCAAATTAAGATGGAATGATCACTCATCTTTATTCAGTCACAATAAAAGAGCTATGGAACACTTATGGAATCACCTGAACCACTTTGTAGGGCACATCCAGGAAGAAATGATCAAAGTCTCTTGTATAATTTAACTGGAACTGGATGGATATACTAACAAATATTAAATAGACAGTATATTAAAGAAGCAAATCAATGTCAATGTTATGAAAATGAAAAGCAAACAAAGAGCTCAAAATTTACTAGAGGGAGGCTATGAAAGTTTCATCTTTCAAAGACATATTCATATACATAACTATATACCTTCACTACTATGTCTGAGTAGGAAATACTCATAATTTTTGTAAAAGAAAATTGGTTACATTTTTATTCATGTCCTGGAAGTATTTTGAAGAGAGATTTAGAGAGTATTTGGAGTCAGAAGGCCTGAATTTAATCCTAACATTGACACTTAGTCCCTGAATGATCTCAAGTGGATTTCCTCTTTTTTTTTAATAGTATTAAAATGATTAATTAGACCATTATTTTATCGGAAACAAAATCACAAGATTCCCCCCACTCCAAATACAGAGTCCAAAGATCTTTTTCTTTTCTTTTCTTTTTTTTAAACCCTGAATAGTTGGATATGTTTCTAGCCAGAACATTTTTGCCTGGCACTTTCTTTTCCGTGTAAAACCAAGGCACGTTGCAAAATAGTTGAAGATCAGCAAGTATGGATGCCCAAAATTAATTTAAACTAGGGGAGCATATCCTGTCTTTTCATCTATGGTTTTCTACCCACATTCCCTTCTTTACACTTTAACTCAAGATCTGGAGCTGGCCAGGGGGACTCCAAGAAGCTTCCCATCTCCCACCACCCACACCCACCCCCGCCCCCACTCCACACACACTTCCACACCCACCCCGGTATACGGGACGGGCCCTCCTGGGAACCGGGCGCAGCAGAGCAGGCGGCAACTCCTGCCCCTCCCCACCTTAGAGTGTCCCGGGGCTTCCAGGCGCCCTTGGCCTCTGCGTTCCTCCATGGGTGGGGTAGAGCACGCGTTGCCATAGCAACCAGGGGGCGCCTCGGGAAGCCGCGGGAGCGGTGGCGGGCAGAGCCAGTCGGAGCCAGGCCCGTAACCGCCGCGGCAGCCGCCACCTCCACTGCTGCTGCTGCTCTGGCCGGGCCGGAGGGAAGGCTGGAGAACCGACGGGCCGAGCCTGGCCGAAGAAAGGACG
Source organism: Monodelphis domestica (assembly GCF_027887165.1). NCBI lineage: Eukaryota > Metazoa > Chordata > Mammalia > Didelphimorphia > Didelphidae > Monodelphis > Monodelphis domestica. The sequence continues at coordinate 266,860,572 of NC_077230.1, read as the reverse complement.
GCCTGGGCAGGAGTTGGAGCTGGGGCCAGGGCTGGGGCCAAGGCCGTGGTCGAGGCCAGAGTCAGGGCGCGCTACCCAGCGGCTCGCGCAGAGAGACTGGGACCGTGGCGGGCTAGATCGACTTTATCCTACTCCTTCTTCCCTCCTTCCGACAGCCGAGAGCTCGGGGCAGCCAAGGTACCGGAACGCTCTCTGAGGTCTGGGACAGCCCTGCGATCTCCCCAGAACCTTAGCTCCTTTCAATCCCTGGGTCCTGTCACGGCCTGGACAGTGAGAGGGATGACCCAGGTCCAACCCGACAGGGACGCCCTTTGGGAGACGAGTAATGGAGGATGAACAAAGTTGGGAACTTTAAGGTTTTGGGGAAGTGGTGGTGGTAGTGGAGCTTTGGACATGTTTGATTTGGGATTATCCCAGGTTCACTTCATCTGCATCTTCCTCCTCCTTTCTCCTCTTCTTCCTCCCTCCAAGTTCCATACTCCTTCTCCATCCTTCTTTATATTCCTTCATCCCCCTCCATTTCTTCCTCCTTCATCTTTTTCCTTCCTCCAATTTCCAACCTCCTCCATTCTCATTCTCCCTCCTCTTCCATATTCCTTGTCCTCTCTCCTCCTCCTTCAACATGCCGATCCATCCTTTTCCTCCATCCTCTTTCATCTTCCTCCTCCTCTTCCATCTTCCTCCTCATTCATTTTCCTCCATATTCCTCCTCTATTATCCCCTTCCATCCTTCTTCCTCCTTTTCCTCCTTTATGCGCGGTCTGTTTATTTTCCTTTCCTAATCTTTCTCCTTTCTGCCCCCTTCCTTTATAATTCTCTAATTTATATATAATTCTCTTTTCTTCATAAACAGCTTTTAGTAGTATATTATATTATTTGTTCTTATAGATTTTAATATTCATATATTTATATATGTGTGTAGATATAGATATACATCTATATATATACATATATAGATATACATCCATCCATACACACATTTTTTTAGTGGTTGCTGGGACAAACAACTCTGAAGTAAATAGGCAGTGAGTATTTTTGGAGTTTAGAAATCTGCTCTTTGGTTGGCTTCTGAAGTCAATTCTAAGATTGACTTTAAGAGTTTTAACTTTCAGGTGCTAGCTCACTTGAATTTGGAGTCATATCTCTTGAGCCCCCTAGGTCAGTGTATTAGTGTCGTGGAAGAACAGAAAAAGAAGGCAAAGAAGTTTACATGTAGCTAACACAATCAACCATTAAGTCTTTATTAAACACAATAATAATGGCTAGCATTTATATAGCACCTCAAGGTTTGAAAAGTGTACATGTTTTCTCAGGTGACCTACTAATATTTTAGGCACTGGGTATTCAAAATCAAACAACTTGCTCTCATATAGCTTGAATTTTATGGAGGGGAAGTAGCATAATAAATCTAAAATAGCTAATACTTGGTAGTTGGGGAGGGCAGGAACTAGCCCTTGAGGGAATCAGAAAAGGCATTTTGAAGAACATCTCAGGTATCACCTGTGCAAAGGTGTGGAGACCAGAAAGAAGGAGACATTGTAACAGGGACAAATCCTGTTTGTTGGACCATAAAGTATGATAAAGGGATTATATGTATGATAAAGCTATAAAAATGAGTTGGAGGATAGTTTTAAAAGGGTATAAAAGTCAGAGTTTATATTTTATTCCTGAGACAGGAAAGAGCTACTGAAGTTTATTGAGAAGGGGAAAGACTTTTTAGATCCGCAGCGAAAGAAAATGACTGAGGCAACTGTGAGAAGAATGAATTAGAGGCACAAGGACACCAATAAGAGAATAATATTGCAATAGTGTAAGCAAGAAATGATGAAGGCCTGATGGCTATGTGAATAGAAAAGAAGTCAAATGAAAAGATGTTATAGAGTTAGAAATGACAAATTTGACCACTGACATGAGGAAGATCAGTCAGGGTTAGGGGGAAGGTGGCAGAGAGAATGAGACATGGAGAATAAAAAAGAAGTTACTAATCTGGAAGACTGGAAGTATCAACAGAAATAGGGAAGTTTAATAGAGAAGAGTTTGGACAGAAAGTTAATGGCTTCTGTTTTGCTCATATTGACTTTGAGCTGCCACTGTGACATCTAGTCCAATAGGCAGTGATGTAGGGTTAGTGATGTGGAACTGGAGTTTAGGAAAGAGACTGAGACTAGATACATACATACCTCTAGAAGTCATCATCATAGAGATGATAATCAAACCTAGAGAAGCTGAAGTGGACATTAAGAGAATAAAGAGAGAAGACTCAGGCCAGAGCTTTGAGGAACACCCACAGTTGGGAACATGATTGAGATGAGCCAGCAAAGGAGTTTGGGAAGGAGCCATTAGAAAGGAAGAGAACCAAGAGGTAATAGTGTCATGAAAATAGAATATCTAGGAAGAAAGGTGCATTATAATGATCAAGAAGAATGGAGGCTAAAAAAATACCATTAGCCATGACAATTAAAAGTTTATTGGAGAAAACAGGTTCAATTGTGTGATAATACTGAATGGAGGCAATGAAGGTAGACAGCTTTGAGGAATTTAGCAGAGAAAAGGAGGTGAAGTGGATAATAGGATCTAGTGAGAATTTGAGGGGACACTGGATATGTTTGAAGGCAATAAAGAAGAAATCAATAGCTGGGGAGAGGTTAAGGGAAGGAAAGTGAACTACAAAGTGAACACAGTCAGAGTTACAATCTGCTAGAAAAATTGAAGGGGTTGGGATAAAAAAGTACATATAGGTAAATTAAGTCACAAAACAGTTCTGTTTATAATGCTATATTTAAGAGAAAGTCACATTTTCTAAGGAAAATTAAAAATGGATATTTTGCAAAAAGCTAGTATTCCATAATTTTCTAGATTAATAAACATTTTAAATTCCATACTTTCCCTTCTTTCTGAACAGGTTAAAAGATCAAGAAACCTAGGTAAAATGGAGTCGCGTCTTGAAATAGAGACCCCCGACCAAAATCTAATGGGGTAAGTGATAAAGATGTTTCATTCTGTGAAAGATCTATTTAGCAACAATAATGAGCTTACATTTAGATAATACTTTTAAAATCCACAAAGTCTTTTTCTCACAATACTTCACCAAGATAGGTAGTATCAGTTATCCCCATTTTTATAGATGAGCAAACTCTGGGCCAGAGAGATGAAACAGCTTGCTCATATACACAGTCAAAAAGTGGCAGAACTGGGACTTCAGCAAACCCAGCTCTTCTGGCTTTAAGTTCAATGTTTATTTGTTTTGGACTTTTATTAAAGGAGAACCTTGATTGTAGTAAAAAGAACAATGGTGTAAGATTAAAATTAATATCCAATAACTCCAATTATTATATTTTATATTTATTAATGATCACTTGAAGTAGAGGAAATAGAAAGAACAAAAGTAAAAAAAAAAACAAAACAAAACCTGAGTAAAGAGAAGTTTTTCCCAACCACATTAGCAGGAGAAGAGCAAAGAGAGGGCAGGGTTACAGAAACTTTATATCCAAAATGTAAGGACATAATGTGAGGATGAAAGTGGGATTCTGGTAAATGGAGTCCTGGGGTGCAAAATTCTAATTACACAATGGTCTTGAACTAGGGAGATCACTATAGTTTTGTTCTTCCATTAACTAGCAGGATGTCATTGGGGAAGTTAATTAAGCTTCTCTAACCTTCAGTTTCCTCATGTGTAAAATAGGGATAATACTAGCATTGCTTACCTTATGAGGCAGAGATGAAAGTATTTATAAGCTACAAAGTGATATGGATGGGAACTACTTTTAAAGTAAGGTGAACACAAGGTTTTTCATCGGCCACAGTATAGCACTAAAATTGGATGTTGGTTTTGTGTATATATCTGCTCATTTACATGTATTTATATATATGCACATGTGCTATTGATGTGATTAATATATAATATTCTATAGAATGCAGATATAATATTAAATGTATGTATATGAAGATTAAGTGAAGAAAGCAATATCATTGTTTACCTTCTCTGGCTTGAATTCTGGAATTTTTCTTCCTTGTTCCCCTATCTGTCTCACTTTCCATCTTTCTTACCACCCCCTACACACACATAAGATTTTATATATACACAAACACACACACACACACATATATGTATTTGAATATAGGCATTCCCTTCTACATCTCAGGACTTTGGGGTTCAGTGCCCCTGTGATCTGGAAAACTTGTGTAAAAATTTTTGGCCCTTCATTTATACCAGAGAAGTTTGAAATTTTCTTTCTTTTATGGGTTGCTTATAGTACCTTGTGGTAAAATTTGGGTCATAGGCTATATATTTTCTAAAGTTTTTTTTTCAGGGCTATTTTCCTCCTTTGGTGTCAACATGCCACTCAGTATCACTTGTAGCTCCAAAAAGCTGTAGCATTCATAGTGGCCATATGCTGGTAAAATGTTTAAGCAGTTTACTAGGTTGAGGGCAACCAATAGTCCTCAAACCAGTCATGATTTAGAGGAGTGACTATCCCAGGCTGAAGCAAGGTGCTACAGAGTGCTCAGAGGTTGGTTAAACATTGAAGAAGCCAAGGTCATCCACTACATCCAAGCAATCACCAGTCATCATGACTTTTGTCTTGCCACTGAACTTCAATGACTCTGGAAGAGAGGATGAGGCTGATGACTTTGTAATTTCCTCATTTAAATTCAGTTCATGCAGAAGTCAAGACATCACCGCATGATGTCATTGATCCTCTTTGAAAATGAAGGATGAATGACAACAACATTTGTGTGTGTGTTTGTGTATATATATGCATAATTTATAATACATATATAAAGTATATATATGTAATTTCTCCACTAACCTATAACTAAAAGTTATCATTTCCTACAATTATAAATGTAGGCAAGAAGATATTATGATGAGAAGGGATCCATAGTTTTCCTGAGACTTATCAAAAAGACTGCCTCTGATATCTCTCTGTCTGTCTGTTTGTCTGTCTGTGTCTGTCTGTCTGTCTGTCTGTCTGTCTGTCTCTCTCTCTCTCTCACACACACACACACACACACACACACACACACACACACACACACACAGATTAAGAAAACTTGGTTTAGAGAGAGAGGAGAGATGACCCAGGACAGAATCCTGGGAGAGAGTAAAGAAAAGCTATTGAATAAGATGCTGCAATGAAGCCTGAGAAATATCAGTCAAATGGATAGGAAGAGAAATTCACAACAGAGCAGTGCTAGGAAAACCCAGTAGGGGAAAAGTGTTTATTCAGGAGGGGGTTGTTAACAGTGTTTCCCTACAGAGAGATGGATGATGAAGCTTGAGAAAAGACCACAGTTTAGCAACTAATATATCTTTAGTCACTTTGGAGACTATAGTTTCATCTGAATGAAGGGGATGGAAGTCAGACTTCAAGTAGTATAGAGAAGTCAGAAAGGGAAGGGTGTAAGTCAGCTTTTACTGGGAGTTTGGCAGTAAAAAAGGTGGAGCAATATAAAATCACTTGAAAAAGATGGTAAGATCAAATGATAGGTTTCCAAGGATGAAGGAGATTTGGACATATTTTAGGAAGCCGGGAAGGAGTAACAAATAAAGAAAAAGAAGATTAGAGTAACAGACAGACTTTGTAATTATGAACGAGCTTGGCATGAAGAAAAGATGAGAAAATTAGTATGTAGTGTTGCCTGCCATGTTGGTGTCATATCGATGCATTGATTTTTCCAAGATGTTAGGTTTTTTTAATTATTTTTTTCAAATGGGAAAATATATGTGGCAGAAGGCATCAATAAACCTTAAATCAATGAACCTTAAAAAAAGAGAGAAAGAGAAAGGGATGATCAAAAAGGACAAGCTCACTGAGGAGCTAAGAGGAGATGGGATCATAGGCAGAAGTAGAGAGAGGAGTTGGCTTTGGCAGGGAGCACTCTTTTCAAGACTGAAGCATCAGTAGGAGAAGAGAATGGGGAATGATAGTAAAGGCAAGACCTAAATTCTTTGTTTTGCAAACATTCAGAAAAATAGAGGGAAGATTAACTGGCTTTTCAAGCATCAGGAAATTTAAAATCATAGGAAATGCTGTGAATTATCACAAGGGAAGTGAACCCTATCTTCTTTCTGATTTAGTCTAGACCACTGTTAACCATTTCTGCAGTGGTTGTCTAAGGTTCACAAATTGATGGATAGGGGAAAAATTATATTGCACTTTAAGTATTAATTGCTTCAGTAACTACTATCTATGTACACATTTCTTTATTTCATAAACTCATAATCGGAATATTCAGGGTAGAAGATACCTTAGAGATCAATTAGCTCTGATTTCTCATTTCACAGATGAGGTAACTGAAGCCCAGATAGCTTAATTGACTTATGGAACTATATAGCTTAGTCCTTTTAGAGCCTATACTGGGAACTCAGATCTCTTAATTTCTAGGCCAGTACTTTTCTCACCATATTACACTGTTGAGGACCATAAATATACCAAGTACAGAAAAGTGACAAGCAGCTCTTTCAGACTATAGTTTTAGACTTAGGAAGGACCTCAGAGATTATCTAGTCTAGCCCCCATATTTTGCAGATGGGGAAACTGAAGCCTAATACAACTATTTGAATTTCTTTTTTGTGGATTTACTTTATTTTTTAAAATTATTTTAATAACAAATTTCCATGTAAGTTTTCCAAAGTTATTTGTTTCATATTGTCTTCCACCCTTCTTCCTCCTCCCTTCTAGAGCTGACAAGAAATTCAATCTGGGTTAGACATGTACTATCACATAAAACATATTTCTCATGGATTTACTTTAAAATTTGATCAGAGAAGAATAAATACTTAGCTAAATCTGTAAGGTTTGAACTCACTTTTTCCTGAAGTCTAGAATTTATTAATTGCCTTCTGCCTACTCCTTTCCCTTAAGCTCTGATTGGTCTGCTTTTTGTTATCCTATTAATATTTAAAGGCCCAGAACAGAGGCCACCCTCTCTGTATGAAGTCTACCCTTATCCTCATAGATTGAAGGGATTTTACTTTCTTAATTCATATCATTTTAAAAATAAATTTTATTCACATCTTTTTTATTTTTACATTGCCTAGAGGTCACTGAGTATATCTTCCTTTTTCCTCTTGCAGAAAGTCATCCCATATAACAAAGAATGTTTTTAAGAGAAAAAAACAACAACAGGAAGAGCAAAGTAAATTAATACATTAAAAAAGTATGAAAAAAAATGCAATACTCCAAACCCATAAACTTTCCACTCTTGAAAAGGAGTAGGAAAAATATCTTTTCTTATCTCTTCTTTGGAGTTATACTTGTTCTTTATGATTTGGTAATAGTCACTTTTGATTTTTTTTGTGGCTGATAGTCTTTTCATTTACATTATTCTAGTTGTGTATATTTTCTTGACTCAGCTTACTTTACTTTGTTTTAGTTCACATATAAGTCCATGCTTTTATGTTTTTGTTATATTCATATTTTCTTGCGGCATGAGAAAATTTCATTACATTTGTACAACAAATCATTTAGTTATTCCTCATTGGGATACGTATTTTCTTTCTACCCAGTTCTTTGCAAAAGAATGTTGATCTTTGCACAAAAAGTATTGCTATAAATGTTTTGGTATATACAGGGACTTTTTTCTTATAGTGACTTCCTTGAGGTATATGTTTCATGAAGGAATTTCCTATTTATCTTATGGACATTTGCATACCAAATTGTTTTCCAACATGTTTAACTTGATTCATAGCTCCACCGAAAAAGCATTACTGTGCAAATTTTCCTACAATCCCTCCAACAATATTCTCATATTTTAATATCTTAGCCTGTTTGCTGGGTATTAAGGGAAACCTCAGGGAATTTGGATTTTTTGCTTTTCTCTTTTTATTTAAATGATTAAGAGTATTTTTCAATGGTTTATCATTTTTCTTTTGAAAACTGTATCCTTTGACCTCTTATCTACTGGGACTAGCTTTTGTCCTTTTATATTGCTATATATAGATGTATAGGTATATGTCTCTTAGTTGTTTCTATGCTCTGAATTACTAATCCTTTCAGGAGAAATTTTTTCCATTTGATCACTTAATCTAGATTCATTTTATTTGTCCAGAAACTTTCAATTTCATATAATCAAAATTATCTACTTTGTCTTTTGTATATCTACCATGGTTATGAACAGCCTATGATTGTCTCTTCTGATTTTTTTATGATAGCTAACATTTAATATTAAAGTCATCATATTGAATTTATTAAGGAATATTATATATGAGATGATCTAAGTTTATTTTCTGAAGGCTGTGTTCCAGATATTCAAGCAGTTTTAGTGAAATAGGTAGTTCTTTCTTAAGTAATTTTTTTCCAGTTATTGAATACAGTATTAAGTTTAATTTCACCCCCTGATTTTTCCCTTGATGATTTGGCAACTGCTGCTTTATGATAATTTGAGGTCTTCTTAAAAGTGCTTTTTATCTTTTCCCCATTTTAATTATTTTTCTTCATATTCTAGGTCTTTGGTTTCTCCAAATGAATTTTATATTATTTTATGGAATTCTGCAGAGTATCCCTTTATAGTTGAATTGGTATAGCATTAAAACTGGAAATTAACTTTGGTAGTATTGTCATTTTAATAATATTTGCATAGCTCTACTATGAGCATTAAATATTCCTCCAGCTATTTAAGTTGTTCTTTAAGAAGAACTTTGTAATTAAATCTATAAAAGCATTTGGTGTGCTTGGTAGATTGATCAACAAATATTTTATATATTTTGTAGTTAATGGGACTTCTTTATTATTACCTTTTGGATTTTGTTATCATATAGTAATGTGATTTTTGTGGGCTTATTTTGTAATCTGCAATTTGCTGACATTATTGTCTTAATACCCTTGCTGATTCACTAGGTTTTGCTAATGCTATCATGCCATCAGAAAATAGGAATAGATCTACCATTTTCTATTTAATATGAATCTGTCATATTTAAATTTGTAACATGTAGTATATTTAATCAGTGTTTTATTATATTTTTAATACTAATTTATTTTCTAAAACCCTTACCTTCTGTCTTAGAATCAATACTGTGTATTGGTTCCAAGGCAGAAGAGCAGTAAGGGCTAGGCAAAGGGGGTTAAGTTACTTGCCCAGGGTCACACAGCTGGGAAGTGTCTGAGGCCAGATTTGAACCCAGGACCTCCCATCTCTGGGCCTGGTTCTCAGTCCACTTAGCCAACATGTTGCCCTCTTAATACCAGTTTTTAAGGTTCTTGAGGATAGAAACTATTTTTGATTTATCTTGAGAAGCAGCAGGAACTTGTGGCTTGACTTAGAATCAGGAAGAATGAGACCCAAATTCTCTCACTGAAAATAGCTATTGAACCATGGACAAATCATTTAAGCTCTTTAATTCTCAATTCATCTTTAAAGTGTGCATTAAGATTTCTACAATATCTGCCTTACAGTGAAGTTATGAGGCTTAAATAAAAAATAATTTACTTAAAATAAAGTACTTTGTAAACTTTTAAGCACTATATAAATAGCAGTTATTATTATTACCTTTGAATCTCTTGTATTCTGTGGCACATACTATATGCAAAACCAAAAATCTGTTGAGTTAATTTGTTGAGAATTGAGTACTCTAAATTTGAGTACATATTAATCAGGCAACAAAATTCTTTGGGCAAAGTGCTATGGGAAATACTGAAAGAGATTATTTTCTGATTGAGGAGATATCTAAAAACATGAAAAATTCACAATACAGTGCAATTAGCTGATTAGGTATATTAGTAATGCAAACAGAATGCATTATAGGAGTTCACAGAAGGGAGAAATCACTATGGGATGACATGTTTGAAAGGTCTTTATGGAGAAAATGACAGGAGCTAGTTGTGAGGTATGAGTAAGATTTGTATAATTAGAGGAGAGGGCAATTTAGGGTGGGTGAATAATATTAGCAAAGTGCAAGGTGTAGGAATTTATAAGTTTTTTTTAACAGGAAAATGGGTAGATAGATCTGTCTAGAATATAGGGGTTCATGTAGGGTAATAATGCACCCTGAGTTCAGAAAGGTAGAAGACAGAGAAGATATAATCATCTTCCTATTCCTTTGCAGAGGGAGGGAGCAGGATTCACAGGTGTGTAATGGTGCTTATAATGTCAGAGTTTTTTCAATGTAGTGAATGCTTCTTCCTGATTTTTTCTCATTTTTCTTTAAAAAATGTATTTGTTTATTAGAGTTGGCTTTCTGGGATAGAACAGAAAGTTTAATAAAGGGAGAAATCTGGACAAAGCAAAGAAAATATATATATATATATAAATACAAATTATTTTTTAAAAAAGATAGGGGCCAGATTGTTGGGGGCCCAGAATGCTAGGTAATGAGTTTAGACTTCATCTTAGATAGTGAGAAGAGACAAAGATCCTTCTATGAGCAGGAATGTTCCTGATAAAAATGATATTTTTTTAAAAGTTTAATCTGATGGCACAGGCAAAAAGATAGAACTTTTTAAAAAAGCTAGTTAACCACCTATTTGAATTGTCCAAGTATAAGGTGATAGCCTTGGCTTGGGAGTGATGAGATGAATTATTGATAATGGAAAAAAAAAGGACATGAGAAAAAAAGACGTGGAAAAGAACATGACATTAATGTTTTGGACCTGGTGATTGGAAATCTGATGGTGTGTTTGAAAGAAATTAAAAAGTTAGGAATGAGAACAGATATTTTGGAAATTTGCTACTGATTTGCAGAGCAATATAGCTTACTTCTCAATTTCTTTAGTTATAGGATGAGCTCTAAGGCCCTTTTCAACTCTTAAATTGCACAGTTCTATGATGAAATCAAATTTGCCCATATTGACTTTGAAGAGAGAGTGAGACATTCAAGTGAACATTCCCAGCAGAGAAGTTGAAGCTTGATATTAAAGCACAAGAGATAGGCTGGGAATGGAGATGTTGATTTGGAAACCAATTAGATAAAGGTGAGAGTCAGAGCTCTAAGAATGGATGAGATCTCCAAGGAACCAAGGAATGGAAGAACTAAGGTTGTAGGAAAAAGGAAGGTGACATATTTATCAGGCACCTATATGTGTTATATGTATATGTGCTAAGTGCTAAGGAGAACACAAGTATTAAAAAAAAAAGACATAATTCTTCTGTTGACATAGCTCAAAGTCATCTACTAAACAGTTTAGCACTTGGATGTACACTGTATTGCTCATTTTTTTTTTCTGATAGAATCATGAATTTTTCTTTTTTTAAGTTTCTAAGGTGTTAATTTCAAATTTTATAAAACCAAATGAAAGAAGCATTTCCATATATAAAGAAAAAGATTATACAAATGAAAATGAGATTACAAATCTCCTATATTTAGCTTACTTTTTCCTCATATTTACATAATAATTACCTAGTGTCCCAGCCCTTCCCCACCTTCCCTGCATCACAAAAAAATATCATCAAGGTGGCCAACATGCACATATAAATTGAGTCTTTCATATTTCATCTTTCAATTTCTTTTCTGGAGGTAACATCACAGTTTATTCTTCCAGGACTCATTCTGTAGCTGTGTTTATTGTTCTTTTGGTTATACTTATTTCACTGTTCATTATTTCATATTGTTCTTTCCAAGTTTGCTTTTTTTTTTTAAACCAGTTATTTCTTATGGGTCAGTAGTATTCCATTATAATCATACACCACAATTTGTTTAGCCATTCCACAAATGATGGGCATTCCCTCATTTTCCAATTTGCCATCACAAGGAGACCTGTTATAAATATTTTGGTGTTGGATGCCAGCTCTAGAAACAGCTCATGGGTCGCTCATACCCAGGTGAGAAGAATATATTCTGGGATTACAGGAGGGTCGATACTGACAAAGAACCTTCCAGACAAGTCTCTGAGCAGTGACAAAGTTTGATGCATTGGGGTACACACTTTATAGGGGAAATGATGTAGGCTAAGGGATTAGGTAAGCCTCTTGCAGAGACAATGGTTAGTGATGATTTCAAGATAAGGATAATGGATATAAATTACTTCAGTGATTCTCAGCAGGATTTTTCTATAGGCAATAGATCAATATATCAAATGTGTGACTCCCTAACTGGGTTTCTCATGGAATTCTTGCATCAGTAGTTTCCTGTCAGGACATCTGGTATTTGTGAAGGGGCTGGATTAAGTTCTCATGCTGGGTGAGAGTGTGGGGGAAAGCTATGTGTCTGGCTCTAGCTAGCTGATGGCTCTAATTTTATTGGGACCCACTCTCACTACTGGGGGTTACATCTGCTCCCTTTTTATTTAATTTTAACAAATGAAGGCATGGTAAGTGAGTATATAATTTGTATGGATTGTGTAAGGTGAGAAAGCTAAATTCCAATTCTATTGGTTTAGAAATGTAGCTTTTGAAATTTCATTTTTTTTTACTAGGACTTTTTTTCAGAATGTGTCTCAGAACATGCTGTGTGCTGACCATAGTGTTTTGTCATAGGCAGACATTTCTCCATGGCTTTTGTGTGGATACTAAAATGACTTCCCCCTCAGAGGTCTTTCTTGGACTCAAAATCACATGGTCTAATCCCAGGGTTACTAAGATGCCTCCCCAACAAGGCATTTCCTCTGAGCTTTTTACATAGCCTTAGTTGAATTGTTAGGCTTGTTATGGCTTTTGTTGAGACTCAAGATCCTTTTGCTTTTATGACAAGCATCATCTATCACAGCTTAAGAGAGCTACTCTTATTAGGTCGGTTTCTGTTAGCATCCAATTCTTGGTTCCATAAACCAAGCAAATTTTGACTACTTATGAGTTAAATTTCTTTAATTTCTAAGTGTCTTATTATGTTACTAAGGATCATGTTCTGTTATGGAGTAATATACTAGGGTTTGGCACATATCTTTTCTTCCAAAACAAATCTGCAATAAGTGTTTAGTGTAAGATATTTGTGTTAAATCTTGCTAAATGTGGATTTATTATGCTATGCTATCTTCTGGTGGGATGTGTGAGGTGGGATTGAGCTACTAATAGAAGGGGAAATTCATTTGAAAACTTACATTTGATACAGAAATAGTTATAACTAATCAGAATACAAGGCTGTACATCATTATAAGTTACATTTTTCAAGGTAGCTGAACCACAACAATAGTAATAATTGGACTAGGGTTAATAGTTAAGATTGATCAGTCTTAAGGAGGCTTGCCACCTCCAGGGATTGCTCTGCTGTGAGAACTGTTCTTTTGGCTTGTCTCCAAATCATGGGCCTTGGTGACACCAATCTTTGGAGTTTTTTCATATTCAACTGTTTCTAAAAGGTTTTCATATTCAACTGTTTCTAAAAGGTTTTCATATTCAACTGTTTCTAAAAGGTTTTCTGCTGTGGGTGTTCATTTCCTGTAAAAACAAAATCTCGACCCCCATATGATAATTCTGGGTTTTTTGTTTTTCAGTTGGTTGGTTGGTAAATAGGTTACTCCAATTCATGTTTAGTGATTATACAAATGAATTAATTTAGAAGAGATTCATTGTAACTCCAATTGAAACAAAAACTTGGGGTGGGGTACAGTCTCTTAAGTAGATAGTGGAACATATTTGATTGCTATACACATTCAATTTCTGTGGCTTTAGTTATTATTTCACTTTGTTTTGATTATAATAATTTGCTCTGAAAGAAAAAAGCAGGGAAAGAATTAAACAGTTTGACTTCAGTTAAGAGTCAGAGTTCTTTCCTTTTAAATGGTGGATACAGTTCAATGATCTATCAGACAACTATACCTGAATTCAAAACTCAAAATTAATATTAGTTGCAATTCCAAAAACTTTTACCTTAAATAACAAATCTCACCAGTTGCATCTTGGAACTGAAAAGTTCCCAAGATTTACAGATACAATGAAAAGTTTTGACAAGTCATTATAGCCAATTTTCTTTCCAATAATTTTCCAGTTTTTTCTTTTTCAATACTCACTAACAATGCTTAAGTTATCTGGCAAATTCTTCACAATTTGTACAGAAAAAGGGTTAATAATTTTGTTGGAAGTTAAATTTCCACTAACATTGTCTTGATTAGTGATGGCTGGTACAGGGGCTGGTCAGTAACTTGGAAGAGAATCAATATTATCTTAATATATAATGTAATATTTTTTGTACACTGTTGTAACCAATTTACCTTAAACTTTTAGGTTACAGTATAAATCATATTTCATTGTAAGTAAAAATGATCAATTTCTAACAATCTACTTCTACACACAGCTTACATTTAAACACATATTTTCAGTTTTTCAGTCATATTTGCATAAATTACATATTTTGGTAATGCTCAATATATAACAATTTTGTCAAAAATCCAATACTTATGGCTGCTTAGGTTGCAGTATTATTTTCTATACCAGATCAAAATTCAATGAGGCTGTTAATTAACACTTAGGTTTTAAATTTGCTGTGAAGAAGGGGTTAATAAATTTGTAGGAAGTTTTAAATCTTTTGCAATATTATCTAAAATGTATCCTGATTGTGATTTATTTTGGCTTTGTATACTCTCAAAGGATATTGATTTAAAACTTCAGAATTTTCAAATGGATACTTCAAAATATTTTTACCTAATTGATTAAATTTCATCAATAATGTTCTGATAGAACATTTATTGTATGTATTTTGCACTAGATTTTTCATTCCTTGTCTTCTCTTTACCCTTATAACAAACAGAGGAAATGTAATTACACTTAATTGTTTACAATAAATAGTTTTTTCCCCAAGTCCAATATGATTTCTGGGCTGGTCAAATTTTTCTGGTCATATGCATTATTCATTTACACTGTTCATATCTCACATTTATCCTTATCCCATTTGGTAAAAAATAAATCTTCTATACAATATAGCTGCATACATACTTCATTTTTAACATTTTACCCATTGATAATTTGTGTTTAAATACATGTTAATCTTAAATGGCATTTCACAATAACAGATTAATAATATTTGAACTTCTCTTTCCTCAACATCTTTAATTTTTACATTTTGATCTCAATTCCAGTCTACCCAAATAACCCTTTAGGGATGGTCAGACAATCAACACAGTAGGCATCATTTGACTAAGATTTAGTATCTTAAAGTTTAGTTTTAAGTTGCCATAATAGATTTTAATTTTTGTTTTTTGTAATTTTTTTGGAATGAGGATAACCATTTAAATTGAATCAGATTTTTTTATAGAATGTGTGATCATTTTCTAACTTTGAAATTTAATAAATTGTAATTTTGGAAATTTTTGGAAATGTAGAAATCTTTAGGGAATTTCTAAACAATTTTTTCTTTGTATTAACTCTTTTCTCTATATTTCTTTTTCATTTTTATAAGTGATACTAAAATGTTTAATTTAAACCAGTTTTTAATTTAAACCAATTCTTCTTTAATATTTTACAATATTTTACATTTTTTACCACTTAGTAATATCTTCAGTTTCCCCCATTTTTATTTGAAATGTGCATTTCAATTGTGGTAAATTAGGGAAACCTGCACTTTTTGAACAATATTATGGATGTTATAAATTTAATATTAACTTCTTATTCATTTTTACACTTTACAGAGCTTGAGTTGGTACAAGTTTCTTAAGCAAGTACACATTTCAGTGGTCACTGTACTTCTCTGAGTCATTGTTTTACAGGTGACTGTACATAATTATGTTTTAACAAATTGCATGTTGATCCTCAGATCATGAATTTCTTCTCATACATTGCACATACTTTTAAAGTAATTTTAAAATCCTAATCAAGTACAATACTGTTTAAATTTCCAATTTATAATATACCAAATTTTAATGCATATATCATTTTTATATTTCCAATTTTTGAAACCCTAATGTTAATTATATTATTACCTGTTGCTTAATATAGTAGTACATGTTTTTAAGTAAAAATTTTATGTGTTCATATGTCTATCCCAAATTTAGGTCATATAAAATCTTCATATTATATCACATACTTTAATAAATCAATATTAAATTCTTATATACTTTATACTCATTTTTTGTGATTCTGAAATTCAGTTTGACAAGCATTTGTGGTAAGACTAATAATTCAAAACTATAATCATTATACATTGCAAGTCCTAATGGATAATTTTTTTCACTATAAGGTTTGTACATTCTTAAATTTTGCTGAAATTCTAGTTTTTAATTGGTAGCCAATTATCACAATGAATGAATTTACACTGTACCATCAGTGCCTATGCAAATCCATAGCAAAATTTTCAAGTTATATATAACAATCTTTATTATTAAATCTAACTGAAAATCAGATCAAATTATGAGTTAATTGTGGGATGAAATTATCACTTTCTTGTCTTTATCATCTCTACTTTCTTCCCCCTCAAGGCCAACAAGGAGGAGAGAGAAGAGATGTCTGACAATTTTGCATAGTTGTAATTGTGTGACCAATTCACTTATCTTGGAGTTTAGGAGACCCCAAAATCCACAAATTCCATTAAAAATGTTGTTTTTTAAATTCCCAAACGGCCTCAGTCTGTCTCCTCCATTTTCTCTGGATCAAACTGAAGAAGGCAGAGAGAGGGTCACCTCTTTTAAATGAGGTATATTTTCCCTAAAATGTAACCCTCCCATTGTGTGCACAGACAACATACTGACAATACAGACGTATCACGGAACATAGAACATAGACTGATCACAGACAACATATTCTGAGTATTTCATTCATTCTCTGACAACAGAACATAAAATTATGTTATTATGAAATAATAATTATAAAATTATTCTTTTCATTCTGGCATAAAGATCAATTGTTATAAATCATAGCTATACTATTAAATAAATCTGGGGGAGGGGAAAGAGGCTCATAAATAATGAAGGAAGGAAAAGAAAATAAAAGAACACTTGGAGGCATAAGAAAATTGGAATTGTCAATGTAGTTATCAAATTCTTGCTCCTTTTATGGGGCAGCAGTGAAAAGATTAATTTGAACAGGCTTTTTACATTTCAAGAGTTAGTCAGAAAAGGGGTAAACTTTTGTAAGAAGTTAGGCTGACATTTGACAAATCTTAGTTCTAAATTACTTTTCATGCTTCAATAGATTTCCTAAAACACACTTTTCTTAAAGTTTCAACTAACCTGTAGTAAGATTTACGGGCTAGTTTCAACTATATCTCCTAGCAATTTTTTGAAAGTCATTAAGAATTTTAAAATGTTCTGTGTTTATCACTAATGACTGTGGGTAGGACCAGTTTTTCTGGCTAAAAAAAAAATGTAGAGTTGCTAGCCACTTCTGGAAGGGGGGTGGGGTTAAGGAAAAACTTTTGGTCATTTTGAATTTGCTGTTTCTGAGAGACTGCCTTTTCTTTGGGTAGTTTTAAATTTCCTTTCTGGTTTTCAGCCCTGATCTCTTAATGGGACCTGGTCTAAAGCAATGTTGGATATAGAGGAGATATTTTTATAGATCCCATAGTTTTACTCCTGGCTATAAAATCCTCTTCTTGCTACCTAAAAATCCTTTCTGCCAAACAGAAAGAGAAGAGTTCTCCTTACCTGGGAAGGTGCTGCGAAATGCCGATATGAACTTACAAACACGTGGGCGCCATTATGTCAGATGCCAGCTCCGGAAACAGCTCGTGGGTCGCTCTTACCCGGGTGAGGAGAATGTATTCTGGGATTACAGGAGGGTCGATACTGACAAAGAACCATGCAGACAAGTCTCTTTGAGTAGTGACAAAGTTTAATGCCATGGGATACATACTTTATAGGGGAAATGACATAGGCTAAGGGATTAGGTAAGCCTTTTGTAGGTACAATGGTTAGTAATGATTTATAAGATAAGGTTAATGGATATAAATTACCTCAGTGATTCTCAACAGGAGTTTTCTATAGGTAATAGATCAATATGTCAAATGTGTAACTCCCTAACTGAGTTCCTCATGGAATTCTTATACCAGTAATTTCTTGGCAGAACATCTGATATTTGTGAAGGGGTTGGATTAAGTTCTCCTGCTGGAGGCCAAGGAGGTAGGAAGCTACATGTCTGGCTCTAGCTAGTTGATGGCCCTGATTTTATATAGGGGCCTACCCACTACTGGGGGCCACATTTTGGAACATATGGGCTCTTTTCCTCTTTTCCCAATCTCCTTGGGCAACAGACCGAACAGTTATATTATTGGGTCTAAGGGTATACACAGTTTTATAACTTTGGGTACAGTTCTAAATTGCTCTTCAAAATAGTTGGATCAATTCATAGCTCCACCAACAGTGCATTATTAGCATCCCTGTTTTTCCATGTATCCCCTTCTATATTTAGAATTGTAAAATTTCAAACTATAAGAGGATTTATATATTACTAATCAATGCCAAGCAATGCCGATTCAGCACCTAAATACAATTTCTCGTATGTGGTAAATGCTTAATTTGGATTGCATTTTACCAAATCTGATGCTATCATTTTACAGACAAGGAAATCAAATAGTTGTCACTTGTCTCAGATAAAGCAAATAATGAAAACAAAAATAAGTTAATGTCAGTGTTGAGATTAGAAATCAGGTACTATGGTTCACTCCTAGGCCACACCATTCCACACCCCAAAAAGAAATTTCAAGAGCCTCTAGAAATCATAATCATCAGGATGGCTAAAATGCTATTATGTTGGATTTTGTCATCATAAATCACTTCCTTCTTGAAGGAAAGAGAAGAAATAAGCACTTATTTAGTACTTACTATATTCTAGGTACTTTGCTCAACACTTTAAAAAATATTTTATTTGGTCTTCACAACAACCTTATTATTCTCATTTTATATATGAGGAAACTGAGACAAACAAAGGTTAAGTAATTTGCCCAGTATCACATGGCTAGTAAGTATATGGGGTCACATTTGAACTCAGTCTCTCTGACTTCAGGACCAACACTCTATCCATTGTGTCCCCCTGTGCCTTGAAAAAAGCAGTGGTCTTTTCTTAGTTCCAGTTTATCTCTCTATTCATAATCAATCAGCATTTGTCAAACTGTCTCTCTTTTCAGAAGCTCTCTTATTCTGTGATCCCTGTAACACCATATTATATACCAACCTCTCTTGTTAGATAGATAGAAAGTGTAGATAAGAATTTATCTTTGTCCTCATAGAGCTTAAATTTAAGCGGATAGATGATCCAAATAAATGTAAAAGTTAGCCAGCAAGCATTAATAGCCTACTATGTACCTGGCTAAGGGTTATGTTGTGCTAAGGTATTGGGAAAAAATAAAAACACAGAACCTGCCAAGCCCCAGCCTTGGCTTCTTACCATCTGCTGCCTTTCCTCCTATTGATGTGCTTTTGAAAGAAGAGAAAAATAACAAAACCATACCAACAGTGACTACTTCATAATTGTTATATAATTTCAATTGGATCTTCACTGTGGCAAAGCAATCATTTTGTGCCTCCCTAATTAATTCACTATTCGACTCAGCACCTTTATCAAATCTTTTCATCCTACCTCAAACTTCACATGACTCCTTTCCTCACCCTGCTTTACCTAACATTTCACTGAAAACATTGAGTCCAATCACCATGAGCTCCAGTTTTGTCTTTCTTTTCATCTCACATCACTCAGATGACTTCCACTGCTGTCTCTTCCTGTTCTATATCACTGGAAGGGGTAGCCTTTCTCCTTGCCACCTTTAGATGCACATGTGACTAAATTGCATGCCATCTTTTCCAGCAGTTTGACTGCCCTTATCATCAATCTTTGATCTCTCCCTCTCTGCTCCCTATTTCCCTGGTATCTACAAACATCGTCGTGACTTTCCCCATCCACAAAAATGCAAACCGTCACTTGTTCTGATGATCCTCACTGGCTTATTAGGTTAGAGTTGTTATGTATTTTTAATATTTCTTTTAGTATCATATAATACTCTTATTTGTTTCCTAAATGTTTTCTAGTTTGAATTTTTTTTTAATTGTTAGTCTCCCCCCCCCCCCCCCGCCCCTTTAAATGTGATTTCCTTTTTCATGATATTTGGAGAACTTTTTCTTTATCTTTGTCACTTTTTAAATAATTTTTAATAATTTTGTTTTATAATTATGTGTGTGGGTGTTTCAGAATTAGCATTTCTCTTTGCTGGTATCCTATTTATCGTCTCTGCTTAAAGCATTTTCTCTACTTAGGCCCTTTAGTACATTGTTCCTTTTTTCCCTTCCCAAATCCTTTGGAATGCCCCTTAACCTTATGTTTATACTTTTTACCTTGTCTTCTAAATACATTTTGCCCCACATGTCTTTTATTTGTTTTGTTTGTACTATTGAAAGTCAAGAGTTTGAAGCAAGGTCCTCTTCACCACCAACTCCCATCCCCAAACAAAGAAGGAGAATTTTCCAGAGTGTGGAGTGAGAAGGAAGGTACCAGTCCAAGTGCTACTGTCACAAATTTCAAGCATCAAGAGCTGCTCCCAAGTTAAGCCTTAGACCCAGTTGTTTGCCTTTTTCATTTCTGGAAGTACTATTTAATCCCTAACTAATAATGAGTAATACTAGAGAGTGACAAATGCTTTTAGCCCCTGACTAGACTTTGATCAGCATGGAGTAGCTGAAGGCAAAGACTGAGATGGCAGACCACATCTGAGGCTTTGTTGTATCCTGGGGGTAGGTTGGGAGAGGTTAAGGAGTACCAGGGATTTGATTCAGGGGAGAGACTACTGCATGTACCTATCTGCAGATGGATTGTTCTTCTAAACCAGATGACTTCAGACCAGCCCAAGGCTGAAGGGGATGGTGAGGGAAAGAGTCCCCCAAACACTATCCCCTTAACCTAATCTGGTAGAGAGATGGAAGGAGCTGTGGAGGAGGTACCAAAGGGGCTAGGTCATTTCCAGCTTGGAGGACTACTGGAAGGCATTACTCATAGGCTGAAGCAGTCATTGTAGTCTCTCCCTGCCTCTTGTTGCCTCTCTTGACTTTCCTTTTTCCCCCTTCTATTCTTATTTCTTCCCTCATTGTTCTTAGAAGAATTTGAATTTCAGTAGCATTTCATGATTAGAAGGTTTCAGAAGAAGTATCTATTGACTTCTTTTACTGCTCAATTATACCAGAAGTCATCTAAGTATCTATTATAGATGTGTTAATGACACTGCCATTCTCACTGAAATCTTGGAATCATCTTTGGCTCTAGTTTTCCCAAGGGTATTTTTAAACACCTTAAGAGCAAAAACCAGTCTATCATTTTTCTTTATTCCCACATGACTAGTATTGAACTAAGCACAGAGTAGGTATTCAATAAGTACTTATTGGTTGAAGGATCTTGAATTACTCTCCAAATATTACATTTCCCTTTGCCTTGAGCTTACCCTTTCCACCATCCCTGAATTGAGCTGAGAAATCTTTGTCATTGCTACGTAAGTTTTACAATTCCCATAGTTATTCACATGAACAAAAGATTGTAGGCCAGCTTTGAACAGGGAGATATAGAGATGGTAGATGACAGGTATAGTATGTGGGCTTTGTCAACACATGTGAATTTACATGAAATTAATTAATCAGGAAACATTGATTAAGCACTTGCTATGTGTTAGGCACTGTGCTTTGGTCTGGGGACTATGACAATGAAAGTGAAATATTGTCTCGTATTTAGAAACTTATGGTCTAATAGGAGGAAACAACACACACACACATATACACACATATATGTGTACATAGTATAAATGTAGAAAATAATACCAAGCAGTTTGGAAGTTCAAGAAATGCTTCACATAAATCAAACTAGGGATCCCCATAGCAGATTGGTGAAGCCTATGGATTTCTTCTCAAAATAATGTTTTTAAATAAATAAACTGCATGGGATTACAAAGAAAACCAGTGATTGTTGTAAAAATATTTTGAAAAATAAGTCATGGATTCCAAGTTAAAGAACTGATATAAGATGATACTGAATCTGAGTCTTGAAGGCAACCAGAGATTCCAAGGGACAGCAATGAGGAAGGAAGTCACATAATGTCTCAACTTCTGAGCATGGAGGGCCACAGAAGGCAAACAATGCAAAGGCAGGAAGATAGGAGACAAGGAGTGTTGTGTGTGTTTGAAATGGCTACTAGGCCAATATGGTTGGAACACAGATTGGGTTAGAAAAGAGTAATGTATAAAAAAGAGTAGATAGATTGGGGTGGTAAAGGGCTTTAAACACCAGAGGAGTTTGTATTTATTCTAGGATAATAGGTAGCCATTGTAAAGGAAGAACATGGTCAGACTTACATTTTAGGAAAATTATTTTGATTGCAGTGTGGAGGATGT
Source organism: Monodelphis domestica (assembly GCF_027887165.1). NCBI lineage: Eukaryota > Metazoa > Chordata > Mammalia > Didelphimorphia > Didelphidae > Monodelphis > Monodelphis domestica. The sequence goes on along the minus strand of NC_077230.1, from coordinate 266,838,409 downwards.
TTTGGAATGATAAAAGGCAATAATTAGGAAAACCAAATAGTAGGCTATTGTAGGAATCTTGGTGAAAGGTGAGGAGAACCTTAAACTGGTTACATGATTGATGAGGAACTAGGTATGTATGTTAAAGTATGTTGTGAAGATAGAAACAACAAGATTTGGCAACTAATTAGATGAGGTGTCAATAAAAACACTGGGAGATTTGGAAAAGGAGTGTGTTTTGAGAAATATAATTCTGTTTTGGATATACTGCATTTGAGATGCCTTTTTGGATAGTTGTTGACATGGGGCTAGAAGTTAACATCACTGGATGTCTGTTGGGTGCTGCAAAATGAATATCTTGTAGATTCTTTTAACTTTCCTCTCCAGTTTACCCTCCATACAACTGCCAAAACCATACTCTGCTCAAACATAGTCTGTGACTCCATTTTACCTCCAAAAGAAAATACAAAGTCCATAGGCTAGCATTTAAGGCATTCATAGTCTGTCTCCAGCTTACTTTTGTAGCAATATTTCATATTGCCTTCCTTCATGTATTTTGTGTTCTAGCCAAACTGGATTATTATCTTTTTCCTGAGCCAAACATTTAATCTGCTTCTTCCATGCATCTATTTCCCATGCCATGATTGGAATGGATTCTCTTCTTGTTTCCTTCAAAGCTTAAGTCGGGCATAACCTTTTTCATGAAGCCTTCTCTAAACCAATCTCCTATTTGTCCTTTCTTCATCTTTAAATTATTTTTATCTCTGTGTATATGTATGTGTATACATAAACACATGCACACACACACACAACAGTAGTATCCTGCAGTAGAATATAAGCAACAAAAGAGTTGAGAGTATTTCATTTTTGATTTTGTTTAATTTTTTTTTTAAACCTTACCTTCCATCTTAGAATCAATACTGTGTATTAGTTCTAGGCAGAAGACTGATAAAGGCTAGGCAATGAGGGTTAAATGACTTGCCTAGGATCACACAACTAGGAAGTGTCTGAGGTCAGATTTGAACCTAAACCTCCTGTCTTTAGATCTGTCTCTCTATCCACTGAGCCACCTAGCTGACCCCTGATTTTATTATTATTATTAATATTTTGTATTTTTAGTCTCTAGCAAAGTGCCTTACGCATAGCAAATTTTTAAGTTTATTTAATTAATTTAGAATATTTTTCCATAGTTACATGAATCATGTTCTTTCCTCCTCCCCTTCTCTCACCTCCCTCCTGTAGCCAATGAGCAATTCCACTAGGTTTTCCATGTGTCACTGATCAAGACCTATTTCCATATTATTGATAATTGCACTAGGGTGACCATTTGGAGTCTGTATCCCCAGTCATATCCCTATTGAACCATGTGATCAAGCAGTTGTTTTTCTTCTGTATTTCTACTCCCACAGTTCTTCCTCTGAATGTGGATAGCATTCTTTCTCATAACTCCCTCAGAATTGTCCTGAATCATTGCATTGCTACTAGTAGAGAAGTCCATTACATTCGCTTGTGCCACAGCATTTCTGTCTCTGTGTATAATGTTCTCCTGGTTCTGCTCCTTTCATTCTTCATCAATTCCTGGAGGTCGTTCCAGTTCACACGGAATTCCCCCAGTTCATTATTCCTTTGGGTCAATAGTATTCTATCACCGACATATACCACAATTTATTCAGCCATTCCCCAATCAAAGGGCATCCCCTCATTTTCCCATTTTTTGCCACTACAAAGAGTGTGGCTAAAAATATTTTTGTACTAGTCTTTTTCCTTATTATCTCTTTGGGGTATAAACCCAGCAGCGCTATGGCTGGATCAAAGGGCAGACAGTCTTTTAATGCCCTTTGGGCATAGTTCCAAATTGCCTTCCAGAATGGTGGGATCAATTCACAACTCCACCAGCAAAGCATTAATGTCCCAATTTTTGCCACATCCCCTCTAGCATTCATTGCTTTCCTTTGATGTCATGTTAGCCAATCTAATAGGTGTGAGGTGGTACCTCAAAATTGTTTTGATTTGCATTTCTCTAATTATAAGAGATCAAGAACACTTTTTTGTGTGCTTATTGATAGTTTTTATTTCTTTATCTGAAAATTGCCTATTCATGTCCCTTGCCCATTTATCAATTGAATAATGGCTTGATTTTTTGTGCAATTGATTTAGCTCCTTATAAATTTGAGTAATTAGATCTTTGCCAGAGGTTTTTGTTATAAAGATTTTTTCCCAATTTGTTGCTTCACTTCTAATTTTGGTTGTATTGGCTTTGTTTGTACAAAATCTTTTTAATTTAATGTAATCAAAATGATTAATTTTACATCTTGTAATTATCTCTATCTATTAATTTTTTCCCTTTCCCATAGATCTGAAAGGTAAACTATTCTACATTCACCTAATTTACTTATAGTTTCCTTCTTTATATTCAAGTCATTCACCTATTCTGAATTTATCTTGGTTTAGGGTGAGATGTTGATCTAAACCTAATCTCCCCCATACTGTTTTCCAATTTTCCCAGCAGGTTTTGTCAAATAGTGGGTTTTTATCCCAAAAGCTGGGATCTTTGGGTTTATTGGTCACTATCTTGCTGAGATCATTTACCCCAAGTCTATTCCACTGATCCTCCCTTCTATCTCTTAGCCAGTACCATATTGTTTGATGATTACTGCTTTATAATACAGTTTAAGATCTGGTACTGCTAGGCTCCGATCCTTCCCTTCACATTTTTTTTTCGTTATTTCCCTTGATAATCTTCATCTTTTGCTCTTCCAAATGAACTTTGTTATAATTTGTTCTAATTCAGTAAAAAAAAAGTTTTTTTGGTAGTTTGATGGGTATGGCAGTGAATAAGTAAATTAATTTGGGTAGGATTGTCGTTTTTATTATATTTGCTCATCCTACCCATGAGCAATTAATGTTTTTCCAGTTGTTAGATCTAGTTTTAATTGTGTGGAAAGTGTTTTGTAGTTGTGTTCATATAGTTCCTGTGTTTGTCTTAGCAAATATATTACTAAATATTTTATATTGTCTAGGGTGATTTTAAATGGAATTTATTTTTCTCACTCTTGCTTTTGGAAATCTTTGGAAATGCTGATGGTTTATGTGGGTTTATTTTGTATCCTGTAACTTTGCTAAAGTTGTTGATTATTTCCACTAGCTTTTTAGTTGATTCTTTAGGATACTTTAAGTAGTCCCTATCATTTGCCAAGAGTGATAGTTTAGTCTCCTTGTTGCCTCTTTTAAAACCTTCAGTTCCCTTTGCTTCTGTGATTGTTACTGCTAGTGTTTCTAATACAATGTTAAATAATAGAGATGATAATGGGCATCTTTGTTTCATTCCTGATCTTATTGGGAAGGTTTCTAATTTATCCCCATTGCAGATGATGCTTGCTGATGGTTTTAAAATATATACTGTTTATTATTTTTAGGAAAGGCCCTTCTTTTCCCATTTTCTAGTGTTTTCAATAGGAATGAGTGTTGTATTTTGTCAAAGGCTTTTTCTGCATCTACTGAGATAATCATGTGATTTCTGTTGGTTTGGTTGTTGATATGGTCAATTATGTGGCTAGTTTTCCTAATATCAAACTTTCCTTACATTCCTGATATAAATCTCACCTGATCATAGTGAATAATCCTCATGATCACTTGCTGGGATCTTTTTGCTAGTATTCTATTTAAGATTTTTCCTTCTGTTCATTAAGGAGATTGGTCTGTAGTTTTCTTTCTCCATTTTTGCTCTGCCTGGCTTTAGAATCAGTACCATATTTGTTTAATAAAAGGAATTTGGTAGAACTCCTTCTTTGCTTCTTTTGTCAAATAGTTTGTATATTGTTGGGGTTAGTTGCTCTTTAAATGTTTGATAGAATTCACTTGTGAATCCATCAGGCCCTGAGGATTTTTTCTTTGGGGGTTCTTTGATGGCTTGTTCAAATTCTTTTTCTGACATGGGATTATTTAAGAATTCTAGTTCTTCTTCTGTTAATTTAGGCAACTTACATTTTTGTAAATAATCATCCATATCACCTATATTTCCATATTTATTGCCATATAATTGGGCAAAATAGTTCTTAATAATTACCTTAATTTCCTCTTCATTAGAGGTGAGGTTGCCCTTTTCATCTTTAATACTATTAATTTAGTTTTCTTTCCTTTTATTATTAGGTTAAACAGTACTATGTCTATTTTATTTGTTTTTTAAAAGTACCAACTTTTAGTCTTATTTATTTATTCAATAGTTCTTTCACTTTCAATTTTATTAATTACTCCTTTAATTTTTAGGATTTCTAATTTAGTTTTTATAGGAATTTTTAGTTTTTTTAGTCTTTCTAGTTTTTTTAATTTGCATGCCCAATTCATTGACCTCTTCCCTGATTTTTTAATTTATGCATTCAGGGATATAAATTTCCTCCTGAGTACTGCTTTGGCTGCATCCCATAGATTTTGATATGATGTCTCATTGTCTTTCACTTCAATTAAATTATTGTTTCTATGATTTGTTCCAATTGATTTTTTATTTGCCTCTCCATGTACCCTTACTAATTATTATTTTTATTGCATTATGATATGAAAAGTTTGCATTTATTACTTATGGTCTTTTGCATTTGTTTTCCATGTTTTTATGCCCTAGTACATGGTCAGTCTTTATGAATGTACCATGTGCTGCTGGAAAGAAGGTGTATTCCTTTTTTATTTGTTCCTTTTTAATTTTCTCCACATATTTATTAACTCTGAATTTTTTAGGATTTCATTCATATCTCTTACCTCTTTCATATTTTTTTTGGTTTGATTTATCTAGATCTGATAGAGGAAGTTTTGGGTCTCCCACTAGTATAGTTTTACTATTTATTTCATCCTTAAGCTCCAGTAGTTTCTCCTTTAAAAATTTGGATGCTGTACCATTTAATGCATACATATTGAGTATTGCTATTTCCTCATTGTCTATATTATCTTCCCTATCTCTTTTAATCAGATTTTTTTTTAACTTTGGCTTTGTCAGATATTGTGATTGAGACTTCTGCCTTCTTTTTCTCACTTGATGCCCAATAAACTTTGCTCCAGCCTTTTATCTTTACCCTGTGTGTCTACATGCCTCATGTGTGTTTCTTGTAGACAACATATGGTAGGATTTTGGTTTCTAATCACTCTGCTATTTGCTTCTGTTTTATGAGTGATTTCATCCCATTCACATTCAGAGTTATTATTACCATCTGTGTATTCTCCATCATTTTGATTTCCTCTCCTAGTCCTGCCCTTTCTTCTTTCACTATTTCCTTCTACACCAGTTTTTTTTTTGCTTTTAGTCAGACCCCCTAATCCCTACCCTTATTTTACTTCCCTTCCCACCCTCTCCTTTCCTATACCCCTCTTGTTTTTCTTTAGGTTCTTTTAAATTCCTACCTCCTTTTCTTTCCCTCCCTTTTGGTACTCCTCACCCCCCCCCCTTGGCTTTTCCCTCTCAACTTCCCTATAGGGTAAGAAAGAATTTGAAACTCCAATGGATCTAGATGATCTTCCCTCTCAGAGTTGATTCTACATAGAGTAAGGTTTGAGTATTACCTATTAGCACTTTCTTCCTTTTCTTCTTATAATAGTATTCTTTCCATTCCCCCTCCCATGAGCCTCTTTATGTAGTATAATTTATCCTATTTGTCTTATTCCTTCAAGTTTTTCTTGGTGCCATCTTCTATTTTCCTACTTTTCTTTTTTTACATAGCATTTTAAACCACTTACTACCCCAATCACTATCTATGAATAATTCTTCTAACTGCTATGATAGTTAATACAGTTTTTGAGAGTTACAAATATAATTTTTCCATATAGGAATATAAACAACTTGACCTTACTGAAGCCCTTAAAATTTTTTCTCTCTGTTTTGTTTATGAATTTTGTATTTGGGCATCAAATTTTCCATTTAGTTTTGGTCTTTTTTTTTTTACAAATACTTGGAAATCTTCTATTTTGTTAAATCCCCATACTTTCCCCTGGATATATATAGTCAGTTTTGATGGCTAGGTGATCCTTGGTTGTAGACCCAATTCTCTTGCCTTTCTGAATAGCATATTCCAAGCCTTGTGGTCCTTTAGTGTAGAGGCTGCCAGATCCTGTGTAATCCTGATTGGTGCTCCTTGATATCTGAATTGTCTGTTTATGGCTACTTGCAATATTTTCTCCTTAGTTTGGAAGCTCTTGAATTTGGCAATTACATTACTGAGGCTTGTCTTTTGAGGTTGTAGAGGGTGATCTATGGACTCTTTCAATGTCTATTTTGCTCTCTTGGTCAAGAAGATAAGGGCAGTTTTCTTGGATAATTTCTTGGAGTATGATGTCAAGGTTTCTCTATATTCCTGGGTTTTCGGGTAGACCAATGATTCTCAAATTGTCTCTTCTGGATAGGTTTTCCAGGTCTGTCATTTTCTCAATGAAATATTTCACATTTCCTTCTATTTTGTCATTCTTTTGACTTTGCTTTATTAATTCTTGACATCTTGTGAGATCATTAGCCTTTACTTGCCCAGTTCTAGTTTTTAAAGACTGGTTTTCTGCTGTAATCTTTTTGATTTTACTTTTTGGTTTTGTCTATCCTGCTTTTCATGGATTTCAGCAGGTCATTTCTGGTCTTCAAGTTGCTTATCATTTCATTTGCTTTCTGAGCTTCTTTTTCCAAGTGGGAAATTAAACTGTTATTTTCTTTTTGATCTATTTCTCACTTTTCATGCCAAGTTTCTTATATCTTTCTCACTTAGTTCATAATCTCAAATCTGAGCTCCTCAAGAGCTTGTGACAAATTTCCATTTTGGGGGGAAGGTTTGGATTTGTTTTCTTGTTTGTCATCCTCTGCTGTCTCCTCTGTAGTCTAGGTTTTTTCTCCATAGAAATTTTCCAGGGTCAAGATTTTTTCTTGTTTTTTGTTTGTTTGTTTTTGGGTTGTTTTTTTTTTTTGGTAGTTGAAGATTGTAGTTGCTGGGTGTTGGTGGCCACTTCTATGTTAGTTCTTTCTTCCCTTCCCAGTTAGAAGTCTGAGTGAGGAGGGTGTAGGTAGGTCTTTGTATGGAGCTATAGAGTGGTTTTTGCCCTGAAGCCACTTTTCAATCTCCTCAGTGTCTGCTGTGTGAAGCTTCTCTCTGACCTATCTCTGCACCCAATCTCCACGTTCCTCAGCCTCCTGGGGTCCCAAGTCTTGCTGCTCTCTGGGGTAAGTCTGTGGTGCCCTCATCCAGCCCCCCCCCCCAGGAACCTAGCAATTGTCCCACACTCACTTGGACTCTGGCTCTGTAGGTGGAGTGGGGTAGGGATGATCAGCTCACACTCTGGTTGGAGTAATTTTACCCCCTTATAGCATGGAGATACCCAAACCTTTAAGACTATTCCCTATGGAAGAGTTTCTTTACTCATCTGATTTTGGCTTTTGTCCTTTAAAGGTGCTTTATCAATATAGGTATATGGTGAGGAGAGGAAGCCCCTTGCTTCTACATTGTAACCATTTTAGCCCAGAAAGTCCAGAAACGTTTTTAACACTACCATTAAACAACAACCACATAAAAATATTGGTCCTGCCCACTAAGTCACCATTCATGATTTGAATTGATTAGTGAAATTTGTTTTCTTGTTTTACTCAATAAACTGGTTCTAAAGGAAAAGACTTTTTAAAAAGCCCCCCACCCCCAAATGCTCTGAGCAATGGAATATGTGTATATTCCTTAACCAGAGTGGCTACTTTCTTCTCTTCAATATATTATATCTGATATTTTGATTTTTTTTTGCTTAAAAAAAAAAAACCCGACTCCGGTCTCACTACTTCTGATTGTATCTTACATATGCACAAACATAATATGAGTTGCGTTTTTCAAGTGACATTTCCCAATAAAAAGGCATTTGTTTAAGTCTTTCATTTCCCCTTTGTTAAAGTAATTTTTAAAATATAAAGTCTTTTACTTTACATTTAGTTCTGAGACTCTTAGTCTCTCCATTTATCTGTCCCATAGAATCTTGCCATATGATTTCTTTAAAAAATTGAAATACTATATTTACTTCATCTGTCAAATTTCCCTATCTCACAGTAGTCATATTTTTAAAGGATTTTAGCAGCTGAATTTTAAAGGATGAATTGTCCATGATCAAATTCAAAAATGGTTAATTTAAAAATTATGCTTTTTCTGTGTTCTCTGATAATCCTCAATATAATTCAAATTTATTACCATGAAATTTCCATATAACATTCTTCATCATTTAAGTTCAAATCTTTAAAACTCTTAGCTATTAGTGTACCAAATGTAGATCTGGATTCAAAATCCCATGCCACTTAATAGCTATATGTTCTAAACAAATAACTTCTCAGGACTTCAGTTTGCTCATCTGAATAATGAAAGGGTTGGACTAAGTGGTCACTTTTCAGTTTTAATATTCTATTATTTAAAAAAAAACATTCTGTAGAATAGTATTATATTATTTTGTACAAATGTTACATGAATGTAAGACTTTCTTCAATTTGATTAGCTGTTCAGAGCACCAAGAAGTTAGTTTACTTCTCGTCTCTATTTTAACCAACTTTTAAAGGACTTTTTGAGTTCCTGTCTTTGAAAAAGGATTTGCATATTCATGTAGTCTTATGGTGGACTGGACCCAGGATAGAATTTTAACTTCAGCATAGAACCCTGTTCTATAGATAAACAGGACACATAAGATTTTTTCCTGAATGTAGAGAAGAGTGTTAACCATGATGGATAAACAAAGTGAAGAGGTACAAGGCCCTCTTTTGTGGATAGTAATAAGTTATTTTCTATTTTTGTTTATATGTAAAATCTAATACCATTTGGGGTAGTTTTTGAGACTTGGGGAGAGGGGAGCATATACCCAAACCTAGAAAGTTCAAAATTAATCTCTTAAATTTTAAAATGGGCTACAAATTAAAAAATAAATGTGTTAAAATGTGCTAAAAACCATATCTCATCATATAGATATTCTGCTCATTTTCAGGTAAAAGACAAAATCAAGAAATTGGACAATTGCAACTTGAAAGAGTGATAATAGGAAAACATTGATAGATCAGCACACTAGTTGCTAATTCATAGTTGAGCAGCAATATTAAAAAAGAATAGTGAAGTTCATTTTATGTGTATCCAGTCCTATCCTATTCTCCAACTAGACTGTAAGCTCTATAAGGGTAAGGGACTATGTTTTATCTACATTTTATTTCTTACTTGGTATATAGTATAGCAACTGGAAGAACTCCTCACAGAGTTTCCCACACAATGGATCTTCCCATACAAGGATATACTAGATTCAAATTATTCTGTGAGTTTACATCTACTCTAAACCTTAGCTCACAAGCCCCTAATGTGCTCATCTTTCATTTCAACTACTCCTTAGTTGAAATCAAAGGAATTTCCTGAAATAATATAGAAAGAAAAAATGTCAATAAAAGATTTCCTTATCTTTGTTCTCCAAGAATACATTCCATTAAGGCATTAAAGAGAAATGGACACCTGTAGTGGGGAGACACATATGAAGAGGTATACATGTAAAGAAGACGCAAAGGGACACATGTAACAAACTGTGTGGACATTAATTGAAGGACATATGTGGGAAATGACAGACAACTCATGCCTCCAATGTGTCAGGGCTGGTTGCATCTTCTGTTGCTTCTCCTGGGACTGGTCTTGGTGTAGAATTTCTGCTAGGCATGTACTATCAGACATGTAGTTGTTGTTTTCTAGTGGTCTTATGTGACCATTGCTCAGTATTATTTTCCAGGTCCTGTGATGGCTATTGGTTGTGTGGCTTTACTTTGCTTCTATTTTTGCTAGTGTTTTTATCTTGAATGTAATCTCTTCTTCATGGAGAATGAATGAGTACCATCTGCCATCTGCTTTTTATGTTGACAACATAGAGGTTTTTATTTCTTCAGGTTTTAGAGAACCAAAGCACTAACACAAATACGTCATGTCATTGAACTAGGGAGGAGAAGAAAAATACTTTCAGTGGCTTTTTCCCAGCCATGAGAAGAAGCTGATTTATTTCTTAAGAGTCCTAGCTAGAATGACCATGATCTCTCCAGAAAGAGATTCCTCAGCTCTTGGGAACAAAGCTGAAATGACAGTTATTCGGTGATTTCAGACTTAAATCTACTGTTTCTTCATCTGTATTTCCTGGTCACCAAGGACCTACTTCTCAAACATCAAGAGGCACTGTCTGATTTAGGCTAAGAAAGTCTTAATAGAATTTTTACAAAATTGTCACTTGTCAAATGAAGACATAATTAATTGACTTCTTCCAGCTGATCAATTAGTAGTCAAGCAATAAGCATTCATTGTCTCCCTACTAAGTGCCAGACACAATGTTAAATACTGGGGATATAAAAACCTCTCAACTTTCTAATGCCGTGACCCCACAATACAGTTCCTCATGTTGCAGTGAGCCCAAGCCAAATAATTATTTTGGTGTCTACTTCAAAACTGTAATTTTGCTACAGTTATGACTCAGAATGTAAATACCTGATATGCATTATGTATTCTCATTGCTACAAATTGAGAGGTTGAGAACCGCTGCTCTAGAGAAACTTGGATTTCCCTAGGGGGATGCAACTTGTTCAAACAAGAAGTTAGAGAGGTCAAAGGCTTATAGATAACATAGAATCCTTACCTTTATATCATGAATGTTGTATTTAAAAAAAAGATTTAGCAAGCACTGAATACAGTAAGCACCAAATAAGCAAAGGCTTAATTCAAAATAAATACACAGGTACCAACTCATACCTTTCAGATTGGTTAATATGACCAAAAGGAAAATGATAAATGTTGGAGGGGATATGAAAAAATTGGGACACTAATACATAACTGGTCGAGTTGTGGACTGATATAACCATTCTGGAGAGCAATTTGGAAAATTTCCAAAGGCCCATAAAATTGTGCATACCCTTTGACCTGGCAATATCACTCCTACGTCTGTATTCCAAAGAGATCAAAGGGTTGGAGAAAGGACCTGTTTTTACAAACATCTGTTTTGGTGGCAAAGAACTGGAAACTGAAGGGATGTCCATTGATTGGGGAATGGCTAAACAAGTTGTGGTATATGGCTGTAATGGAATACTACTGTGCCATAAGAAATGAATAAGATGATCACAAAAAATCTGGAAAGACTTATATGAAGTGAACAGAACCAGGAGAATGCTATACATAGTAACAGTAATTATGTACGATGATCATCTGTGAATGACTTTATTATCAGTAATGCAAGGATCCAGGACAATGCCAAAGGATTCATGATAGAAAAGGCTGCCCTGGAAGGAACTGATGGAGTCTGAATGCATGTTGAAGTATACCATTCTTCACTTTATTTCCTCCATTAATTTTTCTCTAGTGTGATGTCTCTTCTTTCATAACCTGAATATGGAAATATGTATTATATAAGAATTTATGTACAACCTATGTCATATTAACTGCTATCTTGAAGAGGAGGGGGGAAAAGTGGGAGAGAGAACATATAGTTACAAAATGTCAGAAAATGATTATTAAACTTATATCTACATGTGGAAAATAAAATATAATAAAAAAGTAAGGAACTATTGAGAGACTATTATCTACTAAACTACTATTTTTTCCAAGCTGTTTCATCACAACAAATATTATCTCTACTATTTTCATGCATATGACTAAAGTGTTGCAACCTTCAGACTTTGACCAAGTCCAAAAGTTAGTCCTTTAATACTTTCTAACAATTGATTCTTTTTTGGGTGCTTAGTTGCTTGTCAATTTCTATAGTATTTCACTTACTGATCCAGGAATTTACTAGTTCTTCCAAAAGAGTAAGGTTCTTCTCTGCTCCTGAGAAGTCCTCATATTAAGATGGTAGATATCCTTGTACAGACTTATTATTATTCATAGGTTCGCTTCCTTTTTGAAACTTAATTTTTCCCTCTTGGTCAACTATTCCAGTCTATGTCCTACCAAACTTATTCACTGTGACCTCCAATCCTTAAACTCTTTTTTTTTTGTTCTTTTTTAGGTCGTAGTCTTTGTATGATGTACTGGATACATTCTTTACCCTTCCCTATTGTCAGTCAGTTCAACTCTACATTGTCCTTTTTTCTTGAGTCTGTTGCCACCTTGCCCTATTGTGGTCTTTTTCTGCAAACCTATATCCCCTACCTTCATTCCTACAACCATGAAGCTGACTGAAGCCAGGAAAAATCACAAAACTATACTGACTGGGTCCACTATAAATTTGTTATATAATCTCAACTGGGCCCTCACTTCAGCAAGGCAATCTTTTTATATCTTCCTACTTGACTTACCATCACTCTTTCTACAGTGGTGGTTCTAAGCTTTTTTAGATCCTCAAAACGTCCTCTCTATGTCAGCCCTACTCATCTGAAAACCTTGCTATACATATTCCACTGAATTGGCAACTAAGGCCATTTCCCAAGTTTCCTCCTCACATTTTCCATATGCTTTCCTCAACTATCTCCTCCTTTACTCCTGCCTTACATAACAAGACAGCCCTTCTCTTTGCCAAAGTAAACCCCTGTACAAGCACAAGTGATCTCATTCTATTCCATTTTCTTTAACAGATTTCTCACTCTATCATCTCTATTTTCTCATCTTTAAAAATTCTCTTTGTTTATTGACTGCTTCCATATTGGCTACAAACATACCTGTATCTCCTCCATCATAAAGAAAAAATTACTTGATCCTCCATTTCCACTAACTGTTGTTCTCTATCTCTCCTCCATTTTAAGGCTATATGTCTTGAGAAGGCCTTCCAACATAGGTTCTTTTACTTCCTTTCTTCTCGGTCTCTTAACTCAAAGCACTCTGATTTCATACCACATCATTCAACCAAAAATACTCCAAAGTTACAAATGATCTTGTATTTCACAAATCTATTGGCCTTTTCCCCCCCTCCCCAGACATCATCTCTTTGATCTGTCTGCAGCCTTTGACATTACCATCCTCTTCTCTTTGACATTATCTTCTTTCTAGGTTTGCATGGCACTGTTCTCTCTTGATTTTCCTCCCTGTGTAACTGTTCTGTCTTCTTTGTTTGATCTTCATACAAGTCACACCCACTAACCATGGGTTAACCATGAGGCTCTCTTCTGGGCCTTTTTCTCTTTTCTCTCTATGCTATTTCACTTGATAATTTCATCAGCTCTCATGGATTTGATTATTATCTCTATGGTGATAATTCTTATATCTACTTCTCCAGCTCTAACACCTCTACTGGTCTCCAGTCTTGTACTTCCCCAGCTGTCTAACAGACATCTCATACTTGCTGAGCTTGAGACATCTTAACCTCAACTTGTCCAAAATTGAACTCCTTTTCTTTACCCCAAACTCTACCCCCTTCCAAACTTCCATGTTATCATCAGGTATCACCCATGACTCCTTACCCTCACCCCCCTTACCCAATGCCTATACATTTACTTACATAACGTCTCTCGTATATACCCCCTTTTCTCTTGTGATATTGCCAACAATCTGATATAAGTTTGTCACACCTGGCACATAGTGGGCACTTAATAAATGTTTATTAACTGACTGACCATTAAGAGACCTTGTTTTCAAACTATCTAAGCAAATTTTCATCTTCAGGAGAGAGACTTAGTTATCTATTTTTAAGTATATTTGCCAAATTCTTTTATAATAGTCTATTCATTCAAGAAATTTCTAGAACAATTACAAGGTTTTATCTGTGATTTTTCTACTGTTGTCCCTTGAAGGCAAGGAATAAAGAAGAAAGTAGTATCTAAAAGTATAATTTGGCCTTTTTTTCACAGCTTAAAGTGTAGGAATGGCAGGTTCCTGGTCAAAGTTGGAGCACATCTAATAAAAGCTGATAAGAATGTATTTGACAGGTAACTAACAAGTCTAATCCAAAAGTCTTTAAGTTAAAGAAGGATAGGGAGGCAATGGATAAGTGGTCAAGTCAACAGAAAGTGAACAGCAATTTATTAATTGCTTACTATGTGCAACACACACTCTGATAAGAGTATAAATATAAGTAAAATGAAAGGCAATAGTCCCTGCCTTCAAGGAGTTTACATTTTGATGGGAAGCTGCACTTAAAAGTTAGCTGAAAAAGTGAGGATCATGGTAGAGAAAGTTCTATGAAGATAAGTCTACTGTATAGCTTGGAGCATAATGAAAGAAAAGGAGGCCTGGGCCTCCTTTAAAATAGAGATTCCTGAAGGAACTAGCCAATCAGAAGGAGAGGCCATAGGAACAGAGGATAGTTCCAATGTAAAAAATAGTCTAGGGATAGAGTGAATTTACAAAGTGAAAAGATTTCTACAATATGGAGAAGAAAGCCCAATGGAGAGGAGTTAGCAGCAAAGCCTAGAAAATAATGAAGGCATGGTTGGCTTAGATCTTCTTAAAAAGGAGGCTCTGGGAGGAACCACCTGATCAGATGGAGAGACTACAAGGGCAAAAGATATTTCCATTGTGGTTAAAGAAAATGACCAGTTTTCAAAAGAAGAATCAAAACCTTAATAACTATATAAGACATAGCTCCAAATCTCTAAAAATAAATGCAAATCCAAACAACACTGAAGTTTTACTTGACATATAGGAAAACTGAAAATAATGACAAAAGATTAGAATAGGTGATGTCAAAGAGATTATGGAAAAAACAAGTCTATTAAGTCACTGTTTGGGTGGCTGTGAATTTGTCCAACCATTTTGGAAAGCAACTTGAAACTTGTACTTGAAACTTGCTAAGAAAGTGACTAAAGTGTTCATTTCCTCTAACTCAGTCATCCCACAGTTAGGTATAGTCAATGACAAAGAGGAAGGCTCCCACAATACACCAGGATATTTATAGTAACACTTTTTATAGTAATAAAAAAGTAGAAACAAAGTCCTCCAATATGATTCTACATGCCTATGAAAACTGTTGTCACTGGCAAATTCAAGTTTCTTTGCCTAGATAAATTGCAACCTCAGATACTGAAATAATAGTATAATTGCTAAGCTATTGTCGGTAATAATTGAAAAACCATGGAAAATGAAAGCAGTATCACAAGATAGGAGAAGGGAAAATATTCTGATTTTCTAAAAAAAAGACTTGTAGGGGTGGTGGGAGAAGTTGTGGGGAACTAACAGGATCTCCAAATTGTAGGCCAGTGAACCTAACTTTGATTCCTGGAAAAATTAAGAATGAGTAATTAAATAATTGGTAAACATCTCTAAAAGAAAGCTGTGATTACAAAGAGCCAGGATGACCTTCATCAAGAATAGGTCATGTCATTCCAAAGGACTCATGTTGGAAAAAAAACTATCCATCTCCAAAGATAGAACTGATAAATTTTAAGTGCAAAATGAAGAAAAATTTCCTTACTTTGTTTTTCTTCCTTTTTTGGGAAACATTGCTAATTTAGAAATAAGTTTTATATGATTTCACATGTATAATTGATGATATATTGCTCAGTGAGAGTGGAAGAATCAGTAGGAGGGAGGGACAGAATAAAGAACTCAAAAAAGCTTTTTTTAAAGTGTTAAAACTGAATAAAAATATTTTTAAAAAGAATAGATCATTGCACAATGATTTTTCCTTTTTTTATAAAGTTATCACACTGGTAGGTGAGGGAAGTCCTATAGATAAGAGGACCCCAAAGCTAATTTAAAAGGAAATATATATTTTGTAAGCAAACAAAGTATACTAAGTCATTTATATTTTCTGAAATACAACTTTGGAAAAATAAAGCATACCATACTAACTACTGTCCCTATATATAAAAACACTAACTCAGGTTGATAATGTTTGGGGCTTCCATGAATCAAAACCTTTAGGTGATAATAAAAGTGAATTTTCCTGTTTTTTTTTCAAAAGTATAGTATCCAAACTCTTGGATGTATGGACAAATTTATTTCTGATTGGTTTCATCATATTTTTGTATCTGCCATGAAACAACATTTCAGTCTGTAGGTTTACTTGAAGATAACCAGGTTTATTTTATTTGTTTATTTGCTTTTTTATGCTAGATAATTACAGAACAGACTTAATAATTGGTACTATTTTAACATATAATTTCATTGATTTAATCTAGTACTAGAGTGTTATTCAGAATATGAAATGTTACATGAGAAATGTCTTGGAACAATTGATATATTATGCAAAAATTACATGAGGCTTTTAATCTTGTTAAAATTAAGATAAAGTTTTTAGTGTTGATTTACCTAGAATTCCAAGGTCAAATATACATGGAGAGAGAAATGCAATTTGGTTTGGAAAAGTTTCCTCTGATAAAGATAAGGAATGTGTAAATTATGAAATAAATCATGAAAAAAACACTAGCATCAATTTGTGAAATTGATAGGTGAATCTTCCCTCACAAATAGGATATTGTATTTATAGCTGCGTTCTTTATTTTAGGAAAAAAATTGGAAAATGAGGGAATGTTCCTCAATTGGGGAATGGCTGAACAAATTGTGGTATATGATGGTGATGGAATACTATTTTTCTATAAGGAATGATGAATTGATGGATTTCTATAAGAACTGGAAAGACCTGCATGAACTGATGCACAGTGAAATAAGCAGAACCAGAAGAACATCATACACAAAGACTATAACATTGTGGGGCAATCAAATGTGATTGACTTTGCTACTAAGAGCAATGCAATGATCCAGGACAATTCTGAGAAAGAATGCTGTCCACATCTAGAGAAAGAACTATGGGAGTAGAATCCAGAAGAAAACATCTTATTTATCACTTGTTATATGGGTACATGATTTAGGGTTTGGGCTTTAAGGATTGTTCTTTTACAAAAATGAATAATATGGAAATGGGTTCTAGCGATACTATATATGTATAACCCAGTGGAATTGCTTGTCAACTCTGGGAAGGGGGAGGGGGGTGAGGGGAGGAAGAAAACATGAAACATGTAACCATGGGAAAAGTTTAAAAATTTAAATTAAAAAATATTTTAAGTCAGGGAAAAATAGGATATTGTACTAATATATATATGCAAATAAAATAGAATGAGATGATGCTGATAAGGAAATAAACATTGTTGCCTCATGTATGTGATTCAGAAATAAAAGATATTTTGTTTATTTTATTTTTATTTTTATTATCATGTAAAACACATTGGTCATTGTTGTAAGAGCACACACATACAAAACCAAAATTTCAAAATAAAACCATAAGTACACTCATGTGAAAGATAGTGTGTTTTGATCCACATCTATCCAATTCCAATAGTTTTTTTTTTTTCTGGAGGTGGATGGTATTCCCCATCATAAGTCTTTCAGAATTGTCCCAGATACTTGCATTGCTGAAGACAGCCAAGTTTTCACAGTTGATCATCATACAATATTGTTGTTACTGTGTATAATGTTCTTCCTGTTCTACTTATTTTCCTCTGCTTCAGTTCCTGCAGATTTTTCCAGCTTTTTCTGAAATCATCTTGCTTATCATTTCTTAGAGCAAAATATTATTCCATCACCAACATGTACCACAATTTATCCAGCCATTCCCCAGTTGATGGGCATCTCTTCAATTTCTAGTTCTTTGCCACCACAAAAAAAGAGCTGCTATAAATATTTTTGTACAAGTAGGTCCTTTCTCTTTTTTAATTATCTCTTTGGGAAACAGTCCCAGTAGTGATATTTCAGGATCAAAAGATATGCAGTTTTATAGCCCTTTGAGCATAGATCCAAATTACCCTCCAGAATGGAGGGATCAGGTTGCAACTCCAACAATACATTAGTGTCCCAAATTAGCCACATCTCTAACATTTTCTACTTTCCTTTACTGTCATGTTGGCCAATCTGATAGGTATGTGGTACCTCAAAGTAGTTTTAATTTTCATTTCTCTAATCAAGAATGATTTAGGACACTTTTATGTGGTTATTTATGGCTTCGATTGCTTCATCTGAAAACTACTTGTTTATATCCATTGGCCTTTGTAAACTTGGGAATGGCTTGTATTCTTGTGAATTTGACTTAGTTCTCTAAAAATAATGAGAAATTAGGTCTTTATCAGAGAAATTTGTTCTAATATTTTTTCTTAATTTGTTGTTTCCCATCCTATCTTGGTTATGTTAATTTTTAAAAAAACCTTTTAATTCAGCATAATCAAAATTATTCATTTTGTAATAAAAATATGTTGAATGCTGATGTAATTAATAATGACAATAAAAGAGGACTCTCAGAAGGGATGGAAAAAAAATAAACTCTTTCAAGAAGGTTATTCCAGGCTATTTTGATTCAATAATTTGTTTTTTCAACAGGTAGTCATGCTCTGAAGGTCCAACAGCATTAATTATTGAATAAAGGAATGACAAGTATTTATTCAGGGAATTCCTAACCTGAGATCCTAGGTGTGCATGGGTAGATTTCAGAGGTACCATGAACTTGAATGGAGGAAAAGCCATATCTTTATTTTTGTCAACTTCACATTTTTTCAATGATTTAAATTTTTTTAAAGATTTAAAATTTTTCTGAGAAGGAGTCTATAAGCTTTACCAGTTTACCAAGGCGAAGTCCATGGCACAAAAAAAGGTTAAGAGGGGTCAGCTGGGTGGCTCAGTAGATTGAGAGTCAGGCCTAGAGACAGGAGGTCCTGGGTTCAAATTTGCCCTCAGATGCTTCCCAGCTATGTGGCCCCAGGCAAGTCACTTGACCCCCATTGCCTAGCCCTTACCACTCTTCTGCCTTGGAGCCAAAACACAGTATTGACCTCAAGACGGAAGGTAGGGGTTTAAAAAACAAAAGGTTAAGAACTTTTGATAAAGAATGACCCCCAAGTGAAAGGAGAACTTTTTAAATGTTAAAAACTAAAGAAAACAAGACAAAATTTATTTCTTGCCCTAAGTTGCTGAGACTAGCATGTCTTGCTTGGTGGGGGCATTATTTCTGTTCATAGAGTTGTTTGGAAAATATTTTCTTTGTAAACCTTAAAACATTGTATAAATGTAACCTTTGTGTCAGATGCTCTCGGTATTATTTTTCGAGTTTAGTCTGTCATTGGATACTATCTCAACTCACTGAAGAAGGAAATGCTTTTAGTGTAGTCAGAGGCATATTTCTTCCTGGGTTATAAAACTAATGATGTATTATCTGAGATTATTTCCCTGTGTTGCTGTTACTACTAACTCTGGCATCACAAAAGCTTGCCCAGAGGTCAGAAATCTCATGATTTTTCACTACCAAGAAAGTCACAGTCAACAATACTAGATATGATGTTATCCATCCCTCATTTTCAAAGAGGACCAATTTCATCATTGACTTGCACATGAATTGGATTTAAGGCAGGCAGAGTTGTATAGTCATCAGCCTTACTCTTCTAGAGTCATGAAAGTCTAGTGATATGATAGCTACAAATCAGATGTCCTTTTTATTCAAACACCCAAGAGAGAACTCACATGCTCTAGAATGGACAAAATGCTCTTAATTTTTCTTGAATTATTTCTCCAAAGAATCTTTTTTGGCCAACTGGGTATTCGAATCACCCAAAGCAGTTACTTTCACCCCTATAATGGG
The DNA here is from genome assembly GCF_027887165.1 of Monodelphis domestica. NCBI lineage: Eukaryota > Metazoa > Chordata > Mammalia > Didelphimorphia > Didelphidae > Monodelphis > Monodelphis domestica. The sequence goes on along the minus strand of NC_077230.1, from coordinate 266,818,957 downwards.
CAGTAGGAAAGGATGAAACAGTTCATTCATTAATATGATTGCTGTTTACAAAGAGCGGATAAGAACCTCCTAGTGTCCTGTTCAATGGATGAATCTGACGACTTAAAGGAGGGGAGATTTATGCTAGCCTTGCATACTGCAAACTTTAGGTCTGTATTATAATACTGTCTACTCACTGTAAAAGACAGTTAATAGATACCAAGCCACAGTCTCTCCTTATCTTCCTTCTATTCTTTTTCCCCAAAAAAATTTGTATACATCTTAATTACTATTCAAGGATTAACCAAGTTATTGATAGGTTGCTTTTTGCAGTTATAAATTTAGGTACAAATTAGAGACTGCACAAAGTCTCTATTATCATATTTAGAATTGTTTCTCTGGTACCAGTCCAGAAAGGAAAATATACATGACCTTTTCTCGGGTTGAGTTATTTCAGAAGTACCTCTGTAGATTCTTGGTCTTTATGTTCCAATATCTTATGTTGCCCTATATCACAGTGAAGATGCCTGTCACTAAGTTCAAATAAGTTTTTACTAGTGACATCAAATCTTGCTCAATATTGTGGGGAAGACATTGGATTGGCAGTCAAGAGATCAGGGTTTTAGAACTGATTATGCTACCTTCTTTTATACTATAGCACTATATAGCACTTTAAAGTGCTATATTCACTTTTAATTATGGTAACAAGAGCTAGAAAGGGACCTTAGCAATAATATAACCCAGACCTCAAAGAAACTAAGGTCTAGAACCTAGGAAAGCTTTAGCTTGTCTCAGGTCACCTGGGTATAGTAAACATTGCCAAGATTCAAAGTTCCACTAAATCCTTTTCTACATCACATTGTCTCTTCCTTTCTAGCTTTTAAAATTCTATTATTCTAATTTCATTCAATATAAGAATATGTGCAAGGTCACGTTTTATTCATTAAAGTAAGTTCTTTCTCTTTCACAATAAGTATTTCTGCTTATAACCTACCTTGGGCTGAAAATTTTATATTAATGATACTAAATCTGCTCTGAAATGAGCTTTAAGTTGGAAATAAATTGCCCTTTATGTTTATTATTTTGAGAAAATAATGATTGGAAAGAATGGAAACTGTGTAGCAATGTAATGACTAATTTTTCTCATCTTTGCATTTAAGTTTTTTGCAATATTTTAAAATAATTTTCTTTTCTTTGTTAGATCTTCTTCTACATGTGAGGCTGAGCTCCAGGAATTAATGGAACAGATTGACATCATGGTAAGCAACAAAAAAATGGATTGGGAAAGAAAAATGCGGGCTTTGGAGACAAGGTTGGATCTTCGAGATCAAGAACTGGCAAATGCACAAAACTGTTTGGATCAAAAAGGTCAAGAGGTACTTAATATATATTACATATGTACATATTAATAAATTTAATAAACAAACAATTTTCCATTTTATAGTATTTATTATATGAGGATAGATTTCTTTAATCATAGAGACTGCATCATTTTTAAATTAAATTTTATTTTTTAGTTACCAAAAATCTGACTTCTTTTCCTCTTCCCCAGAAACATGTGTAATCAAACAAAATTAATTTCTGCTTTGGCCCCATCTCTTTCTACTACCCCGCTTTGGCTTTTCATCAAGAATTCTTAGAAGTCTTTTACTTCATGAAAAATCCATTTTTTTCCACTGTAGGATTATACTCAGTTTTTCTGTGTTAAATTATTCTTCATTGTAAACCCTTTTCCTTTTCCTTTAAGAATTATATAGTCCAAGCTTTTGTTTCCTTTATATTTGTGGCTGCTAAATGTGTGAGTCCAGACTGATAGACTCTTATATCATAAATTCTTTCTTTTTTGGATGTTTTACATACTTCTTTGACCCGGAAGCTCTGGATTTTTATCCTAGGGGTTTTCATTTGGAGTCTTTTTTTTATTTATTTAAAACCCTTACCTTCTTTCTTAAAATCAATATGTTCGAAGGCAGAAGAGTAGTAAGAGTTAAGCAATGGAGATTTAGGAACTTGCTCATGGTCATCACACAGCTTCTAGGAAATGTCTGTGGTCAAATTTGAATCTAAGACCTTCCATCTCTGGGTTTGGCTCTCAATCCAGGGAGTTATCTTGAAGTTCCCAGTTTGGAAGTTCTTTTAGGAGGTGACACTAGATTCTGACCATTTTCACTTTACCCTCTGATTCTAGATAATCTGGGCAGTTTTCTTTTGAGATTCCATGAAATGGTGATGTCTAATTTTGGTCATGGCTTTCGGTTAGTCCAGTGATTCTTAATTTTTCCTCCTGTTTTTGCTAATAGTAATCTACATTTTCTTGAGTATTTTGACTTTGATTTAGTATTTCTTTTTGTTTCATGGAGTCAGTTTTTATTTGGTCCATTTTCATTTTCAGGGAGTTTGATACTTAGGTAAGATTTTATATATCTTGGGCCAACCTATTAATTCCCTTTCCAATCCTTTCTTCCATAATTCTCACTACTTTTTCATTTAAAATTTTCAAAAATATTAACTTTTTAAATTGGTGCTTAATTTCTTCAGTGAATTCTATTTGAATTTGTGACTATACTATGTTTTCCTCTGTTTTTGATTACAGGTATTTTGGAGTCATAATCTTTCTGGGTTTGTGTTTTTGATGTGATTCTTTGTTTGTTTCCTCATTTAGTTGCCATAATTTTAGACTTTGGATTTGATATCAGGTCTGGGCTCTAAATACTTTTTGAAGAAAAGGTCCCATATTGACCTTGTTGGTCCTATTGTTGCTTTCTTAGGTGTACTGAGTATTCTATTATTCCAAGGTCTCAGAGACAATGTGGGAAACTGCAAGCTTTTAGTATTTCCCAAGTGGCCTGATCTAGGGCCAAATCTGATCTCTGTCTTTCAAATTCCTGACTTGGGTTTGGTTGGATCTGAGTAACCTACTGGTTACTTTGGTTGGATCTGAGTCTACTGCTGAGCATAGCCACTCTCAGCAAACTGGAAAGTTCTGCTGGTTCAGAATGACAGAACCGCAGGCTTCTCTTTTATCTAGGATTCCTGCTCTAATAATTCTCCTGCTGACTTCAGATCAGACTAGAGAACTAAGAGGCTGATCTGCTGTTGGCAGAAAAGCCATATCTGTTTCTGATTACTTTTGGACTTGCTCCTCTCCCAGTGCACCATCTAGGGCCTGAACATGCTCTTTACTCCTGAATGCCATCTACTACCCATAAGCCCAGGTCTCCTCTTCAGTCCACTCTGTTTCTGTGACCCAAAACTGGGTAACACATGACAAAATTTCCAAAAATTTGCACAAGATGGTAATTCTGTAGTCTGGATCTGAGACTTCTTGCCAGTGTCGCTGGTCTCACCCTGAGATGGAATGCTCTGTAAGTGTTCTCTTGAATAAACCTCATCCCCATTGTCAGAAGACCTCAGCCTCCCTATGAAGACTTGAGGTAGATGAATGACTCATGGTGCCTTTTTCTTGGTTTTTCTAATCAAGATTCAGTGTAATGCATTTTCTAGATCTCTCTGAAGGAGTTTGAAGGAACAGCTTGTTTTTCTTTCTGATGGTTCACTATCTTGTCTCCATCCACCCTGACAGGCTATATCATTTTTAACTTTGTTTCCCCTAGCAATTAAAATAATGCTTTCCATGTAGTAGGTTCTTGACGTATATTTGTTGAATTGAATAGCTTATCATCATCATCATCAAAATCATCTTTGAGTTATTATCATTATTAATAATTATTATTCTTTGAAATACTTGTCTGCAGTGTGCTGTGCTTATTGCAGTTAAAGAAACGTAGTTCATGTTCCTCAGGATCTTGTAATCACAAATTAACATTACTGATGTAAAAAGATACATCAAAGACATTTCAACAAAAGGAACAACTATTAAGTATAAATATATGAAGTATATTATTTTCAAGCAAAGAGTGGGTTTAGGTTAGGGTATTTTTAGTTAATTGATGTAGAATAAAGGTATTATGATATTTCTTTACTTAGGTAGACCTAAAAGGCATTTGTCAATTTTATAATTTGGGAGAAGAATGTATATGGATTAATAAGCATTTATATAACACTATGTTCCAGGCACTGTGCAAAGCACTTTATAAATATTAAAAGGGGTGGGGGGAAAGAGAGAGAGATCTTTTTTCTGAATAAAAATAACAAATGACGTTTCCTTAGTGACCAATTAGAAATTTAAATCTAGGGATAATTTTGATTATTAATTAAATATGATTATAGAATTATTCTAAAATTTTATTACATATCATTATACTATCCCAATACCAAATAGTGGTATAGTAGGGATAAACCAAGCTTTGTTTTTATGAGTATAATTATTTGTTTTGAATATTATAGTACACATATAGGAGTTCCATCTGACTTTCGCTTCTCTTTTTTCAATTACTTATGTTTTGTACATTTTCTATCCTATCAGACAAAAATATAGCAGAATATTCAAATTATTTTCTTGATACAGGTCGGGTTACTTCGACAGAAGTTGGACAGCCTAGAAAAATGTAACTACGTAATGACTCAGAACTATGAAGGGCAACTTCAAAACCTTAAATCTCAAGTAAGAAAATTTACTGCTTCTAGGTTAATATAGTAAAACTGTTATGTTTTCTTGTCATTATAAATGTATATGGATTTCCTTAAAATCAGTAGTACCCATCGCAAAAATTGCTCTGTCCTATGATACTCATAGTCAATATCACATAGTTTATTTAGTATGTAATTGTTCTGATTCATATCCCAAATTGTCAGCTATATGTCCCATGGCAAGTACAATGACTCTTTCAGTACTGCTGTGATGTTCTTAATATTATCTTAGTTCTGTAGGATTATATTAATACTTCCTTCTAAGCCCCATTCTAGGGAATGAATTACAAGTAAGGCAGAATAGCTCTTATTAACTGCCACTTAACAAGTTTGAGTTTGCAAAACTAGCTCTTAAATGGTTGGTTAATTCCTTCTAAACATTATGCTTGGAATTTAGATTGCTGTTAAGATCCAATTAAATTTTAGTTCTCTAAACATAGAAATCAATTAAAATTAAGAGCATAAAATTTAACTACTCATTATAATGATTAGTATAAACAAAATCTATATAACATAGGTCAATATTTAAACACATACATAAACCTAAATAAAAATGTTCTTTCTCATTTTTCTTTTCCTTTCCCAAAATGCTTATCTGTTTTGATAATTGCTTAAGGAAACGTTAGCTTTCTTTTTTTTGCTTCCATGACTTAATCCATTAAAAAGTCTTACATATTATACACAGGTTTTAGACATTCACTTAATCTGTTCCAAGATAATTTACATCAGAATTAAACTCTTCATTATGACAAACAAAACCAATTAAGCATAAGTCTTTGATACAAAGTCTTTGGCCAACTGTGTATAGACAATATTCTGTCTTAGAAGTCCCTCATCTCTCTTCCACGAGGGAAGAAATTTACTTCATTTAGAGATATTTGTGAACTACACCATACCAAGAACTTAAGATGCCTTGAATTATTCTCAAAGCAGGTAGTGACTTTCAGTATTAGACCCCTGCAATGAATCCCATTGGCAAGTCTAAGGAAGAATTGGCCTTCATTTTTCCAGTGGAATTCTACCACTTTGAAATATGCCCTGAAGAATTTCTAGGACTTTTCACTGTGCCTCTTTTCAACAGTTCATATAAAAAGTGGTGTGTGACATGAACTACTCAGATTATATTAATTTCTTTGGATGAACATTGGACATAACATTGAAAAAACATGAGGAAAGATTATTACAAGCATTATATTAAAAAACCACCAGTGTAAAACTGTCAGGTGATAAGTACCAGTTTTTTATGGGGCTTCTGTCATGAGTCATGTTGTATCTTAGCAGGGAATGAGTACTAGTCCTAAAAAGATATAATTGCTCATTACCTAGCCACATCTGAAAAATTATTGAAAGTGGAAGCTATTTCTAGGATCTAGTAGCTATTACTGAAAATTTATTGAAAACTAGACTATCAATGCAAAGTTCTCAGCAATCTCATTCATGAGTACATGATTGTAAGGATCAAAAAAAGGAAGGCCAAAAACAGCTAATCTGGCTTAAACCTCATGGCACCATTTGGAAATCATTGGAATGAGCCCCAATCCAACCTTTAGTGAATTGTTTGGCTGCTTCTCATATTCACCAACATTAGCTTTTGTAGATGTAAACAAACCTTTTGTTTGCACACAAGCATCAGCTTAAAGAATTTAGAAGCAGTTTTATATTAATAGCCAAGAGAAGCTTGCCACTATAGAACTCTCTGATAGTGGACCTCATTATCCAATCCATTTATTGGTATTCATGACTTTGAAATGGGCAGTCAGAAAAGTCAAGACTATTTACAGAGCCTGGTTCCAAATGGGGATGAGCAGTAATTTATTGACATATTCTGATGAGTCCTCATTACATGCTGCCAGCCAAAGATGAGTAGCATCACTGGTCAACTGAGTTCAATGCATTTTTCTAACAAGAGATCAACATAGATGCAATTGTGCTATGCCACAGTCTACATGCATCAGAAACCTTTGTGAAGCCCATGGAAATGGTGATGATGATCTATGAAACACAGAGGGATCAGAATCACAAACAAGTGAAGCTGAGAGATGGGGATTTCCTCTAAACAGGGTGGCATGATAGATGTAAATGCTATAGTTTTGGACTGAATATAGCTGCTTTGTTGTTCTTCAGTGACTAGTACTAATTGAAGCTGCAGGAGGAAGATCTACAAGAAGTGGTACAGATGAAGGAAAAAAGTATGACTCTCAGAAAGCTAAGCTTAGCTTCCCTTGGGCACTATGCTGTTGAAGGACTAGAAGAAGTTGAAAATATTATTGTATTACTATACTGAAATATAATTGATCGCTATAAATGGAATGGGAAGGCAGTTGGCATAATCCAAGACCTACACATACAGGCCTATTAAAAACTTCTGTGACAACTTTGGACTGTTGGGCCAAGAGAAAACTCTAAAACTATTGCAGAAAAAGTCCTACTATTCCAAAATTACAGCAGATGTATATAAAAAATGTGAGACCTATATTCCATGTGTACAAAATAAAGCACAAGTGACTTAAGCTTCTTCCTTGGAGAACTTCAAGACTTTGGAATTGATCTGCATAGATTTCTAATCTATGGAAGAGAACAGGAAGAACATAAACATTTTAATACTATTGGGCAGGAGCAACTAGATGGCAGTGGATAGAGAGCTTGGCCTAGTGGTCTGGGTTAAAATATGACCTCAGATACTAACTGTGTGACCCTGGAAAATCTGCTTAACCCCCATTACCTAGCTCTTACCACACTATTTTGTCTTTGAACCATTACTTAGTTTTAATTGTAAGACAGAAGGTAAAAGTTTTTTAAAAATAGTGTTGGGCCACTTCAGACAAAATGAACAGGTCCAAGGCAGGCACAACAGTACTCCCACAACAGGCATAGTATTGTAGGAGAAATATTTCTGTATGCAGGTCTTCCCTGCTAGGATTCATTCTGAACAAGGTCACGATGTTGAGATCAAGCTACTCAAGGAAATACTGTACTTGACAAGAATCAAGAAATATAAAAGCAGATCAAAGTGTTGCACACTATTGCATATGCTTGGTGTCCTGAAACCTGGAGAGAAAGCTCAGTGGCCTTTTTAATACATGTACATGCCACAGGGTTTGCCTAATAGGTGCTTAGTAATTTTTGTTTGAAAGGCTCAGAGACAAAATGACAGAAACTCAACTAGGAAGTACATTGTTTAGGTGAGAGATCAATTGAAGGAAGCCTGCTACCAGGCTATGGCCTCATTTCAAAAGAACTTAAAGAGAAATAGTTTCTACTGGCCCAATGGCATTGTGTTGGAGTTTGCTGCCAGGTGGGGAACACACTCCTGCAGGAAATCTTGGTATCCAAGGAAAATATAAGGTAGTGGACCAGGATAGAGCTGCTGCATTCCAAATAATTAAAATGTCTTTCAGTCTACAAAATATCCCTGGAAAACAGGGATGGGCAATGATAAATAGATTTGAAGCACTTGATGCTCTTAGGGAAGCTAGTTATGTTCCCTAGTTTAAAAAAATGAGGGCAGGAGAAGAGTGATGAAAAGTTGAGGAATCAGACTCCGACATTTATAGCAGCTCTTTCTGTAGTGGCAAAGAATTGGAAACTTGAGGGGATGTCCATCAATTGAGGAATGGCTGAACAGGTTGTAGTCTGTGGCTATAATGAAATACTGTTGTGCCATAAGAAATGATGAACAGGATGAGTTCAGAAAAACCTGAAAAGACATATAAACTAATGCAAAGTGAAGAGAGAAGAACCAGAAGAACAATGTATCCAGTAACCATGTATGAAGATCAGCTGAGGTGAAGGAATAAAAAGTTATCAGCAATGCAAGGTTCTAAGAACCTTGAGTTCCCAAAGAACTCATTATGAAAAAATGTTATCCACAGCCATAGAAGGAAATGTCAGTGTGATTGTAGATCAAAGGATATAATTTTTCACTTTATCTCTTTCATGATTTTTTCCTGGCATCTGCTACAGGTGTCTTCTTTCATGACATGAGGAATCTGGACCTATATATTTCATGACAGCACTAGTATAAACTGCATTAGACTATCAGGCTTAGGGAGGGGGAAGGAAATGGAGGGAAAGAGAGAATTTGAACTGCAAAATGTCAGATAACAATGGTTAAAATTGTTTCTACACATAATTGAAAAATTAAAAGTTAAAATAAATAAAGGTGATATAAAAACAAGAGAGAATATTAAAAAAAAAAGAAATCAGGCTCTAAGATACCATCCTTAACATATTTATTAAATTGATCTTCTCAAAGCATGAGTCTGATTATATCACCCCTCTCCCCAAAGCACGTGCACACACACACACACATACACACACACACACTCCAGTTGGTCCCTATCAACTCCAGGATCCAATACAATTTCCTCAGTCATTTAAAATTCTTCATAAACCATCCCCTTCCTGCCTCTCCAGTCTCCTTACACATCTAGGAAACCCCTTCAGTCTGCAGCCCAATCATACTGGCCTATTTGCATTTCCTCACACATGATACCCGTCATGTTTCTGTGCTTTTGAACAACCTCTGTCGTGCCAAGAATGCTATCCTTCCTCTTCTCTACCTCTTGGAGTTCCTGGATTCCTTTGAGACTTAGCTCAAGTCACCCTCTATAGGAAGCCTCTCTTGTTCCCTCAAATGCCACTATTTTCCTACCCAACATCACCTTGTATCTGCTATTAAAGTGTGCATGTGTGTACATGTTGTTACCCAAAATAGAACATAAATGTCACAAAGCTAGACAATATTTAATTTTTCTCTTTGTATCTCTAGTGAGTGGCCCAGGGTCTGTCTTTTAATAAATGTTTGTTAATTGATTGTCCACTATAGAAATGCCAATACATGTGTTCTCCTTTTTTGTCTAATTGCTATTCTTTCTGGTTCACTGTTAAGTGCTTTTAGGATTACAGGATTTAATTTAGTGTTACATAGGTGGTATGTTGGCAAATATATAACAACTGGTTCTCCATAAAAATATATGTATGACAAACTTCTGCAATTTTAGCTCTAGGGCAATACAAAACTGGACCTTGTTTGCTGACCTCTAGTCTAGACAATTAACAAAACAATGAAACAAGCCCTGATTTTTATTGTAGCCTTTGTAGATTTCCAAGGTATAACTATTTACACTGAAAACTTAACCATCAGTTCTTTTAAGCTAACTGTAACTGGCTTCAGCACACTGTTGGTCTTACCCAGTCTTTCTGCAGACTTTGTGACCCTTGCCACTTTGCTCATTTTTGATGTTTCACTGGCCATAATCATCTACCATGTTCTTCCCTACTATTTTGCCAGTATATTTGCTCTAAACTATCATCTCTGCTTTCCTTCTCTCTACTTGGCAGTAGAACTGCTGAGATGGTTTGGGGTCTTTTGATCTCTCATCAAACAGGTATTTTTATTAACTTCTTTAAGAAATGGTTATAATCAAAATTATACTTTTCAGCATCCATTTCTCATTTCCTAGTATTAGTAATTTGTTTGCATAAAGCTGATTAAATTATTTGCAATTTCATAAAATATTTTTCTTGCTTCTATAACTTCTTCCTGTTTGATGTTCATTTTGACCTTCATTCCAAATCCATTGTTCTTAGAAACCTTTTAATACACCTAAAAATTATTGAGAACCCCAAATAGTTTTGTTTATGGTGGGTTATTGTAAATAATAGTGACAGGATTGCACACAACTAGCTAATTGATAGATGGCTTCTTCAATGGAAACTAGTCCTGTCAAGATATGCCAACTTAATTTTCTGTGATATTGTTCAATGTTCATCTTGTCAGAGGCTTTGACAATCACTTGTTGGATATATTAAAGTGGGGATTTCTTTGTGAATAGATTGGACCAGATGATCACAGAGAAATCTCTGCTATACTCTTCTTGAAGAAAGTATTCAATGACAGCTCTCATAAGCCTTCTGAGGAAATTTAAACCTTAAACTTAATAGTCTTAATTCTGAACCATGTTTTCTAATATATTTTTCATTGGCCTCGATGCCCATTTTTACATTGAAGTCAAGTAGCAGTATATGTTGACTTGATTTGAAGTATACTATTCAAGTTGCTTTCATAATTTTTCTCCTTCTCTGTCTCCTTATGCTACTTTTGTGGCAAAGCTCCCAGGATCAGGAACTACATTATAACAGTAACAGCCAAGCTTTTCTATCCATTCTACAACACTGAGTAAACAGTACTTTCTAAATTAAGTCATTGCACCTACACCACTAACAGATCAGATGAAAGCAAAACCCAAGATGTAATTCCTTTTTATTTTGATGGGGTTTATTGAAGTATAGAGAATTCAGAGAAATGAGAGTTGCCAAAGCCTTTTTGGCAGGTATCTCCAAATTGCAGAATACTTTTCTCTGGGCCTATAGAGTTTCTGTTCCTCTGCCAGTCCAAGCCCCAATATCTATGTGAGGATAGAAGGATAATTCTTTGGCAGCAATTTGAGGCTGGATTGCTCTTGCTTATGTGGAGAAAAAAATCCACTTCTTATATCAGTCCTTATCAGTAAAGACTGTGATCTGTAAATTTTCTTAGATTTATGAGTGCTTATTGTCCAGGAAGCACCTTTTTTTGGGGGGGACAGTCTTTTCCATATTCATGATTAATCCCTGGGACAACTCAGTTTTGACATAAATTCAAGACACTTAGTGCCTCAGATACAGACACTTGTTTGGGGGAAAACCCATGATAGCTGGCTCCTGCAATTAACTTAAAGATGATATATAGTCTGTGACAGTGGGAGGTGATGGTTATCTCAACATGGTTTGAGTCTGCTCAGCTTGGGTACTAATAAGTATCCTGAGAATGACCTTGATAGAAGATACTATTATCTTAGAATGGATGTGAGAGGGCAGAAATCCCTATTATAAAAACTAGAAGAAAGAGATAAAAAATTATTGCATTTTTGACAGGCATAGTTACAAAGTTATGGTCAACTGTAATGCAAAGAAAATTATTCTTAACATGAAAACAAAAATTATTATGATATGCCATAATATAGAGCAAGAAGTATCTCCAAAAATGGAGGTCTCACTTTCAGTTCCAATAGGTAACAAGTAATAATAACAATAGCAATAGCAATGCTGGTTTGAAATGTCTCTTAGCCTCACTTCTATAGATAGAAATTCATATATCAGTAGCAACTTGAACCATGAGGTCATAATATTAAAAACAAGGTAATAAGACCACTCAGAAAATTTCTGCAATAAATGTTGGCATATGGTAGTCTTTGTGGTGTTTGTTTTGTTCATCATGAGCACTACAAAGCTAGTATCCCAGGAAATGGATGTTTTCCTATTACTTTTAGATATGGTATTAAACCAACTTTTTTGTTTACTTTTTAAAGGAGAACCTCTGAGATAACATTCCAGTTAGCTGTAATTTCTTTGTATTTTCTAGTTTTGTCTCTAGTAGAAAATACCTATATTGATATTTTTCACTTCTCTCAGGTGTATGCCAACTCTCAGTAATCATTAAACACCGAGAATAGCAACAACTAATGTTTATAGAAGATATAAAACTTATATAATTCTTATCTTGCTCTGTCACCTTTTCCACCAGTTGGACACTATTGTTGAAGTCAAAAGGGACTCCCAAGGACTGAGGGCCATTTTGTATTTGTCTTTGTTTCATGGGTTGTCATATCTAGGAAACTCATCACCTAACAGACAGTATTTAGCTAATAAGGTCCTAGAACAGCAAACAATCTTTTGTTGGTACCATACTTGAAGCATTTATTTAACCAGCTTTATAACCAAGGCTTAATCTCTGGCATAATCTTTAAGAGCTCAGGATAATTTCTTCACCCTAAAGAGGCATCAGAATAGTTTTTCTGTTTCTGGTTTGGTGTTTTGTTTTGTTTTTTTGTAATGGGTTGAATTTTCCCCAGAGTTCAATAAATCATACTGATTTTGATCAGTTATATATGGAGATTTTTTAAACTTTGAAGGGCATAGTCTTACATACTCCTACATCCTTTATAATCTGCTCTCCAAATCACTATGGACTTTTTGTGACAGTGCTCTCTTCAATTTACTTCTTGCCTATCTGATCACTCCTTAGTCTTTCTTGCTGTATCCTTAGCTATGCCCTGCCCATTAAATGTGGGTGTCCCTCTCTCTGACCTTTTCTTTTTTCTCTGTATACTATATCAGTTGGTGATCTCCTCTGCTCCCACAGGTTCAAAAATCATCTCTATGCTAATGATTCCAGATCTATATATCTATCTCTGGTCCCTCCCAAGCTCCCACTGCATATTACCAAGCTGCCTATCAGTTATTTAAAACCAAATTGATTATCTTTCCCCACAAATTCATACCTATTCTGAAAATCTATATTACTGTTGAGGTTACCACCATTTTCCAAGTCACCTAGATTCACAATTTCTATGTTATCTTCACTTCTTTTTTTCTCACCCATATATCCAAATGCCTGCCCTACATCTACATCTCTCATATATCCATTCTCTACATTCACACAGCCACCGTCTTAATTCAGCCTGTCATAACTTCTTCCCCTGATCATTACAATAGCCTTCTAATTGGTCTCCCTATCTTAAAGTCTCTTCCACTCTGCTCTATCATCCATATTATGTTAATCTTCTACTTAACAAATTCCCTTAACTTCTTATAGTCTCTAGGAACAAAGGTAAAAAAACTCTTTTGTTTGGCATTTGAAGTCCTTCAAAATTTGGCCTCAATATACTAGCTGGGGATTTAGTGGATCCAGTGCAAGTCTTGGAGTCAGGAAGATCTGAGTTTAAATCTTGTCCCAGATGTTTATTAACTAAACAAAACATCATGGTCATGTTATTTAATCTCTCTCAGCCTCAGCTTCCTCTTTTGCAAAATCATCTTTCCCATACAGCTGTGAGGATAAAATGAGAGCATATGTAAAGCACTTTCTAAACCTGAAAGTTCTACTTAAGTGTTTGCTAAAATTATTATTGTTGTTGTCTTTCCAGCCTTATTACATATTTTTATATACAGCATGGCATTATGTCTTCCATTTTTCATATCAGTTGCCCTGTCTCTAAAGGTCTCTTCCTCCTCATGTCTGGTTCATAGGATCACTGATTTCATTTCAACTCAAGTTCCAACTTCAATGAAAACTCTTTCCTGATCAGCAGTTGCTAGTGCCTTCCCCCAAATTACCTCATTTCAATTTTGTATCTACACACACACACACACACATACACACACACATTTTTCTCCCATGTGCTCTTTTATAGCAGGAACTTTTTCTCTATTGCCTTTATATCCCCAACACCCAGCATTGTGAATTTAACAACAACAACAAGAGGAATATAATAAGTGTATTTTGATTTATTCATACTCAGTGGCTGCTTAAACTGTTCTCCTATCACCAAGGTCACCAATGATTTCCTAAATGCCAAATCAGGTGACCTCTTCTTAGTCCTCATCCTGCCTGACTTTTCTAAAGCATTGGATACTATTAATCACTCCCTCCTTCTTGATATTCTCTCCTTCCTTGGATTTCTTGATATTGTTCTCTTATGGTTTTCCTCTTTTCCAACAACCATTTCTTGGTGTCTTTCTATACTTCTCCATCTTCTGTTCATCTAAATGGGAGCATTATCCAAGTTCCTAGACTTCTCTCTACATTCTCTTTTGGAATCTCAGTTGCTAGGAGATCATCATCTCTGTGCAAATGGCTCCAAATCTGTATTTCATCCAACACATCTTTATTGAGCTCCAATATGTAATTTAAATTGCTTGTTAAACATGTCTCCCTTGTTATCTCACTGGCACTTCAACATGCTCAGAGATGAATGGAATAACATTATATGTTAAGAAGGTATTTTTATATGTGGAAATTCAGTAATAAGAGTAGGGGAAATGGTGATGAGCATTTGGGTGAGGATCAACAGAAAGAAAAAAGGATGCTTTTGTAATCAAAGAATATTAACAGATCCCCTAAACAGGAAGAAGAAATAGATTGAGCAAGATTGACATAGTCATAATATAGTAGTGATAAGAGAACCTCAGTTATTTAGACAACTTCTGATGTTCTCTTTGTCTTCCAAAAAACAAAATTATTATTATTAAATATAATTATTATTCTTGACTTAATGATGTCATTCTTTAAAGGTTCAGTCATTCAGTCAACAAGTGTTTATTAAGTGCTTCTGACCTCATCATTCCACCAGAAGTTCTCTCTTCAAAGAGACCAGCTACTTCTTAATTATCAAATTCAATGACTTTTATTTTCCAGTTTTCCTTCTCCTTAATCTCTTTGCAGCTTTTAACCCCGTTCATCACTTTCTACTCCTTGAGACTATCTTCTCTAAAGGTTTTCAGGAACTACTCTCTTGGTTCTCCTCCTCCCTATTAGATCATTCTGCATCTTCTCCTTTTCTATATCCTTGTCTAGATCATACTGTCGAGACATCAGTGTCTCACCAGGTTCTGACCTGAGCCTTTTTTTCTTCTCCCTTTGCGCTGCTCAACTTTGTCATCACATTAATTTCTATTTAATCTTAATGCTGAGAAGTCTCCAATATACCAATCCTACTGCCACCACCAATTTCACACATCTCAAACTGGATGTTCAATAGATACTGTAAACTCAACATGTCTAAAACAGACCTTATTACTTTTCCTTTTAGACCCTCCCTGCCTTCTAACTTCCCTATAACTGTAGAGGGTAACAATATCCTCTTGGTTCCTCTGACTCATAATCCAGGTGCCATCCTCAACTTCTCATCTCTGTCACCCCCCCATATCCAATTTGTTACCAAAGCCTGTCGAATTGACCTTTGCAATATCTTTGAACTCTATTCCCTTCTTTCTTAGGGCCCTGTCACCACTCTGATGCAGGCCCTCATCATTTTATATCTGGCCTGCTGCAATAGCCTGCTGGTGGGTCTGCCTGCCTCAATTCTGTCCCCACTCCAGTTCATTTTCTACTCAGCCACCAAAGTGCTACCACCTTCCTACAAAACAAACTCCAAATGGCTCCCTATCACCTTTGGTATCAATTAGAAAATCCTCTATCTGGCATTCAAAGCCCTTCTGAACCTATCCTCCTCCTACATTTATAGTATTTTTTTATACCTTATTCTCTAGCATATACTCTTTGATCCAGTAATACTGATCTTCTGGCTGTTTCACAAACAAGACACTCCATTTCTTGGTTCTGGGCATTTTATCTGGTTGTTCTCCATGCCTGGACTATTATCCTTTATTTCTATCTACTGGCTTCCCTGACTTCCTGTTTGCTCTAGCTAATGTTCCATCTTCTACAGAAAATCTTTTCCAATCTTTCTTGATCCTCATGCCTTTATTTATTTAATTATTTCCTATTTGTCCTGTATATAGTTAGTTTGTATGTGTTTGTTTGCATGTTATTTCCTCTCTTGGTTATGAGCTCCTTTAGGGCAACAATGCTCTTCTTTCTCTTTTTTAAATTTTGGTATCCTTAGTGCCTGGCACTGAGTCTATTGATTTACTGACTACTTACTATGTGCCAAACACTGATCTAAGTAAAGTACTAGAGATAAAAAAGGGGAAATAATAGATTCCCTGCCATTAGAGAATTCATGTTCTAATGAAGGAGATCACTATTTTATGTAAAAAATTGCACATAAAAGATATGTACAGATTAAATTAAAGATAATCTCAAAAGGGAAATACTAGCAGTAGGACATGAGTGGTGAAAAGAGACTGGAAAAGGACTCTTAAAAAAGGTAGGATTTGAGCTGAGTGTTGAAGGAAGCTAGGAGTCTTAGAGTTGAGAGAGGCAGAGCATTCAAAGCATGAACAATAGCCAATGAAAAGTCACAGATGTCGTATACCATAATCCAGAAACAGCAAGGAGGGCAGTGTTGCTGTATTGTAGAGTATGGATGTATTTAAGAAGACTAGTAGCAAGGAACCAAGTAATAAAAGGCTTTAGATACCAAAGAGAGGATATATTTGATCCTGCAGGAAGCCACTGGAGTTCATTGATTAGGGGAGTAATATGGTCAGACCTACTTTTTATGAAAATCATTTGGACAGTTTAGTGGAGGATGGGTTAGAGAAGGAGAGACTTAAGGCAGGGAATACTAACCAGAAGGTCTAGGCATGAGGTGATGAGAGCCTGCACCAGGATGGTGCAGTGACAAAAGAGAGAAGAGGGCTTATTTGAGAGATGTGATGAAGGTAAAAATGACTGAATTGGAGTATGTGAGGTATATGAATAGTCAAAAGTGAAAATGAGGCTGTGAGGCTGGATGACTGGGAAGATGTTAGCTTTCTGGATTTGAATATCACCAACAGAGTACTGGTTTCTGGGATATAAATGATGATAATCTTGGAGAAGTAGTGATCCTTTCTTCTTAGAGTCTGCAGTCAAGGAAAGAAAGGCTTTCAGAGATTCAGAGGAAGGATAGGACCCCTTGGACTAAAACTGTGCAGAAGTTATCTGACTGGAGAAATAGAGGGAAAAGGGAAGGGAACAAGCATTTATTTAGCACCTATGTGCCAGGCACACTGTGCTAAACACTTTATGAATTTTATCTCAGTTGATTCTCTCAACAACTCTGGGAGGTAGATGCTTTTATTATCCCCGTTTTACATTTGAAAAAAACTGAGGCAGAATAAGTAACTTGCCCCAGGTCACAGAGCTAATAATTTTCTAAAGTCAGATTTGAATGTAGGTCTTCCTACTCTCCAGAACAGTGCTTTATCCACCTAGCTATCAACTCTCACATAGGTTTTGTCTGAAGAAATTGATATGGATGCACTGAGAATTCACCAACCAAATTAGATTTTTAAAAGATGGTCTAGAGAAGAAAGAATCGAGGGATCAAAACAAAGTATACAGATATGTAGTATGATCTTGTAAGAACAGGGTACAGGAGATCAGACTGAGCTAAACTGGGCAAGGAATGGTGAGGACTAGAGAAAGTTTGTGGTTATTTGTAGCTCAACTCAGGAACAAAGAGATAAAAGAAGAGACAGAACCTTAGCTTCAGATACATGGGATGATGCCAACCAACAACTACAAGAAGTCTATACATTTTTTATTTACTTGTGTTTTCTTTGGGCAATTCAATGACCTTTGCTTTGGTACTTTGAGGATGCAGAGGGCGGAGTAAAGGAGCCTTAGGACCCTTAATGAATTTGCCACCTATCCTAGCCTCATTTTGGGGTACCAAAAGAATAATATGAGTGCTGAATTTTTGTTAGTGGCATTTGAAAGATTAGGGAGAAGAGGAATAGTATTCACAGGACTAGAAGAAGAGAATTTATGTCCCATTTTAAAGGAGGGAAAGACAGAAATAGAGACAGAGAAACTGTAGAAATTATAAGCCAATAAACTTGACTTCAATTTTTAGGGAAATTCTTGAATTTTACACTTGTATTCAAGAAATCAATTTCAAAATACAAAATTAAGGAAAACATAAATAGACAACAGTTGATTTCCAAGAAATTTTAGTAGACCTCAAGTTTGATATGAGTTCACACTCTAATATTGCAGCCCCTTATACACATATTCTCTTGTGATATTCAAATATGAAATACTGGATTACTTGCTGTTTGGGGATTTCCCCTTGTCTTTAACCTTTGAGTATATATGGAATTGGAATGACCTAGAATTTTTCATCATTTTTCAGAATAAATCAAATTTAAGATTTTTTTAACTGTTATAAACTGATTGTTCCATAGATCTAGTTATTGAAATAAAAATTGTTAACACAAGATGGCAGTAAACAAATTTTTTAAAAATACTGTTTTAAATATTATGTGGTTCCTAAAATATAGTTAAGAGAAATTCAAAGGAACATTTGTTAAGTAATCAATGTTACAAATTAATGAAATTTCAAATTTACATGAAAGCTCAATTTGTGTACAGTTTTAGTAATTTAATTTTAAAAACTGGTTCCATAGTTATAAATCAAAATGCTTCTGCTTTGCAGGATTTTTGGATTAGACATATTTTTTGAAATAGTTCATTAAAAAAGAAATGCAGCAAAGTTACGGTAGGAATAGCAAATAGAAATTAAAATATTAATATTTCCTTTTATTGATAGTTTTCTAAACTGACAAATAGCTTTGAAAAGCTGAGATTGCATCAAATGAAACAATGTGGAACTCATAAAAAAGATGAAATTCCATTTGAATTGAGCAACATAAACCAAAAATTAGAGGTAAGATATATGTTCATAATTATCTTCATTAAAAATTGATTTCTGTGTAGGCTATTAAATGTACTATATGGAATAGCTTGCTTATAGATGGTAGCAAATTCCTAATCAGTCTTGCTCTGAGAATATTCTTCTTAGTGTGTATGTCCCTTTGATGAATTAAAGAAGTGATGTGATGTACACATCTGAATGCATCAAATTATTTTTTCTGAGCCTAAACAAAAGTTCTTAGAATCTTTAAATGTGGAGTGCACTTCAGAAACACCTCACTGAGTAATATTTGGTTAGCCTCTTGATGTCTGTGTCACCATTGGCTACTGAAATTTGAATGAAGACCCACAATAGTTTTTAGGACAGAATTTGGGTTGCACTTTTTTGGAGAGAGAGTAGTAGCACTTTACAGTGGTATATAGATGAATATATATCATGATATGCATGAATCAACACATTCTGTCCCCACAAAATATGCATATTTCTCTTCTACTTCATCAATTTCAATAAATACCTGGAGCAGTGACATGGCTAATGTGACTTCTCACACTTCTGTGTTCCATAGAATCATTGAGGACTTCTAGAGATATGATATATTCAAATTTTTGTGTGCTTCAGTTGAGTGTAACATATTTACAGAGATACTTCTAATACTGCTTTTCAAAACCAATGTTAACATAGTATAATCAAACTCTATAAAATCTCAGTGATAGGCTAAAACTGTCTGACCATTGCAACTCTGAAGTTTAATCAGATGTTGGTATAAACACCTGATACAGTGTTTTGCCTATTATGTTTTCCCCAAGCCAATGAATCATGTTAAGGTATACCAATGAATAAAGATCAAGCCAATTTAATTGTCTTTTTGTTAAATAATATTTTATGTGTTTTACATGAATTAAATAGATATAAACTACATATTACCTGAAGCAAAATCTAGATATTAGCTTTTTAAAACTTTTAAAAATTTGAACTTAATTCTGAAAGTCACATTTTCCCCATAGAAGTTTCTCTCTGGAATCATAATAAAATCTATGTAAACATGATTATATACAAATTTTCAACTTATATGCATTTATCTAAATGTAAAGCCAAATAAATTATTTCCGGAGATATATTTTTATCTTTGCTTGGAACTACTTACAAAAGTAATTTTTAGGACTGAGCTTCTTTGGGTTCAGTGTGAATCTGAATATCCAGTTTGTTTGGAAATACCAATTTGTACTATTTTGAGTGGAGGAGAGGTAGGGATTATTACCTTGATGTAGGGAATTCCTAATAAGCAAACCCCCAAAACCATGGAGTCTCTAACCATTTATCCTAGAATGAGATCCAGAGTTGGGCCCCTGGTTCTAATTTGGTTCAACAAAATATGTATTAAATACTGCAATATATAAAGGCACTTGGTAGTCACTTAGAAATACAAAGATGAAGATCACAATTCTTATCTTTAAGAACTTACATTTTACATTTTTATCCAGTGGGAGGAGGGAATAATGAAAAGGAGGAGAGAGGCAAAGTAGAACATAGGACACATATGCCCCAAATTTTGTTTCCTCTTTTCCCTCCTCCCAAGATAAAACAAAGCAAAATCACTTCTTACCTTTTGACCAGAACCCCATATTATAAAATCCCTGTACTAAAATCTTGACTATGGAGCTTAGTAGACTGAAGGAACTGGAAAGGATCTGTGGACTAGAAATAGTTTGGGCACTTCTTAATATATTTCATATTCTTATTCTTTTATACAGCCCTATATCATAATTGCTTAGGATATGAATCTAGCACAAGGCTAATTAGCTCCTATGCTATTCAAAAGCATGCCAGGGAATATAAAGTTTTTTCAAGGTGATTTTGGTTTCTTCAGTGAATTGTGATAAATTTTAGTATGCCTTGAAAAATGTGAAATGCTTAAGGTTGTCCTGCTAGAATCTGAGCTTGTATCCTATATCTAATATATTGTATTTCTAAATTATGAATATAATAGAGATGAAATGTGTCTAGATAAAATTAATGTAGAAACATCACATAATTTCTATTAAAGTAGAATCTTTTCTATTTATTTGAATGAAGACATAATTACAAGTTATCTTACTTTGACATTAGTGAGAGCTACAATGAGATATAGAGGAATGAGTATTAAATTGGGAATCAGGAAGTTCATTTTCTAGCAATTAGCTGCCTCCTCATGCACTTGCCTGAATACTTTAGGCATATCATGTCCCCTCTCTGGGTCTTGGTTTACTCATCTGTGCATTGGTATCAAGAGGCAGTAGAGCAGAGTAGTAGGAAACAATAAGTTAGACCAGACTTTAAGGCTGCTTCCAGCTCTCAGATTCTGTAATTCATCAGGAATATTAACATTGGAAAGAATCTAAGACACCAGCTACTTCCACCCCCTCATCTAATAAATGAAGTACAGAAAGCTTTTAGTTACTTGCTTAATATTAAACAGCTAGTAAGTGACAAAGCACAGCTCTTCCTTATTTTGTCATAATATATGCACTTAATAACTAATATTCATATAGCACTTTGATATTTATAAATCCCTTTACATACACTTGATCCCTTGTGAAGAACTAGAGATATTATATTATCCTCTCTTACAGATAAGAAACTGAGTCAGTGTCTTTCATACCTAGGTTCAGACTCCAAGTGTCATGAGGCTGAATGGTCATCTCAGAGAGCTTGTACACACAACTCCCCTGGAAACTTCTCAGAACTTCAAGGACAATACAACTCATTGCCAAAGTCTTTGGGAAAGGTGAATTTCCTTTATGCTTCTGGTCATAAGGAGGCCAAGCTCAAATGTGGCCAAAAGAAGCCAAGAAATTAATCATTTCCAAAGACCCAAGCAATAAGCTATATTGTCCCTGAAGCCCTTAGAAGTTTCATGGGGAGATCTGGGTGCATGCTCCATGGGAAAACCTCTCTAGGCTTTTTAAGCCTCACTACACCAGTAAGTATCAGATCCAAATCTGGGTCTTCAACAAAAAAACATTTCCCTTAAACTTTAGGGGAATGAGATGGAGATGGCTTCCTTTTGATCAAACTCTGAGTGCCTCCTAGATTTGAATACTATGCCTTGTAAAAAGAGTTTCTAAGAAAGTATCAAAAGCTAATTTAGCCATTTGGTTTTGTAATAAGCAGCTATTGTTTTGAATTTTAAAAAAGATCTATTCGTATCTGTTCAGAGCTATCATTTTTCTTACTGTAACATGTTACCTCTGAAAAAAGCACTAAATTTTAATGAGACCTCGTAAAAATTCTGTACTATTCAATCTAGAGATGGTTGATAATGGCAATGATTTGTGTTGGAACTTGTAGCTATGTGGAACAAAAACTGAGCAAATTTTATCAAACATCCAAAATAATTCATTGAAAACTGTGGAATACCTTGTTCTTTTTGTAAGTGTGGTCTAGCTTTTATTTTCTAACTCAGCATATCGATTCTACAACCAAATTAAAATACCACCAACATATGTTATAGTTGAACCAAATGTAGCCCTGATAATCCAATCATTTTTGTTATCTTCATGATTAATTCCAATGACTATGACTAAATGGACTGTGCAGCAAACGGCACCTACCAAGATAACCAATATAATCAGATTAGCCATGCTTCAGACTAGCCATTCTATGTCTATTTAGTCTATACCCAGACACAGTTAATATGGAATTTGTTTCTACCAAATCGTTGCTATAATTTTATTTCCAAATTTTTGCAGGAGATGTTTTAATTCTAGAAAGTGGGCACAACTCAAAATAACATGTCAACTTATTTATTCAATCCACAAATATTTATTAAGCATCTGCTCAACTACCCTACACTAGGAAGCACAAGAGAAATTTTTAAAAAGAAAGCACAGCCCTTGTTTATGTTAGCTTAATACCTGATTTATGGCTATTCCCAGAAAAAAATTGTTAAATAAATGAAACTTGTGTATGAATAACCCGGCTAATATATTCCCTCTAATTTTTTCAGGAGAGGGACAGATAATAATGCTCCATGAGCAGACAATATACTTTTCCAGTAAATTAATCTTTCTCCATTTAATGGCTCTTCCTATTCTTCCTACAAACAAACCATTATCTCCCTCATTCTTAAAAAAGTCTTAACCAGATTCTAAAATGCCTTCTAGCTACTGTCCTATATCTTTCCCAACCTTCTCCAACCAGCTAAACTACTTGAAAAAGGCATTTTCGCTAGGTGCCTCCTATCTCATTCCCTTCTAAAACCCTATCTCCTTTGGTTTCTTACGTCATCATTCAACTGAAATTTCTTTCTTCAAGAAATCACTTCCAGTGATCTCTTAATTGTCAAGTTTAAAAGCTGTTTCTAAATCTTCATCTTTACACTGATCTTCGAATCTTGAAAATTGGCCTTTCTCAAGGTTTTCCTGATACTATTTTCTTGATTCTCCTATATGTTTTATTGCCTTTTTTTTTTTGAGTCTCCTTTACTGATCTTCATCCATGTTATATATTCAGATATGTCTGACCCTGCAAGGGACAATCCTGGATCCTCTTCTTTTTTCTCTGTAAACTGTCTCACTTGGTGATCTTATCAGTTTCCTTGGATTCAGTATCATCTCTATGCCATCTAACCCCTGTCTCTCACCAATTGGTCACTGGACATTTCTTTTTTTCTGCCTTGAACTATTTTATTTTATTTTATTTTTTGAAAATTTTAGTTAGTCAATTTATAACATTCCTTGGTTACAAGAATCATATTCTTTCCCCCCCTCTCCTCTCCCCACCCTTCCCATAGCCTATGTGCAATTCCACTGGGTTTTACATGTATCCTTGATCAGAACCTATTTCCCTGTTGTTGATGGATGTTCACTAGGATGTTCCTTTAGGGTCTATATCCTCAACCATATCCCCCTCGACCCATGTAATCAAGCAGTTTTTCTTCAGTGTTTCTACTCCCACAGTTTTTCCTCTGAATGTGGATAGTGTTCTTTCTTGTAAATACCTCCGAGTTGTTCAGAATCACTGCATTGCAACTAATGGAGAAGTCCATTATGTTCGTTTGTACCACAGCGTGTCAGTCTCTGTGTACAATGTTCTCCTGGTTCTGCTCCTCTCACTCTGCATCAATTCCTGGAGGTCTGTCCAGTTCACATGGAATGGTTACTAGACATTTCAAAATGGATGGCCTGTAAGCATTTCAAACTCAACATTTCCAAAATAGAACATTTTATCTTCCCTCACAAACCCATCCCTATTCTGAACTTCTTTAATATTGTTGAGGGCAGCACCATACAGATACCATCTTGGTGTCATCCCAAGCCCTCACTTTCACTCACCCCATATATCCAATCAGTTGCCAAATCTTGTTTTTATATTTCCATGATAACTCTTACTTCTCCATTCCCTATGCTCCTCGAGTAATCTCCCTAGTTCAGGCCCTGATAGTCTTGCCTCATATCTCACCCTTTTCCAATCCATCCTTTACATACAGTTTCCAAAATAGTATTCCCAAAGTGTAGTTCTGACCATGTCAACCATTTACTCAATAAAGTCAAATGACTCCACATTTATTACCTCTAGGAACAAATATAAACTCCTTTGTTCAATATTTAAAGCTCTTCTTCAAAACTTGAACTTTCTGTATTACCTTTCTTCAAATATATTATTTCCCTCCATGCAATCTATGGTCCAATCATAACGGCCTACTTGCTGTTCCCCTCACACAATACTCCCGTCTCCTGTCTCTATTCCTTTCTAACAACTGTCCCCTATCCCTGGGATGCTCTAGTTCACTTCTTAGAATCCATAATTTTTCCTTTAAGATTTAAGATGAAATAACTATCCTCTACAGGAGGTGTTTCCACAACTCCTAGTTTCTAGCACCACCTCTAAAGGTTTCCCTCTCTCTATTCTATAGTATCTTCTAGATGCCAATTCATACATAAATTATTTCCTCTCATTAGAATGTAAACTCTTTCAGATTGCTTTTGCTTTGTAGTCTTATCACCGGTAATTAGCACATAATAAGTACTTATTAAATATTTGTTGATTATTTAAACAAGGAACTGCTGTTTGACCAAAGGAACTCAGGGAACTTGCTCCACATCTGTGTCTACTAATAGGAACTCATTTATTTTGTACCCATGCAGGTGGTCTGGACTTTGTACCATCCAGGAGCCTGGCCTTTAATGTGAGGGGTTATACCCCCTTTTCTTATACTTTTTGGCTTTATGATCTCCACTGTGATGCCCTAAAATTATTTACTTAAACCTTAAGTTTTGGTTCATGTCTCAGATAAAAAGATACTCCATGTGCAATATGAATCAGGTGTGAGGCAGGTATTTATTTCCTATACACAAAAGAAATGCTAAAATATACAAGTTAGAGCAGGCACTGCCAAGACTTAAGCAAACAGTAACTTATAACATTTAACCTCTTTTACAATAGGCCAAGAGGTTGTCATAAACATCAGGACAAGAAACAGGTTGTAGGAGGACTGAATAATTATTGCTATATCTCACTTTAGTTTTGTACTGTCCCAAAACTGTCCCATCCATGTCTTCTTTCAGTCCATGCCAGAAATTGAGTTCATTCTTTGGCCAGTAATCATCTTCTCCAAGAAGCACTAAAGTAGTTAGTTGCCTATATAGCTTTGACCAAAGAATCTAGGATTGTCCAACCTCTTGAACTCACAGAGTAGCTTCCAAGCCTGGCCACATCTTCCTAAGGATCAATACTTATTTGTTCATCTAAGAGTAAAAAAGAACAAACATAGAAAATGACCACAAACCCAGGACCAGGCTTGCATTAGGTTGGATATGGACTTTAGTTGCCATGTGATCTGAGGCTTTCCCTAACAGTAACAGCTCATGGGAAATCCCAGATGTGTGCACATAATGCCACCTGGAAAGTAAAAAGAATCAAGATTTGTGGGTAGAGACATTTTTAAAGGTCCACCTAGCCATTAGTGCTTCCAGTTCAGGTTCTGATAAGGGAGTCACATCATCAAAGTGCCAAGACTCACTCAGGGCTGGGAGAATGGGAGAACTCTGCTCACGCTCAGTGTAACTGCTGGCTACAAATGGTTGAAATCATAGTATGATTGAATGATTGAAATCAAAGTACGCATATTGTGACTCAGTTCTAAGAAAGTGCTTTGCCCTTCCATCTCACATAGTTTTTGTTCCATCTGTCTCTTTCCTTTCATTGGTGACTTCTTAAAAGGTTGTTTAAACCTCCATTTCTTAGATATCCCTTTATTCCTCAGACCTTTAAAAGTCTGTAGTTTCTGTACAAATCTCTATTGCAATGACTTTCCAAGACCATAAATTGTCCTCCTAATCACTAAATCACGTCTCTTTTTTTCCAATGCTCATCTTCCTTTACCTTTCTGAAGTATTTGTGTTAACATGGTAACTAAGGAAATTCACTGGACTCATAGAAGCAAGGGATGTGACCAGAATATTTTGTTGCAAGTAATTAGGCCACAGTTCTGGCACATGGAAGAAAATGTGATATGTATGTCTACAAGAGTCTCGTGTAATACAGCTCTGCTCAGTACCCACTCCAGAGTCAGTTCCTCTGAATATTGAACTAATGATGATTTAGTAATTCAGTAAGCCCATACTGCATATCTGTGGAAATATTCTGGGATGGATGGCTTCATCTCTCATACATTTTTCATTCATTATAGTTCCACTGACACCATAGAAACTGTCCTTCCCTTGTCCTATCAGTTTGGAGGAAGCAGTACAAGTTGTACATAGGCTCAGGGAGCAAGCTATTATGGCAAAAGTGGTTTTACTGCAAAAGTAGCCTTTTAATATAACGGTAGCCAGTTTTCCACTATTAGAGAAAATGGCACCCTTCCTTCACTTGAGTCTACTTTAAAATTGTTTCTCATCTTTAAAGTGCAGTAAAAGACACCAACAGTCTCTGAATCATTTAATCTAATATTTAAAACTTACCCAGCCCTCTCCTTGCTCCCTCCCCTTTCTTCCCCTCTGAGGATACAGAGAGTATAGAGTTATCAGATGTGTCATTGTAGAAGTAGAAGGCTGAAACATGCAACCAGTGACCAGATTGATATATGCTAGTGCCCATGGAAAGAGAGTTTATTACAAGGTCGCCAGTCAGTGCCTGTTGATGGTAAAGAAAATGTAATATATTTCCTGCACATTAACTTAACATGTCACAGAAGCAGTGTGGTACAGGGAGATATTATGGTCTTTTGTATGAAGTCAGAGGACCCAAGTTCAAATCCCAATTCTGCCACAACTTGGCCTTTGTGACTTTGGGAAAGTTACTTAGTCAGTTTGAGTTTTTAATTTTTAGCAAATAAATTCATTTATTCAAACTTATAACCAATAGAAATTTGGAAAGCTTTACAGAATCAAATATAGTAGACAATATACACTCCTACTGAAATGAGACACCTCAATCATGAGAGACAGACAGGCAGATGGAACATGGTGATCCATAAAATAGAATCTGTAAAATGAGAATGTTTGGTTTTGAGGGTTCATTCCAGCTCTAAATCTTTAATCATAAAAACCTAATTCACTTTAACTTTTCTGAGTTTTAGTTTCTACATCTATAACATGATCTCTAAGATCTTTATACTTCAGAAAAAATCTAGAGATCTAGTGAATAACCCAGCATTGTATGTGAAGAGAAGTCTAGCCTAATAGGGGATGAAGAAAAAATCATTTGAGATGGGAATGATAATACTTATTAATATATTGAATGTCAAACTTGGGGTTAATCTAATAAACATTTTACTGTTTATATGACATTACTTTGTAAAATCAACTTGGTTTTGATTTTGTGATCCTGGAAGTATTTATGGAGCAAGGGAAGAAAATGATTATTTTAACTCTATTGTTTGAAATGGTCAATTCAAGAACATTTTTAGCAAATAGAAAATATATTTGTATGTAAATAAAGGTATTAGTAATTTCGTTACTTTGTAATTTGCATACATTCGATCTTTTACTAATTAATATATCCTGTAAATCCAGAAAAATGAAATAAAGTGGTAATCTTACTAATTCAATAAATGTTAGTACTTGATGAATTTTTCTCAATAAAACTTTGTTTGCTTCTGCCTCATACTTTCCATAAAAGTGATTTATTGAATTCTTTGTAACTGACTTAATTGAGAGATTTTTTGGTGATTTCAAAATCTGCCATGTTTAAAACATTTTTACAAAAGGATTTTATTGAATAGGATTTCACTGGTTTTTAGACACAGTGGCTGTTGTCTTTTTTCCTACAAATATAAAAAAGAGATCTGATAATGAATCTAGGTAGAGGAGGATCATTTATGCTTTCTTTTACTTATTGGTGATCATACAAGTAAGTAGCATATAATTAAAAATATTAAGCACTTATTTGCTCAGTTCTATGAGGAAATCCAAGAGAAAATGAAATATGTTTATTACTTTTAATTTACATCTAATAGTTAAGATAAAATGCATATGTATATGTAAAGGAAAAGAGAATCATTTCTTCTCTACCTTAGATACACAAATAATTACAGTTCAAAATAGAACAGTGCAAAAGTAGTACAAAGTCTATGGGATCAATGAGAAGAGAGTAAGCACTTCTGGCTGGGTTGATCAGGGAGAGATTCATGGAGGAAATGTCTGATGCTGGACTTTGAAAGATGAATTTTCTCAGTGGGGAAAGGGACTAGTGTGTTTCGGGGTATGAATTCTCAGTATATAGCAGCATGAACAAAGGCACAGAGGTAGGGAAGTATGGGATATATTTGGAGAATGGAGCATTGGATTTTTGAAAGGAATAGCCAAGTGAAATAGTGTGAATTTTTTTTCAGTAGGCAGTGAGATATCAATGAAAGTTTTTGATGGGAAAGAAAAAAGACCCTGAAGTTTTACTTTTCAAAAAATAAAATTGTAATGACAGTATGAGTCATTATGCATTTTCCTCAAATTTATCATTTCACCAAACTTTTGTTTATTCCTTTTTTTTAAGGAATTTAGAGCAAAATCAAGAGAATGGGACAAGCAAGAAATACTATATGAGAACCATCTTGTTTCTGTAGATGCCCAACAAAAATTATTATCTGAGAAGTGTAATCAATTTCAGGTACAATATTTAAGCAGATCTTCTGAATTAGAAGACATTAAAGGTTAAAACACTATTATCATTTACTATCTAGGAAGTAATCAATTCATTTTTATACCACTGCTCCATGCTACTCTCTAAGAATAATTTGCAAAGAAGATAGTAACCTGTTCTAGGAGAGGGAGTTTTCCTTATTTAGGAGTTTTCTAAACTAATGAAATCACATTCCTGTGTCTATTCCCTATATAAAATAACTTGTGCTAAAAATTCCTAGGACACAAAAAGTCCCATTACTCTTTGAGATATTTTTCCATTTTTCTTGATTGATAAGATGAGAATATAATGGGAAAATAATATTATGGCAATGAAAATGCAAAATATTGATAGATGTTTTGAACATTGGAATTGGGATAATATTTAGATATTAAAGAGGAGAGCGAGAGAGGAAGAAGTCACTGGATGTCTCCAACTTTTAAGCTCAGGTAACTGACAGATGCTATCCAATTGGTACTATTAAAAGAAAGAGAACATTTTGAAAAGGAATTGATTTGGGCTTATATTCTGTCTTGGGGTGAGGAAGGGTAAAGAATATTAGAGGACAAGAAGCTTTATTTTTTACAGGGAAAACAAAAGTAATATTGGGAAATCCAGGTGGAAAAATTCAGGAAGCAATAGGATTGCAGATGTCAAGGCTGTGGGTATATAAATTTGGAATCATTTGAATCTGTGCTGATATATGAGATCTCTGAGTACTATCACCAACCAGACTTTGAAGAATAGCCACATTAGGTTAGCAATGGGAGACAGAAGAATTTTCAAATCCAGAATGATAAGAAACTATGAAGTCCAAGAGAGAATTTTGATAAGGGGTGATAAACTTCTTCCTATGTTGCAGGAAAGTTAAGGAGATGGTGGACTTTATGAAATGTAAATCTTTGTATTAGAAAGTCATTGGAAACTTGCTAGAATGAAGAAGTGGTGAGAAAATAAGCCCTGTCGACCTAGGCCAATGTTTGAGAAGTTGTTGGTGAAAACATGGAGAGAAATTGGAATGTGGGTAGAGTAGATAGCAGAGCCAAATGAAGATTTTTTTTTTCAAGATGGAGAATTTTTTTTAAATATTTGAAGCAGAGAAGAAGGAAACAATGGAAAGGGAAAGGTTGAAGAAAGAGGAGGGAGATAATTAAGAAAGCAAATTATCAAGAAAAGAGAAGGAGAGATAATAGAGAGATAGGGGCATTACCTTTCAAAAAATAATAAAATTATCAGAATATCTTTTCTAATACTTTTTGTTTTTTTTTCTTGTGCTGTTGTTAGTTTAAATTGGTTTTCTTTAATTTCTATACTTTTTTCTTGTTTTACAGAAACAGGCACAAAGTTACCAATCTCAACTAAATGGGAAGAAGCAGTGCTTGGAAGATGGCAGTCTTAACAACCCTGAAATTGCTCGGTTGACCTGCGAACCAGATATTAATAATGATACTGTTGAAAGAGATGAATTCATTATTGAAAAACTGAAGTCAGCTGTGAGTGAAATAGCAATAAGCAGGAATAAATTACAAGATGAAAATCAGAAGCTCCTTCAAGAACTGAAAATGTACCAAAGACAATGCCAGGTGAAGAAATGAATGTTTTTGTTTTAATTCATATTAACTACAAGCTAAATAAATAGTGACCTCAACATATTCTGGGATATAGATTGGGAGGCTACTTTTAGAGATCATGTGTGTATATGTGTGATATCTATACACACACACATTTATATATGTATGTATAGGCCATGCCATACTGCCTCTCCTAATATCTGTAGTTTGAGTCCTATCTATGATACATAGTCATTGTGTCACCCAGAGTGACTCATTTAACCTCTCAGTAAGTCAAGGAAATACTCTCAGAATGTAAGTGGCTGAACAGTTGATCCATATATTGACCTTGAACCTACTACTAATGAGTCAGGCATAGAGTGAGCACTTAATAAATATTCTCAGAGGAACTTTCTTACATCAAAGAAATTACAGACCTAATCAAAAAACAAAAACCACAAGAATACACACATATCTCTGTAAGGTGTAATCTAGTGGCCTCAAAACTGAGCTACTTTGAAAGCATATGGCTGACAGTCAAGTTTGGGGGGGGTTGTATTTGAGAGGCTGGCATCCATTAAAATTTTGTCTTTCTACCACAGATTCCCTTGAAATCAATGGAAAAGACATGTGGAATAATTTCTGGGGTTTATGCTGAATTTACTATTTATTTGTTCATTGAAATCACAATTTCTTTGAGATATGCAGCAGTTAGGATCTTCTTCTCCCTCCTAACTTCAACTTGGCCTTAGCCCAGCTCAGGCTCTCCACTTCTGGACAGCTGAGATTCAAAGACTGCTTGCTCTAGAGATTGCCCCAATATAAACATATTACCTCCTCTAGGACATTTTCCTTGAACTTCAAAGTCCCAGCATATTTCTTTGATGCCTAACCTCTTTGTCATTTTTGATAAGTCCCTTAGCTTTCTTAGCCTCCAACTGCTTCATTTGTGAAGTAGGGAAAATTGTGCTAAATGGCCGTGAAAGCCTCCTCATAGCTCCTGATCTATGATCTAGTCCATTTATGTCTTTTATCAGATGAGTATGCTGAGGCTATAAAAGAGTTTGTGAGTTGTTCAAGGTCAGTGCTGAGATTCAAACCCAAGTCCTCTGATTCCAGATCCAGCATTAAAATAAGAATATAATATAATAAGATATATATATATATATATGTATTTATTTTATTTCCTTATTTCAATCAACTACAGTGTGCCTTCCTTCCACCTTCAGTTGAGATTGAAGGAAAGATAGAAAACTTTTCTTATAAACATGTATAGTCAAGCAAAATGAATTGCCCCATTGGTCATGTTACCCCCACAAAAAAAAAATGTTTCATGCTTCATTCTGAGTCCTTTATCTTTCAGGAGATAAGTTTGGATCCAAACTACCTTTCTAGCCCCTTTATACTCTCCTATATTCCAGCCAAACTGGGCTACTCACTCTTCTTGGATTTTAAATGGTCCTCTAACCCTCCACTCATTCACATAGGCTACTCCAGTCCTTGGAATTCAATATTTCCTCACTTCCAACTACTTAATTTTTCAAAACTATTCCTGCCGTGCCCACTTGAAACATCACTTTGTCCCTGGAACCTTTACTGACCCTATAAAACTGAGTCTTCTGTTTTTCCTCATATTTTCCAAGAGTATAGGGATACTTTGACCTCCTTTATACCTATAGTATATCCCCCAATTGGGGATTATATGCCCATTACATTATAAACCCCATCACAAAAATAATAGAATCACTTAGTCGGAAGGAACCTCAGAGGTTTCCTGGTTCAAGTTGTACCTCAAGAAGAATCCCCCTGTCACATCCCTAACAAATGGCCATCTAGCCTTTATTAGAAGACCTCAACTAAGAGTAAAGCTAATATTCATGATAATTTCTCACATAGCTCTCCTTCTTGTCCAAAAGGACATCACAAGAGATTTTGTCAAATGTTTTGCCTGAAATCTTCATATTCAGTGTCCATAGCATCTCAGTGATCTACTAGTCTAGTAACTCCCATTTTCCACCATATAAGTCAATCAGTCAATCAACAAACATTAAGTGCCTGCTATGCGCCAGGTACTATGTTAAGAATTGGGGTTACAAAAGACAGCTTCTTATAAGGAGCTAATGATCAAATGAGGGAAACCTAAGAAAATATAGACAAGCAAATACAGATAACAAATATATAGACACACTACAAACAGGACAATAGGAAATAACAGAAGAGGCATTAGAAATAAGAAGGATTAGGAAAGTGTTCCTAGAGAAGATGGGATTTTAGTTGGTACTTGAAGGAATTAAGTTTAGTATAGCAGGACCTCAGGCCATCACAGGATTTCAGAGCTAGAAGATACCTGAGAGGCCATTTAGTTCAACCTATACCTGGCCAAGAAACTGTTCTATATCAGTACATAGGGGCAACTAGGAGGTGCAGTGGATAAGAGTGCCAGGCTTGAAGTCAGGAAGACTCATTTTACTGAGTTCAAATCTGGCATCAGAAACTTAGTAGGTATGCAACCCAGGGCAAGTAATTTAATCCTGTTTGCCTCAGTTTCCTTGTCTGTAAAATGAATTGGAGAAGTAAATGGAAAACTTGCTCTAGTTTCTTTGCCAAGAAAACTCCAAATGGCATTATGAAGAGTCAGGTGCAACTGGAACAAAAAAAACAAACAAACAAACAAACAAACAAAAACCGTTAACTCTCAAGCTAGCCCAACATACTTTGGGGCAGTTCAAATTATTAATAAATATTTCCTAACTTCAGGCAGAAGCAATGTGAAAAAAGTACAGAGACAGAAAAGTGTATTACATTTTCAGAGAAGAGCAAGGAACCCTGTTTGGCAAAGGCAGCACTTTAACTATTGCACCACACTGCCCCTCTCTTTTGCATTAAAATTAGATAAATCTCTAATCTTGAAAGGGGGAACAGTGTCTTATGTTCAAAACAGTTTTCAACCCTATTGATCTATTTACAAATAGGTACCCAAAAATGATATTTGTACTTCTTTAGTCATTTTCCTTCTAAGCTTATACCTTTTTAAGTTTTCACTTTTTGGTGCTCCTTAGTGTAGACCCACAACAAGCAGAAAGGCATTCATATCTATAAAAGTGGGGTTTTGATATGAAAATTTAAAATTACTGATCCCCATATTGCCCACTAGGCATATTAATTTTTTAACATTTTACTGTATTATTTATTTTAAACATTTTCTCTTTTTAAATTTTAACTTCCAAAATCTCTTCCTCCCTCCCACCACTTCCTGCCTTCATTTGAGAAAGCAAGCAATATGAATTCAGTTATACATGTGAAATCATGCAAAATATGTTTCTACATTAGCTATATTTTTTAAAAGGCAAGAAATTTCTAAAGTGAGAAAATTTTATTTTAATTTCCATTTGGTTATCTGTTCTCTCTCTGGAGGTGAACAGCATTTTTTAATCATGAGTCTTTTGGAATTGTCTTAGATCATTATATTGATCAGAGTAGCCAAATCTTTCACAGTTGATCATTATTACAACATTGTTGTTACTGTGCACAAGGATCTCCTGCCTTTTCTTACTTCACTTTGCATCAATTCACATAGGTCTTGACATATTTTCTTAAACCATTCCCCTTGTCATTTCTAAGAGCATTCCATCACAATCATATACAACTTGTTCAACTTGTTCAGCCATTCCCCAGTTGATGAGCATCCCCTCAATTCCAATTCTTTGTCACCACAAAAAGAGTTGTCACTCCTCAAAAGTCTATTTTGCTTTTAATCACTGTGTCCCTTAAGCTATCCTCTCTTTTTTGCTTTGAATGTTTCTTAGGTTGACAACTTACTCAGTTACTTTGAAACATAAAGTTCACCATTAAATTTGATTGCTAATTGATATTCCCTCTTCATTTCAAAATTGCTTTTTTCTATCATCAGTTATAGTTATATATTTTTCCCAAATATCAATTGGCTTGAAGCACTAAAGGGTTAAAGATATAAGAATACCTGTGTCATCCAGTTCAGGAGCTGATATGTAGTATATACAAGACTTCAGATTCTATGAACCATAGATTTGTTGGAGAGGGGAGTGGTAAAGAAAGAGAATGAATAAATGATGAAAAGAATAATGAAAAGAGTTTCCCCTCTTGAGGGGAATTGGTCCATGTTCTGGCTGTTTGCTTTATTAGCATTTAGGAGACCTTCCTTTCAAATCTCATATGGCCCTTAAAACCAAAGTCTTCTTCCCTTCTCAAACAATAGTTAGCAAGGACCATATGATTGATAGTATGTACATAAAGATGCTAATATCAAAGTTTACCAAGTTCTCCCTAGAGAAAAGAATAATGAAAATATAAATGGTGTCCTTCATATACATTCTGATATTGGAGGAAGCTGAGATTTAATTAGTTTCTTGAATAACAAGCTTTTTTGCATATCTTTCCAGGTTTCATCCTTAGTAGCATTTTTAGGATAGTCATAATTTTTGTCAACCTCTCTTAGTTAAGCCTTTAGTGGCAAAAATCTAGTTACAGAAACTGGGTTGAAAGAATTCTTAGGTTCATATCACAAGATGAGGCACTAAACCAAGCAGGAAACTGGAATGTTTACCTTTAAAAATGAAGTTCAAAGAAAGTCTTCAAAACCTGTCCTTTTCAAGACATAGATAAAGATGAAAACACTTTTAAAAAACATTCTGGCAACATTGACCCATATTTCTAAACTACATGATTGACCCTTTTCAAAGAACATCATCTCAGTAAATCAGTTCTCTTAGTGAGTAAGGTCTTTCCTATTTGAGAAATAAATGTATCTTTTCTTGACTTTTGGTCTTTGGCAACCAATCAGGGTTGCCAATTCAGCACAATTCCCTTATTAGGTATTATTCCTAGGAAACTTATTTTTCCTCTACTTCCTCTATCTAGCATCTGTTCCTTAATCCATCTTTGCCTATTCTTTAACCTTTCTATTTCTGGATTAGCCTATATTTTTAGTCAGAGGATCGTCAAATTTTGTTTTTTCCTTATTCTTTTCTTATGTCTTCCCTTAGCTATCCAAAATGCTCCCAAAAGATTGGGATGAACAACATTTGTCCACCAAGCCTAGCAAATAAAGTACTATATAAATACACATTAGGAGTATAATATTTGTTGCTAAATTGCTTTCATATATATTTGAGACTTTAGTTTGGAGGAAACCCAAGCCCCAACCCCACTCTCACCCTAATTGAGGATAGTGTCTCAATTTGCAATTATTTTTATAGAGGGGACACCTTTTGTTACCAAATAGCCTTCTTTTTACTGTTGCCAACCTTGCAAAGACAAAGCCTAAATTCTGTGTTTTTAACTATCTTTAACATCTTTAAATTTCTCCCCTGGGTATTTCAAACATTCCCTTAGACAACTCTGTCTGTGGTTACTGGTTGATTATTAAATAATAATGGATCAGCAGCCATAATTGGTTGTTTTCTATATAGCAATAGAGCTGGAATGGAAGGAAAATAGCTAAACCTTCTTTTTCTACACCTCCCAGAGTCCACATCTAAGAATATACATAATCATCATCGTGAAGACATCATTTTATAATGCCTAAACCTTATTTATTATCCTCAGTCATTAGATTTAATGAGGGTGTCAGTTGCTCCTTATAGGATTATACCTAGTTTTGATGATTAAGAAAACAAACCTACAAGTCATTTTGCTCTTATACTTTCCCCCTTCCCATTCCCCTTGGCAATAAGATTCTGTTATTCTTTGATGATGAGTTTGCAAAGTATGAAATTCCTGCTGCAATTTCAGCAAAGTATCTATCTGGTGGTCACATTCAAATCGATTTAAGCTTCCATTGTATCTAACATTCTGTTTTTCAGGTCGATTCATTTCAGAATTGTCACCCCTTCCTCTTACAGTGGAAGACAGACATTATGACCTGATTTTGAACCTAAATTGGATTCACAATTTGAACTGATATTTATGCTTCATTCATGATTTCTAAATTGACATTTTTGTAACAAGATCACCCTCTGAACAAATTTCTTTGAAAATATTAATCTTAAAATTTCTGTTTAAGCTTTCAATAATCTTTGTAACTGAGAACTGAACAAAATCTTGTCACATCCATAGAAATTATGTTGAGTTGTATAACATTCAGGAATGCATGATATATTTCCAACTATTGTGAATTGTTAACGCTAAAACTGTAAGGATAGATTTTAGTGTTGACTTAAAATCTAAGTAAGTGGTCGCCATGGGAAATTCTGAAATATGAAAATACCCAAGTCAGTTGGGATTTATGGAGATTTTAATTAATAAAGAAAGAAAGAATTAAGGGAAGGAGAGAGAGAAAGAGAGAGAGAGGGAAGAGAGAGAGAGAGAGAGAGAGAGAGAGAGAGAGAGAGAGAGAGAGAGAGAGAGAGAGAGAGAGAGAGAGAGAGAGAGAGAGAGAATTAATTTAAACTGCTCTGGCTCAGGCTGAGCCAAGCAGTAGTTAAAGGCCTAAGCCAAAGTGGCCTCCCTGAGCCTAAGGGAGAGAGAGTCAGTCTTATTACTCACCACAAGACCATCTCCAAGCAAGCTCCAGTCCTCCACTGAATCTGCTGAACTCCAATTTCTCGGAACTGACTTTTTACCCTTCCTTTTAAAGAAATTTTCTCTTATGTCACCTCCCCTAAATTTTCACATCTACCAATCACAGTAGACGCTTTTTTACAGGACTGCCCATTCTTAGTTTTCACCACTCTTTAGTTCACACCTTCTCTGGTTAGATTATATCTTCTGAGTACTTCACACCTCTTTGTTAAGCTTGCCTTTTGTAAATTACTTGATCTTTTGTGATTAATTTAACCTTTATAGGTACTTAACACCTTTTTTTATTAGATCTAAAAATAGACCTAACTTAAGGTTCTAGCTTTACTATAAGGTATGAGTTAGAGACTTTCATTGTTCAATCAGGAGTTTACAACTTTATCTTCCCCTAAGGCACAGTCTGAGTAGGGTGGAGTAATTTTAAAGGTTCCCAATACATTCTTAATTCTTGTTAGATCAAATATCTCCATTGTTGCTATTTGTTACAATAAGGGAATAGCTAGACCAAATTTTCTAAGGTACAGTCTGAGTAGTTTTTAAGATTCACAGAATATTTGGAAAAGAACATGCTATATCTGAACAAATTTAATATGTAGAATTTTAGCATTGAAAGGGTTCCTGGAAATCAGTCATCTATTTTATTCAATCCTTAAGTGAATAATAATATCTTCTGTAAAACCCTAACAAGAGATCATATAACTGTTATTTGAAGGTATCCAGTGATAGAAAACTCACTGTCTTCCATGGTAGCCTGCCCATGCCTTCTTAAGGCCTATGGAGGCTAATGAAGGGAAAAGTGGTAAGAAAGGGCATGCTCCAGCTGAAAAGTTCAAGTTCCTAGCAGCAATAGGGGTAAATTTTCCAGCTGATAGAAAGCACTCAGGGGATCAGCTGTGGAAAACAAATAAACTCACTAAACAAACCCTCAAAACACTTCACCCTTTCAATTTTCTCCACACATTTCATCTTATGACAAAATGAGATTATATTCTTGTTTAACCTATTATTCTTTCAGCCTAAAACTTGGACCTTGCTTTAAACTAACCCTGCCTTTAACTTTTATTAAGCATTTCTAGTTCTAAAAGTTTCTTGGCTTTTTCTAGCTCATCAACTTGTCTGCCCATTTCCTGGTATTGATTTAGTACATATTTCTAACCCCCATCTACACTGGGAGTCCCTCCCTATATTTTTAGGGAAATCTACCTACCAGTTCTCCCAATAGAGGAGATTTATTCAGCACAGTGGACTAGGGTTCTTTCCTGAACAGAGCCCCATTAAGGACCAGTATAATTTTGTTACATCATCCCCAAGTTCTCCATCCCCAAAGATAGAAAACTGAAAACTAATGAGCTTACTACAAGAGTAGATCAGAACTGTGGTCCAAAATATTACTCTGCAGCTTGAACTTGACAACCTATGGCAGGCAGGGTGATCACATTGAATATGATGTCTGACTGCCAGCCCACTAGGAGAGAACTGAGCAGTTTGCATCTGCCCTTAAGGAAGTCTTTGGTTGAATGATGGGTTTTCCTGGACTCCTAACTGATTAACTGAAACTCTTCATTTTCTGGAGTATGCCCAGGTAAACATTTTGATATCCCACCTAACATAGCATGCCATCATTTGGGTTACTTTCTACATGATGATTGGTAAGAACTTTCTGACAAACTTCCAAAGTTTTCTGCAAAAGCTATAGAGTTTTTTTCCATGTCCTTCTTTGTGCATGAAAACCAATCAAAAATCCACTGTAGAAGAGCAGTAGGAGAGGAGAAACATGGTGGAAACATGGCTACAGTTTCCATGTGCTAGCTTAATAAGGCCTAAAATTAGCCATATAAACTGTCAAGAACTAAGTCCAAAGGTAAAGACCTGAGTCTCATTAAACATGGTACCCAAACTGATAAACACTTCAAAATGAGACTTAGCAGAGACATCACAGAAGGGACAGAGATTCATTGTGGTTTGCCCAAGCACCATTTAATAGTGTCCCTGGCCAATAACACAAGAAAAGACAGATGAACTGCAAATTTTTTCACTGAGGGAGACAGTAACAGAACCAAACCCTTCACTTTCGTTCCACCCACCTCAGAATCCACTTGTTTCTGATCCTAAACCAAGAACTAAGGAGAACATAATCTAGGTTCAGACTCTTAAAAACTCAGGAACCTCCTCTAACTCTTTGAGTGTAAAACTAGATTAGAAGGGAATAAGAGCCATTGCAGCTCCAAAAAAGATTCGTGAATATAGAAACCAATGTTCAACTCTAGAATCAAGACTGGTAAACTAAATGAAAAATTGGTCTTCTAAGTAGAAAAGGCAAAGGGGTCCCAGGAATACCTCTTCAGTCTGGCTGAGAAAAAAATGGAATGGACCAAACAAATGAGTGAGATCTGAAAAGGCCAAGAGAAATCATGACTGCTACTTCTTCTGAAGGTTCATGTGGGGACAAATGATACTTTCAGAAGAAATCTAGAAAGTGATGTTAGAATTATGAGGTCCCAGGGAAGAAACTGAAGTCCTTAGGACTGGGGCCTCTGAACTTGTTTTAAAGATGATAGGTGGGGGGGGGCAGCTGGGTATCTCAGTGGATTGAGAACCAGGCCTAGAGACAGGAGGTCCTAGGTTCAAATCCGGCCTCAGCCACTTCCTAGCTGTGTGACCCTGGGCAAGTCACTTGACCCCCATTGCCTAGCCCTTACCACTCTTCTGCCTTGGAGCCAATACACAGTATTGACTCCAAGACAGAAGGTAAGGGTTTAAAAAAATATATATTCTGAGACATTCTTAAGGTTTTACCACACTGCTTAAAGTGGTCCAAGATACAAAAAAAGGTTAAGAACTGCCTTCTAAGGGAATAAGTGGGAATTTCATGATCATTACTCATTGAATACAAATATATTGGATATAGGAAGTGAATAGTTGGTTAAAAAGATCTAATCAGAGAAAAGGATTTGGATTTTCAGTCTATGGCTTAAAATACAGGTACTCAACTAGGAATGCAGTGCACCTAACAAGGGCTCATAAGACCATCTTTGCTTGGAATCCTGCAAATCTAACCAAAAGATATTTTGATTAAAAACATTTACTAAACTGCATTATGTAAAGCACTGTGTTTGGCCTGTTGTTATATGTAATAAATTCAACTAGCACCAGGTAAAACAGGTCTGCTTTCCTTCTGCTGATTCTACAGTGTATTTGCCAGGACACCACAAATAACAGGCAGATACCTTGGTATAGAATTCAGAATACCAACCACCACCCCATCCCCAACAAACCACTTCTCCAAGCAGTATCATAAACAGACAGTTCTTTAGTCATCAAGCTGGTCTTGACAACAGGCACAGGACCTGTCTTCTGAGGCCCAGCTGTCCACTTCCAAGGAGAGGTCATTCTCCTTCCTGCCAGGAACAGAGACAGCATTCATGGGATGCTTTTGGCTGCAATCAAGGTCGTATGACCCATCTGTTGGATGCTTAAAAGGAAGTAGTTACTGTGACAATAGGGCAAGGGGGCATATAGGGTTATTCATGACCCTCCATAATATCATGTAGTGATTCTCAGGGCCCTATCTTAGGTACATTAGCTGTTTGTTCATTCCTATTTAGTGAGGAAACCTCTCAGGCTATTCCAACCACTCCTAATCTCTCTCTGTCCCAAACCAGCAGTAATGATGAAATTTTTCACTAAGCAGCTGCCCTCTCCATACTGTGATTCCATTTTGGTAGTTGGAGAAAACCTCATAAAATTTATGGTTCACTTAGTCCAGTTCCCCCACAGTAACTAAGAGGGTTCAACTTTTCCTCAAGGAAATTTTCCATATGCCTGATATCTTCTCCCACCTTAGGATGTCCTAATACTTATGACTTGTTTTTTTTGGGGGGGGGGAGGTTTGCCCCTCTGTTTCCTGGCATCCAGTTTAAGTTTTAACCTTTCCACTACCGACCCCCTTTTCCCTCATTTACTCCAAACCAGTAGCCAACTGGAGGAGACCAAGAAGTAGCACACTAGAGTGATACTTCCATTAACATGTCTCCTGTCATTAGAAATGCTTTACCTCAGTATTGCAAAGTACTTCATTCAGAATACATTTTTTTTTATCCTTTGACCATTTGCACACACCCACACATATTGTGTAAAAAACTGCCTGAAAGAAATGGGGGCAAGCAAGCACAGAATGAGACAAAATCAAGAGTCAGCATTTGGAAGCAATCTTGAATTTGAAATTGGGAGACCTGAGCTCCACTCCCAGTTGTGACTTCTCAAGGCCTCTCCTCATCTATATGTGGAGGGTGCTGGATAAAATGGCCTTTGAGGAGCCTTCGGGTACTGGGTCAGTGGTGTCAAACTCAACGACAAAGAGATTTCTGCTGGAAGCATATTGACTTAGAAAACTACTAATCAACATTATGTTTTATTGAATTTTTGTTTGTGTAGTTAAACATTTCCCAAATACATGTTAATCTTGTTGCTAGATACACTCAAGAGTCCTACCATTGACAGTTTTGTTCTAGGGAAAGAAAATGGAAGAGAAAAGAATAAATAATTATGTTTCATTATTATCTTTCAGTGGTAGTTAGGTGGCATAGAGGAAAGAGTATGGGACCCAGAGTCAGAAAGACTCATCTTCCTAACTGCAAATATGGCCTCAGACACTTACTGACCCTGGGCAAGTCAATTAGACCTGTTTGCCTCAGTTTCCTCACCTGTAAAATGAGTTGGGAAAGGAAATGGCACACTAGTGTTTTTGCCAAAGAAAACCCCAGATGAGGTCATGAAGAGTCAGATGTAATCAAATAACATCAACTTTATGTTCCAGGCACTATGCTGGACATTTTTATAGCTATTCTCTCATTTGATCCTCACAACAACTCTGGAAGGTAAGTACTATTATTATAGTTAGGGAAACTGACTTTTTAAGTGAAGAGAGTCACACTGTTCGGGTCTGAGACTGGATATGAACTCAGATTTTCCCGTCTCCAGGCTCTGCACTCTCTCCATTGCATCTAAGCTGCCTATAGACCTAAAATCTTATTATCCTATGACCCCCAAGTTTCTTAGAATTCTGAGCCAACTATCCTTTGTTGCACACACCCAAAATGCCTAAAATAATCAAATATATAATAATAAAATCCTATGTTAAGCTTTACAAGCAAAAGATCAAGTTGGACTGAATATACAGTTTCTAGATTAGCTTTTTTAAGAACCAGTAACTTGAGTAGTAGAAGAGGTTTTCATTCATTCAGAGGATCATTGGGTTGAGAGTTGGAAGGGACATTAGAACAAGTGAAACTGGAAAACAAAGTGCATGACTCATAGGGTGGTTGT
Source organism: Monodelphis domestica (assembly GCF_027887165.1). Lineage (NCBI taxonomy): Eukaryota > Metazoa > Chordata > Mammalia > Didelphimorphia > Didelphidae > Monodelphis > Monodelphis domestica. The sequence goes on along the minus strand of NC_077230.1, from coordinate 266,776,710 downwards.
GAGGTCCAAAGAAAATTTACTCAGTAAAAAAAAAAAATCATATACTATTTACAAATTATATATCATATGATATGTCATTTATGTAGCCCATTGAGGGGCAAGAAGGCATGATGGATAGAGCTGGACCTAGAATCAGGAAGATTCATCTTCTTGATTTTAAATCTGGCTTTAGACACTTCCTAACTGGGTGACCCTGGGCAAGTCACCTAATCCTGTTTGCTTCAGTTTTCTCATTTTTGAAAAAGAGCTAGAGAAGGCAATGGAAAACCACTCCAGTATCTTTGCCAAGAAAACCCAAAACAATATTACAAGAGTTAGACATAGCCGAAATGACTAAACAACAAGATAATCCTTTATTAGAATGGAAAATCTAGTTTGTCTCAAAAAAAGGCAGGACTGAAAAAACAAGGGCTACAGTTACTATTCAATTTTTGGCATGGGGGCTATAATGCAGGTTGTTAAAAGCCACAGATCTTTTTCAGTTGAACTTTTGCTTCATCATATCTAACCCTATCTTATGTTAGTGATATTTATTTTTAGATAGGACTTTTCATTTATCCCTTTTAAAATTCACCTTGTTAGATTTGGTCTTATGTTCTACACTGTGTTGGTTGATACTTCTCAATTGTGCATAATCCCTAGATTTGGTAAGTGTAACACCTTTGCCTTTAAGTCATAAATAAAAATATTAAACAGTGCAGGGGTGGAGCCTAAAGTCTTCCAAGTTGATATTGAACCATTCTTTGAGTCCAACCTATTTAACTAATCAAATACCTATTAATGATAATGTCTTCTAATTCATATCTCATCTTACCTATGATGGTGAAACATGAAATTGTTTGAGTGACTTTATCATATGGTTTGCTTAAAACTAGTTAAATAATATCTAGAACATTCACTATCAGTCTAATTGTCAAAAGAAAAGGATAGTCTGGCAAGCCCTTTTCTCAAACTAAACATTCGCTAACACTTCACTAGACTTTAATTAAAGTCATCCTTTTCATGATACATTTATTATTATTAATTTTTTGTTAATTATATTAACCTTTCCAGGTATCTCTCTTCTTCTCTCCCTTCCTTGCAAAAAAAGGAGGCATCATTTGACCAAAAAAAATACATATTATATATATTACGTCTTTTATATTTATCAATTTCTTTCTCTAGAGGTAGACATTTTAAATGTCTATTCATTTTGCTTTTCATAATTTCATGTAGGTCTTTCCAAATTAAAAAAAATTAACTTGCTCATCATTTTTTACAGCACAGTAGTATATTCCATCAAAATCATACCATGACTTGTTCAGCTATTTCTCCAATTGATGAACACCTCCCTCAATTTCCAGTTCTTTGCCTCCACAAAGAGAGATTCTATAAATATTTTGGAACATATAGGTTATTTTCCTTTTTATGTGATCTCCTTGGGAAATAGACCCAATAGTGACATCTAAAGGTGAGATCTTAGAGTATAATTCCATATTGCTCTCCAAAATTATTGTATTAGTTAAAAGTTCCACCAATTTTTCCACATTCCCTCCAAATTTGTCATTTTGACCTTTTATCATTTTAGCCAGTCCATTAGGTGTGAGATGACATCTTAATTGTTTGATTTGCATTTCTCTAATCAGTCATGATTTTTTTTTCATTTTTTCATGTGCCTATAAATAGCTTTGATTTCTTTATTCCAAAACTGTCCATATCTCTTGACCATTTATCATTTTGGGAATGGCTCATATTCTTATAAATTTGACAGTTCTCTATATATTTTACATATGAGACCTCTATCTAAGAAAGTATAGAATTTTCCCCAAATTTTCTGCTTTTCTTCTAATCTTGGCCACATTAGTTTTATTTGTAAAATCCCTTTTTAATTTAATATAATAAGTATTATCCAGTTTATTTTTCACAATGCTCATTTATCATAAATTCATCTCCTATCTATAAATCTGATAGTTAATATGTTCCCTGACCTTCTAATTGGTTCATGATATCTCCCTTTATGTTTAGATCAGGTATCCATTTTGATCTTACCTTAGTGAATGGTGTAAGATATTGGTCTATAGCTAGTTTCTACCCGATAGTTTTCCAGTATTCCTAGCAATTTTTATCAAAGAATGAATTCTGAGTCTGAAAAGTTGGATCTATACTTTTGTCAAATAAGAAGGTTTCTACAATTTTTTATTACTGTTTGTTGTATGTCTGTTTGGTTCCACTGATTTACCTTTCTGTTTCTTAGCCAGTACCATATAGTTTTGATATTTACTGATAATACAGTGTAAAATCTGGCCTCTCCTTTACATTTTTTTTATTAATTCCTTTGATATTTGTGACCTTTTGTTCTAAATGAATTTTTCATTATTTTTCTAACTCAATAAATATTTTTTGGTAATTTAATTGGGATGGCATTGAATAAGTTTCATAATACAGTCTTGAATTTTGCAAGGAGTTGATGTCAAGTACATAACCTATAATTTTCAGAATTGATCTTTTCCCTTTTTTTCAAATATTGGGACCTTAGTCCTTCTCTAATTCCTGAGGTATACCTCTCCCATTTGTCATGATCTTTCCTAGAACAATGAGAATGGCTCTGAAGATACACTGGCCAGTTCTTTTAGCACCAATATATTGTTCTTCAGGACCTGGTGAATTAAACTTATCTAGCACAATATTTAAACTTGTTATCAAATCTCTAGTTTGAAAGGCAACATAGTCTAGTAGATAGAGAACTGGCTCAGAACTAAGAAAAAAATGATTCCAAGCCCTACTATTGACTTATATTGACTATAGGTCATTGGACAAATTCTAACTACTCTAGGCCAATGGTCTCTAAAGTAAAGGCTAAATTATGGGGCTTATCTTCAGAATAACCATACTTACTCTGCTGCTCTCACATTCTCCTCCTTGTCCCTTCTTTCACCCTTTGAGTTCCCAGCAGTTATGGAGAGGAAAGAGACCTAACCACTGGCTACCCACAGCTATATAGGTACAATTGAAAAAATTCCCCTGTCTCTAACCCCCAGATCACTTAGGGTCTTTGGCAGGTTCCTCTGGGTGCATAGATGGGCTCTGGTTCCCACATCATGACTAGTAAGCCTCTCACCTCACTTTTTTCATACAGGGTGGAATAGAATGAATCATTCAGTAGAATCAGGCATGGATGGGCTTCAATCTGTGTCTCATATTCTGTTGTGTTCTCTTTTCCCCAAAACTCATTCATCTTCCAAACTTCCCTATTTTTATCAAGGTCACTATCATCCTTCCAGTTACTCAGATTGCCCTCTTTGGCATAATCTCATTATCTTGTCCTGATATCCTCATTCTTATCTCACATATCCAATTTTTTACCAAATCTTGTTTCATCCTTTACAATATTTTGCATCTATATCGCCTTCACTGTTTCTATAACTTATCACCCAACTTCAGGCCTTCACCACTTCTTAGCTAGTATTTTAATCGTCTTCTGATTATTCTCCAGTCTCAATCATTTGAATTTTTTCCTCCAGTCTGAATTCAAGTCTTTAGTTATTCTTGCTTGTTTTCTCTACATTCATTTTTTCAAATCTAAATTGGTCATTGAATTCCATGTGAATCCACATTGGTCTTTTTTAGATACCTCTCCTCTTCCTCCCCACTGAAATTATTTTTCTATGTAAGGAGGTAAATTTTACCTGACATATTTCACTAAGACTTGGTAGGATGAGATAAATGAAACTATCTTTATAGTTATAAGGGGGAAAATGCTCCAAATGCAAATTTAAATAACTCTGAGGTACCACCTCATACCTATCAGGAACTGGCTAATATGACCCCAAAAATATGTTGGAGAGGATTTGGAAAAACTGGGACATTAATACATTGTTGATGGAGTTGTGAGTTGATACAAACCATTCTAAAGAGCAATTGGGAACCATGACATAAAATTGTGCATAATCTTTGATTCAGAAATATCACTACGAGGTCAAAGATAGGGGAAAAGGATATATTTATACAAAAATATTTGCAGCAGCTCTTTTTGGGGTAACAAAACACTAGAAATGGAAGGAATATTCATCATTTGGGGAATGGCTAAACAAGTTGTGTTATATGGTTATAATAGAATACTACTGGACTGTAAGAAATGATGAACAAGGTGATTCCAAAAATTCCTGGAAAGACATGAAGTGACATAAACTGAAGTGAGCAATAATGCATGATGACCAACTGCAAATGGTTCAACTATTATCAGCGATGCAAGGATCCAGGACAATTCCAAAGGACTCACGAGGGAAAAGGCTATCACTTTCATAGAAGGAACTGACAAGAGTCTGAATGCAGATTGAAGCATACCATTCTTCATTTTATTTTTTCCATGAATTTTTCTCAAGTCAGAGTCATCTTTCACAACATAATGATAATCATGGAAATATGTATTGTGTGATAACACATGTACAACCTATAACTGTCATCTTGGGAATGGGGGAGGGTTGCGTGGAAGAGAGAACATGGATTTCAAAATTTCATAAAATTATTTTCATGATTTTTAATTTTTTTAAAAAGATGAGATGAATGACTCAAATATAACCCTGAAAGAGTAGAAATGGATAGATAAAAGGGGATATGAGTATAGTTGAATTTTATAAAAAGAAGATATATTTGTGTAAAGAAATCCAAGACCCAGAGCAAAGAAGCATAGTGGAGAACAGTTAGGTAAAAATCATAGGAACCAACCAAAAGTGATTCTGTTAAGAGTATTTGTACACCATCTAGACATGAAGAAAGAACAAATGATATATATAGCAAATACTCATTAAGAGTCTACTATATGTAAGGCATTATACTAGGTGATGGAACTAAATAAAAAAGAAAAATGAAAAACAGCACATGTCCTCAAAGCATTTACTTTCTATTGGATCACAAACCAGATCACAAGTTCTGCTTGCAATATGGTAGGGATAAAGAAAGGCATGATATAATAATTATGGGCAACTTTAATTATTTGGACATCTATTGGAGATCTCTTAACCTATAGCTAGAAATTTCTTGCTTTAACTGATTGGCATTGTCCTTCATAGGTCCCTTTTCCCATGTCTCCTATAAATGAACTAATAGGAGAACTTCATCAAAATGATGGGACATTTTGAATGAGGTGATCACTATACCCTAGAATTTCTGATAAATTAAACCATGTACACAAGGCCTTCATCAAGGTCTCTAATATTTCTTGGGTTTGGCCCTCAACTTGCCTATCAATAAGTCTATCATTCATCCCTCACTTTCACAATATTACTAGCCATATTAATACAACACAGTATCATTTTGGCTTTCCTTGTCATCATATCAGTAATTTATCCCCACATCTTTTTCACACAGAATATTATTTAGCTCTAATCTTTATCGTCTATGTTTTTTAAATCCAATTATTAAACTTTACATGTATCCCTATTAAAGTGCTTCTAATAGATTTGACTTATCAATCTAACCTCTTTAGATCTTTATGGATCCTAATTCTATCATCCAGTCATTTAACTATCCCTCCCAACTTTGTGCCTTCATAGATTGAGAAACATATCACATGAAGTCATCCATATTTTCAACCAATCTATTAATAAAATTTGAACACCTAAAAACAAAGGGCAGACCCTAGGTGTACTCTATTAGCAATCTACCTTCATATTGATGGCATCATCACCATCATTGATATTAATATAGTGCTTTGAAATTTACAAAGTGCTTGAGAACTCTCTCTCATCTGTCTATCTCTTATCATCTGATTCTCACAACAACCCTTAGTACTTTCTTATGCGTTTCTCCTGCTTTGACTAAACTTTCCTCTCTTTTCAATCTTGACTACATATAATTAGCCAATTCAACTGCATACTATTTTGTGTTCTCATCTCACCCCAAGTTCTATATCCCCTTAAACTCTTATCAAACTTTAACCTTAAATTACTCCCAGAATCTGCTTCCTCTAATCCTATTTATGCTGTTAAAAAAGGTCCAAAAGAAGTTATCCGTGGTGCTTAATGGGCACACCACAAATTCATGTTCTCCAGTTTCAATGGAGCCCTTACTAAAGAGTGTTCCCTAATTGATTCTCTAACTCATTCTCTACAAAAACTATTCTAAATTTCCCCATCTCTTTCCTCATTCAACTTCTTCCTCTATACTGGTCCCTTCCCTTCTGCCTTCAAACATCCCCACATCTTGCTCATCCTTAAAAAAATGTACTACATCCTACCATCCCCTCTATCATCCTCATTTTTACTCCCAACCAAACATCTTGAAGTTTCAATACTTGTTGCCTCTACAAACTTTCTTACCACTATTCAAATCTTTGCTTCCAACCTCATCACTAAAATGCAACCACTCTTCCCAAAATTCCTGATCTCTTTTTAAAAACTCATTCTAAGGTCAGTTCCAAAGCAGAAGAGTGGTAAGGCTAGATAATTGGGATTAAGTAACTTGCTCAGGGTCACACACTTAGAAAGTTTCAGAAGCCAGATTTGAACCCTGGCCCATCCATCTCCAGACATGGCATTCTATCCACTTGAGCTACCTGCCTGCCCCTAATGATTTCTTAATTACAAAATCTGATTTTTTTCCTTAGTACTTATCCTTCTTGAACAACTACTACATTTGACACTGCTGACCACCCGACTGGATTCTCTCCCCTCTTTCGGTTTTGTGACATTGTATCCTCCTTCACTTTGTATCATTTCAAATAAATCTTTCCAGGTTTTTCTAAAATTATCCTGTTCATCATTTCTAAATACAATAGTATTCCATCACAATCTTATACCACCATTTTTTCAGTCATTCCCTAATAGATGGGCATACTTTCAATTTCCAATTCTTTGCCCACATAAAAAGAGCTGCTATAAATGATTTTGTACAAATGGTTCTATTTTTAAATCTCTTTGGGATATAGATATAGTTAGTGGTGTACTGTTGGATCAAAGGATATGTAGAGTTTTATATAGTCCTTTGAGCATGGTTCCAATTTGCTCTTCAGAATGGTTGGATAAGTTCTCAATCCCACCAACAGAACCTTAGTGTCCCAATTTTCCCACATCCCTTCCAACATTTATCTTTTCTTTCACATGAACCAATACTTGTGATCTCAGAGTTGTTTTAATTTTAATTTATCTAATCTATAGAGATTTGGAGAATTTTTTCATATGAGCATCAATAGTTTTTCATTTTTTCTTCTGAAAAATGCCCATTCATATCCTTTGGCCATTTATCTGTGGGAAATGACTTGTGTTGTTATCAATTTGACTTCATTCTCTATACATCTGAGAAATGAGGCCTTTGTCAAGAGACATGGCAAAAATTATTTTTCCAAATTTTTGTTTTCTTTCTAATTTTGGCTGCAATTATTCTGTTTTTGCAAAACCTTTTTAATTTAATGTAATCAAAATTATCCATCTTATATCCTTCAATGCTCTCTAGCTCTTGTCTAGTCATAAATTCTTCCTTTTTTCATATCTGATAGGCAAACTATTCCACGCTCCCTAAATGTGCTTATGATATCTCCTGTTGTCTACATCATGTCTTTTCTTTTTTTAATTTTATCTTGGCATACAGAGTCAGATGGTGTTCATATTTTTTTCAAGTTTTCTCAGCAGTTTTTTTGTCAGTTAATTCTTTTCCCCAAAGCTTGGATCTTTGGGTTTACTATGATCATTTGCTACTGTGTATTGCATATATAATCTATTCCACTGATCCACTGCTCCAGCATTGGTGAAGACATGGCAGGTGTCCAGAGCAGGCACTCTGGAAGCTACCCATTCCTCCTCTTTCCAGCACCTCCCCCCCCCCCCCCGCACCGAGGACATTTTTTTTTTGCATGTCCCATCCCTCTGTCCAGCCACCCAAAGCAAGTATTTCCTCATCTCTTCCTGGTAATTTGGGGGCTCACAGTTTGAATTTGCCCTCTGGGCACTCAAACTTGGACAAGGTTAGCCAACTGCACTACTCTGCTTCTTAGCCTGGACCAGATTGTTTTGATGAATACCACTTTATAATACAATTTGAGATCTGGTAGGGTTAGAGCACCTCCACATTTTTCTTCCATTATTTCTTTTGATATTCTTGACCTTTTGTTCTTACAGATAAATTTTATTATTTTTTTCTAGCTCTAGGAAATAAAATTTGGGTAGTTTGGATGTTAGGACACTGAATAAGTACATTACTTTAGGTCAAATTGTCATTTTTATTATATTGGTTCAGCTAATCCATGAGCAATTAATGTTTTTCCAAGTGTTTAGATCTAACTTTGTGTGCAAAGTTTTTGTAATGTATTCATATAATTCCTGGGTTTGTTTTGGGATGTAAAACTTTTCTATTTCTGCTGTGGGCACTACTATTCTTTTGGTGTCCTAGGTTCACAACTTCATCTTCTTCACAACATCATCAACTTCATTAACTCTTCACTCTGACCTTAACACACATATTAGATAAATAACTGTTTATCTTGACTTTTCTATAATTAAGGGATCCTTTCCCTCTACTAATGTAGATAGCACTTTAGTTAAGTCCTCCCTTACCTATTGCCTGTATTATTGCAGTAGCCTCCTATTTGACCTCGTCACCTCAAATCTTCCCCCACTCCATCCCCAATCCTCTGCTGCCAGCCAAAGTGATTTTCTTCAAGCACAGATCTCCATGTCACTGCCCTATTCAATCACCTGTAGTGGCTTCCTATTATTGCCTTTAGATAAAGCATCAATCACTCTACTGAATTTTTCAAGCTCTTCATGATTCAAGTCTCAAACTCTCTTTCCTGCCTTAATTCTACATTTTTTTCATCTACTTTTTGATCTAACCAAACTGCCTTTCTTTCTGTTGAGAACCTACCACTCCCTTCCCTATATCCATACTTCTGCACAAGCTTATTATCCCTCAAGCCTAGAATGAATTCCTCACCCCTACCTCTCAAAAACCTCTTCCTTAATGATGCAGCAAAAGTACTATCTTCTGCAGGTTACCAAACTTCAAATGTTCTTCCTCTCTAACCATTTGTATTTAGACTATATTCTTTTTTAAACATATCTCTGTGTGTGTGTGCATGCATGCATGCATGTTGTATCCTCCATTAGATTGTATTCCCAGGTCCCCAGAATAGGGCTTAAAAAGCAGGTGCTTATTAAGTGCATCTTGATTGGTTGATAAGGATTATAACTAGTGTGTGTTTGTGGGGGGGACTGGCCTGCAGCCCTCCCGAGAAAGAAAAGATAGAAGGTTGACCTTGGGGGAAGGACTGGAGCCAAGGAGATGGATAAGTAAGGAGGCAGACACCCATGTAATAATTAAACAATCGAGCTCCACAGAATAAGCTCAGCTACTTAGCTTTCACAAGGACATGAAACAGTTAAGTAACTTTGAATCAACATAGGGGAGTAAGCAATGAACATTGAGACTAGCTGAGAGAAAAGCCATGGTCCCTTACAGCCAGGGCTGTAAGTATGGACCAGTCCGGCTTGAAGATAGGCGATTAAGAAAGAAATCCCTGGTTCCTTAGAGCTGGAACTCTAAGCACGAACCACTAGAGGATAAGAGATTAAGAAGGAAAGGTCTTTCAGAGAGAGAAAGAGTGATAGAGAGAGAGGAAGATAAGGTAAGGGCTGGCTTTCTGTGGTCGTTCCTATTTATTGTCATTGAGATGCAAATGTACATAATACATATTGATGAATACACAGTGGGTTGCCATTGGTTCAATTGTAAATTACAACATGGTAAGCACGCGGTTTGTCTCAGCCAGGTGAGCACAAAGAAACCTGAGTTCGAGCCTAACTCTTAAAGATGCTGGGATCAAAGGTCAATGTTTTTCTTGCCATGCGTGGGACGGAGCATGGGCTTCCCTAAGACAATCCTTATGGATAATTTCCCTTGTGTATACACAGGTGTGGGCTGTTACAGCTATTATCATCAATTTACATGTACTTGTGGAAACTGAGGCTCTAAGAAGTGACTTGCTTCATTGTGACACAGCTATTTGGGTCTGGTCATTCAAACAATACCAAATGCAACTAACTAAATTATCATCCACTCCAAATCTTCCCTGTCTTGTAAAAAAAAAAAATAAAAAGGTTGTTTTAAAAGTTTTCACTAAATTCATTGATGAAACCCAGGTGTATAGAATGTCTATGACATTTTCCTCATTTATCAGTTTAGGAGCCCTGAAAGAAAAAGGAAATGAGGTGTTTGGCATGATCGGTTTTTGATGGAGACAAAGTGACTCTTATTAACAACTTCCCTTTCTACATACTCAGTTCAATTAAATTTGATTCACCAAACATATTAAGTCCTTTTTCTAGGGTAGGAGACTATGATAGTTGATAGGCAATTGTCTAACAGTATTCCTTAAAAGATTTTCTTTATTAACAAAGAGACTTTTTTCCATTTTATGTCATGAATATTGACGGAGAATGGACAAAATGATTTGGCCTAAATATTATTGAATGAGAAATCCAGAGACTTATTTTTTAGAACCAGTTCAGTCATTAAGAAATGTGTGACTGAGGGCAAGTAATTTAAATGTGCTGGCCCACAATTTCATCATCTTTAAAATGGAATTATTAGCCTATGAGATTTTAAAGATTTTTTTATGGTTCTAAAATTCTGTGACTTTTTGACTTAAAACTTTGCTCTTATTTAACAAAAATGCTTAGCATTAGTTCTTTTTTAAAAATACTAGCTTATGAAATATAAAATTATTTTACTGCAGCCCATGAAATCATGAATTCTTAATATTACATTAAGTCATTTTGATTTTCTGTTTAGACCATGGAAGCAGGACTTTCAGAAGTGAAAAATGAATTACAGTCCCGTGATGATCTCTTGAGAATTATAGAAATGGAACGATTACAGTTGCATAGAGAATTATTGAAAATAGGAGAGTACCAAAATTTTCAAGATAATCAAAAAAGGTATGTTCTTTGTATTCAATGTTTACTTTTAGAAGAAATCATTAAACTCATATTTGCATGTCTCGGAATTTATTTGATGCAAGAATAAAAAAATATATCTATTCTTAATTTATATGCTTACAGAGATTACCATATTGTCAGACTTTTAAAATTATATTTAACAGCTAGTTATTTAATCTTCAGTCTTTGTAAAAATATTGGATAAACACATTAGATATTAGAATAACTTGTGGCTACCCATTTCATATTCAGAAGTTATTTCAGTGTCTTTTTTCTTTGGGACTTTCACAGAAGTTGTGGTATAGGTATCTGACTTTGTATGCTAGTTGAATAAATTGGAGAAATTTTAAAATATTTAATTTCTACTTCCTTTATAATAACAAATAAATGCTATTTTGATTTTAGCCTCCATATGTATCCATTACCTTGCCACTGCCACTGAAAGCTATTGTTAGGACAGATTTCTTCCCCTTTTTTAGAATCATACAATTATATCTATTCACCAGGTTGCCACAAAGGAATTTGGACTTTTAAAGATAGTAAAATCTTTTAACATTTCTCTGATATGTTGATTCTTATTAACTCCTTTTCTCAGATTTAAAGCATTAACCCTGGATCAAAACCAGGCTTTTAAAAATCCAACAGTTATATGGTAAAGTGGTATTTTTTACTGAAAATTCAGCATTATATTGTAAAGGTAGTAATTAGAATATACATAATATAAGAAGAATAGTATAAAAGTCAACTTTGCTTATAGCTTTGAAGCATGGATGAACTGACACTGCAGCTCCTTGAATAAACCCTAAGGCATACTCAATATTAAATGGCAAAATAGGACCCCTAAAATGATGTCCTGTAGTAACAATCTACTAGTCATTCAGTCTTTGCAGCAAGTTATAGGATAGTAATTTATTTATCAAGCAACTAACATTTATTTCATGTGCCATGTATAGAACATGGCTCATCCAGTCTGGTATCATTTCTAACCATGGTAGCAGGTGCATATTTTTGGAAAAGCATGACATTTATTTCAAAATGTTAGTGATATATCCTTGACATTGCTAATTTCCATTTTAAAAGTTCATTTTATATTTGTCATTCATAAAAACATTTGAGGACATATTTATATTTTCACCCTATTAAAAACTATGAAGATCAGTTGCTTTCACATTTAAAATGAACTCTTTGTATAAAAATGTGTTTCATTTAGATGTACTTAGCATGATGCCTGGTATGTACCAAATGCTTAATAAATGCTTGTCAATTAATTGTTCAATAATCAGAAGACTGGCTTCAAATTTTTGTTCTATTTGTGTGACCTTGGGCAGGTTAATTAGTCCTTTGGGGTCTGTTTTCTTTTTTTAATATACTTTTTTGTTTCATTAAATATTTTAATTACATTTAAAATTTTTAAATATTTTTAAAAATATTAAATTTTAAATTTTATCCCTCCCTCTTGCTGCCCCTTCCCCACCCCTTTAGAAAGCAAGTAATATAATATATAAATTATACATGTGAAGTAATGCAAAATATTTTTCTATATTAGCTAAGTTGCAAAAGAGCACACACTCAAAAGCCCCCGAAAAAAATAAGATGAAAAAATGTGCTTCATTCTTAATTCAGAGATCATTAGTTCTATCTCTGTCTGAAAGTAGATGACATTTTTTATCATGGGTCCTTTGAAATTGTTTTGCATCATTACATTGGTCAGAGTAAAGTCTCACAGTTTATCATTGTTAAAATATTCTTGTTGCTGTGTACAATGTTTTCTTAGTTCTGCTCACTTTACTTTGTATTGGTTTATATAAGCTTTCCAGGTTTTTCTGAAATCATCCTGCTTTTCATTCTAATAGCACAATTATATTTCATCACAATCATATATCACAACATGTTCTGCCATTCTCTAATTGATGGTAACCCTTTCAGTTTCCAATTCTTTGCCACCACAAAAAGAGCTGCTATAAATATAGTTTCTGTTCCCTTTTCTTTGACTTCTCTGAGATAGAGACCTAGAAGTAGTATTGCTGAATCAAAAGATGCACAATTTTATGGCCCTTTGGGCATAGTTCCAAATTGCTCTCCATAATGGACCAATTCACAATTGCATGCAGAGTGTGATGCAGAGTGAAAAGAGCAGAACCAGGAGAACATTATACACAGAGACTGATGCACTGTGGCACAATCAAATGTAATGGACTTCTCTACTAGCAGCAATGCAATGATCCAGGGTAATTCTGAGGGATTTATGAGAAAGAACACTGTCCACATCCAGAGAAAGAACTGTAGGAGTAGAAACACAGAAGAGAAACAACTGCTTGATCACATGGGTCGAGGGGATATGACTGGGGATGTAGACTCTAAGCAATTACCCTAGTGCAAATATTAATAATATGGAAATAGGTCTTGATCAATGACACATATGTAAAACCCAGTGGAATTGCTCTTTAGCTATAGGAGGGGGGGTGGGAGGAGAGGAGGGAAATATTCTTAATTAATTAAACTTAAATTCTTAAAAAGAAAAACAATGCATTAGTGTCCCAATTTTTCCATATCTCCTCCAACATTTGGTCAGTTTCCTTTCCTGTCATGTTTGCCAATTGATTGGAAGGAGATGGCATTTCAGACTTGTTTTAATTTGCATCTCTCTAATCTATATTGATTTAGAGCATCTTTTCATGTGACTATTGATAGCTTTAATTTCTTTTTCTGAAAACTGCCTGTTGATATCCTTTGACCATTTTATCAATTGAGAAATTACTCTTATTTTTATACATTTAGCTCAGTTCTCTATATAGTTCAAAAATTAGGCCTTTATAAGAGAAATTTGCTGTAAATTACCCCACCCCCCAGTTTCTTGTTGCCCTGCTAATTTTGGCTTCATTAGTTTTGTTTGTGTGGGAAAAAAAATTAATTTTGTGAATGTAAAACCATTTATTTAATTTCTCATGATCCTCTCTATATCCTGTTTGGTCATAAAAAGTTCCTATATCAATAGATCTGACAGGTAATTTTTTTCCATGCTCAGTTAATTTACTTATGAAATCACCCTTTCCATCTAAGTCATTTGTCCATTTTGACCTCATTTTGATTCATTGGATTGCAATTCTATTGATGTAGGCTGCTGTGAAGCAAATATAATATATATTTATAATATATATAATATATATAAAATAACTATGTCAAATTGTTTCACTTTTATTTGTTATTTGATTTTAATTTGAAGGATTGAGCCATCCTTTTCACATATCATCAAAGAATCAGAAAGAAAAAGGAAAGAGCTGTTCCCCTTGACACCTGACCAGACAAATCAGGAAAAGGAATTGAATAAGGTATGAAAAATAACTAGCTGAATTTTTAAGGCATATCAAGATGTATATCTCCCTTGGATTGAAAGGGGAAGAGGCTCATTGCCCTCTGCATGGGACATAGATAGAAAACATTTACCCAAAGGCGATGTACTTTCATTCAAGGGGGAGAAATATTCTTTATTACCCTTCTAGTAATGATTAACTTTCTTTTTAGCCTCAGAATATGTTGCTCCCCTGGCCTATACTCTGAGATCTAGCCAAATTGTCCCCCTCTCTGTTCCTCTCTTAGAGCTCCTGGCTCCATTTATCTTTTCTGTGAACTTCGATACCTGGAAGGCACTGTCTCCATGCCTTTATCTCAGTTGCTCTCTTCCTTCAGGATTGGTATAGCTTAAGCCCTACCTCACCTTTCCTAATCTCAGTTGCTGAAGCCCTTCCTCCCTGACCACCTTGTAGTTTTAAATTTACAGTACTTATGTATAATTTGTACATGTGAATATCGTCTCACCCATTATTACACCTCCCACTCCCTCAAACTCAGAATGCTTCTGAAGCTATACTCTTGGAGAGGATTTCTTGGATTCTTTTCTGTATTTTTATTCCTAGTGCCTCGTAGTCTGCCTGGCATGTAGCAGGCTCTTGATAAATGCTTGAATGCTTGATTGATTGATTGATTGATTGATTGATTGGTAAAACAGGGATGAACTTTACATGGGTTTAGAATAGCTTAATCTCTGAACTTCAGTAGTAAGATTTAGGCATGATAAAAGCCATCTTTTATGATTTCACCTGGCATTTTTAAAATAACTGAAAAATCATACCATATCTTAGATTTAACACTAATATCAGAATTAGGCCTCCACTTAAGTCCTGCTCATTGGCTTCCTCATTGGTTTCTTGAAGGTTATGCCACTGAAGCACAAGTTATGGCAATTTCTACTATTCTAGAGAGGCTCTTAGGCATTGGGCTTGGTAAATTATTATATCTGTTATCAGAGAACCAGCCTTACTATAGGCAGAGAAGTACATTTCCAGGATAGCTACAAAGTAATGACATTTTTGACCTAAGTGACTCTCAAAATACTAGATTGGAGAGGACTTGCAGT
The DNA here is from genome assembly GCF_027887165.1 of Monodelphis domestica. Lineage (NCBI taxonomy): Eukaryota > Metazoa > Chordata > Mammalia > Didelphimorphia > Didelphidae > Monodelphis > Monodelphis domestica. Next base: position 266,761,389 of record NC_077230.1, on the reverse strand, counting down.
CTGGGTTGAGGGGGCCTTTCCAAGTCATACAACATCTTTCACCTATAAAGTGGGAGTCTTGGACTAATCTCTTAATTCTGTGGTTTAGAACTCCAAACTCCATTGCATCCATGGTACAAAGACATACAAACAAAAATGGTGAATATTAATGCTAAGCTTTAGTGGAGGTCTTTGAAGAGTTATAATAAGAGACATGTTGCAAGACTGAAAGCAGTCAAATCGATCAAACTATAGAACTATGAACTTGACAGATTTTCAACTTTCTTGATTTGATTTGATTTAACTTTTCCAGGTGTGTTTGACTGGACAGCCTCTGAGATTCCCTAAAATCTGAAATTCTATGATTTTCCAAAATAGTATCTTTTATGCTATTTTTGGGAAAGAATTGTTGTTGGTGATGTGCCACTGCCCACTTCCATCAACTATATATCTCTCCATTGCCCTTTGGATCACTTACAGTTTTGATTCCCTAAAGAGTTAAATGTCAAGAGATTGACTGATCTTTTAAAATGTGACAATTAAAAAATTTTAATATGGCTAAATAAATATGGCTGCTATACCATAAAATGTCATATGATAAAGGCAAATGAAGCAAATTTGGGTGTGGTTAACTTTATTCTTACTTTCATGGAATTAAGTAGGAAAATATAACTTGGAACAATATAAGATTCTATTGATATGGCACTATTTGTATTGAGGCAAAGATTTTGAGATACAAATCCCTTTATAGTCTTTTGAAGAATACTAAATAATAGTGCTAGGCAAGAAAGATAAATGGATTGTATAAAAACAGCTCTATCTTCCATGAAGTAACTACTAGTAAATTTGTATTCTCTTGTAGTTAAACCAATAAAAGCTTTCTATGTGGTTTTATTTCTAATCTCAATTCTCAAAATACAACTGATCCAAGTTATTTCATTCTGAAATAAACATTTTAATCAAAGAAGTTTAAAGTCATTTGGAGCTTAAGTATATTAATCTTATTTAGAAAGTTATTTTTCGCTAAAGGATGCTACGTTCAGATATCCATGTTATGAGAATAATACAAATAGTTTGGTACTTTTTATAAGTGTATTCCATTTTATAGCTTAAACATTTAATTTAAAATACAAATGTACTAAGGCAAATTCAATCAAATGTAATATTTTTACCTATGAGATAGATAGAAAAAATTAGTCATCTACCTTCTCTGTTATTTCTTTTTACATCTTTGATGATCAACAAGAAATGACCATGGGAGAGCTTTTTTTATTTCAATTGCTTTTTCATGTATATCATCTATTGAGAAGAGGTGTCATTACCTTTCATGAGTCTAAAGAGAGTAATGAAGTTTAATTAAGTGATTTTTCTTCAGTTTCATCACCTTTTACTCAGCTACTTTTTATAGGACTTCTCCCCTCATAAAAACAAAATAATATTTTCTAAAGCATTTATCAGTGCCTGGAACATGGTACAAGTTTAATAAATATTTGTTCTCCTTCCTCCTTTCTACAGCCTACCTCTCAGAAGTTTAAAAAAAAAAAAAGCTTTCTCTTAAGCCTCTTCATTCTTTCCTTTACTCTGACTGTAGTTAGAATTTTCTGAAGTTGGACTAGTACTGACAAAAGTATTGTTGGCCAAGTGACTTGGGATATATAATCCAATAATGCAAAACCATAGTGGTGTTGGTGTATCTCCTGATATAAAGGGGGAAACCAAGAGGGCCAAGAAACTGGACTGTAGGGTGTCCCAGGACATAAATAGAAAGAGTACTGGCATATCCTATGTTTGCTAAGGGAGGGGTCGAAATGGAGTGTTAGGGACACCAGAGGAAAGTAAATTCAGAGTGAAAAATCTTTATTCAAAAGATCAACATCTAGATAATTGAGAATTGCATGCACTACCCCTTATAATATAATCTTTAAATGTAGGTAATTCTTTCCAATTAATACACTCTTTGTTTTAACATATGCTTATGTCTAGTTTATTGGAATGCAAATGTGAAAATCAGTGTAATGTATTTAGTTACAAATATGGTACATTGTATTTTTTCTTTTCTTGAATACATCTGCTGCAGATGAGAAACCATCTTTATCCAGAAGAACAGCCCCCCAGTTCTGAGCATGAAAGAATGAGGAGTGAAATCTCTGACCTGACAGAAGAGCTTCATCAGAAGGAGATCACTATAGCAACTGTCATGAAGAAAGCTGCTCTTCTGGAAAAACAGTTAAAAATGGAATTAGAGATAAAAGAAAAAATGTTAGCCAAACAACAGGTATGCAAAGTGATGTGGTCTCTCTAGGTCATTCTCCATTATCAATATTAGAATTCATTATTAACTAATAAAAATTTAATTTTGCACTATTAATTTTAATAGTGCTACTCACATATGAAAACTTTGTCAAATAATGCCAGATATAGTCAAAGATATCTTGAAACATAAAAAGTATCAGTACAAAACAACTGAATTAAATCTACAAATATGAAGTACTTTCTGATAATTAGTCCTTTGTTGACCTCCTGTGGCTATGTTCAAAGACTTACTGTTTCATTTCTCTATCCACTTTTTTAAAATGAAAACTTAGGACTTTTAAAATAATCCAATTAATCATTAGATTTTTGTTAGGTTGTTTTTTCCCCTTGCTCCTTTAGAGTGTTTTTTGTTTTGTTTTGCTTTGTTAAAATATTTTAAATGCAAAAATTAGTTAAGATTTATTCAAGATCCAATGAGTATACAATATGACCCTGAAGAAATCAGATGACTTAATTCCACTATTAATATTCAACATTTAACTGTTAATGTTTTATTTAGCAAATTAGCAAATTACCAAATGTAATTGATTTATGTTGATGTCTGTTCAATTCCTTTTCTGCCTTTAAGTTTAGAGGTACATAATGAAAGCTTGTTTTTTCTACTTTCTCCCCCCCCCCCAATTTGGCAACTCAAGGATCACCATGCTATAATTGTCAATGTATGAGCAAATTGGGAAAACATGACACATTCCAAAGAAGAAACTGAGATATGAAGAAGGGTCATGTTATTAATAATATAGTCAATTATCTGTAAGAGTACCATTCTTTGTAAACACAAAAAGAACATATTATTTGCTTTGATATAGATTTTAGTGAAGCAGTCCAGTACTGTGGAAAGCAATACAGAAGATATCATGTCATATTTTAAGGGAAATCCAGCAGGTAACTAGAATAGTCATTGCCCTAAATTTAATACAGTTTATTAAAGATAATTCAAATTGAGGGACAAAATTCTAGAAAAAAGCAAGAAGGAAATAATTCCAGAAAGGTCAGAAGAATAGTTTAAAATTTTATATGGTTAGATTTTACTAGAAAGTTGATTAAGAACTTTGAAGTTAGGAATTATGTAGTTGGTAAAAAGTCAAATAAAGAGCATGAGGGGCAAGATAATTTTATTAGACCATAAGATTAAAGCAGGAAGAAACTTTATAAGACTTTTAAGCTAACACTCAATTCACACCTGAGAGGAAGAATGACTAGCCCTATCTCACACCTGTCACAAAATAACAAAATCAGGATTTGGACCCATGTCCTCATTTTTTCAAACCCATTGTCTTTTCCACTATATCACCATGCTTTCTCATGATTCACATTTGTTAGAAAAGAGAGGTGAGATATAGAAAGTTTGGACTAGAAAAGTAATAGAAAGATTCTTGCGAATATTGGGTTTTCACTATAGAATTAATCAGGAAATGGAGGCTAAGTGGAAGCCTGTGAAATTCTAAAAGTAGGGCACAGGGAAAATTTGTTAAAAATGTAACAAGAAAACTATACCAGGTATATTCATCTTGTTTCAGTTGTCAGATATGAGATATAAAGCTGTCAGATCTGAAAATACACATCTGAAAGGAATGATGGGAGATTTGGAGCCTGGAAGATACCTGGTAATTGATTAAATGTGCCACACTTATGGCAATTATTCATTGTAATTATATGTATCTGCCTGAAAACATCCTCCAGAGTTATAAGTTATCTGAAGAGATGATTAAGGTTGCAAATACTCTTGTATTTTTGAGTCTTAACCACTGTTGAAATCACTTTTCCCCTAAGCTAGAGTTTCATGTTTTCCAGTCATGGAGAGGAAAATCTTCTTTGCCTCCATCTTCCTTATTCTCTTCCAAGACTGGGTTTATCAGACCAGAAGTGCCAGAAGGTCCAAGAACAGAACTGTAGAGTTCTTTAAGGTTTCTACAACAACGAAGTCCACTCAGAACTTTAAATTTCATTTACCGCTGCTATCTACTAAAATTCTTGTTCTTGATCTTGAAACCCAATAAAGCAAGCCTCTCTGATATAAAAGTGAGAAATTTTCATTTGCAATATTTTATAGTATGCATCATTACTGAATAAGTAGCAATTAATTATTAGTTAATATTTTAAGTCCTACCAAAGATGTGTACTAGAAATGTACATCTACTTGGTAAGTCTGCACTATAATCTCAACAAAAGCAACCAGTCTTAACTTGTCTTCTTGGGAATTTGCCACCTTTGATTTCTATAACACTTTACTCTAGCAGATCTTCTCCACTATTCTCCAATATTTCTTTTTTTTGTTTGTTTCTTTTTTTGACTTCCTCTTCCTTCTGCTCCATGACTATTCCACCAAGACTCAACTACTCGATGGGATTGCTATGAGTATCAAATGAGGAGATGTATATGTCAAAGCAATGTTTTGACTATAAAGCACTACTATACATAAATGTAAATTATTATTACTGTTTAATTCTTGAATCTCTGCTTATCTTTCTCTTTACCTCCTTCCTTAGAGAACAGAGATGGATTCCATTGATCACCTCTCTGGCAATGACTCCAGTCTTATGCCTCCAAATATTTATCACTTAAATTCTAGATTCACATCTCCAGCTTGTCAATTTCCAATTCTCATTGGAAATCCATTGCCACATTACAACATAGTCCTTGTTGAACTAATTTTCTTCCCAGCCTAAACCAGCTCACCTTTCCAGCTAGAAAGAGCATTGGGCTCCGAATCAAAAGACCTGGGTTCTAACTACATGACTTTGGGACAGTCACTTTAACTTTTCTCAGACTCAATTCCTATTTTGTAAAAAAAGGAGATCATATCCACTCGCCATAACTATTATGATTATTGTGAGCGTCAAATGAAATAATGTGTGGAAAGGGCTTTGAAAGCATTGAAAAACTAAACAGCTACAAGGTGTTATTACATTTGTGCTCTTCTCTCCATATTATCAACCTAATTCAGACATTTATTGTTTACAACTGAGTTGCCACAAGAGCTCCCTACTTGGTTTCTTTACTTATAATCTCTTTCCTTCTTGAGCCTTTCTTGTATTTAGCTTACAAAATTAATCTTTCTTAAACGTATGACATGTCATTTCAATCCTCTGATCAAGATCCAACTCTGGATCCCCAAACTCTGAAGGTCTTTTTCTCAAGTGTCAGGAACCTGACTTCAACCAACACATCTAGGCTTATTTTCCTCCATTCTGAAACACAGACCCTTTGATTTAGTTTGATTGGTTTTCTGAATGTCATGTACATGTACCTGACTCCATGCCTTTGCTTTTTTGGTATCTTTTCACCATTCTATCTAAATCTTAACTCTCCTTAGAACCAAGATGGAATATAACTTCCATCATGAAATCTAGGATGTATTTATATAGCCCATACTTATCTCTCCTTTCTCTAGGAATCTACACTACTTAATTTAGTGCTGAAATATATGCAGTCTTGTATTTTTCTCTAATTATCATTTTACAGCTATCTATCTTTGTCTCTTTATTATGTTTGAAAAATCGTCAAGGGTAGAAATCATGGGGACCATGCTTAATACTTTTGTATCAATCCACCATGCCTATGACAGAATTTATGATGAAGTACACTTGTTGATAGATTTAATTGATTGGTATCACTAGTTACTTAAGATCACATAAATTAAAATTATTAATGGACATTATCCTTGTCTGGGGGAAAACTATTAAGTCTCATATCCTCCTATCTCTTGAAACTTAGCATGTAATTATAATTTATATTATACTATTCATATTGTATTACTCATAATATTTTTGTCTTTCCAACTAGATTGTAAAATCCTTGAAAGGAAAAGTTCTCTATTTTGTTTCTCTCTTATCCCTAAATGAGAATGGTTGAACACAATTCTTTAAGTTCTTTTCTGTGTTAAAAAAAATCATACTGAATTTGGTATTTAGTTCTTTGTGAAGTAATTGGAATTTTTAAATAGAAAGGACTAAATAATTAAACATTATTGTTGGAAATTTCAACTGCTATAAAATGAGAGATAAAGAAGTATTTTGTAGTTATTTTTAGGTCATCTAAGATATGTGATAGTGGGCTATTATTAAGATAATAATTATGTCATATTTTTCTGGTTCTAGACAAGTGACGTTACTGATTCCAAGGTAGGCCATTTTTCTATAACTATATATGTTAAGTAGCTTTGAAAACTATTCTGCCCAAGTGTCTGTGACCCTCTGCAGATTTACACTTTGGGAAGAGGAATGAAAACTACCCAAACCCCTCATAGGGAAACCATGCAGCATTGCACAGGGTTGTGAGGCACTAGACTCTTAGCAGCTAAGTGCAGACCCCTTTTCCTTTGGAGATGTAGCTAGAATCACCAATCAAGTTTTACTTCATGCCCCAATTGTGCATAAATTTCACTACAAGAAGAGAATCTCCTGGCTTTCCTTCCCCACCACTGGCAGACAACAGAGTCAAATTCATGATATCAGAATCCTTGGCTCTGTATTTATACTTTTCATTATTTAAGAAAGATAGATTAAAAGCTCATTAACTCAGATCCTGTGAATTCGGTTTGCAGTAATTTAAGCAGAAGCTAGCTTGGTTTACAGTTGCACTAACAATAAAGAATTTACTAAGCAAATTAATAATATGGTAAGATGCCAAGGGATGTCAAGAGCTAAACAATTTAAGGATATAAATTGCTTTCAGGCACCTTTACTTCTGTTAAACATATAACATTTACATGCTAATAATTGATATAGGTATACTTGTTTTTAGAAAAAACAAACTTTACCTTCTGTCTTAGAATTATTTCTACATTTCAGGTCTAAGGCAAAAGAGCGGTAAGGACTAGGTAATGGGGGTTAAGTGACTTGCCCAGGGTCACACAGCTAGGACATGTCTGAGGTCATATTTGAACCCAGGACATAAAATATGCTTATAATAATAGTTATAAATTATTTATTAGAATTAGTCATATATGGACATTTGCTAGGCAGCATTATGTCACCCATAAAGTTGCATTTCTCTTTAAAGTTAAAATTTTATTCAATTTATTTTTTCAAACTAGTCTCCCTAGTTAATCTTAATTAATAAATTTTGAGTTCATTTTTTGGCATTTCTGGAACAAAGATATTTCCTTGCCATTTTGAAGAAATCAGCTAATTGACTAAAATTATTTTGGTACTAACACATTGCACAAAAAGCCATTTTGGAGGGGTTTTTAAATTGTAATGAAATACTAAAAAAAAAAAAATTAGGATCCATGGACCTATAAAAGAAATTTTCAGAAATACTGATGTGTATATTTCTGTATGCTCACACACACACACATACACATAAATATATATATATATATATATATATTCATAAATAACTAGAGAACAATTCAAGGTCAAGGATAAAATAGCTGATTACAGACCAATTGTGTTCTCAAGGAAACCGAAATATATTTTCATGTCTACTTCATTGCTTTGAAAGGCAACATGGTATTATGGGAAGAATACTAGAGTTGGAATCTTGTATATCTCTAAAACTTAATTTGTTTGTTTTTTAATTAATTAATATTTAATACTATTTGTATGACCTTGTTTATGTTATGCAACCCCTTTGGGTCTCAAATTACTCATTAGTAAAATAAGATTATTGACTGAATCGAATGATCTCCAAAGCTCTTTTAAGCTCTAAGTCTATGATCTTCTCAGAATAATCTTGATGCATGTGTAATCTCAAGGAAATAGATATTTTCCATGATACAGATCAAACTTTATACCATCTTTCTCATCCTGTATATCTCTTGTTTATGCTCTCCCATAAATCTTCTAGGGAGGTGAGGTTCCATCCAACTTGCAGGAGGATATTCTTTCAATGTCTTAAAATTATTTAGATACCAGTTTAGATAACAATTAGATATCTGATTAGATACCAATGAGACATCAGTTATCTTCCCCCCCCCCCTTTACCATTCATACATCTCTTTGATGATATCTTTTATATCACTTCTTGTAGGGACTTCATCACAGGTAATATTTTGTAGTCTATTTATGCCTACCACTGAACTTTTCATTGTCCTATGGATCACATACAAATTTGATTCTTCAGAGATTGTAGTATTGCATGAATCACAGGCATATAACATCATTGGAAGAACATTTATGTTAAAAATGGATTTTGTTTCAGGGAGAGGCTTGGGGATCATTGAAAATGCTATATGATTTTCTAAATGTAATCCAACCTTTTCACTTCCTCTTATATAATTCTTAATTCAGCTTTTGCCAATCTGTAGTGTCTGTCCAAGATTTTATATTTATATATATTTCTAAAATACATAAATACATATACATATCTGTATACACATATACTAAAATTTGTATATGTATATATACATAAGCAAACACACATAAACATATATACTGGGTGTCCCAAAAGTCATAGTAGTTTAAGCTTATCAAAGATTAAGCTTTAGTAAATTAAAATTTAATTTTAATAATTGAATGCTTAAAATTATACTAATAATGTTTGAGACCCCCTATATATGAATTAGGTATATGTGTATGTTGTAGATATGTGTGTGTGTATATATATAAAATTGGCTGCTTAACATACCCACTTGCATATTTAATTAATAGACCACCCTCATTCATTTAGTTTTTCATGTGTAAATTGTTGGGTTAAGCTCTTAAGGGACCTATAAATATCATTAGAAACTTTTTAGTGCTTTCAGGCTTCATACAAATATCACAGTGTCATCTGCAAACAGGAACAGTCTTATTATAGGGAACCTTCTATTTAGATTTTGTGCTGAACATTCTCCTTCAATGAACATATGTCTCCCTGTTTCCTGCCTTGATTTATCATAATAACCAGAACAAGGTTATCTCAGTTTTTTATTTATAAAAGAATCTTGTTTATTCTCAACATAACAAGGAATCCTGCTGAAGTGCTGTATTTTACTCTACTAGCTCAAATGCTTTGAATAGTCTACAAACAAAAAGTAATGGGATTTTACATTTTCTGTACCTTTCAATCAAATGGTCTGGTTACAGAATATAATTTGGGAAAGTTTGACTTGTTCTTTTCTCATGCTTTCATCAAGGATGCTGACAATATATACATAGCTCATTCACTGAAATATTTTATTTTGATAAGAAGGTAAACATATATGCTAAGTGCTTTGTAAACTTTAAGGCACTATAGAAATACTACTTATTAATATTATTAAATTTTATTGATATTTATCACCTTTTATAGTCACAACATTCATGATTTTTTCTAATTATTTGGTATATCCCTTTAAATATAATATTTACTTATTCCACAGTACTTTAGAATATAAACTCTTTGAAGTCTGGACCTCTTTCCCCTTTTAATTTGGCCTTAGATTGGTGCTTAATAAAAACTCAATAAATGCTTGCTGTTTGATTCGAAATAGTGTGGTCAAGTTCAACTCTTTTTCAGTCTTTAGTGTGATTTCCACTTCTTCATTCAGACTGTAATGTTAGGGTCCAAATATGATAGTTCCACTGTAACTGATAAAGAAAAATATTTTGTTATAGAAATATCAAAAGAACTTTTCCATTTTTTATCTGCTTGTTGATATACTTCCACTAATACATCTTATGCATTATGCTAAGCTCTGGCAAATTCTTCATAATAGCACTTTCTTTTAGTTTTATGAGCCATCATTGCTCATAATCTTCCACCAGTCCTCTCTGTAAGGTTTTACAAACAAATTCCGATTTCTAAGCCAGTGTTGCCTTTCTATTTAACTGGATTTGGAGTCAAAAGACCTGTGTTAAACTGCTATCCCTGTTCCTACCTACCTGTTTAACCTTGAGCAAATCACATAATTCCTTTAGACCTTAATGCCTCATCTGTAAAATGAAAGGACTGGATTACATGACCTCTAAGGTGCCTTCCAGCTCTGGGTCTATATGATTCTGTGTCCTCCTATTCGGACAAAACTCAGGAATTTACTGAGAATGTCTTAGGCTATCTTGGCCTCCTCATTATGGCTCTTTCTTTACATCAGCTAACCTTCTATAGGAAACAGTGATAGTCTATGGCAGTATCTTCTCTTTTATTCATTTTCCTGTCATTAACATTAATAGCTTGTTTAAATAAATAAGCTCAGAGCTATTTTAATTATATTCCATATCTTCAGATCCTCATTCTTTTAATTTGAAATTAAGTTTGATCTTTTCCAACAAGTTGAGAGACTATGTATAGAGATGGCCAAATGAAAAATTACTCCTTCATTGTAACTAGTCCTTCCCAGTTTATATCACCTGATATAGTTGATCTCTAAGGCGTATTTTCTTCCTTCCCCCCTCCCCCCTTTGGACATGTTTAATTCAGGGATTTGTTTTGCATGACTATACATATTTTTAACGGGTTTTGTTTTTCTTGCCTTCTCAACAGGTTGGGGAAGGGTAAGAGTGAGGAAGAGAATTTGAAACTGAAAATAAAATAAAACTGAATTTTTAAAAATACATAGTCAATCTTCTTTTGTATGATGTTATACTTGAATTATCTAGCATCATCCTATATTCTCTTCTTAACAAAGCTAACATTTACATAGAGCCTTAGGGTTTTCAAAGCATTTTTCATATATTTCATTTGATACAATGGCCTTTATGAGGAAGATACTCATACTCATTTTATAGATTAGGAAGTGAAAGCTAACAGAAATTGTGATTTGTGCAGTATCACTTAACTATTAGGCAAGATCCAAAAACAAATCCCCTAGATTCCATATCCAAGGGGCCATCTGACTTCAATATGACTCAACCACATTGAAGAGAATATCCCTGCCCCATTGTAAATTACAAGATCACCAGCTGATCTCCATTGACCTTAACTAAGCATCTTGCATCTGTAAGACTTGACCAAAGCCTTTCTTAAAGAAAATCTTATTTATAAGGTTAAGGCTTCTTTTTAGTTTGCATATTTCTGTCCTCTTTTGTTTCTTAGTTCTGGGTCCTGTTTTCCAATGTATTTTTGCCATCTATCCCATGCTCATTTTGCATGAAAGTCACTGAATAATTAAAGTATGATTTAATATATAGGCTTATTGCATCACAGTATCATAGCTTTAGAACTAGAATGAATTCTTTGAGGAATATCTCTGCTTCCTCATCCTCTGCCTCAGATATTGGTGCATAAGCTGCTGTTATTTTCATCATGGTCTATTTTACTTATGCTTACTATGAGTACTACAAAATGAGATGATTGTGTATCCTAGGAAATAAGGTCTTTAGCTGCCTTTGACCAAAGAGTAAAATCTAAGACTTGTAGTTTCTTTATTTGCCTCTCCAAAGAGAATCTATGAGCCATTATTCTATTTACCTGCAAATTATGTGTATATACACATACACATATATATTTGGGTTACTTTTATTGCAAAAATGTGAATATTAATGTGATTCAACCTCCCAGTATTATAATTCACTTCTTAGTTATTAGATGAGAATCTCATCTATTTTAGTGTACCAATAGCTAAATGAGCGTTTTTAGCTTAAAAATTATATTATTCTTAACAACTTCTCTATCCCATCCCACCTCCATGTCAACATTATTGCAGGGGATTAAAGACCATTAAATTAAATTAAATTAAATTAAATTAAATTAAATTAAATTAGATTAAAGATTTCCTTGTTTCCTGAATTGCCACAGCCAGTCTACTAATGATGAAACTTCTCAATACTTGGCTAGGCTGGTCCTCAAGCAGCAGATAATTAGTTGCTAGAACCTTCCAAAGCTCATGTTCTACTTGTAGAGCCATCACAAACACAAGATAACTTCCATGCCACAGTGAGCCTCCAGAATAGGACTTTTGGAAGGGTTTTGATTCATAAATTATGTAAACAACTATAGTACTTATCAGATTTACAAATGATAAAAAGCTAGGGGTGGGTGGGAATAATAGCTAATACATTGGATGACAATTAGGATTCTCAAAGGTCTTGATAGCTTAGAGTCTGGGACTAAATATAAATGAGTGGAATTATATAGAGATAAATGTAAAGTCTTACACTTGGGTTAAAGAAATCAACTTTACAAGTACTAACTTGATGTATTATTGGATAGTAGTTTAACAGAAGATCTAGAGATTTGAATGACCTGCAGGTTCAACATGAGTGAACATATGACATGGAAGTCAAAAAAGCTAATGACATCTTGAAGGGCTGCATTGAGACCATAGCTTCTAGGAATAATGAGAACATAGAGAGAGCATTGTGTTCATGCTACTGAGTTCCACATTTTAAGAAGCACATCAGAAATCTGGATGGCAACCAGAATGATCAAAGGCTTCAAGTTCAGGCCTTTTGAGGACTAGTTAAAGGAACTGGAGATGTTTTTTAGTCTGGAGAAGAGAAGTCTTAGAGGGACATGGTAGGTGTCTTCAAGTATTCAAAGCACAGTCATTTGGAAAAGGGATGAGACTTGTTCTGCTTGGCCCCAGAGGGCAGAACTAGAAACTATCCAAAAAAGTAATGGACTGCTTCAGGGGCTACTGAGCTCCTCCTCAGTGATGACCATCAAGCAAAGGTGGAGGGGATTCTTTTTCAGTTATAGATTGTTTTGGATAGCCTCTGAAGTGCCTTATCCCTCTGAGACTCTGCAATACATGCATTTCCTGTCTTACCCTTTCTGGTTTTGCTTAGCACCATTTATGAATACTGAAAAAAAACTCTGATTTTTAGTAATCACAATCATTAATTCACTGTCATCTTCATTCTTAATTACCATAATGAAGACTAAGTCAAAGAACCACAGATTAAAAAAATAATTATAGACAAAGCTTTTTCTTGCAATTGAACAGCAGATTAAAAGGTACTATATAATTTAATATTGGTGGACACCTTATTGAAAGTATAATTACTAGACTTTTGCAAAGGCATTCTCAAATCGTATCTTTCAATATAATTTTGTGACAAGAAATTTTGCCCTATTTTAAAAGTGAAAAGTAAGAAATATTGTGCTGGTCCCATCAGTTGACAGCATTGCCACTTTAAGAAATAAAAAATGAGTGCATCCAGCAAACAAAAATTCTATGTAAAAAAGAACAAAAGGCATACTGAGTCTTAGCCAAAAAAATCAGTTTAAATTGATGTTCGCATTTTCTAGGTTTCCTTGACCCTTCTCTTGTTCTGACACCTCTCTTGACCCAGCTTCTGCTATCATCTACATTTTCTCATCGATTCAAGGGACAATTTAAACTCTGCCATTTATTTCCTGTATGAATTTAAGTCACTTTAGCAATGTTCCTATAAAATTTTATTAATTTTATATTTAGAAAAGTCTTATAGTCCCACCTTTGTTTCTTATTTTAGTATGCTGTTTTTCCCTTTGGTTCTCCTCTTCTTGACATTCTATCAATAATTTGACTGTTCGTACTTTGTTAGTTGACTCATCCCTATACCTAGTGTCCCAAGACTTCAACATTTAATTCTTACTAGTTCAAGACCAAGGTATTGAACACAAGTATGAAAGATAACCAATCACTGAACTCCTAAAATCTTGATTCTCACAATTAGGAATAATACTTTTAGTGAAATTTCCTTTCTATTGGAAAAACCATTTCCTAAGCATGGAAGTATATGAACTCCCCCAAATTATTCATTTTTCAGAAAAGTTTCACCTCAAAGAGAGAACTCTCAAGGCTAATTTACTATAGAAAACTAATTAAGAATTTTCTGAATGCCTGCAAGAAGTTACTCATTATATTACAATTATAATAGTAGAGTCTAAGGCCTCTATGATAAAAAAAAATTGAAAAATATAAAATATTAGATTGAATATATTTTAGTGGCATTTTTCGTGATGTTGCTTCTCAATTGACAATACTTAGATGTGCATAGAGACAAACCAAATGTGTAAATCAAAATAGATTTTTCTACATTCACTGGACCTCCCTGAGTATCACTATTTCTGTTGGATCCCAATAAACTAGATGTTCTCTCCTTGATTTCCAAACCTTCTAGCACTTCATCTGTATTGCTCCACTATCTCTAATCATATTTCTAGCTGATTTCATAGCTATTTGTTTACATATATACTCCTATTTTATTTCATAGTTGTTCAGATCAGGAATGATCATTGTTTTTCATGTTTTTAATCACCTTAATTCTATCACATGTATTCAGTACTTAACAACTGATGAATTAAAGTTGAGTCCTGGCTCTGCTCTCTACTACTTGTTTGATCTTGAGCAAATCATTTAATTTTTCCAGGCCTGAGTTCTTCATCTGTAAAATGAGAGATTGGAATTGATGCTCCTGAAGCCCCTTCACATACCAGTGATAATCTAAGATTCTCAACGTTTTTGTTTTGAATTGGTTCTCGAGGTTTATACTTAGGTGAAGGATTTTCTTGACTAGTGCTTCTCAAAATATTCCCAAGATCCTTTCAGGGCCTGGTCCATGAAGTCAAAACTACTTTCATTATAATTATAATTAAAATTGTATTTTGGTAAATATCATTAATCCACATAAAAACTTCTTGAGGTACTGAGACTAAAAACATTGAGAACTGATGGTCTAAACACCACCTATACTTAGGAAATTTCACACAAAAAGGGGTTGAAGAAATTCATGCCTCATTGTTCAAACCAATCTTTAAATCTTTCTTAAATGAATCATTTCTTTACTTTAGACAGGATTATGAGAGCCTATAGCTTCTACAAAGGACTTCTTTATTTACATTCTACTAAAATAGAAGCCCTCATGAAAGTCCCTAAGCATTATGTTAAGGTATCTAGAATTAAATAGAAACAGATGTTAGGGCTACAATGAGCAGTGTGTCATAATGGAGAAGTTGCTAAACTGGGAACCCAGAAAGCAACTCTAGCTAACTACATCATCTTGGGCAAATCACTTAACATCCCTGGGCCTCAGTTTCTATATATAGAAAATGAGGGAGATTGAATTGAATTATTTCTAAAGTTTCTTTCCAACTTCAACATTCTATTAAACTTCAGGCATTTCATAATGAGAATTTTTTCATATGTGTATTAATGAATATGCAGCATGAAAACATTAAAATTCATCTTATCTCATTAGAAATCCTGAGAACTATATGAATACGTTAAATATTTACTGTTAACATACATTTAATAAGCCAGCTGATCAAGAAATATTTATTGAGCTCCTACTATATTCTAGGTATTTTGCTAGGAATACAAAAACAAAAAGTTTAACAGTGCTTGATCACCAAGAATTTACATTCTTACATCTACATGAATAGATCTATATGAAAAAAAGATACAAATGATTTGTGGAAGGAAGAGATTCTAGCAGTTTCCTATAGAAGATGGAACTTCAGTAGAGTTAGGAGAATTATGGATTCTAAGATACAATATAAGGAGATATTTTCAAGCATGGGGGGCTATGTGAAGGATGAGGCTGAATATGTAGAACTGGAACTGGTCTACACAGAGGGGTTAGTTAAATCCATGGGAGGAAATGAGGTCATCTAGAGAAAGGGTGTAGAAAGAGAAGTGGACTCGGGACAGAGCTTTTGGGACACACACAGTTAGTGGGCATAAATATGCTTGATGAACCAGAAAGGAAATAGAAAATGAAGTCAGATGTATAGGAGGAAAACCAAGAGAAAGCAGGGTCAATAAAACTCAAAGAAGAGAGAATATAGAGGAGAACAGAAGGTTGGTAACAGTATCAAATGCTGCAGAAAGGTCAAGAAGAATGAGGGTTGAAAAAAAGCCAACAGCTTTTTGGCAGTTAAGAAATCATTGGTAACTTTAGAATAGCTTGAGTGATGACAGAAACCAGACTGCAAAAGACTGAAAAGTGAGAGAAGGGAGTTGGCTGTACATAGGTAACAAATATAGATAACTTTTTTTCTAGAAGTTTGTTTTATAAAGACAGGAAGTTAGCTTGAGACAGGGGTATGCTAGAGCCATCTCTAAATCGTCACAAATCAAGGCTTGGTTTATTGGTTTGTTTATTATCTAGACTTTTAAAAAATGTTATTAATGAAGATTATACTTAAAAGTTGCATGAGTATCCCTCCTCTCCCAGAGAGCCTGGTGTTAAATTTAACAGCATATCTCTATTTTTTAAAAACAATGCCTGAATTCAGCAAGAGTGTAGCACAAAGCTCAGAGAAAAGTCATCATCAGACTAGAGACCTGAAAACTACAGATGAATAATAATAATGATGATGATAGCAACAACCACCAGAACTGATATCGTTTTTACAGAATGCTTTATATCCATTAACTCATTGGAGCCTCACAATATCCCTGGCTTGCACAGATAATAAGGTGAAGTGAGAGTTTTGTAGGGGTGGTGAAGACTTACACCTGCTTGTAGAGAGCAAAGAAAGAAGTAATAGATGAGGAAAGGATCAAAGGGATGATTCTGTGGACACTGTGCAGAGAATATTGGAGACGAAGAGAGCAAGAGTACATTGTAAGGGTTGGTCTTGGCAAGAAGGGCCACCTGTTCATTTGAGATGGTTGTTCTTGCTTTTCTTTGTAGTGTATAAATTGAGGTGTTTTGGTTGTAGTGTTAGGAGAAGGAGTGCTATGGAATAGCTGGGTTAGAATCAATTAGGGAGGAGCAAAAGGTTTATCTTGTTGCATGGAGGACCAAGTAGAAGTTAGATAACATAATTTTACAACTAACTATCCACCAGATTTTCTGTGCCCATCACTCTTATGCTATGTGAATTTATATAGCAAAGGAACATTCAACAGGCAACCGTTGTACTCTGTTATTCATATACACTGTGGGGAAATGGGGAATGAAATTTTCAGATGGTATGCAAGAGTAAAATCACCTAACATATTTAACTAACTTCACAGAAAATATGTACTACTCATAAAAAAATCATCTAATATTTTATTTCCCTCCACAGAATGTAGATTACTGTAACAAAGAACATGCAAGGTATACAGCTTCTATTAACAAATTGGAGTATGAGAATGAAAGACTCCGAAATGATCTTGCCAAACTTCAGGCTAATGGAAAATTGCCGTGGGTCAATCCAAATGCATATGAGGACACAATAAGACAAGCCTATCAAGCCCAAATAAAGATGAAAGAAAATGAAGATAGGTATGCATTTTAAATTGAATATGTAATACACATTTTTCATAAACTAAAATATTAAATTTAATTTTAAAGAATTCAAACTATGACTTCCCACATTTTATTTATTTACTTTAAAAATAATAGCCTTATGCTTAATATAATTCTGTTGTCATAACTATTTTTGAAATATAACAGCAGTGGAGGCTGAGGATATTACTATAGCAAATATTAGCATCAATATTAATGTTTTCCTAAGATTCTAACATATTACCTATAATACTCATACAAGATAGTGTTTTTGGTATAGGAAAATGTCACTAGGCAGGTATCAATGGGACATGTGCTTTGGAGAGTTATTCTTCTAGAAGTGAATGAGGTATTTATCTCACTTTTGACAACTGATCAGCTCCACCAGTTGGCTTTGAAACACAGGGTATTATTTTTGTTTTGTGGGTGAAACTAGCATTTATAAAGATTAGACTACTATTTCTACTATCTTACTGGCTCCACACTTTTTAAGATTACTCAGTCCAAAACTATATGTTCTAGAGGTTATGAAGTTGGAATGTATTTGTTCAATGATAGACTTGATCTAGAAGATTCTCAGAGTACTATTTTTAGCACATTGCTAGTTTTCAAATGCTAATATATTGGACTATACTGGCCTTGATTTTTTAATATCTCTGCTCATAAGATCATATTTAGCAGCCAAATGCCTAAATAGTTCTATCACTTAAATGATGTGATCTATTAGTAGAATAACCATTTAGTCAAATAATATTTAGTAGCTTATATTTACTTGAGCTCATCCTCTCATTTAGTATAGGTAGCATAGTCAATAAGAAGAAAGTTTGTCTCTAAAGACCCAAATTCAAGTCCTTCTCCAGACACATACTGGTTTTCTGCCCCTGGGGAAGTCATAGAAATGATTACTGAATCAAGCAACTCACTCAGACTCTTAAGTTGCAGAGTAGGTGCCAACCTACATGGACAGAAACAATTTCTTCTTCAGGATTCCTCTATGCCGTACGTGCCTACTGAATGAAAAACACTGAACTAAGTGTTTAGGGTTCTACTGCTTTCCCATCAACCTACAGTCTCTGGATAGGTAGATGGCTATACCGTTATTACTGGACTCTTCCTAGACATTATCCTCACAAGAGCTCAGTCTCCTTTGTGATCCAGCATGTCACAGTACCTAGTTGTTTCCCATTATGCAAGATCTACTTTTCTAGATCCTAGGATCACCTATTCGGAACTTAAAGAACCTCAAATGTCATCTAATCCAAACCTCTGATCTTATAATGAGGAAACCAAGGCCCAAAGAGGACCAATGACTTGCTTTTAAGTGGTAGAATGGGAATTGTGACTTGGGCTCTATGTCTCCAAATCTTATAACAGTTTATATAGGAAGACCAGCAGAGGTTTCTTCCTATCAGGAAAGCTTAACATAGATCTGTGATTCAGTTATTGGCAGGAATAAATAAGGTAGGAATCAAGAACAAAGCAGCTAAAGTAGCCAGTAGCCCACAGACATCTACCAGCTTTTATGTTCTTGCCCTCAGGAGGATGCGTTTGGCTGGAAGGTGGGAGATAAGGGAACCCTCATCACACCCCCACAGCTTCTTTCCAACTTGGGGCAGGGAGGCAATTGTTAAGCCAGATAATCATGGATCTGATAGGAATTTAAAGATATTTCCTAAAACCCAAGTCAAATACTTAGCTGGATCAGTATTTTAAGTCTTAAGAGTCAGTCAAAAAACAAACAAAAAACCCAAACCGGACATAATCCAATCTAGATAGCTTCTGCTGTTTTTTGCTAGCTGCCTAGCTGAGTCTCATGTCCCAGAGCAAGTCAGACTAAGAAAGCTTAAACCAGCATATGGTAGCAGAAAACAGCAAATGGCCTGAAAGAGCAGAGCAGAAAACTAATAGTCATAATACAATGCAGCTCAGCAAATGTTGCAATAGGGAACCAGCAGAGGCAGCCTAACATCTAGCAGTGGGAACAGAGACATAGTGCCCAGGAGAGAATACCATTATGCCATCCTCAGAAAACATCATTGGTTCTATGGCACTGGAGGTGCCCCAGTCAGATTTTGGTTTTGGCCACACATGTCCCTATGTGAACCCTACTTATCTCTGTGTTTTTGGGTTTCTTCCTTGGTCACAAGTGTTCTCTGCTATATGCACACTCTATGTAATATGACAAACAATGGAAAAGTATATCCCTGTAGGTATGAGGGCATCTTTTCTTGTTGATTTGTTCTGCTGGTTGATTAAATGTGTTTTGCTTTGAACTAATGTGTCCTACTTGCACAGATTATAAAAAGTGAATCTGGGTGCAGATTCATGAACCAAGGTTTTGAGAAAGTGTTAACCCGTACAGTGCTTCATGCCTAGCCTAAGTTTCTTGGATTCTCAGAATCTGAGGAAAGTAATGCTATCCAGGAAATGAAGTGGCAGGAGGAAAGGTGATAAATTACGATGTTAGCAGAGAGAGTAAGAGCTTTGTAAATCATTTAAAAGGTCAGAGTAAATCATGAGGGTTTTTATCTTCAAAAAACACAATAACATGTAGAACATATATTCTATGACTGGTGTAAACAGAGGTTATGTACAAGGTGACTGAAAAATAACTGTGATCTCTTAGCAAGTTAATATATCTAGTTACTTACCCAATTATTCTTTTCCCAGTGCTTTCAAGTTGATTTAACAAATATTTATCAATCACCCACTATGTGCAGAGCAGTATGTTAAGCATCAGAGGAAATAGAAACCTATACAAGACAACATCTACTAGAGAGTGAACACCATGAGGCCAATGACCCACCTATTATTTAATCTTTCTGTTTTCCCCTATCCCTACAGTGGTGTTCTACACACTTAAACATTTGTTGAAGTTGGCGTTGTTGGAATCCTTGTCTTCAAAGAAGCTTATCTAGTAGACGGACAAGATACATATACAGATAACTATAACAAAATAGAATGTGGTATATACATAAGAGAAATACAAAGTGTTTTTGGTGAAACCTGAACTGGAAAATACTGTTTCTGACAGTAGAGGAATTGGGGAAGGCATCATTGAAGGGGTGGCATTTTGAAATGCCACCTAAAAGATGGTCAGGAATTTTAAAAAAAGATGGTGAAGATTTCAATAGGTAAGGCTGAATGAAAGAGCATCTCAGACCTAGAAAACAGCATGAACAAATATAGGTGCAGGTCATTGGCTCATGGGGCTGGAAGGGACATTAGTGAGAGCACCTTATTCAACACTAATTTTATAGATAAGGATATTGAAGCCAACAGAGGTTAGGGACCTTTCCCAAAATAAGAGAGGTAGTAAGTAATAGACTCTGGTTCAAAACTCAGCTCCTCTAATCCCAAGTCCTATGCTCTTTTCACTAAACCATATTGTCTCTTATGATAATTAGTTCAATTTATTTAGATAGTAAAGTACATGAATGGGAATAATCTGAAATAAAGCTTATATAAGGTAAGTAACCTTAATATGTACACATATAAAAGTAGGGCTCAACAGAGGAAAGAATGTGTGTGAGAACTTTGGGGGGGGGGAAGGAAAGAATAGGGAGCCATTAAAGGATTTTTGAATAGTGGTTATTGTTCAGTTATTTTTCAAGCATGTCTAATTCTTTGTGACCCCATTTGAGTTTTCTTGGCAAAGATACTGGAGCAATTTGCCATTTTCTTCTCCAGCTCATTTTACAGATGAGATTATCCCCATTGTTTGCATACCTGTAATTTCACTCAGGTATGGAATTCCTAGTAAAGAAATTTCTACCATCATAGCAGATTAGTAGCTGCACTACTGATTTATTCATAGTCACATAGACCCAAGTGGAAATAGAGCTCAAGTATTCTAGACTCTAAGACTGCTCTCACCTTCCCTCTTTTTCTTTCCCTGCCCTTCTCTTTCCTTCCTCTCTCTCTCTCTCTCACCTGTTTTCTCTCTCTCCCACCCTCTCTATCTTCCTCTCTCCTTCTTTTATCCCCCCCTCTCTATTGTCCCTTTCTCCCACCATCTGTTGCATAATTTCTAACCACAGGAACACAATTAAGAGAAACTGAGTCTCCAAGCAAAAAAGAAAGAGGGCTAGTCTCACAATAAAGCCAGACTTCTGGTCAAGACCAAAAGACCCAGAGCACTGTGAGAAACTTTCCTATATACCCCAAAGAATATCCAAGACCATGTTAAAAATAGAGCAGGATGTACTTCTCACTGGTAGAGGAAGGCATTTGAAGATGATTTAGAAATCACTTGATAGACAAGGGGAAAATGGGGGGGCCTGGACTAGTGACGCAAATGATAAGAGTGGGTGGTGTTGGGTGGTACTAGGCTTTAAAGCCAGGGTCAGACCTAGTGATATATACTGGATCACAAGTTCAAGACCATAATTATTACTGAGGGTGCATGATATAGCAGTTGTGAAGGCTAAGGCCCCAAATTGAGACCTATACGAACAATGATTACCTATGCTAAAGCAGTTATTTACTTAATTCAAAACCTTAATACTTGTACTAAAATAATCACAAAAGGCCTTCTAAAATCATCACTTGTGCTTACATTATTTAATACTAGCATGACAATTCTGATTAACTCAAAACTACTGCTAACATTAAAATATAATCATCATATAAGGGGGTAGGGGATTTTTCACTCACCCCTCCCATCTTCTCTATCTTCCTCTCTTTTTCTCCACTCCGCTACCAAGTCTCTCTATCCCCATTTTGTAAGTGAGAAAACTGAGGATCAGAACAATTGACTTGCCCATGAGCTCATAGATAATAAGTGTAGTTGATATACAAGTCTCACCTGACTGTGAGTCCACTGCTCTCAGCCCATAGCTCTCAAAAGTTACTACAAATTAGTAGTTCTTGAGTTGGGGGTCTATGAACTTTTTTCTTTAATATATAAATTCTCTTCAAATATTTGCAATATTATTTTTTTGTTTTATATGCTTTAACACGTTATTCTGAGCAGAGGCACCAGAATGCTGGAAGGGTCTTTGATCAAAAGAGGCTAGGACCCTCAGTGTCTAGAGGCATCTGTCAACCCATCTCATGAAAAGTGAGGGATAAGGAATAAGGCTTAGAAGAGCAATAACTGGGACTATGGTGCTTATATATACAGTAATGGGAAAGTCAAAAGGAAAGGCGCACTCTCAATTCAGTAAATAGAAAGTGACTTCCTGCACAATAAACTGTGCCAGGGACCAGGCATACAAGGATAGCTAAGACCACACAATCCTCAAGAATCTTACAATGTAAGAGAGATGAAGAGGCACATATGCAAAGAAATATGATACAAAGAGGAGCCTAAGTTCAAAGAAGGATAGGCAATGTGGTTGGAGGAGCCAAAAAAGGAGTCAGGGAAATCTTTATAGAAAAGTGATGTCAGCTGCATTAGATCTTGAAGGAAGGAAAGGAGAAAGACTTCAACAGAGATGAGGGAGGTGAAAGGTGGAATTCATTCCAGGAATACAGACAATATGAGCAGACATAAAGATCGTAGAGGGCAGGATAAAAACAAAGGAGAATAGTTCAGCTTGACCGAATTTTATAATATGTGATGGGAAATAGTATGAAAGAGGAGTAGAAGGATAGATGGAAGCCAGACTTTGGAAGCTCATGAAAACCAAGAACAGTGGATAGAATGATAATAAGCCTGAGTCAGGAAGATATGAGTTCAAATTTAGTCTTAGACACTTATTAGCTATGTGACCCAGGTCAGATCATTTAATCTCTGCCTCACTTTCCTCAACTGTAAAATGGAGATAATAATAGTACTTACCTCCGACTATTGTTGTAATGATCAAATAGCATAATATTTGTAAAGGTCTTAGCACAGTACTTGCTATTTAATAGAAATCTGTCATTGTTCAATTGTATCTGACACTTTGTGATTCCGTGGGCCATAACTATCCATGGGTTGTTTGGTTTTTTGTTTTGTTTTTGTTTTGTTTTGTTTTGTTTTTGGCAAGGATACTGGTTTGCTAAGGAATAGTTTGCCATTTCCTTCTTCAGTGGATCTATTGCATCCTTTTTTCTCAGGCAGTCAGAGGTTTAGTGGCCTACACAGGGTAACAGAACTAGAAAGTATCTAAGGTTGGATTTGAACTCCAATCTTCCTGATTCCAGGCCCTGCATGCTATCCTATGAAGCACCAGGCTGCCTCCTAAGAACCAAATAAGTACATATTAATGAATCCTTCCTTTTCTCTTTCTCCTCCTTTAAACTTCCCTCCCTTTTTCTCTCCCTTCTTCCCTTTCTTCCTCTTTTCCTTCTTTCCTCCCTCTTTACATCTGTTCCTTCTTCCCTCCACTGATTCCTTCCTCTCTTCATTCCTCCCTTTCTTCCTTCATACCTTCCTTCTTTCCTTTCCTTTCCTTTTCAATAGGCAGCTTCATGCAGGGTGTCTCAAAAATCTTAGTATTGTTATAAATTTTAATAGCTTAAAATTTTAAATTAAGTTTGAATACCTTAAATCTACCCAAAGATTTCTGGGACATCTTGCACAGCCCTAATTGCATATCCCATAAGCATCATATATTTAACATATTCAAAACTGAACTCATTAACTTTTCAAAAAAAACCACTGCTCTCATGAACTTAATTATTTCTATGGAGGGTACCACTTATCTTCTAGTCACCTAGTTTCATGACCCAAAAGTTGTCCTGAACACCTCACTCTCCCTTATCTCCAATCAGTTGTAAGATATTGTCATTTATACCTCCTAAACACCCATCCATCTGATAAACATTAAGTAACTAACAATATGCCAGACACTATGCTAAATGTTATGGGATACAATTAATAAAACAAAAGACAGCCCCTACCCTTTCAAGAGCTTACAATCGAAAGGGAAAGATAGTACACAAAAGGAGGTTCTTGCTTCTGTTCTTTTCTCTCTACTTATGGCCATCTTAGTGTAAGGCCTCATCATTTCTCACACAGACTATTTCAGCAGTCTCTTAATTATTTTCACTGTGTCCAACCTTTCACTCATTCCTCTATCCTCCTCTGAGCTTCTAAAGTGACTTTTTTCAAAGCACAGATTTGACCACATCACTCCCCTGATTAATTCCAATGACACCCTATTAACTCTAGGATCAAATACAAAATTTCTATTTGCCATTTAAAGCCCTTCCCAATCTAGCCCCAGTCTACTTTTCTAGCCTTCTTATTCCTCACTTATATTCACAAACACTGTCATCCAACCTTTGTCCAGGCTTTCTCCAGTGCCCTGGAATGCATTCTCTCCTCCCTTCTCCCTCTCAAAATCCCTAGTTTCCCCTAAAGCCCAGGTTCAATAAGGAATTTTTCTTAATACCTCCAGATACTGTTGATGTTTATTTTATATATTTGAGAAACAGGTTAGTGGAATGAATAGGAAGTCAGTCTCAAAAGCTGACACAGATTGGCCATGTGACCCCAGGCAAGTTCTTTGACTTCTCAGTTTCTGGGCAACACTTTAAGAGAGAAGATGAAGGCCTACATTGGTAGAGGGCCACTCAAGAGTCCTATATTAAGGAAATCATCAGTCCCTATCCTTATATTTCATACATGTTGATATTGTTTCCTGTGATGGAATGTAAGTTCCTTGAAGAAAGACTTTATTGCATTTTAATGTCTTCATGTTTCCTAGTTCCTAGTCTGGCTTCTAGGTGCTAAATAAATACTTGTTGATTTTAAAAAAGGAGAAGAAGATCAACAATATCAAATGTTCATAAAGGTCAAATAGAAAAGGATCAAAAAGGGCCATTAGACAATTCATTTCATTGGAGTAATGGACCCAGAAGCCAAGTAGTAAAAGATTAAAGAAGTGTATAGATAGTAAAAAATAAGTCAATGAATATATATTACTTTTTAAAGAAATTTGGTGGTAAAAGAAGAAAAAGACATTAGAGGATGGTTGTATAATTTAGAAGGTGGAAGGGGGATGAGTTTTATAGATCTGAGTAGACTTGACCATGTTTACACAAATAGGAAGGAAGGATCATCTCTAGAGCTTTGGAATGAAGATAAATTGAAAAGAGACTATAGAAGGATTTGGTTATTGTAGTAAAGGCAGAAGTGAATGGCCTTAGAGGGACAGGTTAAGGGAATGACTTTGACAAAAAGTAGGGAAACTTCTCTCTACAACCAAGTAGCAAGGGATAAAAAGGAATAGATTAAGGCACAAAAAATCTTTAATATATAAAAGAAGACCCTAGAGGGATCTCAGGTCAGATGACCTCCATCATCTTAGCAAAGTAGAAGAGAAGGTTGCTTTCATTGAGTGGAAGCAAGGATGAAATTGAAAGTTTGAAGAGAGAAAAAAGCTTTAGAACAGTTGTTATATGAACAAGAGAGGGATATAGGACCAGAATCATAAAATCCTCTAAAGCTAGAAGGGGACTTGGGGTCATCTCTTCTAACTCAATCATTTTATAGTTTAGTATACAACTGAGATGATGGAACAGAAGTTTATAGTGAATTAAATCAGGGTTTTGTTTTGAGGGGGTGAGAGGGGTGGATTTCTAAACAGTAGAGATTACCCAGAATTGGTGATTAGCAGTATCTTAGTGAATAAAATTTAGAAGTTGAGTAATTTTAGGGTGTGACTAGTGAAACTTGCTAACCATAAGGGGTCAGTAGCTTAGAGAGGCAAGAGCAGTTAATAAGCAATGGGGAGCCACAGAAGGTTCTTGAGTAGAGGAATAGTGTGATTAGAAGAATGCACTAGGTCAGCTACTGATATAGTAGATGATCAATGTGTTAGAGAGAAAAGAGATTAGAGATTTTTTAAGACTAATTATGAAGCTATTAAAATAGAATACATGAGGCTATATGATGACCTACTTTAGAGTGGTTGCAGAGGTAAAGATAAACTAGGCTGATGGTATTAGACAAGACATTTAAGGGACTAGAGGCCATAATGAAGGCAATGATAAGATTTAGGGTGAATGAGAGAATGAGGAAGGTCTATCCTTCACCCCTTTACACTTTCTTCTTTAGTAACCTTATTCTCTCCCATGACCACACTTACTCATCTCTATACAAATGATCCTACAAATCTATATCTTTAGTCTTGACCTCTTAACCAGCTCTAAATCCATATCTCATTGACACATCTAATTCATAATATACAAAACTGAACTTGTTTCCCTTTAAGCCTATTCTTCTCACTTCATTGTTTCTTTCTTTGGCAACACTATTCACCTTGTCTCCATGCTCCATCAATCAATAAGCATTTATTAGGAGCCTATTGTGTGCTAGTTAGACACTGTGCTAAGCACTGAGAATATAAAAAAGGCAAAAGACAGTGTCTTCCCTCAAGGAGCTCACAATCTAATGAGACCTTGGTGTTATTGTTGACCCTTTCCTCTCCCAGATGGATATGTCCAGCCCTGACCTCTCTTCTAATCCTCAGTCCCATGTCATCAGCTGCTTAGAAAACATTTTGAACATTTGAGGCATATTAAACTCAGCATCTCCTGGACTAAGTTTGTGATTTTGCCCTCTAAAATTACTCCTTTTCCAAATCTCTATTTCCATTAGGACCATCAATATCCAAGTTTATAATCTCCATCCTGTATTGTTCTCCTTCATTTCATACATTCAATCAGATACCATTGATTCTACCACCGCATCCCATTTTTCCACACTCACCTAATTGACTCTATCACCACTCTCCCCTCACAAAGAAGTACTACCCTAATTCCTGCTTCCATCCTCTCCCAAATGCATTGCTTCAGCAGTTTCAGCACTTTAAGTCTTTCCTCTCTATAACATGCCTCCAGTCTTTCACTTCCATAATATGCCTTTCAAGAGGCTGCCAAAATTACATTCAGAAAGCAGAGATCTGATCATGTCTCTTCTCTGCTCAAAAACTGAATGATTTCTCTGTTTATATTTGGAATCAAATACAAAACCCCTCTGATATTTGAAGCCTTTTACAACCTGATTTCAACCTACCTTTCCATTCCTTTTCTATCCATTATCCATCCCTTCACACATTTTTAAACCCTTATCTTCTGTCTTAGAATAAATACTACATATTGATTCCAAGGCATAAGAGTAGTAAAGGTTAGACAATGGGGGGATTAAGTTATTTTCCAGGGTAATATGGCTAAGAAGTGTCTGAGGTCAAATCTGAACCCAGGACCTCCTGTATCTAGGCCTGGCTCTCAATCCACTGAGCCACCCAGCTGCCCACCCCCCCTCCTCATACATTTAATGGTGCAGCTAAACCCACTTTCTTGCTGTTTTTTTTTCAAACATGACATTTCATTTATCATCTCTGTGCCTTTGTACAGGTTGCCCACTTTGCCTGGAATGAGTTCCCTCTTCACCTCCTACTTGAAGCCTTCCCTGATTCCCCAAGTGACTTGTTCTTCACCTGCAAAATTATCTTGTATTTACTTTGTATGTAATTTGTATTTATTATACATCTATTCTCTCTCTATGTATATATTATATATACAGGTGGACAAGTTATTTTTCACCTAGAATTTAGGCTCCTCAAGGGCAGAGACTTTATTTTTCAATGCCTCCCTAGCACAGGGTATAGTACATAGTAGATGTTTCGAACTGGATCCTTAGACGATGACCCTTGTTCTCTGAGCAATGGAGAGGCACTGAATTTCTCACAGTGAAGTAGTAGTGGTTTACTGTTGATGTTAGTCACTCTCTTTCCACACTTGTAAACTAAACAGTAGCCAGGAGATTGGGGGAGGAGGGGGGTAAGGGGACAGGCAATTAATTTACACAAGTGGCAAGGTATTGAGAGAAGAGTCACTGCTCTCATAGACATTGAGGAAAATATCTAGGTGGTCCCAGGTGCCATGTTTGCCCATAAGTTACCAACTCATGTTCTAGTAGTTGAGAATAAAATTTAGATTAGAAGGTATCCTAAGATATTAAAAGCTCATTATTGGGGCAGCCATGGGGCTCAGTAGATAGAGATCAGTCCAGAGACAAGAGGTCCTGGGTTCCAATCTGAACCCAGAAACTTTCTAGCTGTGTGACTCTGGACAAGTCCCTTAACCCCCATTGCCTAGCCCTTACCACTCTTCTGCCTTGGAATCAACCTTAGTATCAATTCTAAGACAAGATAAAGGGGTTTTTTAAGCCCATTATAAAGTACTTCAGGATTCTATGAATGCAGTTGTACTCTGCATGGGTGTACACACACATAAATACCCATGTGCACACATACAAAATCATGGAAAACCTATAGAATTCTTATCCCTGTTGCCAATATACTGTAACAATTTTTGCCCTATCTATGCCAGTTGATCTGTACCTTGTGGACAGAAGCTTGTTTATAAAGTGGAGGGGGGGGAAAATGTTTGTTTGTAAACTACTTGGAAAGCCTCAGATGAAAATTGCTATTAGAGTGTTACACATTGTTATTTAAACCAATAAGACTATTACTGTGCAGTTGAAAAAGCACACAATTTGGAGCAGTTTAGATTGTTCTTTCCATTTTTCCAAGCAAAGAGGAATGTGTTAAAAGTGCCTAACAAAAACAAGACAGTAGGGGCTAGGGAAGCCAAGATGAGAGGTAAAGAGCTCAGCAGGAGATGATCTTAATGAGCAATTTGAACCACAATTCTTGCTGCTGAGCTTTGTGTCCTGCCAGTTTCAGATGTTGAAAGTTTCATTAAATTTATTTTAATGTCTTGTCTGATTTCCCTGTTCTTTAGTGACCTGATTTTTAAAAGAAACAGCATTCCAAATGTACTGAATATATTATTGCCATGTAAAATTCACTATGGGAAAGAGTAGTTTGAGATTTAAGGGCCCTGAAATCACCAGTGGAAAACTGGAAAGTAGATGTCACTCAATTAATTCTAGTCAGTCCGCTAAATCGATGTAAGTTCATAAATGGAGAATAATTGAGAAAAACTATATATTTTTCAACTTTCAATGAATTTTAGCTGTAGTAAGGAGGAAAAAACAATATGCCTTTCAAACTCATTAAGTCAATTTGTCTGATGTTTAAAATCTATAACCTTAGATGTTCCATTTTCCCCCTTTAAAACTGATGAAAATGTATCTGATATAGTATTAAAAAGAATACTTGCTCTGCTTTGAATCATGATGCATTTTCTTGGAAGGGAAAATAATGTTTTTTCTGTTTGTTTTGGTTTCTTTTCCATTTCACTATTGGAAGTATATTTCAGATTACTTGATTTAGAGAGGTTTTCCCCCACTAAAATCCTTCTGTTTTAATATCAATACTAAGACAGAAAAGTGGCAAGGGCTAGGCAATGGGGGTTAAGTGACTTCCTCAGATTCACATATCTAGCAAGTATCAGAGGCTAGATTTGAACTTAGGACCTCTAGAAATCCCACTTCAATTCTCTCTTAACCATGTTTGTTCCACCTTTCATTCCCATTGATATAAAAAAAGGAAACCAAAAAGAAATTGAGCCATTCTGAAAATTTACTAAAATCTTATTTTAGTTTTAATAATCTTCCACTTTTAATCTTCTTTTCAAACTTTTAACAAAGTAGTTCATCAAATCACAGAATTTTAGTGACAGAAGGGACCTCAGTGGCCATTTCATCCAACTCATATTAAAAAGGAATCCTCATTATAGCACACTTGACAAGTGGTCATACAATTGCTAAGTCTGAGGCAGATTTGAAGCCAAGTCCTTCCAACTCCAGGCCTGGTGCCTTATTCACTGTGCCACCTAGCTGCCCCAAGACTGCTACAGGACATCCAACCACAGGACATCTACAGTTTTATGGCCTGTGGTGGGTCACTTTTCTTCTCTGGGGCTGTTCCTTGAAGAGAATGGACAAGATTATTTCTAATATCCTTTCAGTCTACTAGGTTTCTGAGTCTATGAATATCTATTTCAGAAGCAAGGGAAAAGGTTAGAATTCTTTTATCCAGTATCATTGTCATCATTCAGTCATTTTAGTCTCATCTGTCTTTTTGTGACCCTGTTTGGGATTTTCTTGGCAAAGATACTGGCCTGGTTTGCCATTTCCTTCTCCAACTCATTTCAGTGAAGAAACTGAGGCAAACAGGGTTAATGTGACTGACTTGTTGAAGGTCAGTATCATTAAGGTAACATAAAAAGGAAGCCATTACCAATTGTTTTTTATTTATCATGATGCACTTAGTGTGTTCTAGAATTTTACTGTGAATTTTTAAAATGTTTTCACAAATGAATTTTCAGTGTTTACAATAGCTTAAATGCTAATTAGAAATAGCTATATGAATTATTTTAATCCAGAGATTAAAGTTCAACTATATTTATTCTTATATAAGATCTACACTAAAAAAAGACATTTGTAACTTTGATAGGTACATCATATAGTACAAATTCAATAATTACAACTTAATCATTAAGCAGATTTTAAGACCATTAAATGTGCCTGGGTAAAATCAAATAATTTTCATGTACAAGAATCTGCGAGGCAGAAGTGAGTTGGGGGAAGATATAAAGTATAGTCTAATGTGGAACATTAAAGCCAGAACAGTAGCTTCACATGGGAGGGGGGGGGGGTCCTGAAAAAATAGGGGAGGGTGGTAGTGGTGGTGGTGGTGGTGGTGGTGGTAGTGGTGGTGTTTAGTCGTGCCTGACTCTATGTTACCACATTATACTGTTATGATTTGCCATTTCCTTCTCCACCTCATTTTCCAAATGAGGAAACTGAGGCAAACAGGATTAAGTGACTGGCAACAAATGCCAAGCTTGGGTCTATTTCTCCCCACAGATTCTCAGGATTCTGGATCTTGTTTAGGGCATCTCAAAAGTGATGTTGTCCCTGTTAAATGCACTTAAGTGGCATAGTACATATCTTCACACTGGATTCAGGCTCAGGAAGACCTGGGTTTGAAGTCTGCTTCAGAAAAAGTGGCATTTGATTTCTCTCAGTTTGGGTTTCCTCCTCTGCAGAATGGAGATAATAGTAGTACCTTACCTGTCAGAGTGGTGGTAAAGATAAAATCATATAAATTTTGCAAAGTGCTTTGCAAAACGTAAACTGTTTTATAAATACCAGCTATTTTTACTGTGGTTAATATTATTGTTATTTTTATCTTAGGTCAGTATCACTGGAACAGTAACCTAAACCCTCAGTTAGAGGAACCTAGAATCAAATTGTTCTGGTCCTCTTGACTAAAGTTCTTCTAGCATTCCAACTCCCACCTCCATTCTGTTGTACAGGTGGTGGTACCTCAGGAGTTCTCTACCTCCTCAGTCCTGCTCTTAGAATTCCCAAGTTCCTTCCAAACACCACGAAGGCATCACAGTACCTCTTGGAATCAGTGTGTGTGTGTGTGTGTGTGTGTGTGTGTGTGTGTGTGTGTGTGTGTGTGTGTATGTGTGTGCTTTATATCCATTTATATCCATTTTTATATCTGAAGTATTTTCCCATTAGAGTATAAGCTCATTGAGGGCAAGAGTTCTTTTACTTCTATCTTTATATCTCCAGTGTCCATCACAGTACCTAGCACATAACAGACACTTAGTAAATTTTTTTATTGAGCCAAATTGGCATTGGCCAAGATTCCAAAAAGCTATGGTAAATGGGAACAGGACTGACCCAAACCCCAAAACATTTATTTAGAATCAGACTCATCTTGTGATTTTAGCAAATCAAACATAAAGTTTATGAAGCAAAATGATGAAATGTAAAGGATGATGGAGGTGGAATCAGGAGAGGCATGGGTCTGAATCTCACCCTTACCATTACTAACTGGGGGACCAAAGGCAGGCTGACCAGTGTCTCAGAGCCTCAGTATCCTCTCCTGCAAAACAAATAGGAATACCTAAATTACCTAGCTCAAAGGTTATTTTGAAATGATGTACATAAAGAAAGTAGGGAAACTATATAGCACAGTGGATAGAGCCTAGGGCCTGGAGTCAGGAAGACTCATCTTCTTGAGTTCAAATCTGGCCTCAGACATTTACTAACTGTACTATCCTGGGCAAATCCCTTAACCCTGTTTGCCTCAGTTTCCTTATCTTTAAATGAGCTGGAGAAGGAAATGGCACACCACTCCAGTATCTGTGCCAAGAAAATCCCAAATGACTCACAAAGAGTCATGAAAACCAACCAAACAACAACAACATAAACTAAACCTGGAAGCAACCCATAAATAGGAGCTTCTATCATTACCATTGTTTGCTATACTCAGTTTCCTCCAGGGTGAAATAGTAGGAATTTAAACATATTTGAAAGATTCCAGAATGTGAGAACTGATCAGAGAGGCAGAAATCTTTTCAAGAGGAAACCATTATAAGGTAGTGACAAAAGTAAGGAGTGGCTGGTTTTGTCAAGTAAGTTCATCAGTTTATGAGACTTCAAAAAGAATTCTGCTTTTGTTTGACTGTCCAAAAGAAATGATGCAGGGAAGTAAAGGGTTAAGTTGTAGTCTTACATCATAAAGTAGTATCAATTGAGCTTGACAGCTCTCACTTCTGCCTCCACACACAGAGGAAGGGGGGATCTGGGGAACCCAGAATGGGTCCTTCTGATGCAATTCAGCAAAGATTCAATCAATTAAAGCAATTTAATAGGTATCAAGTAATGTGCTGGATTCTGGTGATACAGAGAAGGAAAGAAACAGAGAAAATGGGGTAGGGAGGGAGGGAGAGAAAGAGAGAAAGAGAAAGAAGAGAGGAAGGAAGGAAGGAAGGAAGGAAGGAAGGAAGGAAGGAAGGAAGGAAGGAAGGAAGGAAGGAAGGAAGGAAGGAAGGAAGGAAGGAAGGAAGGAAGGAAGGAAGAGAAGGAGGGAGGAAGAGAGGAAGAAAGAGAGGAAGAAAGAGAAAGAGAGAGAAAGAGGGAGAGAGAGAAAGAAAGAGAGAGAGAAAGAGAGAAAGAGAAAGAGAGAAAGAGAGAGAGAGAGAAAGAAAGAGAGAGAGAGAAAGAAAGAGAGAAAGAAAGAGAAAGAGAGAAAGAAAGAGAGAGAAAGAGAGAAAGAAAGAAAGAAAGAAAGAAAGAAAGAAAGAAAGAAAGAAAGAAAGAAAGAAAGAAAGAAAGAAAGAAAGAAAGAAAGAAAGAAAGAAAGAAAGAAAGAAAGAAAGAAAGAAAGAAAGAAAGAAAGAAAGAAAGAAAGAAAGAAAGAAAGAAGGAAAGGAAGGAAGGAAGGAAGGAAGGAAGGAAGGAAGGAGAGAGAGAGAGAGAGAGAGAAAGAAAGAAAGAAAGAAAGAGAGGAAGGAAGAAAGAAAGAAAGAAAGGAAGGAAGGAAGGAAGGAAGGAAGGAAGGAAGGAAGGAAGGAAGGAAGGAAAGAAAGAAGAAGGAAGGAAAGAAAGAAAGAAAGAAAGAAAGAAAGAAAGAAAGAAAGAAAGAAAGAAAGAAAGAAAGAAAGAAAGAAAGAAAGAAAGAAAGAAAGAAAGAAAGAAAGAAAGAAAGAAAGAAAGAAAGAAAGAAAGAAAGAAAGAAAGAAAGAAAGAAAGAAAGAAAGAAAGAAAGAAAGAAAGAAAGAAAGAAAGAAAGAAAGAAAGAAAGAGAAAGAAAAAGAAGAAAATCCCTGTACTCAAAGAGCTTACAATGTACTGGAAAAGGCAATCAGAACAGATAAGCTAATGATGTATACAAAATCTTAAGCATGTGTTTATAACAGTAGCTTTTAAAATGATGAAGGTAACAGATTTAATGAGAGATGGTTTTTATGAAATGTTTGCATAGCTAGTTATATTCCATGAATTGTAAGAATAAAGGAGGCTTTAAAGTGTAAATACATTTTATAATCTAGTCTTCCCTTCAGATGGTCTTTCTGCATTTTATTAATTTTGCAATGAAAAGAAGGCTAATGTAATAATTCTGGTCAAATACACAAAAAGCAAGGTGAGTAATTGAGACAATTATCTTGATAATTTAGAATAAATTACAGTTTTTCTTTAAATCCCTAGGCAATTAAATG
Source organism: Monodelphis domestica (assembly GCF_027887165.1). Lineage (NCBI taxonomy): Eukaryota > Metazoa > Chordata > Mammalia > Didelphimorphia > Didelphidae > Monodelphis > Monodelphis domestica. The sequence goes on along the minus strand of NC_077230.1, from coordinate 266,727,175 downwards.
TTTTGTTTTACTTGAATTATCTGGATAATTGCCTTAATTTTCCACTGTTCTTTGGAGTGTAGACATAGCCTAATTCAAATTAAAAGATTCAACTTTAGATTATATGCAGATGTACTGTGCAATTGTTATAATTCTATTTGAATTGTGGAGTGTTCCTTCTTATTGTGCACATCATAAACCATGTTATTTCAGTTTAATTTGCTGTTTGGTTTCCATGGTAATTATGGTTTTGGAGAATGGAGGGAAAAGATACATTTCTAGATAAGTAAAATGGAAAACATGTTGAGTTTGTTTTTTATGAACTACTTTATAGATGTCTCACTTAACTTTTTATTGCTACTTCTATGCATAAATTTGAGGAGGTTTGCATAATAAGAAAAATATATGTATATAGGAATTATATACATATATCTTCTCTGGGTATACATTGAAAAGAATTTCATAATTTATGATTTATGGTCAACTAAAATATGCTAGTCTTGAAATTAGTGTTTATTAAGAATCTGAATGACTAGTTTCAAGAATGGATTTTTCGTGTTTTTGAGGTCTTCAACTATTTTAATTAAATTTAACATCATGTTCTTACACAAGATATTCACTTGGTCTAAAATAGGACACAGTGGTGTAACTTCTCATAAATGACAGGAACCTAAATGAATGTTTTACTATTGTGGTTATCTATGTTTAATTATAAACAGAATTCAGAATATTAAACAGTAAATTAATCTTTAAAGTAGATTGGCATGGCAAAAATAATGCATTAAACAAGCAAAACATAAATCCATTAAGGAAGTCAATGAGATTAAGTATAATTAAGGACACTGTTAGAGAATTAAATATCTAATATGGATACATCAAAGGCAATAAGGAGGTTTTTAAAAAATTAAATTTGTTCTGAGGTTTACAATTGAATGGCAATAAGATACAAAAGCAAAAATGTAAAAAAGAGTTGTAGGCAATATTTTTAAACAATGATAAAGGGGGCAACTGGGTGACTCAGTGATTTGAGAACCAGGCACAGAGATGATGGGTTCTCAGTTCACATCTGGCCTCAGACATTTCCTAACTGTGTGACCCTGGACAAGTCACTTAATCCCCATTGCCTAGCCCTCTGTTGGCAAATGTATGGCATATATGCCAGAGGGGGCTGCTCCCCTTTCCCTCTCCACATGTGCTTGAGGACATTTCTCTCATCATCCACCCCTCTGCCCAGCAGCCCAATGGGAGCACTTCTTCCTTTGTCTGGGGTAAGGAGGGGAGCTCACATGTGGCATGAGGGATGCAGTTTAAGTATTCAGTCTCTTAAAAGGTTCACCATCACTGGAGCCCTTGCCACTCTTCTGCCTTAGAATCAATAAGGTAAGGTTTTAAAAAATGATAAAAGTTCACTTTCATGATTAAATAATCCTGAAGCCCTAAAAGCCAAATATAGAATTCATGCAAATTTTTAATAATATATTTCATATAAATATCTAACTGAAACAGGTACTTTGTGTTATTTTCTACTTAAATTATCAGGTTATTTAACTTCAATTTTGCACTTCACTTTGAATACAGGAATTTATATACAAGGTCATAATTTGTTGATCACCAAAAAGAAAAAAATGTTAATATTTGGAGTGTAATATCCAATGCAAATTGCTTGATCTTTTACTTATGTATTTGACTGCTTCTAACAAACAATTGGATATTGTTCCCCCAAAAATTGTAATAGCAAAACAATAGCAATATTGCTATTTTGGAATAAATAAATTTTTTAAAATTGATATGTAACTAACCATTCCTTTACTCTTCTGTTTGATAAGAAAAGTTAGTAGTTACAGTTTGTAAAGTATTAAGCTCTTTCTGTTGTACCAGTTAAGAAGAAAAATTCTGTATTAACTCTCATAAGTAGGAAAAAATCCATTTCTTAGAATCAAATCCAATCTGGAGTTCAGTAACACCTCTAAGCTCCACTATATCAGTAAAGGAAAAAAAAGAATATGGCATGTACATAGCAGGTGTTCAATACATGCTTTTTGAATGAATGAATATCTAACCCTTGAATAGACTTCAGGTAATCTGGAGCCTCCCCATTGACCCTACAAGGCTTTAAGCATGGTCCTGCTCAATTTATTCATTCTTCAAACAAATATTAATCCTCTTTTCTCAATAAACCAAATAGTTTGGAATCAAACTATGGAATGGGGAAGTGAGGTGGAGCGGAGTAGACTAGGGTAGAAAATTGTCCTTGAATACCTCTAACAAACCTCAGGAAGTTAAACTACATGATCTCTAGCATCTTCTAGATGTCTCCTACCCTTTTATAAATCCTTTGATTCAATGAAGGGAAGGGAATAAACATTAATCTAGCACTGTGATTAGTACTTTGTATAATATTTCATTTGATTTTTATCTTTGATCTGTGATGACCTTTATGAGCTTTAGTAGTTTCATTTTTGATCTTTTGGTACAAAGGAAGAATTGATGGGTAGGAGAGCGGACAAATGTACTAAAAAATGATTATATATATATAAATGCAAAAGGCATCAATTGATTAAAAAATTGTACTATTTATTCCATAATGATGTTTATATAGCAACTACTTTAGAGTTCTCATGAAAGAGAGTTTGATATGTAAAATACATTGTGAAAATGGTATAAATACAGTAGTAATAGTGATAATTCTCCCTCTCTTGTAGACTTAGCCAAGAATGTGAACCAAACTTAGGTGTGATAAGTACAACATCACCTATGGCATTTCAGTCCCAGTGTAGCATGTTTCCCGTTAAAGATGTAGCAAGTCCTTTGGAAAGTGAAGATGGAGTCTATCCACTGGTGAGTTGCTGGTTTTTGAGCTTTTCTCTTTTAAAGGAATGATCACTATAGATCCTAAATCCCACTTGGAAAGTTACCGTGTGACCATTAGCAATCATTGAATCCCTATGAACCTCAATTTTCTCATCTGTAAAATTGAAATAATACTTATAAGACTTTCATAGAAGATAAAGAATATTCTATTTCTAAAGTCCTACATAAATGATCAATTTTCATTGTATTCAAATTGCATTAAACTTTGCTATTAGCATTCTGCAACAAAGTTTGAGGTCACTTTTACATGAAAATGAACATGCTGCCTACAACTATGGCAGATATCTATATATCAAATTGTATTTTTATTAAAAGAGTTGACTCCTTGAATAAAACTGTAAGTTTGATATGCAGTTCATTAGGTAATATCTCTATGTAGAGGAGAGAACTCTAATCTAGATGATAGTGTTCTCCCAGGGAATTGCAATTTATCAAGTTTTTTTGGGTTCTTCATTTGGTAAGTCTGGCAACTTGAGAAATGGAACACTGCTAAACAAATAATCTGAGAGTTGTCCAGGAGCTTTAGGCATTTACATGAGGTGGATTAGATGCAATATTGGATATGTTTCTGTTTGCCAAAGTGGTACTAATTTGAGCAGACAGAGCACCAACACCATTTTCTGTGCAGTGTTAATATTTCAACTACTCCGGTACCTGGACTCTGAAAATAATATATCTGCACATATTTCTATTTCAGCAGTTAATGGAAAAATCTTAAGTATATAGAAAAAAATAAGTGAATGGTATAATCAAATACTTCTTTTTCATAGTATTTTTTTTCAGAACTGCATTTTGCCAGAAAACAAATAGTATTGTTCTTAGTAAGTTATATTGACTTTGGAGTCTGTATATGTAAGATTCAAAACATCTTTAATATTATCTAATGATTTTTACAATATATCTCTATGTAATGCAAGTATTTTATGCAAATGCTAAAATCAGATAAGGCTTAAATGGATGGCATATTATGGAAACACTAGTTTTTCTCATTTAAAAATTTTATTACCCATATTTTTTGGTAGTCATAGGAAGGAGAGACTAAAAAATACAAGATAGTATGCAAGGAAGGAGAAACCTGAATCCAATACTTTGGGGACTTATGCATACCCTTAAAGATCAGAAATATAAATAAATTATCCATTTAATTATATTTTTCATTCATTTCCACAAAAAAGGATAAGAAAAGACAACATATCAACAAAATAAGCAAAATATATAAAACATGCCCCATATTTGAGCTCTGAAAAGCACTATGGGCACTTTCTAAATTCCCTAACAGGTAAACTTCTTCTATCTGATCTTTAAGTGTTTTCCAAAATTTAGCAAATTTTCCTTTCAAACAGAAGACAGGAATGCTCATGATATCCATTAAGGACCGTATTATTAGAATATTCTAGCTCTTTCTGCTTAGCTTGAAGTCCAGCATTATCATTAAACAGATTCATCCCGTAGGCCTTTCAAATACAGTATGTCCAAAATAGATTACTCTAATCCCAATTTGCCTTTCCTCCACACTCCGTGTTTCTGTGAAGGGCTCCATCATTTTTCTAGAGTCTTCCTTTACTTTACACTCGCGCACCTCCTCTCCACCCCATCCAGTAATCCCTCCTCTACATTTACACAGCAGCCACATGTGTTTAGTCTTTCATCCCTTCTCACCTGTACTTTTACACTGACTCCCTAATTGGTATACCAGATTCAGCTACCTTTCTCCTGTGCTTTGGAGAGAGTTGGCTCTCTCCAAACTGTCCTCTGCATAGATACCAAAATAACCCTCCTAAAACACACACCTGAGCATGATATTCTCTTCCCCAAGAAGCCTCAGTGTCTCCCCATTGCTTCTAGGATAAAATACAAATTTGTTCTGCACAGTCCCTGAGAAACAGCAGGAAAGAGTACATAAAAATTGCGAAGAGTCAAATCTGGGCTTGATATAAGAAGGAAGTTCTTAAAAATGAAAAGCTCTTTACAGTCTGGATCCAACATGCTTTTCCAGACTCATTTCACATTGATCCACTTTACTCCACTCTGTACACCAACCAAGCAGGACTTCTTTCCTCCCATTCCATCTTCTATCTCTAAGTCTTCGTCAATAGCCCATACATATTGTTTGCCTAGATGACACCCCATTTCACCTCCTTTTCTTAGAATCTTTAACTCTCCTCTGACTTCTTTTCATGTGTCACCTCTACCTCAAAACCTTTCCAGGTCCCTCTGTTGTTATGTCAGTGACCAATCCCTCTTCAAATTATTTGTATTTGCCTGTCTTTCTAAATGTTAGGTGAGCCCAGTAAAAGGTAACACCTTGAGAGGACTTTTTTTTAAATTGCCTTTGTTGGGGCAGCTGGGTAGCTCAGTGGATTGAGAGTCAGGCCTAGAGATGGGAGGTCGTAGGTTCGAATCTGGCATCAGACACTTCCCAGCTGTGTGATCCTGGGCAAGTCACTTGACCCCCATTGCCTAGCCCTTACCACTCTTCTGCCTTGGAGCCAATACACAGTATTGAATCCAAATGGAAGGTAAGGGTTTAAAAAAAATGCCTTTGTATCCCTAATGGCTAGCACAATGCCTTGCACATAATAGGCTGTTAATAAATGCTTGTTGATTTGAGTAGAATCAGTTTAACCCTGAAGTATCTCTCATGGATGCTCTCTAAATAACTTTATCACTTTAGAAAGACATTTGGGAAGACCAATATCACTCTTAAGTATCTGAAGGGCTGTGATGTAATAGAGCAATTAGACTGCTTGGCTTTAGTGAACAGATCTCAGAGCGATGGGCAAGAACTTGGAAATATTTCCCAACAATTAGACCTTTCCACAAGTTGAACAGGTTGCCTTGGTAAAGACTTCCCCATCACAAGAGGTCTTCAAGTGGAGGCCACTTGTCAGGGATGTCGTAGAAGAATTTCTTTTCAGCTCGGATATTCTTTTAGTCAGTGATAATACGTGCGATCCACTGTGCTAGCTAGTGGGGAGATACAAAGTTTAGATCCGACTTCTTTCTTCTTGGAACTTCCACATATTCACAACTATATACCATGTATTCAATAACATATGGTAAGTGCATTGGAGAGTTGAGAAATAAAGTACTTCATGAAACCTGAGGTTAAGGTTATTCATTATATGGGGTATCAGAGAAGACTGCATGGAAGAGATGGTATTTGAGTGGATCCTTAGAGGACAGATAGAAGTTAGTAGGTGAAGATGGGGCAGGAAGAACCTTGTAGGCAGAGGATGCATATAATCAGAGGCAACGAGGCAAAAAGCTTTCAGGGAACAGAAGGCAGTCCATTTTGGTTGGACCATTATAGATTGTGAGAATAGCAATATGAGATAAGGAAACAGAAGATGATGCCAGGTTGTACAGAGGCAAGAATGATGAACACGGAGTCAAGAAATTTGGGTTCAACCCTTGTTCTGATGTTTACTAGCTTTATGACCATAAACAAGTCATCTTAAGCCTCAGTTTCTTTATCTATAAAATGCAAATCTTGATATATTTACCCTACTTACTTCACAGGGTTGTTGTGGTGAAATTGTTTTGTAATCCTCAGAGTGCTTTTTAAATGTGAGTTGTTAAAATGTCAGGCAAAGGGATTTCTATTTTACTCAGTAGGTAATGAGATCCCCTGAAGATTTTTTAACAGATGAGTAACATAAATAGGACTAAAAATATAGAACATTAATTTGGCATTAGCAATATGAAAGATGAATTGGAGAAGGGAGAAAATTGAGGTAGGAAGATCTGTTAAAGTTATTGTGTTAATTCAGGTGCATTCTAGTAAAGGGATGTTCTAGAGGTGAAGGTAAGAGGAATCTATGTTACAGAGGAAGAATTGATAGGACTTGATAACGGTATTGAGAAAGACTATTATTTCTGAGAGATGTAGTATGAAATAAAAGAGGATCAAGAACAAATATTGGGGAACACTAATCTTTAGGGGACAGAAAGAGGAGCAATTATAGAGGTAAGAAGAGAGTCAGGAGAGAATGTTGTTTAATGCCAATAGAGGAGATAATATCTATAGGTAAGGGTCAGCAATATCTATAGGTAAGGGTCAGCAGTGTCAAAAGTCAGAGAGCTTAGAAAACATGAAGATTGAAAAAATAATAATAGTATTGAGGTACAGGGGAAAAAAGAGTGTTGGATCTGGAGTCCGCCAGGTATAAGCCTTGGCTTTGCTAATTATTACCTATGTGACCTTGGGGAAATATCCCCCCACCTACCTCTGTACAATGAGGAAGTTGGTCTAGCTGACATTTAAGGTCGATTCCAATCCTAAATCTGTAAGCCAATCAATGCTTTAAAATTTAAGAGGCCATTAACCAATCTCTGAGAGAGGGATTTCCAGGGAAAAATTATAGAATTCAAGGGTTTATATGGGTGAGGGGGAAGTGAAGGTATCAAGTATAGATAGCTTTTTCAAGAAGTTTAACTATGTAGAAACTAAAGATTAGATAGTTGTTGGATGGAATAGAAGAATCAAGAGAAGTCTTTTTTTGAATTGGGGAGACTTGAGCAAATTTAAAGACAGATAGAAAAGTACCAGTAGAGAAGGAAGAGATAGAAGATGTAAAAAGGAGATAACTGTTGTAAAGCAAAGTCTTAGAAAAATAGAAAATAGTAGAGTTGAGAGTGAGGAAATTATTTTAATTATCATCTAATTATTTTATTGAGGAGGGATTATACTAGGAAAATAAGGAGTTTCTGGTGATGTCAAGAAGTTTGGGGTAATAGAATATTAGGAATATTAATCTGATATCAGTCTGAAATATGGAATTGAAGTCCAGGGAGACTGAAGGCAGGGATGTCCCATAGGAGGCTATTGCAATAATCCAGGTAAAAGGTGATAGTAGTTGTGTGAGTAGAGAGAGGGTTTTTAGGAATGTTTTATAAGTAGAATCCATAAGGCTTGGGTAGATATGAGAGGTTAAAAGAGGTTCAAGAGATGGGGAGAAAAGATGAAAAAGTTGAGAATTATTCTCAATGTTTTGAAGCAGAGTTAAAAAAAGAAAGGGTGACTTCAGCAGAAATAGAGAATTTCAAAAGAGAAGTGGATTTGGAGGAAAGAGTTCCTATTTTGGATACATTGACTTTTAAATGCCTTTGTGACATCCAAATGGAAATATCTAAAAGGTGACTTATGACTGAGTCTTAGTAGAGACACTGCTATTACAGACTTCTGTAAAGAAACAATCATTAAACCCATGAAAACAGATGAGATTTGCTATTTTAGAATATAAAGAAAGAAGAGAATAGAGGTCAAGACAGAGCCTTAGCATGCATTATATCCCAATGGAGATGCAGGGTATATTCAACCACCACCAGATAAAAAGTGGTCAGACAGATTGCAAAAGAATTAGGACCCAGAAGTGTCTCAAAAGTCCCCCTCCCCCAAACAGAGAAAGAATATTTAGGAACATAAACTGGTCAACAGTACTACTGCTACTGTTGTATGCTACACAAAGTCAGGAAGGATGAGAACTAAGAAGAGACCTTTAGATATGGTGACTACAGAGCACTGGTAGACCAGTTTCAGCTGAGGACTGAGGTCTGAAACCAGATCAAGGAGTTTAGACACTAGTAAAAAGAAATAGAGATAAGAGTAGAAAGTTTTTTTCAAAGAGTTGGTCTATGAAAGAGGAAAGATAGGATAAGAACTTGCAGGGATGATAGTGTCAAATAAGATTTTTAATAGAGAAGACCTATGCATGTTTGTAGAGAGGGAGAGAGTAGATGGAGACTGAAGATTAGAGGAGCAGGATGATCGTATGCCAGATGGAGTGGGAGGGGATGGGATCAAAAGTACAAGAAGGGATTGGCATTGGGGAAGAGAAAGGCCATCTCCTTAGAGACTTTATTCTCATTAGAATAAAGAATAAAAGAATAGGAAATGACAAGTTGTTTTAAATGTGAAGAAGGAGCTCATGGTGAATGGCTTCTATTTTCTCAGTAAAGTATAAAGTGAAATCTTATGAGAGAGGGAGGGAAAGGTAGAAAGAAGAGGCTTGGAATATCCATTGTGGGGAATGTAAAAGAGCTGTGTAGCACCCAAGCTACCCTCTTCTCAACCATGAAGTCTTCAGAATGGCTACCCCATATTCAAAGCTCTCAATAGGTCCACATTTTCTAAAAACCATAGCTCATGGGCCCCTACTAATGTGGTTAGTTTTTCTCTACTCAGCCAGAGGACATAATTAGTTCAAAGCAAAGAGATTTCATGAAATATCATGGTAATAAAAGTGGTATTAGAACATTGTTCCCATAACCCTAACACACATTCTCCCACATACTATCATTAGAGAGAGTGGACAAATAGATATCACTCCTGAGGCGCATGCACACATAGGAAACACATGTGGCCAGGGCACTTATGTGGAAGAGCAACTAACCCATGCCTCTGACACTGAAGGACCACCATTGTCTTCCGGTTATGTCATCGTGCTGCTCATCTTGCGGGATGCATAGTTTCCACTGGACACTGTTCTGCTTGTACCTACTAGTCCAATGGCAACTACTGAGCACATAATTTTTCTCAGCTAATTGTTAATTCTGCTAGTTGCATAGTGGCTGCTGAGCATATTGGTGCTTTCTACGTGTTCCTTCCTGTTACTGGCTTCTGGATTCATCTCTTCAGAGCTACCTTCTGGCCATCTCAGAATACCTTCCTGAGAAGTGTAGATTGGCAGCTCTTTAGTCAGAGCCACTACATCCTACTGACAAAAGTCAGGAAAAGTACCCCCAAGTTAAAACTCAGCCTTTTCTTTTTTGACCCATTTGTTTGGGATTGAAACTAGTTAAACATTTCCAAAATCTTTTCTGAGTTAGCGTGCAAATGAATTTAAGCCAGAACAAAAGGGAAGCTAAGGTCTTCTTCCCATATATATCATATTCTTATGTTTAATTTTTTTTAAACCCTTACCTTCTGTCTTGGAGTCAATACTGTATATTGGCTCCAAGGCAGAAGAGTGGTAAGGGCTAGGCAATGGGGGTCAAGTGACTTGTCCAGGGTCACACAGCTGGGAAGTGTCTGATGCCAGATTTGAACCTAGGACCTCCCATCTCTAGGCATGACTCTCAATCCACTGAGCCACCCAGCTGCCCCCTTTATCTTTAATTTTATATTTCTGTGAACTCCAAAGGTGTTATATTTTGGACAGCAGAAACACTTCAGTAATTGACTTGTAGGGTCTATTATTGTTTAGTCTTTTCAATTAGGTCCTACCTGACCCCATTTGGGGTTTTCTTGGTAAAGACACTGGAGTGGTTTGCCATTTCCTTCTCCATCTCATTTTACAGATGAGGAAACTGGGACAAACAGTGTTATGTGACTAAGTGACTTGCCCAGGGTCACACAGCTAGTGTCTGAGAGCAGATCACTTAAGGGTTGATCAAGAAATGATTGTCTTATAATAGCAAGGGTCTAGTCGAGATTAGGTAGCATAAAATCTTGGTTGATCTAGTAGACACAATTTCTCCAACCTTTTTGGCTGTGGAGGAGAAGGAATAGAATAGGCAGATGATAGAGGTCATCCAGGACTGGGATTCAGCAAGACATGAGTTGTACTGGGACAAGGAAGCAAAGAATTTGAAAGTAGACAATATTTAAGGGTAGAGGGATTAGAAGTCCTGGTGACCACAAATTTAAGAGGATGAGGCATAGGAAGAAATGTTATGAAGGGATTTGCTCAAGCAGGGACATTTCAGTGCTCTTAATTATGAAAGTAGAGCACCTGTGTTGGGGGGAGGCGAGTGAACACACTCAGGAGTGTGTTCTTCACTCTCAGGTGACTGATATGGAGTGAATCAAAAACAACGAGGGAATCAGATTCCAGCAAATTTATTTTGTTTTTATTATGAAGCAAACATTTCTCAAAGTAGTAATAAGCTATTCTTTGTTAAGTGTAAGCCCTCCTTAATGTATATCCTGAAAGACATTATTTTTAATGTAAGAAGTATTTTTTTAAGTCAAAAACTTTACATTTGCCAACTAATAGTGTACAATGTTGAAAGGTTCTGCTGCAATGATTATTGTTTTTATTCAAATTTTCTTACCCTTTCTCATTATGCAATGGGGCCTGTATTTTACAAAAGAGGTGTCTATATTATACTCCTAGATCATATAATGCAAATGATGGTCTTTGTTAACATTAAATTTATAAAGTATTTGGCAGTCTCTTAGGGATGTAATGTACCATATGAGTGTGGGGGAAAGAAAACCACATTATTCTTGCTCTTCTCAGCTGACTCTTTTTTATTTTTTTGGTTCAGTCTCCCCCAGAGATGGCATTCCCTGCTTCTTTGGCAGCACAGCATTTTCTTGTGGAAGAAGAGAAACGAGCGAAAGAACTGGAAAAGCTTTTAAATACACACATAGATGAACTTTTTTATTTTTTTGGTTCAGTCTCCCCCAGAGATGGCATTCCCTGCTTCTTTGGCAGCACAGCATTTTCTTGTGGAAGAAGAGAAACGAGCGAAAGAACTGGAAAAGCTTTTAAATACACACATAGATGAACTACAAAGACATACAGAATATACTCTCAATAAATACACCAGGCTAAAACAAAATAGACATATATGAGCCTTTACACTTTTTTATTTGCTTTTCCCTTCCCCCAAGAAAAAAAAATGGCCTGGCAAAGCATTTGCAAAGCTGATGAATGAAACTGAAAAATCTTGTTCTGTTTTCTTGAGTAAATAATTACTACAAGGCAACTAGGAAATAGTAAGTATTTTGTTCTATAAAGCTGTTTGCTTTATTGCATTAACATCCTAAAATGTTCTGCTGTAGAGTTGCCATAAAATAAACATGACTACTATCATCGAGATTTTTCCAGTCTAAGGAGTATCTTGGAATTAACTGTGCAGCTCTTTTCCCACTTGAATCATGTATACTAAAAATCCATTTCCTCTGTAATGACACAAAGCAAGCTCAAGGATGGAGGAGCATTTCGAATATGAAACGATCTAGTATGGCTCAGTCAAACGAAAATTGAAAACTTGAGGGGTTTTTTTTCATGGAAAAATGTTATTTTGGTGTTTGTGTTCCTTTAAAATATGAGCATTTATTTTCACAGAAAATACTGACATGTTCCTGGTTGCTGCGTTTCCTTTTCTAATGTCCCTATGGTTATAAAATTGTGAAGGTCATCTAAGGTGCTTGGGGCACATTTCAGGTGTGCTGTGTTGACTACCCGAATGAAATACTTCCTGTTAATTCACTGTCCATGGACAATGACGTCTATCACAATTCTTTTTCATTTTCTAAAAATACCCTTTGGACAGGAGTTTGACTTTCTTGAATAAGTACCAAAATGGATTTTCCTGCAAAGGTTATGAAAAATGCCTAGGTGGCTATCATGTCTCCCGGAGGTCTTAAGTTTTTCATTTTCTATTTAAAAAGACTGAAGATCAAGATGGAAAATTTAAGGGGGGAAAACACCATTATTTTAATGGTAGAAGGCTTCAACTCATTCTGCATAGTAATGAGGAAGTGCAGATGTACACAGACAGATGGTTAACGCCACAATATTATCTCAGCCATATTGTATTTACTGTATGTTTGATGCTATAACATCTAACAAACTAGACTATATCAACATAAGCTTTACTAAGAAGAAAAATAAAAGTTATGGACACTTTTCATTTCCTGGTTAATTTTTTAACCTTAAGAAAAAATAAAGCAAATTCAACAGTTTTCAGGGTTGTCGTTGGAAGGGTAAAAACCTTTAATACACATATTTTTCTGTACCCAAAATCTGAACTAGTATCTTTCTCTTTAGAGTAAAAACCTTTTAATTCAAAACTTGTCTGCTAAAATAGACATCTGAACAACAATTTTCTCTCTCTCTCTAAAGCTCTGAACTTAGAGTAATTATTCTTGCTAGCCTTTATATAGGAAGATAACATTCCTGTCACACAGTCTTGAGGGCAATCACTTTGAATGTTTTTTCCCAAGAGACAGATTTATATTGACTAGTCATTCTTTTGATGGTTTAGGCTGGAAAGGAATTTCCTTTAATCCACTTATTCCCAGTTTTCCTAGATCATCTTTTACAAGGAAAAGGTATAATATCAGGAAAGTCTTCCCATTCTCTACCTTTTATCTCTGGCCCTTTAGTTTTATAATAACGTGCAAAGGTGTACCAAGGTGACCCAAAATATGAGGGTCTGAGAGGTTGGGGTATAAAGATGAAAAACAATCACCAGGTTGTTGAGCTTCAGGAGGGCATTTAAAAAAATATTTTCCATGAACAGAAGATAATTTAAGTTTGCCCTAGGTCATGGAATGACTACTATTTGAAAGCACTTCAGAGCAAATTCACTTCTACAACAAACATTTATTAAACATCTACTGCATGCAAGGCATGTGTTAACCATTAAAAGAGATATAAAGTTTAGATAATTCAGTTCAGTAAACACTAAGCAACCATTATGTACAAGGCATTGTTTGAGGTTCTGAGAATTTGAGCACAAAATGAAAAAAAAAAACAATCCTAATCTCAAGGAGCTCCCAGAAGGTCCGCTGATGGCCTAGGATTCAGGCCCATCTCCCAGGTCCTTTTTTGCCAAAGGCCTTCTTAGCTGGCAGTAGACCCAGAATCCAGATCTCTGGCCTGTAGACTCCAGGCTTTCTGTACTACTCCAGCAGTCATCCCAGGACAAGACTCACCTACTAACTAGCATCACTGCAGCCATCCTGTCTGCAAGGAGAAGGACCTCTTAATGGCTCACAGAACACAAAAGCATCACCTGCCTCAAGGGAGCCCTGGAACAGCCTTTAATCACCACCTCTCAAAGGACCCTTGAGACTCTGCCTGGATTCATTCCTCAGTGTTTAGCGTATTCCCAGTCCAACATATTCTACCCCAGTGAATTTGAATTCCTAGGTTACAGAAGGGCAAAGACAGTTCTCCAACCTCAACTGCCCATGTCCTCATTCTCATCCCCCTCAGCCCTATCCACCAAATATCCCTCCCCAGATCTACACTTGCACTGTGTTCTCTGAAATGCCTGCTCCTTAATTAACAGGCGAGTTTCTATATTAATCTTCTTTTACTCCTTCCATCTTTTGGAACTCTCTAAGGCTTGACACTGTCTTTATAACACTATCTTTGGCCATAATTTTCAATACTCAATTGTATATTTTCTTAATAATCCTCTTCCCTTAACTCATTGGTTATGGTGGGGGGATCAGAATACTCCTTGCTTTTCATTGCAACTTTCAGACTTTCCCTGCAATCCAGGAGTTCTTAAAACTATTTTTGCATCATGAACTTTTTTTGATCTGAGGAGTATAGAAACCTTTCCTCTGAATTAAATGTATTTTACACAGGATATTTAAAAAACCCAAACTAAATATTTAGTTATAAAAATGTTTTTTAAAGACAAATTTATGAACCTCAGGTTAAGAATCACATTACTCAGCAACCTCTATTCTGGAATTTTATGTTATTCACATTTTTCATCCAATCCCTCTCTTAGTGACTATTATCAATCAACCCCCAGGGCATTCTCAAGTACAATGACCATATATTAGATTTCCACATACATACTAATGTTCTCTCAAATAGCCTTATTTCCCAGGTCCTCAATCTACTCAGTTTCTATGATCTATCACTCTATCATATCACTATGCACAAAAATCTCTTACTTTTGATCTTGCCATCACCCACAAATATTCTTCCATGTTCATAAACTCTAGAATTCTTTTATCTGATTATAAGTTTGCATCATCTCATATTTTCTTCTGCCTTTTGATCCCTTTATTCTTCATCCCCAGTGACCCCTAACTCCTTCTACCCCCTCAATTATTTTCCAGAGCAAATCACCGTATCTTAGCTCCTTTGTGAATCAATTCAACTCTACATTGTCCTCTACCCTCACATCCCTCACCCTCTTGTCCTTTGCCAATCATTTCTTGCCAATCCCCAACCTCCGTTGTCTTTCACATAACTTCTATTCCAAGGCTACTGAATGGAGCTAGAGAAAATCTCCAGAATGATAAATAGGTCCTTTACAAATTTTGTATAATCTCAACTGGGATCTCACTACAACAAAGCAATCTTTTCATACTTTCCTAATCAATTCATTTTAACCATGACAGATATTTCAAACATTTTCATATTTCCTAAGCACCCTTCCATCTTTTGGTTGAAGCTCTTGCTTGATTCTTCCCTGAAAAAATTAAGTTCATTGCCTCCAACTCCTGCTTAACATCATTTCTCTCTTCATCTTTGTTTCACACAAAGAGCTGGCTTTTTTCCCCCCACAGTAAATTCCTTTACAAGAATTCTTGATCACATCCTATTTCTCCAGCAGATCACTCACTCTCTATTCCCTTCTTCTCTGCTTGTTCCTTACTGTAAGCCTACAAATACATCCATCCTTAAAAAAAAAAAAAAAACTCATGATACAACCATCCCTGATAGCTCTTTTCCTATATTTTGATTGGTCTTTGTGTTTAAACTACTTGATGATATATATAGTAGGTATCTCCACTACCATTCCTCTTTCCTAAACTTTTTACAATCTGACACCTTTATTCAGCTAAAACTTCCTTCTTCAAAGTTACCAATGATCTCTTTGTTGCCAAAATTAATAGATTCTAAGTCTTCCTCCTTCTTAACATTAAGCCTTTAGCAGTATTGATCATCTTTTTGGGGATATTCTCCCTTCTCTAGATTTCTCCTCCAAAGGGCACTGTTTCTGGGTCCTATTCTCTTCCACTTTCATCTTATTTCCCTTGATGATCTCATCAACCTCATTATAAGAGCACTTTAGTGTTTGCAAAGGGCTTTATACACATATGATTTTGACCCTCTGGGAGGTAATATTATTCCTTTTTTAAGATGAGAAAATTGTTGAAGACATGGGTTAAGTGATTTGCCCAGTTACACAGCTATGATGTGTTTGAAAGAGGATTTGAACTTAACTTCTTGAGTACAAACCCTACATTCTCATTACCAGTGGACTGCAATCAGATCCCAAAGGTTTATCATTTCTATGCAGATGATTTCCAACCAAATCTATATTGAACCCTATTCTCTCACCTGAGTTTCAATTATGCATTGCTAACTATTTTTGGACACCTCAAACCAAATGTCATATAAATACTTCAAACTCAACTTGTCCCAGACTAATTTTCTACCATTTTGAGAAGTATGCCTTCTTTCTTTTTATGTAATAGTTTGACTTGACTCCTTCCATTGGTATCCCTAGTTTCTGATGTAGAAGGCCACAACTCAAAGCTGGTCAGTGCGACTCTCCATCTGCAGTTGGCAGCATCAAATTTAGAATTTATCAAAATATAGGCTATGGATTATTGATCCACACATGAAACTGAATTTCACTTACACTGAGGGCTCTTTACCTGGGATCCATGAACTTGTTTTTTTTTTTAATATGGTGATAACTATTTCATTATAATTTGTTTCCTGTGTGATCTTATATATTTTATTTTATGCATTTAAAGCATTCTTCTGAGAGAGGGTCCAGAGACGTCCACAGACTTTCAAAGGGAACCATGCCAATAAAAACCCCTGTTACACATAGTCTCAAAACTAAGAACTCAACTTGGGAACAGGAGAATTGGGGGCAAAAGGAATAAACTTCAGGGAACAATTGTTCTCCTGATACATAACTGCCCTCAAAGCATGTAACCCATGGTGTGTAACATGGGGTGAGGGGCTTACCAAAGCCACCATGGAGACATTGTGAAGCAACTAACCAAATTATTAAGGGCCTCGTAGTGTTTCACATTCCAGTAGTCAAAAGGCACCAAGGTGTCTACACCTGATTGCTCCCTTTCTGCCCATCTGCTTGTGTTTCTTCTCAGCCTCTCTGGACCTTTTTCCTCAACTGTATGAAGGAGATGAAGTTCATGTTCTCAAAGGCTTTCATCTCTGAATTGATGGCTCTTTATATCTATACTAGATTGTGCAATAACAACATCCTTCCTTAAAGAGCATTAGCAGCTTCCTACCCAGAAATGGTTTCAGTTCTAAATCATTCTTCAGCCATGGTTGGGTGAAGAGCATTTTTCTCTGCCAGAAAACTGTCTGACCCATATACTTGGCAGAGCCTCCTCAGAACTGATACTTTTCAGCTTGAAATTTTAGACCATTTTAACTTTAAAGAATTTCCTCATACTCAGATCCTCCCAAGTCTCCCCAGATATGGTGAGACCACTTGGATGAACCAGTATTTCCAAGCCTTCCATGGCCCAGTCCTTCTCAAGAGCTGCTGAAAAGTGGCAAGAGTTCCAGAAAGACTCTGGGGTTCCAACTGTCAGTATTTCCCTAAGCAGATAAAGGCTATTTTCTCATTATCCTCATTCACTGGGATCTGATAACTCTCACTGCACAAGTTCAACCCTCAGAACCACTGACTGCCCAGCAGAAAGTCCAGGGAATTGTACACTTTGGCCTTAATTCTTTTAAGAAAAGTTTAATGGTACAATGAGTTGGCTCAGTGAATGGGGAGCCAAGCCTGGAGATAAGAAGTTCAAATCTGACCTCTGATGCTCCCCAGCTGTGTGACCCTGGGCAAGTCACTTAACCCCCGCTGTCTACCCCTTAGTGCTCTTCTACCTTAAAAACCAATACTTACTTTTCATTCGTTTTTTAAAAAATCTTTCCCTTCCATCTTAGAATCAGTACTATACATTGTTTCTAAGGCCAAAGAGTAGTAGTGGCAATGGGGGTTAAATGACTTGCCCAAGACCACACAGCCAGGACGTATCCGAGGCCAGATTTGAACCACCCATCTCCAAGTTTGGCTCTCAATCCACTGAGCCACCTCACTGTCCCTGGAGTCGTACCAAGACCTAACTTGCTAGTTCAATAATTTAAATGGGCTAGAACTGGTCTGAATCGACACCAAACCCTTGGAAATGATTCTTGCACCTGCACCTACAAGGGTCTAGCAAGAAGCTTCTTTACATCATCACCTCCCTCGGGTATCTCTAGAAGTATGATCATATAGCCCGGACAGGAACAACTCTCAGTCAGCCCACAGTGGGCTGCTTCATCTAGGATTGTCAAGCCATGGGACGACAGAGAAAGGCAAGAAGCCTTCCCTGCCCTATGGAGCTCCCAGACTCACGCAGGCAAGGAAGAACTGTGTCCACACAAGCTACGTACTGGACAAACTGGGGATAACCGACAGAGAAGGCATTAGAACGAAGGGCTCAGGCAGGGGCTCAAGATGGGATGTTGGCTGGCCCTCGAAAGGAGCCTGAAAGCCGAGGCAGAGGGAAGGAGAGAGTTCTGTGCGTGGGGAACAATGGAAATGCCTGCAGTGGGAACAGAACTAATGACGAGGAGGCCGGTGTCCCTGCAGAGTGTGCACGAGGGGATGCCAACTGGAAGAAGGCTGGACAGGTAGACAGAGCCGAGTTACGGAGGGCTTGAAGGGCCAAACAGGACGGTGTATTTTATTCTGGAACAGACAGGAAGCGTTGGACTGAATGGGGGGGGTGCACCATCAGACATTGTGCGTTAGAAGGACCGGAGTGGGAAGGCTGCAAGGGGAGCCCCAGCAGGCTACTGCAATAGCCCAGACAAGGCCATGAGGACATGCACCAGAGGGAGAGGAGCCATAAGGGAGAGATGTCAACTAAGCTAGAAATTAGATGGGGATGTAGAGGGAGGAGATTGAGGAGCTGAGGATGACGTGTTTGTGAATCTGAGTAACTGTGAGGATGGTCATGACAGATGAAAAAGAAGAGAGAGTTTGGGAGGAAAGGCGAGTTCAGTTTTGACATTGATTCTAATATGTCTCTAAGACACCTAAGATGGGCAGCTAGGTAGCACCTTGGATAGAGCGCTGGGCCTGAACTCAGGAAGACTTGTACTCCCAAGTTCAAATCTGGCCTCTGACGTTTACTAGCTGGGTGACCCTGGGCAGATCTCCAACCCTTTTTGCCTCAGTTTCCTCATCTGTCAAGTGAGCTGGAGAAGGAAATGGCAAACCACTCCAGTATCTTTACCAAGAAAACCCCAAATGAGGTCATGAATAGTCAGGCACAGTGGTAACCACTAAGCAGATAAGACACTTGATGCAAGGGATAGAGGACGTGTCAGGATGACCTTAGTTCAAACCCAAACAGACACTTGAGATTTGACCCTGTGTAAGTCAGGTAAGTTGAGCTTTTAGGCCTCAGTTTCCTCACCTGTAAAATGGGGCTAATAGCCCCTGCCTCCAAGGATTATAATGAGAATCCAATGAGTTGGAAAGTGCTTTGCAAATCTTAGAAAGCTATTAAAATGCTATATAAAGTGACATTGATGGTGATGATGATAGTGTCCCTTGAGGGAACTGTTTTTTCTTTCTTTTTCTTTCTTTTCTTTATTTTTAGCCTGAGCACTTGTTAGCAAGCACCTGGCACACAGTAAAAGCGGAATGAATGCTTGTTTACAGATTGCCTTGCTGTCCTTGGAGATAATTAGGGACTTCACTTAGATCTCCCCTGTGCTCCCAGGGACACCAAATTAGTATCCTCTACCATAAACATTCAAGTGCCATAATCTCAGGGCTTTGTTTCATCAAGGCATTATGAGCTCCTGAGGCTCTCTGACTTAATTCCTGCATCACACCAATGGCATGTCCTAGCAAGGTATTCCACTCCAGTTACATGTCTATACCTCCCTGAAAAGAGCCATAAATGGTCCAGCTGTCCTACAAGCTGAGCCCTGGCTTCTCTTAGATCTGGGGTGCCACATGAAGAGAAGGGTGTTCGGTCCACCAGTGGTCCATCTTTCAGTGACTGATTTGATCTCATTCAGTATTTCCTAGCCAAAAAATAGGAAGGTTTAGGAGTTTAGTCATTCATTTTTTAGTCCTCCTCCTCTCCAAGAACCTGGGCACAACAGTTGTATTATCCTCCTTTCTGAATATAATCCCAAGAATATTACATCCAACTCCTAAGGAGACAGCAGCTTTTCCCCAATACTCTTCTTATGGATGCCTTATGGACACCTACTCAAATTAACAGTCTTTAGCGAGGGTCTATACATCAGCAACAAGTCCCTAATAAACAGAAGCATAGAAATGAAGCATTTCTAAGTCCAGGTTGCCAGGGATTGTGGCTCCTTTTTCTTTCCTCAGTTAGAGAGTAAAAGTCTTCAACCCCATCTTTGCAGAAACAAAACGTACAACTCTATTAAGTTCTAGGTTCTTCAACTTCAAACTCCTAGAATCTAGTCATTCATTTGAACCCTTTGTATGCCTGACTTCTAAAATCCAAGAACTGTTAGGCTCTACTGCACTTTGGCTTTTTTCCTTCCTCTACTTTAACATTGAATAAACAGTACTGCCACATCTTAAATTGAAGAAATTTCATATAATGGAAAGAAAGTGAGGTCTGGGATCAGTGGACCTCAATTCAAATTATGGCTGTCTTCTAAGCTGTGTGACCTTATGCAAGTCACTTAATTTCTCTGAGACTCAGTCTCTTCAACTCTCAAATGAAGGGCATGGACTGAGTGGCCTGTAAGTTTACTTCCAGTTATAGATCCATGATCTTTCTCCTATTATTAAAAGGCATTCATAAGGGAAGCTCTTGCCATGTTCTACTGGTCCCATGCCTATTTTTCATTCATGCACTAAATATTAAGTAACTACTGTGTTCCATAAAACTTTTTTCCCAAGTAATGAGTACATCACCAAATTATAGAAATAATTAAAATTGTATGTAAAATTATAATGATAATGACATCAAAATTTATGGTATGCAGCCAATGCAGTAGTTAGGGATGCATTTATTTCCTTGAAAATGTATATGACTGAAACAATAAAGATTAAAGGAAAAATTTGCAATTTAAAAAATTAGACAATCAAAAATCAATCTACCCCCAGTAGGCACAAATACAGTAAAATCAAAGTAGAAAACCACAGAATTAAAATTAAAAAAAATCCCACTGAACTAATTTAGTTTTCTACAAAGAATAAAATCAATAAACCATTCACTAACTTCACAATGTGGGAATACAAGTTAGCAATTTTTTTAAAAATGAGAACAAATTGCAATAATGAAATAAAGAAAAATATTGGAAAATATTAAACATAATTAAGCAGCAACAAAACAGATATTGTAGACAAAATGGATAAACATCTATAAAATATGAAATTAACAAATTCAAAAAATCTAAATAAACAGCAATAGAGAAACCAGTGATTAACAAACTTTTATGCAAAAAAAAAATTCATCAGGACCAGCTGGCTTCATAAATGAATTTTGGCAAACATTTAAAGGACAAATAATTCCAATGCCATATAAACTGTTTTGGAAAATAAGGAAGAAAGATAATACCCTGACCCTGTTCTTTCTATGAAACAAAGTCCACAAACTATGGGAAGACAAGGTAGAAGAAGCAAAGTACAAATTATAATATTTCATGTTGATATAAAAGCTCAAAAAATTCATCAATTCACTAAAAATATATATTGTTATGATATTAATTTCTAAAAAGTTTCAATATTAAGGAAATTAGCATAATCATATTAATCAAAATAACAATAATGTCCTTATTAATAGATATAGGAAAAAGACTTCACTACAATATAACATACATTTATGTTAACACAAAAAATCACAAGAATGGAAGGAGTTTCTCCCCTTAACATAACAGAAAACATCTTTTGCACGCAAGTGCTAGCATTAAAAGTAATAGAGATCTCAGAATTAACACTCCTTACTCTCATCATTATTATTGCAAAACCTTATGAATGATAGGTATAGAAGAAATAAGACAAAAAATTAATAAATGAAGCAAGCATTAGTAGCCAAGAGAAAGTTAAAACATCTCTATTTGTAGATTATAATTTTAATTTTCTTGAGGGCAAGGATGGTTTTTACTTTTTTTTTAATTTGTATCTTTTTTTTTTTAACCCTAACCTTTTGTCTTAGAATCAATACTGTGTATTGGTTCTAAGGCAGAAGAGGCTAGGCAATGGGGGTCAAGTGACCTGCCCAGGGTCATACAGCTGGTAAGTGTCTAAGGCCAAATTTGAATCCAGGACCTCCCGCCTCTGGGCCTGGCTCTCAATCCATTGAGCCACCCAGCTGCCACCCTTTTTATTTGTATCTTAACAGGTGTTTAACAAAGACTTCCTGGTTGATTGATTAATTGATTAAGAAAACCTCAAAGAATCAACAGAAATATAATTGAAATGGTAGATTTTAGCAAAATAGCAACACATAGCATAAAACAAGTTTTGAGGAAGGTAAATAGAGGTAAAAGGTGAATAGAGCAAAAGAATTAGTCAGGAAGTTCTGAGCCTAAATCTTGCCTCAGACATCCCTGGTTGCAAACCTCAGAGTGCTACATAAATTGAAGCTATTATTAGATCTACAAAAATCATAAGCATTTTTATAAAATCATGTTAGTGGCAAAGAGAAATATGATTCACTATGATAATGAAATATATTCAACATTTGGGAACTATTGCACCTATATGTGACATATGAATTCAACTTGAAAATTATTTTAAAGAACAAAGAACTAACCCCATAACTGCAGAGAGATTAAATAGCCATGGTCAGGATGAGCTAAAATAGTAATGAAGAAAATACTTTCCAAATTAATATGCAGATTTACTGCTTTAGCCATCAAAATACCATTTACGTTTGGTCATTGGTTAAAGAATCTAGCTTCAGAGGTTTGAAAAGAATTTAGTCTCTTCGTTTCCTAACATTGGCATTAGTTTCTAAGTGAAAGGTTTTGTAGCCAACATTACCCCTGTGCCCTGACCCACATACCCACAAAAGTAAAATAGAGCCTTCCATATACTTACATATCTAAGTAGAGGAGTTTCTTGAAAGATATAGCATAGCAATCTGGGTTCCAAAATGGGGGAGAAAAGTTCTGGAATGCAAGTGCTTCTGATGTTCCTCTAGGAATTGTGATGAATCTCTAACCTCTCGCTGGTGGTGAGCTACCACATCCGCGATGGGTAGGTAGATGCTAGTCTTTACGCAGCAGTAATAACCCCTGTAGATCACCTTCCAGACCCCATTCCCACCCACCTCACCTCCATCCTCTTCAACTCTCAGCCGGATCTTTCAGCCAAATATTACCCAGCCCTCCATCGTGCCCTCTGGAATGTGTGCTTCGTAGACAACAAACGTTCCTCCCTCCTCATTCTTTTCCTCTTCCACTCCTTCTGACTATAAACTATTACTGAAACCCGGCTCTTTTCCCCACGGCGTAGCTTCCCCGGCCACCATTTCCACTCCACTCCAGGCTGTCCCTTCACTCATTCTCCTCAGCTTCGTGGTCAAGCCAGGGGAGTTGGACTCCTCCTTGTCCTCCATTGCCACTTCCGGCTCTCCCCCACCTCCATCGCTCAATGATCTCTCTGAGGTTCATGTTATCCATAGGCACCCCCAAACCCAAATCCCCAGCTGTTATAGACAAAATGGATAAACATCTATAAAATATGAAATGAACAAATTCAAAAAATCGAAATAAACAGCAATAGAGAGCCCTACCCTTACCGCAGCTCGCTTCCTTTCACAGCTTCAAATGGGTCCTCAGGACGCTAGACAATTGTACTACCCACTACCCCACCCTTATCAACTTAGTATCTCTCTCTCCATGGTAGCTTTTCCAAACTTTCCATCCCTTCCCAACCTTCTCGCGACACCCTCTCCCCCTGCCTTCCCAGTGGAAACCTGGCTTCCTATTTTACGGGGAAAAGGCGATCATTCACCACAATCTCCCCTTTCTTCCTCTTCCTCATCGGTCACCCAGATGTCTTCTCCCGCTGTCTCCTTCACGCTTACTTCACAGGATAAAATGGTTTCCTCCTTACCAAGGACAACTCCTATACTTGTTCCAGCAATTCCGTTCCTTTCTGTCTCCTCAAATAGACCGTCCCCTCCGCCATCTCTGCGCTGTCACTTATTTTCAGTCTCTCCCTCTCTACTGGCTCCTTCCCTATCACCCGCAAACATACTCGTGTCTCATCCCATCCTGGAAAAAAAAAAAAAACAAACACATTTTATCCTTCCATCCCTATAATCCCTGCCGCCCTCTGTCTCTCTCCGATGCCCTTTGCAATTAACTTTCTTGAAAAGACTGTCCAAAAAACAAAAAAATAGGTCCTACTACTTTCTCTCTTCTCATTCTCTTCTTATTCCCCTTACCATGCAATTACCAACTTTATCGTTCCACTGAAACTGTTCTCTCCAATGTTACTAATGTCAAATCTCGTGGCCTTTTCTGAATCTTCATTCTCTTGACTTCTCTGAATTCTTTGGCACTCAACCATCCTTCACTCCTTGAAATTTGCTTCTCTCTAGGTTGCCAGGTCACCACTCTCTTCTAGTTTTTTCCTACCCATCTGACCTCTCCTCTGTCCCCTTCACTTGAACTTCCAGCACGTTAATGGTAGATGTCCCTCAGAGTTCTGGCCTGGGTTCTTTTTTCTTCTCCCTCTATACTACATCACTTTATCAGCTCCCACAGATTAAATTGCTGTCTCTATAATGATGATTCTTAAATCTGCCCTTATCTCTCTGCTGGTCTTCAATCTTACTTCTCCAGCTGCCTTTCAGATATCTCCACCTGAAAGTCTAGTAGACATCTAAAACTAAACATGTCAAAAGAGAATGAATTATCTTTTTTTTCCCCCTAAACCTCTCCCTTCCAACCTTCCCTATTATTGTAGAGCAGGACATCCTCCTCTCAGCCCTGTAAGCTCACACTGAAGAGTTATACTAAACTCCTCACCATATCTCACCCTCCTATTCAAATTATTGCCAATGACCACCCCTGCACTATCTCTCATAGATGCCCCGTTCTCTCCTTTGACATTGCCACCAGCCTGGTTTTGATGCTCATCACTTTAGGTTCAAACTATTGCAATAGCATGTTGGCGGGTCTATCTTCCTCAAAGCTCTCTCCAATCCACCTTCCATTCATCTACTAAAGTCATTTTCCTAACATTTGTGTCTTACCAAGTCATTCCCCTACTCAAACTCTAGTGATTCTCTATCCTCTCCAGAATCAAATATAAAATGCCCTATTTGTCATTCAAAGACAAACATAATCAACGCCTTCCACCTTTCCAATATTCTCACACCTTATTTCCTGCCACAAACTCTCCAACCTAATGACTTGGCCTTCTAGCTGTTCCATAAACAAGACACTTCATCTCTTGACTTCAGGCAATTTTCTCTGGCTGTCCCAATGCCTGGAATAATCTCCTTCCTCTGTTCCACCTACCAATTTCTCTAGCTTCCTTTAAAATCCAACTGAAATCCCATCTTTTATAAGAAATCTTCCCTACCTCTTAATTCTAGTGTGCTTAATTAGTTTAATAATTCCCTATTTATCCTGCATATAGGTTGCTTTGTAGATATTTGTTTGCATGTTGTCTTCCCCATTAAACTGTAAATTCTTTGTGAGAAAGAATTGTCTTTTGCCTCTCCTTGAATCTCTAGTACTTAGCACAGGATCTTCCATACAGTTCTCTTTAATCCCTACTTTTTTTTTATTAACTTGATCATTTAATTTCCAGCTGAATGTTGTTATTTTGTCCAGCTTCATAAGTTATCCCTTTAGTAGTTTCATTTGTATAGTTCTAAATCTTATAAATTAATTTTAGTACTATCATTAATATTACATTTGAAAAGCTAGTCATAAACAATGACTATACTTCCAATTAAATGTATTTCTTTAAAGAGTTTATAATTGCATCTCTATAAGTCTTCAGTATGCCTTGGTGAATTGATGACCACATATTTGGTGCATTTTACAGTTATTTTGAATGATATGGCTCTTTATCACATTTCTTCCTGGATGTTGTTTTTGCTATTCATTAATATTGCTGATTTTTGAGAATTTATTTTATATCCTGCTACTTGACTGAAACTACTAATTATCTCAGTTAGTTTTTCTTTGCTGATTCTCTGGGATTTTTAGGAAAGCCCATCATGTTACTGTAAAATGGAGTCAATTTTGTCTTCTCTCTGCTTTTGTTAATACTTACATTTCTTTCTCTCTTGTTTCATGGCCACTGCTAGCATTTCTAGAAGTATGTCTAATAATAGAGGACAATGGAGATCTCATTACATTACTAAACTTATTAAGAAAACTTTTATTGTTTTTCTGCTACTAATAATGTTACCTCTTAGTTTTAAATAGTATACCTCGATAATATTTTAAATAGTCTTTCTAAGCTTGTTTTATAGACTTTTTTTAGCCGAAAGGAACATTTGTTTATATTTTATGAAAGATTTTCTATACCTATTATAAAAATAATCCACTATGAGGTAACTGATTAATTTAGGTGCAATTAATTATGTGAATTGTTTCCTCCATGTTGAGGGGCAGTATGGTGTTAGAGTACCAGCTTCAAGTTTTGCCTATGACACAAACTGGCTAGGTGACTTTGGGCAATAAACTTAACATCTCAGTGCCTCAGACAACTCTCTAGTATGCAAAATTTCAAATAAAGTGCTGATCATGACAGGTAAAACATGTTTCCTGGAGAATTGTGGGGGAAATGGCAATGTCAAAACTTAAAAGAGTCCAGATCCCCCAGAAACATCCCATACTGTGTAATATGTTGACCTAAACTTATGGTCTGCCAAAATGCAGAAGCTCTAAAAATTTACGAGATAGAACAATGAACAACAACCTAGAAAATCCTGTCCAGGACTGTACAATGATACTTTCAGGAGTCTGCAGAAGTGTGAAGAAGAGACAAGCTAGGGTAGAAGAGGATGAGAGCCAACCCAACGAAAGCATTCCTGCAAGAGAAAGACCTAACATGGCACAAAGTGATCAAGAGGTCTTATTTTCATCCATAACAGAAAACAGGACCAGACCAATGCTGAGGTCCATTGTAGGGTGACACAGGGGCTCTATCTTCAACCACAATAAGAGACAAGGTCAAGCTGACATTCAGGCAACCACACTTGACCCGGAATCTAGGTTGTCTACCAACATCCAAGGTGCCTGGACCTGAATCACAGTAGGAGATAAGGACAGAAAATTCCTACAGAAGGTGAAGCCTCTTGGGTCTTAGATAACAACTGAATATTAAACCGCATCTTCAAGAATACAGGAGCAGAGTTGACCCAACACAAATTTGTAATCTAGAAAATAAGGCTAGAGATAGGAGTAAAAAAAAGAACATTCTGAATATAGTAAAGAAATACTTCACACTGAGAGAAGCTCAAATGGTAAACCAGAAGAGAGAACTCCACAAGTCCAAAAAGAACCTCCAAGAAAAGAATGCCTGACCATAAGGACTACAAGAGTACCTGGGAGAAACAAAATGAGAAAAAAAATAATAACACTAGAAAGGAAAAAAGAGCAAGGAGAATTATTCCCTTAGAACAGAGAATAGTAAACCTTAGTCAAGAATTGAACTCTGAAAATTAGAAGAGACTGACAGAAAACAATGTCTCCATGAGACCATGACAACAACAAAAAAGCAAAGCTAAAGACTGATTTTTTAATAAAAGGAAATTTAAGGTATATATTTCTTAAAAAACTGACCCAAAAATAAAAAAAAGAACTGACCTGGGAAATAATTAAAGGAGAAATCATCTAAGAATCACCAGATGACTGAAATTCAGAAAATAACAAAAAAGCAAGAAATCCTAAATGAAAATTGCCCATATATTTTAGGTAAAGTAAAAAAAAAAACCAGAAAGAAAACTCTGTTCACCACCCAAAATGGAAACCCTCAAGAATATTAGAACAAAAATTCAGAACTTCCAAAACAAAGAAAAAATACTGCAAGCAGCAAATAAGAAAGGGTTCAACTACTGCCCCCAAAAAGCACAGTCAGGATTACAAAAGACTTGGTAGCCATAATTAAAAAGGAGAGGAGAACATAGAATACAACATTGCAAAAGATAAAGGCTTACAATCAAGAATATTCTATTCCCCAAATGTGAGTATAATCCTATAAGAAGTGGGGAAGTGATTTTAATGAAATGGATAATTTCTAAACATCCCTGATAAAAAAGACTGGAATTGAGTATGTCTACTCCCCCATCCCCACATACACACACATTTAGTAAACTAGTGACATCCTTTCACCTCCAGGATTAAATACAAAATTCTGTTTATAATTTGAATCCTTTTATAGCAAAGCTCCCTTCCTACCCTTCTGGTCTTTCTACAAATTATTCCCCATCATGTAGTCTTGGACCTAGTGACATTGGCCTCTTTGCTATTCCACAAACAAGACATTCCATCTCTGAGCTCTGAGCACTTCCCTTGGCCATCCCCTGTCTCTGGCATGCTCTCCTTCCACATCTCTGCCTTCTGCCTTACCTGGCTTCCTTTAAGTCCCAACTAAAATATCATTTTCTAGAGGAAGTCTTTTCCAACCCATCTTAATTATAGTGTCTTCCCTCTCCTATTTATTTCCTACTATCCTGTAAGTAGTTTGCCTCATATGAATTTAATTGTTGTATCCCCCATTGTATAATAGCTCCCTTAGGGCAAAGACTATCTTTTCTGATCCCCAGCTCTTAGTACAGAGTCTGGCACATAGTAGGCTTTTAATAAGTGCGACTGAGGAGATATTTGAAATGGAAACACAGAAGATAAGAAATATAAATATACACATATTTGATCAACTGTAAATGACCATGTGAGGATGAGTTATTTGCATGCTAAAAGGAATAAAAGAAATGTGTCCTCTGAGAAATTTCATGTCTTCAAAGGCCATTAAAAAATTAGATAAGAGACTTCCGGTAATCATGGCTGCAATCTAGACGCTACACGCTTCCTCTCCCCGGCACCGAACAAAATAGACTACATCAAAGGAGCATAAAAATCACCTTTGGAGGAACAGAAGGACTCCCCAGTACTCCCAGTACTCTGCTGAGGCAAAGGTACGTGGGATTTGAACATTTCCACACTATAATAAGGAGGAAAAGCTTGTACAGAAAAGTGAACTGAGCCGCCCTGCCCCCACCCCACCTCCCCCACTAAACCAGCGTGAGCTACCTGAGCGCTCACTGGGACAGTGAGTGAGTGGGGAACGTCTCTGTCTGGGGGGGGGGGGCACTCCAGGGTCCTTGGGATCTGGGGACTGCCAGGAAAAAACGTCTCAGGGCGGTTTCACTGGAGAATCCAGCTCTTCAGCGGAGCTGTACTTGGGGCGGGCTATGCTGAACATCTCCGCGGAGCTAAACACCAGGGGCGGACCACGTGTTGATTATCTGGGCGGAGCTGAACACCTGGGCAGTGTGGCTGTGATCAGGGACCCAGCGCTCTAAGAAACCTCGGAGGCTGGGAAGAACTAGTCCGAAGCAACCTAAATTCACAGAAAAACCGCCCATATCACCCAGATCCCAGACCAAAAAGGAAAGGGGAATAAAACCACCAAAGGGATGGCTCACATGGCCCAAAATCAAGCCTCCAGGAAGAAAGGGAAAAAAGTGACTATTGAAAACTTTTATGGTGGAAGTACCCAAGGAAAAGAGGAGAATGAGGAGGAAATCCAAAAAAATTCAGAACACGCCTCCCAAAATGGAAACTATCAACAAGCTCTGGAAGATCTCAAACTGGAACTTATCCAAAAGATGGAAACCTGGAAAGAGAAATGGGAGAAAGAGATCAGCTGTCTGACAGATAAGAATGCTCAATTGGAAAAAGAACTCGAAGCATCCAATAGAAGGGCAGACAAGGCTGAAAAGCAAAACCAGTCCCTAACGACCAGAATTAAGCACCTCAAAGAAAGTGAGATGATAAAACAGCAAGAATCAATGAAGCAAACCCAAAAAATTAATGAATTAGAAGAAAACATAAAATATCTCACTGAGAAGGCCACAGATCTGGAAAACAGAGGGAGAAGAGAAAATCTCCGAATTATCGGTCTCCCAGAAAAACCAGAGATAAACAATAAACTCGATATTATTCTACAGGAGATTATAAAAGAAAATTGCCCTCACGTTCTGGAGCAAGGGGGCAAAATAGAAATAGAAAGGATTCATAGAACACTTTCTATACTAAATCCCCAAAAGACAACCCCTAGGAATGTAATAGCCAAATTCAAGAGCTTCCAAGTAAAGGAGAAAATCCTACAAGAAGCCAAGAAGAAGAGCTTCAGATATAAGGGGGCTCCCATAAGGATCACACACGACTTAGCGGCTAACACACTAAGAGACCGCAAAGCATGGAACACAATATTTAGAAAGGCAAGAGAGCTGGATCTCCGACCAAGAATCAACTACCCAGCAAAACTGACTATATACTTCCAGGGGAAAGTATGGGAATTCAACCAAATAGAAAATTTCCAAGCATTTGCTAAGAAAAGACCAGAGCTCTGTGGAAAGTTCGATATCCAAGCACAGAAAGCAAGAGAAACATGAAAAGGTAAATATGAAAGAAAGGGAAAAGGAGATAAATCTTATCTATTTCTTTAAGTCAAACTCTCTTCTATAAGGACTACATTTACATCAAATTATATATATTAATATGTGGGGGAAATGTTTTGTGTAACTTATAAATTGTATCATCATAAGAGTAGTTAGAAGAAACATGCATAGGGAAAGATTGGGGCATTAAGAAGATTTGGGGAAAGTGGGGGCAAAAAAAGGAAAAGGGAGGGGGGAACCATCGATAATACTAAGAATAGTATCATCCATACTTATTACTTACTTACATACTTACATACTTACTTACATACTTACATACTTAGTATAAGAATAACTTCAAGAAATAGGGGGGGAATCAATAGAATAATCTTTCCCATATAAAGATACACATGGGAAGGGGAGGGGAAGAACTCTCATATGAGAAGGAGAGGAAGAGAGCGTGAAGTGGAATTACTAAAACCTTACTCTCAGTGAAATCAAATCTGAGAGGGAAGAACATCTAGATCCAGTGGGATCCTGAATTCTATCTTATCCATTAGGGCAAGAAAGGGAAAATTAAGGAGGGGGAGAGGGGAGGGAGTACAAAAAGGTAGGGAAGGAGAGGGGGAGGGGAAGGGAGCATAAAAAGGGAGGGGCTAGAAAGGGAAGCATCTCAAGGGAGGGGACTAGGGGGACTGACCTAAAGTAAATCACTGGTTCAAAAGGAGAAAGCTAAAGAAGAAAGGTCAGAACTAGGGGAAGATATCAAAATGCCAGCGAATCCACAAATGACAATCATAACTTTGAACGTGAATGGGATGAACTCACCCATAAAACGTAGACAAATAGCAGATTGGATTAGAACCCAAAACCCTACCATATGTTGTCTTCAAGAAACACATATGAGACAGGTTGACACTCACAAGGTTAGAATTAAAGGTTGGAGTAAGACCTTTTGGGCCTCAACTGATAGAAAGAAGGCAGGAGTTGCAATCATGATATATGACAAAGCCAAAGCACGAATAGACCTGTTCAAAAGAGATAGGGAAGGTAAATATATTCTGCTAAAAGGGAGTATAGACAATGAGGAAATATCACTAATCAACATGTATGCACCAAATGGTATAGCATCCAAATTTTTAATAGAGAAACTAGGAGAACTGAAGGAAGAAATAGACAGTAAAACCATATTAGTGGGAGACTTGAACCAACCACTATCAAATTTAGATAAATTAAACCAAAAAATAAACAAGAAAGAGGTAAAAGAGGTGAATGAAATCTTAGAAAAATTAGAGTTTATAGACATATGGAGAAAAATAAATAGGGACAAAAAAGAATACACCTTCTTTTCAGCACCACATGGCACATTCACAAAAATAGATCATACACTAGGTCATAGAAACATGGTACTCAAATGCAGAAAAGCATAAATAATAACTGCAGCCTTTTCAGATTACAAGGCAATTAAAATATTGATCGGCAAGGGTACATGGAGACCCAAATCAAAAATTAATTGGAAATTAAATAACATGATACTCCAAAATCAGATAGTTAGAGAAGAAATCATAGAAACAATTAACAATTTCGTTAAAGAAAATGACAACGGCGAAACATCCTTTCAAACCTTATGGGATGCAGCCAAGGCAGTACTTAGAGGAAAATTCATATCCCTGAGTGCATATATTAACAAATTAGGGAGGAAAGAGACCAAGGAATTGGAAATGCAAATCAAAAAACTTGAGAATGAACAAATTAAAAACCCCTAGAAGAAAACCATACTAGAGATCCTAAAAATTAAGGGAGAAATTAATAAAATAGAAAGTGATAGAACTATTAAGCTAATAAACAAGACTAGAAGCTGGTTCTTTGAAAAAACAGACAAAATAGACAAAGTACTGGTTAATCTAATTTAAAAAAGGAAAGAAGAAAGGCAAATTAACAGCATCAAGGATGAAAAGGGGGATCTCACCTCCAATGAAGAGGAAATTAAGGCAATCATTAAAAACTACTTTGCCCAACTATACGGCTATAAATATATCAACCTAGGTGATATGGATGAATATTTACAAAAATATAAATTGCCTAGACTAACAGAAGAAGAAATAGTTTTCTTAAATAATCCCATATCAGAAAAAGAAATCCAACAGGCCATCAAAGAACTTCCTAAGAAAAAATCCCCAGGGCCTAATGGATTCACTAGTGAATTCTATCAAACATTCAGAGAACAGTTAATCCCAATACTATACAAACTATTTGACATAATAAGCAAAGAGGGAGTTCTACCAAACTCCTTTTATGACACAAGCATGGTACTGATTCCAAAACCAGGCAGGCCAAAAACAGAGAAAGAAAATTATAGACCAATCTCCCTAATGAATATAGATGCAAAAATCTTAAATAGGATACTAGCAAAAAGACTCCAGCAAGTGATTAGAAGGGTCATCCACCATGATCAAGTAGGATTTATACCAGGGATGCAAGGCTGGTTCAACATTAGGAAAACTATCCACATAATTGACCACATCAACAAGCAAACCAACAAGAACCACATGATTATCTCAATAGATGCAGAAAAAGCCTTTGATAAAATACAACACCCATTCCTACTAAAAACACTAGAAAGCATAGGAATAGAAGGGTCATTCCTAAGAATAATAAACAGTATATATCTAAAACCATCAGCTAATATCATCTGCAATGGGGATAAACTAAATCCATTCCCATTAAGATCAGAAGTGAAACAAGGATGCCCATTATCACCTCTATTATTTGACATTGTATTAGAAACACTAGCAGTAGCAATTAGAGAAGAAAAAGAAATTGAAGGCATTAAAATAGGCAAGGAGGAGACCAAATTATCGCTCTTTGCAGATGACATGATGGTCTACTTAAAGAATCCTAGAGATTCAACCAAAAAGCTAATCGAAATAATCAACAACTTTAGCAAAGTTGCAGGATACAAAATAAACCCACATAAGTCATCAGCATTTCTATATAATTCCAACACAGCTCAGCAGCAAGAACTAGAAAGAGAAATCCCATTCAAAATTACCCTAGACAAAATAAAATACTTAGGAATCTATCTCCTGAGACAAACACAGGATCTATATGAACACAACTACAAAACACTTTCCACACAACTAAAACTAGACTTGAACAATTGGAAGAACATTAACTGCTCATGGGTAGGACGAGCCAATATAATAAAAATGACCATCCTACCCCAACTCATCTATCTATTTAGTGCCATACCCATGGAACTTCCAAAATTTTTTTTTTACTGATTTAGAAAAAACCATAACAAAGTTCATTTGGAAGAACAAAAGATCAAGGATATCCAGGGAAATAATGAAAAAAAAAATACAAAGGAAGGGGGTCTTGCAGTCGCAGATCTCAGACTATATTACAAAGCAGCGGTCATCAAAACAATTTGGTACTGGCTAAGAGACAGAAAGGAGGATCAGTGGAATAGACTGGGGGCAAGCGACCTCAGCAAGACAGTATATGACAAACCCAAAGATCCCAGCTTTTGGGACAAAAATCCACTATTTCATAAAAACTGCTGGGAAAATTGGAGGACAGTGTGGGAAAGATTAGGCTTAGATCAACACCTCACACCCTACACCAAGATAAATTCAAAATGGGTGAATGACTTGAACATAAAGAAGGAAACTATAAGAAAATTAGGCGAACACAGAATAGTATACATGTCAGACCTTTGGGAAGGGAAAGACTTCAAAACCAAGCAAGAATTAGAAAGAGTTACAAAATGCAAAATAAATAATCTGGATTACATCAAATTAAAAAGTTTTTGTACAAACAAAACCAATGTAACCAAAATCAGAAGGGTAGCAACAAATTGGGAAATAATCTTCATAAAAACCTCTGACAAAGGTTTAATTACTCAAATTTATGAAGAACTAAATCAATTGTACAAAAAAATCAAGTCATTCTCCAATTGACAAATGGGCAAGGGACATGAACAGGCAGTTCTCAGCCAAAGAAATCAAAACTATTAACAAGCACATGAAGAAGTGTTCTAAATCTCTTATAATCAGAGAGATGCAAATCAAAACAACTCTGAGGTATCACCTCACACCCAGCAGACTGGCTAACATGACAGCTATGGAAAGTAATGAATGCTGGAGGGGATGTGGCAAAGTGGGGACATTAATTCATTGCTGGTGGAGCTGTGAACTGATCCAACCATTCTGGAGGGCAATTTGGAACTATGCCCAAAGGGCGACAAAAGACTGTCTGCCCTTTGATCCAGCCATAGCACTGCTGGGCTTGTACCCCAAAGAGATAATGGACACAAAGACTTGTACAAAAATATTCATAGCGGCGCTCTTTGTGGTGGCCAAAAATTGGAAAACGAGGGGATGCCCACCAATTGGGGAATGGCTGAACAAATTGTGGTATATGTTGGTGATGGAATACTATTGTGCTAAAAGGAATAATAAAGTGGAGGAATTCCATGGAGACTGGAACAACCTCCAGGAAGTGATGCAGAGCGAGAGGAGCAGAACCAGGAGAACATTGTACACAGAGACTGATACATTGTGGTACAGTCGAAGGTGATGGACTTCTCCATTAGTATCAATGCAATGTCCCTGAACAATCTGCAGGGATCTAAAAAATACTACCCACAAGCAGAGGATAAAATGTGGGAGTAAAAACACCGCTGAAAAGCAACTGCTTGACTACAGGGTTGGAGGGGATAAGACTGAGGAGAGACTCTAAATGAACACTATAATGCAAATTCCAACAACAGGGAAATGGGTTCGAGTCAAGAACACATGTGATAACCAGTGGAATCATGCGTCGGCTATGGGAGAGGGAAAGGCGGGGGGGGGGGGGGGAGGGGGGGGGAGGGGAGGAAAAGAAAACGATCTTTGTTTCCAGTGAATAATGTATGAAAACGACCAAATAAAATAATGTTAAAAAAAATTAGATAAGATAGACAGAAGGCCTGGGGGTGTTTTCATTATGTTTTATTAATCTTAAGAAAAATACAGATATGGGTGCCAAGTGGGGAAGAAGTAGTAAAAGAAGGGGAAGGAATTCATTTCACATAATAAGGGCAAATGAGGGAAGGGAATAAATATTTATATTTATGTAGTACTCAATATAGGCCAAGAACTGTGCCACATATTTTACAAATATTATCTCACTGGATCCTTAGAACAACTCAGGGAGGTAGATGCTGTTATTTATCCCCATTTTACAGTTTAGGGCTGAAACCAAGTCACAACTTTTGTCTCAGTTTCTTTTTATAATATTTGTAAAAACTGCTTAGCATAGTGCCTGGCACATAGTAAGTGTTAACACTACTTCTATCCTCCTCCCTCCCATTAAAAAATTATACATGATAACCAGGTTAGATTTATACCAGAAATGCAAGATTTGGTCAGTATTTAAAAAAAAAAAACAAATATAAGCACAATACGCCATATTAATGACAAAAATAATTAAAAGCCCAAGATTGTATTATTAGATGAGGAAAAGTCTTTGATAAAACTCAATACTTACTTATTTTTCTTTCTAAACTACTAGAAAGAAATTGCTTATCAACTCTGGGAGTGGGAAAAGAAGAAGGGAGGAAGACAACAAGAATCATGTAACCATGGGAAAAAAATTTTAAATAAAAAAAGAAATAGTAGAAAGCATAGAAATAAACAGACTTTTCATAAGCATGGTTAGTATTATTTCAGGAAAACTAAGCAAACATTATATACAATAAAGTTTAGAGGTTTTTCAAAAATGTTCAAGCCAGGATGCATTATTATCATTGTTTATTATTGTAAAGAAGGAAACAAAATTTATTAAGCACCATCTGCCAAGCACTGTGCTAAATACTTTACAAATATTATCTCATGAATCCTCATAATAACCATGTGAATTATTACTCCCATTTTATGTTGAGAAAACTAAGGCAAAACAGAGGTTAAATGACTTGCCCAGGGCCACCCAGCTAGTAAGTGTTGGAGGTCAAATTTCACTTCATCTTCCTAACTTCGGGCCTATTGTTCTATCCACTCCCTGGGCCACTTAAAAGCCTTTAGCATTGTGCTAGAAATGCTAGCTATAGTTACAAGAAAAAAAAAAATTAGGAAACAAATATAGGAAAGGAAGAAACAAATTTTTTTGCAGAAGATATATATTTACTTAGAGAACCCTAGAATTCAACTAAAATTGAGTGAAATAATTACTTCAGCAAAGTTTCAAGATAGAAGATAAATACAAAGAAATCAACATTTCTATATATCATCAAAAATCCCAGTGAGAAGAAAAATAAATTCCATTCAAAATAACTACAGAATATATTTTATATCTTCAGTCTATCTAACAAGACATACACAGGTACTATGTGAGTAGAACTACAAAATATTCTTTACAGAAATAAAGACAGGCCCAAATAATCAGAGAAATGTTCATTACTTATGGGTAGGCTGTGCCAGTATAATAAACAAGAACATACTAACTAAATTAATTTACTTATTCAGTGTATACTAATCAAACTACCAAAAGGATTATTTTATACAGATAGAAAATGTAATGCTAGAATTCATCAGAAGGAAGAAAAAGTAAAGAATCTCAAGGGAAAAGGAGAAGCAAATAGTATATCTCAAATTATAATACAAACTAACAATCTTCATAACCATTTGGTACTTTTTTTTTAAATAGAAAAGTAAATAAAGATAGTAGAATAGTGTTTGATAAGCCTGAAGATCTCAGTTATTAGGGTAAGAACTTATTGTTTAACAAATTTCTGGGAAAACTAATTTGAAAATAATTTGGCAGAAATTAAGTATAGACTGACACTTCACATCACATACTAAGATGAATACCAAATGGATGCATAACTTAAACATAGTGATATCCTAAACAAAATAGAAACTCAAAGAAGAAATTCTCTTTAGGTGTACCAATAGAGAAAGAGGTCATGACTAAACAGGAGACAAAGAGGGTCATGGAGTAGAAATTGTACAATTTTAATTATGTAATATTAAGATTTTGTACAAAAATCAGTGGTTAACATTTGAGAGGAAATAGGTAACTAAGAAAAATCTTTGCAACATGTCTCTCTGATAAAGGTCTCATATCCAAGATATTTAAGGAATTGACTCAAATTTATAAGAATAAGAGCCTTTCCACAATAGATAAATGTTCATGGCAATTTTCAAAGAAAAAATGCAAGATATCAATAAATACATGTAAAATGATTCAAATCATATTCAGCAGTGAGAGCTCAAATTTTTTTTACTAACATTGATTCTTTATTTTTCTTCTGAACCATTCTATAGTTCTTTGGTATTGTACCATGGCTCTGGGAAGTCCACAGATGTCTGACTTTCACTAAATAAGATTGGCTCATATATTCGTTTCTTTCTTTCATATATTTGTTCAAATTGTTTTTGTGTGTTTTTAGATTTTATTCATTCTCTTTGTTTTTCTTACCATTTCTTTTGTTCTATCTGCTCATGGACTAGATTTTTATTTTATCTTTTGGTCTTTCAACTTTAATCTTATATTTCTTTTCACGCATCTTTGGGAATCTTTTCCATTCTTTGGCCTCTCCCCTTTCCTTTTTTAATAAAAGAATTTATTTACAAGTATCTCAATCCTTATTCCCCTCCCAACATCATAGAAGGCATCATCCAGGAGACAGATATGTATATATAAATTATGCCTTTCATGTTTCCATTTTTCAGTTCATTCTCTGGAGGTGACATTCACAAGTTATTTTTCAAGTGTTAACTCTAAGGCTGTGTATAGTGTTCTCTTGGTTCTATTCATTTCGCTATTCATTATCCCTTGTAGTTCTTTCCAATTTTTTTATTAGACTGCTCATTGTTTCTTATGGCATGGTAATATTCCATTAAAATCATATACCACAGTTTGCTTAGCCATTCCCCAATTGATAGGCATTCTGTCAGTTTCCAGTTCTTTGACCCAACAAAGAGAGTTGCTATAAATATTTTGGAACATATTTGTTCTCTTCCTTTTTTCCTGATCTCCTTGGGAAACGGACCCAGCTTTGGTATTGCTGGATCCAAGGGTGTGCACAGTTTAATAACTTTCTGGGTATAATTCCAAATTGCTTTCCAAAATGGCCAGATCAGTTCACAGTTCCATCAACAGTGTATTGGTATCCTCATTTTTCCACATCCTCTCCAACATTTCTCATTGTACCCTTTTGTCAATTTAGTCAATCTGATGGGTGCCATATGATATCTCAGACTTGTTTGGGGATGCATTTCTCTCTAATCAGTAGTGATTCTGAGCATTTTTTCATAAACCTATATATGGCTTTGATTTCTTCATCTGGCCTGTTCCCTTTCTACATGCTAGATATCCTCATGGAGTAGGGTTGCTGGTCAGTATTGGGATACCTGGGGATCAACTCATTAGAATCTCTTGCCCCAAGCAACCTCTAGGGGAAGATAAGTGGGCCCAGCTGGGAGCCAACAGAGATATCATAATGTTTGGACACATTCCAGGATGCTAGAGGCATGCACAAAACCTCCCTTAATAAGGATGTTTTTGCAAGGTACTTCAAGGGATTTTCTTTGTTATTTTACTCAAATTATAATTCTTATTCCTATCAAAAACTATTCAATCAATTAATCATTGGGGTTTATTCTTTATAATTTATCACTAAAATACTGATTATCTAATAGAATATACAGCTAGATAAAGGTATAAAATAGTGACTATAAATTGAAGTTGCTTAATTAGATTATCTTTGACACTAGACAATTGGGGTTAATTGACTTGCCCAGGGTCCCACAGCTACGAAGTGTCTGAGACTATATTTGAACCCAGGTCCTCCTGACTCCAGGCTTGGCATTCTATCCACTCTGCTATCCATCTGCCCCAAGAATAAACTTTTTAGCCTTTATGTTGTTGGCTTAAAAAGCATCT
Organism: Monodelphis domestica; assembly: GCF_027887165.1. Taxonomy (NCBI): domain Eukaryota; kingdom Metazoa; phylum Chordata; class Mammalia; order Didelphimorphia; family Didelphidae; genus Monodelphis; species Monodelphis domestica. Next base: position 266,688,060 of record NC_077230.1, on the reverse strand, counting down.
TTCCAAATAGGGGCATATTCCCCTACTCTCTTACTTTGCCATGAAAGATTGGCTGGCAGTGGAGTTTAAGGACTGGTAGACAAAGCTCTATATAGTCAGAAACTTTTTGATAAAAGTTCACACCCTCAGAAGATGGGAGGTGGATCCCATGGGCACTGCCCAGAAGAAACTTTGATTAGTTCCTGAGTTGTAATAGACCAGCCCACAGTGAAAGGAAGGAGAAGCCAGAGAGACAGGAAGTGACAGGGAGAAAACTGCTTATAAAAAAGCCAGCCGAGGGCATTCTGATTCATTCTGCTGCCTTGGTGGCTCTTGCCGAGGGAGGACTTCTATATGGGTATCTCTGCGCTGGAGGGATTCTTCTGCCTTGCACGTGTGTGTTAGAAGCACTCCTTCTGTGTTGGAGACTGTGGGCTTCAGGGAGCCTTTGTCCAAGTTGAGCTGTATTTCTTTGGATTGGCAATTATAGGGTGGTAGTCTAGGAAATATTTTCTACTTCCCTCATACATTTCCTTCTTTTTACTATGTTTATGTTAAATTAAATTATTAAGAGCTACCAACAACTTTTTAAAATTCTTATATTTGTCAAACCCATTTTAATTATTACACTTGCCCATATCAATCAGAGCTTTAGGGCCTGGCAGAGCCAGGGAAAACCAAGTGACAGAAGATTCTAAAGGGAAAGCAAATGTCTAGCAATTTTTCTCTGGTCTGGCTGCAGCCTGCTTGAGGTCACAGGAAGGAGAACCTGACCCAGGTAGGAACTAGATTTGACCAAGTAGAGGCGCCATGAGAACCACTGGGACAGCCAGCACTATAGAATCTGTAAGAAGGTTATCAAGGTGAACAGGATGATTCAGAAAAACCTGGAAAGACTTAAATGAAGTGATGCAAAGTTAAGTGAGCAGAACCAGAAAAATAATGTATACAGTACTAGAAATATTATACAGCTACATGTATAGTTAATATTAATTGTACCACTTTTCCTTTTGAAAACCCATTTTGGTCTATACCAGTCCCACCCTTTGACTAAAAGTACCTGCATACTATGGGAGAATGCCAGAGCCTCACAGTTCCCTGACCCTCAGGAAGAGACTCGCCATTTGTCCCCCATGACTTCCACATAGGGAAGACTGGCCTCTCTCCTGGACTGAGGTCAAGTGTGTCCAACCAGAGAGACTCAGAAGAAGTGACATCACCATGGGGTTTTATGAGAGGGGTTGGAGGAAGCAGCTCACTCTCCTAGGCTGTAGATTTTTCCTGGCAGAGCCACTTTTGGCAATCAGAGACAAAAACAGGAAATTCAAATTAGTTAGGCATGGCCAGGAGATTATGTGACTCTCTCTCTGTCTGTCTGTCTGTCTCTCTGCCTCTCTCTCTCTCTCTCTCTCTCTCTGTCTGTCTGTCTGTCTCTCTCTCTGCCTCTCTCTCTGCCTCTCTCTCTCTCTCTCTCTCTCTCTCCAACTTTTATTAATAAATAGATTAACATACCATCTCCAGGGAATTTTAATCATACCTCTGTGAAAGACATCAGCAAACCAAGGTTCCAAGATGACTCATGATAAAAAAAAATGCACTACCTACAGCCAAGGAAGGAACTGTTGGAAACTGATTGCAGATCAAAGTCCTCCATCCTTCACTTTATTTCCTTCAAGAATTTTTTTTATTATATATGCAATGTATGTCATGAAACAGGTAATAAGGAAATGTATACTGCATGAAAGCACTGGTATAACCTATATCAGTCTCTTTACAACCTCAGGGAAGAGAAAGGGAGAGAATCTGAATAGAAAAATGTCAGAAAACAATTGTCAGCGATTGTTTCTAACACAGAAGGAAAATATATGATCCATCATTTGTTTATATGGGCATAGGATGAGGGGTTTTGGAAAAGATTACTCTATTATAAAAATGAATAATATGGAAATAGGTATTGAGTGATAATACATGTATAACCCAGTGGAATTGCTTGTCAGCTCTGGGAGGGAGTAGGGAAAGAACATAAATCCTGTAACCATGGGAAAATATTTAAATAAAAAAACAATTGTTTCTACATGTAATTGAAAAAATAAAGTTTAATTTTAAAAAGATCATTAAGGAGAAGCAAGAAGATCAAGATACTATACACACTTCTTCTTTCATCCCAATCCAGAGCTTCTGAGAAACAGAAGAGAAAGGAAGTGAAAAATGGAGTGAGGAAGTGAGGAGGAGTGAGGAAGCAATTTTGGGCAGCTGCTACAATGACCAAAGGACCCAGAGCCTGGTGTAATTCCACATTGGCTTATTAGATTATCTTTCTCCTCCTCCAAACCTACCCCTCTTTTCTGACCTTCCTAATTACCATCCTAGGCTCCACCATCCTTTTAGTAATTTAGGTTCACAAATTTGATTTGACCCTAGACCTAGGATCCTCATTTAGCCTATTAATAAAAAATTTCCACATCTTTTCTTTATCCAGAACTTCTCTCAGATAAATCTACTTCTCTCCATTCACATGGCTAGCACCCTAGTTGACACCTTTATCATGTCTCACTAGGACTATTGTAATAGCCTCCTAATTGGACCCTCTGCCTCAAGTCTCTACCCACTCTAATCCATCATCTACTAGCCAGCAAGGTCTCTCCTTGTAACCCACTTCCTCCTATTCAGTAAATGCCACTAGCTCTCTGCTGCTCGAAGGAGTGAATTAAAAAGTCTTCTGTTTGGTTTTGAAAGCCCTTCACACTCTGGTCTGAACAAACCTTTCAAGTCTCATTGTACAAATCTCCCCTTTGCACACAAAAAGATCCAGGCAAATGTCTTCTGTTATGGTCTAATAATTCTTGATGTTCATAAAAACACACATATATAATTCCTGGTAGGTAGCTGGAGCCTGTCTTGGATGTGTTTTTTAACACCAGGAAAAGCAGGTCCCAACCCATTCCCATGCCAGCTGCCCAACCCACCCTGTGGGCTTTGGATTCCTGGCAGCCCCACTTCAGTGGATGGGTTGCTGGCACACCCTATAGAGATGTGTATGCCTCAAACCTCAGGACAGAATGCCCTGTGGCCAGAAGACCCCAAAACCCAGAAAGTCTCTAACTGGAGAGGAGCAAAGGAAAGAAAAGCCAGTGAAATTGATCTCAAGTGTGGCTGCAGGGATGGAGGAGAACAGGAGGGGCAAGTAGTCATCTGGAAATTTCCTGTTTTAATACATTTTTCTTGCTATCTAGATAGAAAGCTCAGGGTAATTTTTATACCTGCTAAAGTACAAGAGCTGTTCATGTCCTCTTAAATGTGGCTGCCCTGAGACAAAGCCCCAGTTACCCAATCCTAGATAGAGCTTCATTGACTAAAATCAATAAATGTTTTTTGAGATTTGAAATGGACGCTGAAAGCATCTACAGTAACTTCACTTTTTATTTTTAAACACATTTACAGGAAATAAGTCTAATTAGTGCCCTTTATAGTTAAAAACTGATTTACAATACCATCTTCCAAACTGTTAAGTAGCCCCAATTTAAAAAGTATTTATTTGCTTTGGTGTTGATATTTCACAAGTGAGAGAGAGCAAAAAACCCAAAACAAAACTAGAGAGATGCTTAGGGATATGCCCACAATCACACAGCTAAGATGTACAGGAATCAGGATTTGGACCCAGGTCTTCTAACTCAAGTCTTAGTAAATGCTTGTTGGCTTGATTTGCTTGGTAGCCTTTCTAGTAAAGCAAATATGACCATATAAAGCATATAGTTAAGGCCATTCTTCATCTGGACACTGTGTCTCTTACTCCATCGTAGGACAAGAGGCATTAAAATGAAGAGATAGAAAAGTACAGAGCTCTTTATTCCTCTTTGTGAGCTTTCCTTCTAGAGAACAAGGATGCAAGTTGCTCTAAAGTTTCCTGTTTGTTTGTTTGTTTTTAGTACAAATTTGAGGAAAATCTTTCCAAAAGTGAGAGCTGCTCATGCCCTCACTTTCCCACAACCTAAACAAACCTGTAAGTCGAGAAAAATTATCGGAAGGTTCTTCCCCAAAGGACTTTAGTTGAGAAGGTAATGAGCAGCTGACTTGTCTAAGTACAGTTTCTGAGTTTCAGATGTAATGTTTGCAATTGAGAATAGTGTAATAAATTTGTAGGTTAGGAGGAGTTGTACCCAAGAGTACTGAAAGAACAAGTGGAATAAATATTGGAACCTCAGAAAATAATCTTCAATAAATTGAGAGAGTCAAGAGTAGTCTCTGGAGCCTAGAAAACAAATACAAGAGGGATCAGTGCTTACCTTTAAGAAGAAGAAAAGCCAAATAGGGCAAGGGCACAGGATAGTGGGGGAAACTCCAGATGTGGAGTCAAAGGACCTTAGTTTGAATCCTTTCTACCTGGGTGACCTTGGACAAGTCATTGAACCACTTGGGTCTCAGTTTCCTCCTCTGTAAAATTAAATTGGACCAAATAATCTCTAAGGTCTTTTCTAACTCTAAATGCTCTGCTCTCTAAATACAGACAGTAGGGTATCATATCAAAAAAGCATTGACCGTAAAATCAGGTGAGACCTGGGTTTCAATCCTGCCTCTGGCTTGTTTAACTAGTCAATTAAAGGCAAGTCACTTAAATCCTCTGAGCCTCCGTTTTGTTTTGTTTTTTTCATTTTGAAATAATGACAGTTATAGCCTTTATGTCAGAGAGGTAGTATGGTCAAATAGAACACTGGCTTTAGAATCCAGAATATCTGGGTTCAAGTTCTGCCTCTCTCTCTCTCTCTCTCCCTCTCTCCCTCTTTCCCTCCCTCTCTCTCTCTCTCTCTCTCTCTCTCTCTATATATATATATATATATATATATGTACATATATATATATACATACATGTATGTATAATATATACATATATAATATGTTATACAGTATATGTTATAGAACACTCACAATATTATATACATTTTAATGGTATGAACATGAGAAAGTCATTCAGCAGCCGAAACTGTTCCCTAAATAGAAATTGTTGCATATTTTACTTTATCACCACTTGCAAGTGCTCCAAATTACAATCAAGATTCTGAAATTCCTTTATTATTCCATAACCTTCTACCATTTCATCTCTCCTTCCACAATGTATTCTTCATCCTAATTATGAACCCCAATTCCTGTGCCCCTTGATATTCTCCCAGAATATCTATCACTCCTACAGTGACTTTATTTTCCTTGCTTCCCAGTCATGACCCTATAGTCATCCAGGTCAATGTCCCTCTGTACTCAAATACCTCAACTTCTTGTCCCATCAATACTTAGATCTTGTCAAACTCCAGCCCTGAATTACTTGAACAAGAACTTTTTTCTTCTCCTACTTACAGGCTGCTGAATAGTGCTGGAGGAAATCACATAATTTTGTGATTGGGTCCACCATGACAAAGATATGTTATATAATCTCAACTAGGACTTCACTGAAACAAGGAAATCCTTTTACTTTTCCCCAGTGGTTTCTCTTTGGCACCCCTCCACAGTAGCTTTTTCAAGCTTTCCTTTTTCTCATCAAACCTCCTACTCTGACTCCATAGCCACCCCTCTCAGTAGAGAACTTTGCCTCATATATTACTGAGAAAAAAAAGAGGTCATTTTCCAGGAGTTCCTATTTCTCCCTTGGTTGATTGGTTGTTCTCCTTCCTGCTTGAAGAGAAGCAATGGCATCATGGATAGTGGCTTGATTCTGCTTGAATTGAATTTAAGTGAGGCAGAGTTGCCCAAAGTTATCAGTCTCACTCTCTCTTCCAGAGTCCAAGACAAAAGTCAAGATGACTGGTGATGACTCAGGATACAGTGGATGACCTTGGCTTCTTCAATCTCTAAACAAGCTCTAAGTGCTCAACAGTGTCTGCTTCCACTGCCTTTGTAGCTGTGGGAACAAATTATTCTCTTCTGCCTATTCCATTGGGGAAAGTCTTCACATATAAGTCTATTTCTTCTTTATTTTACATCTCACAGCTCTTTGACATCATTTTTCATTTTCTCCTCTTTAAATTCAGTCTCCCTTAAAGGGGTGTCCATTCTCAAGACCAATACCTCTACACTTAATATTATCCTCTCGTTTCCTAAAATAGATTGTCCCCTCCAATTATCCCTTTCTCTTTCATCTTCAATTTCTCCCTATCTACTGATTCTTTTCTTGATTTCCTGCAAACATTTCCATATCTCCCCATGAAACATTCATTGAACTATCACTTCAAGTTATCATCTTTTATCTTTCATCTCTTTCACAGTCAAACTCCTTTTGTTGGATCAGCATCCATGTCCTGTTCTCTAATTGTGGGCTACACCTGGGCCCTCTCTTCTCTCTCTTAAAACTCTTTTGGTGGCTTAATCAGTTCCCATTGGTTCAGTTTTCATTTATCCACAGATGATTCCCATATCTATTCATCCAGTCCTGGTTTCCCTCCTGAGCTCCAGCCCCATATCACCAAATACCCATAGAACATTTCTAGCTGGATGTCCTGAAGGCATCTCAAACTCAATGGCTCAAAAACAAAACTCAGTATCTTTTCACCAAAAAAAAGTCCTACCCCTCTTCCAAACTTTGCTATTTCCATAGGTGGCATCACCATCCTGCAGTTTACCTAGGTTCACAACTTCCCAATCATCCTGCATTCCTCTCTATTCCCCATAGTCAATGAGTCATTAAGTCTTATCAATTCTACCCCTGTAATATTTCTCATATCTGGATCTTTTTCACTCAGACACTCAAGACTTTCATTCAGCCCCTCAATACCCTCATCATTACACTTAGAGAAGGAGTTCAGTCCATTTGTCTTCATAATAGGCCCAGTTCTCCTTTACAGATCCTTTACACACTAAATGTTAAAGATCTGAAGCACAATCATAGGTTACATAGTTCAGTTTGTCCCACTCTAATAATTTTTAAAAATTAAACATAAACTCACCACTATCCTTTTGGAAAGAATCCAGCATTATCTAGAATTATTGGCAAAGTTAAATGTTTTGTTGGTGTTTTTTTTTAAACTACAGGTTTTTAGGTTGTTTAAAGGCAATTGGGGAAAGGGTAAAATAGTAAATATGTTGGCAGAGATCATTTATTTCCATAAATCTTTTAAAAGTTTTTTTTTTTTAATCACCTAGACTTTTGCAGTAGTATCCTTACTGGCCTACCTGCCTTGAGTCTCTCCCTTCTCCATATGATATTCCACAGTGATACTGTCAAAGTCACACCACTGAAAGTCTTGCCATGTCATTGCCTTGTTCAATAAGTCCCAGTTTCACATTACTTCATGAATCAAATCCAAAATCCCCTGACATATAAAGTCTTTTACAATCTAACTCCAATGGGCTTTTCCAGCCTTAGTATGGATTACTCTTTACACTCTAATCCAGTCAAACTTGTGTTTCCTCACACGTCTCTTCTGTCCATGCCTTTGCACTAACTGTCCCCCTTACTTGAAATACACTTTCTCATCACCTCTTCTCTTAACATGTCCAGTTTCCTTCAAGCACTGTATACCTTATGAGGTCTTTTCTGATCCCACCAGTTTTCAAAGTCTTACAACCCTCCCCACCACCACCACCATGATCTTGTGTTATTCTTGTGCATGTTTTGTAAATGCTTTTATGTGTACATTTTATCTCCCTTGATAGAACTTTTCCACCATTCATCTCTCAATTACTCTTGAGTTTCCTACAATTTTGATGATTATTATTAATCACATATAATATGGCACTTCGTAAACTCTAAAGACTTCCCTCACAACCAGGATCAAATATAAAATCCTATGTTAGCCTTATAATGCTATTCATAGCGGTCCCTTCCCTACCTTTCCAGTCTTCTCATACCTTACATCAATGCCCCCCTCCCAGCCAACCCACTTACCCTTTGGTTCAATGACACTGACCTCCTCAAGCCTTTTCATTGGCTGGTTCCATGCCTAGAATGTCCTCCTTTTTAATTTCTGCCTCTCAACTTCCCTGACATTGTCAGTTTTCTTCAAGACTCAGCTAGAAATCCTACCTTCTCCAAGAAGGCTTTCCTGAACTCACTGTAGGGTCATTCCCCTGATTATTATCTCTAATTTATCCTGTATATAATCTGTTTGTACAAAGTGGTTTGCATGCTGTCTTCCCCCTCAGACTGAGAGCTCCTTGAGAGCAAAGACTGATTCATACAATGAATCAAAGAACTTTCATCCTAGAGTTTTCTCCACTATTCAACTCTCAATTACTCTTGAATTTCCTACAATTTTGATGATTATTATTAATCACATATAATATGGTACTTCATATTACACACTTCTACAGCCTTCTTCCTCCCACTAAAAAAAAACAAACTCTACTAACAGGGTACTGTGAAACTGAGATAAAAAGTATATAAAATGTTTTGTAAATCTTGAAGTATTATGTCAATGTTAACTATTTACAATTCACCAATGAAAATGTCCTTATGGGGAAAAGTACTAAACATGTTACAAAAGTGTTCCCATGTCCCTAGCTCAGCTGAAGATGCTCAAGATTAATCCATGCTCTTGATGCGAATGGTTCAGACTGGAGCTCCCATATTTCATCATCCTCTATAGCAATATTTCTATACAGTAGGTTTGGCTCTTGGATTACAGCTGCTCACTGTTTTTCGTGATTCCATTTTTGGCATGTGTGGGATGCCAGATTCTTTGCATTCTGTCTTTCCTTTTCAAGAAAAGGTCATGGCCTCTGGATTTTTCTGCCCTCCCCCCCCCCAAAGTTTCTGTATCAATCATCCAGAAAGCATTTATTAAGGCTTTTCTGGCTCTCCCTCTACCCCCAACAAATTATTGTATCAGTTAGTCAATAAACATTTATTAAGTTCTTATCACATACCAGGCACTGTGCATAGAGTACACAAAGAAAGACAAAAATAGATCTTTCCATCTTTCCAGTCCTCTTTTCCAGTTTTAAAAAAGCTTATCATTAGGATTTATGAACACTTCAAGTATCTTTCTTGACCCTGCTTAGAAAAACAACACTTGGTTTGGAAGTCTAGCAGGATCAGGCATTTGGATCCCATGTCGAAAATAATAAAAATGGGATGATGATAATCACTGCTTCAAGGTTGTTTGAGATGTTTGCTTGGGAAAACAAATTCAGAGCCAACTGGGGAGCAGCAAGGGAGAACAGTCCACCACATGCAGACTTGCAAATAACCACAGGACTTTTGGCAACATTGGGGAAACCAAGTCCAGTAGTGACAGGGTTCTTTTTGGTAAATGTTTAAAGTTTTATATAATTTCAAAAATTCCTAAAAGACAGTGTACTATAGTGAAGAGAGAGCTGGCCTTGGAACTCATTCAGTCATTTGTTCAGTTGTGTCCAACTCTTTCTGACCCCATTTGAGGTTTTCTTGGCAAAGAAACTGGAGAGGTTTGCCATTTTTCATATTTCAGATGAGGAAACTGAGGCAAATGGGATTAAGTTGACTTGCCCAGGGTCATATAGCTAGTAAGTGTCTGAGGTCAGATCTGAATTAGGACTATCTGGACTCAAGTTCTGTCTCTGACACCTAATGACTGTGTGACTCAGAGCAAGTCATTTAACTACCTGGTGCATGTTTCCCAGAGGATTTAGGTTCAAATTTTGGGAACATCAGGAAAAAAAGAGAACAAGAAAGCAGTAGAAAAAAGGAATTTTTATTGAATACTAATACACTCAGTTTCTAGCAGCAGTAGAATGATGCTGAAAAAAGACCTTCAGTATCCCTGGCTGCATGTGGAAAGAGGCTTCAGATTGCTTCATCAGAGCAGGACACTTTATATGTAACTATACTCTGGGTAGTTACAGATAAAGGATTTCATCTGTTCAATTGAGTTCAAGCCATGGTCAGTCACTATCTGGTTTGAGCAGGTTTTTAAAAATAATTGCACTGTCTAGGGTTTAGACAGTGGGCACTATTTTGGCAAGAAATCCAGAAAAAGACCTTTTATTCACCCTGGCTTTCCAAATTCCCTGACCCCTACAGTGCCCCAGGCAACTCTCGCAGATAGTAAGGTGGATGGATGGTAGATAGGTAAAGCATTTCTGTGCCCTGTGGATGTAAATTCAAGCCATCAAAACAATCTCTGACCTCAAGAAGCTTCCATTCTAATGGGGAGAAGACTATACATGAAGGAGAACTTGAAAGGGGCAGGGGGGTAAAGGAAGATAAAGTGGCAAGATTTGGAGCTGGTGGTCCTGGGCAGAGTAAGGCAAAATCTCACTGATCAGAGTCCAAGTTGGGTCTCAGAACAAAATCAAAGTGGGGTCCTGGATGAAGGCTAGAAGAGAAGTTGTAGAAGTTATGGACTAGATGTCACCTGCATTAGTAGAGAGAGTTCCATCATCTAATGGCAGGGGGTTACATTCATAAAAAGTGCTATGTGGAAACAAAGCCACAGATTTGAACCATTTCAAATTTTTAAAAATAATATTTTATTGATATATTTATTTTAATCACCCATTATATTCCTCCTCTTAATCCTTCCCAAAGAGCTATCCCTATATTATAATACCTTTTAAGGAGGGAAAGGGGGAAATTTCTTTAAAACTATAACCAAAGTGCAGACATTCTGTGTAGTGCTGCACACTAGATAAATATACAGACAGATAAATAGATAGAAAGAAAAAACAGACAGACAGACAGACAGACAGATAGATAGATAGATAGATAGATAGATAGATAGATAGATAGGCAGATAGATAGGCAGATAGATGACAGACAAGTAATTGACTGGGGGAGTGGAGAGCCCATGGCACTGGGGGCCCAACTATATTCTGAGTAAATTTCCTGTCCTTTAGCTTCCTTGGGCTGCCCCTTTTTCAAGCTACTCTTTCTCTTTTGAGATATTCTGTCAAGCTTCTCATTTCCACAAAATACTGTTTTTATCCTCAGTTCTATCTTCCTTTCTCCCCTTTCTGTCCTCTCTACTATTTCTGATTTTCTTTAGCCACTAGCCAATGTCCAAAAAAGGGCATTGAATTAAGTAAAAAGAGCCTGATGAGAAGGGGCCTCCAATATTGCTGTGTATTCCCATCATTGGTATTACTTGTTAACCTGAATCATATTAAAAATGGAATAAATATTTCTGGTGATAAAAAGATGATTCTCCACAAAGATGAGGCCATTAATTCTTATAGCCTCTTTGTGAGAACAATCTCAGTCATCATAATTTCACAGCATACAATTTTGATGATTTTGTTGCTGTTTTTCTTCTCATTTCATTGTTGTAGTCATTGTATATTTTGTTTTCCTGTTCTGCTTACTACATTTAATATTAGTCCATGTCTTTTCATGCTCCTCTATATTAATTGTATTCAATTCTTTTTTAAAAAAAACCTTTACCTTCTGTCTCAGAATGATACTAAGTAGGGTACAGTTGGTGGTTTCATGGATTGAGAGCCAGGCTTGGAGATGGGAGGTCCTGAGTTGAAATCTGGCCTTGGACATTTCCTAGGTCTGTGACCCTAGGCAAGTCACTTAACCCCTATTGCCTAGCCCTCACTAAGCTTTGGAACCAATATACAGTATTAATTCTTAGATGAAGGCGAAAAATATATATTTTTAATTTTAATGTTATTAACTATTGGTTTAATGGAATCCGAGGCCAGATTTCAACCCAGAATCTCCTGTCTCAAGGTTTGGCTCTCTATCTTCTGATTTACCTAGCTGACCCTTCAATTATTTCTTCCAGTATAAATGTAATCACATTCACAAACCACAGTTTGTATAGCCACTCTCCAACTGATGGGCATCTACTTTTTTTCTAGTTCTTTGCTACCTTAAAAGGTACTGTTATAAATGGTCTGGTATATATGTGGCCCATCTTTTTGCCATTGACCTCCTTTAAGTATTTTCCTGAAAGAAGAATCTCTGGATCAAAGGATAAGAATCTTTTTATCTTATCATAATTCTACATTGCTTTCCAGAAAGTTGGACCAATTCACAGCTCCACCAACAATGTCAGCACTTTCTATTCCTATCTTTTGTCAGATCTGCCAGTTTTGCTAGATGTAAGATGAAGGAAACCTCAGTGTTATTTTGATTTGTACTTATTTTGTTATTATTTAAAGCATTGTTTTATATGATTGTTAATAGCTTTCAATTTTTATTTTGAGAGTCAGTTGATCATGTCCTTTGACCAATTTCATTTCATGAATGACTTTTGGTCTGATATATTTCTGTTAGCTGGCTATATTTCTTGGATATAGGACCCCTATCAGAAATATTTGATATAGAGATTTTTTCCCATTGACTATTTTCCTTCTCATTCTATTTGCATAAATTTTATTCACACAAAAGCTTTTCAATTTCATGTAATCAAAATTATATATTTTATCCTTTGTAATTGCCTATCCTTTATCCACAGCTATGAAAGATAGAAGATTTCCTTCACTTCTCATTTGTTTTTATGTTATGGTCTTTAATATTTAAGTAATACATATTTTGAATTTATTGTTGTATATGTTGTAGATCAAAAGTTGTTAAAACTTTTCACTCATGTTCAGTCATGTCTGACTTTATGTGGTCCTACGGTCTCAAAAAGTCCCCCATGTTTCTTTCTGGCTAGAATTGGCCAGCATATTTAAGCCATAAGGAACAGTTCCCAATACTGATGCTTATCCTTTGATCTTTGATACTAATTCCATAATTCTGCTGTAATTATGAAAGGAGAAATTCACAGACTCCTTCATCAAAAATAAGTGAAAACTTCATTAATTCCTCCATATTGTGAAGTTTTTCTTGTCTGGGTTATACCTGGTTAAGCATTATATGTCCACATTCATGTGGGTCAAAGAGTAAACATTTAATAAAGGCTTTTTAAAAATTCATTCATTTGGAATAAAACTTGTATCTCATCTAAGAAGTTCTGAGCTATTATTCTTTCTCTCCTGTTATAGTAATAGAACAGGAAACATGACAAGATGATTCTAAGTGACCTTAAAAATCATCTTATCCTCTAACTTGAATTCCTGCTACAACATCTCCAAACAAGGATTAAAATAACAGTGTAAAGAGTTTTGTTTGAGATAAAAGAAAATATATGTGGTAAATGCAACAATATGGCGAATAAAGTCAAGCTCAAGAGGCAAGAAAATGGCCAGCTATAATAATTGATGTTGGTACCAAACCATCGATGTTAAAAGAACAAATCTCTCTGGTCACAATCACTATATTGGAGAATATGCATCGCAAAAGAAGGTGTTTGGTTATTTGTTGGGAGGTAATTCCAGCAATCATTCTTTTAAAATGTATTTAAAAAGAAAAGAGCACTGCTCTGGGAATTAAAAGGCTTGATTTTGAATCCTTGGCTCCAATACATAGTTTTTTTTTTCTGTTTCTTCATCTGTAAAATGGCGTAATGTCACTTGGACAGCACACCTTGCAGGGCTTTGGGGAGGGAAGTGTTTTGCAAACCTTAATGTCCTCCCAAAATAAGAAGTGTGATTATTCAGCCTCCATTGTTAACAGGAAATTTACTACTTTCATAGAAACAGTACATATTCCCATTTTGGACAGCTCTAATTGTTTAGTTTTTCCTTTTACTGAACTGAATGAATTCTTGAGGCCAAGACCTTACCTTATTAGTCTTTGTATTCCCAACAATACATAGCCCAGTGATAGACATTAAAAAATACCTGCTGAAAGAACTGGAAATTGAAAGGATGCCCATCAGTTGGGGAATGGCCAAACGAGTTGTGACATATGATTGTGAAGGAATGTGCAATAAGAAATGATGAACAAGGTAATTTTTTTTTTAAAACATGGAAAGATCTATATAAAGTTATGAGGTGAACTGAGCAGAATCATGAGAACATCATATACAATGGAATATATTATATAATATATAGCAATGGAAATAGTTTGAAGAATGACTCCTCTATGTCCACTTCCAGAGAAAGAACTAATAAATAGAAATAAGCAAGGCATAGTTTTACATATGCATATATCTTTTTTGTTGAATGACATCTTCTCTCTCTAAAGCAGGGAGGGGAGAAAGGGAAGGATTTACCTGGGTATTTTAATATAACAAATAAATAAATTTACATTTTAAAAACTTGCTGAAAAATGCTGAATAAATTAAACAATGGCAAGGCTTTATTACAAATAGAAATTGGGAATGCTATCCACCTCCAGAGAAAGGCCTGTTGGAGTCATCTTTCATATCAGCATATTTACAGGTTTATTTTGGGGTTTTGGTTATATATGACTTTACTCTTACAACAATGACAAATATGAAAGTATACAACAAAATGAAAGAAACAACAAAAATTATACAACAAAAATGTAACTTTCAAAAAATTTTTTCACAAAAATTTACAAAACTACTATTTCCCAAACCCAAACTTAGAATCTTCTTGGCTTCCTATCTGTAGCATTTGTCCCATTGTCAACCCATATGCCTAGCATAATTTACTTCAAGTCAGTGAGGTTAATTATGTGCCTCTTCTGTACAAGGCATTGGGATGTCCAAAAACAAAATGAAAAATAAACCTTTGAGGAGATCACAGTAAGAGAAATTTTATATTTTCCAAATCCTAAATGCCAGACTCTTTCTGCATCCCTCCCTGGAATGCATTCCTATCCACACAAAACACAATCTTCAGGTACATAAAACAACAATGGTGAATAGTATAAGGCATTAAAAGTAACTTATAAATGCAGTGTGAGTGGCCACTATTATTCTTACATATTTATGTAGAAAGAAGACTCCCTGCAATTTATGACCTTCTCCCATAAATTTAATGTAGTTCAATTCAAGATATATCTGTCCACTTTCCCCCACCCCAGAGATAATTTTTTTTTAACTCTTACCTTCCATCTTGAAATCAATACTGTGTATTGGATTGGTTCCAAGGCAGAAGAGTGGTAAGGGCTAGGCAATGGGGGGTTAAGTGACTTGCCCAGGGTCACACAGCTGGGAAGTGTCTGAGGCCAGATTTGAACCTAGGACCTCCCCTCTCTAGGCCTGGCTCTCAACTCACTGAGCCACCCAGCTGCCCCCTCCCACACATACACACACAGGTAATCTTGATCTGTTCTGTATATTATACATAAATATGTATAGACTCATATACTGAAAAATGACCAAATATGAACAAGATAAGTCTTTCTGACTCTAGCCCCAGCTCTCTATCCACTATATCTCCTAGCTGCTCATATTTCTGCATATTTTCATATATCCTCATGTATGTTGACTATCCCATTAGAATAGAAGCACCTCAAGGAATGTTTCAGTTTTCTCTTTGTATCCCCAATATCTAGAATATTGCCTGATTCATTGTAGGTGATTAATAAATGCTTGTTGATTCAATCAGTGATCACCTACTATGTGCAAGGCATTATTCTAAGCCTAAGGAAACAAGGACTTTTGTCTACGATCAGACTGAATGTGGCGGTTCATGGTCAAATCTTCTAATATATGGTCTAATAGACCTTTTCATACTACTCACCTTGTGGTAAGTTTCTGGTTTGTAGAAAAGGGTTACTTATTTTGACAACTATTTCTAAATATGGAATAATATTTATTTGTAATCCTGGCCCTGTGCTTTAGCAATTTCAAACCATATTTAATTCATACCTTGCAGTATTTTCATTATTTCATCCTGCTAGAAAATCGATTCTTTCCACAAAATAGGCATGAATAGAAACATTGGCCACTGGATTTATCGAGTGCAGGATGGCCTAATTTGACTGGAAGGTGTTGATCTGGTGGGCCAGGGTCAAGTTCCCAATTCTTTGGGAAATGTTGGTCCCTAGATAATGGTATTCTGGGCTCTGATCACTATTTTTCTCCTGTTTTCTAGCTCACATTCTTGCTACATATGAATTTTTCTATAAACAAAACTTCACAAAGTGGTCTTCTTCACTCTGAGCCAGTCAGAATTTACAGGAGCTTACCAGTTATAGTGTTTACCCACTGCTTACATGACTGGCATGATTTCCTGGCTCATGAGAGGGAATGGCATTTTTAAAGGTTCATGTTTGCTTTTGGCAAAAGAATATTCTTAATCTTTTCCAAACTAAAACAGCCTCACATCCTGTCTGTCTCTTTATCTCTCCCTTACTTTCTCCCTGTCTCTCTCTTTTCACTGATTCTCCTCTCTCTGCCTTTGTCTGTCTGTCTCAGTTTCTGTCTTTGTTTCTTCTCCTCTCCTCTCTTTCTTTTTTCTCTGTTTCTGTCTCTGCCCTCTGTAGTCTCTCTCTGTCTCTATCTTTTTCTCCTCTCTCTCTTGATCTGAAATGAATCTTCCCTTTCCTTTGATGGTGACTAATCCCATTCATTTCATCTTTATCTCAAATATTTTCAGTCTTATCCAACAAAGCAAGGACCAATGGAGTTGTGGGCACAGTAGCATGGCATCTCCATTTCTCATCACCCTTGCCAGTCTTCACTGTCTCTTAAAGGAATTTTTCTTCAGGGAAGAGGATCTGACATTTTCCTTTCACCCCCATAGCCCAAGACTAAAAGGAAAGACAGCTCAAGAAGGATGGGAGGCTCTCTTAAATGTGAGATTCTGATGATAAAATCACAAATAGCCTTTTCATCCTCTGTGGGCACAGAATTTTTTTTTCCAAGTAAATGAATCATTTGTGGCTCCCCCCCCCCCTTGTTGCTGATGTGGCTACATCAGCACCTGAGCTCCAGAGATGCCTCAGATGAGGAAAGAGGCAAGGCAGGGAGCTGTCCCCAGGTAGAGTGCTGATAGGGGCAGCTTCTGAATTCAGACATTTTGCTCCATTTGATACCTCGCCTACACTTGACCCTTTTTAGTTTTTTTCCCTTTCAATGAGACAACCCAAGAGACTGCTGGGAAGGCAAACAATTTTCTTGACTGACCAATAACAGCAACAAAAATTATACTCAATAAATGCTGAATGAATGGAAAGGTTGCTTTGAAAGAACATCAGAAGTTGAGGTAAAGTCATTGATATGCCACACCAAGCCTTTTTAGTGTCCAGCTGTATAAGACTGAGGCAACAAAGGCAAGGCAGACTTTGTTAAAGCTTTAGAGAAGATATAAGGAGGGCAACTGGTACCCTAGTCTGATTTCTGACACCTCTGTTCTTTAAGAAATAGCTGGAGAGGATGGAAAGAGCTGGAAGCAACAGCCTAGCACTCACCTGGAGCATAGAAAAGCCTCAAAGAGCTCTCACCTGATTTGCCTGGATCCTGACTATTGCAGCCCACCCTAATGATAGCCCAATTCCTTTAGTACCCTGGACCACCTGCTGTCTTGTTCACCCTAACAGGTCCTGGACTTCTTGCCTTTAATCCTCCCCAGTGACAAAACAACTCCCAGTACCCCTCCCCGGTTTGATTGTTAGCCCGGTGCTTGTCTTGTTTCCATTTCCAGTCTCCCTACTCTGGACATCAGCCTGGTGATCAGGTGCTTCTTCATTATCTTCCCTCCTAGTTCTGCCATTCAAGTCTGGCTCCCTACGCAGTGTCTCCTAGAAACTAGCAAGGCCATCATCTCTTAATTCTCTTCCCTGGGCAGCACGCAAGTATTTACTCCTGCCTAGATGATGCTAGTTTATTGGACATGATTACAGGGAAGTCTTATCTAGAGGTCAACTGAAGAGAAGAATTGGGGAAAAGCCCTCAGTCACAAACATAATCCACAATAGAGATACTTTAAAAACGGATCACCTCTCCAGTAGCCCAAGGCTCAGAGCACAATGTGAGTAACAATTGAGTCCTGGGAAGTTGGAAAGACTGAGAGGGATAGTGATGTCAGTTTGACCATTCTTCTTCATGCCATTCCTCTTTGGAAGGGTTCAGGTCCCTAGACTACATTACTGCCCTTTGGAAAACTCCAAAAGAATTTATCTTAAAAATAAAATAAAGGGCCAGTTATAGATAGATGTGTGCGTGTAATCTCAAAGGGAGCTGAGAAATAAGGGGACACCAATGCAAGCTGTAGGGGTCCTGCAGTTCTTTTATTCATCAGAGTAGGTTAGGTGGCAACATCTATTTGTTACCTTTGTTTAGCTTCAGAATGGGAGCCACTGAGAACTAATCCTTCAAGTCTTTGCCTTCATCATCTCTTGGGAAGGTGGAGTGGGGAGGTTGATATGTTCATCTGGGATGTCAATGATGCATCCTTTGATATCATTATGCTTGGGCTTTTTCTCACCCCTTACATTAGATGTGGTCTAGATGGATTACATTGTCAAAGGTGATGCAATGAGGCATATGGAAAAGAGAAAAGAGAAAGGGAGGGGCAAAGCATATGGGAGTCAAAGCAGAAAGATCTGACTGGTAGAGACAAATGTAAGCTCACACAAAGGCTAACAGGTAAATAATAACCAGCTGCTCTGGAAGGAACAGGGAATTTAGGCTAGACCTCAGCATCCCCTGGTGGTATATGCACATTACACAGCAAGCAGAAGATGGTATTAATCCCGTCTGCATATATGAATATCCTGCAAAAGGTATTTTCCTAATAACAATTGCACAATCCCTTGGCATGATATCAAGGTACCTAGACATTTCTGCTTAGATTTGATGAAAGATTATACATGTCCATCCCCTGGATGTATTTTGTTGAACCTTTTTTTTTTTGAGGATTATCTTGAGTCAAATGTCATGGGCTATTCAAATCCATCTTAAATTCAATATTTATTATGTACCTATTGTATATGTTAGCCCTAAATTGTATACTGGAGAATGTTACAGTTTTAGAGCTTTAGAGCTAGGAGGGTTGTTGAGGGTACCTAGTCCAACCTCTCCATTTACAGATGAGGAAACTAAGGGAAGGAGAACAACCCAGGAAAGAGGATACAAAAGATTGGAAACATAGGATCTGGCCTCAGGCACTTACTAGCAGTGTGACTGAGCAAGTCACTTATCACTATTTGCCTCAGTTTCCTCATTTGTAAAATGTGCTGGAGAAGGAAATGGCAAGCCCCTCCAGGATCTTTGCCAAGAAAACCCCAAATGGGGTTACAAAGAGTCTGACAGGATGAAGATGACTGAAGAATAACACTGTGCAAAGCACTGCATTTCCTACCACTTGGCTTTGAAGAGGGTGGGGATTACAAAAGAAATTCCTTAAAGATTTGTGAGGTTTCCTGTGCTATTTCCATCTAAATGAGCTGTAGGATTGAACTGATGCCTAGAAGGAGGTTAGGTATGATTCTCAAAAGGCTTAACATTCTGCAGGAGTACAAGGGGTGGGCTTGTGGCAAGCTTCCTTTTGTTTCAATTATAACTGGAATATTAAGTGGCAGAGGAAAAAGCAGTGAGTTACCTTCTTATTCCAGGAAGAAAGCAAACAACCTTCATTAAATAAAGGGAGCTTAATCACCAGTCAAGGGGAGAGTAACCTCTAACAAAGAGCCCATGGAAACATGCAAACAGTCAACTTCAGATCAATGTTCTTTAAGTCACACCCAACAACAGCCACGGGTATTAATAGCCTTTTGGAAAAGACTGGATTCTTTCCAAATAACTGATGGGCAAAGAGATAATACTGATGACCCAATTGAGAGAGGAGAAAGTTGTAGACAATTGCCTTAAGTAATGAGAAAATAGAATAGATGGGATAGACTGACTGCTGAATTGTGCAACATTTATAAAGAAAAGTTAAGGTCCTTCAGATAGAGTGGGTTAAGCAAATCTTTTGTGCATGCTGTCTTAGCAGAATTAGAATGTCCTCATCTTTGAAATGACAGAAGGAGTGGTGGGGAGAGGAAGAGAACAACACAGTATAGCACTGAGTTTACTCTTATTCAGATTTCTTAGACCACTGCTTGAGGAATCTGCTTGGGATCTAGGAATAAGTGCCCCATTCCCCAGTTCTGGAAGCAAATTTTACAGATGCAGAAACAGAATTTAAAATCATAAATCATTTCTTAATTATTTTTAGTAAAAGCTCTTCTTTATGGACAAGCATAAGCTCAACAAATAGCAAACTTCCATGGCCTGTTTATCATCCTACAACTCAATAAGCATACTAATAAGGGTTTACCATTTGCTAGGCACTGTGCCCATGGCTAACTAGATCTTTGATCCTATGATTTCGTGCTGGAAAGGAACTTCAATGTCTAATCATGGTGTCATCAAACTAGAGCTGGAAGGAACCTCTGATGCCTGTCTGTTCAATCGCCTCATTTTTCAGGTGAGGAAACTGAGGCCCAAAGAGTGATGTCATTTTTTTAAAGTCACACAGGTAGGAAGTGGCCAATGGAACAGTGTAATCCCAAGTTCTCCTGTTGACTACTTGTTTGACTGCTTCTCAGTCTCCTCAGGGACCTGACTCACAACCTTAGTGTGTCATCTTCCACTTCTCACTCATGTTCATCCCACATATTCAATTTGTTACCAAGTCTTGCTTCTCCCATCAATATCTCTCATGCATGTTCCCTTCTCTCCATGCACACAGCCACTACCCTGGAGCAGACCCTCATCATCTCACACCTGGATAACTGTTGCAGTTTTCTTATTGGTCTCCCAGTCCCAAATCTCCCCTCACTTCAGACTACCTTGCCCTCAGCCACCAAAGTGATCTTCCTAAATTTAGGTTTGACCTTGTCACTGTCCCCCTATTAAAACTCCAGTTACTTCCTTTACCACCACGATCAAATATAGCATGCTCTGACTGGCTTTTATAGTCTTGGCATTTTCCTGCCTTGTCAATCTATTTATAATTTACTCCCTTTCTTTACCCCACAATTGAAGTACCCGGTCTCATACTCCTCACAATGATCCTCCATCTCCTGGGTGGCTTTCATTGGCTATTTTCCATTTTTGAAATACTCTCCCTCCTCGCCCCTGCTTCTTCCTGGTATCCCTGGCTTCCTTAAAGTCCTAGTTAAAACCTCACCTTCTACAGGAAGGTTTTCCAAGTCCTTCTTAATTCTAGTATCTTCTCTCTTTTAATTATATGCTAGTTTTCCTCTATGTAACTCATGTGTATGTATATGTTTGCTTATTGTTTCTTCTATTAGATTGTAAACTCCTTGAGGAGAGGTACTGTCTTCTGCTTCTTTTTTGTATCCCCAGTACTTAACACATTGCCTGGCACATAGTAGGTGTTTAATAAATGTTTATTTTCTGACTGATCTTTTATCATAGAAAAGAATATCCAACTTTATGGAAAGGTAGATTTAGAGCTGAATGGAAGAGAAATGAGAAGTTGTCTAGACCAACTCCCTCTGAGGTGGGTTGGGGATACCTCATTTGTGGATATCAAGGCTCAAAAAGTTTCAGTTACTTGTCCAAGGTCACACAGATTGCCTGGGTTCAACCTCAGGACTTGTGACTTCAAGATCAGTGGGCTTTCTGTTGTTCCAAATTGTCTCCCTCTTTATTAAGTTTTTAGAGACCTTTGGCTTTTAATTATTGTGCAGTCCTTGAAGGTGCTATTTGGATCCATGCAGCTACACTACCAAGAACTCTCTCACTCAATCATAGCATACCAAGGCAGGAGGAATTATGGGAAAGTATGGATCAGTATCACTCAGTGGTCACTGATCAATAATCCTGTTAAGAGAAAACTGCAAACACATGCAGAATTTTTTTTTCTTTCAAGTTTAGATAGCTTCCTTTTAAGCAATATGTCCATTTTGATTAGTTGGGATGAAGGGAATTTTACTCAGTGGTTTGGGGCAAGTTAAGGCACCTGGTGAAAAAACAAATCCTGCAAAAAAGAAACCAAAAGCAGAATTTGGCCAATGAAACTGATGCTAGAAGTAAAGAATATCTAAACTCAGGAATGCTACCTCCCTCCCAGTGTTCAAGACCTTAACACACAACCATTTTTTTAGTGTTTAAGATAAAATTTATTAATATCTTTTGTTTTTCTATCAAAATATTTTCTGGATATATATCTCTTTTTCCTTGCCCCCACTATTCTCCCAATCCAAATCTGAATGTTGAATATTTAACAATAAAACTAATTAAGCAAAATCAATAAAAAAAATAGAGATTATCTTTGATATTGCAAATAATATTCTGCCTCTGAAGACCCCTACTGCCCAGAGAAGGGAGGTAAGTCTCATCTGTTTTCCAGGATTATCATTAGTTATTCTGGGCACTCAGCATTTGACTCCACTTTAGAATTCTTTTGATTTATATTATTACAGTCATTGTGCATATTTCTTTCCTGGTTCTGCTTACTTCATTGTGCATCAGTTCATATAAATCTCAATACTCTGAATTCCGTACATTCATCATTTCTCATTATACCATATTTCTTTGTATTCACAGGCAAGTTTCTATTTGGGGAATAGACTCTCTCATCTATTACCCAATCAACAGATACCTACTTTGTTTCTAATTCTTTATCTCCACAAAAATATCTTACTGACTTTTATTAAATGTTAATTTTCCTTTGTAAAGCTTATAAGCAGAATCTACCCTAATAGTATCTCAGGGGTCCGATAATAAAACTAGTCAAGAGACATAAAAATTTCAGATCTCACCTCCTCTCCAACCCCCAAATCTGAGACATTCTTAGCATTCCTGAAGATCAGTAAAATCTCACCAAACTAGACTCACTTGTGGGAGGGAGCAGGATCACATCAGGGTCTGAGCATCCTCAAGCTAAGGAAGGACGAGGACTGGCGGGGCACAGGCAGAACCCAATGTGTGAGTTAGAATGATGGGACATATATGTGTAAGGGGCTGCCCCTTTCTCAAGGAAATAGTCTGCTTGCTGGAAGGGGCATACTAAGAACATTTGTGTTAGAAAAACAGATAAAATCCAGTTGTGAAAAGTCTTTCATATAAAATGAGGATAAGAGACACAGACTAGGCTGAGGACTGCATGGATGTACTGACAGGACTGGCCTCTTTGAAGGCATTCTTGCCTAAGATTGCTAGCTGCAGGGTAGTGTGGCCCATAGCTCATTTACATAGACAGTTATTCCTTTATTTAAATTTGCATTATGCAAATTGCAAATTTGACTTTATGTAAAGAATTCTGAAAGAAATCTGCATCTCTAAAACTCCACCTGCATCACCTTTACTTTACTTTTACTTTCTCTGCTCCTGCCCCTTGGCTCAGAGTTCTATGGCCTCCCACCTCCTCCTAAAACAAAAACAAACCCTAAATCTCATACACACACACACACACACACACACACACACACACACACACACACAGAAAGCAGAAGAACCCCACTGCCATGGTCAGTCTGAGCTGAGAACTTTGCTTGCTCTCCTCACCCACCCATGGGTCCGTCTTCCCTCTGTCTGTGCTTAGGTACCAGGCATCTGTCCTGGCATGTGCCACAATGTCTGTGTCTGTGTCTGTGTCTGACCTCCACACATCTGCCTCCCCCAGCCGCCATGTTCTTCTTCTTAGTTCCAACCAGGCCCTCATGGATCTGTTCCTGGTCCCTTGGTATTCCTTGCTTCTCTTTGCCTGGCCCCCATGTGGCTTTGAGCCATGTACTGGCTGCCTTTTTCCAATGGGCCCCCTTCTTGCCTCCCTCTCAGGTCCACAGAGAAAGTCACATTATTTAAAATTTGCATTATGTAGAGTTCTGTTGAACAGTCCCCTTATGCAAAGTGAGAACTGTCTATAACTATTTTTAGAGTTCCAAAATGTATAACCAGGGGGCAGCTAGGTGGCTGGGTGGATAGAGTGCCAGGCCTCAGGAGGGGAGGTCCTGGGTTCAAACCTGTCCTCAGGCACTCCCTAGTTGTGTGATCCTGGGTAAGTCAGTTAATTACCATTGCCTAGTCCTTAAAGCTCTTCTAACTTAAGAGACAATACATAGTATTGATTCTAAGATGGAAGATAAAGGTTTAAAAATAAGAAAAAAGGAATAACTGAACAAAAATAGTATAAATCAAACAATTATTTGAGGACTATGGGGGAAATACATATAGACAACTAGGTTCATACTGGACAGAAAAATGAGGTTTCTTTCATTTTACCTTATAAGGTAGAAATGAATCATTCTCCAATAGGAGACTCTGATTTAAGACATTAGCAGGAGTTAAGATTTAATGGTTATAAAGTCACTCAAGAAGAAAAGCTTTGAGAGAAAGAAAGAAAGAAAGAAAGAAAGAAAGAAAGAAAGAAAGAAAGAAAGAAAGAAAGAAAGAAAGAAAGAAAGAAAGAAAGAAAGAAAGAAAGAAAGAAAGAAAGAAAGAAAGAAAGAGAGAAAGAAAGAGAGAAAGAAAGAAGAACAAAGGAAGAGAGAGAGTGGCTTTAGAGCTCTGATGAATGAGTGATAAATCTTGAGGCTAAAGGACTGAAGATTAAACATGCCACCCACTTCCTGTGAAAGGGCTCATGGCCTTAAGATGCAAAATGAGACAGACTTTTTTGGGCGTGGTCAAAGAAATAATTTATTTTGCTTAACTATGCATATTGGCTTTTTTGCTACAAGGGTGTTTTGTATGTTTTATTGTTCAACTGGGAATTGTCAGTGGGAAGGAAAGAAAATAATTTTTTCTTGTAAAAATAAATAAAACAATTTGAAGGGTTAATGTTGTCATGACTAATTTTGTGTAAATGGCAGACATATCAATGTGGAGTTAAGAGGTACAATAGCAGGTAGTGGGAGTATATCCATATACCAGGGTTACTGTGAGGAGAGAGAAGGCAGGGAAGAGAGAGATGGAAGGGAAGAGAAAGAGGAGAAAAAGACAAAGAAGAAAAAGAGAGCGGGGAGAAAGAAGAGAAAAAAAAGAAAGAGGGGAAAGGAAAGGGGGGGGAAAGGAAGAGAGAAAATAGAAGACAGAGAGAAAGCAAGAGAGAGGGAGTTGTAAGCACAGTGTGTGGTGAGTGAGGGGTGGACCATTTCTGGGAACTCCAGACCTACCAGATTGGGGGTAAGGTGCTTTGAGTTAGCTGCCCAGGGGAAAAGAACATGTCATGTCCCAACTACATCAGCACCAGATCCCAGAAACAGATAAAAAATTTAGTTTGTAAGGATTAGAAGTCAAGAAATAGGTAGTTAGCAGGGAAGGGGTCTAGGTGTCAGAGAACTATGACCAAAGGCAGGAGGTTCATTGATTTAGAGAAGGAAAAATTAGAAAGTGCCTAATTACTATATTTGAGAATTCGAGGGGCTATCAGAAGAGAAATTTAACTTGCAGAACCAAGAGAAATGGACAGAAGGTATAGAAAGGCAGAATTAGCTTCAACAAGAGGAAAAAAGTCTAAATAAAAACTGATATGAACAGCAGTGGGTTGCTTTTTTTTTTTTAATATTTTATTTGATCATTTCCAAGCATTATTCATTAAAGACATAGCTCATTTTCTTTTCCTCCCCCCACCCCCATAGCCGATGCGTAAATCCACTGGGCATTACATGTTTTCTTGATTTGAACCCATTGCTATGTTGATAATATTTGCATTAGTGTGTTCATTTAGAGTCTCTCCTCTGTTATGTCCCCTCAACTGCTATATTCAGGCAGTTGCTTTTCCTCGGCATTTCTACTCCCACAGTTTATCCTCTGCTTATGAATAGTGTTTTTTTTTCTCCTAGATCCCTGCAAATTGTTCAGGGACATTACACCACCACTAATGGAGAAGTCCATTACGTTTGATTATACCACAGTGTATTAGTCTCTGTGTACAATGTTCTCCTGGTTCTGCTCCTCTCGCTCTGCATCACTTCCTGGAGGTTGTTCCAGTCTCCATGGAACTCCTCCACTTTATTATTCCTTTTAGTACAATAGTATTCCATCACCAACATATACAACAATTTGCTCAGCCATTCCCCAATTGATGGGCATCCCCTCGTTTTCCAGTTTTTGGCCACCACAAAGAGCGCAGCTATGAATATTTTTGTACAAGTCTTTTTGTCCATTATCTCTTTGGGGTACAGACCCAGCAGTGCTATGGCTGGGTCAAAGGGTAGATATTCTTTTGTTGCCCTTTGGGCATAGTTCCAAATTGCCCTCCAGAATGGTTGGATCAGTTCACAACTCCACCAGCAATGAATTAATGTCCCTACTTTGCCACATCCCCTCCAGCATTCATTACTTTCCTTTGCTGTTATGTTAGCCAATCTGCTAGGTGTGAGGTGATACCTCAGAGTTGTTTTGATTTGCATCTCTCTGATTATAAGAGATTTAGAACACTTCTTCATGTGCTTATTAAGTTTTGATTTCTTTATCTGAGAACTGCTTATCCATGTCCCTTGCCCATTTATCAATTGGAGAATGGCTTGATTTTTGGTACAGTTGATTTAGCTCTTTATAAATTTGAGTAATTAAACCTTTGTCAGAGGTTTCTATGAAGATTTTTTCCCAGTTTGTTGTTTCCCTTCTGATTTTAGTTACATTGGTTTTGTTTGTGCAAAAGCTTTTTAATTTGATGTAGTCAAAATTATTTATTTTACATTTTGTGATTCTTTCTATGTCTTGCTTGGTTTTAAAGTCTTTCCCTTCCCAAAGGTCTGACATGTATACTATTCTGTGTTTGCCTAATTTACTTGTAGTTTCTTTCTTTATGTTCAAGTCATTCACCCATTTTGAATTTATCTTGGTGTAGGGTGTGAGGTGTTGATCTATTCCTAGTCTCTCCCCACACTGTCTTCCAATTTTCCCAGCAGTTTTTATCGAATAGTGGATTTTTGTCCCAAAAGCTGGGATCTTTGGGTTTATCGTATATTGTCTTGCTGAGATCGCTTGCCCCCAGTCTATTCCACTGATCTTCCTTTCTGTTTCTTAGCCAGTACCAAATTGTTTTGATGACTGCTGCTTTGTAATATAGTTTAAGGTCAGGGACTGCAAGGCCCCCATCATATGTGGTTTTTTTTTTCATTATTTCCCTGGATATCCTTGATCTTTTGTTGTTCCAAATGAATTTTGTTATGGTTTTTTTCTAAATCAGTGAAGGAGTATTTTGGTAGTTCAATGGGTATGACACTAACTAGATAAATAAGTTTGGGTAGGATGGTCATTTTTATTATATTGGCTCGTCCTATCCATGAGCAGTTAATGTTTTTCCAATTGCTCAAGTCTAGTTTTAGTTGTGTGGAGAGTGTTTTGTAGTTGTGTTCATATAGTTCCTGTGTTTGTCTCTGGAGGTAGATTCCTAGGTATTTTATTTTGTCTAAGGTGATTTTGAATGGGATTTCTCTTTCTAGTTCTTGCTGCTGAGCTGTGTTGGAGATATATAGAAAAGCTGATGATTTATGTGGGTTTATTTTGTATCCTGCAACTTTGCTAAAGTTGTTGATTATTTCAATTAGCTTTTTGGTTGAATCTCTAGAATTCTTTAAGTAGACCATCATGTCATCTGCAAAGAGTGATACCTTGGTCTCCTCCTTGCCTATTTTGATGCCTTCAATTTCTTTTTCTTCTCTAATTGCTACTGCTAGTGTTTCTAGTACAATGTCTAATAGTAGAGGTGATAATGGGCATCCATGTTTCACTCCTGATATTATTGGGAATGCATCTAGTTTATCCCCATTGCAGATGATATTAGCTGATGGTTTTAGATATATACTGTTTATTATTTTTAGGAATGACCCTTCTATTCCTATGCGTTCTAGTGTTTTTAATAGGAATGGGTGTTGTATTTTATCAAATGCTTTTTCTGCATCTATTGAGATAATCATGTGGTTCTTGTTGGTTTGCTTGTTGATGTGGTCAATTTTGTGGATGGTTTTCCTAATATTGAACCAGCCCTGCATCCCTGGTATAAATCCTACTTGATCATGGTGGATGATCCTTCTGATCACTTGCTGGAGTCTTTTTGCTAGTATCCTATTTAAGATTTTTGCATCTATATTCATTAGGGAGATTGGTCTATAGTTTTCTTTCTCTGTTTTTGACCTGCCTGGTTTTGGAATCAGTACCATGTTTGTGTCGTAAAAGAAGTTTGGTAGAACTCCCTCTTTGCTTATTATGTCAAATAGTTTGTATAGTATTGGGATTAACTGTTCTCTGAATGTTTGATAGAATTCACTGGTGAATCCATCAGGCCCTGGGGATTTGTTCTTAGGAAGTTCTTTGATGGCTTGTTGGATTTCATTTTCTGATATGGGATTATTTAAGAATTCTATTTCCACTTCTGTTAGTCTAGGCAGTTTGTATTTTTGTATATATTCATCCATTTCTCCTAAATTGGTGTATTTATTGCCATATAATTGGGCAAAGTAATTTCTAATGATTGCCTTAATTTCATCTTCATCGGAGGTGCTGTCCCCCTTTTCATCTTTAATGCTGTTAATTTGCTTTTCTTCCTTCCTTTTTTTAATTAGATTGACCAGTACTTTGTCTATTTTGTTTGTTTTTTCAAAGTACCAGCTTCTTGTCTTATTTATTAAATCAATAGTTCTATCACTTTCGAGTTTATTAATTTCTCCCTTAATTTTTAGGATTTCTAGTTTGGTTTTCTGCTGGGGGGTTTTAATTTGATCGCTTTCGAGTTTTTTCATTTGCTTTTCCAATTGATTGATCTCTGCTCTCCCTAGTTTGTTAATATAAGCATTCAGGGATATGAATTTACCTCTGATTACTGCTTTGGCTGCATCCCAAAAGGTTTGAAAGGATGTCTCGCCATTGTCATTTTCCTCGATGAAATTATTAATTGTTTCTATTATTTCTTCTTTAACTAAATGATTTTGGAATATCATATTGTTTAATTTCCAATTGGTTTTAGATTTGGTTTTCCATGTACCATTACTAATCATTATTTTTATTGCCTTGTGATTTGAGAAGGCTGCATTCATTATTTCTGCTTTTCTGCATTTGTGTGCTATGTTTCTGTGACATAATGTATGGTCAATTTTTGTGAATGTGCCATGTGGTGCTGAGAAGAAGGTGTATTCCTTTTTATCCCTATTTATTTTTCTCCATATGTCTATTAATTCTAATCTTTCTAAGATTTCATTCACTTCTTTTACCTCTTTCTTATTTATTTTTTGATTTGATTTATCTAAATTTGCTAATGGTTGGTTTAAGTCTCCCACTAATATGGTTTTGCTGTCTATTTCTTCCTTCAATTCTCCTAGTTTCTCCATTAGAAATTTGGGTGCTATATTATTTGGTGCATACATGTTGATTAATGATATTTCCTCATTGTCTAAAGTCCCTTTTAACAAAATATAATTACCTTCCCTGTCCCTTTTGATCAGGTCTATTTTTGCTTTGGCTTTATCAGATATCATGATTACCACGCCTGCCTTCTTTCTGTCAGTTGAGGCCTAGAAGGTCTTACTCCATCCTTTAATTCTGACCTTGTGGGTGTCTACCCGCCTCATGTGTGTTTCTTGAAGACAACATATGGTAGGGTTTTGGATTCTAATCCATTCTGCTATTCGTCTACATTTTATGGGTGAGTTCATCCCATTCACATTCAAAGTTATGATTGTCATTTGTGGACTCCCTAGCATTTTGATATCCTTCCCTAATTCTAACCTTTTCTTCTTTGGCTCTACCTTTTAGTCCAGTGATTTACTTTGAATCAGTCCCCCTTGTCCCCTCCCTTGATGTTTCCCTTTTTAGTCCCTCCCTTTTTCTTCCCTCCCCCTCCCCCCTCTCTTTCCCTCCCTTTTTGTTTTCCCTCTCCCCCTCCCCCCCCTTGGTTTTCCCTTCTCCCTATCCTTGTTGGGTAAGATAGAATTCAAGATCCCAATGGATCTGGATGTTTTTCTCTCTCAGAGTTGATTTCCCTGAGATTGAGGTTTAAGTAACCCCCCACCTCTCTTCCTCTCCTTCTTATAGGAGTTTTCTTCCCCTCCCCTTCCCATGTGAATCTTTGTGTGAGAAAGATTATTCTATTTGGTCTTTCTTTACCCCCTATTTATACATTACATTTTCCCCACATGTTAGTATACATAGATTGATATAAATGTAGTCCTTATAGAAGAGAGTTTGAATAAAAGAAGAAGATAACATTTTTCTCCTTTCCCCTTTCCTTAATATTTACCTTTTCAGGTATTCCTTGCTCTTTGTTTTTCAGTATCAAACTTTCCACAGAGCTATGGTCTTTTCTTTGCAAAACGTTGGAAATCTTCTATTTTGTTGAATGCCCATACTTTCCCTTGGAAGTATATAGTCCGTTTTGCTGGGTAGCTGATTCTTGTTTGAAGACCCAGCTCTCTTGCCTTTCTGAAGATCATGTCCATGCCTTATGATCATTCAGAGTAGAACTTGCAAGGTCTTGTGTGACCCGGATTGGCATTCCTTTATATCTAAATTGTCTTTTTCTGGCTTCCTGTAGGATTTTTTCTTTTGTTTGAGAGCTTTGGAATTTGGCAATTACATTCCTGGGAGTTGTCTTTTGGGGGTTTAGTGTATAAGGTGTTCTGTGAGCTCTGTCAGTGGCTGTATTACCCCCTTGTTCTAGAATCTCTGGGCAATTTTCTTTGATTATATCTTGTATCACAATGTCGAGTTTGGTGTTTATTTTTGGCTTTTCTGGAAGTCCAATTATTCTTAAATTATCTCTTCTCCCTCAATTTTCCAGATCTGTCACCTTGTCGGTGAGATATTTTATGTTCTCTTCTAATTTCTTGGTATTTTGGCTTTGCTTTATTAATTCTTGCTCTTTTACACGATCGTTGTCTTCCAGTTGCCTGATTCTGGCCTTTAAAGCCTGGTTTTCCTTTTCAGTTTGGTCACACCGGTTTTGTAGATGCGTGAATTTTTTTTGCATTATTTTCCACTTTTCCTCCCAGAAGGCTTCCATCTTTTTGGTCATTTCTGATTCAAATTCTTCATGGGTTTGTGGAGAGTTTCCATTTCCTTTGGAAGGTTTTGGCGCATTTTCTTGTGTTTCGTCTTCTATCTCCTCTATATTTTGTATTTTGGCTCCATAGAATGTGTCCAAAGTCGCCCCTTTCTTCTTATTTTTCTTGGGATTTGGGGGCTTCTGTGCTTCTGTGGAGTTTGCCATCTCTGAATGGGGAGGATTAGCTTTTCTTATCTCTGTCTGGTGTTTAGAGGCTTTAGTCCTGGGTAGATTGTCCATTCTATGAGCTTTCCCTGAGTTGAACTGAGTATGCCTTAAGGCAGTGACTTTCACTGGAACTGGAATGGAAGGATCCGGCCAGGGTTTTACATTCGCCCCCGGCTCTCTCTGTTTCCCTGCTGTTTGGGTGCTCCCTCCACTGGGTCGGGTTGCTTTCTGGAAGTTGCCTTTAGAATAGCTGGCCCTGAGGCTGTCTTGCTGCCCTGAGGGTTACTGTTGTTTCAGACGACCCTGCTCTCTGAGGGGGGAGGGGCTGCGGCTTCCCGGAGCCTTGGACTCTGCACTCCTACCCCTTAGGTCCGAGTGTTCTCAGGTTCTGGGTTTTGAGGGAAGCCGTACCTTTTGATCCAGGTCCAGGTCCGGGAGGAGGATTCCCAGGGTCTATGCTGTTGATTGTTTTGAATTTCGGTGCCCTAGGAGCCTATAGTTTGAGATCGGTTGGGAAGGGTTTCCGGAGATCTGAACTTTAGCTTTCTCTAAGCTGCCATCTTGACCTGAAGTCAGGTTGCTTTTTTTTTTTTTTAAACCTTCCATCTTAAAATCAACACAGTGTATTGGTTCCAAGGCAGAAGAGTGGTAAGAGCTAAGCAATGGGGGTTAAATGACTTGCCCAGGGTCACACAGCTAGGATGGATCTGAAGCTATATTTGAACCCAGGACTTCCCATCTCCAAGCCTGGCTCTCAATCCATGGAGCCACCTAGCTACCTCCTGAGTTCCCTTTTAATAGAGACATTCATGTAGAGGTCAGATAACCACCTGTTAGAGGTGTTATTGAGAAGATTCCTGTTATGACACAGTTTGAACAAGATTCCAAATAATCCTAACATTTTATAGATTATAGATATATAGATCTATATGAGATCAAATAATCTTAGAAACAAAAAAGATTCTTAAAGACCATCTAGTATAACCCTTTCAATTTGTAAATAAACTGAGGTCCAAAGAAAGGATGCATTTTTCATAGAGCTTATTAGTGGCATATCTAAGATTTAAGACAAGTTCCCAAGTGATCTAGCTTTTTCTCCATCATATCATGCTCCCCTTTAGAATTAAATTGAAATATCAAAAATCTTTCCCAGGCCAAAGTTGCTTGTTCTGAGAGTTATAAAATTATATAATCTTAGGGTTGTAAGTAGTCTAACTTGCAAAGCACCTCATACCTCATGCATATTAAGTCCCTATAAGTGCTTATTGGTTTGTGGTGAGTACTTATTATGGCTTTGGATGGTACCTAGTATAATCCTTATGCAAATCCCAGATCCTGTCCTTTTATACTTGGGTAAAACCTGTTAGTGTAGCTGGTGCTCAATTCATGGTTCTAAATGGAGAGTGATAACTAAACGGGAAGGGAGAATTCTATATTTACAAGTATGTTCATATGTTGTCGGGGGCAGTGACAAGACAATTAATGTTATAAGTAGGACCTGACAGTCAGTTTGAATTGTTACAAAGGCTGAATTATCAAAAAATAAAATTTTTAAGAAGCAATTTTATTACTTTGAAGTAATGAGATTAGGCTAACAAAAATTGTACTTTAAAGTTCCTTGGTTGAAGTGTTTTGATAAAGAAATGACAATTATATATTCATTTTCGATCAACTCTATGTGTATGGGTAGAGGTGGTGATAAGCCTCTACATGAGATATATACTACTCAGGACCAGAAGAATGTTTGGGGAATTTGTCAAATACCCAGAACCTCCTCACTCAGGCTGTGCACCTGATTATCTTTCCCACCTTAAAATTGTCTCTTTCTGGGGCTGTTGATATTCTCCTATTAGTCTAAGCATTGTGTCTATGTGATTCTGGGCATCCATCTCATTGGCTCCTCTTCTTCATTCCATATCTACTTCTTTTTTTTCTTTCTTCCTCCCTCCCTCTATCTCTCTCTGTTTCTCTCTCTGTGTCTGTGTCTCTCTTTTTTCTCTTTCTCTCTGTGTCTCTGTCTCTCTTTTCCTCCTTCCCACTCTCCTTCCCTTTCTTCTTTTCCTTCCTTCCTTCCTTCCTTCCTTCCTTCCTTCCTTCCTTCCTTCCTTCCTTCCTTCCTTCCTTCAAATCAATTTTAAGACAAAAATGGGGCAAGGGCTAGGAAATAGACTTGTCCAGGATCATAAAAACTAAGTATCTGAGACCAGATTTGAACGAAGTCCTCTTGACTCCAGCCTTGACCCTCTATCCACTATGCTACTTAGCACATCTACCACTTTTCATTTCAGAAACAAACCAAAGCAGGTTATTATCAGAATATTCAACATAGTTATTTCCAGACTGTAAATCCTACAGCTCCCTGAATCAAATCCCCAAGGTGTAGGTAGGACAAAACCCCAGAAGTTCAGTTCCTTGTTGCTCCCATTCAGGAGCAAGCAAGGCTTCCATAGATCAGCTAAGGTAGAGCAGTTTCTGGTGAAGGGATGCCAAATCCAGGAACTGTCTCCCAAAGAGGATACCTAGCATTGAGCAAGGAAAGAGGTATTTTCGACCCAAAGCAAACATGCTCTCACTTTCTGATCTGAAACTCTTCCCTCTTTTTTCAGGTGTATAAATTGAATTTCACTAGTCTTTAATAACATGTAAATGGGAACCTCATAGGATATAGCTAACTGGCTATCAAAATCAGAGACAGGAAACTATTGCAAACAGAGTAACATTTTCCCCAGCCTGTGTCAGGTCAAACTTTTGAATTTTCCCAAACTGACTTTCTCCATCAAAGACAGTCAAAAGCAAGCTCATCTTGAATGTATTGATGCCCAGTTCTCTGTATGCAAGGGGCATATGTGCTACATTTATAAGTAAATGGATACTTCTAAAACAGACTTCTATCCTAGAATTATAGAAAATCAGGAGGGACCATGGAGGTCTTCTAGTCCAATCTTCTACCTCATGCAAGATTCCCCTCTTGGATTCTTCTATAGTTTCTCATATGTAAAATAGAAATTATAATGGCACCTGCCTTACAGAGAGTTACAAGGATCAAATGAGATAATGTAGGCTAAATACTACATAAATATTAGCTCTTATCATTATCATTTTAATATCCCTAATGAGTGGTCATCCAGACTCTGTTTGAATAAGTCTGATGACAAAGAATTAGTTACTGTAATAAGGGATCATTTGAATGTAAATAATAACTAAAGATCAGGGCTGTTAATCTTCCTTCTTCTCTTGCTCCTTTCTTCCTCCCTTCACCTTCCCTTTTTCCCTCCCCTTCGCTTCTTCTATTGGTCTCTTTAAATCAACTCAGGGTGAGTTTTATGATGTCTCAAATAAAATACTCTTTCTCTTCTCTAAATTAAGTAAGGGATTTATTGGGGGAAGAAAGGAAAGATAAGAAATGGAGGGAAAGAGGGTTTAGGGATTCCCTAATACTAGAATAAATCTTAGGTTAGAGGATGGTGGAATATAGTTTAATTTGGGAAAATGAGCTGACAGGTCTGGAAATTCAGTCACTGTGTCACAACAGAGCAAATCAGAGAGAGCTGGATTTTGTCCTTCTTCTGTTCCCAAGCCAAAAGACTTCTCTCCTTTCTGTCTCCAAAAGCCAAATAGACAACAGACTTCTTTCTGTCTCCAAAGCCAAGAGAGTTCTGACTTTTCTGTCTTCAAAGCCAAAGACTTCAGACTTCAGTTGGTCTGATCCCCTTCTTCCAACAGTTTCTCCTCGTCACATTCCAAACAGAATGTTCTCCTTTGAATGACTGGTCATCAGTCCCAGCTATTGCAAGTCCTGCTGCAAACCATTCCCAATTTCTCACTTCCACACTACCTCATTTGGAAATGCTTAGAAAGCCAGTTCTCATTAGTTTAAACATTCTTCTATGTATCAATGAAGATTTTGAACCTTTGACTTCATTCCCTAGAAGTCCTTAGTGTTTCCCAAAATTCCCTATAATCTCTCCTGGGTCTCCACATTGGCAAGATCATGTTATTGGTATTTAACTGAATGTAACTCCTCCCACAGGCTTTTTTTATGAGACTGGATTGAGTTCAGGTACTTTCTTTTACTTTAGTTATTTTTAATAAAAAATTATAAAACATAATATTTAGTTATTGTATATTAATTTTAATATTTATACCTAGACAGCTTATTTAACTAATTTATGGGAGGAGAAAGGGCACCTCAGTGGCTAACTAATGCAACCCTTATAACACCAAAAGAATCTCCACTAGGACATATCCAAAATGCCACTACCCCCTCCTGTCTTCCTCCTAGGCATTTTGCTTTTAGCATATCTCTCTAACTCTTAGAGAAAGTTTTCTTGACATTAAGCTTAAATTCATCTCTTTGTAACTAACAACTCTGCCCTCTAGTCCCATTTAATTAACTTAGAGAACACTTTATCAAAATAGTAGTAAACTTGACAACTGGTAACCTTTAGCCCAGACCTCAATTCAAATTATAACAAATTTGGAATTGGTAGGAGCCAAATTAGGAAAGTTTCCTAATATAAGAATGCTCATCAAACAGGAGACAGGACCAGTTGTGTTCTCTCGCCTTCAAGGATAAGAGATGAATATAGACAATTTAAGTTTGATCTCTGAAGCCATATTCTATGTCTATCTAATGTCTACAAAGTTCAGATCAGCAGACAATGTGGTGGGCTTTTATGGAAGACTGGAATACACTTCTCTAGAATCTAATAAATTATTAATTTATCAATAAACAAATTCTAGTGCATGAATATAATAAAATATCACTGTGCCATAAGAAATGACAAGCATGACAAATACAGGAATAGCTACA
Source organism: Monodelphis domestica (assembly GCF_027887165.1). Taxonomy (NCBI): domain Eukaryota; kingdom Metazoa; phylum Chordata; class Mammalia; order Didelphimorphia; family Didelphidae; genus Monodelphis; species Monodelphis domestica. The sequence goes on along the minus strand of NC_077230.1, from coordinate 266,652,443 downwards.
AATTCAAGTGAGAAAATTAGGAAAACAATAGCCATAATGATTACAAAAAAGTAAATGGAAAGAATAACACCACAAAAGAATTGAAACTCAATATTGATAAATTACAAAGAGTAAGCTTGTCCCAAAAGAAAAGGTAAGAGAAGATGTCTCCTCCACTCCTCAAAGATGTGGGTCCATGGGCATGGAACACTACATGTAATTCAGGTTTTTTTCAATATATTGATTAGTTTTGCTAATTTTTTCCCCTCTTCAAAAAAATTTTTTTTGTGGGGAAGAAGATAGATATGAGGGGAAATGTGGGCAATGTGAAACCAAAATATTCCAATAAAATTCTATTTTAAAACATATACTTTATCATTCCGGTATTCTTGAAGGCAAATTGCAGGGTACTGAATAAAGTTTTGGACTTAGGGTCAAGATTATCTGAGTTCAAAATCCTACCCCTGATATTTACCTAAGATGTTCCTGACAAATCTAATCCTCTTCCATGGACCTCCTCTAAATACCTGAAGGGAAAAAATCATGTCATCTATAAACTAAGCATCCCCATTTCCTTCAGATGATCTTCATTTGATATAGCTCCAAGATCTTTTACCATCATGGTTGTCCTTCTCTGAACAAACCCTAATTCATCAACATCTCTCTTAAAACATGGCAGCCAAGATGAAATACAACACTCTCCAAGATGGAGATCATTCAATTTCCTTGATTGAGTTGATCCACTTCTATTACTGCAGCCAGTCAAAGAACATATGAGGTTTGGGGACAACTCACATGATTAACTCTTACTGAAATTGCTGTCAACAGCCTGATATGCTAGTGAAAGTCTTCTGGTTGAGTAGGATACACAATAGAACTCTGGGAGCTCAGGAGGAAAGCTCAGAGACCAGATATTCAGCTTTGGCTGACTTGACAGTGTGCACAGAAGGTTTTCAGCCTTTCATCTGGGTCAAAATGCTTAAGATGCCCAGCTAAAGGTGAGGTGCTTTAATGTTCAAAAGACAGCATTCTGACTACCTTGTATACAATAGGGCTTTACAACTTTAGTGATGGCTATCAAAAATAATCATTGCTATAAAACATAGACACTTGTAAACATTATTCTCTGAAAAAGATCGATTGTTACCATTTATAAAGATAAAGTCTGGTTTTTTTTTTTACATTAGTAAATACTGACATGATCTTTCCTTTGAAATTTGCAGCCTAATTGATTTTGATGGCTTGATGGATCAGAATGACAGTGCTGGCTGCAATGCCAACCCTAGGTAATGAGCATTTTTCAGAACCCAAAGTCCCAAGCATTACTGAAAAAACTCCAGCACGACTTTCTGGGGAAATGCTTCTAATAAATCATTCAATTTTGCCTTGAAGCCAGTGCGTGATTGGGACCAATTTAGGAGTTGATGTCTCAAATCATTTCCCAGCATACTAACATGGGAGCAATATTTACCTTGAGAATTGTTATAATTTCACCCAGCAAATTCACAATCAATTCACAACTGAACACCTGCCAGGAGTTGCTCAGATCAAAGTCATGCTGATTTTTCTTTCTAATAAACTTCCAATTTACCTTTCCAAAATCTGTCTTATAACTGACCTTCCCTAAAATCTATAGCCAGAATCAACTGGGTTTGTAATGCTGGAAAATAAATGGGAAGGAAGGAATATGAAATAAACATAGAAGCTTCAATTAACTTTAAAAAATAGCAAAATACTGAAAATAGAGTGAGTCCTTACAGATTAGAGAATAGATGCATGAAGTACAGTGATAAAAACATGATATGATACTGCTCTATCATAAGAAACGAGAAAGATGAGGAATTCAGGGAAATATGGGAAAACTCCTATGAACTGACATAGGAAGAAAAAAGCACAAGGTACACAAAGTACCAAACAAGAGATAGAGTGCATTACAGGATGGGAAATGGCTAACTGATTACATCAAATTAAAAAGGGCTTGCACAAACAAAACCAAGGTGGCCAAAATTAGGAGAGCAGAAAACTGGAGGAAAATTTTACACTAAGTTTCTCTAATAAAGACCTAATTTCTCCAGTATATAGAGAACTGAGTTAAATTCTTGAGAAGGCAAGTCATTCTCCAATAGATAAATGGCCAAAGGATATGAACAGGCAGTTTTCAGAAGAATCAAAGCTATCTATAATCATGTGGAAAAATAAATTATTATTGATAAGAGAAATTCAAATTAAAACAGCTCTGAGGCACAACCTCACACCTTCCAAATTGGTTAATACAACAGAAGAGGAAGATAATAAATGCTGGAGGGGATGTGGCAAAATTAGGAAACTAATGCAGTATTGATGGAGTTGTAAACTAATCCAACCATTCTGATAAGCTCAAAGAGCTATAAAACTGTGCATACTCTTTGACCCAGCAATACCCCTACTATATCTGTATCCCAGAGATTTTTAAAAAAAAAAACCTATATGTACAAAAATATTTATGGCAGCTCTTTATGTAGTGGCAAAGAATTGGAAATTGAGGGAATGCCCATCAATTGGCAAAGGCTGAATAAGTCATGGCATATAATTATAAGAGAGTACTATTGTGCTATAAGTAACAACAATCGGGATGCTTTAAAAAACAAAAACAAAAAAACCTGGACAGTCTTTATATGAACTGAAGCAAAGTGAAATGAGCAGAACCAGAACATTGTATAAAGTAACAGTAATCCTGTATGATGATCAGCTATAAATGATTTAGCTATTCTCAGTAAAATAAAGATCCAAGATAATTCCAAAGGATTTGTGAGGAAAAATGCTATGCACATTCAGAGAAAGAACTGATGGAGTTTGAATGCAGATAGAAGCACTTAATTTTTTCTCATGACTTATTTTTTTTTTGTTGTGTTGGACTGTTTTCTTTCACAACATGACTAAATGGAAATATGTTTTGCATGACAATATATATGTAACCTATATTAAGTCACTTGCCATTTTAATAAAGGGAGAGGAGAGGGAGAGAACTTAAAACTCAAATTTTAAAAAAAATAAATGTTAATTTTTTTTACATTTAATTGGAAAAATAAGATATTTTTAAAAAAACAATATACATGACTATAGTAACATAAATGAAAATAACATCAGAGGGCAGATAAGGAAACATACTTTCCTCTTCTTGCCAGAGAAGTACAGGTCTATAGGTACAGAATATTGCATACATGTTGAAATGAGATCCCTGCTTGACTGTGTTTCTTTGTTATGTAGGAGGATTTTGTGAAGGGGTGGGTAGATGGGTATGGCACTATGAAATATTTGTAATATGAAAAAGGTAATAATAAAACTCAACAAACAAAGGGCAGCAAAGGGCTTTAAAAGACTACCTGCCCTTTGACCCAACCATACCACTGCTGGGTTTGTATCCCAAAGAGATAATAAGTAAAAAATACTTGTACAAAAATATTCATAGCTACTCTTTGTAGTGGAAAAAATAAATTGAAAAATGAGGGGATGCCCTTCAATTGGGGAATGACTGAACAAATTGTGGTATCTGTTGGTGATGGAATATTATTGTGCTAAAAAGAATAATGAACTGGAGGAATTCCACATGAACTGGAAAGACCTTCAGGAACTGATGCAGAGCAAAAGGAATAGAACCAGGAGAACATTGTACACAGAGACTGATACACTGTGGCACAATTGAACGTAATAGACTTTTCTACTAGTATCAGTGCAATGATCCAGGACAATTCTAAGGGACTTATGAGAAAGAACACTATCCACATCAAGAGGAGGAACTGTGGGAGCAGAAATGAAGAAGAAAAACATATGACTGATCACTTGGTTTGATGGGGATATGATTGGGGATGTAGACTAAATGATCACTCTATTGCAAATATTAATAATATGGAAATAGGTCTTGATCAATGATACATGTAAAACCCAGTGGAATTGTTTGTTGGCTATAGGAGAGGGGAGGGAGGAGGGAAGGGGAGAGAACATGAATCATGTAACCATGGAAAAATATTCTAAATTAATTATCGAAAAAAAATTTTTTTTTTAAAGAAACAAGGGATAGAAACAAGGGTAGCACTGTAGATAGAGCATTAGTTTTGGAATCAGTAAGAACTAGGTTCCAATCTGGTCTCAGACAATTCCTAGATGTGCACCCCTAGACAAGTCACTTAACCCTATTTGTCTAGCCCTTTGCACTTCTGTCTTTGAATTGGCTACTAAGACCCAAAATAAGGGTTTGGGGCAGCGGGGTAGGGTGGGGTTGGGGGGAAGACATGAAAAGCAGCAAGGCAAAGTGGAAAAAATGCTAAATTTGGAGTCAGAGGACATGGGCAAAAATCCTTGCTTTGCTTCTTATTCCCTGCCTGTAAGACCTGAGGTAAATCATCAAGCCTCTTTGGGTCTTAGCTTCTTCATCTGTAAAATGAGTGGATTGGCCTGGGAGACCTCCAAAATTTGTTCCATCTCTATATCAATAAACCAATAAGTCATCCCAAAGTAGGTTATTCAATTCAGCAACAAACTTTTACTTAATGCCTACTGTGAGCAAGGGATTGTTTAATAGGTACTGAGGCTACAGAAGATGAAAGACAACACAGCTCTTCTTCTCAGCAAATTTTCAGTCTGACAGATGACAACAAACAGGACTGACTTGATCTTGAAGCAACTTTGACATTTAGAACTGATATGACACTTAGGAAATGACAAAGATGCTCATGAGGCAAAATGGATTTGAATAGGAAGTAGATATCAAAGTTTGAGAATATAAATCTAGAAACTGCAAAATGTTATAACAGTCTTGACATTTTTCTATTATAGCTTAACCCATAGCCCCTTTAGACCTAAAAATCCTAAAACTGTGCCATGTAAACTAGAACAGTTGAATTGTTTCCCCTTGTTTAATTGTGATTTTTGACTCAGTCTAATTTTTTTACATGAGAGAATATAATAGGTAAGCAAATTAATAAAATTCAAGACAGATTCTATGATGATGTCAAGGGAGAGATCTGAAATGCTCTGAAGAAAATTTGAGTAGAGCTATCAGGGGAATTGGGGAAAATTTAACTGGATATAGGTGGTTCCTAAGAGAAGAATCTGGAGAGGAAATGCATTCTAGCCATGGAGGATATACAGAAAGGAATTAGGATAGGAGAACAGTGACTAGTCTAATTTAGCTGAAACAAAGGATGAGAAGTAGAATAGTGTGAAATAAGGTTGTATAGGAAGATGGCAGACAGATTGTGGAGGGCCTTCAAAGCCCTCTGCTTAAGAGGGCGTTATATTGAAAAGAAATGGAAAGAGAGTCCTAATTAATACCAATGAGGGCAATAAGAACAGCATAGAAAGAATAGCAAGAGTCAGCCAATGGTTGATAGGAGGAATTCTTAGAAAAGAGGATCATATAAGGATCACTTACAAAAATGAGCAATATGGAATTATGTTTTGCATGATAATACATATATACCCAGATCAAATCGCCTGCCAGCATTAAGAATGGGAAGGGAAGGGGGGGAGGGAGATGTTTGATCATAAAGCTTAGGAAAACTAGTGTAAAGTTTTGTTATTACATGTAACTTAAAAAATTAAATAATAAACATTTTTTTCAAGAAAAGAGGACCAGAGATCTAGAAATAGGAGGGACCTCAGAGACCATCTGTGGACAGCTAGGTGGCACAATGAATAGAGTGCTGGGCCTAGAACCAGGAGGACTCATCTTTTTAATTAAAATCTGCCTTCGGACACTTATTAGTTGGATGACCTTGGGCATGTCACGTAACCCTGTTTGCCTCAGTTTCCTCCTCTGTAAAATGAGCTGGAGAAGGAACTGGTAAACTCAACCAGTATCTTTGCCAAGAAAATGCCTAACGGGATCACAAAGTGTTGGGCATGACTGAAAAACCACAAAACTATAACGTCTAGCCCAAAGCCTTCATTTTTCAAGGCACTGAAACTGAGAGCCATGAGGTTAAGTGAATTGCCCAAGGGCAAATAAGTAGTAAATGATCCCGGAGAGGATTTGAAGTCACATCTCTAATGCAGTGCCCCAGCGGCCTGCCCTTGACTCTATACAGATGAGTACTTTTATCCAGGACTTGGCTGGATAAGCTTAGTCAGGTCCTGGAACCTCTCAGTGCTCCCCACCCCCAGGTAGTTCTCAAGGACTAAAGGAACTAGATGAAGCCACCAAAGGAAGGCCTGGCTAACTTGACATGAAGGATCCAAACTGATCTTAACAGTCTAAAACACTGGGCCAAAGCTGGCAAATCTACAATTTTCCTCTTGAGTTTTAGAGTCAATTTTGAAAATCCATGGTGGGGAAGCATGGCTAGAAAACAGCTTAAGGCTCAGCACCATGCCTAGCCCAATGTAAGAACAGCAACAATAATAATGATAGCTAACATTTATATAGCGTCTACGACATGCCAGGCACTGTGCTAAGTGCTTTACAATGATCTCATTTAATTTAACCATCGTAGGCACTTAATGTTTATTGACCAAGGTGGAAAAAAAATGGGAAGTTTTAGTGGATTACAAAAACAACACATGCCAACAATATAACAAGGAAACCCAAAATCAATGCCACACTAGAGGATGATAGTGGCCGGAACGAGGGTGATGATTGTCATGCTGTAGGCTGCAGGGCCGCAGTGCAGGGTACCACAGAGAGCTGGCCTTGAGGTCAAGAAGGCCTAGGCTGAAGGGCCAACCCAGACACATGGCCTGGGTAAATGGCATTATCAAATCACTTAATTTCTCTATTCCCCAGTCAATGTTCTAGAATCAAATCATAGAACAACCTATCTGTATTAGTAGAGGGAATTTCCTCATGAAGAGGTTCCTCCGCCAATGAAATCCAGTTCAAAAAAGAAAGAAAAATGTGCTAGATACTGGGATATGGGGCCAAAAAGAGTAAAGATAATGATCATTTCTGTCCTCAAAGAGGACACATTCTACTGGGTAGACCACGTATGGAAAACTGTATTTTGTTTTGGCCATTACATTTTAGAAAACTCGGAGTATACAGTATTGACTCCAAGACGGAAGATAAGGATTTTTTAAAAAAATGTCTTCAGTAACATTCTTCAAGATGCTGGACAATATTGTAGAGTGAGAATTATTGGTGGGCATGGATGGCTTTCAACTCTTAGATTCTGTGTTTTTGCCAGACTGTCATTTTAATTTGATCCTGTAACCAAAAGGGAGCCATGGAGGATTCTTGTGCAGGCGAGTCCCATGGTGGTATTAGACATCAGGAAGATTATTCTGGCCATTGTATCAAGGAATGATTGGAGAGGGCAGAGTGGTGGTGGGGGTGAGAGTTCAGAGGACATTACAAGAATCCAGATGAGGAGAGATAAAGAATCGAACAAAGGTGGTAGCAAAATAAGCGGACAGTTGATAGAATTTTAGAAGGTATGTATATATGTAGACAAGGTCCAAATTATTTTCAACTCATTGAAAATACTTATGCACTAAGAATATATTTAGTGAATGGAGAGCCAGGCCTAGAGATGGGAAATCTTGGGTTCAAATCTGGTCTCAGATACTTCCTAGCTGTGTGACCCTGGGAAAGTCACTTAACTCCAATTGCCTAGCTCTTACTGCTATTCTGCCATGGAACCAATACTTAATATTGACTCTACGACAGAAGGAAAGAATTATTTTTTTAAAAGATTATATTATGGAAATACAAGAGGCATTCATGATTTCTTCTGTGTGTGTGAATTATCCTAACTGAGGAAGAACACAATTTTACATGCTTATTACTTTCCCTTTATTAAGCACCAACTGTGTCCCTGCAGGGGGAGTATAAATAAGAACAAGCTAGTCCCTGCCTTCAAGAAGCTTACAAATTATCAGAAGACACAAAAGGAAACTGAAAAGTTGGGCTTGGGAAGAAGAGTATCCCAGGCACAGGGGCATAATAGTGGATAAAGTCACAATCAAGCAGTCCAGCTGGTGAAAAATGAAAAGTTTACTGGGCTTCTGAGTCCCTTTAAATGAGAATTTTGGAAGAAGTTTTTTGTTCTTCCTTCTAGTCCTCTAATCAGAAGGGCAGAAGCAACCGAAGAACCTAATGATGGGAGTAGCCAAACTAATGAAATCTCCATCATGGGGTTCCTAGAGATGAGCTTTTCCTAAAGGGTGGGGGGGGGGGGGGGAAGAAAACATGATGAAGATGGAGCCAAAACCAAGCAGCAGAGCTGGTAGGGAAAAAATAGGAAAAGAACTGGATTAAAACCAGGAGACTGAGTCAAAGTCTCAGTCCTTTGGGTCCCTCAGAGAATCATTTGCTTTTTCTTCCAGATCTGGTTTCACTTGTCAAATTACGGGATTGTCCTAGTTCCCTACATCCCCTCCAGCTCCCACATTGTTACATTATGCCATGTACAGAGAGACTTAAATAATCAATCTGTAAATTTGCTTTTAATCAACTTAATAAATATATTCTCTTTAGTTCACCCTGAGTTATTGTTCTATCTGTTAACAAAACAAGATGCAGGAGAGATTAAGCACCTTGGCAAGAAATGTCAAGATAAAGCCTGAACTCCACCTTCCATTTCTTCACACAGAATCATTGCCAAATGAGAAATTTTTCCTTGGTGTCAAGAGAAAATGCTTCCCATCAATAAAAGGTGTCCTAAAGTGGAATTGACTACTTGAAGAGGTAGTAAATGGATTTTCCAACACTAAAAGGTCTCTAAAGCCCATCTAAATGACCATTTATTAGGAATATGATGGAAATAATTTCCGTTTAGATAAAACAACCTGAGTTCCCTTTCAAGTTCTCCTTTCTGTACATCTCTGAATCAGTCAGATAAATGAGATGATTCCCAGACTGTCCAGTAGCCTCGAATGCCCTTTGTCCCCAGTGGTGCATATCAGAATTTGTCTGCTTGTAATTGTTTGTTAAAATGCACTTACAGAGAAAGGAGAAAGAAAATGTTTATTATAAAATATATTTTGTTGTCCGTTACCTTCCTGGTTCTTCTAGATGTGAAAAAGGTTTTCTCTTTCAAAAGCTTTAGTCCTCCAGAGAAAGGACTTTTGGAATCTTCTTTCATATCAGTGTCTTTTTAGTTTTATTTTGGGGTTTTGATTATGCATCAGTTTGCTCTTAAACCAATGACTAATATGGAAGTGTTTTGCCTGACAATAAAATAAAATTTAAAAAACCTTATAGTATGCTCTGTTTACTCTCATGGTAAACCTAAAGCAAGGTGACCTCTGTGATCCCTTCTAGCTCTCAATCTATGACCATCTTCAGCCTTTGTTGTTATTATTCAGTTAGTTCAGTCCTGTCTGATTCTTTGTGGCCCCATCTAGGATTTTCTTGTTGAAGATATTGGAGTGGTTTGCCATTTCCTTATCCAGCTCATTTTGTAGATGAAGAAACTAAGGCAAATGTGGTCAATTGGCCTGCCCAAGGTCACACAGCTAGTGTCTTGGGTCCCATCTGAACTTAGACCTTCCTGACTCCAAGCCCAGGACTCTATCCCCGGCACTACCTAGCTGCCCTTTCCAGGCTCATCTATGCCAAGTCAAGGGAGGAAGGGAATCCTCAGAGATCATCCAGTATGACCTGGATGCCCCATAAACACCAGCCAGGGAGAGCCTAGAGAAGAGGAGAAACGTGAAACGGAGGCTCTAAAAATTCAGTGAGACACTCCTACAAGGAAATAACTATGGCTCTGTCCCGCTGACCCCTGACCATCGTCTGAGACAGTAACTGAACACTGAGTAAAGAACAAGGTCAGAAACATGTGAGAAAAAGATTTCCTCTTACAAAAGGAGAGGTCAAGTCAGCAAGGCATCATTTCTCCAGGGTTACGTTGGGGGAAAGGATAACATCTAAAGGGGAGGATAACTGTGGGGAGTTCAGAAGCGGCTGTTGGGTTTCTGGACCTCAGTTCCCAAATCTGAAAAACAGGGATGATGCTGGCACTCCCCAAAGAAGTAAGAGCTGTGTAGCCTGGAGAAGATGCAGGAGAATAGTGTGAGCTGTCTGCGAGGATTTAAAGCGCTGTTGTCCTGTGGAAGAGGGTTCACAGCCACTCTGCTTGGCCCCACCGGGCAGCATGAGAACCCCTTGCTCTAGGGGACTCATCGGCAGAGGCTGGGTGATCGCTTGTCCCCCGGGGGGGGGGGGGGGAGGAGCTCAGTCACACAGGGAGGAAGTGACAGGATGGAACCCAACTTCCTCATTCTAGAGAACTGAAACCCCCAGGGAGGTGGACACTGGCCTAGAGTCACACACGTCTATCTGACTCATCTCTGGAAGTAGAGATCTGGTGGCTTTCTATCCAAGAAGAGAGAATGAAGATGAGTTCTATTTCTTATCTAGAGATCCATAAAACCCCAAGAGATCTTGTGGATAAATGTCAGAGTATTAAGGTGGGGAAAAAACCTTTCATCTTTATTTTCACTCAATTTTCACTGAAATTTAGCATTTCCTGCAATGATGAATTTTTAAAATATAGATTATCCAGAGAAGGGGTCTGTAGGTTTCACCAGACTGCCAAAGGGGTCCTTAACTCAAAAAAGGTTAAGAATTTCTGTGTATAGGGAGCAGCTGGGTGGCTCAGTAGATGTAGAGCCAGACCTAGAGATAGGAGCTCAAATCTGACCTCAGATACTTCCTAACTGAATGACCCTGGGTGAATCATAACTTCCATTGATTGCCTAGCCCTAGTATTGATTCTAGGATGGAAGATAGGTTTTTACCTGTTTTTCTACTTAGTTCTTTCTACCCTTATACCTATTTTTCTCTCTACTGATCTCTCACTCTCTTCCCATCTAAGCAGCCTGGCTTATTGAGTCCCCATTGACAAGAATTACTTGATAAGATATTACTTGAAGATAAGATATGTGAAAAAGGCATAAACTTTGAACCAAAGAGAGAACTAGTAAATTTGAGCATATAAGTATCAGTTTCTTATTCCAATTTCTTTTCATTCCTTCCAGAAACACACCTGATTAATTTGAGAAAAAGCTGGGAAATCCAACCAAGAACCCCCTGTTGGCATCAAATGGATCCATGTTAGAAAACCCCTTCCTTAAGCCAGGCGGCATGTTAGCATGCTCTGGGAAGCAAACGTTCGCCCTTCCTTGGAAAGAAGTCCACTGTCTAGGTACTTCCAGAGTTGGAAGTCAGAAACACGAGGGCCCTTAAGGCACGCCACATCTCTGGGATGCAGGCTGCATGTATAAAATGGGGAGGCTGGATTCTTCCTGTCAACTTATACCGATGTTGCCCTGGGCAAGCCATGACAGCCTCCTTGGGTTATATCAGCCAGAAGGATGGCTCTAGGTCTCCCCCTTACACCTCTAAACCTATGGTGTGCTGAGCTTTCTCCCATCACTGCTGACCCCTAAAGCTTGCAATGGGCAACAACATATCCTTCCATAGGATGGGCTCCAAAAGGCTTCACAGTCTTAGTTGTGAATAGTACCACGAGTGAGTGAATCAGACAGGAAGGGAGATTAGAAGGTCTTCTATGCCCACAGATTTTAGTGTGAGCAGCGATGACAAGAAAGAAAATACAGAAGCAAGATCCATTAGTAAGCACTTGTTTTTAAAAGGCAGGAAAAGAAAGCTTTAACAGCTTGCTGAAATCATCAAGCTCTTCAACAAAGCCAGGGACTAAAATGTCATTTCCTTGTTCCTTATTTGTTTGTTTTAAAGAACTGACCCCAATGGGCAATTTATATTTCACACTCACCTGGAACCCAAGCTTAATTGTATTTAATGTTTTTAGTGAGGAACAGAAAATGCCTGCCTTCTACTTTGGGGACCACCTCTGTATGGCTGTTTGTAAATGTTTAAATAGGTAAGTCTAATGGATGTAAATTAGTATTCCTGCCTAATGCATGCCAATCATAACTCAATTTTGCTCGAACAATCCAGCAAAAGGCATTTTTTCTGCACCAATTACAAAACTCTCGATCTGATCTGAAAATGATTCACTTGAGAAATAATCGCAAAATTGGGACACCATGTTGTCTATGTAGCCTTTCCAGAACATGGCACCTAGGACTGAGCACCCTAACTAAGAGTAGTCGGCCTGGGGCAGTGTACAGCAGGATTCTACCTCTAGCTGCCAAACTTTATAATAATGGCACAAGAGTGTGAATTTAATGGAGTAAATAGCTGCAGGGAAGAAGAGGGGAGGTAACCAAAGGAAAAGGTAGTAGGCTGAAGGAGGGAAAGCAAAGAATAGTGTGTGGGAAAAGTCACAAAATCCTACAAATGTTTGGATTAGAACGAATCTTAGAGCAGAGTCCAGCCCCTCATTTTGCAAAAGAGGAAAGTGAAGTCCAAAGTAGGGAAGGGGCCCAAAGACAGGTCAAGGCAAAAACTGAACCCAGGTTTCCTGTCTCCAAATTCAGCCCTTACTTCACACTTCAAGGAAGACCGAGACGATGGTTAATGCCTCCTAGAAAAACAAGATAAACATCCCATTTAAGGCTATCATCTCCTTTATTCCAAAAATAAATATTTCACCTTTGAGTTGATATATTTCAAATCACATGAAGCCCAGAGACATAGAGTCCCTTTGGAAGTGGTGAAGCACACAGATGTAAGATCATAAGAACCAAGGTCTAAATGACAAGGATGCGTGGAAAGTTGATTCATACAGATTTATGGCACGGCAGATTTCTCCTTTCTCCCGGTGGAGCTACGTATACATCGGTTTTAGAAAGAAACACCCCTTTTTTAAGTCTGAAAGGCACATGAAGTGGACCATAAGGTGTATGGCACATTCACTGATAATACATTTCCTATTACATTCCAAGAGAACTGAGAAACTTTAATCAAGCTCAAGGCCAGAGGAGACAAGGAGCTCTTGCTTCAGGCTCAGTGTCATTAAAGTCTCTGAAATTGGAGAGCAATCTCTTTTTTTTTTTTGGCTTTTCTGCTTCCTTTTTCCTCTCCCAATCTAGTCCCTTGCAGTCCTGTGGTGGGACAGGACATGGCTCATTCAGTGGTGGTGGGGCGGGTAGCAACATAGACAAACACCACTATGAGGACCACCACCACAGCCAGCGTGGGCAGCACGACGGTGGTGATCTGCTGCCGGGCTTCCTGCATGGCTTGCTTGCGCTCCTTCTTATCTCTGGAAGTCTCCTTTTTGGGTTTCCCTTTGAGCTGCCTCATCCTTTCCAGAGGACCCCGGAAAGCTTTCCCAGAGAGGGCTGTTGAGAATGGTCTCGCTCCTTCGCTTTAGGACTTGCCGCTTTCTGGGTGAACACCTACAAGCAAGAAAAGAGGACAAGTCTTATGAGTGAAGGTGCTGGGGAAGCATCGTGCACCCCAGAAGGATGTCTATAGTGATCCCATGTGGCTGTACCTGATGGCCATGTAGTAGGGTATATTTAATTAAACTGTACCTTTCCCTTTGGCAGCGATGCCTCCCAGAGGACATTCTCCCTCATCAGACTCTCCCTGCCTCTGACCCTAACTCCTTACATTGGAGATGGCAGAATAAATCCCCAAAGACATCAGGATTAACGATGACCGTGATGCCACAGGACTCAGGGAATATGGTAGACTATAAGCATGGAAGGATGCCCATGTTGTCAGATGCGGCCATGGGGCAAACTGCTGCTCTGTGTTGCAAGGAAGGAAGTCACCAGGAAATGTCAGCATCAGAAAAAAGGACCCTATGACAAGAGTCATGTTTAAGTGTCATGCAAGAGAGAGAACTTGAAAGGGCCTTAGAGTCACCTCGTTCAACCTCCTCACCTTACAACTGAGAGCACATTTAAGGGGCTGGAATAATTTGTCCAAAGTCACAAATGACAGAGCAGGGATCTGAAGCCAGTATTCCCACTATGCCAAGTGAAGAACTTGGGTTTTATCCCAAGGTCTGATGCCAGAGGGAGGAACCAACATGGTGGCTTAGTAGCAGTGAAAGCTGTAGCCTCTCCAAGAATCCTCCCAAACCACCCTTAACATAGCACCTCAAAACAATAGCAGTCACAGAAACAAACAGAGATGGAATGAGGGGCTCTCCTGTGGAAGACAACTTGAAAGGCAGAAAAAATCAATTTTCATGGGAGAAGGGGAACCAGAAGTAAAACTGCACAAAGAGGAGTGAGGGCCATCTATCCCCACCTACTGCACCAGGCTCTGACCTTGGCATAGGCCAACTTCCTAAGGGACCCTTCCTAAGCCAACAACAGAACACTTCTGAACACTTCAACAACAGAACACAGCTAAAGTCCTAAGCCCTGGCCCCAGCCTGCAAGGAGGCCTCAAAGATCATAGCTCAGCCCTTTTAAGCCTTCAGTGAAGCCCCTAGCCCTAGGGCAAAATAGCTCAGGGTGCTCTAAGTCCACAAGTCATCAAGAGAGGAGTCAGAATTAGCAGTTTTCAAAAAATCCCATTCACAGACCAAAAAAAGGCTGGGAAAATGAGCAAACAGCAAAAGAAACACCTAACAACAGAAAATTTCTACAAAGACAAAGAAGAATAAGGCAAAGACTCAGTAGGGAACAGTGAAAGCAAAGCAACCACAGGCAAAAACTCAAAGAAAAATGGGAATTGATCTTAGGCACTGGAAGAGCTCAAAAAAAAAAAATCAAAAATCAAATAAGAAAGGTTGAAGAAATTGGGGAAAAGAAATTAAAATAATGCAAAAATAGCAGCTTAAAAAGCAAAATTGGTCAAGTGGAAAAAGAAACACAAAAATCCAATGAAGAAAAAAGTTTCTTTAAAAAGAGAATTGACTTACTAGAAAAAGATAAAAATATCAAGGTTTGATACCTACTACTTATGTATCCCAGAGGTTCCCTTTCCTTTACTCCAAAAAAGAGTTACTAATTCTTGTACTGCCTACCTCAAAAAAGGCTTTACAAATGTTAAAATAGTCCCTAAATCAATGTCATTCAACAAGCACTTTTAAGAACCCATGTGACAGCTATTGTATCACGCTCTGGATATATAAGAAACTGTCCCCACTGACAAGGAGTTCACACACACACACACACACACACACACACACACCCCTTATCTTAGAATCAATACAAAGTATCAGTTCCAAGGCAAAAGAGCAATAAAGGCTAGGAAATTGGGGTTAAGTGACTTGTCCAGGGTCACACAGCTAAGATATGTCTGAGGCTACATTTAAACCCAAGACTTCCTATCTGTAAGCCTAGCTCTATATCCACTGAACCACCTAGTTTCCCTGAGTGAGTGTGTGTGTGTGTACAGATACATACATATAGCATAAATATAAAATGAATAAATATAAATATCTACAAAGTAAACATACATAATTTAGGAGGGAGGGCATGCCAGTAGCTGAGGGGGTCAGGAAAGAGCTCATGCCAAAGATGGTGTTCAAGCGGCATCTTGAAGGAAGAGACAGCCTTTATGAGGCAGAGGTGAGGAAGGATGCATTGGGGAATCTGAAACAAACGATCAGACAGAAAAATGGAAGGTCACGTGTGAGCCACAGAGACGAGGCTAGTTTCACCAGGACACAGAATGAAAGGGAGAGAAATGTCCAGTGAAGGCAGTAATAGAAGCTGGAGCCACGTTCTAAGGGGTTTTAAAAGTTAGACAGAAATGTTTGATCCAAGAAGCAATAAGGGGCTCCTGGAGTTGACTGGGCAAGGAGAGCCATCTGGTCAGATGTGCATTAGGAAAAAGTACTGAGGAGGATGAAGTGGGATGGTGAGAGGCCTGAGGAAGGTGGGCCAGACAGGAAGGCATTACAACAATGGGCCTGAAATGAAGTGGTAGCGAGGGGAGCAGGAAAAAGAGGTTATGTTAGAGATGTCTGTTGTAGAGGTAGAACTGGCAAAATCTGACAACACTGGGTATATGAGGTGGGTGGAAATGTAGTTTCAGAGGCCTGATTCTGTTATTCCAAGTATCTCTATTGTTATTGATCAGGAAACAGCTAAATCCGATCTTCTAAAGAATGGTCTGAATAGGGTGGAATAGTTTTGAAATGCACCCTACCACTAACCACTATGCCACCTAGCTACCCCAAACATACTAAATGAGGGTCAGGACGATGCCACAAACAAAATAATACAAAAGAAGGAAAAGCATGAGGAGAGGAGAGAGGAGAGCTCCAGACAAAAGTGTTCTAGGAGATCATGGAGAGAGGATGCTTCCAGTTGGGGTGGGGGAGTAAGGAGGAAATCAGGGACAGCTTTGAGTGAGAGACAGCCCCTGAAGGGAGCCCTGAAGGAAAAGGAGAGAGCAAGCAAAAGGGAGGGAGAGCAGCACCCAGTGTCTCCTCAAGGGGCCTGGGGAATCCCTGCTAATGGAGAAAGCCGAAAGGGAGAAGCAATGGAGTGCAGGCAGAAAGGGACTGGGTGGTGATATGGGGTTGGACACACACCGCAGGGGCTCATGGGACAATCACTATATAAAGCAAATCCCAGAAAACCTTCAAAGGGATCCATGAGCAGAAAGCATCAAAAATTGAAACAAGAGCGCCACCAGAGAGAGAGCCTAAATGTGATTCAGCAAAAGTTGATCCTTCCTCAGCCCATCATTGGGCCTGCAAGTGGTCCCTCTACATCCAGCCTAGCCAAGGTAGGGGGATTCAGTCTCCAAAACAAAAATGAAAACAAAAACAATGGTGGCGAATTCCTCTGTTGATGGATTTATTATGAATTCCATTATTTTTATTCTTGTTTATAGCTGAACATTTGTTTTTAGGGCAGTTACTAAGCTTAGAATAAAAATAAACAGCAAGGAGGGTCCACCGTCTGTTCTTTCCTCCTTTGTGTGACAGCCCTGTCTAACCATAACACCACTTTCCACTAATGTGACTCCCTGTGTACCTCTCTCCCCCCTGCAGCAGCCTTCTCTGCTGACTCCCCAGGACAGGACCCGGCCTGCTTCTTTGGTGCCAGGTACACCGTGGACACGATAACGTTTACTGACTGGGTGATCCAAGGCCTCCTAGCTCGAGCCCTTACCTTAGACCTACGTTCAGGAGGGGCCACAGTCATGCCAAACTTCGCTTCTGGTCCTACCTCTTTTCCTCTCCTCAGCATCCGCCTCGGGCCGCCTCTATGGGTTCTCTTCCCCATGAGCAGCTGCTTGAGATAGGGCTTGTCTTGTTTCCTGGCCGCTCCAGAGCTTGAATGCTCACTGACAATGTGGGTGAGGAGAGGTGAAATCTCTAGTCCTGGCCTTCCCTCCAGGCCCTGAACACATGCCTAGAGCATGTCTCCCCTCAGGCATCCCGCTCCATGTCCAGCGGCCTGGCAGTGCTCCTGACCTCGGCCTGCCAGCACCCTTCTCCCATGCTGGTGCGTGAAGGGCCGGCTGCCTCCTCTGCCTTCGCTGTCCCTGCCCTCTCCTACTCCGCCTCTGTTCTCTCTGGTACCTGGGTCCAAGCCCTCACCCAGCCGCCCACCCCTCTCCCCTGCGTGGCACTCTCAGAATACTCTTTCTGGTGCATAGATCAGGGCATGCCACCCTTCTGCTACTGCTTGTTCGGGAAAGCTCACCCTTCACCACCCAGCATGCAAGGCTTCCGTCCCCCTGCTTTTCGGGCCACGTGTCCCACGGCCCCTTCGTGGCATCACATACACCCCAAAAGGAACGGCTCTTGCTTTCGGAACCCTTTTCTGGAGGTCTGGCGCCCAGGCTTTCCACCAGGCTTGGAGCCCAACATAAAGACCCCTCTTCCCCCAGTTTGCCTGACTGGTGTGCTGGGACCTCACACATCCCCCTCCAGCCTCCTCCAGGACAGGTACGGCCTCTTGCTTCTGAACTGCCCCTCAGCCCTCTGGTTGCTTCTCTCTCTTCCTCTACCTCTTCACCAGACGTCTTGGCCTGGCCATAGTCCCACCACGGACAGCAGGAGGGCGCTCTCTGTTAGTTACTGAACAGCACCCCAGGCTTTTACAGACTTGGGGGGGGGGGGGAGGATTCCCTGGCAATGGAAAACAGGCCTGCCTCCCGCCACTCAGAGGCTCAGGCTTCCCATCACTAGTACAGCCCCCACAGTCAGTCACCTGTTAGCAAGACTGGGGGAGAGGGGGGAGGGGCAATGGGATTCTACTGCTTAAAGAGAACTCCCAGGGAGGAAGCTCTGCAAGCCCCTTTCAAGGCACACAAGTGCTCTAAGGCAGACAGGCTCAGTGACTCGCCCAGGGGGACGCCCCCAGCATGGGCCTTCCCTCTCGGAGGAAGGTTCTCATTCCAGGTGGTCACCCCAACTCCTACCAAGCCAGGGAAATGCCTATCCCCTGGACAAAACCTACAATCTGGGTTTTGTTTAATTAAAAAACAAACAAACAAAAACTTACCTTCAGTCTTAGATCAATACTGTGTATTGGCTCCAAGGCAGAAGAGTGGTAAGGGCTAGGCAATGAGGGTCAAGTGACTTGCCCAGGGTCACACAGCTGGGAAGAGTCTGAGGCCAGATTTGAACCCAGAACCTCTCATCTCTAGGCCTGGCTCTCAATCCACTGAGCCACCTAGCTGCCTGCCCCCTGTTTATTTTCTTTTAAACCCTTACCTTCTGTTCTAAAATCTATAGTAAGTGTAAGTTTTAGTTTTAAGGTAGAAGAATGGAAAGGACTAGACAATCAGGATTAAGTCACTTGCCTAGGTTCACATAGCTAAGGAAGTGTCTGGGCTCACATTTGAGCCCAGGCCCTTCCGGGCCCAGATCTAATATCCACTGTACTACATGGCTGCTCCTCGTAGTCTGGTTTTAATTTGACCTTCCCCCAAAAGGTAGAATCCAGTTTTAATCTTGTGTTGGGAATGGCAACGATTATCTTTCCAATATTCAATAAATGTTTATTAACAACAACAGTAAAAAGCAAGCATGAACAGCTCCTCCAAGGTGATTTTTCTTGGAATAGAAGTGAATTAGACCTAGTCTCTTTCTAACTCCATGCCTATTCTTCTTGAATAAACCATAACTACATCTAATGAAAAAAAGAAAAAGGGAAAGGCCAAAACAGCATTTAAAGGAGAACACCCTTCACCAGTCTTCTAGAGAATTCTTTAAAAGAGGTTGCTGAGAAGATGACTGAAGAAACTATTTAACATCAGAAATGCAAAGAAACCAGAGCCAAAGAGAAGGAAAAAACTTCACTGAGGTGAATGCAGCCCTGGATCTGGCCTCTTGCTAGGGCCATTATCGTAACATTAAACGGCAGAGAGGCTGGAACAGCTTGAGTACTTGATGCTACGGGCATGAGAAAGCTGTCCTAGGTAAGGGGAGGCATAAATCCAGCCCAGCGGAGCCACGTGCCCTTGCCTCATTCATATCCCTGGTATTTAGCAGTAACGGTTCCACAATGGCTTTATACGGGTTTGCCAAAGGAGGACTGAAGAAAGGGATGGCCTGCTGGGGAAAATGGGTGGGATGGCATAAGTGCCTGCCATCCCAAGCAAAGCCTTGGGCCCCGGGGGCACCCCCCCCCCCATGCTCGGAATCTTGGGGCCGGGAGGGCTTGTGGAGCTAAACCCCACTCCGTGCAGGAAGCCTTTGTCCCTAACCCCTGAAAGGCCAGGGCGCCCAGGATCTCAGGCTGGCCAGGCCACAGACACTGTCCCTTGGGAATGTGGGGAGACACAGAAGGAGGACTTCTGAGGACTTCCTGAGCTGTGCACAGTCACACAGCCAGGAAGTGTCCGAGGCCAGATTTTAAAGCAACATCTCCCATCTTTAGGCCTGGCCCTATCCACTGAGCACCTAGCTGCCTTCTAAGTCTTTCTTTAAATACAGGTGAAGGTCAGACTGCCTTGCATTAACAGCATCAAACAAACATGTCTTTATTCTGTGGCAACTTAAGAGACAATCAGCTGACGTAAAATAGTTTGGTAAAGAAAGTGACGATCTATCTCACTCACCCC
Organism: Monodelphis domestica; assembly: GCF_027887165.1. Taxonomy (NCBI): domain Eukaryota; kingdom Metazoa; phylum Chordata; class Mammalia; order Didelphimorphia; family Didelphidae; genus Monodelphis; species Monodelphis domestica. The sequence continues at coordinate 266,632,618 of NC_077230.1, read as the reverse complement.
AAGAAGAGAATGGAGGGGGGGCTGGGTAGTAGGTGACATCAAAGAAAGGAAAGCAAGAAAAATAAGCATAATTTGGGGGGCGGCTGGGTGGCTCAGTGGATTGAAAGCCAGGGCTAGACACAGGAGGTGTGGGTTGAATCTGGCCGCAGTCACTTCCAGCTGTGTGACCCTGGAAAAGTCATTTGACCTGCACGGCCCAGCCCTGACCCCTCTTCTTCCCTAGAACCAATATACTACATAAATTCTAAGACAGAAAATAAGGGTTTAAAAAAATAAGTGTAAGTATGATTACAAGGAAGAGGGCTTTGGGGCTCGGACAATCCTTCAACTCAATTCAGCTTGCTGCTGACTGCCATCTTCACCACTACCAAGTGCCAAATGACAGGCGGACAAGCCCAGACCTCTAGTAATGACCCCTCTCACACCCCTGTCCCCTCCACCCCAGCCCCCAAAGTGGCGGCGGCCCGGCCACCATCTCTGCCAGTGTTGCAGCTACTGCATCCTCAAGAGCCACAGCCACGGAATGAATACCATCCCCACCTCCAAAGTCCTTGGCACCAGCATGGCTCAATGACCTTATTCATGGAAATAGCATGAGAGAAGAGGCATCTGCCCTGACACCAGACACTAAGGACCACCAGACCTTTTCATTTGAGTCAGAGGAGAAACTTTTTCTTCAAAGGGAACAAATCCTAGAGGGTCCATCTTAACGTTCTCTATCTTGAATCATCTACTTGATTTGGAGAGTTTATCACAAACCTGAGCAGGCTAGGAATTTCTGAAAGACAATGCACACAGCTTTTCCCATTCTTGAGGTGCATATCAGGGAAGAGGCTGTGGAGGCCTGTATTCAAGTCCTGAATCTGTCATTAACTAGCTGTGTGGTCCTGGGAAAAATAATCATAATCTCTTCATGACTGTTTTCTAATGGTTAAAATTAATATTTTGGGTTCCCCCTACCTCACAGGCCTGGATCGAGTTATTAAATAAGGTCAGAGCCACATGGACAGGCATAGAAAAGTTAAAAGATCTATAAAAACAATGTATTATTACTTCTCAGGGGCATTTCTCTTTTGTCCAGTCCTGTATGTTTCCCTCATCTAGATCTGCTATATCATTTGGTTAAAAAAAAAAAAAGCACAAATGGTTGAACGGTTACAAAAAAGTCTTTGACAAAATCAAGTGTTGCATATTTATCATTCTGTTATTGACAGCTGAAGGAAAAGCCAAGACTGCAGGGCAAAAAAAAAAAGTTTCTTTAAAACATGCTTGTCAGCAAAATTGTTCTTTTAAGGGAAAGTAAAAACCAACCAGCAGGAAAAAATGTCCCTGGGACTTGTTTTTCTGTAACAAGGGATATAGGAGCTGAAGTGAAGCCAGTCTCTTCCTCAAATAACAACAAACAAAAATCTTGACATTTATATTTGTTGTCGAGTGCTTTCCATATATTATTTCATTTGGATCTCACAAAGAAGCTTGTCATCTAGTTATTGTTGTTATTATTAAACCCATTTTACAGAAGAGAAAACCAAGGCTCAGAAAGGTTAACTATATTGCCACATGATCATATAACCAGGAAGTCTCAGAGGTGGGGTTTGACCTCAAGTATCCCTGATTCCATGGCCACACTCTGTATGGATGCTTCATTTAAAAAAAATTTTTTTTACAACACAAACCTTCATTAATGACCAGAGATCAGTCATCGTTGTTTATGGCATACCTAAAAAGAAAAAATCTATCTCAAAGCTAAATTGCAGTAAGTTAATTATATATTCTGGTTGATGGCAGAAATATTGAGGGAGAGAATGCTTTTATGAGCTGTCAAGTGCAAATCAGAGGCAGCCCTTCCCCAAACTGGCAGATCCTGGGGATGACATGGAAATGAGCCTTTAAGGTTTATGGCATCTGGTTTTCAGGAAACAGCAATTATTGCTTTTACTTATCCACTCACCCGCCCTCCCAGGTTTTCTCTGGGGGGTTTCCTCCATCAAGGGACCTGGAAACAACTCCACTTTCTGGGCTTGGCCTTATGCCAAGAGAGGGAAACTGTACCTCCAAAGCATGATTTCAGAAGCTCAGTGAAGGTCCCCATTTTCACCCTCTCCACACATTCCCCCACAAATGACCCTCTCTGGCATGAAATGACTAAGATGCCATCCCTACTGCTTTGTTATTTAGCTTAAGATTCTGATCTCTGTAAAATATAAATAATCCTCAGAAAAGATAACACTTTAAGCTGTCAGGAATTAATTACCCTTTAGTGTAAATGAATTCCAGGTTCTTCCCCAAATGCATATTTTAAAAAAGGATGAGAATGTGAGGGTAATGGGTTCATAGAGGATCGGGAGTAACAAAAACAACTTTCACTTAACTTACAATTTTCCCTACATCTCGCTAACATCATCAAGGTAGAAGAGGATGCAATAAAATAGGACTTATTGCCAGGCCTGGAGACAGAAAGTCCTGGGTTCAAATGTGACCTCAAATTTCCCTCCTAGCTTATGTGACCCTGGGCAAGTCATTTGACCTTAATTGCCTAGCCATTACCGCTCTTCTGCCTTGGAAATGATACTTAGTATGGATCCTAAGACAGGAGGTATGGGATTAAAAAAGAATAAGGTTCCTTTAAGATTCCTGTGGGGTCACTACCACCTGGGGCAGACCTCCTGGGTTTGACCTAATCTGGATACGTATAGAAGCTAGTTTTGGAAAGAACTAGACAACAATAACAATTACTGCAACTCTTTAGATGACAATTTTGTATTCTCGTGGGACAGACAGGACAAGAACGATCCCCAGTGTACAAAAGGAGGAAACAGGCTCTATGAAGGCAAGCCTCCTGACTATGGTTCAGATTCAGAGAAGTCTCTGACACTGTTAGTATTTACCAAACCTAACAGAATTTAGGAAGTTAAAGATGCTAATGATTGTCAATTCAACATTTCTAAAACAGAATTTTCCCCCAAAAATTCCCCTCCTTTTCTGAACTTCCCTGTGTTAGCTGAGGACATCCTCCACCCTTCTGGTCACAGAACAGGTCTTGCCTCCCCACTCTTGCTTACCCAACATCAGCATCCAAGCTTTGTCCAGTCTATCAATCAACAATAACAAGGACTTTAGAGCTTCTTTCACCAGGATCTCCCTTTGCCATTTACAGTCACCAACCTAGTTAAAGGCCTCACTGCCTCTCACCTGGACTGGGGTGACATGTTGCCTCCCAACTGCTCTCCCTTTATCCAGGCTCTCCACTCTTCAATCTATCCTTCATGCAGCTTCCTGAATGATGTTACTAAAGAGCAGGGCCAATTTGGTCTCTCCCTTGCTCAATAAACTCCACTGACCTATTATCTCTACAATCAAATTCAAATTCTTCTGTTTGGATTGCTTACTGTCTCAGGGAGGAGGGAAGGGAAGGAAGGAGGGAGAGAATTGAGAACTCAAAATTTAAAAATAAACAAAAAAGAATGTCAAAAATTATGTTTACATGAACTGGGGAAATAATAAAATATTATCTTTGAAAAATTCTTCCCTTTGATCAAAAAACCCTTCAAAATCTACTTCTAACCTACCTTTCCTGCCTTGTTCTCTATTACTCCTCTCTCATCTTCTTGGGGATGATCCCACTCCATGTACTTTGCTATCTAGTGACGGGACTTCCTTGCTCATTCCCACACTAAGGTCCATCCACTGACTATTTTCAATGGCTGGAAATCTCTCGCTTCTCATCAATTCCTAGTTTCTCAGGCTTCTTTTAGCTAAAGTAATACCTTCTAAAAAAAAAGAAGAAACCCAAACATTTTTCTTGATCCTCTTTAAAGGTAGCCAGATGGCATAGTGGATAGAGCTCTGGGTCTAGAGTCTGGAAAACCTAAGTTCAAATCCAGCCTTAGACATTTACCAGCTATGTAACCCTAGGCAAATCACTTAACCTTATTTGTCTCAGTTTCCTCATCTGCAAAAAATGATTTGGAGAAGAGAAAGGCAAACCTGCCAGTATCTTTACCAAGAAAATCCCAAATGGGATCATGAAAAGTCAGACACACCTGAACCACTCAACAGTTCTCTTTAATCTTAGAGCTTTCCTTCTGAGATTGCCCCTGATTTATCCTGCATGCATTTTGTTTGTACAGAGTTCTTGGCATACTGCCTCCCAACTAGACTATAAGCTCCTTCAAAGCAGGGACTGTTTTTTGTCTGTCTCTGTATCCCCAGAAATGCTGACACATAGTAGACAATAAATTCTAGCTGATTAAATAGTGGTTCATGGCGCAGCTCTGTTGTCGGGGCCTACTAGCGCTGAACCTCTTTTTGCCCTTGATGAAAGAGTGATTTTGACTATTGAATAGTTCTGTTTTTTCCCAGTCAACAATGCTCTCTGTGATACAGTCGAACTGTTTTTTTGCTGTATCTTATTCACAATGCTCCCACCTCTTGCTTCATGCTTTTGCACAGGCTATAGGATCCCCATTTCCTTAAAAGCTCAGCCAAAGTGCCACCCCCACATGTGCTCTTTCCTGATTTCTCCCAAGCTATTAAAGCCTCCTTTCCAAAATTACTTTATTTTGTATGAACTTTTATATGTTAAGATTAAAATTCTCTGGAGACTGCATCTTAACTTATAATTACTTATTAAATAATAAAAAGCAGGCCAGAGAAAGAGAAGACACCTATCACATGCGGCTAGCCATTCTCTCGTCCTTTCCTAGCCAACTACGCCAGCTTCCCAGCTCTAAGTCAGGTATGCCAGCACTCTCCTGGGTGGTGTGAGCCCCCCTGTGTGTGCTGGGGCTCCCCTAGTGGGCCCTCTCTTAGCCACCTCATCTACCTGCGGCTCTGGGGCAAAAGGGACCTGTTTTCTTTCCCAGGACAGTTTTCTGCACCCTGTGACGTCACTTTTCTGGGTCCCTCTGATGTGGCAGATGCCAACCTCAGCCTGGATTAGAGGCAGATCCTCAGAGGCCAGGAGTGACCACATGGTCCTCAGAACAACATCTCCCAGCATCATCAGGAGGACTCTATGGTCGGAGGTACAGGAGTAAGAGCCTTGCTTTAAAATCCAAAGTTGTCTTGCCAGGCTGGGGTTAAACTTTCACAATTCCTCCTCTGATTTATGCTGCTCCAGTGAATCATTCTATATGTAATATCTACACATTTCAGCACTTGTCTCCCCAGGATGCATAAGAGTCCAAAGGTACTATATAGTTCATGGAGGGTCTAACTATGTTTGGGCATTTCTTAACATATTAAAAATGACTGATAGACACATTGACAAGGAGCCATTGGGGGCATTCCCCTTTTTGGCACAAGGGTTTTTTACAATTTAAAAAAAAATCAGTGCATGGGAGAAGGGAGTGAAGGACCTGACCCCCACAGCTCAGTTCATTATATCCAAAGGCTCACTCAGAGTTTCATGTTGTAGTGTCTGGTTTCTGGGGACTTCTTTTACTGCTGCCACTTTTTTAGTCCATCTGGAATCATGAGGGTCCTTACACCATTCTCTCCAAAAGACCTGCCTTCCTGGTCCATGCCACTGGCAACATCTTTCCCTAAAATTGCTTTAAAAACATCTTAATCCATGGACTTTAAGAGTAATTCCACAATCTCCCCTCGGGAGGATGAATATTGCCCAGGATCTAACTCTATATACAAGCACCTACATAAGTTGGTGATAATACAAAGTTAGGTGGTAACAACTAACCCTACCTGATATATATTAATTTACAATAACAATAGACTTGGTATAGGATATATAGCTAGGTTAACCATTTAAGAATGCATTAAATAAGACACTCAAGTAATATATGAATCACTTCCCCAAAAAAAGGAGAAAAAAAATGTTTAAACCCTTACCTTCTGACTTAAAATCTATACTCGGTATCAGTTCCAAGGCAGAAGAACAGTAAGGGCTAGGTAACTGGAGTTAAGTGACTTGTCCAGAGTCACAGAGCTAGGAAGTGTCTGAGGCCATATTTGAACGTGGGACCTCCTGTCTCTAGGCCTGACTACCCACTGAGTCCTTCAAACGTATTTTACATATAAATCTGGACCATCCTTGCAACCCCATATCCTGCCATGGATCTTCATTTTTTTCCCCACTATGATTATCACTTCCCTCCATTCCACAAATGAAAAATTATATGAGATAAAGAAGAAAAAGCCTGGGATCTCATGGCACTTGAAAAACATCTCTGGAGAAATCATGCCAAAGCTGAGTGACAGCAGGGATTCATGAACCCAAAGCTTTCTTATTCACCTCATTGTCTGCCTGTTGTTTGTAATACAGTCTAATTTCCACAGTTCCCTATCTTCCCTCACCTCCCTCATTTTCAGATAAAGGTTGCACCTGCTATTTGACACTGCATAAAATACCCAATGGATGTGTCTTCTTTTCCAAAAACCTGTTAATTCTAAGGAAGTGATTAACTAGTAGGTATTCTGTTATGATTTAAAAGGGAAACCAAGGGGATCATCTTAGCACACCTGGAGAAAAAGTATTAAGAAAATCCTCAAATGAAAAAGAATACTCTTCCCTACAAGAAACACCCAGGGAGAAAAGTATGAGGTGTCTAAAAGCCATAATGGTGGGAACACAAAGGGTTGAAGCTAAAAAGATCCTGGCATCCACAAAGTCTTTTTAGTTGTGCTGTTACCAACAAATTACAGAAATCTGACAGGGATCAAGCTTATGGATTTCTAAGAGTTGTGATCCAGTGACCTGAGGTCTGTATGAAGAAATCTATGAAAACAAACCCCTCTCCCACATGAAGGCACATAATTATCTGAGATAAATTAACCTAATCAGCCTTAGTTCATTGGTTTGTCAGTCATTTTGGTGAGGATACTAACCAGTGACTGCAAACTAGTTGCTCTTCAGAGTAAGTCTAAAAGATATTCTTTAGAACTATTTATTTTCTTTTAAAGACTTTTTAAATTAATATTTTCTGTTTTTGCACTGCTTACATTTCCCAATATAATACCCTTCTTCTCTCAGAGTAACCCTTTATAACAAAGGATAAAAAAAGAGGAAAGTTCAACTAAACTAGCCAGCACATTAAAAAAAAAAAAGTCTGAGATTATATACAATGTTATACATGCATTAAGCCCCCACCTCTGCAAAGGAGCACAAGGGGAGCATTCTCATGTCTCTTCTTTGGGACCAAGTTTGGCCTTTAGAATTTCTCATATTCTTTGTCTATTTACTTTCCATTAACAATGTGTGTATACACACATATATACGTGAATACAATAATATGAATGGAATGTGTATAAGTATACATACACATGTACATATATGTTGTAAACCTCAAATTTCCTTAGACTTATAATTGTTGAAAATTTCACCATTGGGATATTTCATACTTGGAAAATTTCTTACTGATAGTCTATTGGAATGGGAACTCCATTGGCATGGGAGGTTCCTTCTCTTCCCTTCTTAAGATTACTTTAGGACAGAAACCCTTTGCTGAACAATGGAAAGGACTTTGACCTATGCTTAAGCATAGAACAGGAATTTCTTTGAGTCTTGATTGATTTTAGAATTGATACAATGGAGATACTCCACCCTATTCAGTCCTAATAAGATTGAGTAAGGGCTGCAGCCTAGATCAAAATTTAATTATTCCAATCTCTACCATACTCAAGTTAACAGGATTTAGAAAGGGCTGGAACAAAGGAGTAAAGATTTAATCATTTGAAAAATATGACCTTCAACAGACATGTGCAAAAGCCAGAAACCTCTGGGCGGTCCTGGGTTAAGCGAGAGCCTCCATTGACAGGGAAATTGATGAAGAGTGATTGGTAGATGTGAGGACTGAGGGGAGGCAACTTGGATGGTGTCCTTAAAGATAGGAGGTCTGGAGACTCGGGAGGGAGGATTGAGTTTTTGGTCGGTGTGGTTCCTGGGCTCTGAGGAAGCTTGCTCTGAAGGAAGCTGAAGGTGGGGGCCTCTGAGACTGTTTCTCCATTTTGGACACGTGAGTGAAAGGGACTGATCTCTTTTCTTTGCCCCAGCTATCTAAGGGCTTGGGCCTTTTGGCCCAGCCTAAACAGAAGGGGTATTTAAGCCCTATTCCCTTCTCTCCCCTTTCTCTCTCTATATATATCTCTAATTCCTTTCTTGCTCCTATTGTAATTAAACTCCAAAAAAGGCTGACGGCTGACTTGAGTTTTTCATTTAGGAATTACATAGCTGATTCCTTGGCGACCTTAAATTAATATATATCAGTCTTTTAAAGTGATTCCCTTGTAACATTGTGGCTGACCACACGGGAGTCTAAAGAATCCTCTCAATAAAACTTTTTCCTTGCCTTTTTACTATACTGTTTCACCACTTAGTCCTTTTTTTTTAACAAAAAACTTGGCTTAAAGACACAGCTGCTAGAACACGTGAGTATAAAAAACTTTTTCTCTTTTCTCCTTAAGTTAAATTGGAATCAGCAGTTTTTTTCTTTTTCTTCCCTTTAATCTTAAGGGACAGCTGGGTAGCTCAGCGGATTGAGAGCCAGCCCTAGAGACAGAAGGTCCTGGGTTCAAATCGGACCTCAGATACTTCCCAGCTGTGTGACTCTGATAGACAGAAAACAGCTGTTTTAAATCTCAGCAACAGGACTCTAAAGTCCTGGCTGGAAGAACTGTTTCTAAATATCCTTTCCCTTAAGGAACAACTTCCTGGATTAGAAAAAAAAAAACCCTGTGGAAAGTTTGTTGCTTTGCCCTGCTCCCCACGTGTTTTGTGAAATTACAAAATATATATATAAAAATGAGTACTACATTCTTTGACAATTATATGGCAGCTGAAGAAGTAGGGGCATTGAGGAATGAAGGATACCTCCAAATTTTTATATTAATAGGTACTGTCATTTTTGTACTCCTCAATACTATATTTAGAGATGAAAAAATAAAAAATATTGAGGATAAAATAAAACAAAATGAGGATAAAATAAAACAAAATGAGGATAAAATAAAACAAAATGAGGATAAAATAAAACAAAATGAGGATAAAATAGAAAATATTGAGGATAAAATAGAAAATGTTGAGGATAAAATAGAAAAAAATGAGGATAAAATAGAAAATATTGAGGATACAATAGAAAAAATTGAGGATACAATAGAAAAAATTGAGGATACAATAGAAAAAATTGAGGATACAATAGAAAAAATTGAGGATAAAATAGGAAATATTGAGAATAAAATAGAAAAACTTGAGGATAAAATAGGAAATATTGAGAATAAAATAGGAAATATTGAGGATAAAATGGGAGATATGGAAGATAAAATAGGAAAAATTGAGGAAAAAATGCAAGCCCAATTAGAAGATCTAAAATGTTTCTTACAGGATCAATGGGCAAACACCCACTCTACCAGAAACAGACCTGTTTCTGAACCTTTGAATGAGGAAATTTCCTTCCCTGAAATAGAGATGGAAAACACCTTCCCTATAGCCCAGTTAACAGACTGCTTCTCTCGTGCAGTGCAAATCTTGTCTGAATTTAATCCCCAAAACCCTTCCCCTGCAATCCCAGCTTCTCATGTTCCTTCTCCTACAGAAAACCAAATTCCAATGCAAGGGAGATCTTGTCCTCCTAGAGAAACCTGTCCTTGTCAAACTGACCCACAGGTGCAAAATTCAACTAGAGGCCTGTTTCCTCTAAGAGAAGTACCTGAAATAGGACGAAATGGGGATGTGGTGACTTTAAGACATAGGATACCGTTTACTCCCCAAGAAATAAATGAATTTACACGAAATATCCCCACATATGAACAAGATCCTTTTCTAGTAACAAAAAAGATGGGAGACATATTTTTTCAATATAATCCGTCTTACAAGGACGTTGAGAGCTTACTACAGGCTTTTTTAAGTGAACGTGAAAAAAATAAAATAATTGCTCATGTCAACAAAACCCGGGGGCGTAATGCAGCACATTGGCCATCTCAGGATCCCGAATGGGACTATAATAATCCTGAGGACTATCTACAACTATACCGTTGTAGAGAGGCCATCCTCACGGCCATGAAGGAATGTGCGGACAGTACAGATAAGTGGATGGAACTGGAAAAAATTAAGCAAAAGGAAAACGAAACACCCTCCAGATTTATGGACAGAATTATCGAGTTTGGGGACAGATACTTAGATTGGGACTTAAATAAAGAGAATAGTTTAAGACAAGTTAGAAGAATCTTTGTAAACAATTGTTGCAAAGTAATTAAAAATTATTTCAAAACACAATGCCCAAGATGGTCAGATATGGACCTTGAAGAATTGCGAAAAACAGCTATATATGTTTTTAAGGGAAACGAAGAAAAGGAGAAAGAGAATAATGATGACATGGAGGAAATGAAGAAAAAAATGAGATGTGTAATAGATAGGATAACTAAATTAGAAAGTGGGCATGATAATGAACCAACGACAATTGCCCCTCTCCAGAAATCCAATTATCAATCCATTACTTGCCACTTCTGTGAGAAGAAGGGCCACAAAATGATGGAATGTAGAACCTTTCTTAAGATGTTTGGAAGGAATACACAGTTTAATAATGGTTTTAGAAATAATAACTATAGAAATTATGATAATGGTTATAGAAACCAAAATTCTAGAAATTATAATAATGACTATGGAAATAACTATAATGAATATAGAAATAAGAACTTTAGAAACCAGAATTATAGAAATAGGAATTGGGAATTTAATGACAATGCTCAAATTGAAGAAAATTTTAATGATAATACTCAACAATATATGAGAAATGGCGCTCGTCCAAAAATTACTCGAGGTGCTAATGATCCTCAGAGAGGTGCCCTTCAGGAGGGTGCCCAGGGAACTTCCCAGTATAATAAAGATGATTCTTCTTAGATTGTATTGATTTTGTTGATATTAATTAACCTTTTTCAGTTTTTTTTTTCTCTCCTCTCCAAATAGTAGGAAAGATGAATAGAGAACTTAAGACTATGATTGGCAAATTATGCACTGAGACCCATTTAAAATGGCCTGAAATTCTCCCTCTGGCCCTATTTTATCTTAGAAGCAGGCCTAGAGGAGACTTACATATTTCACCATTTGAGATGCTTTTTGGACATCCTCCTATACAGGCTAAGCCTTTCTCCCCGGCTTATACATCGCTATTAGGGGGAGATATTACTATTGCTTCCTATATACAGGAGTTACAGCACAAACTACGTGAACTTCATGAATCCGGAGCTGCAGTACAAGCTGGACCATTAGACTTTTCTCTGCATGACCTGAACCCAGGAGATAAAGTTTATATCAAGAATTTCAAGCGAACTGGAGCAACTCAACCTTCATGGGAAGGACCATTCCAAATATTATTAACTACTCCAACATCTATAAAGATTGGAGAAAGAGACTCTTGGATTCACTGCTCACATGTGAAGAAAGCATCTTCTGCTGAGACTGATTGACTCTATCCTATCATATGAATTGTGACTCTATCTTATCATATGAATTGGAGATAATAATCCATAGACAAATGGATGTTTTTTTTTTCAAGAATATATTGAATTACTGATTTTTTTTCCTTATTTTTTCTTATTTCTTGATCAGAATATTTGATTTTTTTCTCATTTTTTTGTACTGAAGGTACACATAATTAATATTAATATTATTTTTTTCCCTGCAGTAATACAAGTTAATATATATACTCTTGCTATAATATCAATATATGCCTAAAAGCTTTAAACTATGGGAACCTGCCATTTATTGATAAAATATTATAGGACTGTGATTAATGTTTGTGTCTGATTCCAGGAAAAGGGATAAAAACAAGGAGCACAGACTAAACCTGAATAGTGCCAATAGAGCACACATGAAATATTAAAGTGAGACTCAAGGTTGCGACGCTTAACTTATGTTTAAGTCGTAGGACTTCCTTGTATCTACACTCCTTTTGAAGTACTCAAACAAGTACAAAGCTTGACTATCATGCTGGCTCCCTATATCTCTGAAGGAAAAAAATCAGACAAGGGAATGACATTTCCCCATCAAAATAGAATTCTAATTCTTTTCTTCTTATATTATGGCAACTTCCTGTAGTCTTGGCTACAAATGGCTAAGTGAAATATTACTGCATTCTGTCCTACATACTTGTGGGATAGCAATTACTTTAAACTGGACCTATACAAGGTCTATTTTGAATTTTTCTTATGTTTTTGATTATTTTTCTATTCTTTTGATAATTGACACATACACCCCCATAACTGAACATTGCATTCTGAACTAAACTTGATATTTTTTTTTAATACTTACTTCAGGGGGGATTGTATTTTAATTTAAAATCTAAGAATTTTTGAATTTTTTTGCTTGAGATTGTATTTTTATAAAAATCCAAGACTTTTGTTTAAGATTTTACTTTTATAAAATTTTCAAAGATTTTGATTTTGTTCGAGAAAAGATCTTCAAGAAAGAAGCTTGAAACTTTTATATCCAGAGAATGAACTGTTGCAGAAAGATGCCAAAAACCTACACTTCATCAAGAAGATCAAGAATGAACTTTGGATGTGATTGATTGGACTGAACTTTTGATTGAACATTTATTGTAACATTTATGCCAAAAGGGACTGCCCCTAATTTGGCTTTCTGTCAATGCGCCTAGCAAACATTGGTTTTGCTTTCTTTTCTTTTCTATTTCGTCTCTCACTATTCTAATTTCTCCTAGAAAATTGAATATTGTATATATCTTTAGTTAGAAGTGAATTTAGAACTACAAAATGATTATGTTAAATGATCAATGGGGAGACTAGTCTCCCAATGATCATCAGGGGGGATTGTAAACCTCAAATTTCCTTAGACTTATAATTGTTGAAAATTTCACCATTGGGATATTTCATACTTGGAAAATTTCTTACTGATAGTCTATTGGAATGGGAACTCCATTGGCATGGGAGGTTCCTTCTCTTCCCTTCTTAAGATTACTTTAGGACAGAAACCCTTTGCTGAACAATGGAAAGGACTTTGACCTATGCTTAAGCATAGAACAGGAATTTCTTTGAGTCTTGATTGATTTTAGAATTGATACAATGGAGATACTCCACCCTATTCAGTCCTAATAAGATTGAGTAAGGGCTGCAGCCTAGATCAAAATTTAATTATTCCAATCTCTACCATACTCAAGTTAACAGGATTTAGAAAGGGCTGGAACAAAGGAGTAAAGATTTAATCATTTGAAAAATATGACCTTCAACAGACATGTGCAAAAGCCAGAAACCTCTGGGCGGTCCTGGGTTAAGCGAGAGCCTCCATTGACAGGGAAATTGATGAAGAGTGATTGGTAGATGTGAGGACTGAGGGGAGGCAACTTGGATGGTGTCCTTAAAGATAGGGGGTCTGGAGACTCAGGGGAGAGGATTGAGTTTTTGGTCGGTGTGGTTCCTGGGCTCTGAGGAAGCTTGCTCTGAAGGAAGCTGAAGGTGGGGGCCTCTGAGACTGTTTCTCCATTTTGGACACGTGAGTGAAAGGGACTGATCTCTTTTCTTTGCCCCAGCTATCTAAGGGCTTGGGCCTTTTGGCCCAGCCTAAACAGAAGGGGTATTTAAGCCCTATTCCCTTCTCTCCCCTTTCTCTCTCTATATATATCTCTAATTCCTTTCTTGCTCCTATTGTAATTAAACTCCAAAAAAGGCTGACGGCTGACTTGAGTTTTTCATTTAGGAATTACATAGCTGATTCCTTGGCGACCTTAAATTAATATATATCAGTCTTTTAAAGTGATTCCCTTGTAACAATGTGTTTTTTCTTCCTCTGCTGGCTTTACTTTTGCATCAATTCATATGAATCTTCTCATGCTTCTCTCTATTTATCACATTCACTTTCAGAACAGAATCCATTATATTGATGTACAAGAATCTGTTAACCTAAACCTCAAACATTGGGCATCTACTTTAATTCCAGATCTTTATTACTATGAAAAAAAGTGAAACTATCAATATTTTGGAGTATATGGAGCCTTTCTTTTATTAATTTACAAAGGGAGTCAGGACTAGCTTTATCAGTAGAATTGGTCATTGTCACATTCCATTGTAGTGAAGAAATCCACTCAGCAAATTATACAATTAAAATGTAACATTATATAAAACTAGAGGCGGACAAAAAGAGCTGGTTATCAGAGGATCACATAAATGGAGCTAAAGATATCCTTCAGTGATATTCCTATTAAGATAAGGTAGGTGGATAAAATGTTCTTTTTTAGTTTAAGAATATTTCTATGTAAAGAATCAATGATTGACTTCTCTAATCTACCCTTACCCCTGGAAAACTATGGCTACAAACTAATTCTTTATTTGCCCTTTTCTCTTCACTATGAGGATTAGTACAACTTTAAAATTTTAATTTTGCTTTTTGCATTTTATAAGAGTCATTTCCAGATATAGCATCTTCCCCACTCCCACTGAAATATTCTTGGTGATAATTCAGTAAATACAACTTTCCGGCAGAATATATACAGCACCCTGCCCCTGTAGAATCCCAACTTCTGCCATAAAGAGGGAAATACATTTCATGTGTTGTCTAGAACTATCATTGGTCATTCAGATTACTAAGAGTCCAACTTCATTTAGTCATTTCTTTCATTTATATTTTTCTAGGAATTGCATGTAATATTCTCTTAGTTCTGCTTATATCTGCATCTCCATACATGTACTTTTCCAATTCTGTGCCTTTCTTTAGACCATTGTGTATCCATGAAAAACTTTTCTCCCATTCCCTTTTTGCCTACTGAAATGCCACTCATTTTCTAAAGTGCAACTCAAATACTACACCATGAAATCTTCTTCCATTTTCCTCAGTTGATAATGGCCTTTTCCTCAAGTACCTCCCAGGGTCTTTTCATTATGGTTCTTTCCTGCACTTAACATGAAAAAATTTCCATTACTTATATTATGGTTATTTGTGTGTATTTCCCATCCCCCCTACTAGAATCTAATTTCCCAGAAGGAGCTAAATTTTCTCTTTATCCCGTGTCTTACATATAACAGTCATTTCACAGAATCAGAGAATTTCAGAATTTAATCAAAAACCTCCACAACACACCATTTTCTCTGAACAACAGTCCTGAAAAGAATCACCACCACAGTCAAGTAGATCCTGCTTTAAGAGATTCACCCCTTCTCCAAGGCAAACCATTCTATTTCTGAATGGTGTTGATTACTGGAAAGTTTTTCCTTGATATCAAACCTAAACTGTCTCTGGGCAGCTTCAAATCATGTCTCTAGTTTTGTCCTCTGTGGCCAAACAAAACAAGTACAGGTCCTCTTACAGAAGACTTCCCTTTGTGATAGAGGAATGATCCAGAGATGTTGAGAGTCAGAGCCTGGAGGACATGCTGAGGTTGGCATGGGGGGTGGGGGGTGGTGAAGGAGGTTTGGAATATGGAGGGAAGAGGAGATTCCAGGGGGAGACACTTGATCTCTCCCTCTTGCCTGAGACAGCCAAGGGTGGCAGGCTAATCAGAGATTTCTCTCCTGAGCCATACAAAATCCCTCATTGATCCTAATCACCACTTCCCCCCAAAGTCACCAAGAGTTGTGTCAGAACCTGAGAAGAAGAACAGCATCCACACAGCTCCTGTGACACCCTGAGTCTGGACACTGGCTCTGCTGTGCTATGACCAGGGGTCACCAAATCCTGAGCCTCTTAGAGACCAGGCTGACAAGCCTGGGTCTCTCAACTTTGGGGGAAGGGAGAAAGATATTTTTAGACAGATGGGTTCTTTCCTTACCCTCTTTCCTATAAACTCCAACCTGCAGACATCTTGTTTATCTTACCCCTAACCACCATTTGTTAGAATAAAGTATCAGTTATCTTAAAGTGACTTCCTTGTCATATTGAAGGGGGAGATGATTTCTCTCTCTTTCCCTAAGGGAAGAGGTGCTCCCATTAATCAGTTATTAGAGGGGAGTAAAGGCAGGGTTAGTGGAGAGACATATTTGAAGAAGACTGAAGGGGGAATCCATCTCACCTTCCTTCTTCTTTCTGGGATCATCTACTCTTTCTCCATTATACCCAAACCAAGCCTCTAATACACCTTCTGCCACCTGGAAGACTGCTAGTGTGTTCCCCCTCCCCCAACTCTTCCCCTTATCCCTTCAACCCATCTTCATAACACATGAATTCTGGTTTCTATATCATCCTGATAAATGTCCTCTTTTGGACAACATCTGCTTTAGCAATGCACTTTCCAAAATATGATGGGAACTCAGAACGGAACATAATAATCCAGATATTCTCTAACCAGGGCCAAGATTGGTAGAATGATCAGCTACTTATCCCTCTCTGAATTCAGCCCAAGATTTCATTAGCTTTGCTGGCTATCTGATCATACTGTTGACTCATATTGAAGATAAGAGCCCACCAAAATCCATGCTCTTTTTTTGGACAAAATGATGCCTAACCATGCCTCCTTGATTCTGTACTTGTGAAGCTGATTTCTTTAAACTCAAGCATAAGACTTCATATTTATCTCTATTAAATTTTGTCTTATTAGATTTGGCCCAATGTCCTAGTCTACCCATTTTCTGCATCCTGACTGTGTGTTAGCATTCAGTGAGTGAACAATTCAATTTAATTCCAATTCTCTTGACAAATGCCTTCATTAAGACATATTATCAATGGGTCCCATAACCCTGTCCAGAGAGGTAAAAGCTTTTAGCTGAGTACATGGTGTTCATCAATTCATTAAGGTAGCACATGAAATCACAGTATACTGAGTTTTTGTTTATCCCAAAAATCATATGCCCCAAATAAAAATGATATATTTATTCTTTCTCCCTCCCTCTATCCCTCCCTTCCTCCCTCTTTACCTCTCTCTCTCTCTCTCTCTCTCTCTCTCTCTCTCTCTCTCTCTCTCTCTCTCTCTCTCTCCCACCTCCTATTTATCTCCCCATCTTTCCCTAGTTGCTCCTCCACTCATGTTTTATAAGCATGTGACCTTGGATAGCCTCAGAATTGCATATGGAAAATGCAGTCCCTCTACAAACTGCTAAATACGTCAAAAGTGAGTGAGGTAGGAGAAGGTAAAAAAGAAAACCCTCTACCTCAAGGAGATCTTAACTATGTGAGGCAAATTTATTGGATAACTTCACTAGCAAACAAAAAATAAGGCATTACTTTCCTATATAAGCATGTGACAGAGGTTTGCACATAAGAACAAGTGCCAGGCTGAATCTTTCTCTTTGTCAGGGGAGGGGCCCCAGGAGGCTGGAATCTTAAGGAGAGGCAGAAGGTTCCTTTCTGAAGAGCAGTTGATCTCTCAGTCTAGATGAAGAAAGAGGGCTGATTAAGATTTCCTCTTGAGGGTTACCCACTTTTTTCCTGTTAGTGACTGGATATCCTTCCCCCCCAACATTTCCCAATTGAAAAGACTACTGAAGAGGAACCAGAGAAAAGACATTGAGTTCTGTCAGATTTTACCTCAGCTCCTGTTGCCTGGGTCTGAACTGTGACCAAGGGGCCAAACCCAGGGTCAGTCAACCTGACTATCTCTCAGGGGGCTCAGGCTGCCAAAGCCTGAGTTCCCCCAAAACTCAAGGAGGGAGGGAAAGGGGGTTAGTTAGAGAAGGGACTCCCTTTTCCCCCACTTTCCTTTCCCATTCTTTTCCCTGCCAGCCATTCCTTTGTATTACTCTAATTGAATTAATTGACATTAAAGTGGTTATCCTTTCCCAAATTTGAATCAAGTGTGAGTGAACAGCTTCATGGGGAGAAACATATTCCTAAAAAGAAACTCTTTAGTCTATTGTATCAGAGGGGAACAAAGAGGGACAAGAGAAAATCTGGGAGAGCAGCCAGAGCTGAAGGGGGAACATCTTCAACTCCCCTCTCCTCTCTCTGAGCCAACCTTAAACATCAACTGTCTCCTAGATGCTGTTTCACTTCACCACCCCAAACCTTTCTCCATTACAAACAAAATTCTATAGGAGAATACACCTATATCTAAACTCTCCCCCTTCATTTTCTGCCTCCTTCATTTTTTTTTGTTTAATTCCCCAGCCAACCCTCACCTAACATCTCTTTCTCTTCAGAGACAAATTCAACAAACATCATTTAGCACCTACTAGTACACAGAGCCCTTGGAATGCATGATTTAGTTTTTAGATAGGACAATTCCTGGTGGCTCAGTGGCAAGAAGTGCTGGGTTCAGATCTGGCCTCTGACATTTTCTACCTGTGTGACCTGTGATAGAGGCTGGCACTAGAGAAAATGTGCCAGACTGAAGAGTATGTGAAATTGATTACCTCGACGGGGGAGGGGCCCCAGGAGTGAAATCTGGAGAAGAGAAGACTCTGGAGGGAGAGCAGTGAGGATCTCTCCGTCTTGAGATGTGGAAGCGAGAGGGTGGATAAAGACTTTCTCCTGAGGTTTACCCACTTTTCCTGATGGTGACTGGAAATCTTTCCCCCCAACACTTCCCAATTGAAGGGACTTCTGAAGAGAAATCTGAACTGCCTTTACCTCAGCTCCTGCTGCCCAGGGGTGAGTCAACCTGACTTTCTCTCAGGGGGCTCAGGCTGCCAAGGCCTAAGTTCCCCCCAAACTTGAGGAGGGAGGAAAAGGGTTTAGATAGAGACAGGGACCCCCTTTTCCCACTTTCCTTTTCCCATTCTTCCCTGCCCATTATTCCATTTGTATTACCTGATTGAGTTAACATTAAAGTTATCTGTTCCCCAAGCTGAGTGTGAGTGAACAGATCAAGGGAGACCTTTTTGGTCTCAAGTAGTGGAGGGGGGACAAGACAAGAGCAAATTGGGGAGAGCAGCTTTAGCTAAGGAGAGAAGGCAGAAGGGGGAAAATCTTCAACCCGATCTCCTCTCTCTGAGCCAACTCATTACATCTGCTGTCTCCCCTGAACCCCATTTTGTGGGAAGGGGGTTCTCCTCTTTCCCTCTCTCTCTAAACTTCAGGGTACAAGCCTTCCCTGCAGGGTATACACCTGTCCCTTCCTTCTTTTTATTTTCTTTAAAACAGACCCCAGGCAAGTCCCTTAACCCCAACTGCCTAGTCCTCATTGCTCTTCTGCAATGCAAACAAAAACAAAGTTATTTAATCTTAAGACAGAAGATAAGAGCTTTTTTAAAAAAGACATATTTCTTATGTTCAGGCAGTTTGTAATCTAGTTTCTTGACTAGCAATAAGCTCAGTTCATTGAACAAGCTCATGCTGTGTACAAGCACAGGATATAAGGAAAATATGCCTCAGAAAGCCCACAATTTAATGGGGATGGGGGCCAGGTTGGTGTTACTGTGGTCCATACACTATGCCTCTCTGTGTCATTCCAAGAAGCTTCACTTGACTCATGTGATTCCTATTCTGCATATTCCAGCTGACACTTTTTAATATACACTTGGTCCAAATATAGGTTAGATTACTCCACCCTCATTTTCTGGCTTTTATCAAACCTCAGTTTTGCCTATTACTGAGCTCCTAGTTCTACTCATTTTTATCATAATTGCTCTCTTTGTGACAAACACGAAGGGAACAGAGATGATAAAAATGAGTAAAGCATCTTTATTTGAAAGAAATGTACAATTAAAAAACCTTTCACAGTAAACATTTTTGATATATGGTAATTTTGTATAATTATTGTTCAGCATAAACTTGTGGGCTTTTTCCTCTCCTCAAAGAGATCTCATCTGGAGTGAGGCCTCAATTAGGATCAGCACAGTGTACCTCCCGGGGTCTTCCTCCTGTGTATTCCTTTGGCCAGACTCTAAAAGTGCCTTGAGGGGAAAGAACCTAGCTCATCCCCCTATGGTAATGGAAGGCCCAAAGTTTCTGATTCTCAACTCAATCACTCCCTTTTAAACTTATTTTACATATTTTTATATTGCAGGTATTTTTACACATGATTTAATTCCTCTACTAGACCATGAACCATGTGCCTAATAATAAAGACAAAAAAAAAAGCCTTATCATATATGTCACCACTAGTGATTTTCTTAAGTGCAAATGTGACCATATCATTCTCCTTCTCAATAAACTCCAATAAGTGGTCCCTACTGCCTGTAGGACAAAATAGAAATGTTTCTGTTTAAATTTTAAAGACTTTTACAACTGGCTTCAATTTATCTACTGAACCATGTTGCAATCTCAGACCTGTACTCTGCAATCCAGACAAACTGACCTTTTCTGTTTTCAATACACAGTACTCCATCTCCAGTATCCATACATTTGTGTTGGACATCCTCCAAGCCTAGAATGAACTCTTTCTTCCCTTGACCTCTTCTACATGATGCCTTTTCTGATCCCCCAACTGCTAAAATTCTTCCATAACTACCTCCTATTTATTTACATATATTCTGTATAAAGTAATATATGTGGTTCTTGTCTCCTCATGAAAACGTAAGCTCCTTGAGAGTAGTTATTATTTCATTCTTTATACTGGCATCAAGAACACTTTGCTAAATTGTTAGCATATAGTAGATACTTAATAAAATGCTTGTTGACTCTTTAGTCATTGTCACATCTCCTGCTGTCCTTTGCAGAATATCCCATATTACATAATAAATATCTGTTAAGACAACCAAAAAATTTGAAGTTGAGTGCCACTAAAGTGCAATGATCAAGCATAGCCCCAAAGAAGAGATGAGGAATCACCTCCATTGTGGATGTAGGGGACAAAGGGTGGGAAACATGGTATATAAAGTCAGATGTAGCTGATGTGTTAGCTCTGAACTGTTTCCTTTTTCTTTTTTGTTATAAAGAATGCCTCTCTGACAGAACAAGTAGTAATGGATATACTGAGAAGTTAACATGATGTAAAAACAAAATATCAAAAACTTAAAAAAAAATAACCATTCTATTAATAAAATTGGAATCCACTTAAAGGAAAGGAAAAGTAACTTATTTTCATCTGAATTCACATGTGTAAATCAAAATAACTAAATTCTACCAGGCATTTTATCATCTTAACTATTGAGGCAAATCTTGGAACCCTTTAATCTTCAGAAAATCAAATGGTAGCAAAGAGAAACATGTTGGGCACAAACACAAGGGATACATTTCCAGTGATGGTGTTAGGCTCAAGATGTGGAATAGGTACTATCAGTGAAGAAATACATGATTAGCAAAGGAGGATAAACCAGTCAATTAGTAAGAACAAAGGTTCAACTAGAAAGTTGTATTAGTACCCACAGAATACATAGTAACCTCTGTGGAGGACCTATGAAAAAGAATGGACAAGAATCATGAAGAATTAAGAAGGCATAGATGAGTTACAATCTGCACTGATGGATGTTTGGGAAGATAGATGAATATCCATATGGTTAAGATGATAGAAACATCAAATCAGGTAAATTGAAAATGTCTCTGAAGGAGCCAGGTGGCAAGAAAGGGGGAAGAGGAGGAAGGAAGAAAAGCAGAAGCATATTCAGGAAATATCTGCCTTTTATGGAAAGATGAAATTATTTCTCCCATGATTTTGTGTGCTCAGCTGTTTTGTCTTAAATTGCCCTTCACTAATGCTGCTGATGACAAGCTTGTCCAGAAAAGATTTGCCTACTTGATAGAAATTGGATGTACATGGACAGTTCTACACTAGTACTATATCAAAAACTAGTGATGGACCTACAGCATCACTTCTTCCTCCCCTCCTCAACTCTGTCCCCCACCCCGCTCCAAACCAAAGGATGTTGCTAAGGAGCCAAACCTCTCAGAATTCATACCAAAGTGAAAGAGGTTGTAATTGAACCACAATGATGCCTCATGCTTTCACTATTAGTTTACTTCTGCCCTCTCTGCACAAAAACAAATACAGCTGCTCTATTTGTAAAAGTGAAGAAATTGTGTAGGGGTGAAAAATGGGAACTTCTATGTTTAATAACTGGGGACTGGTTGAGCAAATTGGGGTACAGTGATGCTGAAAGGTTGATGTACCTGCTCTACAGCAGAGGTCCCACCCTGATGCTTCAGAATCGTGTGGAGGTGACTGTGGGCCCTCAAAGGCTATGTCAGCAAGGCCCTAGTTTGTGCAGGTCCTATCAAGCAGTAAAGCTTTGGATTTGGGACCCATTTAAGAGCACATGTCTACTGGTAAAGGGTTAGGCTAGGCTTGCTAATTTTGGAGAGATTCATTAACAGATAGGCTAAAGAGTGATGAACATTTTTGGCCATATCACCTCTAGAAGATTGTCTCCCTTGAGGTAATGCAAGATGGAGAGGAATCAAGGGGAATTGGAAAATTACTTTTAAGGATTTTTAATTTTGTAAACATAAGAACAGGCAACAGCCCTTCTGTAACTGGCAGGATAGACTAGTGAATAGAAGAATAAACTTGAGAGTCTTGAAGGTTTGAGTTTTAACCTCCCTTGGTGACCAGATAAGGTATTTAACATTTTGGGTCCACTCTAACCCTAATTTCCTCATTTGTTAAATGAATGTAAAATGAAAAACCTCTCCTAAGTTGGAGTGGTCCTCAAATAACAAAAGCCACAAATTCAAAAGCTTTCTTTTAAGCTTGTCAGAGCCTGTACTTACCTGCCAAAGCTTTTCCCAAGAGTATGACCTGGAAGAACCCAGATTGACCACTATGAAACAATGAAAAGCCTGAAGCAGAACCTCAGTGGAAGCCATTATATTTATTGTGACTTTTTCCTGGATGGACACTCCTCTGAAGATCAGCAACTCACCTACAATTTACATAGCTGCCTGGATCACTGAAACGTTAAATGTCTTGCCCAGTATCAGAAGTTAGGTCATAACTTAGATTTCATGGTCCTCTACCCCTCTATTTTACCAGGGCCTCTATATGACGATAGAAATAATGTAAATAAATATATGAAGAGAAATGCAACAAAGAAAACAGAATCCAAAAACTATAGGATTCGGAAGTTGGAAGGGACCTTAGAGATCATCTAATCCAGTCTCTTATTTATTCAAAAAGACATTTAAATCTAAAGGTGAAATGACTTGCCCACAGGTAAAAAATGGTAGAATTTGGAAAACCAGGCCTTATAATTCCAATTCAGGGTTGTCCACAGTACCACAGTACCATCCTAACAATACATACTTGTCGTTGCTCAATTATTTCAGTTGTGTTTGACTCTTCATGACCCCAATTTGGGGTCTTTTTGGCAAAGATACTAAAATGGTTTGTCATTTCCTTCTCTAGCTCATTTTTCAAAGAGGAAACAGGCCAACAGGATTAAGTGGCTTGTCCAAGGTCACACCTAGTAATTGTCTGAGGTTGGATTTGAACTCAGGTCTTCCTGACTCAAGGCCTGGTATTCTATCCACTATGACACCAATTGCCTACAATATATACAGTCTTGTGTTTAAAGCTTGCCATAATCATGCTTCAACCTAGTTTCCAGACTTATTATATCATCACTCCAGGCATTTTAAGTTCCAGGCAAATCAGCCTATTAACTTCCCTGAACTCAAAAGTCCATCCCCAATTTCCATATATTCATAAAATCCATGCCTGGAATGTGTCCCCTCCTCACTCAAATCTCTTGGAATCTTTGCTTCCTTCAAGACAGCTCACATGCTATTTCCTACACTGAGCCTTTCTCAGACCTCCCCTCCCTTCCTTCTGATGTACCAGCTCTCTCAGTGTCTTCTTTCTCAAATCCTCTTAATTTTTTTACTTATCTATGTACATGCTGTATCCAGGAAGCTGGTTCCCTTTCACTTGCCTTTATGTACCCAGCATGAAGCAACACAGAAACACTGTATCTACTTAATCAGTATTAGTGAGTTCTGCAAAGGGGAAAGAGGAGAACAAGGGCGCCCCAGTTAGACTCTATCCCTCGACACAAAATGGCATTAGACCCTGCCCTTATCCTCTCCAAGCCGCCCCAGTTGGAACTAGGTCAAGCTAGATACTTGCGGGTGACCTTTCCTGGGACAGAGCTTGGTGATCCCTTTTAAATAACGAGGCAACTGAAATTTAAGGTGTGTTTGAAAGGTTTAAGAAATGTATACAGGAGAAAGGCAGATCTAGAAAAGAGGGAACACATGGCAAAAAGCAAGAAGCCCAGGCTCAGAGGGAGATATGGAGGGTTATATGACATGGGCCCTGTCTCAAAGCCTCCAATCTAGTTGGGGAAATCTGCAAAACTGGCTGATAGGCACTGAAAAGCAAATGAATGAAGATGAAAAGTGCTATAAAGATCAATGAAGACAGAGATCACAGAGTGCTGGGCAGTCAAGGAAAGAACAAATCAGAGATGAGCCATTGAGCCCTAAACTGGGAGAGGAAGGGAAGAAGGAAGGAAGGAGAGAGGGAGGGAGGGAAAGAAAAGGAGGGAAGGAAGGAAAGAAAGGAGTGAGGGAGAAAAGAAGGGAGGGGAGGAAGGAAAGAAAGGAGTGAGGGAGGGAGAAAGGAAGGGAGGGGAGGGAAGAAGGAAGGAAGGAAAGAAGGAAGGAAGGAAGGAAGGAAGGAAGGAAGGAAGGAAGGAAGGAAGGAAGGAAGGAAGGAAGGAAGGAAGGAAGGAAGGAAGGAAGGAAGGAAGGAAGGAAGGAAGGAAGGGAGGGAGGGAGGGAGGGAGGGAGGGAGGGAGGGAGGGAGGGAAGGAGGGAAGGAGGGAAGGAAAGAAAAGAAGGAGGGAGGGAGGGAGGAAGGATGGACAGATTTATCATATACTTAACTATGGGCCAGGCACAAGGCTAGGTGCTGAGGATACAAATTTTAAAATGAGACAATACTTGCCCTTAAAGATCTTACATTCATGGAACAGAGTGGTGACCAGGGAAGGGAATTTTGTTCTATGAAGTTACTTGGATGCTTAGTAAAAAACATAAGGCAGTGGATAACAGACATTTCTTTTCTGAAAGCAATGGTAGTACTGATTTGATTATAGTTGAGAATAAAAGATGAAAGGGGATTGGGTGGGGTGGGAGGGGTTTTTGAGGGGAAGATAGTCAAGGTAACTGGTCAAAAAGTGGCAAGAGCATGGTCTTGCCTAGGGCTCCTTGACAGAATGAAGGTTTTACCAACTAGGACAGCCTGGTCCCAAGGCAAAAGATTCCACGCATGGTCTCTAATGATTCACAATAAAAGTGAAGAAATGTAAAGAACTCGAGGAGATCTTTAAAACCATTGAATCCATTCTTCTCATTTTACAGATGAGGAAAATGATAACAGTGAAGGGAAGTGGTTTGTCCAAAGCCACACTAGTAATGCTGGCTAAGAAACTAGAACCTAGTATTCCTGATTCTTACTCCAGTGTGCATTCCAATATGCCATGAAAATGGACCAGCTTCTGAATGTAAAGAAAGGAATCATAAGAAATTATGTTCCGTATTCTTATGGAGAGAAGAAACTCAGTCCATTTCTTTAAGACCAATATAAGTGTAGTCAGAACATATTTCATAAATAACCTCAAAGCTGGTGGGAGAAGCGGGTAGAGATGCTGAATTCGCTATTGACATGTCAAATGCTTTTCTTTTCTTCTTTTTTTTAAACTCTTGCCTTTTTGTCTTAGTATCATTTCTAAGACCCAAGAGCAGCAAGGACTAGGCAATTGGGATTAAGCAACTTGTCCAGGATCACAAAATAGGAAGTATCAAATACTTTTAAGGGAAGAGAACAAGAAAACTTAAGAACTTAAGAAAAGAATGGTCTATGAGTAGCAGGCCTGGTTAGGTTATGATTAAAATTCTCTGGAGAGTATATCTTAATGTATAATTCTTTATTAAATAATTAAAAACAGGCTGGAGAAAGAAAAGGCAGCAGCCACATGTGGTCAACAGCTCTCAGCTGCTATCCCCCTGTGCCAGCCCCAGCTCCAGGCCCAACCATAAGCATGGAGCTCTCTGTCCAGGATTTCAAGGCAAGAAGCCCCTACTTCCTTCCTCTACTCCAATCTATGCTCTTCTCAACATCCCTCTTCTGGCCCCCTCTGTGGGCACAGCACCACCTAGTGTGGCAGACATCCATTGCCTCAAAGATATGGGTCAGAGGTTCAGAAGATTTTTTGCTTTAAAATCAAAAGGCTGTCTCAGGGTACCAAAAAGGGGGAAATATTCACTTTCCATTCAGTTGTAGACTGTTCGTTATTAAGACGGACACTCATGGCCTGTTCCCCAGGAGCCAGGGTCGGCTTCAGAAATCATGGCAGTTCCAGGGGACTCTAATTCACAACTTCTAGATTCAATTAAACAAATATAAAACACATACTATATTAAAACACCATGCTAGGGACTGAGGGAACAAAAGTGAAAGAAGACATAGTTCCTGTCCTTAAGGAGCTTATAAATGAACAGGGAAGAATGAAATAATATACAAATAAGTGCACAGAAAGGACCCAACAGAGAAAAAGCATTATAAATAAAAAAGCTCAGATCAAAGTAGAGCCCAGAGAAAACAGAATCAGAAGGTGGGGGTAGGAGAACCCATAAAATAGTTTATTTGAACTCTGAAAGCAAGATTATTTAAGCAACACAGAACCTGGCCAGTGATGCTTCAGGATCACATACTGAATCATCGAATGCCTCAGTCCAGCAACAAACTGTAGTGTCCAAAAATGAAACTACGTTTATCAAACATGCACTAAACAACATTAAAGACAGAACAAGTGCTCACAGTAATTCCCTCCCTGTATTAATCATTACAAAGTATTTTCCCATATGTGTGCTGTCTCCTCTGATTCTCATGACAACCCCGTGAAGGAGGCAGGAATTCTCACTTTATGGAGAGATGAGAGGGGAACTCATCATCCCAAGGTTCCATAGTGTGGGTAAGAGGCACATCTGGGTTCAAGTGCAGTGGTCCCGATTCCCAAGCCCAGGGGCCCTCTTCCCTTCCTTGGGCTGTCTCCTGACTTGAGCAGACTCAGTGGAAACACTGCATTTTGAGCTGGGGCTGGACCATAAAGGCACTGAGTACTCCTGAGCTCCTAGAAGCTCTGAAACATTGATACTGGAGGATGGCAGGGTAGAGTAGGAGGAGGCTGAGAAAAAGAAAAGAGGGGCAAGGAGGAAAAGCAAAGAAGAAACTGAGGTTCTCTCAACCCCTCCTCAAAGCCTGGGGATGCTCTTAAGGGCCCTGAACCTCCTCGCCTATCTTGGTCCTGGGTCTGTGCAGAGCAGAGCCCCTAGGGCTAGGTAGTTTCTTTTTTAGCCCACCTTAGCTATGATCTGGTCCGGGTGCCCACTGTTGCCCTGGGGACCCAGGATGCTGACAGCAGCCAGAAGGAAGTCATCATCATATTCCACCCTAGAAATCCTTTACCTGCTGACACTGAAGGACAGACAGCAGAAATGCTGGTCTGATGAACCCCGTTCTTAGGGAATGCCTGACACTCAGCAGGTGCAATACAACATTGAAGGCTGTTTCTATGGTAATTTTCAGTAGTGCAGATACTGGCTTTGGGTTAAGAAAACAATAACCTTGCCAATGAGCTGGTGTTTGCACTACATCAAAATTGTGGAAATAAAGTGTGCAAAGGGATCTAGCCAAATCAAAAATACCATCTGCAGGTTTATTACCTTCTGAATGCTGACATTTTCTAAGATTCCCAGAGGAAATTCCTCGCTTTCTGGACCTTATATTTGTGGCAGACTGCACTGCCTGAAGGACATGAGAGTGGATGGAGTCTCAAAGAGCAGTATACCGTCAGAACTGAGTTAGTCTAACCCCCTCATTGGACAGATAAGGAAACTGAGGCCCAGAGACTTACTAAGGTCATACAATTAGTTAAGAAGCTATGGTTGGAAAACCTAAGTCTTTTGACTTCTCCAATCCTAGACTCATTCCATTAGTTCTCCAAGGATGATTCATGACAAGTTTTGGGTAGGCATGTCATGAGTGGACATAGAACCTACCCTTGGAATAACAGGCAAATCCACCAACTCTCTCATCATGAGCCAGGATTCCCCCTGGCAAAGAATAATGCTATTCTGGCAGCAAAAGGAAAAAGTATAATCTTATACTATACCCTACCATTCTAGGATGGAATCAGGAAAAGTAGAAATGGCCAATGAAGGGCTGCTTTTTTTTCTGAAATTGTGTTCTCAGGGTTTGAGTCAATGCCCCTCCCTTGAAAACTTAAGGGGACTGTGGCTCCTTAGCAATTTTATTATTTCCCCAGAAATAGCCATATCAAAATGTGATTTAACATCTATTTTCTAATGAGAAACTGTGCTGCCTTTTTTATTACTAAATTTTAATAAAGAATTTTGAATAGCAGTAAAGCACCAGTACCTTCTGCTTTGATTGACACAACCCATTTACAATTATTTAGACAGTAAGGGTGGGAGAGGGAACAAATTTAGACAGAGCTAGATTAGGCTGATCAAATTCCTGTTGGTTATCTTTTAGTTTATAGTAAAATAGGGCAGTGTGACATAAATGTAAACTAATTAAAGTGCCTTGCATTTAAATTTAGCCCTAACAAAAAATAAAGATTAGAAGAAAAGCTGTAGTGAGGAAGGCATTTACTTTTTTTAAGAAAGCAAATTAAGGCCAGGGTCAGCTCATGAACCCCACAGTGGGTTAGTGCTTCCTGTGAGGTATGACAAATCATCCTGAGGGACACAGTAGATGTGGGACACCTCTATGATTACACAGAGCCCAAAGTCTGAGCATTCTTATGGAATGAATGTTACTAGAAGCATACCTTGTAGAGGCTAGCAAAGAAAGAAACCTGTACTCCTGAAAATTCAATTCAAAAAACCTTTTGAGGGCAGCTAGGTGGCTCAGGGGATAGAAAGCCAGGCCTAGAGACAGGACATCCCAAATTCAAATCTGACCTCAGACATGTCCTAGCTGTGTGACCTTGGATAAGTCACTTGTCTCCAACTGCCTAGCCCTTAGTGCACTTCTGCCTAAGGGTTAAAAAAATTATTTAAAATATTTACTAGTTGGCTCTGCAGATGCTGTGCTGGGCACTGAGGAAAGATAGAAGGTATGTATAAAACAAGGTCCCTGCCCCCCATGACTCTAAGATGAAGGCAGGTCAATTCCCATATCTCCTCCTTCTGCATATACAGTAGGGCCTCCTTATCTGTGGTTTGGAGATGGCTAAGGTTTCTATTAACCCTTGTCAAATGTAAAATGCCACCACTTGCTAAGCACAGGCCGGGGATCCGCCAGAGCATAGTCTTTCCCAGGAGGTCTCTTCTGCTCTCACTTTTTCTCCTTTTTCACTTGGGGGGGGGAGAGGGGAGGGGAAGGGGTCAGGCCAGGAGCATGGAGCAGAGGGGCAGGAATGGGGAGAAAGATCACATTTTTACACACACACACACACACACACACACACACACAGAGTCATAGATGTTTGCTTATATGTGAAGTTTCAGCTCTCTGCAATAAGTCAGAACATTTCCCCTTACAGATTTAGGGGCCCTACTATGTTAGTTATCGCACTTAGACAAAACTAGGGAATTCCAGAAATGAATGTTATAATCCTTTCAGTAAAAAAAAGGAGACAAAAATAGTTGGAAATCAAGGAAAGAATGGATCCCACCAAAAAAAAAATTGTTTGAGAGGACAAAAAAACCAGAAATCATGAACAAAAGAAGTATCTATGGAGTCTATATATGGTGTGGTAGTACACTAAGCTTGGAATCAGGAAGACTTGAGTCCAAATTCCACCATAAATTACTTACTAGCTAGCTATGTGACTCTTGGGAAATCATTTCGCCTCTGTCTGCCTCTTATATCATCTATAAAATGAGGAGATTGAACTCAATGACCTCTAAGGTCCTTTCCAGCTCTAAATCTATGATCCTACATACAAATAATTGAAGTCATATAACCATAGAAAAATTAAATCTTGAAGGGACACAAGAGATAATGTAATATAAAGTGTCTCATTTAACAAATGGATACTGAAGCCCAATGTGACAAAGTCATAAACAGGCTTAGGATCATAGATTCAGAGTTAGAAGGGAATTCTGGTCATTTAACCCAAGTGACTCATTTGAGAGATGAAGCAGTTGAGCCCTAGGAAGGTTAAGTGACTTGCCTGTAAGTACTGGAGGGATTTTAACCCAGGTCCTATAACTCTAAATCTAGCATTTTTTCCTACCATCTAAAATCTGGCCTCCCAAATCCCAATCTATTGCTTTTTCCATTACACTAAATGAGTCCCTATGTTTATTCTGGAATGGCCTATGAACAGATTTATCATCTATGTATTACTCAGGTTGACACTAAAATGAATTTTCATTTCCTGCACAGATGCTGGTTGACTTTGAGAAGAAAAAGTGGCCTAGAAGTGGGCAGGACAATTTTTAAAAAGACTATTTATTTGACATAGTTGAAGGAAAAGGGTACTTTTAAAGTCCCATACTCTTACAAAAACTTCAGTGTCTTAAAAAAAAAAGGGTCTTGTCCAGAGTTAGAGGGACTATGCCCAGTCTTATGAGTCCTTCTTCAGAGTGGGTGGAAAAAAATAATGGTAGCAAGAAAAGCAAGACACTTGTGTCTGAATGAGCTGGTGCAGGGGGAGCAGCTCAGCTCAGAACAGTGAGACAGCAGGGCAGAAAGACAAGTGGGGCACACCTGTAACCCCAGTCTACCAAAGAGCCTGAGGATGGAGAATCTCATAAACTGTGGAATTCTGAGCTTTAGGGGCTTCATCTGGTGTCAATGTGGTTAACCCCTGTGAATGGGAAGCCACCAGGTTACCTAAGGAAAAGCAAACCAACACAAGCTGTAACTGAGAAGGTCCAAGTTCCCATGCTGATAAATAATAATTAGGCCTATGAGTAGCTGCTGTATTTCCAGGCTAGGCAAGATCTTTAAAAAACATAAATTTAAAAAACCTCCAAAACCTGAGAAACAGTAACTCTGTCACTTAAAACAAGGTTTACAGGCAGAGAAAGTCAAGTGAACTAAAAGACTCTTAGTTTGAATGAAATAAGGAGAGTCACTACCACTAGAAAAAAAAAAGGAAAGTGCCTGCCCATTTCTAAGAGAATATTTCCCCCTTCATATACTCCCCCTAACCCCAAAGTACTTCTGATCTTCTAGGACAGTCATCTTCCACCTAGAACCCACAAATCCAAGGGATCTATGGATAGATGTCAGGAGTCTGAAAATTTGGATAGGGGAAAAAAATCACATCTTTATTTTTCACTAATCTGACTAAAATTTAGCATTTCTTTCAATTATTTACAAATATTATTCTGAGAAGGGGTCCAGAGGCTTTAATCACACTTCACCAGCAAAAGGGGTCCATCACAAAAGAAGGTGGAAGAGCCCCTACAGCAGAAGAATGAAGAGAAAGAAAGCCACCCCAGTATTCATCTTCCCTACCAGGCATGAATTATATAAATGAAAACTTAGCCAGATGCACAAGACCTAACTTTTTGCAACTACTTTGCTCAGAAAACAGAACACATCTGATAACTGCAGCAAAAGTGATTTTGCTAGATGGCAGAATGGTGACCACCAGGAGGCACTCAGAACTGAAAATTCTGAAGCAAGGGCACAGCACCTATTTATCATTAAATTGTGAGTTCCATGCCCCTGAGAGTCCAGTGGAGAAGGTAAGCTAAGTAACAAACAAGAATCTAATGAATTTTTAATTAAGGAGGTAGTAAGGAAATATGAAAGAATCCAGATGGAATAAGGGCACCTTAGGGAAAGGGTGTATGTAACTGGTAAGGCAAAGACAAACATGTAAAACTGGAATGAGCTAGGTTGGGAAGTAGGGGATTCCCCTCTCATGAGAAAGAGATCTTCAAAGCAGAGGCTGTGGGGGATGTCATAAAAACTGTTCAGGTACATGCTATATTTAGTAAGCCCCCCCCCCCTTCTCTGAGCCTGTCCAGCACTCGTATGGATGCAGTGATATCTGAGGGTCTGCCTTCTCATTTATTCCCCCGAAGCCAACCATGGTTCAAAAGGAACAATAAAAGTATCACTAAGCAGGAATCTCTAAAAGACTCTCATCAGCTCTCATGTATTCTAAGAGTATCTCACAGAATTAGAGCATCCTCTCAGGTAGAAGAGCTCTCTCGGCGGATGACTCTCGAATCTATGCAGACAGATACCACAACTAGGTGTGTACTCCCAAAGAGATCAAAGAAAGGGCAAAAGGATGGATTAGCACCACAAAAAAAATTATGGCAGCTCTTTTTGTTGTGGCAAAAAAAAAAAAAAACCTCGAAACTGAGGAGTTATCCAATTGGGGAATGACTGAACAAGTTATGGTATATGAACAGAATGAATTATATGATGGCTTCAAAGAAACCTGGAAAGACTTATATGAATGGATGCAGAATAAAGGGAGCAGAACCATGAGAACAATTTATATAATAACATTTTAAAGACAAACAACTTGGACAGATTTGGGATCTCTGGTGTAATGACCAACAATGCTTCTAGAATATTGATAAGGAAGCATGTTACTAATATCCTGACTGAGATCAGGTAATAGACTCAAAGTTTAGAATATGATTCTCAAGACACAGCAAAGATGAGAATTTCTTCTACTTGACTCTTACATGGAATCAAAGATTTTGTTTTCATTTTTGTCTCATTTTTTAAGAGAGGAAGGGAAGATGGAAAGAGAGGGGAACTAGGAATGGAGTTGCTAAAAAGAAAAGAAAGTAAAGAAGGAAACAATTTTTTTTAAATACTCAGAAGGAATTAAAGATAAGAAGGGATCACAGATAAACAGGACAGCTTTGAAAGTTACAGGTTGAATTTATTATATACTTTAAAAGACAATCAAGTCATACATAACAAAGATTCCCAGTTTTATGTACAATCATCTTTCTTCTATGTATATGTGAAGGCCTGTTTTAGGGGGTATTTATTAAATTTATTATAAAAAAAGTCTTCCCTAAAAAAAGAAAAAATCAACCCTTTACACAGACCTAATTTCTTCTCTGGCTTTCAGTCCCATAGTAATTCAATTCAATTTAACTTAATTCATCAAGTATCTATTTAGTACTTGCTATGTTCCCAGAACTTTGAGAAATACTGGGGATGCAAAGACAAATTTAAGATAGTCCCTGTTCTCAAGGACTTTATGATCTGCTGGAAGGAAACAACATGTAAAGAGTTAAATGCAAATTTTACACAAAGTAATTGGGGGGAAAAGGAGGTTGGAGGAGTGCTAACAATTGGGATCGGGATAAAGGCATCTTCTCCTATGTGACATTTAGGCATCTCCCCCACATGTCTAAAATGGAACTCTATGGTTCTCCTCTAAGCTTCTCTATTTCAATTGATGGTACCACAATCCTTCCAATCACCCAGGTTTGCCCTAAAGCCCTAAATATGAGTGGACAAGTATACCTGCTTTTACCATTTCACACAAAGATTAAGAACTCCCAGGCTATTGGAATGGTATTCTAATTGATCTCTGCCTCTAGTTTATTCTTTTCACTAATCCATTTTCTATATAGCTGCTAAACTGATACCTCTAAAACACAGATCTGCCCCCAGGAACACTTTCCTTCTGCCTCCCTACAACTCAAATAGCCTTTAAAATCTTTAGCTTGGTGTTTAATACTTTCTCTACTCTGGCTTTCAACTCCTTTTCCAGTCTGTTTCTTATCCTCCTCTTCACACATTCTCCTTTCTAGTCAAATTAACCTGTTCACTCCTCACTTCCAACACAATATTCAACTGTGTCCCAGATCTGGAATTCACTTTCTCCTCATCTCAGCCTCATTCAATCCCTAGCCTCCTTTCAAAGGGGAACTCGGGCGCTCTATCGTGTCTATTTCCCCAGTTTATCACACGTCAGTCACCCTGGCCTTCTTTATGCACAGTACTTTCTGTCCCCGTGCTTGAGTGCTTGAGTCTATCTCCTTTTTTCTGGAGGATTCGCCTTCCTCACCTCTTCCTTCATGACTCAGCTCAAGAGCCACATTCCACACAAATTTCTCAATTTCTCAGCCCCTAGTGCTTTCTCCCGCAAAATAAGTTGGTATTTATTTTGTCTACATCATACAAGTATCTGTTGCTGTTGTTCAGGCTTTCAGTCCTGTCTGTCTCTTTGTGACCCCATGAATTATATAGCGATTGATAAGGTTTTCTTGGCAGGGATACTGCCATGGTTTGCTATTTCCTTCTCCAGCGGATCCTTTTGTTAGGCAATGAGAAGTGAAGTGACTTGCCCAGGGTCACATAGCCAGAAAGTGTCTGAGGCCAGATCTGAACTCCGATTTCCTAAATCAATGAGATAGTAAGGGACTTGCCCAGGACCTAACTGCCGGCAGGATCTGGAGGCAGGGCTGGAACTGCCTATGAGGTCAGACCACTCTGTCTCTCTTGGTCCTGAGTATAAAAGACAAAAGGAAAAAGGTATTACCCTCAAGGAGCTCCCATTCCACCAAGAATATATTCTCCTGAAACTGCAGAAAACAATGCAGATTCAAAATAAAGGGAATCAATACTCCCTATAAGAACTTTTCTTAATTCAATCTCATCACAATACCTGAAAAATCAGCACTCTACAACAGACATTGTTTCCCCCGCATTCAATCCTGTTTCTCTAAAACCTATTGGGTTTCAGATTCCAACAGAGACAAAAGCAGTGAAGAAGTTTGAGGCTTTGAGGTAATAGGACAACTTGAAATGGCAAACATTTTTCTGTCTATCCATCCATAAATTAGGACAGACAATGGGAGATTATTACTCATTCAGTGTGCTTGTTTGGCCCAGAGACGTGTGGCTCCATGCCAGGAGCCAGCAAATGCTGGTTAATAAACATGTAAATGTTTTATTTCTCTGTAGGTGATTTCACAAAATGAAACATCAAATTAAACACTAGGCTAATCTTTCTGCTAATGTCTTGACTCCCCAGCCATCTGGCTGCAAACCTTTCTGGTTTCATTTACCCACTGCATTCAACCATCACAGGCACACATGTATAGACATATATATGCTCCCTCCTCAAATGCTACATTTCTACTAAAGGCAACCCAATTTTACTGTATCAACATCAAGGCTTTTGATTAAATATTAAATCCACATAAATACTGCATTAGCATTTCCCCTAACATGTAAGCAATTCTAAGTCCAATTAGAAACTAGGTTAGGAGGGAGTTTTCTTGTTTTGAGAGAGCAAGCTAGCCACCACAAATAGTTGCTGCTAAAAACACTGCTTTAAAATATCAAGTAGGGAAAGGAGGAAAGAACCTGTAATAGAGGAGCATGAAAAAGCAGGTTAAGCGTCTTTCATCTACAGCTAAAAAAACTCATTGGTTAGAGGAGGTTCAGGCCAATTGTGAGTTCAGTTCCTATGTGTTATTCCATTTTGGGGCCCCCAGTCACCAGAGTGCCAACCCTC
The DNA here is from genome assembly GCF_027887165.1 of Monodelphis domestica. NCBI lineage: Eukaryota > Metazoa > Chordata > Mammalia > Didelphimorphia > Didelphidae > Monodelphis > Monodelphis domestica. The sequence goes on along the minus strand of NC_077230.1, from coordinate 266,597,416 downwards.
TCTTAAATTCACAGAATCTCACAGTTGGAAGGGCCCCTGGTAGGCAAACTAAGCCAGAAAAGTTGATACATCATGAATAATTTCTTCAAGAAGAAAGTCTAGAGGTACTGGGCATGGTGAACACTGAAAAACAAGGCAGAGGCAGAGACAGAGAGAATATCTTAGCAGAAATAAAATGAATGTTTCAAGGTCCAGAGTAGTTAGTTCAGTATGGTTAGTGTTGGCAGGGGTCCCCAAACTACAGCCCACAGGCCACACACGGCCCCCTGAGGCCATTTATCCGGCCCCCACCACACTTTGGAAGGGGCACCTCTTTTACTAGTAGTCAGTGAGAGGAGCACTGTATGTGGTGGCTCCATAAAACACAGCGTTGCTCTGGTGACATCATCCTTTGTGCCGCACCTTGTTCTGAGAGTAACTGAATGAGAAAGAGGTACCGAGCAAAGGATTATGGGGCTGCACAATGGAAGCTGTCATCATGGTGAGCGGTGATCTGGGGGAGGGGATTCCGCACTGTGTATACTGCTGCCTGGTATAGTGGTGGCAGTGATGGGCCTGTGCAAGGTGTGACAGGCCCATCCCAGCCAGTGCTGCAGCCTCCGTTATCCTAGACAGCAGCATATAAGATTTGTTCATAGTGTTTTTTTAATAGTCCAATCCTCCAACCGTCCGAGGGACAGTGAACTGGCCCACTGTGTAAAAAGTCTGGGGACCCCTGGTGGTGTGAGTTCAGAGAGAAGTGGAAAGGCCCTGGAAGCAGAGGGCATGAGTGGAATCCCAGCTCTAACATTCATTACTGTGTGCCTCTGAACAAGTCCTTTCATTTCTTTGGGCCTCAGCTTCTTCTTCTGTAAAATAGGGGTAGGAGGTTTATGATGGGTAGGAATTTAATGACAATTAAACTCTACTAAAGTCCCTTAGAGCTGCAAGGATCTATGACTAAATAAAAATCTATCTCTTGTAACTTCTTTCCAATGATCAGTCTGCTTTTTCAGAGCTGCTCACCTGGAAGGGCAAGCTGGCACAGTGGGTAAAGAGCTAGGCCTGGGTTCAAGGCCTGTCCTTGGCACATACTAATTATGTGACCTTCGGCAAGTCAGCTCAGAGCTCTAGGCTGCTTGATCAGACTCCTGACTGCTAGAGAGGAACAGATCTGAATTGGAAAAAACAATTTCTTTCCCCAAAAAGTTCCCTACAGCAATAAAATCACAAGTAAATAGCCCTATCCTCTTGCCCCCCCTTACACTGATTGATGATGTTACTAAATTTCTTTCCAAACATCTCCGGTTCCTCACTCCATCCAGCCATTTCCACCAGTTCACATAGTATGACTTCAAAATATCTTACCATTCTGATCAACTTCCTTTGAATATACTCTGGCTTGTGAAATATTTCTTCTAAAATATGTGGTGCAGCACTGGACACACCACTCTAGATGCTCTGCCTACGGAGAAGACAACAGGATTGCCCTCCATCCTCTTCTTTAAATGCTCTATCTTCTGACCCTGAGGGTTGCTGTGTGTGTGTGTCTGGGGCTCTAGGTGGCACAGTAATTAGAGTGTTAACCCTGGAGTCAAGAGGGTCAGACTTCCTATCTGACCTTGGACACTGGCTATGTGACCCTAGGCAAGTCATTTAACACTGTTTGCTTCAGTTCTTCATTTGTAATATAAGCTAGAAAAAGGAATGGCAAATTAATCTAATCTATTTACCAAGAAAACCCCAAAAGGGATCACAAAGATACTGGACATGACTGAAAAATGACTGAACAGAACATAAGTCTTATGCATTTATGTATGTATGTATGTATCTGCTACTGACTTTGTGTATTCCTGAACTTCCTATTTTTCCCATTTAATTTTATTTTGCTAGTTTCAGTCTACTGTTCCATTCTGTCAAAATGTCTTTTAATCTTTATTCTATCACCTAGGCTGTTAGCTTCCCTTTTCCACATTCAGGTCACCTGCAAATTTTATATGGCAGCTCTGTCTCCACTTTTTATGATTTCCAAATCCTGAAGAAAAAAGGACCAAGGACAAAATTTCATGACACTCTGCCTTCTACCAGGTTCATCCATTCCTACTCAAAAATATCCATTGAGAGGGAACCAACTCTTTGGATCAGATTTCAATGACTTAATATATTATCATGAAATTTGTATCTTTCCAATTTAGTCATTAAGATATTAGGAAAGACTTTCGAATGCCTTGCTAAAATCCAGATATTCTATGTCTAAAGCATTTCCCTGATTTAGCAGCCTAATAAACCCTGCCCAGTTTATAGAAAGTCTTTCTCAACTGCTTTTCATTCTAGTGCCTTCCCTCGTTAATTATTTCCTATTAGTCTTCTTCATAGCTTTCTTTGTATGTATTTGTTTGCATGTTGTCTCCCTCATTAGGCTGTATATTACCTGAGGGTAGGGGCTCTCTTTTGCCTTTTTTTTTTTAAACTCTAACCTTCCATCTTAGGATCAATACTATGTATTGGTTCCAAGGCAGAAGAGTGGTAAGGGCTAGGCAATAGGGGTTAAATGACTTGCCCAGGGTCACACAGTTAGGACATGGCTGAGGACAAATTTGAACGCAGGACCTCCCATTTCTGAGTCTGGCTCCCAATCCACTGAGCCACCCAGATTCCCCCCTACCTTTTTTTTCTTCTATCTTCAGTATCTAGCACAGTTCTGGGCACATAGCAGGTGCTTAATAAATATTTATAGATCAATTCATTCAATAAACAAAAAGTACCTACTAAAATGAAATGAGATTATTATGACATGACTTGTTCTTAATGAAGCCATGCTGGCACATTGTAATTATTATATCCTTTTCTAAGGACTGTGAATTACAAAACTACTCAACCCTATTCAGACCATTCTTTAGAAGATGGGATTTAGCTATTTCCTGATCAATAAGAATAGGGATTCTTGGAATAACAGAATCAGGTCTTGGAAACTACAATCTCCACCCTACTCAGGGTAACAAGATCAGGAAGGGCTACAGCAAAACTCAAGATTTAATTATTTGAGAATATGGCCTTCAACAGACATGTGCAAAAAGGACAGACCTCTGGGCAGTCCTAAGTCAAGCTAGAGCCACCATTGGAACATGTGAGACACAGGAAGTGAGGTAGAGGACAGCTCAGGAGTTCTCTGGACTTCCTGTGAGGAGGGAGAGAGTGTGGTTGGAGCCTGGTGCTTGGAGTTGGAGGAGCCCACAGACTGTTTTCTCCATTTTGGTCACATGAGTGATAGGGACTGATCTCTTTCCTTGCCTCGGCTATCCAGGGCCTTGGGCCCGCTTTGACTCAGCCTAAGAAGAGTGGGTATTTAAGCCCTATTTCCTTCTCTCCCCTTTCCCTCTCTCTTTCTCTCCCTCTAATACTTTTCTTCCTCCTGTTTGTAATTAAAACACCATAAAAAAAAGGTTGGCAGCTGACTTGAGTTTTCATTTAAGAATTACATAGCTGAATTCCTTGGCGACCTTAAATTAATATATATCAGTCTTTTAAAGTGATTTCCATATCACAGGACTCACAAAACATCTTTTGATATTCCATTCTAGACCGTTTCCAAGAAATAATAATGTTAAGCTTGACAGCCTATAGGATGAGACAATTGCCTTTTTTCCTCCTTATGAAAATCATGATATCTGCTTCTTTCCAGTCCCAGCATTTCCTAAAATTCACTGAATCAGATCATGACAAGAGTTTAATCACATCTCAAAATTCTTTATGAAGGTCACTGGGGCCAAGTGACAGGAGGGAACAAGTAACTTCAGTGAGGAAAGCTAGGGTTTTGTTTTGGTTTTGTGTTTTAATCTAAGTCCTTCTTTGAGTTTTCAATACCCATTTCCCAATTTATTTTTGGTTACACTCTTTCTCATCTGAAATTTATTCTCCTTGATAAGGAAGAAAAAAAGCAAAAAAGCAAAAGAGTAGCTGAATGGAATAGTTCTTCTGTTCTTCCAATAACTATTACCATTTTTCCATCTACCCAGAACAGCAGTTCAATCCCTTCTTTTATCTTCTTCCTCTGGTCACTAACCACAGGGTTTTCAAAAGCCCTTTGTTTTTGTTCTTAGTATTCATTTCAAGCTTAAATTCCCTTTGGTCTTCAGCCAGATGCTATTTGTCAAGGACTAAACTGCTCTTACCTGTCCTCTGGTTACCTGTCCCCTTGTTTCATACTGAGTTCCTCTATTGTATATTATCTTTTAAAAAACTGAAGCTCATCAATGAGTTCTTTATGTAGCCACATTCATTGCTTTAGACTTGCTAACCTATCCTCTTATACTTTTCCTTGACCTTCATATGGAATTAGATGTGACCACCACATAAGAATTGCACTTTATCTTCTTTTATGCCCATATTGCTTTTAGAATGTCAATATGTTGATAAGTTCCTGAACCTATTCTGTCTCTGGATTCTCAGTGAAATCCACTTTCCTAAAAGTACACATTAAGACATTTCTTCCATAATCTAAATTCTTAAAACTTGGAGTTAAATAAAAATGTTCCTCACTTTTACAGACATATCTGATCACCTGAAATACAAATCAAGTGAGGGAGGGGAAACACTATTTTGGAGAAGTCTCTGAAACCAACAAAGCCACAGGGCCTAAAAGTAGACAATGGAACCAGTCTGACAAAAAGTCAAGTTATAGGGCACCAAGGATCCCATCAGCATAGCACTGGTTCTGAAATACTGGTGGATTTCTGTAGAAATTAGAAGTGGAAAAATAGCAGGGCTTTAGATAAAAAGAAGAATTGCAAAGAGGAACTCTGGTTGGCTGGAATCCAAGGGAAACAAATAGTGAAGTAAAAGGTTTTAAACAACAAAAGAGGCTTAAAACCAAAATTTATTCCCAAGTTTTTTGAAGGAAGACAAAATAAGCTATCAAGAAGATAACAAACTAATGTAAACAGCAGAACAATGTGGTAAAATAATATTTTTTTAATTAGAAGGTATTATAAAGAAATGTCTTAAGGGGAAAATAATAAGTAAGGAAGGAAACATTTACAAAGTATCTACTATAGGTCAGACATTGTACTAGAAGCTTTATACATATTACTTCATGTGATCTCATAATAACCCTAGGAGACAAATGCTAGTATTGCCCTCATTTTATGGGCATCTTTTGTTTTTCTTTATTTTGTTTCAATGACAAATTTACACGCAAGTTTTCCATGGTTACATGATTCATGTTGTCTCCCTTCTTCCCTCCCCCTCCTGGAGATGACAAGCAATTCCACTGAATTATGTATGTATTATCACTCAATACCTATTTCTATATTATTCATTTTTGTAAGAAAGTAATCTTCTAAGACCAAAACACCAAATCCTAGTCATACAAACAAGTGATAAGTCATATGTTTTCTTCTGCATTTCTAATGCAACAATTCTTTCTCTAGATGTGGATGTCTTTTCATAAGGATCTTTTCACAAGTCCCTCAGAACTGTCCATTGCATTGCTATTAGTAGCAAGTCATTGATTGTCCCACAACATATCCATCTATGTATAATGTTCTGCTTATTCCACTCTTCATCAGTTCATGGAGGTCTTTCCAGTTCTTCTAGAAATCAGGCAGTTCATCATTCTGTACAGTACAACAGTATTCCAGCCCCATTATATGCCACAATTTGTTTAGTCATTCCCTAATTGAGGAATATCTCCTCAGTTTTCAAATTTTGCCACCACAAAAGGCTATTGCCCTCATTTTAAAGGAAACTGAGGCAGACAAGTTAAGTGACTTAACTCAGAGTGACACGGCTAGTACATTCTGAGGCTACATTTGGCCTAAGGGCTCCCTGACACCAGTTTCTGCTCTCACTGTATCAATTACCTGCCATTTATGAAATATTAACATTTACTGATTGTGTATCATGCAGAAGGATAAAGTTTGATCCTGAAAGGGTGGAAGCACAAGACAACACAACAGGTTTCAAAGAATGTACTGCTGATGTCCCTAATACATACATTGCAAAGAGAGAGAACAGGCCTTCTGTAAACTAGATTATCATCACTGTCTAAGGGAAGTGAAGTGGTGAAATGGACAGAGTACTGGGTGTGAAGTCAGACCTCACAGTTAGCAAGCTCCAGAAAGAACTGAAAAATCAAAACTGCTAAAGCTCCTTAGATCACTGGCCTTTAGTTTGTGGCTGTGTTCCCTCACTGTTTAGAGCAGAGAACTAGAATAAGCACTTTAAGAGTTATTTCTTCCAATGCTGTCCCCAGCTTCCTTCAGATCTCAGCTAAAGGCATACCTTCTATAAGAATATTTTCTGAACTTCCGGTCAAGATGGCGGCTTAGAGGCGGCAAATGTTCAGACCGCTGAAAACCCTTCCTTACCGATCACAAACTGAATGCTCCTAGGGCACTGAAATTCAAACTGAACAACAGGACAGAGCCGGGGAACCCTCCTCCTGGACTTGGATCAAAAGGTACGCTCCCCCAAAGCCAGAACCCTAGATCACTCGGATCTAAGGGGTAGGCAGAAGGAAAGTCCCAGGACCCATCCCCCCCCCCAACCCAGAGCACTGAGCCCAAGGCTGTAACTTAGGGCCTGCAAAAGGGCCTCAGGGCCAGCTATTCTGAAGGACGCACCTTGAAAGCAACCTGAGCCAGTCTAGGGGGCGCCCAACACAGACAGCAGGGAAACAGAGAGAGACGGAGGAGGGGGGACTATAGCCCCCTGGCTGGGTCCTTTCATCTGAGTCTTACCAAAGGTTCCTGCTTCAGGGCAAATCCAATCCAACCTAGCTGAACTTAATCACATCAGGAGCCCTCAGAGCTCAGGGAAGCCAGGACCCCTCCCCCCTTAGAGTACAGGGTCTTCTGAAAGAACAGAAACCTCAGGGCCAGCAAAGGCACTGAGGTACCTTGCGGACAGTGCTGTGCCAGGTTCAGAGAGTGGAAGTAAGGCAGCAGAGAAGCAACTGGAGGGAACTGAGAGCAGTAACACCCGAAACGGCAGGCAGGGAAGGGCAGACCCTGGGCTTCCTTGGGAAGACAGAACAGCTGCAGAGAACAGACAATTTGCCTGGGGCTAAAGCCTCAGACCATCAGACAGATACACGAAGAGCCAGTCCTCCTCACTCAGATAGAGATGGCAAACAGTACAGAAGTACAAAAGCCTCCAAACACCAAGAAAAGCAAGAAGAAGGGAGTGACTTTAGACACATTTTATGGAGCAAAAATAGAAAATACAGAGGAGACAGAAGAGGAAACACAAGCAAATGCTCCAAAACCTTCAAAAGAAATGGAAATTCTCCACAAACTCTTGAAGAATTTAAATCGGAAATTATCAAAAAGATGGAAGCCTTCTGGGAGGAAAAATGGGAAACAATCCAAAAGGAACTCGGCAATCTGAAGCATGAAAAAACACAACTACAGAAATAGCTTAACCAAATTGAAAAGGAAAACCAGGCTTTAAAGGTCAGAATCAGGCAACTGGAAGACAATGATCTTGCAAAAGAACAAGAATTAATAAAGCAAAGCCAAAAGACTAAGAAATTAGAAGAGAACATAAAATATCTCACTGACAAGGTGACAGACTTGGAAAATTGAGGAAGGAGAGACAATCTGAGAATAATTGGTCTACCAGAAAAGCCAGAAATAAATAATAATCTCGACATCATAATACAAGATATGATTATTTCAATAGACGCAGAAAAAGCCTTTGATAAAATACAATACCCATTCCTATTAAAAAAACACTAGAAAGTATAGTAATAGAAGGGTTGTTGTTAAAAATAATAAACAGTATATATCTAAAACCATCAGCTAATATCATCTGCAATGGGGATAAACTAGATGCAATCCCAATAAGATCAGGAGTGAAACAAGGATGCCCATTATCACCTCTATTATTTGACATTGTACTAGAAACACTAGCAGTAGCAATTAGAGAAGAAAAAGAAATTGAAGGCATTAAAATAGGCAAGGAGGAGACCAAGTTATCGCTCTTTGCAGATGACATGATGAGAACTACTTAAAGAATCCTAGAGATTCAATCAAAAAGCTAATTGAAATAATCAACAACTTTAGCAAAGTTGCAGGATACAAAATAAACCCGCATAAGTCATCAGCATTTCTATATATTTCCAACACAGCTCAGCAGCAAAAACTAGAAAGAGAAATCCCATTCAAAATCACCTTAGACAAAATAAAATACTTAGGAATCTATCTCCCGAAACAAACATAGGAACTATATGAACACAACTACAAAACACTCTCCACACAACTAAAACTAGACTTGAGCAATTGGAAAAACATTAACTGTTCATGGGTAGGATGAGCCAATATAATAAAAATGAGCATCCTACCCAAACTTATTTATCTATTTAGTGCCATACCCATTGAACTTCCAAAAAATTTCTTTACTGATTTAGAAAAAAACCATAACAAAGTTCATTTGGAACAACAAAGGATCAAGGATATCCAGGGAAATAATGAAAAAAAAAACAAAGGAAGGGGGCCTTGCAGTCCCAGATCTCAAACTATATTACAAAGCAGCAGTCATCAAAACAATTTGGTACTGGCTAAGAGACAGAAAGGAGGATCAGTAGAATAGACTTGGGGCAAGTGACCTCAGCAAGACAGTATATGATAAACCCAAAGATCCCAGCTTTTGGGACAAAAATCCACTATTCAATAAAAACTGCTGGGAAAATTAGAAGACGGTGTGGGAGAGATTAGGTTTGGATCAACACCTCACACCCTACACCAAGATAAATTCAAAATGGGTGAATGACTTGAACATAAAGAAAGAAACTACAAGTAAATTAGGCAAACACAGAATAGTATACATGTCAGACCTTTGGGAAGGGAAAGACTTTAAAACCAAGCAAGACTTAGAAAGAGTCACAAAATGTAAAATAAATAACTTTGACTACATCAAATTAAAAAGCTTTTGTACAAACAAAACCAATGTAACTAAAATCAGAAGGGAAGCAACAAATTGAGAAACAATCTTCATAAAAACCTCTGACAACAGTTTAATTACTCAAATTTACAAAGAGCTAAATCAATTGTACAAAAAATCAAAAAACCAATTGATAAACGGGCAAGGGACATGAATAGGCAGTTTTCAGATAAAGAAATCAAAACTATTAATAAGCACATGAAAAAGTGTTCTAAATCTCTTATAATCAGAGAGATGCAAATCAAAACAACTCTGAGGTATTACCTCACACCTAGCAGATCGGCTAACATGACAGCAGAGGAACGTAGTGAATGCTGGAGGGGATGTGGCAAAGTAGGGACATTAATTCATTGTTGGTGGAGTTGTGAATTGATCCAACCATTCTGGAGGGCAATTTGGAACTATGCCCAAAGGGTGATAAAAGACTGTCTGCCCTTTGATCCAGCCATAGATAGCACTGCTGGGTTTGTACCCCAAAGAGATAATAAGGAAAAAGACTTGTACCAGAATATTCATAGCTGCATTCTTTGTGGTGGCCAAAAATTGGAAAATGAGGGAATGTTCCTCAATTGGGGAATGGCTGAACAAATTGTGGTATATGATGGTGATGGAATACTATTGTGCTAAAAGGAATAATAAAGTGGAGGAATTCCATGGAGACTGGAACAACCTCCAGGAAGTGTTGCAGAGTGAGAGGAGCAGAACCAGGACAACATTGTACACAGAGACTGATACATTGTGGTACAATCGTAGGTAATGGACTTCTCCATTAGTGTCAATGCAATGTCCCTGAACAATCTGCAGGGATCTAGGAGAAAAACACTATCCACAAGCAGAGGACAAACTGTGGGAGTAAAAACACTGAGGAAAAGCAACTGCTTGACTACAGGGGTAGAGGGGACATGTCTGAGGAGAGACTCTAAATGAATACTCTAATGCAAATACCAACAACATGGAAATGGGTTCGAATCAAGAACACATGTGATACCCAGTGGAATCGTGCATCGGCTATGGGGGGTGGAGGGGAAGGAAAAGAAAATGATCTTTGTCTCTAATGAATAATGTTTGGAAATGATCAAATAAAATATTGTTTTTAAAAAAAAGAATATTTTCCTAGTCTCCCCCAATGCTATTATCTTTTCTCTGTTGTCTGTCTCCAATTTCCACTGAAGAGTGGGGCTTATAAAATCATCAAGGCAGCTAGGTGACAGAGTAGATAGTGTAACAGTCCTTTAGTTAGGAAGATTCATCTTCCCAAGTTCAAATCTAGCCTCAGACACTGAGCAAGTCACTTAACACTTTTGCCTCACTTTCCTTATGTCTAACTACTTCAGTTCTTTACCAAGAGACTCACTAAAAAAAAAAAAACATCTACTCTGGAACAACAACAGCAGCATCTCTGAATATAGAGTGAAACAATGTTGCTAGATAAAAGCAAGAAAGAAAATCCATTCATATTCACCTACCAGACATAAACAATGCCAAATAAAGGAAACTCTTATAAGTTAGATAAGCAGTAGACAAGCCTAAATAACATGATGACAACACTGAAAATACAATTTCCAAATGCAGGGAACAATACAAAGGCAGAACAGGACAAAAGGGAAAGGGAAAGAGTTTTCCATTGCCATTCTGATCACTCAGCTGACTGGGCCAGCAGATGACAAGCAGTTCAGTGGAAATAAACTGAAAATAATTAGTCCACAAGCAAAAATCTCAAATTCATAGCATATGCAACAGGCAAGAGGATTTATTCAGCCCAGCAAAATGGTCGGGGCTCTGTCACCAAGCAGTGGGTGGAGGAAAGAGGAGAGGCAGGGAAAAGGAAGAGTTAGAAATGAGACATGTTGCTTATTCTTTGGCTAGCACGGAGTTTCTTTTTCACGTAGCCTAAACTTATAGGAGAGATTCCTTCCACTCATTCTTCCTAAAATTCACATATCCCAAGAAAATAAACTGTGAGCAGAAACCAGTTATTTGGAAGGCTGAAAGAACCTATCTGTAGAATGGAAACACCTTAAGGGAGAGAACTGTGTCATTTTTCTAGTTGGATCCCAGCACTTAACACAATGCCTGGTGCATCATACACATGCTCAATCATCAACTGGTTCCCTCAACCTCATTGGCTAGGACCCCTGGCAAGCCAATGTCAGACTCCTTGGTTTGAGCTTTCCCTTCAGTTGCTGGACTGAAAGGCTAGAGTAAACAAGGAGAAAAGGAACTCACTTTCATGTGGACCACTTTACAGATGCGACAGTCCTTCAATTTTGGTAATGAGTTCTCCATCACGGGAAATCTGACAGACTTTAAAGGACTACTTGTTGGGGGCAGCTCGGTAGCTCAGTGGATTGAGAGCCAGGCCTAGAGATGGGAGGTCCTGGTTCAAATGTGGCCTCAGAAACTTCCCAGTTGTGTGACCCTGGGCAAGTCACTTGACCCCCATTGCCTAGCCCTTACCACTCTTCTGCCTTGGAACCAATACACAGTATTGATACCAAGACAGAAGGTAAGAGTTTTAAGAAAAAATAAAATAAAGGACTACTTGTTAGGGATGTTTTAAAAAAAGGAATTCTTACTCTTGATTAGAGAAATGCAAACTGAAGCCTGAGGTACCACTTTACACCTATGGGATGGGCCAATAAGACAGAAAAGGAAAATGATAAATATTGGAGGGGATTTGGGAAATTTTGGAACTAATGGGCTATTGGTTGAGTTATCTTCTGATACAACCGTTTGGGAGAACAATTATGAACTATGCCCCAAAGGCTTTAAAACTGTACACCCTTTGATCCAGCAATACCACTACTAAGTCTGTATCCCAAAGAGATCCAGAAAAAAAGAGGAATGGACCTATTTGTACAAAATATTTATAGCAGCTCTTTTTGTGGTGGCAAAGAACTGGAAATTGAAGGGATGTCCATTAACTGGGAATGGCTGAACACGTTGTAGTATATAATTATAATGGAATACTACTGTGCTACAAGAAATGATGAGCAGGGAGCTTTCAGAAAAGACCTGGAAAGACTTACCTGAACTGAAGTAGAGTGAAATGAGCAGACCCAGAGTATACTGTATACAACGAAAGCAATACTGTATGATAAATAACTGTGAATGACCTAACATCAGAAATACAAAGATCAATGACAATTCCAATGGACTTGTGATGAAAAATGCCATCCACTTCCAGAGACGGAAGTGATAGAAACTGAATGCAGACAAGACATACTAAATTTTATTCTTTATTTTTTTGTTCAAGGTCTCCCACAAAAATGATCGATATAGAAAAATATTTTACATGCGTGCATATGTAAAATCTATGTCAGATTGCTTACTAAATCAAGTGGGGTGAGAGAATTTGAAACTCAATTTTTTTAAATTAATGTTAAAAAATGTGTTTATATTTAATAGGGAGAAAATAAGATATTCTTTTTAAAAAGGAGGTTCTTTTGATATTGCTTAATTCTTACTCCCCAAGTCCTTCCAATTGGAAGGATTATCCTACTTTGAAGATTATCTTAAATGTGGAGTTTAATGCTCAGCTCACTGCTTCTCTATATATACTTTATGGAAATCACATCTATTTTTTGTTGATGACTCCCAAATTTACATCCCTTGTCCTGTCTTCTCACATAAACTCTATTCTCACATTTCCAACTGCCTGCTGGACATTTCCATTAGGACATTCTAGCTTCATCCCAAACCTTCTCCCTGAAATAGCTCCTACTCCTAACTTCACTATTTTTGTCATTCATACATTCTTCGTCATCACGTGAGCTCAAAGCCTCAGGCATCTTTGATTTCTCTGACAGTGTCATGAGTCCTGAAGAGTCCTCTTCCTGTCTCTCAGCATTCCTACTTTGACTACCCTAGAGTTCAGGTTATTATTATTTTATAGTTGAGCTGGGTGGAGCAGTTAGACACCCCAGCCCTGGAGGCAGGAGGAATTGAGTTCAAATTCAGTTTCAAACACTTACTGACTGCTGTATGACTCTGAACAAGTGACTTAACCCTGCTTACCTTAGTTTCCTCCTCTGCAAAATAAGCTCAACATGGGGGAATAACAGCAAAATAGCAAACTACTCCAGTGTCTTTGCCAAAAAAGCCCCAAATGGGGTCACGAAGAGTTGAACACAAATTAAATGACTGAACATCAAAGGGTATTCATGATGTATTATTCTGTATTATAATTACAAGTGTACTTCACATTGTTCCCTATTAAACTAAAGCTCCAAGTAGGCAGACTATTCTATCCAATAATCTCCCCCCCTGGAACATAGCACAGTGTTCTGGGTACCCTGAGCATTGAGATGTTTGACTTTAGAAGTTAGAAGACTTGAATTTATGCAATTTATTTTATGTGAACAATCAACCAATCATCACTAAAGTTTTTTGACTAAAGACATGGAAAGGATATTCGAAGGTGAAGAATTGGAGAAGGCTACACTGGCATTTTTTAAGTGACTGACAACAAAGCAAATCCAAGACAAACAACAAATTTCCAGATAGCAGTAAGACACAAACATGACACAGTAACAAAGCCAACCTTCACCATCAGGTAATAAAAAACTACAAAAACCAAGTGGGTTGGCAAGACTCGTCAGAATTAAGTGGAAAGTGTGCCGCAGACAACTCCATTCATTCCATCCTCCAGAAGAAACCAAAAGCCAAGACAAGGTTGCCAGAAGACGGATGCAGAGCCCAGCTTTCTGCAAAGGCAAGGACACCGAGAAGGCAATCCACAGCGTCCACGGCACAGCCAGGGACTCTCCCAAGAGGCCAAACAAATAGGAGCTGCCAAGCCCACTGCAAAGCAGGTAGACCCAGGGGGAAGGGCCTCGATCCCCAAGAGGGTCATGGCAGCACTCAGGGTCGGGGTGCCGTTTTACTCCTCCTGACCCAGGCCACTCACTGCCTTAGAGATCTAGTCCAGAAGCTAAGAGGTCTAAGGAAGCTGACTTCTCCAAAGTCATCTAACTAGCTGGGAGCAGAGAAGGAACAAAAGCCCTGGCCTACCCCCATCAGGTTTTCCCTCTTTACTCTGTACTAACTACATGGAAGTGGAAGGGAAAAAATGATAAAAATATATGAAAAATAGTCAACCATCTTAGAAAGACTTTATTATTATTATCTTAAACCTTTACCTTTTGTCTTAGGATCATATAGATTTGAAGACAAAAGAGCAGCAAGGGCTCTGCAGTTGGGCTTAAGTGATTTGCCCAGGGTCACACAGAAAGGGGGTGCCTAAGTTTGAACCAAGGCCTGGCTCTCTGTGCTGCCCTGAAAGATGATGTTTTTAATGTACCTGTCACTTTAGGTATGGTACAGTGGGAAAAGAACTAGACCTGGCATCAGAAGACCTGGGTTCTCATCCCCACTTTGCCACTGTCCGCCTGAGTCCCCTGGAGCAATTCATTTACTTTCTCTGGGCCTTACTTTCTTCATCTGTAAAATGAGGGAACTGGACTTCAGGGCCCCTCCTCACACTAAGGACATGACCATAGGGTCCTTCTTCTCCCAAAGACTTACTGAACAGAAGTAACATCTCAGGATATACAAAACGAAGGGCCTGAACTCAAAGGGAAGCTCGGGGTCCCTGGGGGACCTGTCCGATCTCTTAGGCCTTGAACAATTCAAACATTCATTTTTGGGCAGTTCAATCTAAGCATAGTCATAAAGGGGGTATTTGGTCAATGACTCTAGCTTGCAGGATTTACCAGATCTGCTGTGACAGGATTTTATTTTCTTTCCTTTAGACTTCCTCCAAAATCATCCCATAACAAGACAGTGGCACATTCTGTTTTAATAACTGAGGCTGCTATTTCAATTTAAGGAGAGAAATGTGACCTTTTGATTCTAGAAAGCCCTTTGTTTTCTTCCGAGACACTATTTTTTCTTGCAGATCCCATTACTGATAGGCCCATTTGCAAGAACCTAATTAATTAGAGCCTTCTTTTGATGAAAGCTCCATTTCCCACCCCTACCTCCCATTATAAATACCAGAAACAACCTCTGTCCTCTCCTTATTGCCAATGAATGTGGTGGAGCCTTACTTACTATCCCACCTCCCAAAAAAGCTGCCCCCACATTACAGCCTGGGTTCTCAGGGAAGGATGGACCTGTGATTTCAATGACCGACACAGGAAACTTCCAGCAGCAGAATTTCCCCCTCTTATGGCAAGTCAGGTCCATCTCTGCAGCTTAAATGTTTTGGAGAGTGGCCCGGGATCACATAATCTGAATATGTCAGGGGTAAGACTTGAGCTGAAGCCAGGGCTTCTGGATTTAAGGCTACTCCTCCCCCTACCTCACTCTCTTAGTTGATTATTGGGTAAAGAATTCGGTGCTAGGTTCTAGGGGTGATATGAAGTTTGACTGTGCTACAATCCCTGCCTAGAGTAGTGTACAGCCCAGCAGGACAATGCAGAAAGTGTACAGATAACTATGATGCACAGCATTACACGAATGCTTTGGAGAGGATACTCTAAAAAGTACTAAGGAAATCAGGTCAAGACCAATTGGGGAGAAGGGCAACTAGGTGGTGCTATGGATAAAGCCATGGATTTGGAGCCAGGAAAAATCAAGTTTGAATTTCACCTAAATTAGCTTAAAACTGCACTGAGATTTTTGGGACACCCTGTATATGTCAAAGGGGTGTTGCAAGAAGTTTGGGGCTACACAAATGCTCTCCAGGATAGTTACTATGCATCTGACCTGGCCTTTAAGAGATGAGTCACATGATGAAAAATGCCATCTACCACCAGAGAAAGAACTGATGGAGTCTGAAGGCTTCATTTTTTTGTTCTAGTTTCTTTCACAAAATGACGCATATGAAAATGTTTTATATGACCTTACATGTATGATCTGTATCAGAGGGGCATAAATGAGAGAGGGAAGGAAAGAACTTGAAACCTCCCAATTTTTTTAATGTTAAAATTTTTTAATGTTAAAAATTGTTTTCACATATAACTGTAGAAAAAATAAAATTATATTTAAAAATGAAAGCGAGAGATGAGTCAGGACTAAAAAGATAAAAGAGAAGGAAGGAAAGCCATACATAGAAAACACCTTTAGCAAAGGTTCAAGTGGGAAAATGTAGCATATCATTAGGAGGACAGACAATGATTAAGTGTAAGAAATAGAAAATTCCATTCTCTGCCTCCACTGCAAATCAGCTGCTTTTTCCAACACTGCACTCTCTTTTGATTACTTTTCCTAACTATTATCAGCTTACCAGTTCTGATTTTCTTCTGGCTCCATCAGTTGGGGGCTTCACCAAATCTGAGATGTCCAGAAAGTGCTGGAATTCCCAAAGTCCCAAAATATCACCTTTCATCTGGAGTTCCCTCCCAAAAATACAGCATGGTACAGTAAAAAAAACTCACTGGCTTTTGAGTCAAGAGACCTGGGTTCAAATTCCACTTCTCACATTTAGTCTCTGTCTGACCTAATAATCACTTTGGGCCTATTTCCTCAACTATCAAAAAAGAGGATAGGTCCAGTTGGCTTTTAAGGTCCCTTCCCTTCAAAGCTTATTTATACAAAGTATAAAGAAAGTCTCAAGAACATTTTCAATTCAGCAGTGAAAAATGCAGAAAATATTGAATCAGACTTTTAGAAATGTCTGAATTCAGCCCTAACTTACCTGAGAAACACTAAGAGGACACAAATTATGGAAAGAGTCCAAAACTTTATGAGGACTTTATGATATAAAGTATGCCTGCTTACTTGCATAATCCCTTCTAAGCTTTGAAGAAAACATGTTAATGATTAACTAGAGGAGAAGGGAGGAAAGAAGGAGGAAATGTAAGTTGGGCTTAGGTGATCTTGTTTCTTGTGATGACTCTAGCCAGGAAAAAAAAGTAATTCTCTCCTTCTTGCTGCTCTGGCTAGATTTTCTTTTGGAACACAATGATTGAAAGTTTAATAAGAGCAGTTGAAAAACAGTGAATAGAGGTTGCACAGTCTTCCTTTTACTTTCAGAAAACAGATTTTAATTAAACACCTCTTCAGTTGCTCTTACCAAGTCTTCAGAGGTTCAAGACTGCCGCAACTGAGGGCAAGAACAGGAAGGGGACGCTGGGGGGGGGGGGGGGGGGGGAGGGGTTGGAGGGAAAAATAGGGGTCTCACAGAAAGAAATCCTGAGTTCTCAAAAATGGGGGAAGAAGGGAAAGGGTGGATTCTTCATATAAATATGGCAACTAGTCAAGTGTGAGGATTCTGTAGCTGTTTATCTGATTTTCAAACTTAATTTAGATATCTTTATCTGGGGAAAAAGCTTCTCAAGTACTCAATCAAAGATGCACATAAGTGAAACATATCCAAAATTTCAAAACCCTAATTCAATTCAAATCAATAAACATTTATTACGCAACTACTATATGTGCTGGAGGTGAGGAGAGGGCATGTACAAAAAAGAGACAAGGAGGGGGCTGCAGACAAATTTATACACAGCAAACTATATATAGAATAAATAGGAAATTATGAGCAGAAGGAAGGCATCAGAATTAAGAGGAACCAGAAGAGTTCCAGGAGGGGGTGGGATTTTAATTGGGACTTGAAGCCAGGTCAGTAGTCGGGAAACTAGAGAAAACTCACCAGACTACCCCAAATCCTGGGTCCTGTTAGATTATGCTATTTCGATCCTGCACAAACTCAGAGTTTCCTTAAACAGTTTAATAGGAGCTCCACTATACACTGATATCTTAATTCTTGAATACTGAGGTATATCTTAGGCCTCGAGGCTCTAGAGTGACTTTAATTCACAGGGCTCATCAGTTCTTTAGAAAGATCTTCATTTACAATGTGAGATGATTGTGTGAAAAACAAACAACAACAACAAAAACCAGATTCATCCAAAATAAAAAAGTGGAGCAGTCCCTAAGGGCCAATCATTTTCAGAATCCACCACAGAAAAGGTTAAGGGGAAAAAAGCTGCATTCTTTTTCCTGAGGGTTTTTAAAAAGCTCTCCACTGCTCCCTAGAAAACATAACTCAAGTGCTTCATTACCCTCCGACTCTTAACACTTTATAAATACCCATATGACCAACCAGGGAGTGCTTGCTGCCTGCTTCCCTAGTAAACCAGTCCAACAGGATTGGATCTGGAAATTAAATATTCATGTAGCTGTGGTCATATTCCCTTCAAAACAGATATCGATGACCTAGTTAGTCCACAAGCACAGTTCTCTCAAATCTGAGAAATGCCAAGAGAAAGGCAAGCTCGCCTACCTAGCCAGTGGTCCCACTCTCAAACATTAACTCACGGGTGGCTTTGCATACTGAAAGAAAACCTTCCCCAAATGTTCATTTTCCAGATAAGGACCAGCCATAATCCCTCAAGATTTCCTTTAAGCATAAAATATTCTTGAAGACAGACATACAGATAAACTGAAATAGTGATTCAAATGGCTATGAAAGGGCAGAAAAATTATCAAGGTACTTGTAAAGAGGCTCCTAACATCTACCACCAAACAATGCCAATCCATTAAAAGATAAATTTATTATTTAGTTGCTAGTTACAAGGCAGCTAGGAAGCACAGTGGATTGAGTGCCAGGCCTGGTGTTAAAATGACTCATCTTCCTGAGTTCAAATATGGTCTCAGACACTTCCTAATTGTGTGACTCTCAGTAAATCAGTTGACCACATTTGCCTCAGTTTCTTCATCTGTAAAATGAACTAGAGAAGCAAATGGCAAACCACTCCAGGATCCTTGCCAAGAAAACCCTAAATGGGATCAGGAAGTATTGGACACAACTGAAATGACTGAACAACACTGCCACCAGTTATGAATCACAGCCAAAGAACATTGGAGTTGGAAGGGGCCTCAGCAGAAATCCATTCTAATAGCATCCTGGCAAATAGGTCATCCAACCTCTGCCTGAAGATCTCCACAGATGGTGAACCAACAACGGCAGGAGCCAGATCATCTGTGAAATGGGTCACATTTCACATAGAAAAGAAGTTTGTGACCTACTTAACTATCCCCAGCCTCTTGATCAACAACTAAGTCAAAGTCAAACCAAGGGTAACTTGCCAGGGGTTCTAGCTAATGAGTACAGGAAAAGCCAGGGAGGCACCTTAACATCCCACATAGCTAGTTTGTGCTCACAACACATGAAATCTGTTTCATCTATGCTAAGGCCTTGGTGAATATTAAAATGGGGAAGTTGTCCAGGCTAACTGGAATAAAGACACGGTGCCCGCCAAGGTCCAGTACGTTACATCCTACTCACAGGCACCGAATATAACTAGCCACAGTGAATGCATTGAAAGCATCAGGAAAACAGTCCTAATTTAATTCTGTAATTCATGATGTGAACATAATACTAGTAATTGACACAAAATGGGTTTTGCAGCAGAGAGAAGACCTCAGTAAACAAGGAGAGGGATGCTTCAAAGGTTAGTTAGTGTTGGGTAGTCTACGCTAGAGAAGACTTCCCCTTGGGTGCTGCTGCTGGGGCTTGAGGAAAAGAGTGGGGAACATGCTGGGGATGCGAGTTCCACCATTAGTTGGTAGACATACACGCCATACAATGTTTGACAAAGCAAGCCTACTTCATCTCTACTCCGTTTTTTCCCAAAAGTTCAAACCCTGTTATCAACACAAAAGATTCCAAAGTAGCTGTGATTAGGTGAAACTCATCTTTGTGTACTTTCAGACTGGTGGCATGTTTTATTTGGAGGTAGATGGGAATACTATAACTGGTTTGTATTTTCTTGGATGACTTGTTTATTTTCCCCAATGAAGAGGGAAAAAAAGAGTTAGATAATTTGATGAGAACAGGAAGGCAAAAGGAACCAATCATATAATTTGGAGGCTTCCTGAGGGGCTTGGAGTGAGTTTGAGTGCCCATACGAGTAAATCCTAATCCAGCATGGGGAGTGTTCTTGAATGATAGAAATTATTCTTTTATGAGTCCATAAGGAAGTCATATATTTCCAGTCTTAAAAAGTATCATGAAAGAAGGTTTACAAAAAATAATCAAGGTCAAAAGAATTTTAGAGGGTATATTAGAAAACTGAGACATGACCCAGGCAAAAGGGACTAACTGGTTTTCTTTTATATAAACTTCAAATTACCTTTCTCTTATGTATTTCTTTTAGAATTTGTATATTCTCTTTTCCTTTACAATTAAATTCTAGAAATGTACTCTGACTGTTTAGGAGAGTAATGATATCAGCAATGACTAAATTTTGAGAAATTTTGTTCTAAAAAACAAATCCATCCTTTACATGAATTATTTTTTATCATGTTATCTTTATAAAGCTAGGTAAATATGAAAATTATAAGACTTGAACAACAAATATCTGTATATATAATCTTATTGTATGTTTAAGATTTGTGATCATAAAATTTGTAATAAATTCTGAATTTTAATCCTTGAATCACCTTGGGCTAGTTGCCTAAATGTTTTGGGCCTCACTTTCCACATCTAAAAATGAGGAAGGTAGCCTAAATGACCTCTAAGGTCTCTTGCAGATATAGATCCATGAGCCTTTATGAGGATGTGACCCCAAGGAGTAGAATGGAAAGAAAGTCCTGTCACGGTGGCAGTAGAAAAGACTATAATAAGTGACTATGTATGGCAAATTACAATGCTTGGTGATGAGAGACTCAGTGGCTTGAATTAGGATTCAAGGAAAGTTTAGAAAGTCATGAAAAGTAAAAATCCAAGGGCCAAATGTAATGGTCCCCAAAATCAACTCAAAAAGAAGTCAGTGGGGCCAGAGAGCTGAGACAGGTGGTGCAGTGGACAGAAACCTGGGACTTAAGAGTCAGGGAGGCCTGAGTTTGAATCTTGCTTCATACATACACTTAATAGCTGTCTGACCTTGGTCAAGTCAATGAACTATGTCTCACTTTCCTAAACCTATAAAATGGATAATAGCACCAACCTCTTACAGTTATTATGAGATTCAAATGAGGTATCACATAAGTGCTTTGAAGAATTTAAAGTGATATAGAATGTTAGTTATTATTTTCATTCTTAGTAATATGTTTGAAAATCCAAATCAGAAAACTAAGACATAACTATCTTCTACTATGTGACAACTTTCCACAAAAACATTAAAGGAGAAACACTATAACCCACTAACAAAGGGGACTTGCCTAAACCTAGAGAAAAAACCATTAACAAGGGATTCTTAACCTGGGGTCTATAAACTTTTTTTTTTTAAAGACAAACAGTTAAGTGACTTGCCCAGGGTCACACAGGTAACAAGTATCAGGCCAGATTTAAATTCAAGAAGATGAATCTTCCTTACTCCATGACCCTATTAAATTTAAAAAATATATACTTTGATAGTTGTATTTTGATACAATTGGTTTCCTTTACAATCCTATTATTGTATGCATTTAAAAACATTAACCAGGGGGCAGCTGGGTGGCTCAGTGGACTGAGAGCCAGGTCTACAGATGGGAGGTCCTGGGTTCAAATCTGGCCTTGGCCACTTCCTAGCTGTGTGACCCTGGGCAAGTCACTTGACCCCCATTGCCTAGCCCTTACCACTCTTCTGCCTTAGAACCAATACACATTATTGATTCTAATATGGAAGGTAAGGGTTTAAAAAAATATAAAAAATAAAAGCATTAACCACTGAAAAAGGATCCACTATTGTAGACCCAGAAAAAGAAAGTTCTTACTATCCAAGTCCTTGGCATTGTCCAATGGTTCCATGTCAGAAACTAGCATCCTTTTATCAGTGGAAGTGGCAACCAAGAAGAGGCATTAACATGTGCTTAGCTGCTGCACCCAAAGGACCATGAAACTTTTCCATCTGACTTGAAAGCTGAATCCTTCTCTATGTGTTATTCCTCTCATTAGACACATTAACTTCTTGAGGGCAGGAACTACAATACTTTTCTAGATGTATTTCCGTGTGCTTTGTTCACGTGCTTAGCACCTAAGAAATGCTCGAATGCTTTATTCATTCATTCGTTCGTTCATTTTAAAGGGTCCATCTCACATAAAAAAGAATAAGAGCTCCTCAGGACTGACAACCTCTTTACAAAAATTTAAAACCAAATGACTTTAAACTTTCTCAAAACTTTATTCTAGCTGGCTTTCTGACAAGTATCAGGTACAGGAAGAGTTAAAGAGTTAAACCCAATACTCACCAGCCAGAAAACCCAGGAGATTCTAGACAGACCAGAGTTCTTCTTCTCTGACCCACTGACCTGCAACACAAAAATACCGCACACTGCTTAAAGTCACCCTCTCTCAGGACCCCAAGAAACGGAGGCTTTGTTCAAAGCAAGCATAAAAGGTTACACACAACTCAAGGAGAAAAGAACTACACGATCTTCACCAACTGAACATCTGTCACTAGCTGGGCCTGGAACAAAGATTTTAAAACATTGACATGAAAATTATCACCACAGTGGCCTTCTTTCTCAGGTTACTAGAGTTTACTAAGAAAAATGTGAATTCTGTGAGGAAAGTTGGGCAGCAAGAGGTGTACTGGGTAAGAAACAAGGCTGGGAAAGAACAGGATCACCTAAGGGCAAGACCCATCTCCTACGATGGAAGAATTAGATGCTAGCAATGTAGGTTCCTGTAGATTTAGGAAATTTAGATTAGAGCTCCTTAGCTGGAAGTGATGTTTAGAGGCCCCCTTTGCTTTACAGATGATGAAGCTAAGGCTCAGGGAGGTTAGGTGATGCCCTTGAGGCCACAAAAGTAGCAAGTCTGAGGACTGATGTGAGCCCAGGTTGTCTGACCACAGAACCAGTTCCAAATCCAGACCTCAGTCTTTCAGTATCTCTAGCTATAAATTGAAGAAAAGACTAGCCAAATGTAGGAGGATGTTCCAGGGATGCAATCACGTCAGCAAAGCTTTTGAACTCCTATGAAGCTATGAATTGCCATTCTATTATTTAAAAGGCAGCTCTTCTTAAAGCACTATATGGCAACAGAAAGCCCTCCATAAATAACTCGGAAAATGGATTAAGGATCTAGCAAAACACATTTGTAATGCATACTCATTTTTCATCCAAGAATATTCCCTGCAACTCCCCAGGTGTGCTGTCCTAAGGGAGAAGGATATAAGTGAGTGGGCCCCTAGAAGCGGAACTGTTTCAATCCCACAGAACAGCAAAGAAAAAAAAAGGCAGCTTCCAACAAAGGGATATTCTATTTTCATATTCACGTATTCATAACTCTTCTAAATCTGTGCTCCCTAGAGAGGTCAGTCACTGTCTAGAGCACACAAAATCCCAGTGTCAGGACTGGAAGGATATTTCTGTGAGTCTATAAAATGTAGTCTGGCCCTCAAAGAAATAATGAGATCCCCTCTTCTCCCCAAAAAGGCTATACTAACAGTAGCACTACCTTGTAACCTCAGATGAGTCCACACTGCTAATGGATAATCCTCTGACCACAAACTCTTACTCTCTAGCTCATATCCCACAGTATTATAAACCTTTTATTCCATTTATTTATTTATCTAACTATATTCCCTAACCCCTCTCATTCCCAATTATGACTTTCTTCTACTTTACTGGGCAGAATGAACACCAAGAGAAAAGTTCCTCTCCATTACCCTATTCAAAATTTTCCAGTACTACCATCTCTTTGCTATTTTAAAGAAAACATCTCCTTCACCCTTAACTGATCCCCAACCCCTTAAAGGCTCCTGCCTACCTTTCCAGACTCAATTCTCACAAACCTCCCTACATGCAATCAACCTGTCCCCCTAACTCATCAATCTCTCTCCCACCTCCAGCTTTTTGCACTGTAAACATATACCTTTTTTGATTCTCAGAACAACTTTAGGAAGTTAGTCCTATTATTTAGTCCCATTTACTAGGATAAAGGAAGTGAAATAAGTTCAATGATTTGTCCAGAATCAGACAACTACTAAATGTCTAAAGAAAGATTGGAAGATTCAAACTCAGACCTTCCTAATTCAAAGTCTCAGGGTACTATGCAACCTGTCCTCAGCTTTCTGGTACCACTTGCTGTCTTTGAGTCCATTTTGGGGACTTTGGTCCTTGGATTTTCACTTTTCACCATTTTCTAAACTTTCTCTGACCTCTAAACCCTAACTAGAGCCATTGAGCCTCTTAATATTTCTGGTTACCAGGTATTATAATTTACCACATAATCATTATATTTCTCTTTTCTACTGACACCATAACTAGTATCTGGTTCCTCTTTCATGTCTATTCTCTGCAGTAGATGCATAGATTTATATCTGCAAAGGGACTCTAAGACAGATCATTTAGTCTCCAAGCCAAGAATACAACTTCCTTACTTCCACAGAATTCTCTGCTTCTTTGAAGGTTGAGCTTCCTTCAGGAAGCCTTTCCTAATCCCCTTAATTAAAAGTGTCCCTCTTCCTCCTCAAATAATCATGTATACCTGTCCTCTGAAGACCCTTTACACAAGTGACACATCTCTATCTTCAGTCCTGACATCTCCCTGGAGCTTCATACTTGCAGCTATAAAGATATCTCCTAGGCATCCTACTGACTACCTCAAACTCCACTTATTCAAAACCAAGTTTTATTATCCCTCTCCCCAAACCTACTCCCCTAATTTCCCTATTTTTAGTATGTACCACCATTCTATTAGTCTCCCATATTGAATCATTTTTTAATCCCTCTCCTCTCATGCTTTAAATCCATCATTTAGGAGGTCTTCCACTCCTGGAATGCTCTCCCTCCTCTGCTCCAACTACTGACCTCCCTGGCTTCCTCTAAGTTACAACTCAAATTCTATCTTTACAGGAAGCCTCCCCTAACCTCTCTTAATTCCAGTGTTTTCCCTCCATTAATAATTATTTCCTACTTATCCTGCCAAAGCTCACTTTGTATATATTTGTTTGTGTATTGTTTCCCCCTGTAGATTACAAACCCCTTGAGGGCAAGGGCTGACTTTAGCCTTTTTTTATATCCTCAAGATGTAAGAACAGCACCAAGAACAGTGGCTAGCACATAGTAGGAACTTAATAAGTATTAACTGAATTAATGAATAGCCTTATCCAGTCTATTTCCACCGATTCTCTCAAGTGTCTTCTCTCTATTTTCACTGCCATGAAACAAGGTCAAAGCCTCATCACCACCATGCTTCAGAATAGATCTTTCTGCCCAAACTCTGTGACCCCTCTAAGCCTACCCTTCACCTCATTGTGGGACAACTTTCTGTACGGTTTCAGTACAACTTAAGTTCCTTAAGGGTAGGGACTTTTTTTAAATCTTTGTACGTCTAGAGCAGCAGTTCTCAACCTCTCAATTTGTAGCAATGAGAATACATAAAGCATATCAGGTATTTACATTCCAAATCATAACTGTAGCAAAATTACAGTTTTGAAGTAGACACCAAAATAATTTTTGGTTTGGGGTCACTGCAAGATGAGGAACTGTATTGCGGGGTCAGGGCATTAGAAAGGTTGAGAACCACTGCTCTAGAGCCTGGCTGGCACAGTGCCTCAACATAATAAAGAAGGAATAAATTTCAACTGAAGTGAACTTGTTTTGGTTGTCCCCTGTCACACATAAGAAAGAGGCAGCAGGGCCTAAATTCAGGTAACCCCACCCAGCCATCTGTAAAAGGGGATAACACCCATAGGACCTCCCACCTCAGGGCTGTGGGGCTCAAAGGGCATAATGAACATAACAGGCTTCAGAAACTTTGAAACATTATAAGTCAATTATATTTGTTGTTAATATTATGAAGAATGGGGAAATACTTAAAAATTCTTCTCTATCTCATGATTTTGTACAGTATCTTCCTAATACAAAACACTAAAATGTATTATAGTTCAGTGTCAGGTCTAAAAGACTATTCGTTCTCTGAGGACAGGGACTGTCAGAGAAACTTGGCACTTGGTGCAGAAACCCTTGAAAGCAGTGGAGACGAATACACGTTTGAGGCATTTAGCTGAATTTTGCTGACCGGGTACAGTTGGGGATATCTTTTTTCACTTTATCAGGCTGTACTACTCTATAATAACCTTCCCAAAAGACACAGTTGGGCGTGACTTCCTACCCTGTATATTTAAGAACAAATATTGCCTTCCATCCAAAGAATCGGACTCAAACGTTTATTTCATGGCACTATGACTTTATGGAGGGGAGGATCAGAGAAATAGAGTACCAACTTTATACAATGACCTCGAGATGTGTTAAAGCCATACTGAAAGATCAGAGTTCTCTAATGGTTTTCATCATTCCCCCGGAGCCTGGCCTTGTCTAATCTCTCTTTGCTACAGACTTGTAATAGTTATGTTTCAGTTAAGAGCTGGTGGGTGAGAAGGCACGAAGAAGGAAAAAAATAATTCAAGGATAAGTATAGCAACAACATTTTAACGTTTTAAAAAATAGTGCCTGAAGAGAGATGACAAAAATTCACCAGGCCTCTGTTCAAATTCCAGGCCCTAGAAAGTGGCTAAGGAGGCTGGAAAGCTAAGGCTATGATTCTAGTGAGGAAATGCATGCCTGTCATCGAAGGACCAACCTTGATAAGCTCAAGGAAGTTGATCACCAGATGGCTAGCCATCTCAGAGATGAATCTTTTCAGCTACAGTGAACCATAAAGACAGCTCCTTAGAAAGATGTATCGGGCCCATAGCCTGCATAAATGCCCTCAATGAAATCCCAGTTCCTTAAAATATTGAAAAGATCACTTGACCACAGTCATTTATTGTTATCATTATTATTTCCTTCTCATCTTTTTTGACAGGGTTCAGATCAGTCCAAGGGCAAGGCACTCCTTACACCAATTATCACTATATACATGGATAAGTGACACTGTAAATAGGAGTGGTGCGGTGCTGTGATCTGGAGTTCAGTAAACTACCTGAAGGCATCTTCAGGATGATCCTAAAGCACACAGGACCCTGGACATGACCCATCCGTGACAACCTTTGCTGAGCTTTGCGGACCTCGTCCTGCTCCTGCTATTAAGTTCCTCCACTATACCGGTAACTGCAAAATCTACTAAAAATTGTTCTTAAAATGTTTCATGGATCGATATCACGTCCAGGGGATTGTGTTTTTTTTCTGTAACAATTCCCTGATTCCAGCACAGTTTATCTGCTGAATTCACAAAGGTCTATTAGAAGAATCTATGTGTGGCACAGGGCTGTCACCATTCAGCTTAGAAAGGCTCATCCATTAATGCTGGGAGCATGTTTTTATTCTCACCACTATTAATATGGCACAAACACATACTTAGAGGAATGGATTAAGTCTCCAGAAAATGAAAGGCTCCCCTTGGTTGTCATCAGGGACAGTGTGTTGGGATGGGGGCTTTTCCCAGGCACAGAAGGCCTAGAATGAGGAGGGACAAGGGGGAACCCCATTGTGAAGCAAATACAGCACACTTTGCCTAGCTTCAACACTGTCGATGCTGGATAAACAAAAATCTCACAAAACATACCAAGCAGTTCCTAGTTGTCCTACATCTTCCTAACCACAAACAAAACTGTAAAAACACACAATACAGACCTAAAAAATGCGGTTTTGGCCTCAAAGTGGCATTTAAATTCAACTAATCAAGAAGCTAGGTGGTGTAGTAGTGGTGAACAGAGGCCTGGAATTAAGAGTCTAAGAAAATCGAGTTCAAATTCTGCCTCAGACCCCCAACTAGTTAGCTGGTGACTTGGCAGCTCCTTTAACCTCTACTAGCCTCCTTTCTTTATCGGTAATAAGGGCATAATAATAACACCTTCCTTTCAGGATGGTTGTGAGGATCCACTACAACCTGTAACATAAATACTAGCTACTATTTTCACGATTATTACTTAAGTACCTCCTATGTGAAAGGCTCCGTGATAGGGGCCATTCCCTTAAAGAGGGGAAAAGGCTTAATAGGAACCAAATGTGGCCAGAAGATAAGGGGAAATAACTATCACATAGCTGAGAAATATTTTCAGCACATTTAAGAAGCTCATTTAATGAGAAGTTTCTGTGAATAACACATCATCTATTATAAACACGTGCATGAAAACGTTTTCACAGTTTGTATCCCAGACGAAAATACACATAATAGCATGGATAGAATGACAGATTGGTCTGAATGTGGCACTTGTGTGACTTTAGTTCCAAGTTTTCGTAAACACTGTAGCAAGCAAGTTATACTCTAAATAATGTTTTTTTGCACATAACCTCCTCAATGCAAGACTCCTGGATCTATTTAATCTCAGATGAGTGGCCATCTCTATACTCCTCAGTTTCCTCACCTTTGAAATGGGTAGGTTGGGGGTGGGGTGGAATTGGTGATTTCTAAATGATTTCTAAGGCCTTTCCCAGATCTAAAAGTTCATCATGTGAGGTTTTTTCTATTTTCAATCTGACACAAACAGAAAGATCCTTCTGGGCAAGTTTCTTCATGTTTTCTATGGCTGAATTTCCTTCAGAAGTGCAAACTTTGGGGAAGAACATTTCCCAAGAGCCCAACCCTCCCTCCTTGAATGACGTGTCCAATTTAGAATGTACTCAACTAGAAACAAACTAGATGGGGGGGCGGGGAGGGGTCCTCAAAGTGTGGTCTGGAAAACCCTACAGATCCCCAACACTCTTCCAGGAGCTCTGAAAGGGTCAAACTATTTTTATAATAACACTAACATTTTAATTTCCAATACATAGGTAAAGTCTACATAGACAAAAGCTCATCGGGTTCTAAGATAATTTTTCAGCGTATTGTTGCGTCCTAAGGCTGAAGCATTTCAGAATCAGTTGACTAGACAGAGGAAGCCAAGAGACTCAAAAGGATATCCCCGAGAGCCTCATCCTCCCCTCCCTGCAATCCCTTGCTAGGCTTTCATCCCTCCTCACCTCCATATCCCCCAAATCCTCTTTCATCAGCCCCTTTCTCTCCCTCCCATGGCCACCATCTAGCCTCTTAGCTCCTTGAACCTGGACACTCCAAAGTGGGATCCCAACGCCTCGCCTCTCTCCCAGGAGCAAGGAAAACACTCGGGTCCAGGCGAGCCGGCCTCCTCGCCACCCTCTTTTCCTGTTCTGACTCCTCTAAGCTTCACGGTTTTTGCTCTGTCACATCTTCACTTGTGTAAAGCACCCCCTCGCCCCAGCCGCAGGACGCTGGAGGCAGGAAGACGTCTGTGCCCAGATCCAGCCAGAATATAAGGCCCCATTGCTCGGAATCCCCCGGCTTCCTCCAGGCAGGAAAGTGCAGAAGGGGGTGTTGGCATCTGCACGGGGCTCTGCTTATCCTTGTACGCAGCACGTCTTGTTTCACACCGCGATGAACGGGGAGGTCTGTATTATGTGGTCACGGATGTACAACCTCGAGCGCACTGCCTGCCGTCTTGGGGAGGGAAGGGAATAAAAGGAGGCCTAGATTTTTGGACATAGCTAGCGTGAGGGTTTGTTTCTGTGATAGGCCGTTCATTATCATTTATTACATATGCATAACAAGTCAAATGTTCGTTCGGTTACCTATATTGCGCCATATACATAATAAAAACAAATGGTAACTCCAAAGGAAAAAAAGACGAATCAGGTGTCACTCCATAGGACTACAGTCAAAGCCCACAGAGGCCCCCTAGGCCCATCTGGCATCCTTGGCGGCTGCTGGCGGCTTGGCTCAAGAAGCTTCCAGAGTCTTCCCTGAGAGGGTCTCCAATCTGTGTGTGCCGGTCTTCTTGGAGCATCGCTTTCCCAATGTTGCCTCTCCTGTTGGACAGTAAGCCCCTGGAGGGCAGGCTTCCTTTCTGCCCTCTCTTCTCTCTCTAGCCCTCAGCACGGTGCCTGGGACCCAGTAAGTGCTTAAAAGCGCCAGATGAGATACACTGATCTTTGTTTCCTCATCTAGAGCATGCAGGGATAGAGCGCTATGATTAGAGTTCGAATTCAGTCTCAGACATTTATTGTGTGACTAAGCAAGCCACTTAATCAGTTTACCTGTTTCCTCATCTATAAAATGGGGAGGATAATAGCACCTACCTTCCAGGGCTGTCAGGGAGATCAAATGAGTTAACACTGCTTAACACAGTGCCCAGCACACAGTAAGTACTATATAGGTGCTAGTTATTTTATTGTTGTGGGGGTTATTGTTAAATTCTGCATACATCTACTCAGCGTTTCCTAGCTGAAAGGCACCAGAATAAGTGCTAGGAAAATGAGATTTTAAAAAAAAGGGGGGGGGGATTTCCTGTCCTACAGTAGTTTAGTGGGGAGGAAGGTACTTCCCAGGATGAGGGAAGAGATTCAGTCTTAGCAGGGTAAGCAAATACAAAATACATTTAAAAGTTATTTGAAGAGGGAGGGAATAGTAAACCTCCTCAGGTAAACCCTAGGGGGGGCTGAGAACACAGAAAAGGTATTGATTTATTTACACATAAATGACAGAAAGTAAATTTCTATGGGAGAGAAACAGTTTTTGCCTATGATTTTTTTTTTAACTTTTTTTTTAAACCCTTACCTTCTGCCTTAGAATCAGTACTGGGTATTGGTTCCAAGGCAGAAGAGTGGTAAGGGCTAGGCAATGGGGGTTAAGTGACTTGCCCAGGGTCATACAACTAGGACGTGTCTAGGGTCAAATTTGAACCCAGGACCTCCCATCTCTAGCAATCCACTAAGTCACCCAGCTGCCCCGAGTGTTTGCCTCAATTCAGAATCCCAAACTAGCACTTGTAGAATTCAGCTGGATGGATTGTAGCCTTCACCCCCCCCCCACCAGAGAAGGGGGAGGGAAAGGGGCTGAAAATGTTCTTAAAAACATCTTCCACAGTCTAGGAGGAATAGGGTGGAGGAAAGCCTGGCAGCCCCAAAAAGAACTTCTCCAAAACCCTCCACCCAGGCCAGCAGCCCACATCTTTTCACACATAAAAGGGAATCCAAACTTAAACCAAGATCTTGACATGGTTTTTCTACCTAAACAGCAATGATGGGACAAGGAGGTAATGTGGTAAAATAGGAACAATCCGAAGACCTGGGTTTATATCTCACTTTGGATGCTGTGTAACCTGAGGAGAGACTTATTTAAACTCCATCAGTGGGCCTCAGTTCCCTCATCTGTAAAATGGGAGGCAGAGGGGGAATGGATCAGAGTGAAATGGCCTCTCTGAAGCCCATTCCAACCTCCAGAGCTATAAACCCATTAATAAATGCTCTTCTAGGGGGCAGCTGGGTAGCTCAGTGGATTGAGAGCCAGGCCTAGTGATGAGAGGTCCTGGGTTCAAATCTGACCTCAGACATTTCTTAGCTGTGTGACCCTGGGCAAGTCACTTAACCCCTATTGCCTAGCCCTTACCACTCTTCTGCCTTGGAGTCAATACACAGTATTGACTCCAAGACGGAAGGTAAGTTTATAAATAAATAAATGCTCTTCTAGTTTCATGTGGGTATATATATATATATATATATATATATATATGTATATATATATATGTATATATATACATATATACACATGCAAGTACGAAAATAGTGGCTTAGGAATAGGTTTTAAAACCTGATAAATTTCTATCCTCTGATCTAGTAATGGGGGGGGGGGGGGGGTTAATACAAAGAAAAGCATAAAAATCGCCAACAGGTCTCATTCAGGAAAGAATCTATGAAGAGGTGGGCACCTCAGCCACCGTCCATAGCCAAGGAGATCCTCCCAATCCCTTGGCAGTCAGGGACTGAATCTAGGGAAGACATAAACTGCTCAGTTTTTCATATACAGAGAAAAAAAAAAATCAGGAGCTTTCAAATTACAAAACCAGGAACGGCCTCAGTAAGCCAGTGCCAATATGCTCTCTCCCTGCTGCTCAAAATTAACCCAAAATTAAAGCTTGGGGCCACCCAGGGAGAACTGGACTGGGAAAGAGTAGTGAAGGCCCAGTGCAAGGGGCAATGCTGGGGACCTGGGGTCAAAAATCAAAAGATACTGTCGAGTAATCTATACAAAGAGGACCCAGAGGCCAAGACAAGACAGAAATGACAAGTTAAAGTTGATCCAGGCTCAAGGGAACAGGAGAGGAAACCAAAACAAAGGGGCATGCAAATAGTGAAATAAAACTGGGGAGAATTTAAAATGAAGTCATCAAAAATATCAGGGGAGGGAGAGGAAAGGAGGAAGGAAGGAAAGATGGAGTCAGAAGACCAGGATTCACATCCTCCAGCTCTGCCACTTACTCCCTCTTATTACCTTGGGCAATCAAGCAATCAAGAAGCTTTTTTTATTAAACACCTAATATGTGCCAGGCAAGGCAGCTTTTTTTTTTTAATTAAGCATCTATGGTGTATCAGGTAAGGTTGCCAGATGATTCATTAGATAGGGGACTGGACCAGGAGTCAAGAAGACCTGAATCCAGCCTCAGATAGTAGCTCTGCGACCCTGGATAAGTCACTTAACATGTCTCCCTTAATCTACTCAGAGAAGGAAATGGCAAACAACAACCTCATGGACAGTATGGTCCACAGGGTCACAAAGGGTAGGACACAACCAAACAGCTGAACAACATGTTCCAGGTACTGGGCCCGACACTTACAATACAAATAAAAAGAAATGAAATATTCCCTGCTCTCACGGAGGGAACAAATATTAAGAGAATAAACACAAAAGAGCAAAGCCCACATCCCTTGGGAGAGAGGCCTTGGAAAAGATTTCCATGGAAGATGGTCCTGAAGGAGGGGAGGGAGGGCAGTGCAGGCATGGAAGCTGCCAAAGGCAAGGTGCAGGGAAGGAAGGGAAATGGGAGGGAGATGTGGAGGGTGTCCTGAAAGGAACAGAGATGAAACCAGTTTGACTATGAGAGAGGGAGTAATCTGTGAGGAGGCTGGAAAGATAAACTGAGGCCCTTTGAGAGCTAAAATGAAACATTTTTACTTGATCCTAGAGGCAAGAGGCAGCCTGGACAGTAGAAGGGAAATGGTCAGCTCGGCATCTAAGAAAATCACGTGGGGCAACTATCAGTGTGTAAGAAGAACTGGACAGACAGGCAGGGAGACTCAGTTCATGTGACCTAATCTTTCTAGGAAGAAACCTCAGTTTCTTCTACAAAATGAAGGGGTTGGGCTAAATGATTTCTCTAATTCTATGAAACCTATGACCAAATATATGTAAATCACAACTGAATTACAATTAGTTGTGAACATTTGAGAAGATTAAATTAACAAACTCTTATCTCAAAACAGAGACACTTCTTATTTTTAACTATTTCCTAATTAACATCCAAAAAACTAAGAAGTACTGTTCAGAGACTCAGTGAATCTTAATAAAATCCTCAGCAAAATTCTGGCATTAGTCACAACAAACACTCTACTGGAATTTAATTTCCTTCTCAGCATACATACCTATTGTGGAAACTCATTTATGATGCTACCACAAGTAGTCAAAATCTGTCTCTAACATGAGAACTTCAAAGCCCTGTGAGAAAGCCTATAGGGCTTGATGGAAATTGTACTAATATTTAACAAAATCTTTTCATTTGAATGTCAGCCATGGAATATTTTTCCATCTTGCACTTGACTACCCATTCAATTCTTTCTCCTTCCTAGTAGCTCTGAAAAGTCCTATTCTGGGTTCTGGATCACAGGACTTAGACGATCACTGCTTTATAGTATTGTTTGAGATCTAGTAACACTAG
Organism: Monodelphis domestica; assembly: GCF_027887165.1. NCBI lineage: Eukaryota > Metazoa > Chordata > Mammalia > Didelphimorphia > Didelphidae > Monodelphis > Monodelphis domestica. The sequence goes on along the minus strand of NC_077230.1, from coordinate 266,563,949 downwards.
GCCTCCATCCTTCACCTTTTTTTCCATTTGTTCCCTTGGTATTCTTGATATTTTGTTCTTCCAGATAAACTTTGCAATATTTTTTTCCTAACTCTAGAAAAAAAGTGTTTTGGTAGTTGATAGGTATAGCATTGAATAAGTAAGTGACCTCACACTTCCTAATTAATTTAGGTAGGATTGTCATTTTTATTGTGTTAGCTCATCCTACCCATGAGCAACTGATGCTTTTCCAATTGCTTAGATCTAGTTTTATTTGTGTGAAGAGTGTTTTATAGTTATGTTCATTTAATTCCTGAATGCATCTTGGCAAGTAGATTCCTGGGTTTTTTATGTTGACTTAGAGACAGAAGGAATCCTCAAGATTCTTGAGTTGAAGGAATCTTAACCTGATGTCCAAGAACTTGGATGGGAAAAAAAATAATGCATCTTTATTTTCACTAATCTCAAAGTGAAATGTTGCATCCATGACCAAGAAAAGGTTAAGAACCCCTGGAATGGGTCATCTTCCTCATTTTACAAATATGGAAATCTTACCCCAGTCTTCCAAATTTCTAAATTCCATCAGGAATCTAGTAAAACTTACCAAATGTTCCCTACCTACCAAAGATGTAAAGGAAGAAGGAAAGTACTGTCAGGTTAATAGAAGACAGTGCTAGTACCTCACCCTACTTTTGCTACCTATCCAAGTCCCCTCTCCTCTACTCCAGAAAAAAACGTTGTCCTGTCTTCTTCCCCCTAACCAGTGTTAACTCAAACAAAACGTGGATGTTTCAGTACTCTGAAAACCACTGACTGCTGTTCAGGTAGGGGTTAGACTAGATAACTTAGGATAACAGGATTACAGCTATGGAGCTGGAAAGGACCCAAAGGGTCACCTGGGGGCTCATTTTACAGATTAGGAAACTGAAATTGTGAAAAATTAAGTGACTTGCCTAGCATCACACAGCTTTTAAGTGTCTAAGATGGGATGGGAAACCAGGTCTCCCTAGTTTTGAGTCCAGTACCCTATTCACTATGCTATTCAAGACAAAGTACTATATATATATATATATGTATGTATATATATATAAATACACACTTATATATAGAGAGCCAGGCCTAGAAACAGGAGGTCCAGAGTTTAAATGTGACCTCACACTTCCTAGCTGTATGACCCTGGGCTAGTCACTTAACCTCAATTGCCTAGCCCTTACTGCTCTTCTGCCTTGGAACTATATTTGTGATTGATTCTAAGATAGAAGGTCGTTTTTTTAAATATGTATATAAAATTTCCCAGCAAGAATGTGTTTTTGTCACTAGGGACCCTGCCTCTACCTAAATAGCCCCTTAATCCCTTTATAATTTCACAGATGGTCTCTGAAACTTGTTCTGAAGAAAACTCCTGTGGCCAAGCTGATAAGCTATTCCAAATGTAGCTAGATTAGCCCTTGAACAACAGTGTATCATGGGACAGGTAAAAATGAAACCATACCAGTTTGGACTCACTAGAGCTTAAGCTGTATTGGAAAATGTAAAGAACTTGGAGATCATCCCCACATCATGAGGCTTCTATATTTGGGATCTAAAGCCCTCTGCAACTTTGCTCCCACCTAACTTTCCATTCTTATTATACATCAAATGAGATAATATTTGTAAAGTGCTTAGTGCCATGCCTGGCACATAATAGGAGTTTAATAAATATTTATTCCCTTCCCTTCTTGTCCCAATATTAGGCCCCTGAACACAGTCCAGTCAAAATGCCCTTCTTGCTGTCCTGTGTCCCTACCACTAGCTTTTTACTGATTGTACCCCACATATGGAATGACCTTCATTTTCTTAGAATTCGAGCTTGACTCAAGAGCCACTACCAAGAAAGAAGGTCTTTCCTGATCTAACACTGCTACCCACTCCTTCCCTCCATTGTTAGGGCCTCTTGTAATTGCATGTGTGTATGTGTGTGTGTGTGTGTGTGTGTGTGTGAGTGTGTGTCACTAAGTATTTCCTAACTATTTTCATGTGTCATGTACAGTGCTAGATATTGAGTATTCCAAGAAAGCAAAAACTGTCCAATCCCTCAAGGATCTCATATATTCTTATAAATGTACTTTTTTTCATATACTCATTCATGTCCTTCCTCTTCCATCCCCAAAGAAGACAGTGCTAATATCTCACCCTACTTTTCCTACCTATCCATCTCCCTCCTCCTCCCTTCCCAATTCCCCAAAAGAATATAAGTTCTTAAAGGGCAAGGACTATTCCCTTTTGTCTTTGAATCCCTAGTGCTTAGCATTGAGTCTGACACACAAGTATGTAATAAATGCTTGTGAATGAGAGCCTTCCCCCTTCCCCTTTCCCTTCCTGCCTCCCCATAACCAATACCACTCCCAGTAGAATAGAGAGAGCTTCAGAATAGAAAAGCCAGAAAATGAAGAGACCAAAGATGAAGCTTAGGAAATAATCAATTATTCAATGAGAGGGAGAGAGACAGAATAGTTTACACATGGCAGAAATTCATTTTGAGTTCTTTTCCTATTCACTCTACTAAGACTATGACAAAGTGTTTATTTCCAGGCTTTGAACATTTTCTCCAAATATCTGTATTTATAAGTACTTGGAAGATGGAAGCCTCCCTTCAACACATCTATTCAGGACTGGCCAAGCAGATGCTGGGTCAAATTTTTAACCTTCCTCCCCATTCTCCTTTCCCCACCAGTAGATGTTCCAGGTCCATGGTTTGGAGTGATGAATCAGAAAGAAGACCAAGATAATCTATGTTTATACATAGGTACTTCCAAAAGTATTCATCAATGAGGTGCTACCATAATGTTTTTGGAAGTTTTTTTCTTAGGGAAAGTAAGAGAATGGGGGGTGGGGGTGAGGGGGAGAATACAGCATAGAAATTACTGCTACCTTTGACTTCATATTCTTAGCACCCAGAATGGGTGCCTAGTACATAGTAAGAGCTAGGAAAAAAGTCAGTTGATTGATTGGACCTCCCTTTTGTAAAACAGAAGGACCAAAGCACAATCATTGCTCATTCTCATAAGGAGAGGTTGAGGTTTAACAAGTCAGGGAAGGGGGGAAGATGGAAGGGGGTTTACATAGTAAAATGTATTTTTCTATCTGGGTAAGAGCTATTTATTCTGTGTGTGGTCTTCCCACAATTAGTAGCACCAATACTACCATTGTTTTCCCTATTTTATTAGATGAAATTGTTAGTTGTTTTGTGATATTTTACTTATTATAATTAGTGTACTAGCTTTCTGTACTTGTGCCCTAAAGCACTCCTATTAAAAAAATGCAACTTAAAAAGCTGAATAGATATTGACAAAGTCAAGAATTTATGTTTGTGTGTTTACAGCAATAATTAGGTTCATTCACCAGGGCAACAGAGTTTGCTACCTTAGGTCCCAAAGTTCCATTAGAGTCCCCTCTGGAAATGGCAAAATAACACTGCCCTAATAAGTATTATCATAAGGTTATTCTGGGAATCTTAGTGCCTGAAAAGAAAGACCTTGAGGTCATGTAATCTAACCTCTTCATTTTACATACAAGAAGTCAGAGAGGCCCAAAGAAAGGACTTTCCCACAGTCACATGGTGTGTCTGAAGTGATACTTACACCCAAATATTCTTGACCCCATCAAATTCAAACCCAACTTCAAATTTCTTAGCTACCCCTTAAATTGAACTGGATACACACATACACCCTATTCACTCTTCTCTTTTATCGATTTTCTACCACTAAGGGTCAAAGTAAGTCTTATAAACTAAACATTAGCCTAACAAGTCAAATATTTACTAAAACAAGTGGGTAGAGAATAAAATTCTACCACTACTGAAAACACAGACTAAAGCATGACTAACTGCAATTTCCAAGAATCAGAAAAGAATGTATTATTGAACTGGTTTAGTTAAAAAGTATAGATTTTTAAAGTGACTTAATCACCACCAAAAGCAATATCGAGGAGCACTGGTTCAAGGAAATTAACCTGAATCCTGGCTCTCCCTCTGACTCAGAAGAAGGGAGAACCGTGCTGCTTCATGCTCTTTTCTAACATTTTGTTTGCTTACTTTCCCCAACACTGATTTTCCTATTTATACCCACTGCAAAGGATGATTGAAGGTTGAGATTTGTCAGATGGATCAGGGACTACTAATAACTGTCCAAGTGAGGGTGAAAAATGGCATGAATATGAAAAAAAGGTACATCGTGCCTACCTCTTATTGGAATCATAGAATCACTCAACTTGAGAAGTTATATGGGCTCCAGAGACATCCTTCAGGGAAGACCACAATACCAAGGTCAACTTGCTTCTCCTACCCAAAATCTTTAGGCTGCAGAATATATACCCTGTATGTGTCCCATCCATAGGTATCTACGTGTTAGGCTATCGTCTTCTTTCCTAATAAATGTTTAGCCATTCTCAAAATAGCCAATCTTTAGAGATACACACATATACGTCAACAAATCAAATCAATAAACATTTATTAAGCACTTACTATGTGCCATGAGCTGTGTTAAGCAATGGGGATGCAAAAAAGAGGCAAAAGACGATTTCGGTCCTCGAGGAATTTACAATACTTTAATGGATATGTGTATGTACATGTATATAAAGATAAATTAACATCTTTGGGTGTACATATATACCCCTGGGTGTATAGCTGTTCTATTCATACATATCATCTATGTTCATATCCTTGAGATTTACAAAACACTTTACATATATTTTCTCATTTATGCTCACAATAACTCTGTTAAATAAGTATTCAAAGTATAAAGAGAAACTAGAATAGGAGTTAGACAATCTAGGCTCAAATTCCATGGTTGTGTAACTTTGGGCAAGTCACAACTTCTAAGGTGCTTAAGAGGCATTGGTAAAATGAAAATAACAATATTTGCCTTGCCTCTCTTACAGGACTTAAAAAACAGTAAGGTTGAAAAGGACTTAAGGGATCATCAAATCCAACTCAATGATATTCTACAAAGAAGGAAATTGAGGCTTGGTAATATGACAAGATTTGATGGCTGTGGCACTGCTATTAAATAGTCCCTGCAGGCCATGAATCTAGCCCCTTCAACTCATACTTGTCTTCTCTCTACTGCTCCATGCTATTGATGTGAAAATTAAATGGGATATGTAAGAAAACAAATAGTACCAGGTTGCAGGGACCACTGTACTTAAGAATTCAAAGCCCTGAATTCTAATTGTGGTTCTACCTCTAATTCAATAAGAGTAGACAAGTCACTTGACCTCTGGGAACCCTAGGATCCTTTTCTGCAAAATGAAAGTGGACTAGATGGTTTCTAGTGTCCATCCCAGGTCAATGGATCTATGTCTGAGATGATCTAACTGAAAGTATTTTGAAAATAAGCTATATAGGAAAATATACAGTACCTACAAATTAAATTTTCCCCTCCTGCTACAGCCTTTGTCTCCAGACTTTTCTTTTAAGCCTATTCACATTTCTTTGCAGTAGCAGGCCAGGGTCTTATTTTGCACAATTGATCTAGTCTCATTTTGAAAATTTCTCCAAAGTAGATTATGCAGTCTCTCTGAGGTACTCCAATCCTCATCAGAATGACATAATTTTGAAGCTGGAAGAGACCCTAGAGACGGTCTATCATTTTGCAGATGGGGAAACTAAGTAGTCAGTTAATAACCATTTATGAAGCACCATTGAGTGTTTGCAAACCAGGCACTATATTAAGCACTGGATATAGAAAAAGAGGCAAAAGAAAGTCCTTGCCCTCAAGAAGCTCGGAATATGATGAGAGAGACAATTAAGTGGTCTTGTCAAGGGAAACACAGATAGTGACAGAACCCACACTTAACAGTTGAATCTATGTCTCCATTCCTCTCTCCAGCACACTAAAAAAACAAGCTCCTTTCACCTCTACTGTCATAAGGTCTGAAATAGGTTTACGGGATCCAAATCTTCAGAACCACTTGTTGATGAGATGATAAAAAGATAACCAGTTAAAAGAACAGAGCAGGAAGGTACTCCAAAGACGGCCCTCAGACTAGAACAGAAAGTCTCAAGAAGAGAACTCTGGAGGCTATACAAGTTGCTGATGTAAAGAGAAAATTTCATTAAAATAATATTTTGACGCCGGATGTCCAGGTTACCAACATAGAAAAAAGATGAGTGAAGGGATGAGAGAAAAAGTGAAAGAAGAGTAGATTTTCAAGCAATCTAATCCTATTAAATTCTGAGCCTTCCTGAAAGTCTTACCCATTCAAACTGGTTCGAATTTCCCCCAAGGACAAAGTGTGGTAGGATTGGGAGGATTAAGCACCCCAGGAGGCTTTGCAGTGAGGTAGACGGGGAGAAAAGCGGTAACCACAAACTGTTAACCCACGCTTAGTTTGACTAGAGGCCAGTTCTCTCCTCCTAACCGTCCTCCCGCTTTCCGAGAAGCCTGGCCCTTTGGGATCAGAGCACTTTTTCAGTGAGGTTGCCCAGCACCGACTTCCACTGGGTCACAGAACAGAGTTTCCCCCCCAAGGCAGAAGCAGAGCGGGCTCCTACGAAGGGAAGTGGAGGAGGCGGCTAAGGTTAATTCTCCCTACCTTCTTCCTATCTGTCCCTCTCCGACACCAGATCTCTCAAGTCCCAATGCGACCAAAGGTCACTTCCTGGAGTCAGCCTGGGTCAGCGGCGGGCCACGAGGCGCTGACCCTCCCACAGCAGCCCACGCCCCAAACTTGCAGCCCACGTACCCTTCTTCAACGCTTTGGCTACCAGCCTCTCCCCAGCCCAGAGGTGACCCCTTCCCCAAACTAAAGAGATGCGCAGCCACAACTCCCGCGCCACAACCCCGCACCGCATCCCCAGTGCCACCGTCTCCCTCGCCAAGCCGGAACCTCCTTCCCCGCAGCCCGGCCCGTTCGCAGCTCCCACTCCGCCCCAACTTTCCCCCGCCCTGCCCACGCCACGCTCCAGCTCGGACGCCCCTGCCCGCTTCTCGCTTTCTCCGAGGCGGCCCCGGCCGCACTTCCTGAGCCGGGACGGGCGGGACGCGTTCTCTCTCGTCCCCTTCCTTCCTTCTTCCCTTCCTTCCCAGGGCTCGGAGTTCAGCCCGCTAGGCAGCCCTGCAGGCGGCTCTGGGACTGCCAGAGGGTTGCAAGCCCGGGATCGGGCTCCGGGAAGGAGAGTGGGGAGAGGTAAAGGAGGTCCCGGGCCAGCCCTTTCACCTCCCCTGCCACGCGCCCCGGCCCCTGCTTCCAGCCCTGACCGCCTGGGTCAGTCCCCCTGCGCCGCCGCCGCCACTACCACTCTTACCTCGGCTTCCTGCCTCACCGCCGCGGCCGGGAGGAATACGTGGCAGGAGCCGCTCGTGCCTTAGCAGCCTCTCCTCTCCCCAACCCCAGCCGGCTGGACACGGGAGAGAGGGGCGCCCTCTGCTGCTGGGAAGCGGGATCCTCCGCCCCCTAACCCTAACCCGGCTCCCAGCCCCGCGGACCGACTCTGGCGCTCCTCCCTCTCCTGCCTTCCTTCCCCTCCGCCTGCCCTCGCCCTCAGTTAATTCCCTCGACACCCCCAAATCGTGTCCACCTTTCTGTCCGTCTGCCCTCCTCCCCCCGACGGCAGCACCCCGCACCCACTTAAAAAAATAAACGTCTTATTAGAAGCCCAGCAGCAACCGACCATTCATTCATTCATTCATTTATAAGCACCTATTACATGTGACGCAGGAGATCGAGGCAAAAGTGAAACAAGGATCGTGAATTCTAACATCTGCAGAAAATTAATTTTAAAATATATACAAACTAAGTAATTTGGGGGGATGGGCACAGGCTTTCTGTAAAAGATGGCTCTTGAGCTGGGCTTGGAAGGAAGGAGGGATTCACAAGGCTGGGGTGAAGAAGGAGAATTCCAAGCAGGAGACAAGAGGTAGATGATCATATACAGGGAACAGCAACTAGTCAATCGAATAGCATTTTAAAAACCTGCTCTGCACCAGAATTGTGCTGAGCCCTGGGGATAAAAAAGGAAGCAACTTCTGCTCTCCAGGAGCTCACCATCTAAAGAGGAAGACAATTTGCAATGGGGCTTCTGGATGGCTGGAGTTAGGAAGACTCCTCTTTCTGGGTTCAAATCTGGCCTACAACATTGGGTGTTCCAGATGGGTGACCCTGGGTAACTCGCTTAATACTGATTGCCTCAGTTTCCTCCTCTGTAAAATGAGAAGGCAAGTATCTTTGCCAAGAAAATCTCAAATGGGGTCAGCCACAAAAAACTACTGAACAACCACAAAAATGTGAGGCACTGTGCTAAGATCCCAAAGATAGTGTAAATGATAATAATGTGTAATAAGCCTCAACAGGGATATGGGAAAGGTAGGAGGGTGTTAAATGTGTAGAATTTTAAAGACCCCTGGAATTTGTTTTTGATCAGAGGAGCCATAGGGAACCACTGGTGTTTTCTGACCAAGGAAAGAGCTTAATGAATTTCACTGTAGAAACTGTGGAGTATAGATTGCAGAGGGAGAAATTTGAAGGATGGAGACTGGAATGAACTATATTGCAAGAAGCCAAGCAAGAGGTGAGAAGGACACTAAGGCAGTGTCCCTGTGAGTAAGAAATCAGGGAAAGGGGGCAGCTGGGTGGCCCAGTGGATTAAGAGTCAGGTCCAGAGATGGGAGGTCCTGGGTTCAAATTTGGCTTCAGACACTCCCTAGCTGTGTGACTCTGGGCAAGTCACTTAGCCCTATTGCCTAGCCCTTATGGCTCTTCTGCATTAGAACCAATACCCAGTATTAATTATAAGACAGAAGGTAAGGGTTTTAAAATAAACAACAACAAAAAAGATTTGGGGAAAGATGTTGTTCAAGTACAATTGACAAGAACTGACAAAGGTTTGGATGGGTATAGGAAAGTGAGAGAAAGAAAGGAAAAGTCTAGGATGACTCTCATATTGCAAATTTGAGATATTAGAATGATGGTGGCAACCTCAACAGGGATATGGGAAACAGGAGGAAGGGGTGTAGAGAGAAAGATGAGCTCTGTAAGGGTATATTGGGTTTGAGATGCCTATGTTGGAAATGTCCAAAGTTGGTAATGAAGGATTAGAGTCCGGGTTTGACACTAGGATCAGATCTATTGTTTTGGAAATCATCTGCTTAAAGATAAGTGAACCCCTGGGGGGTTAGATTATTTGAAGTCATGGAAGTTGATGAGATTACAAAGAGAGCTTGTTGAGAGACAACAAAATCTAGGACTGAAATTTGGGCTGCACTCATGGTTAGGGGATGGGACATAGATAATGATCCAGGAAAAGAGACTAGGAAAAAGCAGTCAAGCTGGTTTAGGTAGGAAGAAAACAGAGAAGCTCATGAAAATGGAAAGAAAAGAGTATTTAAAAAAAAGAAGATGGTCAATTTAGTGTCAAATGTCTCAGAAAGCTCAAGGGACAGGAAGGCATGTAGGTGACTCAATGGATGGCCATTGCCTAATTCTTACTGCTCTTTTACCTTGGAACCAATATGCAGTACTGATTCTAAGACTGATTCTAAGGTAATGGTATTAAAAAAAAAAAGTCAAAAGAATAAAGATTGGGGAAATGCCATTGAGCTTGATAATGCACAGATCACTGACAACTTTTGGAGAAAGCAGTTTCACTTGGGTAGTAAGGAACAAAATCTGGATTACAGAGGGTTGAGAAATAAATAGAAGAAAAAAGAAAGGAAAATAACTTTTTCTAGGAGTTTGTGAAGAAGAATTTGAGGAAATAATCTGGTCAAGTGAAAGGTTTTTCTTAATTTCATTTTATTTTTTAACAATGGGGAAGACCTGGGCATATTTGTAGACAGTAGGGAAAGAACCAGTAGATAGAAAATAAAAAAGAAGAGAGTGATTTGGGGAACAGTCTTCTAGAGAAAACAGGAGAGAACTGAATAAATAAATGTATTGGTATAAATAAAGTCATTGATAACCTCTTCATCAGAAATTAGAGTAAAGGAGAGTTTGGAATTTAATGTGAGAGTAGAGAAGGGAAGATAGCACTTCTCCAAAGACTTCTCTTTTTCTAGCTAAATTTGAGTCAATTTATTCTGCTGAGGATCAGGGAGGAATAGTATGGGTGAGGCATTAAGAAAGAAGAGATATGAATTAGCTTCATATGGTAGAGCCAATTAAAGAAGAGTAATGAGGACTACCTTGAGGCAGTAAGGGCCCAGCAAATATTAGATAATATAAATCTGAAGTCAACCCAGTCAGCATATTTGTGGGAGTTCCTAAATCCCTACTCAGTGATATGTGACTTAGGAGGCAGATGACAGAGGTAATGCAGAGCAACGGTTTAACAAGATATGAGCAATGATAGGACAAGGTGACAAGGGATTTGACATAATAAAGTTATCCTGGTTAGCTATAGAATGACATTTGGAAAGGTAGGAAAGTGGAGTCACATTGGGGATGATGACCTTCGAGACCACTGAGGGATAAAAAGTGGAGGATATGATAAGGACAAAGAAAAGACAAGGAAGAGAAGAAGAAAGAGAGAGAAAGCCAGGAAGACCTCTTAAGTCCCTTCCATGTCTAAAGCTAATATTTTATGAGTTATGATCAATTAGAGGAATTTGATCATGGAAGTGGGTGTGGGTAAGATCCAAGGTGTAACCACCCTGTAGGGGCATTAAAGTAAAAATGAGGTGTGAGTGATGGAAGTTGAGCAGGCTGATGAAGTGGGAGGCTAGGGTCCTTGAAAGGATGTTGGCATCTGTCTCAAAGTCCTCTACCAATAAGATATTATTTGGGATGGAGAGGAAGACTAAGAAATAAATGTTTTCTGTCTGCAAAAATATGGTCAAATTTATTTGGGTGTATGTTTGCTCTTGTTTAGTGACTATCATTTCCAAAGCCTTCTGACTCTGAAAGAAAGTACTTGTGATATACATTGGAGGTCTCTGAGTAGTTTTTTATGTGTTGTACTTCCCCCATTAGAATGTTAGCTCTTCTAGGCAAAGATTGCCTTGCTTGCTTGCATTTGTATCCCCAGAAGTAGCACAACGCCTGATACAGTAAAAAAGTTTAAAGCTTAATTTAATTTATAACTGTTGTCTTACTTCATTTCTTAAAAAGGAACCATGTTTTCCAAGGGACAGCTAAGTGGCTCAATAGATAGAGCCCTAGACCTGGAGTCAGGAAAACCGGAGTCCAAGTCTAGCCTCAGACACTTACTAGCTGTGTGATTGTGGGTAACTCACTTAGCCCTTGTTTGTCTGTTTCCTCAATTACAAAATGAGCTGGAGAAGTAAATGGCAAATCAAGGCAGTATTTTTTGCCAAGAAAACCCCAGCTGGGATCATGAAGAGTCAGATATGGCTTGAAATGATTGAATAATGGCAAATAAATTAAATGAAATCTGAGGTTTCAAATTATACCTGTCAGTTTGATAGACAACAAAAGAAAAGCATGACAAATGCTGGAGAGGCTGTGGGAAGGCAGGTATTTTTTAATGGCCTATTGTTGGAACTGTGATTTTGCCTAACCATTCTAGAAAACAATTGAAGTTATATTTTTAAAAGGCACTAAACAAAAGTACATATCTTTTAACCTCATGATACTGCTGGTGATCATATGCTCCAAAGAGGTCACAGATGAGAGAAAGGCAGTTAGGTGGTGTAGTGGACAGAATTCTGACATTAAAACACTTTAGAACTCTGTCTGATCAATGCAATAACCAATTGTGATTTCAGAAGACCTTATAGTAAAGTATAACTCTTGTCTATTGGCAAAGAGGGAATTAATCTCAAGTACAGAATAAGGCATATGTTGATTTGTTTTGCTTGTCTGCACAAATTTGTTGCAAGAAATTTCTATTGGGAGGGAAGAAGTCATGGGTTCTGACAATGATCTTTTAAAAAGAATAGAACACTAATCAATAAACATTTATTAAGGTCCTATCATGTGCTAAATACTGTGCTAAGTGCTGAAATCATAAAACAAGAAAGCAATGCACACATTAAAAATATATATGTAATAGCATATCCTTGTTTTCACACAATATTTTTCCTCATATAGACAAAGCCTTTGTTTCCCTTTTTTGTACATCCTTTCTACTTAAACGTCTCAGTTTTTCAAGGAATGATGCTGATAAGACCGAGGCCATGCATTCACTCTGTGTGGGCCAGTTAGCTTCTCAATATTTCCCAACCATTGAACACTAAATCTAGTCAACTCTTTGCCTATTGGTCATAAAATGGAATAGGATAATTAATGGTTGTGGAATATCTCTGGTTCTGGGGGGGGGGGAGGGGGAATCTCAGAAGGCCTAGACTGCAGCTAAGAATGAGAAGGTTTTGCTTACTCTCTGAACTTATAGGAGAGAATTTGGCTCATTGGCTTTGAGAAGTAGTATATCCCTGTCTTCTATAACTGTATTTCCACTAGAAATTTTCCTATTTATTCCACTGTGACTTAAATTTCTTGGGGGAAAAATGTGCTGCATAAATATCAAGATTCACAATTTTAAAAATGCATCTTTTCCTCAGTGGTGGCAATATATGCATGTATATGTATATGTATATGTATAAAGCTAACTATGAGATGTGAGCCATATAGTACTTATTGTGTTGACAATGACAATGGCACGAAACATTTTCACAAATATATGCAAACCCAGATATGGCAAAGACTTGATTTAACTGCTTTAATTTAAGGAAAGACTCCAGAGTATTAATCAGAAGTTCAACCAACTTCTTCATGCTTACTGCTTCCAATTTTCCAAACTTTAGGCTAACACTGAAAGAAGATCTTTCCCACCAACAACTCAAACACTAATCCTATGTTTTCTTTTCAATTTAATTTCTTAACAATGGTAATTTTAAATTTCTATTCCAGGAGAAATATGAGCTTCATGAACTCTCCTTTCTTTGTTCCAATCTAACTTTTTTCAGCATTTTGTTTTTCTGCTAAAAAGCAAGAACCTCACTAAAATCATAATCCTCAGGGGCCCCATTAAAGACTGCACCTTCCTTAGATTAGAACGAGAGCAGATATACTTTGATTCCTCAGAATGTAAATAATCTACTATATTTTAGGATTTCAATATGGAAACGTAGATCTTCTAATTACCTTACCTTTCCTACCAATAACCCTAGGGTACCTAATCAGTGGTTTGTGTACCACTGCTTCATTTGGCTGAATACATTTTTATAAGCAAAAAATATTGCCTTTTAATTCTGTCTTTGTACTAGACATTATCAGTTGCTGACAGTCCTTGCCTCTAAGTTGATTTCATCATTATTAGAATGTACTTTTAGGGCTTTTGTATGTGTTCAATGGCATATACAATACCTTTTTCCAAATGGACCTTGGACAAATCACATGTCCTCAGTTGCTTCATCTATAAAATTAAAATTTTGAATTTCCCAAATCCAAGGTTAAATAATTCTAAAATCTACTCATTAACAATTAAAGTACAATGGCAACAACATGTCTGACTTTGTGTCTCTCTTAGTATAAAATTGCTATTAGAAAAGGAATGCCTGTGTTCTTCCATAGATGTAACCCAAATTCACATTCAATTAAATTGAGTTGAGCTGAGCTGAAATGTGTTTAATTAAATTTCACCAAAACATTGCTAGCATCCAATTGGTACAAGGAGACTGAGTTAGAATATGTTTTAGAAAGTCAAAGGGCAATGAAGCCAAGATAGTGGATGAGGGACAACTATTCAGCCAAACAACAACTCTAAAATAATGCTTCAAGTCAAAATTTAGAATAGCAGAACCAACAAAAGGTTAGGGTAAGAAATTTTTCCTGCCTAAGAAAATTGAAGAGAAGTCGGCCAGACCAGGATAGAGGCCTGTCCAGAGCCCTCGTATGGGAAGAAGGTTAGAAAATCAATCAGAGAGATTATAAGGGGTCCCCTGCTGCAACTGGGTATGATTGGTGTTGATTGGTAATTCTATTGCCCATATGCAGTTCTAGGTAGAACATCCAGGATGGAGAGGAGCGCTGGTGGTCTGTCACAAGGAAGCAGCAGCCTTAATCATAGTACCAAAGCAAAAAGAAGTCCTAGCACTTGCAGCTACAAGAGACCAAAGACCCTTCCTGAGTAAAGACCAGAATGCAGATCAGGAGAGCATTAACTATACCTCTCCAAGGATCACCCTGGAAGCACCAAAAACTTGCAGATCCCTAGAACTAGCTCTAAAAACAGCAATCCAAAAAAGACTGAAGCTTGGAGAGTGCTTCCACATCCCCAGGTGAATAGCATTCAATCTTAATATAAAATTCAAAGTAAAATAATCAGCTGGAAAAATGAGCAAACAACAAAAAAAAAAGAATCTGACATAAAAAAACTACAACAGTAACAGGGAAGATCAAGACAAACTCAGATGAAGACAACAATGTAAAAATAGCTACAAAAATAACCCCAAATATGAAAGTACATGTATAACCTATATCAAACTGTTTGCCCCTTCTGGGAGTGGGGGCAATGTAGGGAGGGAGAAAATATGAATTCTAAAATATCAAAACAAAATTGTCCAAAATTGTTCCTACATGTAACTGAAAAAAATAAAGAAAAAAATTAATTGGACTCAAAACCAACAAGAATTTCTGGAAGAATTAAAGAAAGATATGAATGGTGTAATATTGTGGAGGAGAGAAAAATGGGAAAAGTCTGCAGCAGAGCTGGAGAAGCTAGGACTGCTGAACTGTCAGTCAAGGAGGACATTCTAATTGGAATGGTGACCAGGAAGGACCATTAAAAAGGAACAGACAAGCTGAGGAACTTGGTCTCTTGCCCTTGGGACAGAAAGGAGGAAGGACAGAAAAGTCCTGCTCTCTGGTTTCTCCCTACACTATACAAGTGACTGAATCTTCAAACCTGTTGGCTAATTTCCCAAAACCTAGACTCTATTCCACCATCCTCCAACTTAGAAATTATTTTAGGATTAGGGAAACCTCATACCCTCTCTCCCCTCAACTCCCCTACTTTTCCCCTTCTCCTAAATCAACCCTTTTTGTTTAAAGTCATTAAAGAGAGAGTTATCTGTCTATTATAACAAGATACTCACTCAAAGCAGTTTTCCAGTGATACCAACTGTAGAACTAATTGATGGGGGAAAGGGAGGAGAGAGGTAGGAGAGTGAAGAGGGAGGGAGCAGAGGGAGGAGGGAAGGAAGGGAGGAGGTTGACAGACCTGATCCTTAATTCATCATATCCCTCTCAGAGTAATTTTCTAATACAATTGTAGAGAAAAATTTGGGAAATAAGAATGATGCAAGAAAAATTATGAAAAGAGAATTGACAACTTGCTAAAAGAGACACAAAAAAATCCACTGATAAAAGTAACATCCTAAAAAAACAGAATTGGCCAAGTGGGAAAAAAGACACAAAAACCCACTAAAGAGAGGAACTTCTTAAAAAGCAGAATTGGTCAAATAGGGAAAGAGGTACAAAATTTCACTGAAAAAAATAATTTCTCAAAAATTAGAATTGGGCAAATGGAAGCTTATGACTACATGAGATATCAAGAAACAATCAAACAAAGTCAAAAGAATGAAAAAATAAGGGTAAGCTAAGTGACTCAAGTGGATAGAGAACTAGGCCTGGAGAGAGGAGGTCCTGAGTTTCAATCTGATCTCAGACACTTCTTAAGTGACCTAGAAAACAGATCAGAGATAATTTAAGATAACTAATTAGAGATCATTTAAGAATTATTAGACTACCTGAAAATCAAAATCAAAGAAAGAACCTAGACATCATATTTTTTAATTATCAAGGAAAATTATCCTGAAATCTAATATCTAGTGAGTAAAATAGAAATTAAAAGAGTTCACCAATCATATCCAGAAAGAGATATCAAAATTAAAGCTCCCAGAAATATTATAGCCTAATTCCAGAGCTCCCAGGTATAATGACTAAAATTATCTTGGGGACTGCATATTAAATTGTAATGCAAATTGTATTCTTTAAACACAGACACTATATTCTGGCATATCAAACACACAGCTCTTTCCTTATACTGCATGAAAAAGTAACCAGAAGTCCACTGTTCTTTGAATACTCTATACTCCGAGTCAATTTTTCTTTCTTGATGTCATTGTTTCCTAGGGATTCCAAATTGCTATTTGTAAAATACACACACACACATATATATATATATATATATATATATATATATATATATATATACAGCCCTGCAAAAACAATATACCAACAATAATTTTGCCCACACAGAGGCATACAGACTGCACTGCCCATCATTTCAATCTGATCTGTGTCCATCAATGCAGCTTTCCTAGTCTACATCATTTCAGCCTCACCAGTGGCCATATTGGTTGAACTCCACTTTTACCTCAGGCTCACACTGGTGCAGTGTGGGAACCAGCACAATTACAGAGCCGGTTCTTCCACCACCTTTCCAGTTCACACTAACCTGTGCAAACCGCACTGCAATCTGTGAACTCACACAGGAATCTGATCTCATGGGTGAGACCCATGAGATCAGATTCCACGGCAGGAAAAAAGAAGGCATGATACTAATGTGTGTCCTCTTGGGGTCTGTATTTATGGATCTGTAATTATAGACTGTAATACTAAAAACAGATGCCTCACTTCCCCCACATAGTATAATGGCCCCCATCCTCCTCCAGATGCACAACATAATGGCCCCTATAACCTCCCTTTGCCCAAAAGTCTCTCCCCACATTACTACACAGTACAGTGGCCCCCATCCTCCCCCAGATGCACAACATAATGGCCTATGATAGGGGGGGAAGGGAGGAGAGAGAGAGAGAGAGAAGAGAGAGAGAGAGAGAGAGAGAGAGAGAGAGAGAGAGAGAGAGAGAGAGAGAGAGAGAGAGAGAGAGAGGGAGAGAGGGAGAGAGGGAGAGTAAGAGAGAGAGATGGGAGGGGTGATTAGAAGAAAATGGGATGGAGGGAAACCCACAATAAGTAATCATAACAGTGAATGTGAATGGTATGAGGACACCCATAAAACAGAAGCAGATAGCAGAATGGATTAGAAGCTAGAATCCAAGAGACACACGAAACAGAAAAATACAGAGCTAAATAAAGAGCTAGAGTAGAATCTAATACACTTCAGCAAAAGTTAAAAAGGCAAGAGTAGCAACATGTTCTTATACAAAGAAAAAGCAAAAATAGACCTAAGTAAAAGAGTTAATATGGAAGACTACATTATGCTAAAATGTACCATAGACAATGAAGTTATATTAAAATTTTTTAGAGAAAGTTTCTTGTTAAAGGCCTCTTTTCTCATATATAGTGACTATAGATTCAATTCAAATTTATAAAAATAAGAGCCATTCCCCAGTTGATAAATGGTCAAAGACTATAAACAGGAATTTGTCAGAAGAAATCAATGCTCTCTATAGTCATAAGAAAAAATGTTCTAAATCACAGTCGATTAGAGAAATGCAAATTAAAACAACTGTAAGGTACCAATTCATACCTATCTATAATGACAAATTCTGGGATAGATGAGTAGAAAATAACTACAAAAATGAACTGCCCCTAGAGCAGTGAACTGGTTCAAACATTCTTCAGAACAATTTGGAGCTATGTCTAACAAACTAAAATTGTGTATACCCTTTGACTCAGAAATACCACTACTAGGTCCATATCCCAAAGAGATCAAAGAAAAGGGATCTATATGCACAAGAATAATGATAGCAGCTCTTTTGGTTGTGGCAAAGAATTGGAAATTGAGAGTTTGTTCATCAGTTGGGGAATGGCTAAACAAGTTGTGACATATGATTGTGATGGATTGCTGTTGTTCTATAAGAAATGATATGGGGTGGTTTCAGAAAAAACACAAGAGGACCTATATGAATGATGCAAAGTGAAGTAAGAACAGGGAGATCATTGTATGCAGTTACAATGTTGTAATGAGAATCAATGATGAAGGACTTGGCTACTCTGATCAATACCATTATCCAAGACAATTCTAAAGGACTCATGATGAAGAGATGCTGTCTACTTCCACAGAAAGAACTGATGAACTCTGAGAAGAAATTAAAGTATAATGTTCTCACCTTATTTTGCTTGCTTTTTTTGGAAATATCACTACTATTGAAATGCCTTCCATGACTTCACAAATATAATTGATATCATATTGCTTGTATTGTCAGTGGGTGGGAGAGTTGGTGGGAGAGAAGGAAAGAATCTGGATCTCAAAATTTAAAAAGAATGTTTAACAAGTAAAAAAATTTAAAAAGTGTAAAGGTCAAAGGTCAAGATAATTTGATAAACTGTTTTTGAATCCTATGTTTTTCTCCTATCATTCTCCAGTCTTAAATTATTCATCCTAAAGAACATGTAAATTAGAATTATTTTCATTTGGTTTTGAACTGCTCAAAATAGAGCTAAAGCTATAACAATAATAGAGTAAACAAGGCTTTATGTCAGGGGGTACCAAATTTAGGGAGTTCCATATTGCTTTAGTAGGTAAAGGCTATTAGGCTATGAATGGAAGGATGATTTAATAGGGGTAGGCCTGCCAACAATGAGAGTTCCTCCAGAAAATGTATGTCTCTACCAGGTTCTGAGGAAGTAAGAGCTAGGCATCAACTCTTCCTTAAGGTTACAGAAGTTATAACACCATGGGAACCATCCATACAAGATGAAGCTTCAGGATAGGAATAACTTCAATCCCACTATTATAAACTCCTGTTTTGAGAAACGTTGTATCCTGAGGAAGGAAGGAAGGAAGGAAGGAAGGAAGGAAGGAAGGAAGGAAGGAAGGAAGGAAGGAAGGAAGGAAGGAAGGAAGGAAGGAAGGAAGGAAGGAAGAGTATGGGGAAATGAGGAGTTCTTCCTCTAAGACCTTCCCTCTACCTATCTGGGACTGACCAGGTGGCATCTATGATGGGAAGAATTCATGGCACCCCACAGGAGGGTGCATCTCATTGATAATAAGTGCTTCATGAGGCCCAAATCATTTCTGGTTCCTGAAAACATAAACCTTCCCCTACTCTAACCAGATATTCCCAAAATGAGGGAAAAGAGGAAGATGTAGGTACTGTGAAAGGAAATTCTTGTTTCTCTTTATCAAATTCTGAGTTTACACTTGTGAAAAGGGAACCCTTTATTCTCCTTGCCTAGTTGGAGTTAAAACTTTGGTTAACACTAACTTAAGTACCTCACTAGATTGTGAAGACAGGATTAACTCTCCTTTATCTACCTTTTGATTGAATCAACACAAACTTGAACTGGGTTGAGGAGCTCACAAACCACTTAGTGAATTCACACCGTACTTAGTGCTAGGTGAGAAGCCAGCAAGATACTTGGAGAACTCCCCCCTTTTTTCTAATTCAAACAGCCAGAAACTTTTTAATTCTTTTAAGAGTTCACACTCTCAGAAACTGTGAACCCTTTCAACGAGTATTCAACTCTCCAGAAGGTGTGAACTGGTTCCCAAAAACACTACCCCCTAGGCAGTGCTAGACTATTTGGAAGCTGTGATTGGCCCTTGTGAAGAGGGGAGGAGATAAAGAGTCACCATAAAAGCAAGCCCTGAAATCAGTCTGAGGAGATGGTCTTAGAGAAGATAGTCTGAAGAGATTGCCTTCTGGAGATAGTCTTCTGACTGGGGAGAGTCTTTGGGGAGCTTTACTGGAGACCACAGCTTAGAGCATGGGCTTGGAGCTCAGTTTCAATTTAGATTGTGACTCCTGGACTACTTTGTTGGGTGAGTGAAAGGGGATGACTCCTTTCCTAGTTTCCTAAGAGACTAGCTTCCATCTTGGAGGAGGCTTCATAGTTACTCACTACCAGCCCTCCTAACTGAGGACTAGTATAGGCATTTTCTCTAACCTCTCTCACATTTCTCTACTTTATTGTTTCCCCTCTATTTTGGTAAATAAACTTCTGACTTGAGATATAATAATTTTGGTGACCTCATTATTTCATATACTTTAAGTCCAACCATTAAATTTAACCTTTACATTTCATAGATCACATACTGGCACCAAAGGGACCAAATGTAGAGGTAACACTTGTGGCAGGAAATACTTCTTGGAGAAGGAATGGAATTCTATAGGGAATCTAAGGAAGGAATGTTTTCCAGTGATGTGGAAAGTCTGCGCAAAGGAAGAGATTGAAAATAAATGTTGTATTTGAGGAAAAGGGAGAAGACCAGTTTGACCAGATTGAAAATTGCTGAAGAGGGAGTAGTGTTCATTGTAGCCAAAAAGATAGCTTTGAGACATATTATAAAGATCATAGACAAAGAGGTAAACTAATATTTGATCCTAAATGCAACAGGGAGCCAATGGAGTTGACTGAGTAATGGAGAAACCTTTGCTTAAGAAAAAATCATTGTGGTGGCATTATACTTGCAAAATCATACTGGCAACAGTATGAAGGATAGACTAGAATGGGGAAAGACTTGAGACATTTAGATCAATTAAGAAGCATTTGCAATGATTTAAGGACTGAACTGAGGTGGTAGTTGTCTGAGTAAAGAGAAGGGTTTGGATGCAAGAGATATTATGGAAGGAGAAATGGCAGGATTTGACTGATTGGAAATGTGGATGAAAGAAAGTGAATATGATCTGAGAAACTGAAAATGGTGGCATCTTTGGAAGTTTTGAAGGCAGCTGGGTTAGGGAAGGCTAGAGAGAGAGAAGATGCATTATTGGAAGGCTATTGGTGCCTGAAACAGAAGTAGAGATGGGACATACGAGTCTGAGAGAGAAAGATGATGAGTTCCACTTTTATAATTGAGTTTGAAATGCATACTGGTCATCCAATTGGAAATGTTGAAAAGAGAGTTAATAATTTGGGACAGAAACTCAGGGAAGTGGCTAGGGTTCTCCTATAGATATGGGAGTCATGTGCATTGAAATGAACTTAGGAGACCTGATGAAGTCACCATAGAGTATAGAAAAAGTAGAGAACCTAAGACAAAATTTTGGGAAACAACCATAGTTAATAGGAGAAACGTGGATAATGATCTCAAGCAGATTTAATTATTGTGTTCTAAATTGGAACATAAAATATTTAATTTTAATTTGTTCTGACCTAAATTGGGTTTTTACATTGTTATTATTACAGAGAAGGCAAGGAGATATCTTTTCCTTTGAGCTACATAAGGAAAGACCTTATGCATAGGTGCTCATATAATTTAAGAGGTAACACTAAGACACCTTACCCAAAAGGGGCAAGGTGGAGGGGAGAAGGAATAAGCATTTATAAAGTTCCAAAAACTGTGCTAAGTGTTTTACAAATATTATGTTATTTGATCCATACAATAACCCTGTGAGATATATGTCCTATTTTACAGTTAAGAAAACTGAGGCAAATAGAGGTAAAGTGACTTGATGTGAGTCACAAGCTTAGTAAGGGTCTTTGACTGGATGTCTTGATGACTCCAGGCCTAACAATCTATCCACTGTCCCACCAGTAACCCAAATATCTCCTCTGCTACATCAGAGAAAATAAGCATTGCTTTCCCAAGAGTTGTCTTTTAAAAGCAAATATTGATGGAATAATAAATTAAGTGAATATTCACCTTAATGTAAATTTGTTTATAGATCCTTTCATCTTTTAGTAGCTAACTGAGGTTAGGACAAGAAAGAGACAAGAATTTGTTTATTTTGATATGCATTCATTGATCCCATTCTTGTGCAAAGTCACTGTCCCTTTCTGGTTCTAAACCTGTGGTTCTATTATAAAGGATCTCCTTTGGATTCAAGAAGGCTTGGGTTTGAATTCCAACTCAGATGTTACCTATATGACCCTGAGCAAGTCACTTCAACTTCACTGAGCTACAGTTTCTTCATCTGTAAAAAAGAGTCTTAATAGGTTGTGGGGATCAAATGAGACTGTGTATGAAAAAATGCTTTCAAAACTTAAAGGCTATATGCAAATGTGTGCTGTTGTTATCACATAAATTTAACATGGGTGTTTTTTTGGAATGCAGATTTCCTGCAGAATTTGTAAAATTTTCATAATGCAAATTTGCATAAAGAATTGCCTGTTGGGTATTGGAGAAGGAGGCCCAAGAATAATTGGATTAGTCAGATGCTTCCTTTCCAAGCAAAGTCATCTCTAAGCAGTCCCAAATTAGGTTGGCAGAAATGACTGACAGATATGAGAAAGAGATCAAAATTATAAGGGAAGGCTAGGATGAGCCCAAGTGGGGCTTTATAAAAGAGAAGAAATACAGAGACATAGCAATGTCAAAATCTAGTCTCAAAACTTAGCTCTGTCAACCAAGACACAACGTGGTACACCTTGTGAGAAGAAAGTAATTAATTAAAGTCAAGCAATGTTAGTAGTATCCAAAGCTCAGAAGGCATGGGCATGGGCATCATCAGGCACAGACAGAGGTATAATAGAGCACTCCCCCTTTGGGAGATCAGTAGTTCTTTATTTTCTCCACTTGAAACAAGTTAACAAAAGACCAATAAGAATGCACTGATGAAGACTAAAAAGATGAAACAATAACCCACAATTCCTATTATACTCCTCCCCACATCCTAAGAAGTTGATACATAAAATGTTAAAAAGTGAGACATTTATTAGGATGGCAGAAAACTAATTTCACTTTCACTTAGTTTGTATACTTATTGTCCTAACAAATTCCTTAAGGTAGAAAAATCTGCTGGAAAATCAGAGTATAGCTTAGGCTCAACCATCTATCAATGATCATCTTTTTCAAAAGGGCATAGTTGCAGAGAGCTCTTCCCACTGCCAGTCAGTTCTAAATGAGAAACTCATGAGATTTCCTCCAAGGAAGAAAACATCCACCTCAAGATTCTGTTTGGGCATCTTCCTTGAAAGAAAGGAAACAAAGTTGAAGAAGCATCCTAGGCTCAGACTTTTCTAAGCTACATATGTACCTATTGCCACATTAAAACAACCACCTTAGCTGCAGGGGATGAGAGGAATTCCTTATGAGAAGTCTAAAAGTCTCATCCTATTCCTCAGATGGAAAGAAGGGAAAGGAAGAGAGGACAGAAATATGCATTTATATATTACCTGTTATGTATTAAGCATCATGCTAAGTGCTTTTGAACAAATATCTCATTTGATCCTTACAACTATGAAGTATATGCTATAATTATCACCATTTTACAGATGAGGAAATGGAGGCAAACAGAGGTTAAGTGACTTTCCTATAGTCACACTGTTAGTGAGTATCTGAATCCCAATTTGAACCTAGATCTTGTAACAGTTAAAAGAGTGGTTGGCTTAAACTGTTACAGATAAAAGAGTGGTTGCCTTAAATTGTGACCGCAGAAATATGGTTTCAAGACAGCGTCTTGAGTTAAATCAAATATAAAGTGGTCGCCAGGGAAAAATTCTCAAATATGAAATATACCCAAGTCAGCTGGGTTTTTATGGAGATTTTAATTAATACAAATAAGGAATTAATGAAAGAGAGAGAGTAAGAGGAAACAATGAGAAAGGGGCTAGGCCAGCCTGGGCCCAAGCCCTAAGAGAGAGATCAGTCAGGCTTTAATCACTCACCACAAGATTTGTCCCAAGCAAGATTCTAGTGTTCAGAGAGAGCCTCCAGTTTAGCTCCTCAGCTCAACTAAGTTCAGCCATAGAGCCCTCCAATTCAGCTTTGGCAAGCTGCCTCTCCTTCAGAGGCCTAAACCTCTTCCTTTTAAAGAAAATTTTCTCCTATGTCACCTCCCCTAAGTTCTCACATTTACCAATCACAATAGACGTTTTCACAAGACTGACCATTCTTAATTCACACCTTCTTTAGTTCTCAACTTCTCTGGGTAGACTAAAACTTCTGAGTAAGTTCACACCTCTTTGCCCCTTGCAAGTTGCCTGACCTTTATAGGTACTTAGCACCTTTTTGTATTAGATCTAAAAATAGACTTAGCTTTAGGCTTTTGCTTCACTATAAGTATGAGTTAAGTACTTTTTCATTGTTCAGTAAAGAGTTTACAACTTTATCTTCCCCTAAAGTATGCTTAAGTATGGGTGAAGTAGAGTTCTCACATTCCTGACTAAGTCCCTTCATTGTTTAAAATGGGGAATGGTCTTAACCAAGTGTTCTGAAGTAGGGTCTGAGAATTTTTAAGATTCACAGTCTTTCTGACTCCAGGCCAGTGCCTATGTACTGCATCACCAGTCCAGTAAGAGTTGGAGAGACATGGAGTGCAGTCATTCCTTTAAAGTTATACTGAATGGGTCATTCTTCCTGACTTAATGGTCAATTCTCTTTGATGAAGTATCCCACCATAGGATAGGGAAATTGTATGGAGTTGAGTATGTTCTTTAACAAGAGAACAAAATCCTTAATACCATCATGGGGACGAAGGAATTGCTTTCTTTATCTCCTCAGGGAATCTTAATGTTGAGCAAATGCACCCTTGGAGATGGCCACAGGAAGCCAAGTTGAGGTTCACATGTGCTTTTTGTAGTCTTCTAACCTCATATACATTGCATTAGCTGTGTGTGTAGCAGCACATCTACTTTGTATGCTATCTTTGACTTTCAATATATCCAAAGTAACTTGGCAAAGCTCAATCACCAAGGCAAACATTGTTCTCCTCTTTGGATTATTATGCTCAACCAAATTCCCTTTCCAAAGTCTGCTGCAATGCTGAGTTTCCATCTGGTAGCTTTCCTCTTGCTTGCCCAATGACTTTGAACAACTTGGCCTGCATCTCTTGCACTACAGCATCAGGATTCTTCCAGAGTAGCAAGCATATTCTGTAACCCAGTAGAGCATGTAGGTGTCAAGAAATCGACCCAGGTGTGTATGACATAAATTAAGACAACACCAGTCAGTTAGCCTGGAAACATAATGTTTTTGATTTGAGAATAGAAAGGAGGATGTCCTGAAGATTTATATGATTTTGAGTACTCTCTTGGTCAAAAAGTCACTCATGTGTGCTGCAATTTCAGATCACTTATGAAATTGCTGATGTGTCTTTTAGGTTACACACTAAATATTCGTTTGCACTTATGCATATTAAAACATACTACTAAATACTCCACTGACAAGCTGTATTTTAGCCTTCACACTGAACTTTATTGTTCCTGGCTGCATTTTAATATGTCTACTGAATTTCATTATAAGTGAAGAATGGGGAGTGCCAGTGATTGATCAGAGGTGGTAGAGTTTCCCACTTCCAGAATTCACACATTCCACCACTGCCTCAGTGATTGACAGTTGCTACTGCCTGATGACTCTGGGGAGTTTTCAGAAAATGATATACAACACCGCCAACTGCTTACTAGCAAGATGACAAAAATCACTAAGTTATGGAGCAAGTATCAAGGAACCCCCACTTTCTACTAATCACCTGGCTTTTCTCTGCTCCTACAACTTTATCCAAGGGCAGAAGGGTTATCTCATCAGGGTTTTCAGGCAAGTTCATTCCCAAGACAAAGGATGGAATAACTAACATTGAGTTTCGGAGTTTTTATTGCTTTCACACATCTTTGGGGGCTGGGAAAAGGAGAGGAGTTTGGACTTCTTTTCTCTGTAAAACCTTTCACCAGGTCTGTAACATTTATACAAATATATAATTCTATAGTCTGGGCATCAGTGACCTGTTAGGTGGAGAGCAGCTGTCTACTCAGTGTGATTTGAGAGAAACTAAGAAATCTCACTTGCCCCTAAACTCTTCTCTTGCCAAGTTGCCATGTTACTTCATCTAAAATTCCCATCATAGAACTTTATAGCTGGAAAGGATTTTAGCTTTTCTAAACTCACACATTTTACAGATGAGGAAACTTTGGCCCAGAAAGATAGTGATTTATCTAATTCAACTCAAATCAACAGAGATTTATCTAGCTCCTACTGTGAATAAAGTTTTGTGATAAGCACTGAGGATATAGTAATAAAACCCAAACTAGGCCTACCCTCAAGTAGTTTATCATCTTTTCTAATCCTTTGGCCAAGGTCAAGCACAGATTTAGGATTAGGACCCTGGCTTCTTAACTCTTTATCTGAGGTTTTCCCACAGCTATCTTCAGATTACAAAAGTAGCTGTATTGGCTAACAAACATTTATTAAGCATCTACTATGTGCAAGGTATTGTGCTTATATTATATATTGCCTCATATTATTACTTAAGTTTTCATGTGAATATATTTTAGAGGGAAAAGCACTGAACTTGCAGTTTTAATCCTGAACGTGTTACCTAATAGGCATCTGACCTCAAATGCTTTAATTAGCCTAGACCTCAGTTTCCTCATCTATAAAATAAGCACCATAAAACCTGGACCTACATTAAAAGATAGTTGTAATTGGAATCAATAGGGATGGTTTTATGCAGTATCCATTTGTTGGGAAAGCAAGGCACAGTAGATAGAGTTTGGAGCCTGAAGTAAGAAAGGCTCATCTTTCTGAGCTCAAATCTGGCCTCAGATACGTCCTAGCTGTGTGACCCTGAATGAGTCTCTTAACCCTGTTTACCTCCATTTCCTCAGATGTAAAATAATCTGGAGAAGAAAATGGTAAGCTACTCCAGTATCTTTGGCAAGAAAATCCCAAATGGGGTCAAGAAGACACAACTGAAAACATTAAACAACAACAAAATCCATTTATTGCTCAAACTAAAATATAGTAGGTCTGTTGGGATATAGTCAGGCACAATAAAATGGGTGGGACATGACTTCCGGTCAAGATGGCAGCTTAGAGAAAGCTAAAGTTCAGAGCTCCAGAAACCCTACCTTACTGATCTCAAACTGAATGCTCCTAGGACACCGGAATTAAAAACAAACAAAAGAATAGACCCCGGGAACACTCCTCCTGGACCTGGATCAAAAAGTACGGCCCCCCAAAAGTCAGAACCCAAGATCACTCGGATCTAAGGGGTAGGCAAAAGGAAGGTCCCAGGACCCATCCCCCCCAATCCAGAGCGCTGAATCCGAGGCAGAAGCAAGAACCTCAGAGCAGGCAAAAGGGCCTTGGGAGCCAGTTATTCTGAAGGCTGCATCCAGAAAACAACCTGACCCAGTCGTGGGGGCACCCAGACAGCAGGGAAACAGAGAGAGACAGGAGGAGCCTGTAGCCCCCTGATCAGATCCTTCCATCTGAGTCTCACCAAAGGTCCCTGCCTCACCTCAGGGCATACTCAGTCCGAGGTTAATTCCTATCACCAGCCCTCAGAGCTCCTGGAAGCCACGGGCCCTCCCCCTCAGAGGGCAGGGTCATCTGGCCAGCAAAGGCATTGAAATATATCTGAGAGTGTCAAGCCAGGCGCAGAGCATAGAAGTAAGGCAACAGAGAAGCATCGGGAGGGAACTGAGGAGGGTAGAAACACCGAAACACCAGCAATTCCGGGCTTCCTGGGGAAGACAGACAATTTGCCTGGGGCTAAAGCCACTGAACACCAGACAGATAACAGAAGAGCCAGCCCCCCTCACTCAGATAGAGATGGCAAA
Source organism: Monodelphis domestica (assembly GCF_027887165.1). NCBI lineage: Eukaryota > Metazoa > Chordata > Mammalia > Didelphimorphia > Didelphidae > Monodelphis > Monodelphis domestica. The sequence continues at coordinate 266,536,622 of NC_077230.1, read as the reverse complement.
CAGCACAGAAGCAAAAAGCCTCAAAACAACAGGAAAAACAAGAAGGGGGCAACTTTGGACACATTCTATGGAGCCAAAATACAAAATACAGAGGAGATAGAAGAGGAAACACAAGCAAATGCGCCGAAACCTTCCAAAGGAAATGGAAACTCTCCACAAACTTTTGAAGAATTTGAATCGAAAATGATCAAAAAGATGGAAGCCTTCTGGCAGGAAAAGTGGGAATTAATGCAAAAGAATTTCAAGCAACTACAAAACCAGTTTGACCAAACTGAAAAGGAAAACCAGGCTTTAAAGGTCAGAATTAGGCAACTGGAAGACAACGAGCAGGTAAAAGAGCAAGAATCAATAAAGCAAAGCTAAAAGATCAAGAAATTAGAAGAGAACATAAAATATCTCACTGACAAGGTGACAGACTTGGAAAACAGAGGGAGAAGAGACAATTTAAGAATAATTGGACTACCAGAAAATCCAGAAATAAACCGCAAACTCGACATCATAATACAAGATATAATCAAAGAAAATTGCCCACAGATTCTAGAACAAGGGGGCAATACAGCCACTGAAAGAGCTCACAGAACACCCTCTACATTAAATCCCCAAAAGACAACTCCCAGGAATATAATTGCCAAATTCCAAAGCTTTCAAGCAAAAGAAAAAATCCTACAAGAAGCCAGAAAAAGACAATTTAGATATAAAGGAATGCCAATCAGGGTCACACAAGACCTTGCAAGTTCCACTCTGAATGATTGTAAGGCATGGAACATGATTTTCAGAAAGGCAAGAGAGCTGGGTCTTCAATCAAGAATCAGCTATCCAGCAAAACTGACTATATACTTCCAAGGGAAAGTATGGGCATTCAACAAAATAGAAGATTTCCAAGTTTTTGCAAAGAAAAGACCAGAGCTCTGTGGAAAGTTCGATATCGAAAAACAAAGAGCATGGAATACCTGAAAAGGTAAATATGATGGAAAGGGAAAGGGAGAAAATTGTTATCTTTTCATTTATTCAAACTCTCTTCTATAAGGATTACATTTATATCAATCTATATATATATATATATTAATATATGGAAAATGCAATGTGTAAATAGGGGGAAAAGAAAAATCAAATAGTATAATCTTTCTCACACAAAGATTCACACAGGAAGGGGAGGGGAAAAAATCTCCTATAAGAAGGAAAGGAAGAGAGTTTTTACTTAAACCTTACTCTCAGTGAAATCAACTCTGAGAGGGAAAAACATTCAGATCCATTGGGATCTTGAATTCTATCTTACCCAACAAGGGTAGGGAGAAGGGAAAACTAAGGGGTTGGGAGGGGGAAGGAAAACAAAAGGGGAGGGAAGGAGAGGGGGGAGGGGGAGGAAACAAAAAGGGAGGGGCTAGAAAGGGAAACATATCAAGGGAGGGGACAAGGGGGACTGATTTAAAGTAAATCACTGGATTAAAAGGTTAGAGCTAAAGAAGAAAGGTTAGAATTAGGGAAGGATATCAAAATGCCATAGAATTCACAAGTCACAATCATAACTTTGAATGTGAATGGGATGAACTCACCCATAAAATGTAGACGAATCGCAGAATGGATTAGAATCCGAAACCCTACCATATGTTGTCTTCAAGAAACACACATGAGGCGGGTAGATACCCACAAGGTCAGAATTAAAGGATGGAGTAAGACCTTCTGGGCCTCAACTGACAGAAAGAAGACAGGAGTGGCAATCATGATATCTGATAAAGCCAAAGCAAAAATAGACCTGATTAAAAGGGATAGGGAAGGTAATTATATTCTGTTAAAAGGGACTTTAGATAATGAGGAAAATCACTAATCAACATATATGTACCAAATAATATAACACCCAAATTTCTAAGGGAGAAACTAGGAGAATTGAAGGAAGAAATAGACATTAAAACAATATTAGTGGGAGATTTGAACCAACCATTATCAAATTTAGATAAATCAATATGAAAGAGGTAAAAGAAATGAATGAAATCTTAGAAAAAATAGAGTTAATAGGCATATGGAGAAAAATAAATAGGGACAAAAAGGAATACACCTTCTTCTCAGCACCACATGGCATATTCACAAAGATTGACCATACACTAGGTCAAAGAAACATGGCATACAAATGCAGAAAAGCAGAAATAATAAATGCAGCCTTTTCAGATCACAAGGCAATAAAAATAATGAGCAGTAACGGTACGTGGAAAACCAAATCAAAAATTAATTGGAAATTAAACAATATGATACTCCAAAATCAATTAGAGAACAAATCATAGAAGCAATTAATAATTTCATCGAGGAAAATGACAATGGTGAGACATCCTTTCAAACCTTATGGGATACAGCCAAAGCAGTAATCAGAGGAAAATTCATATCCCTGAGTGCATATATTAACAAACTTGGGAGGGCAGAGATCAATGAATTGGAAATGCAAATAAAAAAACTTGAAAGTGAACAAATTAAAACCCCCCAGAAGAAAACCAAATTAGAGATCCCAAAAATTAAGGGAGGAATTAATAAAAACAAATGTGATAGAACTATTGAACTAATAAATAAGACTAGAAGCTGGTACTTTGAAAAAACAAACAAAATAGACAAAGTACTGGTCAATCTAATTAAAAAAAGGAAAGAAGAAAAGCAAATTAACAGCATCAGAGATGAAAAGGGGGACATCACCTCCAATGAAGAGGAAATCAAGGCAATCATTAAAAATTACTTTGCCCAATTATATGGCAATAAATACAGCAATCTAGGCTATATGAATGAATATATACAAAAATATAAACTGCCTAGACTAACAGAAGAAGAAATAGAATTCTTAAATAATCCCATATCAGAAAATGAAATCCAACAGGCCATCAAAGAACTCCCTAAGAAAAAATCCCCAGGGCCTGACGGATTCACAAGTGAATTCTATCAAACATTCAGAGAACAGTTAATCCCAATACTATACAAACTATTTGACATAATAAGCAAAGAGGGAATTCTACCAAACTCCTTTTATGACACAAACATGGTACTGATTCCAAAACCAGGCAGGTCAAAAACAGAGAAAGAAAATTATAGACCAATCTCCCTAATGAATATAGATGCAAAAATCTTAAATAGGCTACTAGCAAAAAGACTCCAGCAAGTGATCAGAAGGGTCATCCACCATGATCAAGTAGGATTTATACCAGGGATGCAGGGCTGGTTCAATATTAGGAAAACTATCCACATGATCGACCATATCAACAAGCAAACCAACAAAAATCACATGATTATTTCAATAGACGCAGAAAAAGCCTTCGATATAATACAACATCCATTCCTATTAAAAACACTAGAAAGCATAGGAATAGGAGGGTTGTTCCTAAAAATAATAAACAGTATATATCTAAAACCATCAGCCAATATCATCTGCAATGGGGATAAACTAAATGCATTCCCAATAAGATCAGGAGTGAAACAAGGATGCCCATTATCACCTCTACTATTTGACATTGTACTAGAAACACTAGCTGTACCAATTAGAGAAGAAAAAGAAATTGAAGGCATTAAAATAGGCAAGGAGGAGACTAAGCTATCGCTCTTTGCAGATGACATGATGGTCTACTTAAAGAATCCTAGAGATTCAACCAAAAAGCTAATTGAAATAATCAACAACTTTAGCAAAGTTGCAGGATACAAAATAAACCCACATAAGTCATCAGCATTTCTATACATCTCCAACATAGTTCAGTAGCAAAAACTAGAAAGAGAAATCCCATTCAAAATCACCTTAGACAAAATAAAATACCTAGGAATCTATCTCCCGAGACAAACACAGGAACTATATGAACACAACTACAAAACACTCTCCACACAACTAAAACTAGACTTGAGCAATTGGAAAAACATTAACTTCTCATGGGTAGGACAAGCCAATATAGTAAAAATGACCATCCTACCCAAACTTATCTATCTATTTAGTGCCATACCCATAGAACTTCCAAAAAATTTCTTTACTGATTTAGTAAAAAACATAAAAAAATTCATCTGGAATAACAAAGGATCAAGGATATCCAGGGAAATAATAAAAAAAAAAAACCAAAGGAAGGGGGCCTTGCAGTCCCAGATCTCAAACTATATTACAAAGCAACAGTCATCAAAACAATTTGGTACTGGCTAAGAGACAGAAAGGAGGATCAGTGGAATAGACTTGGGGCAAGTGACCTCAGCAAGACAATATATGACAAACCCAAAGATCCCAGCTTTTGGGTCAAAAATCCACTATTCGATAAAAACTGCTGGGAAAACTGGAAGACAGTGTGGGAGAGATTAGGATTAGACCAAGACCTCACACCCTACACCAAGATAAATTCAAAATGGGTGACTGACATGAACATAAAGAAGGAAACTATAAGTAAATTAGGTAAACACAGAATAGTATACATGTCAGACCTTTGGGAAGGGAAAGACGTTAAAACCAAGCAAGACATAGAAAGAGTCACAAAATGTAAAATAAATAATTTCGACTACATCAAATTAAAAAGCTTTTGTACAAACAAAACCAATATAATTAAAATCAGAAGGAAAGCAACAAATTGGGAAGCAATCTTCATAAGAACCTCTGAAAAAGGTTTAATTACTCAAATTTACAAAGAGCTAAGTCAATTGTACAAAAAATCAAGCCATTCTCCAATTGACAAATGGGCAAAGGACATGAACAGGCAGTTCTCAGCCAAAGAAATCAAAACTATTAATAAGCACATGAAAAAGTGCTCTACATCTCTTATAATCAGAGAGATGCAAATCAAAACAACTCTGAGGTATCACCTCACACCTAGCAGATTGGCTAATATGACAGCTATGGAAAGTAATGAATGCTGGAGGGGATGCGGCAATGTAGGGACATTAATTCATTGCTGGTGGAGTTGTGAACTGATCCAACCATTCTGGAGGGCAATTTGGAACTATGCCCAAAGGGCGATAAAAGACTGTCTACCCTTTGATCCAGCCATAGCACTGCTGGGTCTGTACCCCAAAGAGATAATGGACAAAAAGACTTGTACAAGAATATTCATAGCTGCGCTCTTTGTGGTGGCCAAAAATTGGAAAATGAGGGGATGCCCTTCAATTGGGGAATGGCTGAACAAATTATGGTATATGATGGTGATGGAATACTATTGTGCTAAAAGGAATAATAAAGTGGAGGAATTCCACGGAGACTGGAACAACCCCCAGGAAGTGATGCAGAGCGAAAGGAGCAGAACCAGGAAAACATTGTACACAGAGACTGATACACTGTGGTACAACCGAACGTAATGGACTTCTCCATTAGTGTCAATGCAATGTCCCTGAACAATCTGCAGGGATCTAAAAAACACTATTCTCAAGCAGAGGATAAACTGTGGGAGTAAAAAGACTGATGAAAAGCAACTGCTTGACTACAGGGGCTGAGAGGAAATGATTGAGGAAAGACTCTAAATGAACACTCTAGTGCAAATACCAACAACATGGAAATGGGTTCGAACCAAGAACACATGTGAAACCCAGTGGAATTGTGCGCCAGCTATGGGAAAAGTGGTGGGGAGGAAAAGATAATGATCATTGTTTCCAATGAATAATGTTTGTAAATAACCAAATAAAATAATGTTTAAAAAGTAAAAAAAAAAATGGGTGGGACATGGAGGAGAAAGGCATTACTATCTTTTATCAAACATTTGTACTATTCATTCTTCATTGTCATTCTTGGCAAAGATACTGGAGTGGTTTTCCATCTCCTTTTCTAGATCTTTTTACAGATAAGGAAACTGAGACAAACAGTATTAAGTGATTGCGCCTAGTCAGCTGGGAATTGGCTGAGGCCAGACATTGTATAAGCATTAAGATGCAGCCTAGGGGCAGTGAAGTGGTTTAGTGGATAGAGAGCCAGGTCCTGGGTTCAAATTTGGCCTCAGAGACTTCCTAGCTATATGACCATGAGCAAGTCACGTAACTCCAATTTCCTCATCCTTACCAGCCCTTTTTGCCTTGGAATCAATTCCAAGAGATTCTATAAGGGTAAAAAAGGCTTAAAGGTAAGGGTTAAAAAAAAAAAGGATGCAGCTTAGGTCTTGAGGCAGCACTAAGAATATAGAGAACCAACACAGTCTCTTCTCTCAAGGAGATGATAGTTGAATGAAAAGGTTCTATGAAAGTGAACAAGCATTGGATTTGAAGTCACAGAACCAAGGATTAAATCTAGATCCTGCAACTTAATTACAAAATCTTGTACAAGCTGTGACTTCTCTGGACTTCACTTTCCTCATTTAGAAAATGGGTACATTGAACCAGAGCAACAGACATGGAGTCAGAAGGCCTGTATTCCATTTTCAGCTCTACCAGTTAATAGCTGTGTGATCTTGAGCAGATTTCTTTCTGGGTCTTGAATAGCTGACCTCTCAGTTCTAAATCCAGTGACTCTATGACCCAAAACACTATTTCTTTCTACCACTGGTAAAATATCCATGTGCTACCCACAAGTAGAAGATGGGATAAAAGGAACAATCTTCCCCTCTGCACTTCCCCCATTTGAATGGAAAAATGTATCAAATTAACTAGAGAGACTCTTAAGAGACTTTATTGTTGTTTGGGTCATGTCCAACTCTTTCTGATCCCATTTGGGTTTTTCTTGGCAAAGATCCAGGAACAGTTGACCTTCTCCAGATCATTTTGCAGATGAGGAAACTGAGACAAAAGGGGTTAAGTGACTTACCCAGGATCACAAAGTCTATAAGTTGCTGAGACCAGAAGAAAGATGTCTTATTTATTCCAGGCCTAGCACTCTAGCTGCTATGCCACCCAACTATTCCCTTAAGGGGGCTAGGAAGAGCCTGAAAAGAAAAAAAAAAAGAAGTTTAATACCATGGGCCCAGGTAGCAGAGTTGAAGGGCAAACAAAATATTGAAAAGGAAATAGAAAAGGAAAGAAAGAAGCTGACATTTTGTGCTAGGGTCTGCCATTGCTATTGTCTGTCCATCTAGTAAACAAAGGTCAGCAGTGAGTCAGTTTCATTTAGGAAGCAAAGGATCCTAACTAGGCCTTAGCAAACACAGCCATAGCTCTGTTGCACCATCTCATTTTGACAGATAAATATTGTGAGAAAATGTCTGTTCTCCAAACAGTGACAAATGTCACACATTTTTGCAAATATTGTAAAGATAGCGCATATGCTGGCTTCATGCCACATCTTAAAATAAGCACTCTTCAGGCTTATTTACAATTTTTTTTCACATTACTCTATATCATGCCACTCACGCTACACTACATAAAAAATGTGAAAAAATAACACCTATCTTTTGTAAAACACAGTATTTTCAAAAGTTTTACACTGATATTTAGTGTCTAATAACCATTGTTATCTCTTTCACAGATAACATAAAAGTCAGCTAAAAATAAGAGTGGTTTCCTCCTTTAACCTTAGGTAATAATAATAATTATTATTCACATTAACCCAGTGCTCTAAGGTCAATCCCGGGAGGTAGAGAGTGAAAATACAGTTATTCCCATTTTACTGATGAGGCAACTGAAGAGGGATTAAGACACTTCCCTCTGATTGCACTGCTAATAATGTTTTCTAAAATGTTAAACATGCATTTATTAAGTTCCTATTATACGTATCAAATCCTATACTAATCACTAAGGAAATGATGACAAAAACAAAAGTCCCCTCCCTCAGCTTACATTCTGATGTCAAATTGGATTCAGTGTAGTAGGTAGTAGTAGTTGTTGCTCTTATTGTCATAGTAGAATATAGGCTGTTTAGGAAGGACCAGCACCTCTGATGCAAGGGCTCGTTGAGCCCTTTTCAGAATTGCTCATCCACCTTTGGTGTCTGCCAATTACCAAACTCTCACCTGTGGCTCCAAGAATCTGTTGCCTGCACAGTGGCCACAGCTCTGTAAGCCCATCTCAGCAGACAGGCTAAATCAGGATGAAGACAACTGACAAGCCCCAAACCTGCTGTTGATATAGAAGGGATGTGAAGATTGAAGGGAAGGATGAGAACAATTTTATCCAATGGCTAGGAAGGAGGCTGAAGTGCCTAGAGCTCAGTTGGACATCTAAGATGCTACAAGATCATCCACTTTATCCCAGGCTACCAGCAATCACCTTGACTTTTTTTAAATTTTTATTTTTTATTTGAAATTTTTTATTTAATTAATTGATTTAGAATGTTTTTTAAGGTTACATGATTCACATTCTTTCCCTCCCCTCCTTCCATCCCCCTCCCGTAGCCAACGAATAGTTCCACTGGGTTTTACATGTGTGATTGATCAAGACCTACTTCCATATTATTAATATTTGCACTAAAGTGATCATTTAGAGTCTATATCCCCAATTATATCCCCATCAACCCATGTGATCAAGCAGTTGTTTTTCTTCAGTGTTCTGCTCCCATAGTTCTTTCTCTGGGTATGGATAGCATTCTTTCTCAGAATTGTCCTGGATGATTGCATTGTTGCTAGTAGAGAAGTCCATTACTTTTGATTGTGCCACAGTATATTTGTTTCTGTGTACAATGTTCTTCTGGTTCTTCTCCTTTCATTCTGCATCAATTCCAGGGGGTTATTCCAGTTCTCATGGAATTCCTCCAGTTCATTTTCTTTGAGCACAATAGTATTCCATCATCAACAGATACCACAATTTGTTCAGCCATTCCCCAACTGGAAGGCATCCCCTCATTTTCCAGTTTTTTGCCACCACAAAGAGCGCAGCTATGAATATTCTTGTACAGGTCTTTTTCCTTATTATCTCTTTGGGGTACAAACCCAACAGAATCACCTTGACTTTTATCTAGACCCTGGGCTTTCATGACTCTGGAAGAGGGCGTGAGGCTGATGACTTTATGTAACTCTGCCTCACTTAAATACAACTTACAAGTAATTAGAAACATCATCCTCTTGATGACATTGGTCCTCTTCAAAAAGGAAGAACAAACAACAAATAGTAGTAGTTGTCAGTCAACAAGCATTTAAGAAGAAAATGCTGTGTGCCAATCATGCTAAGTACTAGGTTTACAAAAAAATGTAAAAGATAATCCCTGTTTTCAAGGAGCCCATATGCTAAAAGGGTAGACAATATGTAAACAACTCTATATAAACTAGCTATATATATATAGGTTAAATTAGAAGTAATTAACAGAGAAAGGACACTGAAATGAAAGGGGATTAAAAAAGACTTTCTGTGGAAGGTAGGATCTTAGCTCATACTTGTAAGTAGACAGGAGGGAGAGAGGACAAGGGAGAGCATTCTATGCATGAGATGTGAGCCAGTGAAAATATCTGGAATCCAAGGATGAGGTGCCATTTTGTTTTTTAGGATATTTTATTTTCCCAATTATATAACAACAATTTTCAACAGACATATTCTGAAGTGGTAAGATCCAAGTTGTTTCCTTCCCTTCCTTCTCTCTCCCCTCCCAAAGATGGTAAGCAATTTGATCTGGGCTATACATATATGATCATGCAAGTCATAATTCCATATTGATCATTGTCATAAAAGAATACTTTTAGAAAACAAAAAAAAAACAAGATAAATCATAAATAAACTGCAGTGAGAAACAGTATGCTTTGATCTACATTTCAACACCAATAGTTCTTTCTCTGGAGATGGAGAGCATTCTTTGTCATAAGTCTTCTGGATCATTGTTTTGCTAGAAGTCTTTGACAGTAGGTCATCATGCAGTGTTATTGTTATTATATACAATGTTCTCCTGATTGTGCTTATTTCACTTTGCATCAGTTCATGTAGGTCTTTTCGGCTTTTTTCTGGAATTATCCACTGTACTTTTTCCTATAACACAATAGTATCCCATTACCATCTTATACCACTATTTGTTTAGTCATTCCCCAAATGATGGCCATCCCCTCGATTTCTAATTCTTTGCCACCACAAAAAGAGCTGTTATAAATATTTTTGTATAAATAGGTCTTTTCCTTCTTTTATCTCTTTGGGATACAGACCTAGTAGAAGTATTTCAGGATCAAAAGGTATGCAAAGTTTTATAATCCTTTGGACACAAAGTTCCAAATTGCCCTCCAGAATAATTGGATTAGTTTACAACTCAACCAACAATTTTAGTATTGTTTTAGTTTTGAGTTTAGTGTTAAGTATATACATTTTAAACTTTTATAGTTTAGTTTTCGTGTCCCAAACTTGCCACTTCCAAGGGCAGTGCTTTTTTTATGGAATGACAAGGAGGCCAGTACTAGAACACAGAATACACTGGAGGGGTGGAGGGAAAACATATGGTATTAAGCATAGGATTAAAAAGATTGGTGGGGGGAGGCAAATTATGAAAGACTTTGAGAGATGGAAGATTTTATACTTCTTCCTGGATATGGTGGGGAACTACTGAAGTTTATTAAGTAGGGCAAGTGACATGGTGGGACCTGAGTCTTAGGAAAATCACTTTGGCAGTTAAGGATAGTTTGGAGTGGGGAGAGTCTTGGGTTATGCAGACGAGCCATCAGGCTCTTTCAAGTGTGAGAAGATGAGGGCCTACACCAGAATGATGCATTGTCACAGAAGAGAAGAGGGTTTATTCAAGACATGTCGCAGAGGTGAAATCAATAAGCTTTGGCAAAAGATTGGATATGAGGGATAAAATATAGTGAGGAGTCAAGAATGACACCTTGGTTGTGAGCCTGTAAGGCTGATGGTACCCTTAAGAGTAAGAGGGAAATTTGGAAGTGGGGGATGTTTAGAAGGAAAGATAATGAGATCCATTTTGGACATGTTGATTTCAAGATGTCTACAGGATATCCAATTCACGGTGTCTAGTAGGCCATTGGAGATTAATAATGAGATGAGGGAAAACTTTTGTAATTTGGCAGTTGCTCTGAAATAACTTGATAGATTTATCCCCTTTCCCAGCAAACAGTTACTTTGTCTCTAATACCTTCAGAGAAAGTGGCAAATTGGTAAAGTGGAGTGAGTATAGTACTTGGAATCAAAGGACATTAATTCAAATTATGTCTCTGCTACTTTCTACCTGGGTTAGCATGGGCAAATCGCTCCACAACTCTGGGACTCAGTTTTCCTATACGTAAAATGAGAAAGCTAAACTAGATGACCTCTAAAGTTTCTTCTAGCTCTCAAATTCTAATCCCCCCCAAAAAGAACTGTGAGACCATGACTGAGCTTTTTAGAAGTGACTTTTCCTAAGTGACTGGTTGCTCTGGATCCTGTCTGAGGCTCATCCATGACTGGGTTGCTATGGAGAAACTCTGTTCTTTCTGCTTTTTGGCCTGACAGATGATTTAGAATGCCAAATTGTCCATTTATACTGTTTTTTTGGCAGCGAATAGGAAGGAAAGCAACCCCATTCACGATGCTATAACCTCCCCATGAACAAATATGAGATGTGGATCTTTTACCTCTGTGTCTCTAGAACAAATTCAGAGCTCCTGTATGGAGATTACTTCATTAGTCTAAGTTCCACTCAGATGATTTCAATTACCAACTGTATGCAGAAAGCTTTCAAGTCACTGTCTCCAGAGCTGGCCTCTCACCTTTTCTCCTGTTCTGAATTCCTAGATGCATACAAGTCATTTCCACTTAGATGTCCCATCAGCATCTCATACTTAACTAAGCTCACAGTATGATGACCTAAATCTTCAGCATTTTCAAATGTCATCTAATCCAATTCAATTCATTCCACAGTTATTAAGGATCTACTGAAAAATACTGTTTGAGGTTCTAGGATAGATTCAAAATAGATCTTACAATCAAAACCCTAGTGTGACCCTACTCTTCCTACATCCACCCTTCAAATCTACTCCTTTAGCTTGGTTGTAGAGGGAATCAGCCTTAGGAAATTTAAACAATACTGTCTATTTGTCTCTTGAAAGTACTTAGAAGTCCTGAAAGGACAACTCGTGTTGTGAGTTGGGTAGAATGCAATCAACTTGAAAGAAAGAATTTTTTTTTCTTTTGCCCTGTATCCTTAGCTATTAGCACAGTGCCTGGCATGTTTTAAGTGTTTAATAAGTAATTGATTACCATTTGAGTTGAACTAAATTGAATCAAGGGGCTCTACTGATCTGTTAGACCTTTGGGAGATGTCCACACTGACAGGAGAGACACCATCCAGTGTTTAGGGATGGGGGGGGTCATACTAATCCAAAGTGACACAGGGGTGAATGCATGACTGGAAAGAGAAAGAAGAAGGATATTCCTACCCAGTAGATAGACTTCCATGAAACCAGAGGGCCATAGAACTGTTAACACAAGGGAAAATTCCAAGGCAGAAACCCCTGTTTGACAAAGAATAAGAAGCAGACAAAGAGAAAAGAATAATGTGAAATAAGATTTGAAAGCTACAGTGGCACCAAATCATAGATCATTAATGCCAAGCTAAAGAGTTCAAATACTAAGTGGAAAGGAATGAGCAGGGACAGGTTCTGAAGAGGAATGCCATGACCAGATCTACTGTGTTCTTCTTTGGTTAGATTATATTTAGAATGTTGTATTTATTTCTTTGCCAGGGCAATTTGGGGCTTTGACAATCAGGATATGTCTAGAGAGCAGTGATGAGAAAGAAGAGGAAAACTGAACCCATGTCAAAAGAAGACCATTTAAAGGAAAAAGGATATTTAACCTGAATAAGAGAAAACTTAGGGAGGGCACAGTAGCTATTTTTAAGTATACAAAGATATATACTTGAACAGTAATAAATTTCTATTTCACTAGTTTACACAGTGATTTTCTCAAAACAGCCCTTACTGATGGGTAATACAAAGAGTATCATCTAGTTTTATAGATGAGAATCCTAAGCTTTCCTGAGGTGAAGTGATATCTAACGTCACACAATACGTCAGATTCAGGCCCTTAACTCTAATTGAAAGTCTCCAAAGCCAAGGTTCAGATTCATCTTGTGTGATTCTACAGGGGAAGACTAGGACCAGAGGATAAAAATTAAAAGGAGGCATATTACAGTTCAATATAAAGAAGAAATTGCCAATGACTAGAGTCATCCCAAAATGGAGTAACTTTTCTCATTAGATTGTGGCTTCTTCATATGTATGTGTTTTGTGGCAAGACTTAATAACTCTTTGTTCAGGATATTTTATGAGTGTTTCAGGTATCAGGAAGATGCTGGCCTACACGAGTCTTGAGATTCCTTCCAACTATGAGATTCAGTCAATTTCAGTTAAAAAAAAAAAAGCAAAGGGCACATTAAATTCAATCATTCTAATGTGGCTCCAAAATTACAAACTTTGGCATTCTGCCTTAACAGTGAAATAAACATTTGAAAGAAAGTTTGGCAGAACAGTAATGGCTGATCTCCTCTCCCCCATGTTCACATCTTTAATTCATAATTCATGAATAATACAAAAGGAGGGAATAAAAATAAAATTGTAGATGAAGATTCGATTACATGAGGACGTGAACATATAAAGGCAAAAACTTCTCCCAGAATTATACTTTAAGGCTGAAAAACAGGTAAGAAATTAAATGGCTTCAGGCAAAATTCTCCCTTCCAAATTGCAATATGGAACTTGAGTCAGGCATCATATTCTTCTTGAGTGCCTAGAACTCCCACTGACGTAAGGGCACACTGGGACAACAGACTATTAGAGCAGAAATCAACCATGCATTGCTGACAGCAAAGTTTTGCTGCTAGCCTTTCCCTTTGAGGGTGACTATGTCACAGCATACTAAGCACCAGCAGCTGATTGGAGTATAGCCTGAGATAGCAGGAACTGCCAAGTCCTAATCCACTTGGAATGCTAAATTTCCTGGGCAGGGACTGGGCCTTCTATGTTTGGTATGACTCCAATTACACTGTTCAACCAAGAGAAAATGCTGGTAATAGTAAAGTCAGTTCTCTGGTCCGGAGGTTGGTGACTAGGTTATCAGAAACTTATAGAATAACATGTTGTGCTTTTTACATACCTCCTTGAACTGGTAACTGAATGAAGCCACCCATTGGGCTTCTGTTCCTTATTAGGAGGAAATAGATAGGACTTTATATGTTCACTCACCTGAATCTGGAGTCAGTTCATGAGATGAGCCGGGTACTTTCTACTGAAGACTGTACACAAGTAATGGAAGAGCCAGATTCAGCTAAGGTCAAGGAAAAACTCAGGAGAAATAAAAACAACTAAAACTGGTTAGCTTTGAGCATTTTGTTTTATATGTATAAAATATATAGTATCCTAATGTCTATATATCATGAATGCTTTTGGCAGAAAAAAAATAAGAGTTAGAAAGATAGATTCAATGACTCTAATGCTGCTCCAAAATTACAAACTTGGGCATTCATCCTTAACAATAGAATAAAAATCTGACAGAAAATTTGGCAGAACAGGAATGGGTAGTCTCTCTCTCTGTGTCTCTCTGTCTCTGTCTCTCAAAATCATTTATGTAGTATGGACATTAAGCTACTGTCTACTCTAAAATAATTATGTCAAACTCAAATAGAAACAGAGCCATAAAACATGTTCCTGATCCATGTTTTCCAACATATTTTCCATCATCTTCACCTATTTCTACTTTTGCAAGGAAGTCCCCAAGTATCAAAATATAGTCTGATTTAATTTGAGGGCCTTGTCAAGTTTCTTTGTAGAATTTCTCTACTTCTTCATCTTCTGCAACAAGATCCTAAGGGATTAGTAGGGAACAGGAACTGGACATGGCAAGTACTCAAAAATATTACCAAAAAAGAAGCTATTTTTATTTTTAACAGACAGATAACGACTCATCTTTGATGTGGGAATCACTCCTGAAACAGCTGTCTATAAAGTCAGACCAGCAACTTGTTAAAGATAAAAATGAGCACAAAATTAAAAGAATAAAAATAAAATTCAGAAGTGTATAACATGCAATTAAAATATTTCTTTCCTGACCCATCTAAACAAGTTCATGATGATGAAAAATGAGCTATAGATGGCAAAAAGAACATAGAGGAAAATTATAGTAATGGTATGTAGAAGTTTAACCAATATATATCAATTGCCATTACTAGGGAAATAAGAGATAACCAGGAAACTCTTGGACTTACTTGCCAAGAGGGATAAGGTAACAAAGGGTAACATCAATTTAGAATAAAAACTCATTTCTAAAATATTATGAAGATAGATGATGGAAGATTATAAGCAATAGTGCCTCAAAATAGATAAGCTGCAGAGGGCAAAGACAGTTCAAAGAAAGCTTGGGAAGAGACTCAGCTAAGCAAAGTCATCCCAAGGGCACTGAAAATTGAAAATGGAAGGAGGGCAACTATCAGAAGAAAGGCAAAATATCTGCAAAGATTTTTATAATAAACTTTCTTTATCATCAAGACTAGAGGAATCACCACGATTGGATTCTAGTAGCACTTTATGGAATATTTTGATAGAGCAAGTATAAAAAGCACTAAAAGGAATAATGAGGAAAAGCAGCCAAATTTGACCCGATGTACATGGAGAAGATTCATGATAGGGTTGACAAAATTGGGTGAATTCTTAAGTATTGATTCACAAATTACGTGAAAAAGAATATATGAAAGGTATCAGAAGAAGTCTTGGACTTCATTAATATTTAAAGAAGGCAGTGAGACATCAGCAAACTGCCTCCCTATAACCCTACATTCCCAACCTTATAAAATCTCTGTGAGACTTACCTACTTATGTAATGAAGGTGCCTAATTCAGGCCAGTACACTATTAATTTAGGCTTGGGGTTGGAATAAAATGAGACACTTATAGGTCATTCAACATTAATAGCAGTTGTTTTACTTAGCCTGAAAAGATATTTAACAAAAATATTGTTTGTAGATTTAGCTTGGAGGGATGTGATCCTCTTCAACTTTATATGAAGTATATTTTGTCATACAGGTAGAGTTTTGTTACTAATGTAGTCTTGGAACATCCTCTAACTTTGAAAAGCCCTTACTCATGTACGTAGGTCTTTTTTATTGTCTCAGTTAACCAGAAAATCACATCAACGGGGACTAAAGTCACCAGGAAGCTGTGTCAAGTTGCTGCAGCTTGAATCATAGCAACCTCACCAATCAAATTCCAGGGACAGTTTTGTTGCTTTTTAGGGAAAAACTAGCCTGACTCATGTGGTGAAGGGAGGGGAAATCCTCATAGATAATGGTCCTTTCATGCCATATATATCAAGGGTGTCTTCAATGACACTATTAGTAGGGAACAGGCAAGCTTTCATAAGCAATATTTCACAGTAGACTACACATTTATCATCACACAAATAAGTGAAAGATGAAGAGAATACAAAATTGCATTGTGCTTATTGTTGGTTAAGTATAATAAAGTATATTTCATAAAGTAAAACACCATATTAAGGATTCTCTTCAAATGAAATATTTTCTACCCATATTCAGTGAAAGTTAGTTCACTTCTGATGGGAGAGTCCTAGATTTCAACCAAGGGGAAATTCCACCAAATCTCTGGTGTAGCAAGGAGGGGATAGCAACATCATGGAGAGTACGAGCTCCTTTCATATTTTCCCAGTCTTCCTTCAGCAACTTAAAATGGGATTGGCCTCATCCATCTTGCCTTTCAAAGCAGGAACTCAGAGTGCCCCCCAAATGACTATAGAGCTCAAAACAGGTTGAAATTCAAAGAGAATTCAAAGAAAACTGAACCTCTCTCATGCTCACCAACCATCACCCCATCCCTTACCCAGGCTGTGGAATATTGATCTCAATAAGGAAAGACAACGTTCCATAATCAATGGGCTTTGGGAGTGTGGTTACATTCACATCAAGATTATTTAGGATTCCTTGAAAGATATAAAAGTACATAAAAGTCTTATGTATTGAATAAGGTCACAAAGATGGTAAATGGTAAAACAAAGGTCTGAACTCAGGTCTTTGAGTTCAAACCCAGAATGGGAGAGCCTGGGTTCCAATCTGGCTTCAGATACTTCCTAGCTGGCGACAAGTCAACTACCTCTTAATCCCAACTGCCTTTGCTCTTTTGGTTTAGAGGAATCACCATGATTCCTCTAACAGAACAGAAAGAAAGGAATTTTTAAAAAAGAAAAAGAAGATGGGCCAGTCATGTGGTAAGGGCAAAGGTAATTAATTGGTGGATAGCTCATGATCTCTATCTTCATAAAGTCTGAGAAAACTGAGGAAGACTCCCAGTGCACTGGACATGTCTGCTATGGGCATAAAAAGAGTGAAACAGATAAGTACATGGATAAGATGGATTCTGTATGCCTGGAGGGGATGCCTACCTCAATGAGGCCACCGATTCTCTGAAGTATCTGGCTATTGAGCTGAGCATTTGAGGATTATCTTTTATTACCTATAGGATTTTCATCTCACTGTTTCATGAATCTGTGACCACACTCACCAAAAAATCAAAATTTCAGGTGATCTAAATGGCAATGGAAAGACACATAAGGCTTACGTACACTGTGGTTTATTACCAATTTTTTTTTTGATAGAAAAGTTTGGACTCAGAGGACCTGGGTTTAGACTCAAAGGACCTGGGTCCCTAGCCCTGATATTTACCATCTGTGGGACCTTAGGCAAGTCAATTAATCTTTCTAGGGTCACTTTCCTCATTCATAAAATGTGAATGTTGGACCAGCTGGCCTCTGAGGTCCTGTTCAGTTCTAAGTCTATGATTCTGTTGGTAGATCTCCCTGCCTCAAATCTCTCCCTACTCCAGACCATACTCTAGTCAACAAAATGATTTTCCTAAAGCACAAGCCAAAGTCACTCCCCTATTCTATAGACTCCACTAGTTCTCTATTACCTCTAGAATGAAATACAAATCTTTGTCATTCAAAGTACTTTATAACTTAGCCCCCTCCTACCTTTTCGGTTTTCTTTCACCTTAATCCCCAACATGTCATCTTTAATTCAGTGACACTGGCCTCCTGGCTGTTCCATGCTCCATCTCTATACTTCTGGCATTTTCTCTGGCTATCCCCAATGCTTGGGATATTCTCTCTCTCTTCATCTCCACTTCCTGGCCTCCCTGGTTTCCTTTAAATCCCAATTAAAATCCCATCTTCTAAGGAAGCCTTTCTAAGTCCTTCAATTCAAATGCCTTCCCTGCATGAATTATTTCTGTTTTTCCTGTATATAGCTTATTTGTACATATCTGTTTGCTTATTTTCTCCCCCCCTTAGACTGTGAACTTCTTGAGGGCAGGGATTTTCTTTTGCTTTTCTTTCAATCTCCAGCCCTTAACATATGCTTATTAACTGACTGACTAATATATCAAACATACAAAATACCATAAGAAGAAGTGGCCTAATCAAAAAATCAAGAAAAGTGAAAGAGAATGGATAAATGGCCCAAAGATTGCAATGGCATCCATAAAATAATACAGTAAATAAAAGAAGACTCCCAGTGCGTTCGATAGATCCTCTATGGAGGAATTACTTGAGAACATGGAAAAGAATCACACAAGATGAGAAGGCAAAGATAGGTTTTTATCTATATTAATGAGAGAAGTAGTCATATTAATGGTATCTCTGGAAGAAACATTTTCAATGTAGAAAATGCTATTTGTAATAATAATTAGTATAAAAACTAATTTTGCACATATTTGAATTAAGGAACAATATAGATGATCTGGAAAGATTATTCTTCTAAATTTGTTTGATGGAATTCAGATATAAATGGCTCAGGTACAAGTCACTATGCTGCTTGTATTCTGTTATATTTAATATTCTGTGGACTATTGTAGACTGTAGAACTATTTTTGTAATTAACTATTTTTTGTAAGTAAAGTAAAGTAAAGTAAGTAACTATTTTTTGTAATTAAAAATTCTGTTTCAGTGCATTATGGATAGTTTTATTTTCTTTATATTTGGTATAAGCTGACATGAATATCATTTTAATTGTATATGGATCTGTCATTTTGACAGTGTAGAGTTGTTCTCTGTAGTGAGGGAACACTGTATACCATGAATTGTCTATAAATAATTCTCAAAGTAGTTGAGAGCTAACTGCATGATTTAATTCATTTCAGCAAATATTTATTAAACTTTTATCATGTATAAAGTATTGTGCTGCATCCTAGGGCTATCAAAATAAAGGGAAAAAGACATCATCTCTACCCTCTAGGAACTTATAATTTAGTAGGAAATTATAATAATACAGCAACAATTAAATGGAAATAGTACTTTATTGGGAGACAGAGAACATAGGTTTCAATCTCAAATCTATTGTTTATTTTTTATGTGAATTTGGGTAAGACACCCCCCCCTCCTCTGGACCACAATTTACTCATCTATTAAAATTAGGGAGCTGGACTAGATGACATCTAAAGTCCCTTCTATCTCTAAAATATATGTTCGGGCTTTATTTTTAGTTCTCAATTCATTGTGACAATACAAACACTAATAAAGTCTTCTATTGTTGAGACTTAAAGGCCCTGGCTAGAGAACACCATCTTAGAAATCTATCTTCTTAATCTTTAATGTGTTAAATGCATAAAGAGCCAATCCAGTTTCTAAATTTTAATTTACTTCACTCTGATTTGTTTGGCTCTCCATTCTTGTTGCAGCTAGGTTTGGCAAAGTTTCTTGCTGTTGAATTTATTATTGTTGTTCATTTCACTCTTCTCATCTTTTTTTAATGGAGTTCAGATACAAATGATTGGGGGAGAAGTCATTATTCTGCTCTTATTCTTTTTTTTTAATATTCTGTGGACTTAAGGAAGTAGATAAAATAGATGATTTTTGTAATTAAAATTTTAGGATGGATATAAGCTCATTTTCTCATAGGCTCACTGAAAGTATCTTTGAGTCAATTCTGAGAACAGCTAGGATAACAAGGATAATGATGTATATATTTTGTCCTATGGTTTGATTTCTTCTGTATTTTTATTTGGAAAGGTTTTTTTATTTCATGTCTCTTGGAGATTTTTAATTTATTTAATTATAAATCCTTACCTTCTTTCCTGAAATCAATATTGTGTATTGGTTCTAAGGCAGAAGAGTGTAACGGTTAGGCACTTGGCATTTAGTGACTTGCCCAGAGTCACATGGCTAAGGAGTCTCTGAATTCAAATTTGAACCCAGGATCTCTCAATTCTAAGCCTGACTGTCAATCCACTAAGCCACTTAGCTGCCCTCCTGTTGGAGATTTGTAAATATTTTGGCACGGTGACACTTATTAAAATCATTGTTTAGAGGCAGCTAGGTAGCACAATAGAGAGCTGGGTCTGAAGCACCTAGGCAGAGTCATAAGAGACAAACTGTCCCCTTAAGCGATGTCATATTTCATATCAGTTGTTCTAGACCTTAGCTCCTCTGTTAGAATGTAAGCTTCCTGAATGAAGGGATTGTTTTGGCTGTCTTCCTCCCACCCTACCTTCACTTTTTTTTTTTGTGCATCCTAAACATATAGCATATGGTCTGGCAAATGTTGTTAAAAAACAAAAAAATCCTAGGAAGCACTTGATAAATACCTGCTGATTGATTGGTGGCATGTTTAAATAAGGAACAGTTTTCCATTTAGACATCAAATACTCCAGCATTCCCATTATACTTGGGTCTATTTTACATATTTAGATTACATGAATAACCCCTGAGTGCTAAACTGAGTAAAAGATTTCCCAATAATCTATAAAAGCAATAAGAAAATTATGGTGCTTTGGAATGGCTTATTTAACAATTACCATATTGATGACAAATTGCTTTATACCCCTGAAACTTTTTTCAAACCTTTTTTGCTCTTCAGTCAAAACAATGTGTTTTTTGTAAGTATTTATCATTGAGAATGGTTTTTGTTTGTTTCTCATGTTTATGATACAGCTTCTGAATGCTTTGAATAAGATACAGAAACATAGTACTGGTCTATGTTTGGAGGGATCACTTTTTCTCATTTTGGGGTAGTTCTTTTGTTTAGAAATATAGGGTCAGAATTAGTACTAAAAGAAGCTAATGAAGTGCTTTATCAGTAGTCCGTGTACCTAAGGAAAGTTAATATTGAATTATATTATTTATTAGAAATATATCTATGGGAAATCATTCATTTTCCCTAAGCCCCTTAGCCTTCCAAGGTCAGGCTGGAAAAGTCCAGGCCTCAAAGTATCTAAAGTGGACTGGGACCTTTTGTATTTCTTTCAAAGCCCTTATCTCTAATCAAGAACACATTCTCTAAAGGAAAAAAATTGTGATCAGCCATTTCCCTGATTTGGCAAAGATCCACCTCCTCTGTGATGAAGTAATGAGGAAGGAGCTAAGATCTTGAAGTCTATCTCCTCTTTCAAAATACTCACCATTGGGGATTACTAGGGGAGATCACCATCAGGAAGAGGAGACACATCTTGATAAAGGAGAGGGTTAGGGTTCATTCAAGGTCTTCTCTGTGAGAGGTAGATAAAAGTACCCATCCTTTGTAAATGGACTGCATATTGTGAATCTTAAAAACTACTCAGACTGTACTTTAGAAGATTTGATTTAGCTGTTTCCTTATTGTAACAATGGAGATACTTGGTCTAACAAGAATCAGGAATGTCTCAGGAACTTTGCATTACTCCACCTATACTTAGACATACTTTAGGGGAAGATACAGTTGTAGACTCCTGATTGAACAATGAAAGTACTTAATTCATACATTATAGTGAAGCTAGAACCTTAAACTAAGTCTCTTTTTAGATCTAATACAAAAAGGTGTTAAGTGCCTGCAAAGGTTAAATTAATCACAAAAAGGTCAAGTAACTCACAAAGGCAAAGCTTAACAAAGAAGTGTGAAATACTCAGAAGATATAATCTAACCAGAGAAGGTGAGAACTAAGAATGGGCAGTCCTGGGAAGAAGTGTCTACTGTGATTGGTAGGCATGAAAATTTAGGGGAAGTGACATAAGAGAAAATTTCTTTAAAAGGAGGGGTAAAAAGTCAGTTTGGAGTGGAAGATGTTCTGAACTCAGTTCAGGAGATTGAGTTCAGTGGAGGACTGGAACCCAGCTTGAAGACGGTCTCATGGTGAGTGATAAGACTGACTCCCTTTCCCTTAGGCTCAGGGAGGCCACTTTGGCCAAGGCCTTTAACTACTGCCTGGCTCAGCCTGAACCAGAGCAGTTTAATTCTCTCTCTCTCTCTCTCTCTCTCTCTCTCTCTCTCTCTCTCTCTCTCTCTCTCTCTCTCTCTCTCTCTCTCTCTCTCCTTTCCTTAACCCCTTCATTTATATTAATTTAAAATCACCATAATTCCCAGCTGACTTGGGTATTTTATTATTTGGGAATTTTCCCTGGCAACCATTTATTTAGATTTAAGTCAAAACACTAAAATTATCCTTTATGATATCCCATTAATAAATGATGCTATTTTGAGGGCAAATGACATCATAGCATTTATTGGTTAAAAACTACATTCTGATATATTTGATTCATTGCTCACACCTCTTCTCTCACCTTACATATCCAGTTTTGCAGAGAAAGTAGAGTTTGTCACCTTCCTTGATATGACTGTTCTGTCATTTATTATATTAGCAGGGCACAAATGTTTCTGTATTGGTTTGATCTTGCTTGCATTTTTTATGTATTGGGTAGTGGTGGTAGTAGTAATAGAAGTAATAGTAGTAGTAGTAATACTAGTTGTAAAAATAGTAGTAGTAGAAATTATATTAGTAGTAGTATATTAGTAGAAATTATAATAGTAGTAAGAGTAATAGCAGAAATAGTAATAATAGTAGTAGAAATAGTAATGTTGTAGTATGGTAGTAGAAATAGTAATAGTAGTAGAAATAGTAATAGTATAGTAGTTGTAGTAGTAAAAATAGTAATAGTAGTAGTAGAAATAGTAATATTGTAGTATAGTAGTAGAAATAGTAATAGTAGTAGTAAAAGTAAAAGTGTTATTGTAGTAGTAATAGTAGTAGTAGTAACCTTGCCTCACTAAAATCCAACTTACTCACAAGTCAAGCCATCATCTTGATGATGCCATGGGTTCCCCGTCTTTAAGGTTGAATGGCTTCCCCCAACAGAGACAGTAACTGATAGCTGGTGACTCAGTGGATAAATGCTGCACCTGGAGTCAAGAATATCTAAGTTAAAATTTGGCTTCAGTTACATACGAGCTATGTGGCCCTAGACATGGATGACATATATAAGGGAACTAAAACAACATGAATGGTATTATAGTTGATGGAAACTCAGAGAATAGAGTCAGTAAAACAATTGTAGTACCCATCCAAGAGAAAAAAATCGAAAGGAAGCATCCCAAGCAGTTCAATGCCAGAAGATGTGCTTCATAAACTTGAGTGAATCATTATTAGTTTTGTTCTGAGATATCACTTGGAGACTCTTTTTTTTAACAATGACCCTGATGGGTTGGAAAAATCTATAACACCATGGAGAATATTTTATTCAAATATATAATGATCCAAGAAATAAAAATATAGAAAATTCAGGAAAAGTAGTAGTAGTACTACTAGTAGTAATAATAGCAGTAGTAGTAGTATTCATCTTAGTAGTGGTGGTGGTGGTGGTGGGGTAGTGTAGTAATAATAGCAATTGTGGTGGTAGTGGTAATGTAAGGATAAGTGCTAAGGGATAGAGAAAAATTCATAGATTGTCTTTAAGAGAAAAGGAGGAGAATTTGGATACAAGCCCTGAGGGTGTGTGTGAATGATTCCAGAAGGAGAGGAGGATCTTGGGATTTCATTGTTTTTAACTATTACCCCTGATTCGCACTTTCCACTGAGCTGGAAGGAGGATCTTTGCTCTGGCACCCCCTAGGAAGAACTAATCTTGTGGAAAGATTAGGGATTCCTGGGTTGGAGAATTTGCCTTGGAGTAGATGGCCTTTTCCCTGGAGTACAGAGATTCAGCTGTCTGAGAGCCACCAGTCAGAGATCCACTTGACTAAGGTAATCCCAGAGGTTTATCACCTGGGACTCTGGGTTACCTAGGAAGTCAACCCCAGGCTTGAGAGGGGATTCAGGATACTAGTGAGTCCTGTCTCCTTAGCCTTCCAAAAGACAATCTGGATAGTTAGATTAGCAGATAGTTAGATAGCATTTGGGTTTTTAAGTAAGAGCAAGGAGTCTAGGCAGGGCCTATAGAAGCAATGAGAGGTACGTAGAAGGTGGGTTGAGTCTAGATCTGTAGTTTTAGGACCCTTCCTACCCTGTCCCTTTACTCTAATTATCAAAATAAACTTGGTTTCAAAAGCCCAAGGGTTTATGCTTTGCTGGCCCCGGGGAGGTTCCTAGGTGGGAGTTTCTCATCTCCCATCCATCTAGGCCTTTCCCAAACAATCTACCTCTCTTTGGAGGAAGAATTTTATTTCAGTAGTAGTTGTAGGAGTAGTGATGTTTCTTGTCTAGTTGCTTCAGTCACGTCTGACTCAGTGACCCCCTGTGGGGTTTTCTTGGCAGATATTGGAGTCATTTACTTTTTCCTTTTCCAGTTCATTTCACAGTTAAGGAAATTCCTGTTTGCCCAGGAATACGTGTCTCAGATCAGATTTTAACTCAGGGCTTCCTAAGCTACACCTGGTACGTTCTCCACTGTACCACCTAACTGCCATCCATATTGTTTTAGTTCCCTTATATATGTCATCCATGTCTAGGGCCACATAGCTAGTATGTAAATGAAGTCAGATTTTAACTTAAATATTCTTGACTCCAGGTGTAGCATTTATCCATTGAGTCACCAGCTATCAGTTACTGTCTCTGCTGGGGGGAAGCCATTCAACCTTAAAGACGGGGAACCCATGGCATCATCAAGATGATGGCTTGACTTGTGTGTGAATTGGATTTTAGTGAGGCAAGGTTACTACTACAACTATTACTACTACTATATAGTAGTAGCAGCAGCAACATTGCTAGTTGTGTTTCATTGTTGTCATCATCTTGGACAAAAATCAGCAATTTTCCATCAAAACAAAGTGGGTATCTATCCTGCAAGTTAACCTCATGGTCACCTCAGTAAATACCTTGGCCTCAGGTTCCCTGAATTGGAACTTTGGCCATCTGTAGCTACAAGGAAAACTGATCAATCACACTCAGGCTGCTGTTTCTAACACTGCCAAAATCATCTGAAGGGTTTCCATATCCATAATAGTAATGCTGTGCATTTGGATGGCTAAATGAAGATTTCCTTGAGAGACCCACTACAATATGAGTCCACAGTCAGCTTCAGTAAAATGATAATGATAGTGAGACAATAGTAGGTCTTGTAGAAATTAATCATTATAATCCATGTCCAAAAACTCTTCCAAATCATCCCAAATGCATACCACAGTGGTATCCTAATAGTATCTCTCATCATCTCCACCACCTCCAAGAAAGGTCAAAGGGAATAAAGGGGAAGACAGTGTTGGAGACATTTAAAGACCAGTGAGAAGATAAGGGAAGAAGTTAAGATAGCAGTGCTAATCAGATAGAGAGTAACCAGTAACCAAGCCAAAGAAACACTACCTCACTAAACTTGGTATCTCCAAACACCTTTGATAACAACAACAAAAAAAGATAAAGAACAGTTTAATGAATTATGCAACTAACAAAAGTAGAAAGCTGACAAAATTTAAGACCTTAGTGAAATACCAAATTAGAAATCCTGAAAATCAAGGAAGAGATGAATAAAATTAAAAGCAAAAAAAACTCCATTCTCAATTAATAAATAAAACTAAGCTGTTTTGGGGAGAAGAAACAATAATATATCTAATTCATTAGGTAATTTGATTAAAAGAATGAAAACCAAATTACTAGTGTCAAAATTGAAAAAGGAGAAATAACAAAGAAATAAAAGATTATTAGTAACTTTTTTGTCCAACACTATGCCAATAAAACCAACAACTTAATGAAATACATGAATATTTTAAAATGTATTAAATATCCAGATTAAAAAATAACAGAAAGGGCAGCTGGGTGGCTCAGTGGATTGAGAGTTAGGCCCAGAGAAGGGAGGACTTGGGTTCAAATATAACCTCAGACACTTCCTAGCTGTGTGATCCTGGGCAAGTCACTTAATTCTGATTGCCTAGCCCTAATTGCTCTTCTGTTTGAAACCAATACATAGCATTGAGTATAAGACAGAAAAAATATAAACCAGAATTTAAACCCAATCTTAGGAAAAGAAACTGAACAAGTCATCAATGATATTCCAAAGAGAAAAAAAAATCTATTATCAAACAAATTCACAAATGAATTCAGTCTAACATTCAAGAGCAATTAATTCCAATATTACATAAAATGTTTGCCAAAATAGCAAGAGAAGGACTCCTACCAAATTCTTTCATAGTACAAATATGGTCTTGATACCTAAAACAAGGGGAGTCCAAAAAGAAAAAAAAACTATAGACCAAATCCCTAACAAATACTGGTACAAAAAATTTAAATAAAACATAGCAAAAGGATAAAACAACATGTCAGAAAGATTATGAACTATGCCCAAGTTAGATTTATATCAAGAATGCAGGGTTTTTTTAAAATATTAGCAAAATTATAAACCTAACTAACCATATTAATAATAAATTAAATAAAAATTATATGATTATGTAAATAGATGCATCCCAGCCTGAGAAAATCTCTAAAGGCAAGAGATAAAGAGGAAACTACTTGGAGGTCAGTGTCATTGGACTGAAAACTATCTATCCCCAGAGTAAGAAGACTTGGAAACATAGGAGGGGACTAGATTATGAAAGGCTTTGAATGCCAAGCAGATGATTTGTACTTGATCCTGGAGGTGATAAAGACCATTAGAGCTTACTGAATAGGGAGATGACATGGTTGAACCACACTTTCAGAAAAACTGGTGGTTTTTCTGAAACCACCAAAAAATTGGTGGCTGAATGGAGAATGGATTGGAGTGGAAAGAGACTGGAGGCAAGCAAATCCACCAGCATGCTATTACAGTAATTAAGGCATGAGGTGATGAAAGTCTGCCCTGAAGAGGTGGCAGTATCAGGAAAGAAAAGGCCATGTAGTGGAGAGATGTTGCAAAGATGAAATCAATAAACCTTAGCAAAAGTTTGGGTGTGGGAGTTGAGAGTTAATAAGAAAGCAAAAATGGCACCTAGGTTGTTAGCCTGAGGGACTATGAGGATGGTGTTGCCCTCTACTGAAATAGGGAAGTTAGGAGGGTGTAGGGATAGTTTGGGGGTGGGGAGGTAATGAGTTCTGTTTTGGACATGGTTGGTGCAAGATATCTACTAGGCATCCAACTTGAGCAGTCTGAAAAGGGGTAATAGATACATGACTGGAGGTCAGCAGAAAGGTCTAGGTCAGGATATGTGGATCTGAGAGTTGTCGATCTAGAGAAAGTCATCAAATCCATGGGATTGAAGCTATATTTGATCATTTAAAAATCATATTTTTCAATTAGTAAATTACAAAATTAATATTTTTAATGGGTAAAACACTGCCTTAGGAAGAGCTGCATGATATTTTTTCTGGGTCAGAGCCTTAATTCATTACTGCAAAACACACCTGGTTGTTGGTGTATTTATTCCCTCAATAAATGCCTCCACAACTTTACAGATAGTTTTCATGTGTTGCTAAGGCCAACCTGGTCAACAGCTTTCTGGCAATGAAGCTGCCTGCATTTAGTCCACATACAGTCCATTCTCACACCTATAATCAACCATTCCAGTTTAGAAAAGATATTCCAAGAGGTTGGGTTTCATAGATAAAGTCTTTAAGAGCTCAGGGTCACCTGCACATTACGATGCATAGAAGGGCTTTAGAGTGCTTGAACCCCTAGAACTTAATTACAGGTAGCCCTGAACTTGTCATTTGCAGGTCATTTGATCCTTTTGAATCCTTGTATTTTCTTCTGAATTTTTTTCTTTTTCTTTTTGTTGTGTGTGCTTAGTATTCTTTACTAAAAACAGTTTTTCTTTTCAAAATGAGTTGTTGTCATGGAAAACCTCAATTCTCTTATTTACTCAAATCTAAGTAATAACAGCATTGCTCACAGAAAGTCAGCATGAGATCTGCCATGTGTATTAATAGATCCCAAGTACACTAAAGCGGCTATAGAAATAAGCAAGGGCCTAGACATGATTAGTGAGTTTAAGGGAAATCTATCTGTGAAAAAGTTAGATTCTTTAATGACCTATTGCAATGAGTCTGCAAAGCAAAGGAAACAGAGAGTTCAATTCAAGTGAATGAGTATTCATTGATCTCATATAATGGTCTGGGCACCATGGAGCATAGGAAAGAATTCTAAGACTAGGTGTGAGCCTTTGGGAAGCTCATTCTTATAGGAGACACCCAAATAGCACCTTTTAAAAGTTATCTAACAATGTCAGGGTAGTATGACATGTAAGCAAATGTCTAATGAATTAAGAGTTGGAAATGATTTCTACACCAGGATTTCTACACCAGGATTTCTCTCACAACTAATAAAATTACAGCTTCAGGCCCAAGACAAAAAAGACAAAAATAAAAACAGAAAACCAGAGAGCATCAAGCCTAAGTATCTAGGAAAATCATAATTGGTATTCTATTGGGGCTGGGAGAGGTGGTGTTCCTTCACATTACATATTTGGTTGTTTTACTCTTGTGGGTTTTCACCCTGACCTCCATGTCAAGGCTCCCTATCACCTCAAACCTTTGATGTGCAGAACTGGATCTTCAGGGCCCCCTCTGTCATATCAGGATAGAATGTTAGGGACCTCTGCATGTCTGGGACTAAGCTGTCTCTGTTAAAGCTTTCTGAGCACTCTGGGGCTTTCTCAGTGGAGATTCCCATTCTTGCTGCCTGCAGACAAGGAGTCATATGTCACACATGTGTCTCCGGTTATTGTGGGAGGCTACTTTGCACCCCAGGTTGACTTTGCAGGGAGTCAGTGAGGAAGGGGTGTTGTTGTTTGTGGAACTCTGGCAGACATTTTGTGAAAATCTAGAATGGAAAAAGTCATTAGCTAGAGTTTCTTGCTTGCTTAAAAAAAAAAAACATTATTCTGTCTAGTGTGAATTTGAGGGTTTTGCTGGAGTTTTGTGAGAGCTGGGCAGTCTGACCTCATATCAAATAGTCTTTTTTCATAACAACAGGCTGTTCATTGACTTACTCAGTTTAACAACTCTCCATTAAAACCTAGACATATTGGCTTAGCTTTAGGAGAAGGATTAAGAAGGAAGGAAGGAAGGAAGGAAGGAAGGAAGGAAGGAAGGAAGGAAGGAAGGAAGGAAGGAAGGAAGGAAACAAGTATTTATTATGTGCTTACTATATGCCAGGAATTGAAGTGCTGTGCAAATATTATCTCATTTGATCCTCCCAATAATCCTGAAGGACAATGCTATTATTACTTTCATTTTGTAACTAAGGAAACAAGACAAATAGAGGCTAAGTGACTTGCCTAGCATCACACAGCTAGTTTTAGGATGGATTTTAACTCAGGTTTTCCTGACTCGTGGTCCAGTTCTCTACCTATTGCACCATCTAGCTGCCTATATCAATCAATCAATCAACAAAAGTTTATTAGGCACCTCTTATATAGGACACTGTGCTAGGTTTTAGGGACACAAAGATAAGTGTTCCAGGAGTTTATATTTCATTAGAGGATCCAAAGGTAATTAAGACATATCTCTGTATTCAAGGAACTTATAATCCTATAGGTAAGGCTCATAGGTCCACAATAAAAAATTAAATGAGCTGACAGAGAGGTTAGACTTAGGAGGAGTGGGTATTTTTTAACAGAATATCCCTATTGAAGGTTTGAATAATCCCAATACCTCATTGACTAGAGGCGAATTGGTTGACTTGGGTTTCTAAGGGAAGGAATGTCTTGGGGAGTTCTACCCTTTTTGGTGGCCTATAAAAAAGGGAGTCTTCACTGAGGAGTTGGGCTTTTGGCCTTTTGTTGTGTGTGTTTGTGTGTATGGATGTGTTTTCCCACCAAAAGATCATGAAAGATTAGCAAAGTATGTACTGGACCTGGGTTGGGAAGAAGTTTCAACCAGGGGCTGGTAAAGTCTTCATGTATTTTCACATACACCCCAAAATAAAAGTTCCTGGACTTCAAATTCCTGGTCCTAGACTTGGAGAGGCCATAGCAACCTGGAAAATGATGATTATGAAGAAAGGTGCACATGGTCAATAGAATGGAAAATCCTAAACCTCAATTTCCTGGAGAATTAGTGTAAGTTTCCTATTGTAATGGGGAACTGTCCTAGAGGGATGTCAGATGATACAACCCACCTAGACTCTCCAGGGTCAGTAAGGCACAAACCCCTTGACTTCTAATAAACAATGTTTATTTTATAAAGGGAATAAGGGAAACTGGTAGGTAAGACCCTAACACTCTTAATCCTAACTCCACCCAACTTCTATGTCTCCTGAGAAAGGAGAGCCTTCTGTTTCTTCTCTGGGCCCTGCCTACAGTTCCCTATTCTACCTAAAACCCTTCCCCAAGCTCACTATCTGACTCTATCCTGATCTTCCCACTAGTGATTAGCAAAAGAAAGGGAAAGGCTGGGTTTGGCTACACTAAGTAACCCAAAGCGACAGATGAAAATCTTTGGATTACTTTAGCCCATGAGGATTTCTGGCAGATGGACCACTGGCAAATGATTTCTGGACTCAAGGAAAAATGGTTTACTCCAAATAAGTTCTCTACCAAGAAGTCCAAAATTTCTTCACGAAATTGTGACTATCTCAGAGCAAAACCCTTCAGCTTGGTGGAAATTCAGGCAGAGAGTCCAACCTACCTCCAGCTCAGAGGAAATCCAAAAAGGAAGTAAGGGCAGTTATTTTCAGTTCAAACTCCCAGAATTCTTTTCTCCTTCCCAGAATCCTCTCCCAGTGATTGTATCAAAATTCCCTTCTTTTAGTTAATCCTTGAAACCAGTCTATCTCTAACTTATATTCCTACACTATATTCCTAGATGATAGAAAATGAAGTTCCTAGGTAGTTTGATCCTTGAATCCTGCCTTTTTATCAAGAAACAAGAATTTTCCTGAGTAGCTCTAACCTCTTGGGGAAAAGAAATTCTCACATTTTCCCCCAAACCTAGAAGTAAGGCAAGGGATTAAAATCATCTTATGGATGAACAATGGACCCAGACTTTACCCTACGCTGTTGCCATGAGTTACTCAGGCAGCATGTATATGATGGGAAGTAGATTGCCTTTCCACCAGTTCCAAGGTCTGTTTCCTTCTAATGATGTTCATATCAACAGATAAGGCTATACCCAAACCCAGATGCCTTTAAATATCTTAGGGCTGAAAGAGGTACAAATGAATATCAGAGAGTTGCCCTTATACAAACTCAAGTTAGAGTCCCTTTCAAGAAGAATAAAAATCACAGGGCTAAGCTATTAGTCAAGGGAGAATGGATAAATCTCTGGAGGATAATAGGACTCACCAGGAAGAGAGAATTGTTTTTATTATTGATGTTTTCTGCATTTTCTTTGGTTCCTTTGAGTACTCTGTATTTTCTGTGAGGTGGTATAAAGGCTATCTTTCATCCTACTATATGTGTAACTTGAGTGTTTTTATGGGAGCTAGGGATTTTTTTTTACCTGCATCTGTGGAAACCTAGACAAGAGCTACATTTGAATTGTATTCTGAGATTTCCCAGAGGCAACTCTGATTGGATGTAATATGAGCTGGAAAGATAATGATTAAGGGAAGCCTTCCACCAAGATTAGACCCAGTCCATGTAACCTCAGAGTTTGGGATACAGATTAGAACTACAGAGACACTAAAATATAGAATATTTACCAGAACATACTTAATTCCCTCTCCTCCAACTTAGTGGATGTAGTTATAAAATGTAGAAACACAAGATACGATTTTAATGTATTGACAAGATGTAATTTCCTGTGATCCCTTTATAAAATATATATATGTATATATTTGATTGAGGGAAGAGAACACTGTAATTAGCTAAGTAAACAAATTAGCTCCATCTCTGGGGTTTTTATGTAGCTAAACCCTGGACAACATTCAGTGGAAGAGATTGAAAGCCAGAGGCCTCCTGTGGAGATGAGGGAGAGGAAGATCTCTTCCTTCTGCTCTCTCTACCCCTTTGTCCCATTACCTTAGCGTTGGTTATGTAGTTTTAGGGTGGGGAGGCTACTGTATCAGTCACAGACACATTTCAGACAGTTGTGGATACAAAGGAAGTCACTAATGGAGCTTCAAGGAGTGTGATACTTAACAGCAGAGAATAAAGTTAGACTATGGGAAAAAAGACACTGAGAGACCATTTAGCAGCTACACTACACCCAAGGTGAATTCTGCCAGTACTAATGCAAGATGGGAGAATAATACTCTAGAGAGGGTCTTATCCATCTGATTTACTATAGTGTGAGGCAAAACTATAGACATAGACTGTAGCAGATTGAGAAGAGTCTGGAATACTAGACAAAAAAAGACCTTAGTCTTTTTTCTCTAAGCAAAATGACTTTTTTCCTAAAATCTTTCTTATTTGTCTCTCTATTTAATCCTCCTCTGTGATTATTTCAATTTCTTTCTTTTCTTCTCTTCCTTCCAATCATATTGCCAAACCCTACTCCTAGAAGATAACTTATCTTGTTCAATAACAACAACAACAAAATCAAAGACAATCCATTTCCTTTGTTTCTCACTTCAGTTCATCAAAACTTCTCAGCATCATTTTCCTGTTCTTGTTTAGTATTTGGTCTCAGAAAAAGTGTCATTCCTACTCCTTGCAAAGATTCATTATACTAATTAACATCATCATTATTATACTACTTATCATCATTAATAATTATTATTAATATTATTACATTTTTACCTAATTAAACTACTACTACCTGCTTTTTAGAAAATTAGATATAAACAAACATCTCCTTATCTCCTATCCCTTTACTGAGAATGTCCCTAATGGTTGTTTTGGATCTTCTTTCCTTCTCTTGCTGTATTTTATTTTTGTAATCTCATCCCCTGTATTTGGAGTCAAAAAGACTTGGATTCAAATCCTGTCACTTTATATGCCTCAGTTTCTTCATCTATAAAATGAGGAGTCTAAGGTTCCTTCTTGATCTAACTCTATGATCCTATGATAATATGACTTCATATGAAATCAATTATCCTTTCTAAGCAGGGAGCTCCCAAATTTGTACATCTTGCCCTAATTTCTTTCCTTAATTCTAACACTTCATAGTCATTTTCCTGTTGGTACCTCCTTCACATCCAGTCAACAGAGCTATAATGAAGCATATTTTCATCCCTTTGAAATGCAGAGTAAGAATATAGTTGCAGTGCAGAGAACAGTATAACTACCAACATAGTCATTCTGGGAGATGTTGTTTTTGTTGTTATTGTTGTTCAATCATGTCCAACTCTTTGTGATCCCATTTGGGCTTTTCTTGGTAAAGATCCTGGAGTAGTTTGCCATTTCCTTCTCCAACTCAGGTCATCCTCCAGATGAGGAAACTGAGGCAAACAGGGTTAAGTAACTTGCCCAGGATCCCACAGCTAGTAAGTATCTGAGGCCAGATTTGAACCTGGAAGAGAGGTCTTCCTGACTCCTGTAAAAATAGACTCGAACTCTAGACTTCAATCCCCAGAAGCCCTTGCTCCACTTCCCCAGAATGCTTTGAATTCTCACGTGGGCTGAGATCGAGAAGGGATTTAAGCTGATTGCAAAGGCTTTTGTGCCTCTTTTGGACTTCCGTTTTGGAGCAGACGTGGCTCTTTCCATAATGTAGGTGAGGGCTTGTCTAGGCCTCTCTGGCCTAGGCGCGTGTTTTTTATTCTGTGTTTTCTTTAATCCTTAATCTTCAATAAACCTCTAAAAATATAATACTCCTTGCAGAGAGAAACTAATTTCTACCTGCCTCAGTCTCCCCTAAATTTTAATCTTTACACTCCATACCTAGCACTCTATCTATGTTGCCAAGTAGCTGCCCATTCAGGGTGAAGGGGGCAGTCTGACTCTTTAATTGTAAAGATAATTTTAGTGTTTTGACTTAAAATCTAAATAAGTGGTCGCCATGGGAAATTCCCAAATATAAAAATACCCAAGTCAGCTGGGGATTTATGGAGATTTTAATTAATATAAATGAAGGAATTAAGGGAAGGAGAGAGAGAGAGAGAGAGAGAGAGAGAGAGAGAGAGAGAGAGAGAGAGAGAGAGAGAAGAAAGAGAGAGAGAGAATTAATTTAAACTGCTCTGGCTCAGGCTGAGCCAAGCAGTAGTTAAAGGCCTAGACCAAAGTGGCCTCTCTGAGCCTAAGGGAAAGAGGAGTCAGTCTTATAACTCACCACAAGATTGTCTCCAAGCAAGCTCCAGTCCTCCACTGAATCTCCTGAACTCAGTTCAGAATCTAACTCAATTCAACTCCAATCTCAATTGCTCAATTGACTTTTTACCCCTTCCTTTTAAAGAAATTTTCTCTTATGTCACCTCCCCTAAATTTTTACGTCTACCAATCACAGTAGACGCTTTTTTCCAGGACTGCCCATTCTTAGTTCTCATCTTCTTTGCTTCTCACCTTCTCTGGTTAGATTATATCTTCTGAGTACTTCACACCTCTTTGTTAGGCTTGCCTTTTGTAAGTTACTTGACCTTTTTGTGATTAATTTAACCTTTATAGGTATTTAACACCTTTTTTGTATTAGATCTAAAAATAGACCTATCTTAAAGTTCTAGCTTCACTATAAGGTATGAGTTAAGTACCTTCATTGTTCAATCAGGAGTTTACAACTTTATCTTCCCCTAAGGTATGTCTAAGTATGGGTGGAGTAATTTTAAAAATTCCCAATACATTCCTGATTCTTGTTAGACCAAGTATCTCCATTGTTACAATGAGGGAATAGCTAAACCAAATCTTCTAAAGAACAGTCTGAGTAGTTTTTAAGATTCACACAATCCAGGTTGAGAAGAAATAGGATCCATAAGAGGGACATTATAGTGGCATATATACTGTCTGGGAATATATATAGTGGTCCAGAGTAGGTACTTGATCAATGATCATATTTGTGAAGCTTACAGTTGGCAACAGGAAGAAACTTCCCTCTATTTCATCATCTTGGGATAAAATACATTAGCCTAGGGTTAGTGATGTCTCTGAGAACAGCTAGGTGGCAGTGGATAAAGCACCAAGACTAGAGGCAGAAAGACCTGATTTCAAATTTGACAGTAGACTGTGTAACCCCGGGAAAGTCACTTAACCCTGTTTGCCTCAGTTTTCTCATCTATAAAATGAGTTAAAGAAGGAAATGGCAAACCACAGTATCTTTGCCAAGAAAACCCAAATGGGGTCAGGAACAGTCTGATCCGGCTGAATCACAACACAAAGTGATGGCTATTTACATCTGTATCTCAAACTCAAAATATCCAAAACAAAACTCTATCCTTTCCCTTCCCCAAATTTACCACTCTTCCAAGTTTCTCTGTTTATGTGGAGAGAATTGTCAACCTGAAATCTGTGAACCCCAAATTTTGCTTCTATCTCTTAGAAAAATGCCTTAAAGGGAGTACCAGACTGACTGTTTCAGACTAAACTATAGACCTTCAAGTACTTAATGATCCCAGTTTAGGTGGGACTAGTAGATATAATAAAATGTTAAATACTCTTTTTGTCCTAGAAGTTTCCCCCATTTTATCAGAGATCCATTCCCAAGAAGACCAACACCTGCACAGGAATCATCCTGTTTATATCCATTGTAGTAGACCATTCCCTGATACCTGTAATGATTAAAACTAGTATTATACATGTAATACTATAGACTGGGTTAGATAATGTAATAGTCAATATTTAAACTATTATTGGTAATGGGTAAATCTAAATCTTGCATATTGAACTGGTATTGATACTATTAAAGCTTTAAAGGCCAAACTGGTTTAGGCAGTGGATGAACTGGCTGGAGACAATCTAATACAACTAATTTATTTTTTGATGTAGGGAGAGGAAAATAAGAAGTATGAAATAAGAGTTAGGAAATCTATTAATACCCTAATACTAATAAATTCTAAATAACCAATCCCAAATCTATTCTGCAAGGAGTGTCTTCTTATCTGATAAAATCAGACCTAACTTAACTGTCTAAAAATTAATTCTAATTTACTAGTCTATTCTAAAACTATGAACTTCAAATATATGAACTTGTGTATATATATATATATATATATATATATATATATATATATATATATATATATAAGCTCTTCAGTGTTTGAATCCTTTTCTCTGTGTTCACTCAAAAAATCCAACTTCCTGTGACAGGTTTTCACAGACAGCTTAGCTCTCTATTGACCCCTGCTGGTTGCTGTAGAGAATAGGCCTCAAATCTTCAAATCTTCCCTCAGAGTGCTGGAAATGGCAAGCCTTCATTCATTCCACTTGTGATTACAACTTGGTAAGTTTCCTTCTTCTTCCAGCTCCTAAATCTCTTTCTTCTTTCACTTAAACCGTCACCAACTGTCAGGACCAAGCTGAAATCAGCCACCTCTGTTCTCTAAGACAGCCAGAGAAACAGAAGCTCTTCAGCTTCCCTGCGGTGAAGTGGGAATAAGTTTTCAGTAACTCTCAGTTCTTTATAAATCTCTAATCTTCAAATAAACTCACTCAAATCATAAACAAATCTTCCTTGCTGTCAGAGAAATCACCCAGCCACCTGCTCTTGGAAAGGATGTCCAAGACCCAGGCTCAGAGTTCTGTAACTGTCTCCCTTCATGCAAATCTCTTAAAGAACCCACAGCAAACTATTCTCTGCCCCTGGCTTAAAGGGGACAGGGCAAAGGTACAAAATCCTTTTTCTGGTCTATATCCCTGATCCTAATTAGACTAAATAGCCAATTAATAGCAAATTATAATCAACATACCCCAGCCTCTGGCTACAGCTTCTTTCTCAAGCTTGTTTATGAACTGTATATGTATGTTTGCTGTACCTAGGTATATAAGATCCCCAAGTTCTATTATTCTTTAGAGAATCATCTAGCGTGGTGATCCTCTAAGAGATATTGTTCCCAGTGCCCCAAGGTTTCAACTCTGTGTAGTATTTGGCTTGGCTCTGTGTAGTGGCCAATTATTATGGACCTATTTCTTTCCTGATTAAAGATTTGGTTTTGCTGACTACTTCAGTAGTGGTTCTGTGTTTTTCCAGGTTGATATATTCTCCATGCAGTAACTGAAGCTGATAACCTCACTGTAATCTTTAATGTTTCCCTCTCCTTCACTTCTCATATTTAATCAGTTACCAAGTCTTTTAGATTCTACTCCCAAACATTTCTCACATCTGTCCCCTTCCCTTACTTCAGCCTCTTATCACTTCTCCCTAGAGCCATTGCAATAGCCTTTTAATCATTCCCCTTCCCTCTAGGCTTTCCCATTCTAATCAATCTTCCAAGCAGCTAAAATAATATTCCTAAAGAACAGAACTGACCATACCACTCCACTGTTCAGATATGTCCATATAGTTCCCTATTACTTTTAGAATAAAATTTAGCATTTAAAGCTCCTCCCAGTCTGAGTTCTGCTTACTTTTCCATATATATTTTCTTAACATTCCTCACCTTCACACACTCTATATTCTTATCAAATTGGTCTACTGGATGTTTCCTGAACTTAGAAATCCATCTCCCACCTCTTTACCTTTTCCCAGGCTGTTTCCTATACCTGGTATTTGTGCCTTCTCATTTCTGACTCTTCTGAATCCTTAGCTTCCAGTAAGGCTGATTTGAGTATTTCTTAATATGTAACACCTTTCATTTTTACTTTAGTAATCATTTTCTCTCTCTGGAAATTATCTAGCATTTGCTTTATTTACATATTACATTCACTGACAGTATCTAAAATTCCTGAGGGCAGCAACTTTTTTGTTTTTGTTTTTATCTTTGAATCTCCAATGCTTAGAACAGTGCCTTGCACATAGCAGGTGCTTAATGGATCCTTGTTGAATTGGATTAGATTAAACTGAATTGAAGTTATCTTTTATTTTCCCATCTCACTTTTGACTCCTAGTCTATTGGAACAGCACTCACACCTATCATTATCTCTCTGTTTATATCATCAGCATTGTAGAACAAACCTTCATTTCCATTAGTCTAGACTATTGCAATAGCCACCTGACATTTCTTCCCACATTCTTCCTTCATGCAGTTGACAGAATCCATCTGATTTATACATGGACCTAATCATTTCACTCTTCTGTTCAAAAATTTTCAGTGGCTCACTATTGCCTATTGTATGTAGTTTGAACCCCTTTGCCTGGCATTCAAGACTCTCTAACTTGGCATTCCAACCTTTCCAGACATTACATCTTACTCCTCTTCAAACATTCTGCAATTAAGTCAACCCAAACTTCCTGCTTCCTGCTCACCCTTATCTCCATGTCTTTGCTTATATAAGTCCCTGTGCCTCAAATGCCTTTTCTTCCCCTCTCAGCCTGTTGAATTTCTTACCCATCCTTTAAAGCCTAATTCAAATGCCACCTCCACTATGAAGCTTTCTCCAAAGACTCTCAGACCTCATATAACACTGTTTCATAATCCTCTAATAAACTTGTTTTGGTTTAAAAATTTTTTTTTTCAAAACTCTTACCTTCTATTTTAAAATCCATTCTAATTATCAGTTCCAAGACAGAAGAAGGTTCTAAGGTGGGGTCCCCAAACTACATCCCATGGGCCACATGCAGCCCCCTAAGGCCATTTATCCAGCACCCACCTTACTTCCTGAAGGGTCACCTCTTTCATTGGTGGTCAGTGAGAGGAGTGCTATATGTGGTGGTGCCACATACAGTACTACTTCCGATGACATAATCCTCTGCATGGCACCTTGTTCTGAGAGTAACTGAACAAGAACAAGGCACAGTGCAAAGGATCATGTGGATGCACAAAGAAAGATGTCAGCATGGTGAGCAGTGACCTGGGGGAGGGG
This sequence comes from Monodelphis domestica, assembly GCF_027887165.1. Classification (NCBI taxonomy): domain Eukaryota; kingdom Metazoa; phylum Chordata; class Mammalia; order Didelphimorphia; family Didelphidae; genus Monodelphis; species Monodelphis domestica. Next base: position 266,497,895 of record NC_077230.1, on the reverse strand, counting down.
ATTTCACACTGTGTATACTGCTGCCCTGTGTAGTGGTGGCAGTGATGGGCCTGTGCAAGGTGTGACAGGCCCATCACAGCCAGCACTGCAGCCTCCACTATCCCAGACAGAGGTATACAGATTTGTTCATAGTTTTTTTAATAGTCCAGCCCTCCAACTGTCTGAGGGATAAGGGACTGGCCCCCTGTGTGGCGACCCCTGTTCTAAGGGCTAGAAAAGTAGAGTTAGGTAACTTCGCCAGGGTCTAAGGCCAGATCTGAATCTAGAAGTTCCCATCTTCCAGGCTTGGTTCTTTCTCTTCTGAACCATCTACCTGTCTCATGATCCTCTAATAAACTTGTCCTAGTATGTTGTGTATATGTAATTGTTAATATTTGTGTTTTATCACCTGACTATAAAATCTATGAAGGCCAGGCATATTTATCTAAACTTTGTATATTCTTAGTGCTTAGAATAGAACTCTAAATTGAATAGGCAATTAGTTTGTCAATAAGCAAAATGTTTATTAAATAAGCTAATGGATAAATTATCCTAGATAAACATAGTCAATGGTCTTTTTTCAAGCAGCTGGTGCTCAGTATCATCAAAGTCAATATCTTTGGTATATATGAAAAGGGTTGGAGAAAATGACAAGTACTCAATATCTCAGGTATTTTACGTTGGAACTTCAGTATCTGGGAATTCTATGTATTATATCAGCCATGTAAAATAATATACAATGGTCACTTGCTCAGAACCTTAAAGAAGAAAATCAGTATGAATGTTAAAAACTGTAAATGCCAAACTGTAAAGGTTTTGGCCAAAACTGTAAGGATAATTTTAGTGTGTTGACTTAAAATCTAAAATAAGTGGTCGCCATGGGAAATTCCAAAAAATGAAAAATACCCAAGTCAGCTGGGGATTTGTGGAGATTTTAATTAATAAAGAATGAAGGAATTAAGGGAAGGAAAAAGAGAGAGAGAAAGAGAGAGAGAGAGAATTAATTGCTCTGGCTCTGGCTGAGTCAAGTTGTATAAAAGGGCAATGGCCTAGGCCTGAGATTAAGGGAGAGCAAGTCAGTCTTTATCACTCACTACAAGACCATCTCCAAGCTGGGTTCTTCCACTCTGAACTGAAATTAGCCTCCAAACTCAATTCAATTGAGAATTCAATTCAAATGTCCCTCACTTCAACTCTGAACTCCAACTCCTAAATTACCTTTTACCCCTTCCTTTTAAAGAAGTTTTCTCTTATGTCACCTCCCCTAAATTTTCACATCTACCAATCACAGTAGACACTTTTTCCCAGGACTGCCCATTCTTAGTTCTCATCTTCTTTGCTTCTCACCTTCTCTGGTTAGATTATATCTTCTGAGTAGTTCACACCTCTTTGTTAAGCTTGCCTTTTGTAAGTTACTTGACCTTTTTGTGATTAATTTAACCTTTACAGGTACGTAATACCTTTTTGTATTAGATCTAAAAATAGACCTATCTTAAGGTTCTAGCTTTACTATAAGTATAAGTTAGGGACTTTTCATTGTTCAATCAGGAGTTTGCAACTTTATCTTTCCCTAAGGCACTGTCTGAGTAGGGTGGAGTAATTTTAAAAGTTCCCAATACATTCCTGATCAAGTATCTCCATTGTTAAAATAGTGGAATAGCTTAACCAAATCTTCTAAGGTATAGTCTGAGTAAATTTTAAGATTCACAATAGTAGTCTTAAATAGGAACTCAAATCTTTTCTGTGTGACTGTCACTTATATTTCATTTTGAAATAAAAGCTAACATTCATACAGAACTTTTTTTTATATTGAAGTTATTTTTATTTGCTATAAAAGATAGTTACTAAATTCTACAAGGCAAAGCAGTAACATAAGTATTTTTTTAAATAATATTTTATTTGATCATTTCCAAGCATTATTCATTAAAGACAAAGATCATTTTCTTTTCCTCCCCCCCACCCCCCATAGCCGACGCGTGATTCCACTGAGTGTCACATGTGTTCTTGATTTGAACCCATTTCCGTGTTGTTAATATTTGCATTAGAGTTTCATTTAGAGTCTCTCCTCAGTCATGTCCCCTCAACCTCTGTATTCAGGCAGTAGCTTTTCCTCGGTGTTTCTATTCCCATAGTTTATCTTTTGCTTATGAATAGTGTTTTTTCTCCTAGATCCCTGCAGATTGTTCAGGGACATTACACCACCCACTAATGGAGAAGTCCATTACGTTCGGTTGTACCACAGTGTATTAGTCTCTGTGTACAATGTTCTCCTAGTTCTGCTCCTTTCGCTCTGCATCACTTCCTGGAGGTTGTTCCAGTTCCCATAGAATTCCTCCACTTTATTATTCCTTTGAGCACAATAGTATTCCATCACCAACATATGCCATAATTTGCTCAGCCATTCCCCAATTGATGGGCATCCCCTTGTTTTCCAGTTTTTGGCCACCACAAAGAGCGCAGCTATGAATATTTTTGTACAAGTCTTTTTGTCCATTATCTCTTTGGGGTACAGACCCAGTAGTGCTATGGCTGGATCAAAGGGTAGACATTCTTTTGTTGCCCTTTGGGCATAGTTCCAAATTGCCTTCCAGAATGGTTGGATCAGTTCACAACTCCACCAGCAATGAATTAATGTCCCTACTTTGCCACATCCCCTCCAGCATTCATTACTTTCCTTTGCTATCATGTTAGCCAGTCTGCTAGGTGTGAGGTGATACCTCGGAGTTGTTTTTATTTGCATCTCTCTGATTATAAGATATTTAGAACACTTCTTCATGTGCTTATTAATAGTTTTGATTTCTTTATCTGAGAACTGCCTATCCATGTCCTTTGCCCATTTATCAATTGGAGAATGGCTTGATTTTTTGTACAATTGATTTAGCTCTTTATAAATTTGAGTAATTAAATCTTTGTCAGAGGTTTCTATGAAGATTATTTCCCAATTTGTTGTTTCCCTTCTGATTTTAGTTACATTGGTTTTGTTTGTACAAAAGCTTTTTAATTTGATGTAGTCAAAATTATTTATTTTACATTTTGTGATTCTTTCTATGTCTTGCTTGATTTTAAAGTCTTTCCCCTCCCAAAGGTCTGACATGTATACTATTCTGTGTTTACCCAATTTACTTATGGTTTCCTTCTTTATGTTTAAGTCATTCACCCATTTTGAATTTATCTTGGTGTAGGGTATGAGGTGTTGATCTATTCCTAATCTCTCCCATACTGTCTTCCAATTTTCCCAACAGTTTTTATCGAATAGTGGATTTTTGTCCCCAAAGCTGGGATCTTTGGGTTTATCGTATACTGTCTTGCTGAGGTCGCTTTCCCCCAGTCTATTCCACTGATCTTCCTTTCTGTCTCTTATCCAGGACCAAATTGTTTTGATGACTGCTGCTTTGTAATATAGTTTAAGGTCTGGGACTGCAAGGCCCCCATCATATGTGGTTTTTTTTTTCATTATTTCCCTGGATATCCTTGATCCTTTGTTCTTCCAAATGAATTTTGTTATGGTTTTTTCTAAATCAGTAAAGAAATATTTTGGGAGTTCCATGGGTATGGCACTAAATAGATAAATAAGTTTGGGTAGGATGGTCATTTTTATTATATTGGCTCGTCCTATCCATGAGCAGTTAATGTTTTTCCAATTGTTCAAGTCTAGTTTTAGTTGTATGGAGAGTGTTTTGTAGTTCATACAGCACTTTAAGGTTTATAAATTACTAACATGCATTACTTCATTTGGCCTTCACTCACCACAGATGTGTAAGGAGAGGTGTATACATACCTGGTATGCTCAGCATCCTTTCCACCATCCTTATGCTGCTTCTTTGGGGATAGCACAAACTCAGCTGAGTCATTGAAGAAATATTTCCACTTAAAAAAACAAACAAAACTTTTTCATATGCTTATCTCTGACAATCTTATTTTATGAAACTCTCAAATTTACCATAATCCCATGGGAACTTGCCTTCAAGGAACTCTCAGACTGACCCTTATCCCAAACTGAACAATAAGTCATCAAACACCAATTAAGTACTCCTTCCTTTGTCTTTATGAAAGTCAATCAATTATCTGTCTTTTCCTTTATTTGCCAAAGGGTATATAAGACCCCAAGATTTTTAATTGGGTTGAAAAATTCCTTTGAGGTACATTTTCCTGGAGATAGTGTTCTTAGGATCCCACAGCTTGGCTTTGTGTAGTATTACATGTAGTAGTACATGACTCATTGTGGTTGGCATAAGAGCATTGTCTTCCTTGTCCTGATTAAAGATTTTTTCTTTTTAACTACTTTAGTGGCTCTGTGTTTTTCAAGGTTGACATCTCCTTGAGAGGAAGGATCACATTTTTAGTGACAATTAATGATTTTGTAGACTTCATTTTTCAAATATTTTACCAATGACATTTTTTAATATCACTGTCATTTCCCAGCTTTTCCATCCCACCCTTAGAGAACCAGAAATAGAATCAAGCAAAAAAGACACAATGAACATGTCTGACAACATTTGCTTCATTCCCTAACTTTCTCCTGAAAGGAAAGATGGATAGGTAAATAGATAGACTAAAACTAAAACTGACAGACAGACAAACAGATTGACAGATAGATAGATAGATAGATAGATAGATAGATAGATAGATAGATAGATAGAAAGATAAACCCTTATCTGCTTTCTTGAATCAAAACCAAGTTTGAGTATTAGTTCTAAGGCACATGAGTGGTAAGGGGTAGGTCATGGGGGTTAAGTGACTTGGTCAGGGTCACACAGCTAGGAAGTGTCTAAGGTTGGTTTGAACCCAGGACCTCCTGCCTCCAGATCTGACTATTTATCCTCTGGATATCACCTAACTGCCTCTAGAACTATAAATTTCATCATCAGGCTTCTAGAGTCAAGATGGGTTGTTGCTTTGGTTCTATCTTCCTTAGTCATTTTCTTTTACATTGTTATCATTGTGGATATTTTTGTCATGGCTCTGCTTACTTCTCTGTGTTCCAGTTTATACAACCCTTCCCAAGATTTTCTGAGTGTTTCATATTTGTCATTTCTTACACTACAATAATATTCCATTACATTGATATACCACAATTTGTTGAGCCCTCTCCCACTTGATTGGCACACACTCTATTTCCATTTTTTTGGCTTTTTTTAGGTTATGTTTTAAAGCTATGTATGAAAATGTTTGATACACTGGGTCTCTGAATGAGTTGCAGAGCCTGGGGATGCATGCATTCATATACTTGGTATTTAGTAGCCATCAACACCTAGTAACCAGTATAATCACCCAATTGAACAAAAACCAATCACGACCATAAATTCTATTTACAAAGAGGTCTCCTGTGGAGATTATATTCTCTGCACCACCTGCCAATCAGATTTTGGCCACCAACCATGCCTCATTCCTTTCCTGAGTGTCCTCCAGACTTCTACCATGCCCTGACTCTTGATTTGAAGCGTCACTCCAGCCCTGGAATCCATACCTTCAAGATAGTCTCTTCAGACTCTCCCTCTGGGATGACTCCTACAAGAAATTCCAGTTTAAGAGTGTACCTTAGGCCAGTCATGTCTCATTCCTATCTTAGTTGTACTCCAGACTTCCTATACCTTCCCAGTACACAGCTTTTATCTTCCCCTTACCCACCCCAGCTTCCTTTATTGTACTATCTTCCCCCATTAGAATATAAACTCTTTGAGACCAAATCTTTATTAACTTTCCAAGCTGGAAGTTACAAAGGACTTATTTGGTTGGGACACATTAAGAAAACAGAGAAGCTTTAGTTTTAATAATTTGCACTACAGAGAACACTGTTTTAAAAAACCATATCAAAGTATTAGTTCAATATCTCATATTTGAGTCTATGACTTTATTTTATTTTTAAACCCTGGATTTAAGTGTCAGTTCCAGGGCAGAGTAGGGGATAGGCAATGGGAAATTAAATGATTTGCCCATGTCATACAGCTAGGAAGTGTGGCCATATTTGATCACAAGTCCTCCAGACTTGGTACTTTATCCACTGTGCTACCCACCTGTCCCCATGATTTTCATTGGAAGGTCTTCTGTAACAGAATATGCTCCTATTTAGTTGAAATACTTAAGGTTGCTTAATTTCCTTAGGATTACTCCATTGCAAACTTCTGGTATAATCCCACATGGCAAGTTGGTCTTCAGTGAAACAAGTTAGGATCTGCCTTAAACCCTCTTCCTTGGAGTGGCTGCTATGCAATGGGTTGGGATTATTGATCTAGCATCATAGCTAGTTGTACCCATTAGCATTGTGCTTTCCTCCTATAATTCTGTAGTGTTTGGCACATAGTAAAGACTTAAAAATGCTCATTGACCAACATCCAGTCATAGATGAAAAAATAATAGACCCAAGGCCTTTAAATTTATCTTTTCCAGCAACTTGCCCAAAAAAGGATTGGGTTTATTTTTTATTTTTAAACAATATCACTAGTAGAAAATCAATTCCTTAGTGCTTCCATTAATAGACAACACATTATTTACTGGCACCATTTTCATGTAGCTCAAAGTGTTGGAAAGCTGGAAAATTATACTGATTTGAAATTTGTCTTTTTCTAACTTGCATCCAGGAAGAATGGTAACCCCTGGAATCAGAACTTCAGAAACCAAATCACCAAGGGAAACTTCATCTGCTCACTTTGGGAACTCTGTCCTGGGATCCTTCTGTCTTGATGGATAGATGAGTCACTATCTGACCCACTATATCTAAATGTTGCTAAACCATATTTTCTATTTATCATAATAACTCAGTTTATACAACATGTATAGAGGTGGCTATGGCTCAGTAGTTAGAGCATGGGGCCTTAAGTGAGAATGACCTAACTTCAAATTCAATCCCAGAAACCTTCTAGTTGTGTGACCTTGGGCAAAACACTTAACTTTTGCATGCCTAGGAGGCAGTTAGGTTTCTCTATAGTTAGAGTACTGGGCTTGAAGTCAGGAAGACAGCCTCAGACTGTCACTTCACCTCTGATTGTCTGACCAAAGGATCCACTGAAGGAGGAAATGACAAAATGCTCTTGTATCCTTGCCAAAAAAAAAATCCCTTGGATAACTATGGTCCGTAAGGTCACAAGAGTTGGACATGACTGAATGACTGAACAACATCCAACATGAACATTTAGCCATCGACCCAGCTACTATGCATCAACTGCCTCTGTCTCCAATACAAACACACACACACACACACACACACACACACACACACACACGCGCGCACACACACACACCCCATTCTTCTGAGTACAATAATCAAATCAATACTATCATAGTTGCCAAAAAAAGATTGACCATTGACTTCTAAAGTTCTACTAAACAAAATAAACTCTTTTCTCTGGCCTTATATGTATTGTCCATGTATATGCTAGAACAACTGGCTCACTGGAGGAAAAAAAATCAAAGCCTGATATTCTTTTAAGTTTAATTTTTGTTAATTAACATCTTCTCCATCACTTTATTAAATCTAGACAATCAACAAAACAATAAATCAAGCCCTGATTGGTAGCATTTACTGACTTCCAAAGTGTATATATTCATACTAAAAATTTAACAACTGGTGAGTCAGCTGGCTCCAACACACTCCTGTTTGCATCCCATATTAGAATGTAAGTTCCTTGCAGGCAGGGACTCTTCCATTTTTGGATCTGTATCTTTAGCACAAAACACAGTAACTTGAATTTTGGGGGTGTTTAATAATTGTAAGCTGATTAACTAGTTTATACAATCTAAGTTTATGTCAGCAGCCAAATATGTGTAAAAATGAAAAATAAATATTGAGAAGCAATTATCTGAGCCATACTGACATTACAACTGGAAAGTTGTAAATTACAAAATGTCAGGTCCAAGCCCATCCCACCTCTGCCAAAGACCCAAAGCTTATATGTCAACTGTTATATATTAAATCCCTTAAAGGGAGTAGTCTTCTGTACACCTCTACAGAGACCAGAAAAGGCCTTTTCTATAATGCAATAACCAATTCCATAAATGGTAAAAGTCTAGGTTATTCTTGTAGTTTCAAAACCCACTGCAATATCATATCATCTGGATATCTTCCAGGATGCTGGATGCATGGGCACAGCTCCCCTTGGCAAGAATGTCTTGTCAAAGCATTTCAAAGGATTTCTTTGTGATTTTTATTCACAACATGATAATTGGTTACTGATTCTCACATTTATTCTCACAATTATTCAATCAATTAATAATTGGGACTGTTCCTTATTAATTCTACTATGATTATAACTCATTATAATATTGGTCATCTAAGAGGATTATATGCAGGAGTTATACATATGAAATATTAATGAATAATTAATATATCCTAGTTAAAACAGTTTAACTAAGTTATCTTTTATATTTGTTTGGCTCATACTGCAAGTCAGCATAAAGTAGAAAGAATATTGGATTTTTGGAGTTTAAAAAAATTGGTTTGACAATCCTAGTTTACATATTTACTAGCTGTGTGACCCTGGACAAATTCCTTAACTTTTTTTTTTTTAATGTCTGTCTCTGAATCTATACTAAGTATCAGTTCCAAGGCAGAAGAGCTATAAGGGCTAGGCCATCAGGGTTAAGTGACTTGCCCAGCATTATACAGCTAAGAAGTATCTAAAGCCCAATTTGAACCTAGTGAGAGAAAGGAATGAGAGAAAAAGAAAAGTGCAATGAGTTGCAAGGTGAAAAATAGAAGATCTTGACTGAAATGCAAGGGAAAGAGTTTCAAAGAGAATGTAAAAAGAGGAAAAGAGAAGAGTTAAGTTGAAGCTGAAAGAATGTCCCTGGGTCTCTCTTGGAATTCTGAGAGAGGGACTTCTGGTGGAGTAACTTCCAGCCCTGAAGAGGAGTTTAGGACCAGTAAGAGAGTTCACAGCTTCTGGACTTTAGTCTCCCTTGGATCCTGCTTGTGATTCTCTGTGTACTCCTGTGTTTGATTCCTGGATGTTCTTGAGATATTTCCGTCAGCCAGTTCCTGATCTAGTTTAATTCTACCTGTGAGACTTTGAGAAAGAAAGCCAGCTTGTCTTGACTTGAACTGTTTACTCAACCTCCACAAGCACTAGCCTGCATCTTTGGTGATCAGGTCATTTTGGTCACCAACCCTGATCCAGCCAACTTGATGTGTTACCTTTTCTGAAAATTGTTTTGGAAAGGCTATAGATTAGGAAAGCTAGGATAGGGATATTTGGGGAACATAGCTTGGTCAGAAAGGTTGTGAGATGGGGGAAGCTGGGTGGCTCAGTGGGTTGAGAGCCAGGCCTAGAGACGGGAGGTCCTACGTTCAAATCTGGCCTCAGACTCTTCCCAGCTGTTTGACCCTGGGCAAGTCACTTAACCCCCATTGCCTAGCCCTTACCTCTCTTCTGCCTTGGAACCACTACCCAGTAGTGACTCCAAGATGGAAGGTAAGGGTTTAAAAACAAAAAAAGAAAGGTTGTGAGATAGCTTGGAAGACAAAGAAGCAAGACTTGTGAAAGTCTCCTAGTTTTGGGTTAAGGATAATTTTATTAGCCTAGGGACCTCCTTGGCCCTCCACCCTCACCCATTCCTTGTTGTTGTACTTCATTAAACCTGTTGTTAACAAGTATACATCAGTCAGATTGCGTTTTTGAGAACTCCAGGCCTAAGGGTAGCCATCTTGCCTTCTGAGCCTGAAAGGAACAGAGTCAACAGACTTCTGATTTTTCTAAGCTTTTTGGTGCCAAAATCTGGTTATTTCACTAGGAGCTCCAATCTCTTAGACTGGATCTCTGTCTATTAAGCCATGTAAGCTGCCCTTCAGCCCCTTAATTTTCCTGAGTCTCAATTTCCTTATTTATAAAGTAAAAATAATAATACTTCTGCAAAATTGAAGAAATCCATGAAATCATGCTGAAGGAGTCCACTATAAATTTATGCTATATAATCTTAACAGGGCACTAACTGTAACACTGTAATCCTTTCACACCTCCCTGATTGATTTATTCTCCCATTCACTATAGAAGCTATTCCAAACCTTTTCATTCCTCCTCAGCTCAGTGGATAAAGTGCTGGTTCTGGAGTCAGGAATACCTAAGCTCAAATCCAACCTCAGACATTTACTCACTGTGTGTGACCTTGAGCAAACCACTTAACCTTTGTCTGACTCAATTTCCTCATTTGTAAATAGCATATTTACTAATCTATAAGTAGGTAATAAAATATTATCTATAAGTAGACAATAATCTCACTTGCCTCCCAGGGTTGTTGTGAGAATAAAATGAGATATTTGAAAAGTCAGTTTTCAAATCTTGAAGCACTATATAAATGCTAGCTATTATTATTATTACTATTACTCAATCCTCCAAGGTATACTTTTTTCCCTACCCACTTGATGTAGGTTGCCATGCAGACCGGTTGGTGTATAGATGTTGACAGGTTGCTATAAGGATGTAGGCAGGAGTTCTAAAACCAGTCAATCAGCACAGGCAGAGTGGACTAGGGACTTTCCCTCCTTTGGAGAGTGCACAGGATCATGTAGAAGTAACCTAAAATTATCCCAGGGTGTTTAGCATATCATTAGCATCTCATTTGCATTATGGTTTTCAAATACCACCCCTCCTCCAAAAACAAGGTGAACCCTGGGTAAGGCCACACAGACCAAGATGAACTATGGGTAGAGTGGAATTAATTCCTTGGGAAGGGCAAGGCATCAACCTCCCAAACAAATGACCCTTTCCTAATCAAGATAAAAACCTCTTGGGGGCCTTTCCATCACCTGGGCCACTCCATCACTAGCAACATTCCACCGCCTTCCTCCCTCTCTCACTGAAGCTTGTTCCCTCACCATGGAGATTGCCTGAGTTGTCAGTTCTTTGGACAAGACCCTAATTTTTCCCCCCCCAACACTCTCAACTAAGAATGTTGCCGCACTAAAAAAATTGAAGTCTTTTGAGAAGAGTAACCTTTTCTCTCACCTTTGCTTTATGTGATTTGGACATGTTCCCTCATTATCTGCTCCTTTGTCTATTTTAAAAATATTTTTATAGTATGTGCTATGTGCCAGGCATGTGCTAAGTATGTTATAATTATCTTTGCGAAGGAAATTTCCCCTTTCAACTACATGTATCTGGTGTGAGCCCAAACTTGACCAGAAGAAAGGATTGTATAAGGGAAATCACTGGATGAATTGGATCAGGAGGATAGAGTGGCAGCCAGAAAAAGGCAGCAATCGAGTGAAGAGATCCTGAGACAGGGGAAAGGGGACGGGGGGGGGGGGGGGGGGGGGGAGGATGCCCTCTGCACAGCTCCCTGGACTGCCCCCCTGGGTGGCTCAGGCAAAATTGAAAGCCACAGTTGGCTCCTGAGATATGATGTGTGAGAGTTAATGGACAGAGAAAGGGTTTGATAAACTGAGGCAAGAGCAGATTTCACTTTCTTCTCTGTGTAGCATGGCTAGGGGGCTCTAATGGTAGCAATAGAATAGGAAGCTAAATGGCGCAATGAGGAAATGAAACTCTTTCTCTTCTTTTATCTATCCAAGTAATTCTAATAAATTTTATTAAAATCTAAGGACAAGAGTCCTAATTTAATTAAAAATTTAATTAAAAATATCTCATTTGCTAATGATATCTTCATGTTTCCCATGAAGAGGTAGCCCTTCTCTTTGTCAAAGGGGACTCTTCTACATGTACTCTTGATTCTATCTTCTGTCTTCTCCAGCAGTTTGACTCCTCTATCAAATTCTCTTTCTTTCTTTCTCTCTTTCTTATAGTAGATTCCCCTTCCCAGAGGGCCTTCATGCAAGGGTTAAATGAATATGTGAGGAATTTTGTAGAAAAGATTCTTATTCAGGTAGAACTTGAACTAGACTGCCACGTAGGTCCCTCTCAATTCTGAGAATCGGTGGTTCTAGGATATGTGGTATGAGTTTGCCGTGACCTAAAACCTCTACAGTCTTCCAGCCTAATCTCATGTAGTTCAGTTCCTTATTTTAGTATAACTGAAATAGTTTATTTTGTCCTGATCTGACAAGTGGATGAGTAAGTACTCATATTGATTTGTGTGGGTGTCTGGAACTTGTTACCAGTTAGTTCCATACTTTCTTTTTTTTTTTCAAATATTCTTTTGAATCTACAGCTTGTTCTCAGAGTTTTCTCTGCCTGAGTGGTGGCAAGTTCAGTCCAGATGGAAAGAAGCATTCCATAATTGTACTTTACTTAAAGGAAACAATGTTTAGTGGTTTTTGTTTTTTTTTAAACCCTTACCTTCCATCTTGGAGTCAATACTGGGTATTGGTTCCAAGGCAGAAGAGTCGTAAGGGCTAGGCAATGGGGGTTAAGTGACTTGCTCAGGGTCACACAGCTAGGAAGTTTCTGAGGTCAGATTTGAACCTAGGACCTCCCATCTCTAGGCCTAGCTCTCAATTCACTGAGATACCCAGCTGGCCCCAGTCTAGTGATTTCTTATTCACAAAAGTTCTTCTCTTCCTCTTTCTTATTAGGACTAAAAGATTATCCTGGATGGGCATTGAACTATTGTCATTGGCCCTCTTCTAACTTCTCTCTAAATCTCTAATGACCTCATTTAATCCCAATATTTCAACAGGAAGCCTGAAAAAGTCTGGAAAGATCAGAAAAGGGAAGACTGAAGGGAGACATAATGCCACTTTCAAATATTTGGTGGTATGTTATGGTCAAGGCTTTGGACTTGAACTGTTCTTCTCTGAGCAAATAACTCCCAAATCTATATCCCCTCTCCTACCCCACCTCAACTCTCTTCAAAATTCATTCCCACATTTCAACTTGCTTACTGGATAGCATCATCTAGCTATCCCATCAGCACCCCAAGTATAACATACTCAAACCAGAATTCTTCACTTTTTCTCTAAAACCTGCCCCTACCCCTAATAACTTCTCATTTCTGATGATGGCACCACCACCTTTGCAATTGCTCAGGCTTGGAAGCTTAGAGTCATCTTTTAATTTTCTCTCTCACCACAATTAATTGTAATGCTTTATTCATTTTTGTCCTTTTCTTTTTAATTGGACCTGTGATTTCCTAAATATGTGTTGCTCTTGGGGAGGAATTTCCTCTAATCTCTGGGAATATAGTTCATGTCCAGTTCTTTATTTTAATAAAACTGAAATGGTTAATTTTTTCCTGATCTGACAAGTGGCTGGATAAGTACTCATATTCTTGGCAATTTTTAATCTTAAAGAAGTCACGATGGGCACTGAGAAGTTAAGCACTGATTTTCACATGGCCACTCAGAAAGTTCATGACAGATATAGACCTCAAACCCATGTCTTCTTAATTCTGGATGGTGTAGGGTTTAAAAAAAAAAGTTTGAGGGAATGGGGTAAAAAGGACAGATAATATCCCATAACCTCCATTTAGGGAAAGTACCCAGATCAAACAGCTCTTTATTTTTCTTTGGGTTATGATCCAGACTCTTCCTCCATGCTCTAGAAAACTTTTCAGCCTAGAAGATCACTTCAGACCCAGAATTCCTATCTCAGATATCAAGTCAGTACGTCCAGAATCTCTGATGTAGGAAAACACTTGAGTTGCCATCACTTAATTTTTCTTTTTTCTTTCTTTTTTTTTAAACCCTTACCTTCTGTCTTAGAATCAATACTATGTATTGGTTCCAAGGCAGAAGAGTGGTAAGGGCTAGGCAATGGGGGTCAAGTGACTTGCCCAGGGTCACACAGCTGGGAAGTGTCTGAGGCCAGATTTGAACCTAGGACCTCCCATCTCTAGGCCTGGCTCTCAATCCACTGAGCTACCCAGCTGCCCCCCATCATTTAATTTTTCATCAGGCTTCCATCACAAATTCTCTGTCTTGCCCCTATCCAGGGGGCTCTTCCTCACCCTCTCCTCTTCTGCTTCCTTTAATGTGTTATCTTCCCTTTCCTCCTCATTAAAATGTAAGCTCCTTGAGGGCAGAGACTGGCTTTCTTTTTTCTTTTTTTTTTTTTGTATTTGAATTTCTACCACTTAGCACTATGCTTTTTCATATAGTAAAGGCTTAATAAATGCTTATTGACTAACTCATTTTTAGATGCTTATTTCATTAGCATAATAATTGCTAGCATTTATATAGTACTTTAAGGTTTGCAAACCTTTTTACAAATACTATCTCATTTTATTCTCACAATCCTATGAGGGAGTTGCTGTTACTTTTATTCCCATTTGACAGATAAAGAAACTGAGGCAGACAAAGGTTAAGTAAGTTACTCATTATAATGGCCCAGGTTCACAAGTCAGCAAGGATGGATTTGAACTTGGGTCTTCCTGACTCTTGATTCAGTGTTGCTCTATCCACTGTGCCATCTAGCTGCCTGTCTATATAGTAATAAATATGTAATAGCTAACATTTATATAGCTCCTACTACCAAGCACTAGGCACTGTACTAAGCTTTACAAATATTATCTCTATGATGTAGGGAGGAGTTCATTCACACTGGGACACTTGTGAATGGGATTTATTATACAGATATGAAGAAAAGTAAGTTAAACATATAGGAGATTGTGGGGATAGGATGAGAACAGCAGGGGCTTCCATCAAGCAAAGCTCTAGAGAGTCTATAAAGACCCCCCAGTAGCAAAGACTCTGGGGTAGCCATAGTACAGCTAAAATCAGGCACATGGCTTCAACCCCTCCCTCTCCTCCTTCTTTGCTAAAAGTGGATGTTCCAACCAAGAACCACTGATGTGTGAATTCTCTGGGAATCTGAGTTAGATGGTTACACATTGACATAGAAAACTATGTCTAGATTAATTGAGATTACTGTAAGGATTAAAATAGGGGTTTTGACAAAATAAGAGAGCAGCTTTTAATAATTTAAGTTTTAATGAGAATATAGTAGAGTTATAAATTAACATTATCCCTTTAAGCCAGAGAAAACTTCTGGCAGCTTTTAACAATTAACAATTTAGTTTAAATAAAATAAAGATAGTAAATGAATATAGTAAAATGAATATAACAAAGGAGGAAAATATAAGAAAGAGGTAGAAAAAGAAATTTACTAATATCTATACTAGTTTTCCTATAACTATCTATAACTGCCTATAATTACTATCTAAAACTGCCTATATTTACCTAGAAATGTCTAGAACTATCACTAATAACAACCATCCCACAAAGTTCCAACCCAATCAACCCAATCAGTGTTTAATCCAACCCCAATTAGGTCTGTCAATAAAGAGCAGACACCTTCCAAAAAGTTGAATGAAGGGGAAAAAACACTAAGCCAAAACCAAAATCCCAAAACCCAAAAGGCAAAATGCCCTTTAAAAGCTGAAGTCAAAAACCCTCTCAGTAAGCTCAGGTCTGCTTTTTTATTCCAGTAACTAAATATCAACCACCAACTAATGTAATATTTATTGGGAAAGGAAATAGGAAGATTGGAAAACAGGGGATAAATGGGAGGTTTCTATGGGGTAAGGAGGAGTTAAGGGGAGAGAGGGAACACTGTTTGGTGAAGCAGGGGAGGGAGATGCCCCCTGCTGAGAGGAAACCCCAGGGGTCCAAAGAGGTCTGTTTGTCTTTGACTGAAACTGAAGTTCAGCTCCCTCTATGACCAGAAGTGATAGTCCACTTATCTGACTGCGAATTCAAATAACATAAAGTTAATAACTCAGTTGGGATTGGAGTTTTTTCTCAGCTTCAGACCTGAGGTCAGGCCCCAGAGGCTGGCGGAGAGTTTGTCCCACTCCCATCTACTCTCTTTGTTCTAATTCAGAATCTTAGCAGTACACAGAAAGCAAACAAGAACAATTCTAACCTTTAGAAGCCTGTGTCTTTGGGCTGAACCAAGAAGAGCATGCCACTCCAGACTGGGCTGAACAAGCTCCTCTCTCCTCCAACACCAGGCAGCCAGTTCCACCTAGCAGGAAGGAAGTGCTAGTCACAAGACCCAACTGCCACTCCCAAAGATCAATTCATGCCCAGCAGCCAACTTCTCCACAACTCCAGTTCTCACTGTCAGCAACTGACAGACCTAACTGTCAGCCAATGACCCCCCTTTCTGCAACTGATAGCCCCCACCAACTGACTCTGGCCCAGCATGGGACTCCCTGGTTCCTACTTCCTGTTACTGTGAGCTTGTTAATCCCTACACATCTCTATGGTAAGTGGACCTCCAGATCTCCTGTTAAATTAAAAAAAGAAATAAAAAATTCCTTTTTATAATTCTCCCTATGATCCCTTGGGAGATTAGTCTCCCCAATGGTTAAACATATCTAACATATTTATATTTCTAAAAATCTTCTAATTAAAGGTACTTATAATATTGCACTAACTAATAGAAAACTAAAATAATAATAAGGAAAAGGGAAATAAAAGAGAAAGTAAAACCAATGATAGGTAGACACATTGACAAAAAGCCAAATAGGGGGAAATCCCCTTTGACATAAGAAATTTGCCTTTATTAAATGAATTCAGTACCCTTCAGTTCAATCAATTCTTCCCACAGTTCACTTTTGATCTTCTGATACAGTGTAGGTTTCTTTATGACATCTTCTTAAAACAGTAAACTTTTCTTGATTCAGGAAGTTAAAAAATCCTAAAACTACTCTCAAAAGATTTCAAATCTTGGATTTTACAAAATACAATTCCCAATTATAAATAATTACAAATTACAATTACAAATAATACAATCCTAAATCTTATCATTTACAAAAAATAGACTATGAAAAATAAGAATCTGGAGACATCAATTTAAATCTAATATATACTACATAGAAAAGTATACAGCCTAACAGATAATAAATAAAAAAGCATACAATCAATTTTCCCCTGAGGTGGGTGTTGACCAAAACTTATGATACTTTGTAACACTTATCATTTATTTATTTAACTTTTCTCTATAGTCCTATAAAAGTATAATAATAATAACCATTTCTAAACAGAATACATGCCAGTACACATATTTAAAACAAAATACTAATTCTATAATATAATACAAATTATACACTTACCCATTGGCTAATGGATGTCTAAACTCATTCTATTGCAAAATCAAGACAATTATTAATACTGGTATCATGTGCTTCAAGTACAAGGAAAAATCAAATATCCTAAAAATAAAGATTATGGAGTTCAATGTCTGTGAAAATAGTGTCCAGTTGTCTCTTTAGGTTTATCTTCAATGCATGTGACAGGATACAGTCAATCAGTTTCAATGGAAGGTATTCTTTTCACATGGGAGCAATGTATCCAAGAGTCCTTTTCTCCAATTTTGATAGCTGTTGGAGTGGTTAGCAGTACTTGAAATGGACCTTCCCAGGCCAGCTGAGTTGTCCCTATACACTGGAAGTTCTTTATATATACTTTGTCTCCTGGATTTCTATATAATCCTGAGGCAACCATCACCACATATATGAAACCCTTTCCACAGAAATACAAATGTTTTTGGGGAATCTTCATGTATGAATATTTTAAAAATGCAGAACAGAGATCTACGACTATGAAGTACTTTGCATTGCTAGAAATCAATGAAATAATAGTTGATGGATTCAGTACAAGGGGATGTCTTTTGATTACATAATTGTTAATAGTTCTCAAATCTTAAAGAAATCTATGTACTGGATTTCCTTCTCATCTAATTTTGGTTTCTTAATTGGCAAAATTATATTCTGATTTGCAAGGAATTATTATCTTTTGTTTAATTAAAGAGTCTATCACTGGGGTAATTCCTTCAATGGCTTCTTTTTCTAATGGATATTGTTAGATAGATAGATAGATAGATAGATAGATAGATAGATAGATAGATATAGAGAGAGGCTATATATAGCCTCTCATTCCAATCTGGCCTGGGACCACTGATTTTAGAAGGCCTACATCAGTGGAATATGTAGCCCAGAGAGGTTCTGATATATCTGTAGGTATTTAAAATTTTTTTATTTTTATCTATTTCTTGATTGTCTAAAAAGAGCACTAGGAACAAATTCAATGATCCTTCTGGTAATTCTAAAATTATGTCACCATCCTGGGTACAAACTATTGTGGTTCTTAGTTTGCACAGCAAATCTTTCCCTAGTAGATTCATAGTGGAATTGGGCATTAACGGGAATGAATGCTCCACATATAAAGATCCTATAGTCACCATTCTTGGTGAAAGCTCATGAACTTCAAAAGGACTTCCCAAAATTCCAACAACACTAATTGAGCCAACTGAATTACAATTTGAATCAGGTGTATTAATTAAAACAGATCTTAATGCACCAGTATCCAAAAGATAATCATAAAGTGTATTTCTAACTTTAAGAGTTACATGTAGTTCAGTGCTATTTGAGGGAGAATGAACTTGAATTATTGGTGTAATTACATCTAGGTCTGGAAATTCAAATTTTTCAACCTGTGATTCTATAGTTCCTTCTCCACTGTTAAACCTTCATAATGGACCATGTGCACCTTTCTGAGCTTCCTCTCTTTGAGGAGAATTTGCATTTTGGCTTTGATTATAGCATGGACGAGTACCATTCCTTACATAATTTATTAATTCATTCACTTTGATTTGGTTATTGTATCAATCACTGGTTCCATAATTGTTTCCATAATTCCCATTTCTAAAATTACTGCTTCTAAAATTGTTGTTATTATTGTAGTTTCTAAAATTATTGTTGCCGTTCCTAAAATTATTTCCTCTAAAGTTGCCACCATTAGTCCTAGAATTACTAAATACTTGGTTCCAGCATCTGCAGTTAAGCATTAGATGTCCCCTTTTTCCACAGAGATAACAAGATGGTCCTTAATTAGTAAACTGTCTTTGATTCTTATATTCCTGTACTAGTGCCAACCCAAGAGTGGTCTCTCCTTTTTTAAAATTTACCAAGTTTTTCTTTAGATGCCTTTTCTTAATTCCTCCACTAATTCACTACTATCCTCCTCTTTTTTCTCATGATGACCATTGTAAACATACATAGCCACCCTATGTAGTTTATCCAAGTCCATGCTACTCCAGTTTGGGCAATTAGTCTTAAAATAAATTTTCACTACATAGCAACAATTCTTAAGAAATTGCCATCTGAGATGTTGAATGTTCCTTTCTCCTGATATATCCAAATCTATATATCTTTCCCCCAACTCTATTAACCAGTCCATAAACTTAGATGGATTCTCACCTATTTTCTGCCTTCATTTCTCAAATTTGTTCCATGTCCCCAGCCTATCTAAGCATTGTCTCACTGTTAAAACTGCTTGTCTATCCTGGACTAGTCTGTCATAATGTAAAGGGTCATTCATATCCTATTGAGGATCAGCTGAAGGCCAGCCAACAGTGCCCCACTCTTCATTGGTTAATTTAATTACTTCCTCTTTTTCCATCTTTGTCAATAGCTCATGCATCAAATACTCAAAATCCAGCCATGTGGGATTACATTGTTTGAAGATATTCTCCATTTTTTTTATTATAGCTATTGGCTATTCCTCAAAGGAAGAAGTGCTTTTCTTAAATCCCTCCATGTCAGCAAGGATGAATGGTCAATGTTGCCTTAATAATATTAATTATTACTAATAAATAAATCTCGGGATTAAGCATTAATACTTCTCTGAGTGGGAAAAAGTTAATATCATTGTCTTTCTATTTAGTTGTGTTAGTATCTGCAGAAGCAGTATAGCAGGTTTTCCAAACTGAGTTCTTATTTTGTTCTGCCTAACAATGGTTTCTGTTAGTTTTACAATGAAGTCTTCTAAATATGCTAATCTAGTTTCTGTTTGCTTATCATTTATTTGTTTCTTCTTTCTGGTTATTACTGGAGTCATTATTTGTGTATATTTGGCACCCCTGTACCAATCCCAATAGCATAACCAATCCACACAATGGTATTAATTTCAAAACGTCTAGCACAGTGAGATGTAAAATGTCACTAGCAGTTTTTGGGAAAGGCAGTAGCTGGAGGTAAGATGGAATCTCTTCTTGTATCAATTGAGCCATAATATTAAATTCCATGGTTCCTGTTTAGTTGTTGTTGATGTTTTTATTTCTGACTCTAGGTTTGAAATCCTATAGCTCACCAAGCTATTATAACCACATAATAGCTGTCATTGTTAAGCTGTTATTGATGAGCTGTTGTTGTTAATAATATTGATAGGCAGTGGATGGAAGGCCAGAAGCAGTTGGATACAACCCTTATTTATTTGTTCTATGAGAAGAGGTAGGGAGAGGAAATAGAAGGATAGAATTTAGGAGTTAGGAATATGATAGGAAATCTCTTAATCTTATACTAAAATATCTAAATAGCCCCCCCAAAACTAACTGCTTTCTTTGAAGCTTCTTCTTGCCTACAGAGTAGATCTCCTTAAACTATTCTCACTAAACTAAGTTTAAATTCTATCTTACTGTGAAGATTAAATTTAACTCTCCCATGATTGTGAATATTAAATTAACTCTCCCTGAGTGAGAAGATTAAATTGTAACCCCTGCCTATTTTTAGAATACCCTACTTTAAAGTTGAGTAGGAAGATCTGCCCATTTTTAGATTTAATCACCAAAGGTATAAACACCCCATTTGCACTTGAGTGAGGGAGGCCTGTGACCCACATGTATGATAGTGGATGATGAATCAGAATCGACTGATTGCCCCTTGTGAAGTCCTAAAGCAGAACTTCAACTGTGATTGGTAGACATAGAATTAGGGGCAGACACAGGAAGTGATGCAAGAGAAAGTGTCTTTAAAAGGGAGTTACAACTTCCTGAAGGGAGTTCATCTTGGCAGTTCTTCATTCTTTGAAGTGGAAGCTGGTGAAGAATGTGCTGACAGGACCTGAGACCCTGTTTCCTGGTGAGGCTGTTCTAAAATATCTTCCTTTCAACTGACATGTGGTGAGTGAAAAAGCTGACTCTTAACTGTTGGATTTTTCTGAAGAGACTTCCCCAGGTCCTTAGGCTTTGCTGAGGCCTAAGAACTAACTCTCCCCGCCCAGGGCTAGGAGTAAATTACTTAGTGCTTCTAAGTAGATTGCTTAGATCTTCTTGTCTGAGAGAATGATCCAGCAACCTGCTCCCAAGGAAGTCAGAGAGACTGGACCCAGAACTCACAGAAGTCTCTTTTTTATCATAGGCCTCTTAAAGAGCTGGACACAAGATCTGTCTGCTCTATCTCTTAGAGGAGACAGCATGGTATTAATAAAACTTCTGCTCTTAATGAGACAGAATGAACATTAAATAAATTCCTTATAACAGTTAAGATCATGAAGGGGAAAGTTTAGAGGTCCTTCTTGTATTCTGGATTCTTGAAGTTTTCTTAATTTTATTTATAAATCTCATATATAGGAAGCAATAGAAGTATCTCCCCCTAGAAATGATGTATTAGCAAGGGGGAAAGGCTTAGCTTGTTTAGGCAGATGTCCAAAAAGCATCTGAAATGATGATATGTATAGATCTCCCCTGGGCCTGCTTCAAAGATAAAATAGGAAGAACCTCAGACCATTTTAAATGAGTCTCATTGCACAGTTTTCCAATCATGGTCTTAAGTTCTCTATTCATTCTTTCAACTTAGCCTGAGCTCTGTGGATGATATGAGACATAGAATTTAGGAGTTATCCCCAAACAGGAATAAATTTGAGATAAAACCAAATCAATAAAAATGAGTTCCCCTGTCTGAATTAATACACGCTGGCAGGCCAAAATGGGGTATAATTTCTTTTAAGAGCACTTTGGCAACAAAAGCTGCTGTGGCTTGAGTGGTAGGAAATGCTTCTAGCCATCTGGTCAACTGGTCTACTATGACTAGACAAAATTTATAATGTCCAGCCTTTGGCATTGTAATAAAATCAATTTGCAAATGTTCAAAAGGTGTGTAAGCCAGATGACACCCACTAAACTCTTCCATGAAAGGCATGTTGGTTATATGCTTGACAAGTGCAGCAGGTTGCACACACTTTAGAGGCTATAGTAGTTATACCAGGAGCTATCCATACTCTTAGCAAAGTCTGCAATGACTTGGTTTCCAAAATGACTGTTTTTGTGAATGGATTGACATATTTGGTGATAAAAACTTCTAGGGAGTGGGGGTTTTCCTTCAGATGACACCCATACTCGATTAATTTGTTTTGCTTTGAATTTTTGTTTTCATTTTTCACTTCCTTTTCATTATAAGAAAGGGATAAATATGATTTGTTACTAGTTGCCAAAGTTAGAATTAGTTCAGGCCCTTGTAAGGCAGTGAGTTTTGCAGCAGTATCTACCTGGTGGTTCCCTCTAGAGACAGGGTCAGTTCCTCCTGTATGGGCAGAGCAATGTGCAACAGCCAGGGCTTCAGGTCGTTGAAGAGCAGAAAGACCTTCATTAATTATTTCTGCATTTGCAATACTTTTCCCAACTGAAGTTAAAAATCCCTTTGAAGTCAAAGTGTACCCACTGCATGACTTGTTCCAAATGCTTATCTGGAATATGTGTAAACTCTTGCTTTCTTATCTTTTGCAATTATACAGGCATATTTTAAAGCTATGAGTTCTGCACCTTGAGCACTTATATTTGAGAGCAGTGAAGCTGACCACAGAGTGGAAAATTCTGTGACTATAGCAGTTCCAGTATAGTATATGCCATTCTTAATGAAAGAAGAAACATCAGTGAATAAGACTAGATCTGGGTTGTCTAAAGGAGTGTCTAGGAGATTATCTTGAGGTTTTTTAGCCATGTACACTAATGTTATGGTGGGATCTTTTAAGGGAAAGAGACAAGAGGAGAAACAGCTAAATATTTTAAATCTATTTATGGGAAAGGGAGAGGAAGGAAGATAACAAGGGAGAAGGAACACAATCTTATCCCCAAACCTAAATTCCCTTAATAATATCCTAATGGCTAACTTATCTAGGCTAAATAAGTTAAGTTTCCCCAAACAGAACCTCACAAAAAAGAGTTCAGTAAATGAGCCAAGACCCCAGAGGTAATGTTCAAAGTAGATCCTGTGGAGAAGAGATGGTTCTTCTTTGGTCTTCTGTCCAGCTGCCAGCAGCCAGTAAAAGCAGTTTTTCTCCTCTAAAGCTGGTGTCTCACAAAGGGCCAGAAAACTTGTAGAAATATGGAAACCACAGCTACTCCAAAAGCTTCACCCAGAAGTAAGTTTTTTTCAGTTTGAACCCTAGAATCTTGACCTAGGTTCCCATGTGACTATCTGTTACATGTCCCTGTCAATAAAATGCAGTTCATTTTACAGAATCATTTTGCAATCTTTCTTTGCTTACTACACTAAAGATTCACAATTGTGTAATGGTTCTCTTGTAACTAGTAAATCTGGAAGCAGGGATAAGTGTTGTGCAGTGTTGCCTAACAAGGTTACTTTGTATCTTACAAGTCTTTGTTTGAAAAATGCCTGTGTTCTATGCCTTCACAACAATGCTTCAATTTCATGTAGACACATTATTGTTAATTGGCATCCCAATACTAAATCAGCAGATTTAGTTACTAATAGCTGTTGCAGCTATGCCTCCAAGACATGATGGCGCTTCTGAAGCCATGGGTCCAGCTGAGCTGAGTAATAAACAACTGGATGTTGAACAGGTCCTAAAGTTTGAGTTAAAATGCCTGAAACTACCCCCTCTCTGCTCATGTACATATAAAGTGAATGGCTTTTTGTAATCTGGGATGCCTAGAGCAGGTGCAGACAGGATAGCCTGTTTTAACTTAGAAAGAGGTGATAGGTGTTCCACCTCTAACCTAAGTGGTTCAGTGACTGAATTTTTTTGTCAGTTCTATAAGAGGTTTAGTGATTTCCCATAGCAAGGAATCCACTGTCTATAAAACCCTGTTGCTTCTAGATTTGCACTCAAATGTTTCTTAGTGGAGGAAGCACATAATTTTTTAATATCTTTGATGCACTTAGGGGAAATGAAGCAGGCACCAGCAGTTAAAATAAACCCTAAATACTCCACTTTGGGGAGATACCACTGAATTTTTGCCTTTAAGATCTTGTGGCCTCTCTTATGTAGTTCTAAAAGAAGATGTCTGCTATTTTCTTGGCATGCTGTTGCATTTGATGAGGCCAAGAGCAAATTATCTACAAAGTGTATCAAACGGCTCTCCTTAAACTTAATAGGTTCTAAATCTTGTGTTAAAATTTGTGAAAATAAAGTGGGACTTTCCATGTACCCTTGGGACAAATGACATCATGTCCATTGGGAACCTTTCCAGATGAAGGCAATTATATTTCTGGAATATTCATGAATGGGTATTGAAAAAAATGCTGAACACAAATCTACTACCATGAGATATGAGGCCATGCTAGGAATAGAGGAGATAACTGTGGATGTGTTGGAACCACAGGATGTCTTTTGATGACATGATTATTTAAAGCCATTAAATCTTATACAAATCAATAGACAGGCTTTCTATTTACATATAATTTTGGCTTTTTAACGGGCAAGATAGGTGTATTATATTTGGGTTTACATGGAATTATTATTTTTTGTTTAATTAAAGAATTTATCACTGGGGTAATTCCCTCAATTGCCTCTTTTGATAGGGGATACTGAGGAATGGAAGAAGGTGGACCACCTTTTGTTTTGATTTGCATAGGAACAGCTGATTGAGTAACTATATCAGCTGGTATTTCAAAGGTGGGAGATTTGTCCACCTCTTGACTGTCTAAAATGTTAATCTTTAAAACCACTCAGACTGTACATCATGATATTTGGCTTAGCTATTCCCTTATGGTAACAATGGAGATACTTGGTCTAACAAGAATCAGGAATGTATTGGGAACTTTTAAAATTATTCCACCCTACCCAGACAGTGCCTTAGGGGAAGATAAAGTTGTAAACTCCTGATTGAACAATGAAAGTCCCTAACTCATATCTTATAGTAAAGCTGGAACCTTAAGCTAGGTCTATTTTGAGATCTAATACAAAAAGGTGTTAAGTACCTGTAAAGGTTAAATTAATCACAAAAAGGTCAAATAACTTACAAAAGGCAAGCTTAACAAAGAGGTGTGAAGTACTCAGAAGATATAGTCTAACCAGAGAAGGTGAGAACTAAGAATGGGCAGTCCTGGAAAAAAGCATATACTGTGATTGGTAGATGTGAAAATTTAGGGGAGGTGACATAAGAGAAAATTCTCTTTAAAAGGAGTTCAGAGTTGAATTGAGTTAGATTCTGAACTCAGTTCAGGAGATTCAGTGGAGGACTGGAGCTTGCTTGAAGATGGTCTTGTGGTGAGTAATAAGACTGACTCCCTTGCCCTTAGGCTTAGGGAGGCCACTTTGGCCTAGGCCTTTAACTACTGCTTGGCTCAGCCTGAGCCAGAGCAGTTTAAATTAATTCTCTCTCTCTCTCTCTCTCTCTCTCTCTCTCTCTCTCTCTCTCTCTCTCTCTCTCTCTCTCTCTCTCTCTCTCTCTCCTTCCCTCAATTCCTTCTTTCCTTATTAATTAAAATCTCCATAAATCCCCAGCTGACTTGGGTATTTTCATATTTGGGAATTTCCCATGGTGATCACTTATTTAGATTTTTAAGTAAAAACACTAAAAGCACATTTAAAGATTCCTTAGGCAATTCTAGCATCATAGCACAGCCTTGAGAGCATGATATTATGGCTCTAAGTTTACAGAAATCAGATCCATTATACCACCCTGTAAATCATTACATTTTCATTGTATATGTGAAAGCTTACCTAATCTCTCCAACTCTCTATAAAACAGAATCCATAATCAATATACCTTGCCTTGAAAGTCATCAGCTTTCTTGGCCCTCCCTATCTCAGCTTTGTTCTCTATTATTTTCTCTCATGTCCCTTGCCCCTACTTGGGGACTTGTGAATAATTTTGCAAGGAGGACTTGTCAGGACACTTGTGATTTCCTTTGTGTACTACCTTCTTTTTTTTATATATGGAATTGCTTCTTTTGTTTAGATTTGTAAACATTTGGAATAATAAAAATTTTTTGGCAAAAATAGAGTGTACCAAATATACATACATATATGTATAAAATCTAATTTGATCTTCACAGAAACTCTGGGAGGTAAATGTTATTATTATTGTCCCAATTTTGAAGATTAAAAAAAAAACTGAAGCAACAAGTTAATTGATTACACTAGGGTCATAAAGCTAGTGAATATCTGAGGCTGGATTTTAATTCAAGTCTTTTTTTTTAAACCCTTACCTTGGTCTTAGAATCAATACTGCATATTGATTATAAGGCAGAAGAGTGGTAAGGGCTAGGCAATGGGAGTTAAGTGACTTGCCCAAGATCATACAGCTAGGAAGTATCTGGGGACAAATTTGAACCCAGGACTTCCTGTCTCCAGGCCTGGCTCTCAATTCGCTGAGCTACCTAGCTACTCCCTGAAATCAAGTCTTCTTGACTCCAGGCCCAGTGCCATATCCACTTTGTCACCTAGCTACTTATTCATAACTTATAAACTAATTACAAATTGGCATTCAATATTATTAAATGCCTACTTGGTTCATGATACCACTCTGGCACTGAAGTAGGCTCCCAGAAACATTATCTTATTAATAATAGTTTATAGGTTTCAAATATATGTGTACATATATGTATATGTATACATACATATGAAATATATATACATACGTATTTGAAATGAGTAAATGTGCATTTATTTTATAATATTCTGTCATTCAGAGTTTACTTCTTGCACATTTTTCCCTTTATTGCAACCATAACCATAAGGTGGGCATTTGCATCTTTTGATTTGACTGAAGTATTTTGCCAGTAAATCAAAATTTTTATTTCCTTAGGATTATAGGCTCATAGAATGTCCAGTGGATTGTATGCTGCTCCTTGAGAGCTGGGATGGTTTCATTTTTATCCGAATACAGTGTCTTGTCTGTGGAAGCTTACTTAACAAAGTTTGCTCAAATGAATTCAATCATATCTTGAAGAGGTCTTAGAGCTTATCTAATCCAGTGCTCTCATTTTACATGGTGACCCATTTTTTTTAATGCAATTTCTTACCCTGATGCTAAGCTCTAGGATTGAACTTCACTTATAAGAATCAGTAGACCCCTTATTCCTAAACAGGGTATCCTCAAGTCACTTGTCCATTATTACTAACCTTGCCTTGATCAGGTAGGCTTGGCTTTACATTTTTCTCATCTAGTTCAATCAATATAATGGATGTCTTGCAGCAGGCTTGCATTTTAAAGTATTATTACCAAGAAAACATTGTTCCAAGAGTTAAGTATAAGTACCTAGACTGCAGCAAGTATAGAGAAGACTTTTTCTCCTCATTTCATAACGTAGGTTATACTGCATGAATTTCAATAGCCCAGAGATTCACTCCATTGTCCTGCCATTACCCAACAAGATGCTTGCTACAAAAAAAAGAAAGAAATATGCATCACTGCTAAGAATACTGGGTTATTAATGGCTCTGCTCTGGACTCAGGAAAATTCTTCACTGGGATGTTGTCACTGCTACTGAAAGATATACACATACTTCTTTTCCTAAATTACCTTGGCTAAGACACACAGAACACAGGAACTCCACAAATCCCCCAATAAAAAGGTAGTTCACCAAGCCCCAGAGTCCTTAGAGTTTAATGTAGAAATAAAAAACCAAGACCCTGAGTCTGCAAGCTATGAAAGATCTTTTCCTAGAGAGCATGAACCGAATTTCCTTTTATTTAATTGCAGCATTGCAGCGTGGGAATTTAATAAGTGAAAGCCGTGTTAAAAGCCCAGTGGCTTATGTTTTTATCTGAGGAGATCAGATTGGCTTATTAAGTACTGTTATTAAGAAACTATATAAGGCCAATGAGTCTAGTGATAATGGAGGGGCCTCTGCAGGTGTGGGCAGACAAGGGGGTCAAGTAGGTTTTCTTCTGACAGAATCAGAATCAAAAGAATTTCAAAGTTGAAAGAAAGGGATCCCAGAAACTATGTAATCCAGCCAGTCTTTGAACAAGAATCCCCATTATATTATGTACCTGGTAAGCAATCAAACCTCTTTTGCCTGAAGACTTCCAATGAAGGAGAGCTAACTCTCAAGTCAGCCTGCTTCACTTCTGGATAACTCTAAAGGATTAGGAAGTTTTTCTAGTGTCAGCTCTAAATTCAGTTCTTTTAAGTTCTATGCCTTCCTCCTTGTTCTGTCCTCTGGGATCAACCAGAATAGGTATTATATGAGACTATATGGCTTAAAGAAATAGAGACCTTTTAAGTGAACAAAAGTAAGGTTTAATCTTTCCCTCTTAAAATGTGACACCCAGATCATAACACAATAATCCAAGTGTGTTTTGGACAGGGCAGAGTACAGAGAAATTACCACCTTTCTCATGAGAAGGGGTCATGCTGATGCCCAACACATAGGTGCAGATATGAGCATTGTATAGATTCCTGACGCAAACCCCCACCCACTCTGTTTGATATCCCATGGTCTGGGGGCCAAACTTACAATCTAGGTACGAAAGACTACCCAGGCAGAAAGCAAAAAGTCACATAGCATGAGCACCCTCTCATACCCCCCACAGCATGAATCCTATCACAACTTCTAGCAGGCAAGGGGAGGTTGTGAAGGGGTAGCTATGTCTTCAGGAAGGGCTTTTCTGACTTCTAAAGGTCAGAGGAAATAAGGAGGTAGGATTGCCTAATGGTTTGCTTTCTTTGAGATAAGAAATCTCTCCACCCACTGGGTTTATGGCAATAACAAAATGTCCTTGAGATGTTATTCTGAACTGCTGAACAGGTTTTCCTGCTCTAATGGAATCCCACCCTGAGAAGAATAAATTAATTCTTTTCTCTTCACACAAGTATCATCTTCTTTCACCCAACAGCCTTCACCTATCAAGTTATCTCTTTTCCAGATTGAGACCCTGATTCATTCAACAATCTAAGGAAGGATAGTATAGTAGAAATAGCACTAGACTTGGAGCAAGAAGAAAGGAACTCAAATAACACCCCAGTCACTCCCTCTGTGACTTTAGGCAGATTCTTTAAATTCTTTAAACCTCTGCAAAATGAGAGGTTTGGGAAAAGTGTGGCCCTAAAGTCCCTTCCAAGAATAAATGTATAATTCTATGAGTCTCATATGGCATGAACTGAGGGTTGTTTAGTATGTGGGTTAACCTTCTCTAGGCATTTTCTAACTTAACCAATGACCCTCTTAAAATGTGACACCCAGATCATAACACAATAATCCAAGTATGTTCTGAACAGGGCAGAGTCCAGAGAAATTACCACCTTACTCCTAAAAGTTATATAACCTCCCTTGAAGAAGCTGGGAGACATGGGGGGAGGGAATATTTCCCTTCTTTTCTAAATCCAATTCCAATTGTACTTTTGATTTTCTGTTCTCAACTTCTCTAGAATTTAGCTTTCTCAGGTTTCATTCATCTCTTTAATATCTTCAGTCCTTCTCTTGCCTATCACCTCATTCATCTCTGCCTAAAAATACACTCACGTCTCTCCATTTTTTAAAATAACCCTTTCTTTCTGTCCTAGCAACAACTCTAAGAGGGAAGGCCAAAGGCTAGGTAAATGGGATTAAGTAACTTGCCCAAGGTCACATAGCTAGAAAGAGTCCAAGATGAGATCTGGACCTCCTGACTCCAGGCCTGGAGCTTTATCCACTCTACCACCTAACTGCCCCTAGGTGTCTTCTATTTTTAAAAAAGGAAGAAAACAAGTTATCTTTTTGAGTCACCATTTTATTTCCTTCTATCTTTTCACTATCAGAGTTCTTGAACTTGTGTTCTCAAGTTCTGCCTCCATTTCCTCCTTTCTACTCCTTAATCTTTGATCATTTTAGTTTGAATGATTTAGAGCTATAAGGTAATTTAGAGATCATCTAAAAAATACTTGAGGAAACTGATTACAGCATGGGTTTTCTGATGACTATTCTTTTTACTATACTATGCTGCCTCCATTCTACTCTCCCTTCTCCCCTAGACCAGTTTACTTGTACCCAGAAATCAAAGAGTGCTGGTTACCTCCTCCTCAACTGAACGCTGATCCCTTATCTCTGTACTCTGGTCAGAAACTCACAGTTCACAGTCTAATTCTGAGGCCCACTCTCTACTTTGCAATCTTAGGCTGGTTCTCTCTCGTCCCTTCTGAGAACAAACATGGCTGCTCACATCACTTAGACAAGTGTGGAGTTGACAACTACAATCATTCTGGTAATATGGCAGACCTCAAAGCCTTACCACACCACCACTTCTGGCTAAAGCCCACAGGGCCTTTTAATTTGCCCCATTGTCTTGCCCCCAAGACTCCTCCTCATTATCATCTGTCTCTATGACACTCGCTTGCCATTTGCCCTGCAGCTTCCATCGTTCAGATGCTGTCGTGCTTGTGTTCCTAAAATGTTGTACTCAGAACTGCACAATGACCAGGCAGAGGAGAATGAAACTATCACCTCTCTTTGGACCATCTACCACTAGCTAAGATCACACTAGGTTTTTTTTTCTTTTTTGCCTTCCATATCACATTGTTGACTTACATATTGAGCTTGTATTCCATTAAAATCCACACATGCTTTTGGACATAGTTTGGACATATTGCTATTGGCTCATCTTATACTGCTGGTGATTTTTAAAAATTTTACATTTATTACTATTGGACTTTTTTTTTATTAGATTTTACCCAATGGTATAATATATTGATAATGAATCCAGCAAGTATTAAGTACTTATTATGTACTGAGTATGGATCAAGGTGTTAGGGGCACAAAAACAAAATGAAGACAACCCCTTTCTTTCTATAACTTATAGACTAGGGGGAGAAATAATGCAAAGATAAAGGAATACAAAATAATTCAAAGTAACATGGAGGTATGTGAAGCATGAAATTGGGGAATCAGGAGAAACCTCATTTGAGAAGTAGCATTTGAGATGAGCCTAAGGATTCCAAGAGGTAGTAATGAGAAGGGAAAGTATTCAAGCATGAGGAACAGCCAGTTTAAAGAAATGGAGATAGCAAATTGAATGTTGTGTACAGGGGTGAAGAAAAATGATAAATCAGTCTAGAAAAATAGCTTATTGTCAGATTGTGAAAAGTTTTAAGTGCCAAACAAAGGATTTTACATTTCATCCTAGTAGTAAGGGAGAGCTGGTGAAGCTTCATGAAAAACAGAATGACAAGGTTATACACAAAAAAATAGCACAGGTCACTCTTATGACATGGTTATATCTAAAATCTAAACATCTCTTTTGAACATATCACTGTCAAGCCATGCCTCCCCACCTTTTACTTATGAAAGCGGTTTTTGAAACCAGTTTTAAGACTTTTAAATTTATCCCCATTTCATTTCATTTATTTATTAGATTTTGCCCAATGTTCTAGTCTATTGATATTAAAACCAGCAAGTATTAATTACCTACTACGTGTTGAGCAAGGGACAAGCCACTGGGGACACAAAGATGAAAATGAAAATAATCTCTGACCTCATGGAATTTTTAGTATATGGAGAAATTCTAATCTCTTCTTTCCTAAAGAAGGAACATCAATTTATTAGCTTTTTAGAGAATGGATGTAGAGAGGAAAGTCTAATGGCAGGGAGGGGCAATTAGGAGGCAATTGAAATAGTTCAGGCAAGTTACTAAGGGTTGTTGCTGTGTGAGTTTAAAGGCAATGAATTGGAGATGTCATTGAAGTAGAATTGACTAATCTTGCCAGGTGTTTGGCCATGAGACGTTAACACTGGAGCTGAGGATGGGGCTCCTAGATTTTGAATCTCAATGAATGTTAAAGTTGGCACCCCTGACAAAATTAGGGAAGTCAGGAGATTTTGCATAGAATCTATTTTATATTATTAAAAGTTGTTTCCTTGAGTTAATTGTGTTCACTATCCAGTGGACAGTCAGCCAACTTTTAAAGGTAAACTTACTGTTGGGAGACCATGATTTATATTTTTAAGAGTCTGGATTCATAAGCTATACCCTTTGAACCCAAAATGGATCCCCTGTGACAAATTTTTGAGAAGATGTGGGCAGAAGTCAAACAGGATGGGCAGGAATGGATGGATTGTAGTCTGCATGGATGGAACAGTATCTAAATTGATGAGGATCACAATTCCATTTGAGAATTTATGCCTTTATGCAAATTAAGGGCAATGAGGTGGTGGGAGACAAAGAAAAACCTACTAACTGTAATACCTTCAGCAAGCTACTTAACCCCAGCTTGCCTCAGTTTTCTCATCTAAAAAATGAGTATAATAATAAGTACCTAACTCAGGATTTTTGTGAGGATTAAACGAGATATTTGTAATTCATTTTGCAAACCTTAAAGTGCTAAAATGGTAGCTATCCTCACTACTGATAAAAAAAAAATGTGGCATAGCACAGGGTCAAGTCAGACAGTCAATAAGCAATCATTAAGTGCCTACTTTTCCAGGTACTTTGCTAAGTGCTGGGGATACAAAGATGCATACACACATAATACGCATACACAGTGTCCCTATCCTCAAGAAGTTTACATTGTAATAGGGGAAACCACTTTTGTTAAGATCAAAATTCTATGGACATGGTATATTAATTTATAATTATTTGTTAGATAGTGAAAGAGGATCGCAGAAAAGGCACATAATCACATAGGCAGTTGTCTAGCTACTCAGAGTTTGTCTCTTACCTATTGTCTCCCTTCAAAAGACCTCCCTGCTAGCTTATAACCTTGGTGACATCACTTTTTCTCAGTCACCCAGGTTGGACAGACCTCAGTCCGGGTCAGAGACCAATCTTCCAAATGGCCAAGAGTCATGTGGATCAGAGGCAAGCATATTCTGGGAGGCCAGGGACCACGAAGCCTCTGTTGTCCTCCCATGGTACCCCTGGGTGCCCAATCAAGGGGTAAGGGTGAGACCTAAGTGGATTTTCAAAATTTTCCTTTTTAAAAGGAAAGAGCATTTATATCAAATTCACATACTTTATGCATGAAAGAGATATACAATGTAATTTTGAAGTTATCTTGGAGGGAAAGGTATAACAGCTAGAGACACTGGAGATATCCTCCTGCCAAATTTGAGCTGAGTCTTGAAGGAAGACAAAGAATGCAAGAGGCAGAGGTGAGGACAGAGCGCAGTCAAGGCATGGGAGTGTGAAGGAGGATTTGCATATAAGGAAGAGTGACAGGCTGAAGATTTGATGGATCTGATCAACTCAGGGGAGGAGTCCCAGGCAGTTCTTACAGAGTTTGGTTACTTTGTTGATTGATTAACTAGATAATATAGATTACTTACTACCTGTATGATAAAAGTGCTGGTTATTAAGTTAATTGATTAGCTGGTCATTAATTAAGTGCTATTATTAATACAATTATGGCCATGGTTGTTTCTAAGAGCTCATCAGAACATTGTCCTAAATAAAAAAGTTGTTTCAGATTTCCACCAAGAAGGGGAAAATTAGCCTGTAGCTCTCATATCTCTTCAGTGACAAAGCAATTTATATTGAAAGGAAATTTAGCAATGTTTTTTCCTTGCTGTTCAAATTTGTCTGATGCTCTTGGTTTGACATTTTAGATTCTGCTATGTCTATCTTCAGAGGGCATTAATAATGTTACCTAAGTCAACTTGCCTTTTTCTTGTTGTCAGAAAATTTTCTTTTTCCTAGATCCCATAAAACAAATATAGATGAAATTTTGATGGTTTTCACCCAGATGATGATGGAGAAAGACCATCTCTACTCTGCTGCTTTATAGAGCTAAGTAATAATCATCAAAGAACAAGGTAGAAAACTTCCAATATAGCCTTAACAAGCCTTAATAAGGTACACTATTGTTAAAGAAGGAAAAGGTCTCAACTATATGCCTTTGAGGCAGCCAGAATGCTCAGTGTATAGAGTTGTAGGGCCTAGAGTTAGGAAGACTTGAGTTTAAATCTCACTTCAGACCATTGCTGGCTGTGTGACCTTTAAAGCAAGTCACTTTAACCTCTTTCAACCTTAGTTTCTCCATCTGTAAAATGAAAATCATAACTGCCATAATCTACCTCTTGGCATTGTTGTGAGGGTAAAAGAGATAACACACATAGAGGGCTTTGCAAACCTTAAGCAGCTAAGCTCTTCGATGTATCATTATGTCTGGAATCATACTCTTTTGTTTGAGCCATTCCCTACCCTATCCCCCTACTTCTAGATTATGAGCCTCAATGCAATATGCCAAGATCTGAGAATTCTCTGGCGAGTCCTTGAACAAATATTAGACCAAAAGGCTCCATCATGTAGTTTTTTCTACCCCAAATCAAGCTAATTTTTCATGTTGATAAAGCACTTGCCCTATATTTTTTTAATAGACTGCATTAAATTTAAAGAAGCTGAGCATCCAGATTTTGTGGACAGTGACAGTCTCCAACTACTTCTGAATAGCACGTTCAGTTCTGGGCACCACATTTTAAGGAGAATATAGTCTATAAGTATCTCAAGAATGGCAACCAGTATGGTAATGGGTATGAAAACTTTGCCATTCCGGGGCAATTTGAAAGAATAGGGGATGTTTAGTGTGGACAAAAGAAGATTTAGGAATCATGTAAAAGCTGTCTTCAAGTTTCTGAAGAGCTGTCACATGAGAGTCAGTTTCTTGATCTCAGAGGGTAGAGCTAGAAATGAGAGTAGAAGCTGAAGGAAGACTGAATTAGGCTTCATCTAAGGAAAAAATTTTCCTAACAATTAGAAATATCCCAAATGGAATGGGCTGCCTTATGAAGGTGCAAACTCCTCCTGACTAGGGCATCTTCACGCATAGGCTAAATGATCACTTTTCTAGTATGTTATAGAGTAGATTCTTTTTCAGGGATGAATTGGACTAAATTACCTTTTTCATTCCTTTGAACCCTGAAATTCCATGTTTCTGTCAACTGCATGAAAGTGGAGCTTTGGGGAAATTTATAATGTTTTTTTTAATTTTTTTTCAATTTGGTCAATTTCAAACATTATTCCTTGTACAAAAATCATTTTCTATTCCTCCCTCCCCTCCATCCACTCCTCCCATAGCCGACCCATAATTCCACTGGGTATTACAAGTGTCCTTGATCAGGACTTATTTCCATGATGTTGATGTTTGCATTAGGATGTTCACCCAGAGTCTACATCCCCAGCCATATCCCCTCAACCCATGTATTCAAGCAGTTGTTTTTCTTCTATGTTTCTACTCCTACAGTTCTTCCTCTGAATGTGGATAGTGTTCTTTCTCATAGATCCCTCCAGGTTGTTTAGGAACACTGCATTGCCACTAATGAGAATTGTACCAGAGTATATGAATGTATCAGTCTCTGTGTACAATGTTCTCCTGGTTCTGCTCCTTTCACTCTTCATCACTTCCTGGAGGTTGTTCCAGACTCCATGGAATCCCTCCACTTTATTATACCTTTGAGTGCAATAGTATTCCATCACCAACAGATACCACAATTTGTTCAGCCATTCCCCAATTGAAGGGCATCCTCTCATTTTCCAATTTTTTGCCACCACAAAGAGCGCAGCCATGAATATTCTTGTACATGTATTTTTCCTAATTATCTCTTTGGGGTACAAACCCAGCAGTGCTATGGCTGGGTCAAAGCGCAGTCTTTTATCGCCCTTTGGGCATAGTTCCAAATTGCCCTCCAGAATGGTTGGATCAATTCACAACTCCACCAGAAATGCATTAATGTCCCTACTTTGCCAAATCCCCTCCAGCATTCATTACTTTCCATTGTTGTCATGTTAGCCAATCTACTAGGTGTGAGGTGATACCTCAGATTTGTTTTGATTTGCATCTCTCTGATTATAAGAGATTTAGAACACTTTTTCATGTGTTTATTAATGGTTTTGATTTCTTTGACTGAAAATCGCATATTCGTGTCCCTTGCCCATTTATCAATTGGAGAATGGCTTGATTTTTTGTACAATTGATTTAGCTCTTTGTAAATTTGAGTAATTAGACATTTGTCAGAGGTTTTTGTTATGAAGATTATTTCCCAATTTGTTATTTCCCTTCTAATTTTGGTTACATTGGTTTTGTTTGTACAAAAACTTTTTGATATAATCAAAATTATTTATTTTACATTTTGTGACTCTTTCTAAGTCTTGCTTGGTTTTAAAATCTTTCCCTTCCCAAAGGTCTGACATGTATACTATTCTGTGTTCACATAGTTTACTTATAGTTTCCTTCTTTATGTTCAAGTCATTCACCCATTCTGAGTTTATATGGGTGTGAGGAGTTGATCTAAGCCTAATCTTTCCCACATTGTCTTCCAATTTTCCCAGCAGTTTTTATCAAATAGTGGATTTTTGTCCCAAAAGCTGGGATCTTTGGACTTGTCAGAGACTGTCTTGTGTAAAGGGTGAAATTATGAGGTCACTTACCCCAAGCCTATTCCACTGATTCTCCTTTCTGTCTCTCCGCCAGTACCAAATTGTTTTGATGACCACTGCTTTAGAGTATAGTTTGAGATCTGGGACTGCAAGGCTACCTTCCTTTGCATTTTTTTCCCCATTATTTACCTGGGTATTCTTGATCTTTTGTTATTCCAAATGAACTTTGTTATGTTTTTTTTTTTCTAATTCAATAAATAAGTTTTTTGGTAGTTCGATGGGTATGGCACTAAATAAGTAAATTAATTTGGGTAGGATGGTCATTTTTATCATGTTTGCTCATCCTACCCATGAGCAGTTAATGTTTTTCCAATTGCTCAAATCTAGTTTTAGTTGTGTGGAACGTGTTTTGTAGTTTTGTTCATATAGTTCCTGTGTTTGTCTCCAGAGACAGATTCCTAGGTATTTTATTTTGTCTAAGGTGATTTTGAATGGGATTTCTCTTTCTAGTTTTTGCTGCTGAGCTGTGTTGGAGATATATAGAAATGCTGATGACTTATGTGGGTTTATTTTGTATCCTGCAACTTTGCTAAAGTTGTTGATTATTTCCACTTGCTCTTTAGTTGATTCTCTGGGGTTCTTTAAGTAGACCATCATATCATGCGCAAAGAGTGATAGCTTGGTCTCTTCATTGCCAATTTTAATACCTTCAATTTCTTTTTTTCTCTAATTGCTACTGCAAGTGTTTCTAGTACAATGTTAAATAATAGTAGTGATAATGGACATCTTGTTTTTCTCCTGATCTTATTGGGACTGCATCTAGTTTATCCCCATTGCAGATGATGTTGGCTGATGGTTTTAGATAGATAATGTTTATTATTTTGAGGAAAGACCCTTCTATTCCTATACTTTCTAGTGTTTTCAATAGGAATGAGGGTTGTATTTTGTCAAAGGCTTTATCTGCATCTATTGAGATAATCATGTGATTTTTGTTTGCTTGTTGATATGGTCAATTATGTGGATGGTTTTCCTAATATTGAACCATCCTTGCATTCCTGGTATAAATCCCACCTGATCATAGTGAATAGCCCTCCTGATCACTTGCTGGAGTCTTTTTGCTAGTATCTTATTTAAGATTTTTGCATCTATGTTCATTAAGGAGATTGGTCTGTAGTTTTCTTTCTCTGTTTTTGACCAGCCTGGCTTTGGAATCAGTACCATATTTGTGTCATAAAATGGATTTGGTAGAAATCCCTCTTTTCTTATTATGTCAAATAGTTTGTATAGTATTGGGATTAGCTGTTCTTTGAATGTTTGATAGAATTTACTTATGAATCCATCAGGCCCTGGGGATTTTTTCTTAGGGAGTTCTTTGATGGCCTGTTCAATTTCTTTTTCTGATATGGGATTAAGAATTCTATTTCTTCTGTTAATCTAGGCAATTTATATTTTTCTAAATATTCATCCATATCACCTAGATTGGCATATTTATTGCCATATAATTGGACAAAATGTTTTTTAATGATTGCCTTAATTTCCTCTTCATTGGAGGTGAGCTCTCCCTTTTCATCTATGATACTGTTAATTTGGTTTTCTTCTTTCCTTTTTTTATTAAATTGACCAGTACTTTGTCTATTTTGTTTGTTTTTTCAAAATACCAGCTTCTAGTCTTATTTATTAGTTCAATCGTTCTATCACTTTCAATTTTATTAATTTCTCCCTTAATTTTTAGATCTCTAATTTAGTTTTCTTCTAGGGTTTTTTAATGTGTTTGCTTTCAAGTTTTTTGATTTGCATGTCCAATTCATTGACCTCTGCTCTCCCTAATTTGTTAATATATGAACTCAATGATATAAATTTTCCCCTGACTACTGCTTTGGTTGCATCCCATAGAGTTTGAAAGGATGTCTCATCATTGTCATTTTCTTTAATGAAATTATTGTTTCTATGATTTGTTCTCTAACTAACCAATTAAGGAGAATCATATTATTTAATTTCCAATTAATTTTTTATTTAGTTCTTCATGTACCATTACTGATAATTAGTTTTATTGCATTATGATCTGAAAAGGTTGCATTTATAATTTCTGCTTTTCTGCATTTGTTTGCCATGTTTTCATGACCTAGTACATGGTCAATCTTTGTGAATGTACCATGTGCTGCTGAAAAGGTGTATTCCTTTTTGTCCTTATTTATTTTTCTCCATATATCTATTAACTCTAATTTTTCTAAGATTGCATTTGCATCTTTTACCTCTTTCTTATTTATTTTTTTATTTGATTTATCTAAATTTGATAGTGGTGGGTTCAGGTCTCCCATTAGTATAGTTTTACTATCTATTTCTTCCTTCAATTCTACTAGTTTCTCCTTTAGATATTTGGATGCTATGCCATTTGGTACATACATGTTGATTAGTGATATTTCCTCATTGTATATGTTCCCTTTTATTAGGATGTATTTTCCTTCCCTATCCTTTTTAATCAGATCTATTTTTACTTTTGTTTTGTCAGATATCATGATTGCAACTCCTGCCTTCTTTCTATCAGTTGAGGCCCAATAGGTCTTGCTCCAACCTTTAATTCAGACTTTGTGAGTATCTACCCACCTCAGGTGTATTTCTTGTAGGCAACATATGGTAGGATTTTGGATTCTAATCTACTCTTCTATTCATTTACATTTCATGGGTGAGTTTATCCCATTCACATTCAAAGTTATGATTGTCACTTGTGAATTTCCTAGCATTTTGATATCCTCTCCTAGTTCTGTCCTTTCTTCTTTTGCTATATCCTTTTAAACCAGTGGTTTACTTTTAGTCAATCCCCCTAATCCCCTCCTTTAATATGCTTCTCTTTCTGGTCACTCCCTTTTTTCCCCTTCTTGCTTTTTTGGAGTCTGTTAAGTTCCCTTCCCCCTCTCCCTCCCTCCCTTTTTGTACTCTCTCCCCCTACCCCCCTTAGTTTTCCCATCTCACTTACCCTTTAGGATAAGATAGAATTCAAGATCCCAATGGATCTAGATGCTCTTCCCTCTCAGAATTGATTTCACTGAGAGTAAGGTTTAAGTATTACCTATTAGCACTCTCTTCCTCTCCTTCTTTTAAGAGTATTTTCCCCCTCCCCTTTCCATGCATATCTTTGTGTGATAAGGATTGTCCTATCTATTTTATTTCTTCAAGTATGTCTTGGTGCCATCTTTGATTCCCGCCTCCCTTTTTCTTTTTTTTGTGTGCATATTATCTTATAGCCCTTAATGCCCCAATCTCTTCATATGAATGACTCTTGTAATGAATACAATTTTTGAGAGTTACAAATAACATTTTCCCCATGTATATACATATATATAATTTGATCTAATTGTAGTCCTTAGAAAAGAGAGTTTGAATAAAAGAAAACCATTTCCCCTTTTCCCTCTTTTTCTCATTTACCTTTTCATGTTTCTCTTGATCTTTGTATTTGGATATTGTGAAGATTGGATTTAGCTATTTCCTGTTTGTAATAATGAAGATACTTAGTTGAACAACAATCAGGAATGTCTTGGGAACTCTAAATTACTCCACCCTACTTAGACCATACTTTAGGGGAAGATAAAGTTGTAATCTCCTGATTGAACAATGAAGGTACTTAGTTCTCACCTTTCAGTGAAGCTAGAACTTTAAGCTAAGTCTATTTTTAGATCTAATACAAAAAGGTGTTAAGTAACTATGAAGGTTAAATTAATCACAAGAAGGTCAAGTAACTCACAAAAGGTGAACTTAACAAAGAGATGTTAAGTAACTCTAAAGATATAATCAAATCAAAGAAGGTGAGAACTAAAAGTATGGGCAGTCCTGGAGAAAAAGCCTTTAATGAGATAGGTAGATGTGAAAATTTAGAGGAGACCCAAGGATGAAAGGTCTATATATTTAAGATTTTTTTGTCCCTCAAGGGCACTCTCTCTCTCTTTCCCTGATTGGTGATGGAGAGTTAGCTGAGAGCTGTGTGCTGAGCCTTTTGGCATCTTAGCATGTCTACAAACTATTGTCTGGTTTGGTGGTGAGTTTCTGGCTGAATTTTCCTCCTTTACTTTCCAACTTTTTCCTCTTAGAAGTCTCTAATCTTCTTCAGAGACCTAGAGGTGGGGACTTAAAAACTCCCCCTGGCATAGGCTAGGTAGGAAAAATCCTATATCCTCTTTCCTCCTTCTCCTTAAATGCCTTCCCTCTAGATTAATTGAATTACCTTAAATTTCCAGACTGACTTGGGTATTTTATTTGGTAACCATTTAAATCTATATTTAAAGTCACATACCTAAAATTATCTGACAATATCAAACTTTCCACTTAGTTCTGGTATTTTCTTTACAAATACTTGGAAATCTTCTATTTTGTTGAATGACCATACTTTCCCCTGGAAGTATATAGTCAGTTTTGATGGATAGGTGATCCTTGGTTGAAGACCCAGTTCTCTTGCCTTTCTGAATATTGTGTTCCAGGCCTTGCGGTCCTTTAGTGTGAAAGCTGCCAAGTCTTGTGTGATCCTGATTGGTGCTCCTTGGTATCTGAATTGTCACTTTTTGGCTTCTTGTAGAATTTTCTCCTTAGCTTGAAAGTTCTGGAATTTGGCAATAACATTCCTGAAAGTTGTCTTTTGAGGATTTAGTGTAGAGGGTGTTCTATGAATTCTTTCATTGTCTATTTTGCCCCCTTTTTCAAGGACATCAGGGAAATTTTCTTGGATGATTTCTTGCAGTATGATGTCAAGATTTCTGTTTATTTCTGGCTTTTCAGGTAGACCAATGATTCTCAAATTGTCTCGTGATCTCTTTTCCTGATCTGTCAGCTTGTCAGTGAGGTATTTTATGTTTTCTTTGATTTTGTCAGTCTTTTGACTTTGCTTTATTAATTCTTGCTGGTTTGCAAGATCATTGGTTTCCAGTTGCCCAATTCTGTTCTTTAAGGCCTGGTTTTCAGTTATAATCTTTTAGTTTTTTGCTTTAATCTTTTTGTTTTCCTTCTTGGTTTGGTCTATCCTGCTTTTTGTGGCTTCCAGCTATTTCTCAAATTGGTAGTCCTTGTTCTTAAGACTGTTATTTTCTCTTTGAACTATTTCCCACTGTTCTTGCCAGAAGGCTTCCATCCTTTTGATAAGCTCCAATTTAAATTATTTAAATTCTTCAAGAGCTTGTGGACAATTTCCATTTTGGGGGGAAATTTTTGGTTTATTTGAATTTCCTCTTGTGTTTCCTCTATAGCCTGGGTTTTT
Source organism: Monodelphis domestica (assembly GCF_027887165.1). Classification (NCBI taxonomy): domain Eukaryota; kingdom Metazoa; phylum Chordata; class Mammalia; order Didelphimorphia; family Didelphidae; genus Monodelphis; species Monodelphis domestica. The sequence goes on along the minus strand of NC_077230.1, from coordinate 266,456,532 downwards.
CCTCTGTAAAATTTTCCAGGGTCACTGCCTTTTTTTTTGTTTATTCATTAATTTTTTTTTTTTTGGTGGAGGATTTTTGAGGAACCTGGGCACAATTTGCCATAACTATGGAGGTTTTTAACTTCCCTTTTTAGTCAGAAATCTGAGTGAGATCAGCAGGCTCTCTATGTATGTAGTTAAGGAGCAAGGATTTTGCCTGAGGCAAGCTCTTGAATCTCAGCAGCTTCAGCTGTTGGCTGCCCTTCCCAGGAGTGCCCACAATCTGTGCTCCCCAGCCTGCAGAGTTTTCAAGTGTAGCTACTCTCAGGGGTAGGTCCTTCATGGTCTTAGTCAGCTCCTGAGACCTATAGGTGCCTCTTACTCTAGAGGTGCCCTTCTCTCACTTGCTGATTCTGGTACATTCTGGCTCCATAGGTGGGGTGGGGGAGGGTAGATCAGCTCACATTTGGAGTGTGGAGATGCCCAAACCTCACATACCTTCAATGCTGCACCCTACTATAGAGTCCCTTTGTTCTTATGAAAATGGTTTTTTGGGTCTTTTGAGGTAGTCTATATCCATGGGTCTGAGGAGAGGAAGCATCCCACGTCTATATTGCTGCCATGATTCCCTGGAAATCTATAAAGTTTTTAAAAGTCATTGTTAACTCAATAAAGAAGGTTTTTTGTTTTGCTTTCAGACTGACAATTCTTTTTTTCCATTTCCTTTCTCTGCATTTGGCAGGTCTCATAAGATACTTACAAAGGGATCAATTCATACATATGCTGTTAATGCAATTAAAGTAATCAACAACCATTTATTAAGTAGCAATTATGTGTCAGGCATTGTTCTGATAGCTGGATATAAAACTACAAAAAAGGAAGATAGTCCCTATCCACAAAGACCTTATAATCTTCATCCACTTCTCTTCAGTACTTGATATTATTGACTCCCTTCTTCTAATTTCTTAAAATTTTCTCTTCAATACTGTAACACTGAATTTTTTGGGGTGTTTTCTCCTACCCTCTATTCCTTTTGGGTAGCCTTAGTGCAAAAGAGGAAGTAACTTCATACACATATAATATTCACATACAAATGTTATATGTACACATATATTTATGCATACCTACATATGTATAAGTGGGTAGGAGAATTGTGTATATGTTTTGAATCTTATATGCATACACACATATAAATATACTGTGAATTTTAAAACTACTCCACCCTACTCAGGCTGTACTTTAGAAGATCTGATTTAGCTATTTCCTGATTAGTAACAATGGAGATAGTTGGTTTAACAGAATCAGGTCTTGGGAACTCTACATTGCTCCACCCTACTTAGTTTAACAAGATCAAGAATGTCTGTACCCATACTCAAGGATTAAGTATCTGAGAAAATAGCCTTCAACAGACATGTGCAGAAAAAGCGGATAGACCCCTGGACTCTCCTAAGTCAAGCTAAACTATCATTGGTACAGATGATACACAGGAAAGTGGCATAAAACCATCTATATATGGCACATCACTTGCTCTCTCTACCTCTTTCCCCGGAGAGGCAACTCTGGCTGGCAGCATGCTAAGCCTTCCAACATCTTGGGGTGGTGGCAGCTATTGTCTGGGTTTGGCGGTGAGTTTGCCCTTGAACGGATTCAGGATTAGACATTTTGGCAGAGCCCTTTGGAGTTCAGGCTGATTCTTTCCTCCTTACTCTTCAAAACCTTATCTTCCTAAAGCCTCTGGTCTTCCTCCTGGCACTAGCCAGACGAGAGAAATCCTATACCCTTTCCTCTTCCTTCTTCTTAATTTCTTTCCACTATATCAATTAAATCACCATAAATTTCCAGCTGACTTGGTTACATTTTTTTAAATATTTGGGATATCCATGGCGACCAAATAATTAACATAGTTCAGGTCACAATGCTAAAATTATACTTTTCAACACATATATATATATGTATACATATATATATATATTACCTATCTATGCATAGATACAAAAATCAAATTTATCAGTTCAAGTTTTGAATAGCATGTCAAACTCTAAGGAAGTTATTGTATTTGGAAAAAACCTTAAAAGAAAGTATAAAAAATAATTGATGTTTCTACAACATACTAAGGTTTTAAAGTATTTTAAATGCATTACCTCATTTAATCCTTATAACAACCTTGGAGGTAGGTAGTGTAAGTATTGTTATCCTCATTCTACAGAGGGGAAAACTAAGCCTTAGAGAGATGAATAGCTTTATTCAAGGTTGTATGACTACTAAGTGTCTCATACCTGGGTTTTCTAAGATCATTTCCATTATACTCCCCATAGTTATAGAAGTATTCTCCCCTTTGGGTGCTTATTGCTTCTCCCTTCAAGGTTTTAGGGGACCCAGTAGGGCTGGAAGGTGGTTTTCTAGTACCATAGAGCATAAGCCCCATCTAGCAGGTTTTTCTTTGATAATTATCAGTTGATATCAATTAGCAAGCAGGCCCAATTATCTTTTAGAGATGAGTATTTGCCATGGTGGTATAAGAATAGTTGGTACAAAATATCTCTCTCCACAAACTCCAGACACATTCTCCCACAAATACAGAGTCCAGGGGAAAGTGGGCTCAATTTTGGAACATATGATGTAGCAAAAGTGATCATATACATTCCTAGAAGTGTTTTTACTGGAAGTCATCCCCCCCTCCATCTGGTCCCCATTATGGTCCCCTTAGTAGGTACCTATCCTACAAAAAAAAATATTAAATCTCCCTTTCCTCAGGGCATCTAGTTTGGCTTCCAACGCAGACATTCCTTGTTAGCTGTTCTGAGAAAGCTGCAAGGACCCTGAAGAGGCATCCAAATTCTCCTACCTCAGGTGTAGTGAAGAGCATAGAAGCAATTCTCCTTCCCCAAGCTGTTTTCCCCTCATGTTTTACCTGGAACTGTTGACCCAGCACTGGAATACCAGGTTCTGAAATGACTTGCTTTATTATCCAAAATTTGTAGGACATGCCTGAATTTCCTCAGCCAGTCTCAATACATTTCTAGTCTAGATTCCAGGATCATATAACCAATGTGTGTCAGAGGTGATACTTGAACCTACATCTTCCTGGATTTGAGGCTGATTCTCTAACTACTATACCACACTGCCACTTATCTAATTAGCTAAAACTTGAAAATGCTATTTTATCTGCATCCTGAATATGTATACCTGGAAAAAAATTTTTTTCCTGGATCAAAATTGGTTCTCTGTGTCACCTTTGTGTAGCTGGTTATGTTTAGCAACCATTTAAAGTGACTAATAATTGTGTCTTGCCAATCACAGCTTTGGTGACAGTCTTTAATTACTGTCACTTTGTTTCTAGCTCCACCCCACAAAATAAGCTATCATTTGGAGCTCAGAGATGGAAGAGATTCTTATATTTTCCATTTTGTACTCGCCATCAGAAGCTATACAGGAGACCATGGTAATCAAACTATATTGTTTCAATCTGAGGCAAAGCTGAGGAGGGAGCCTGGGTGGGTTCCTAATGGAAGGGATTAATAATAGACTTCTTGATATTCATGGGAAGAGAGGAAGAAATCTTGATGAAGAGAGGTGCCCTTATGTGAAGGGGGGCTCAATTTCTGGCTGTGAAGCCCGTGCCCATACTACCATTTCATTCTCACAATCAAGGAAGTAGCTTTAATCTTTGAACATGAAGCATTCTGCTTTCATATCAAAGGGAGCCAAGTCCTCTGCCTGGGGTTCAAAGAAAGATAATAACAGGAGCACTCTTGCTAATGTCACTCTGATGCTCCCCCTGAAATCACTTTTCCTTCGAATGAGCCCATCTTGTCCTCAGAATCACTTTGTTCTATTCAGCCAAATTTCCTCTAGCCCTTCCTGGTAAAAAGAACACCTGAAATTTCCCCTGCAGTGTCTTGTCACAAGTTCAAAATTATCACAATGGTAACATTATTTGATTTCCAAAGGCTCCTTTCACCCAAGGATAGGCAAGCAACTTTTCCTTCATGTCTCTAATCTAACTCTGAGCAAGATGTCTATTGGTCTGTTCTGTTTGGCTCACATTAGGCAGAGAGGGCTTCTCTTCCCTCCCTTCCCCTGTCCCCACCCTCAGGCTCCTTCAGTGAAGCAGGATGCTTACAATTTAGCTCATCTCACCTAATATTTATTAAGCACCTACTTTGGGTAAGATACCTTACTAAGTGCTGGGAATGCAACTAGGGATGTTCTAGCTCAGATGGCTCAAGAGAGCATGGATACAAAGGTTTGGGAGAGCAATTCAACATTTACTAGCATACCCCTGCATGCAACAATGAAATGAGATACAGATCCTGCCCCAGGGAATTTACAATCTAGAGGGAATGAAAAAAAGGGGGGGGATATGAAATGTATGTAAATAATTATGAGATTAGGAAAAATGTGAGCAGAGCAAAGGAGCTATGGAAAAGGAGATGTGCAAAACTGTGATATGAAATTTGAAGTGGGAAATATTACTTTCAGCTGGGGTGATCAAGGGAGGTTTTGTGAGGTTGGATTTGGAGGAAGAGGGGCATATATCTTCATTTAAAAACTTGTATTGTGTGGGCAGCTAGGTGGCTCAGTGGATTGAAAGGCAACCCTAGAGATAGGTGGTCCTGGGTTCAAATTTGACTTCAGACACTTACTTCATAGTTGCTTGGCCCTGGGCAAGTCACTTAACCCCATTGCCTAGCCCTTATCATTCTTCTGCCTTGGAAACAATGCACAGTACTGATTCTAAGGCAGAAAAGGATTTTAAAAATAAAATAATATAAAAAATAAAAACTCATTTTGAGTATATAACGGAGTTTGAATTGCTTGCAGTTCTGGGAGGGGAAAGGGAAGATAGGAGGGAGATAATATGGATCATATGACTTTGGAAAAATTATATGGAGATTTGTTATTAAATTTTTTAATTTTAAATAAAAACATGTTGAATTATTTAAAAACTCTTCCTTTCTGTCTTACTGACATCTCTAAAACAAAAGGGCAAAGGCTAGGTAAATGGGTTTAAGTGACTTGCCCAGGGTCACATAGCTAGAAAGTGTCTGAGGTCAAATTTGAATCTAGGTCCTCCTGACTCCAGGTCTGGTGCTCTATCCACTGAGCCATCTAGTTGCCTCTGCATTGATTTTTTAAATATTACCTTTATTTCCAAATACATTCTTTCGTCAAAACCCAGAGAACTAACAACAAGAAAAAAATTTATTATATACTTAATATGTGCCAGGCACCATGCTGAGGTCTTCAAGTATAAAAAAAAAAAGACAAAAACAGTCCTTTCCCTCAGGAAGTTTACATTCAAGTAGCAAAGACCATATATAAATAAAGAGAAATTTTAGAGAGGAAAAAAAAGCAGTTCCCCAAATTAAACCAACACATCAAACAAGTGTGACAACATATACTATATTCTACCTCCCTAATCTCACATCTCTGCAAAGAAGATAAGTTCTCAAATATCTTCTTCAGGGCCACCAAAAGTCATTGTAACTACACAGTTTCAACTCTGTTAGCCTTCTTTCCTCCATTTATATTGTCTTCTTGCTTCTGCTTACTTTACTTCAAATCAGTAGATATAAGTAATCCTATGCCTTCCTATATTCTATTTTTTTAAAACATTTACTTTCCATCTCAGAAATGAATACTGTTTATTAGTTCCAAGGCAGAAGAGGAGGAAGGGCTGGGCAAGGGATGGTTAAGTGAATTAACCAGAGTCATACAATTAGGAAGAGTCTGAGGCCAGATTCACACTTAGAACTTCCTATTTCTAGGCTCTCAGTCCAATGAGCCACCTAGCTGCTCCCCCTGTAGTCTTTAAATTCATAATTTCTTATAGAGCAGTAACACTCCATTATGCTCTTGAATCACAACTTATTTAAATTCCCCAAAATAGGTATTCACTTTGTTTCCAGTTCTTTGCTACTACAGTCACACTAAAAATGTTTTGGTGCATGTGGGGCATAGTTTTTTAATCATCAAACTTCTTGGTGTAGATATCTAACAGTGAAATATTTGGTGAAAGGGTATAGACATTTTAATCACTTCCTTAGTGTAATTCCAAATTGTTTTCCAGAAAAATTGGACCACTTGTTCCACCTCAGCCATTTAGGATGTCTGTCTCTCAACATGTACTTCCAACATTTACTATCTCAATTGTTTGCCATCTTTAGCAGACTACTAGGGATGAAGTGAAACTCAGAATTATTTTGATTTGCATTTATTTTATTAGTAGTGACTTGGAACATTCTTTCATGTGGTTGCCAATAGTTTTTAAGTCTTCTTAGGATTGTTCATGTTTTTGATCACTTTTATATCAGGGAATGGCTTCTATTCTATATTTCTATATAAATCAATAAACAGTTTTCAATGTCTTCCTATGTATCAAGTGCTATTGAGTTATTTGTTATATGTATTGAGTTATATGTATTGAGTTATATGTATCAAGAGCTATTCAAAGAAAAGAAAAAACATAGTCCTTGCCCTCAAGAAACTTACATTCTAAGAAGAAAGACAACATGCAAAAAAATTATACATGCAAGATACCTTAAATGTTAACGAAAAGTCATCTCAGAGGGAAGGCACTAGCAGCAAGAAGGAGAGAAAGTAACATAAGATGCTTTTTTGAGCTGTCTTAAAGAAATTCATAAAAGCAATAGCAGCTGAGGTAGGAAGGAAATTATTCCAGGAATGGAGGTCAATCAGAGAAGAGGTACAGAGGAGGGATGGGGGATGTAAGGAATAGTAAGAAAGCTAATATGACTGGATTAGAGAGTGGAAACTAAAAAGATAGAAAGAAGTGAGGTTGTAAAGGACTTTAAATACCAGCTACATTTGATTCTAGAAATAATAGAGAACTGTGGACATTTATTAAGTAGGAGGCTAATATGGTCAGAACTGTTAGGAAAATCACTTTGGCAATTTAAGCTTGAGGTGATATTGGATTCAGGGAAAGTGTTTTGTTTTTATTTGTTTTTAGAATAGCAGAGACTTGATAAGGCATAAGGCAAAGGGAAATAGTAGAAAAGTTGTTCAGTCACTTCAGTTTTGTCTGACTCTTTGCCACCCTATTTGGAGTTTTCTTGGCAGAGATACTGGAGTGGTTTGCCATTTCCTTCTCTAAGTAGAAAACTAGGGTTAAAGAATTCATGAGAGAGCAGGGAGAGAATGAGGGGACAGAAGTGACAGGAGTGGGATTGAGGATACACACAGATAAAGGGATTAGTATTGTCGAAGAGTAAAGTCACCTCAACTTCTGAGATTGGAAGGAAAGGGGGAAATGGGCAAAGATTTAGAGAGAATGTTAGGGATAGAGAAGGAGACTGGAGGGAACTGTGGTTTTGGATGGCTTTAATAGTTCAGTAAAGTATGAGGAGAAGGCATCTGCTGAGAGTGGGGATGGGAAGCATTGGAGAGCTAAGAGAGTAGAAGGTTAGGGGCTTAAAAGAATGGAAGATTCAGACCAGCCATAATGATGAATGTGATAGTAAATCAATAAGAGATAAGAGACCAGTCATCACAATTTCACAATTTCTTTTAGAATCACCATATTCTTCCTTCTGCCTGAAATGAGTTCAGAAATGTGATTTTTCCAATAAGTACTTAATCATTTAAATGAACAGTCTAACAAACTATTCTCTGCCCTTTAGGGCAAATGGAAAAGTGAAAAGGAAAAGAAAATACTCATTAGAATTAATATACACCCTTACCTCTCTTCTGCCTTGGAACTGATACTTAGTATTGTTTCTAAGACATATGTAATTTGGGGGGGACTCACTCCTTAGATGGAGAAATGAGGGTTAAAGGCAGCCAGGAAAGGGCTGATGAAAATGGCTTCCCTCACTATTCCTGCCTGAAGTCCCTGAATTACTTGAGGGAGACAAAATGGAGATCTCCCCTCGGTGAAGGCTTGCCCCTTAGGCCCTCAAGGATGACTGGGAAGTCTTCTCTACAAGGAGAGGTATGAGGGACCTCAATCCAGATTTGTGCTGCTTTGGGGCACTCACTAGCCTCTCCCCCTCGTGTCTTCTTGAAAACTGGCAACAAGATGGAGTCTGCCAATGGGCTTACTCTCTAGATATAAATAAATGAGAGTGAATTCACCATCTGACTGCTTGTTAGATTTAATTGTTGATTGGGACAAAGGGTGGAGGTTAGAGAGGATCTGGATGCCCTAAATCTCTTTCTAAATAAAATTAATTACTGAAGTACAAGGTTTCCTTGTACCCAGGGGAAAGGTAGAAAAAAAGGGGAGAGAACACTGCTTGCCGATTAGAGTCCAGTATCTCAATAGCTCATGGAAATGAATGTCTTTGAAGAAATTTGGTTTCTTGACAGGAACCAGTGATGTTTAACAGGAACCCTGGTTATCAGGATTTCTGTCCGACAGAAATCTCCACAGGTGTCCTGAAATGGTCCCAAGAAACAGCTCCTCCTTCTACTCCCTTCCCGGTCTCTGCCCTCAAGAACCTGCTCCTCAGGAGAATTTCCCAGAAGTCCTTGTTCAGATCCCAATTGTTGTTCTTGCCTCATGCAACTGTTGATCCTCAACATTCCATTCATCACCCAACGGTTCTCTTTCCTACTCCCCATCATTACACATATAAGGAAACAGTTTTAAAAGAGAGGGTAGTGGCTAGTTAGGTGGCTCAGTGGATAGAGAGCCAATCCTGGAGATGGGAGGTCCTTGGTTCAAATCTAACTGCAGATACTTTCTAGCTATGTGATCCTGGGCAAGTCACTTAACCCCAGTTGCCTAGCTCTTACCATACATCTGACTTGGAAATTTCATCAATTCTAAGATAGTAGGTAAGAGTTAAAAAAGAAAAAGAAAGGCTTAATATACAGCTAATTCTTGCTTAACATAAGTAGACCATTCCACAATCCACCACCATCCCTCTGGGACCCAAGTGGGGCTCTGCAGACTTGCAGCCTCGGCAATTCCAGGCAAGTGGAAGTCCTCTGATGCAAGGCTGTGCAAGGGTTCAAATTTCGGTCATATGAATTTATGTAAAACAAGGGTATTGGAATGCTAAAGTAAAGCTAAGTGGTCAGTTGAATGTAAGACCCAATGAGCCTATAACTGCTGAGCTCTGTTCCTACTTTTCCTTTCTTATTCACCCCTGACTAAAAAAAAAAACTACTAACATGTGGAATATATCATATAAAGCATCTCGTGTTGCCTTGGACTTTCATTTCAGCACTCATGAACAGTTTTATTAAATATGGTCTGTCTTTTGCCCAGCCATTACCAAATGGAAGTCAAAGGAGTGGGTGTCCAGGACTAAATGTGTTGAATGAACTGCCCTGCAATCTGGTCAAGTTCATCATTTTGCTATCCGTGGCCTTAAAGCAGTTAATTGAGATCAAATATACATGGTATGACCATAAACCATTTATGTGTCTGGAATAAATAGATTCACCATGCCCACCATTTTGTTGTTCTATTTTACTTATATATTTGGGCAAGTTCTGCAATGTCCTTGACCTAAAATTCCACTTCTACTCAAATTACTATGGTTGTCTCACTACTTGAATTGATGATTATATAAGACTTTGCTTTGAGTACCCAACATCTGGTCCACCTAGTCAAGGATGAATTTGAAAATGTTGAAATAAAGTGCTAAGATAAAAAATGACTCAATTACTTGAAAATTGTTTGATGTTATTTAGTCTGTAAATAATAACTTTTAATTCACCCTTTAAAATCAGCCAAGTACCATACTTGAAATACAATTAGTCTGAGAGAGAGTAAAACAACTGAGAAATAATAAAATATAGGTTGTCAAGTATTACTCAAATGGATGTTGCTATTGAATCAGATCCAGTTTTTATCCAGGAAACATTTATTAAGTGCCTAGTATTTGTAGGCACTGTGGATACAAGGACAAACAAAAAAAAAATAGCCTCTTCCCTCAATAATCTAAATTCTACTGGAGAGTAGGGAGGTGGGGAATTTAGCTTATAGACAAATAAACAGATAAATAAGTATAACCAATAATATTTTGAAGATGAAGAAGGAAAGTTCATACAACTAAGGAGGGGAAGTGAAGAGAGCATCAAGGAATATCAAGGAATATGACTCTTGACCACATCTCACCATGTGTCAGGGGCTATGATTGATGTTTCCCAGAAAGGGCAATAACTCTGCTCCTTGAAAATTCAAAGTGTGTAAATTAATGGTGTCCACTATGGAGAGGGGAGTGAGGCACACGTGAAGCCTCTCCCTCATTAATTTTTATGATCATCCTGTTACAGCTAGGTCCCAATTAGTGCAAATAATGAACTCCACAAAGTGGTCCAATGTATTTGAATTCATACTATTCAAAGTTTTAATTTTTTAAATATGATAATTGGTTCCATCCCAGTGGAAATATGCAGAGCAAATTTGAATAACACAACTAACTACTAGGCAGGATTCACTATTTGTACTAATTGGGACACTATAATCATCCAATCCACTGACATTCCAGTGGTGGTTGGATATACTTGGGGGACACAAGCAGTGATATTTTATTGTGAATGTCTATTTGGCTTTACTTCACTATTCACCAGCCTTTGCTAATTACTGATAAAGGTTCACACCAGATCCTTAATACTATAATTTTTGCTAATCATTAGTGGCCACAAGAATATATACAACCTCTCTCTTCCTGCCCCAATCTGTGCAACCATCAAATCTACCTGTGCTTTTTGTATCATTTTTTTTTATCACTCTGGTCTATTAGGTTCAATTCCCTCTGCCAATTCCCAGGGCTCTTTTCTTTCCAGTATTTCCCAGGGTTCCATCAGCTTCTCAGAAGCCATCTATACAGTGATAGTCCAGTATGGCCTGTATTTCACCAGTCACAGCTGTAATGAAATAAGGCAATGCATGAGAGATATGAGGAAAGGGAGCAAGGAGGATGCTTGTCTAAATTTTGCTTCTTAGACTTAGAACAATCTTCTTAATAAGGATGAGAAATATCTGTTCTGTGTTAGTTTTGAGTGTAGGCACATTACAAAATGTGCCTAATGATGCCATCCCTGAGCTGCTAATTGATTGTGAAATACCTAGAAAGCTTTATGAAAGGAGGAAGAGACAATTAGTTTATTATTGTCGGGAGCAATTCATTAACATTAAAAGGGGGAAATAAAATTTGAGTGGAAAGTTTCTAAATATTTGTTGCCTGACAATATGCTTGTCATTTCACCTTCTCTGCTACTAATGATGTCATCTTCTCACCAGGATGAAAAGTCACAAAATTTATCACATGATGAAATGTTTTTTATAAGAATTAGTAGGGAGATAGGAATAGGAATTGGCTAATTATAGCATTAGTACAGGGAACTCTTAGAAGATAAAACCCTTTTTACAAATACAAGTCTTCATCTTCTCTAAAATTTACAGTCTTGGAGAACTGCCTGGAGTACGGAGAAGTTAAGGGACTTGCTCAAGGTCACATAACCAATATGTGTTAGAGGCAGGATTTCAACCCAGATCTTCCTGACTCTAAGGGATAGCTTTCTACCTAGGATACTGTATTTGCATCTTAAGAGAATGAGACATCAATATGCTAATTTAGAGAGAAACTGCAGCCTTCATAGAAGAGATGTTTGAATATCAGATTTGATTTCAGTAAAGATAGGATAAAAGGTTTTAAAGTATCTTTATTACAATTTTGGTTTAGCCCTTTGATTTTATCCCTGGTAGAGAATTCCCTGTATGGAAACTGATGCAGATAAACAACCCATTTGCACCTTATAGACTTATAGAATGACCCGGTTTTTCTCTGTGAGGTTAAATTAATTGCCCATTGCCACATAGCCATTGGCAGAGAAAGAACTTGAATCCAGGTCTTCCTGCCTCCAAGGTCAGCCCTTGATTCACCATACTATGCTTCATTTGCCCCCCTTAAAACAGAACAAAAACAAAAGAGAAAAACCTGTTTTGATAGCCCTAGTCATCCATTAAAAGGATATGGATATAAGGAAAATTATAAGGTATACATTTAGTAAAAAAAAACATTTAAATGAAACTTACAGAGCAATATTTCTCATGTGATTTAACACTAAAATCAGAATCTACTGCTCCTTATAAAAGTCTGAAACATCTAATATAGCCATTAAGGAGAGCTATCCAGGAGGAAAGCCCACTGTTCTGGAGTTAGTGTTTACTTACCATGCCTACAGCTGCCCTGCTATAGATGGATAACTTCCCTTTGAAGGAGACCATATATTTCCTATCAAATGCCTTTCAACTACTACTTCTTTGGGGTAAATTATTCTCATTTTAAAGGTGAGAATGACTTTTGTAGGTGAGAAAATTTTGGAGTTTCCATTATGCTCTTCTTGGGGAAAAGATGGAGAGATGTGGACTAGATAATAGTATGATTAGGTGGGAAAGGACCTAGAGGAATATCCAGATTCAAAGAGGATGTAGTAATGATTTGATGTGAACCTTGAAGGAAGTCTTTAGTAGAGTACCTCTAGGTTCTGGGCCTTGTACTATTTATTTGACATTTTCAAAAATGCCTTGGATGAAGGTAAAGATGGCATGCTTAATAAAGTTGTAAAGGACACAAAGATAAAAGGTAACACACTTAATACAAGAAAGGACTGGACTGAAAAAGATACTGACAGGCTAGAACATTGGACCCAAGCTAATCAAATGAAGTTGACTCAAAATATTCAAATGAACTGTGATCTTATTAATTCAGAAGTTCCTTCCCATAGTGCAAATGGCAACTCATCCATACTGGCCCATCCTATTCAACTATTGTAAATGCTCTTCTAATGTACTGCAGGAGTTGTCCTTGCTTTCTCCCAACATCTCAAGAACACCAATGGAGCATACTGGATATGTATGTATCATCCTTCTCTCTTGACAGGTGACCAGCTTATCTACTCTTCCTTTCATTTTAATTTTTTGATGATGGTATCAGCCTGCAGTTGGATTCAAAATTCCAACTAAACAAGTGGGTGATGATGGAATCATCTAGACAGTATTTCACTTGAATAAAGATCTGTGAATTTTCAGGGACAACAAACTCAGTGTAACTCTGCAGTGGGAGACAGCACTCAAGAAGGTTGAGGCAACCTTTGCTTATATTAAGAGAAGCACAGAACTGAGGCTGTCTAATGTGGAGAAGAGAAGATCAAGGGGGATGGGATATCAAGCATTTTAAAACCTATAGTACACAAGAGGGATTAACTGCATTTATTCTACTGGGTCCCAAAGAACAAAACTAGCAGTAATAGCTGTGTGAAGATTGGATTTGGCAATCTCCTGATTGTAACAATGAAGGTACTTAGTTCATCCTTTATTGTGAAGATTGAATTGTAATCCCCTGTCTATCTTTAGATTTTATCTAATGTAATCCCCAAAGTATTAACTCAGTATTTAAAATAGATCTACCCATTTTAACTACAAAAATGTATTAACTAGCCAATAAAGGTGTTAACTAATTAAAAAGGTGTTAACTAACCACAAAAGGTGTGAAAATTGAGTGGGAGGTCTGTGACCCATGTGTGAAAGAATGGGAAGTCCTGAAGAAAAGCATCTGCTGTGATTGGTAGACATAAAATTTAGGGGAGGTGACACAAGAGAAAAAGGTCTTTAAATAGAGAAAACAGAGACACACAGAGATAGATCAAAGGATCATTCAGTCACTCAGAGCTGGATTGGAATAGAAGAGTCATTCGGAGGAGAGACTGGAAGAATCAGTCACTTGGAGTTGGAGTGAAGACACTTGGCTGTGGAATTGGAAGCCTGGAGGAGCTCGTGCAGGAGACCTCAGACTGCTTTCCTTTTAGAGGGTCACCATGGTGAGTGAAAGGCTGACTTAATTTCCTTGACTTTCTGGAGGTGTGAAACTCCAAGAAAGGCCCATCATCTTGAGACTCCTTTCACCTGACTGGGACTTAGAATTTCTACCTGATTCAGAGAAGCCAGAGCTTTCTGGCTTTCTGGCTTTCTCTTTCTCTCTCTCTCTCTCTCTCTCTCTCTCTCTCTCTCTCTCTCTCTCTCTCTCTCTCACTCACTCCCCCCCCCCTTTTCTCTCTTCTTTAATATCTTCCCTCTATTGTAAAAATAAACTACCATAAATTCCATTTACTTTAGTAATTCATTTTTGGGATTTAGTAATTAAATCCCCAGTGACCACCAATTAAAATATTCAGGTCCAACCATGATAAATTTACCAATTTAATATTAAGTTCAACCATAATTAAAAAATCTAACAACTGGAAGTTACAGAAAAGCACACTTAGTCCTAATGTAAGGATCAACTTCTGGACAACTGAAGTAAACTCAAAAAGAAAAAGGAAGAGACTGTCTTTCAAGTTAGTGGATTTCTCTTTCACAGGGATCTTTGAGTAAAGGATAGATGAGCACTTGTCCTGTATGTTGAAAAGAAGATTGTTGTTCAGGCATGGGCTAGACTAGACAAACTCCAAGATACCTTCCCACTCTGAGATTCTGTGTGTGCATGGGACTTGTGTGAGAAGGAGGGAGGGGAGAATAATAAGCATCTGTGTGCCAGGCACTGTGCTAAGTGTTTTATAAATATCTCCTTTAATCTTCACAGAAACCCTGAAATGTAGGTGCTATTATTATCCCCACTTTACAGTCAAGAAAATTGAGGCAAACAGCAGTTAAATGACTTGTCCTGGGTCATACAGCTAGTTGGTGCCCAAGGCTGGATTTGAACTCAAGACTTCCTCACTCCAGACCCAGTGCTCTATCCCCTGTTTAACCAACTGTCCATAATAATGGAGCTAGTAAGGAAGAAGAAAGAAGAGATGATCTAGGTGGGGAAAAGCCTGAAGATGTTGAAAGAAAGGCCCAAAGGGGGATACCCTGAAAAAGGGGAGTGGAAAGCACCAAAGATAAAGAACTCTGACATCCCACATCTATTGGTGCTTTTCTGCCATTGTCCTCAAATTCTGTAATTGCTTTGTGGGAGCACCTCAGGGATCTACATTCATTAAGTCTCAGGGCTCAAAGCACCACTGGAGTATGGCAACCTTCAGCCAGACTTAGTATCCATTCTTTCAATGATTTGAAACCTTTCAGGGACAGTGGGCTTACTTTTCTATGGACTTTTAAGGTTTCAAAGCACTTTACATATATTATCTCATTTGATCCTATGGACAATCCTGTGAGATACATGCTTTTGTTATCCACATTTTATAAATAAGGAAACTGAGGCTCAGAGAGCCTAAGGATTTGCTGGTGTCTCAGAACTAGTAAATATCTGAGCAGGATTCAAATTGAGGTCTTCTTGATTTAAGTCATCCATGATCTAAGCCAGTGCTTTCAATCTCAAATAGAAATGGAACACTGTGAACCTTGTATTGACTTAAAAAACCACAGATTAGCATTGTCTATGTTGTAATGAATTTTTATTTATTTTGTTAAACATTTCCCAATTGCATTTTAATCTGCTTTGGGTTGTACTTGGGAATTTTGCAGCAATAGATAGCAAGTTTGACACTTTCTGATCTAAGCTTCTGATTCACACATATTCCTTCTTAAATATCCATTTTGAGGAAAAGCCCAGGCTTATTGTCCTTCATTCCTTTCCCTACTTTACTTCTAACTGTTTGGATTTAACTTCATTCCCCCATCATTCTCTCTATCCCCTGATTTTCAAATCCCTTTTATATGTTGTCTTCCCTTCAATAAAATGTTGAGCAGGAACTATCTTTTTTTCAGTTTATATTTGTATACCTAGGGCAGGTAGGTGGCACAGTGGATAGAATGTTGGGCCTAAAGTCAGGAAAGTTCATCTTCCTGAGTTCAAATCTGGCCTCAAACACTTATTAGCTGTGTGAACCTGGGCAAGTCGCTTTCCCCAGTTTGCCTCAGTTTCCTCACTTGAAAAATGAACTGGAGAAGGAAATAGAAATCCAGTTCAGTATCTTTGCCAAGAAAACCCCAAATGAAGTCACAAAGAGACTTGACTGAAAGAAAAAAAAAAGATATGTATTCCCAAATTTGTATTATTTAGTATAGTTACTGGCATACTTAAAAAATTCTTTTTTTTTTTAAATTAAACCCTTACCTTCCATCTTGGAATCAATACTGTATATTGGCTCCAAGGCAGAAGAGTGGTAAGGGCTAGGCAATGGGGTCAAGTGACTTGCCCAGGGTCACACAGCTGGGAAGTGTCTGAAGCCAGATTTGAACCTAGGACCTCCCATCTCTAGGCCTGACTCTCAATCCATAAAAAATTCTTTTTGACTGATTCAGACACAAATTGCCAGATATCCATGATTAACATACAAACTAATAAATTACTAGAGATCCTCATCCTCGTCCTTGTGTCCACAAACATACTCTGTATTGTATTTTCTCAGCTTCTACCTAAAGCCATCCTTCGCTATTCATTCCCCCTGCTTTGGAACTGCTCTTATTATTGCTTTTTGAATCATGGATCCACATGTACCATGCTGCTGCTCTCTTTTCCCTGTGGGGAAACATGGTCTTCAGAAAATATAACTTTGGCTAAGGGGGAGGCAAGACTAAATCTGTTCATCATTGCTCCCCAATTTTCATTATGTAGAAAAACAACTACAAACCACGATCTGGCGCATGTACTCAGTTTCTCTCATTATAAAGTCAGGTAACATCTGCCTCTAGATCCAGAATTCTTATAGTCCTGTAGTCCCATAGATCCAGATATAGTTTCTAGTCCAGGTTCTTCCAAACCAACAGTCTCTCCACATCACATGGGCTCAGTGACTTCTTGTATTCACCAAGCATTCATATCAGTAACAAATCTTCCTATTCTCTCTCTCTCTCCCTCTTGCTCTCTCTCTCTCTCTCTCTCTCTCTCTCTCTCTCTCTCTCTCTCTCTCTCTCTTCTCTCTCTCTCTGTCTCTCTCTGTCTCTCTCTGTCTCTGTCTCTCTGTCTCTCTCTCTCTCTCTTTCCCTCCCTCCCCCCTCTCTCCCCATTTCCTCTATCCCACTTCATCTTTGCTGAAATTGCTAATCTAAATAAATACTACAAATACCATCAAAAGCACCCAGTTCCTTCTACTTCACTCATTTAATAATTAACTCACCATTTGAACCACTGAGGGACTGGATTTTAATGTCACACCAAAATATATCAGGCTTTGCCAAATGATCAACAGGCAAAGGAATTTTCTGACATTCTTAAATATGCATGGGAATTTAGTAATCAATCAATAAACATATTAAGTGCCTACTATGTGCCAAGCACTGTGCTAATCACAGGGGATACAAAAAGAGGCAAAAGATAGTTCCTGGCCTCAAGGAGCTCACAGTCTAATTAAACAGAAAACATGCGAACACATATACAAAGCAAGCTACAACTAGGATAGATAAGAAATAATTAACAGAAGGAAGACACAAGAAATAAGAATTAACATCTGTAGGCAGTTGTATGCTGGAACCAACTTCCCCACACAGCTGTATACTTTTTAATTTTGGCATCCCCAGAGCCTAACATTTCCTAACCTACACCACTAATGACTTCAAACTAAATGTGAATACTCTGTCCATAGAATAATTGGATCATAGATTTAGAGCTGTAGGAGACCTCAACAACCTTCTAGTTCAACTCTCTTATTTTATATGTAACCCTAGATTCAATAGCCTTTGCCACTGTGTTCTTTAAGAGAGAAGGAATAGGTTCTTTGGGTTATAATTTAACTGTCATTTTAGAGAAATTGTTTTGGCCAGAGAAAGACTTTGTGAAGCCCAGAAAAAAGACTGAGATTGAGTGAGTTAACTATCAAGGAGAAAGAATTTGAATAGAAATTGAGAGGATTGAGTTTAGCTCTTATCCTGTGGAGAAGATATCATAAAGAGAATTCTGGAGAAAAGACTTCTGCTCCCATCCTGAGAGAAGTGAATTTTTGAACTATATTTCCAATTGCATAGAAGTATAAAGTTGCAATTGATGGTTAGAGGTGACTTTGACTATGATCATGCTCACAGCCAATGCATCATAGGACTATTTAAATAAATCTTTGTGTTGTTTGTTACATTGGTAATAAAGTGTATATCCAGTAGCATTGATGCTTATTTAAAATGTGAGATAAAGGGATTTTGAGAGAGAGTGAGAGGAATAAAAGCTTATAGAAAAAAGCTTTCTCCAGTTGATTTAAACTGGAATTGGTAGCTCAGAGTTAAATAATTAATGAAAAGATTGTGCATTTCTATTCAATTATGAGGAAATATCAGAACATACTCTCTGATTAGCTTAGAACCAAGGCTAGGAATTAATAAAGAAAAGAAGCAGTAGAAGTTAAGGAAGGGGCTCTATAGCCAACATGGGCTGCACCGGGATGTCATCCCTAAATCTGCTACATATAGATGAAGAAAATGAGCCCAAGGAAAATCTCATACAGCTAGTAAAGCAGCAGAGCAAGGTGGAACCCCGGCAGTCTGATTCTTATCACCATGCAGATTCTGAACTCTGTATTTCTTGTACCACAGCCCTTATCATCTTATATCACAAACACAAAAGGGCTAGTATCTAGCATCAGCAGAAAAGTTTGATGATCCTTAAGAGTCCACAAGACAACCAATCATCTGTACATAGCTGCTACCACTTTAGTAGCTGTCATTTATTAGTTGTTGTGACAATGGGAAAAAAAATCACTTAACCTCTCTCTGCCTTAGTTTTTGCATCTGTATAATGGGAGCAATAATACTTAGGCCAGCTTTTGTTGCCCTTTTTTTGAGAGGTTATTTTTAGAAAGTTGCTTTGAAAATCTCAAGTCACTATAAAATTATGCATTTTTATAAAAACCAAACATTCTGTCATAGGTTCCCACAGAAACAATGTTACAGGAAGATTATGTTCCAAGGCCAGCCTACAGCATCTCTGCAATAAACAGTAATAATAATAATAATGATAATAGTAATAGTAAATATAGTATCTCCTGGACAAACAATGCCTAAAGTTCAAAGTTGACTCTAAAGAGTGACTCAGATGTAGACAAGGAGCATCCTACATAGCTAAGAAACAGCAAACAAGCAATACTCTCACATATTCACCTTTAAACTCCAATTCTTTACCTAGGGATAGTATTTATTTAAAAAAAAATAAACTCTCAAATTCTAGACACTCTTCAGATTTATCCAGGATGGCATTCACAGCTGCCTTCAAATTTGTCAAAAAGTAATTTTCTCCTTAATTTACTTTCACAGGATGTGGACTTTCTAATACGCTACACACACACACACACACACACACACACACACACACACACACACACACACACACATATTCTTTCCTCCCAGTTACTTCACAAATTCCAAGTACAATAAGGAACAGGACCTTTTGAAACTAGTGGGCAGAACAGGAGAACTGAATAAATCCCTCTTGTGAATGAACCCAGGGCTTTCTCTTATAGACTTATCTAACATTTCTTCTTACAGGTCTATTAGATACCCAAAACCTCTGGATTCTTAAGGTTGAATGACATTGCTCTAAAGTGGTGAGGAGAGAAGGGTACAAGGTTTTAGTCAGCCTCTTTGTTTTTACTTTGAGGGCAAAATAGAGGTGGAACAGATGGGAAATAATCTTCTTTGGCTCTGTTTCTACTAAGTAATTTACTGCTATGCAGAGAGAGAAATAAAATCTGCCTAGAAAAAGATGGCAGATAGGATAGATCAATTTTTGCTGCCTGAAGTGATCTGTAGTTTTCACCTCTCCCTTTCTCTTCCTCTCTCTCTGTCTCTCTTCCCCCATTTCCTCCTCCATCCCTCTTTCTTTTTCCCTGTCTCTTCTCTCAGACTATCTCTCTCTCTCTCTCTCTCTCTCTCTCTCTCATATTTCTCTCTCTCTTCCTTCTCTTTTACTCAATTATTTTCCTCATTATTTCAACATATAATTGAGAGGGATTTAAAAATATACTGAATAGCCAAGAAACACAACACTGGGAGGCAACTAGGTGGTTCAATGGATTTGAGCCAGGTCCAGAGATGGGAGGTTCTGGGTTAAAATCTGAACTCAGAGCCTTCCTAATTGCGTGACTCTGGGCAAATCACTTAATCTCCATTGCCTAGCCCTTACTGCTCTTCTGCCTTGGAACCTATTCACAATATTGATAGAAAGATAGAGATAGAGAAGAAGGAAGGAAGGAAGGAAGGAAGGAAGGAAGGAAGGAAGGAAGGAAGGAAGGAAGGAAGGAAGGAAGGAAGGAAGGAAGGAAGGAAGGAAGGAAGGAAGGAAGGAAGGAAGGAAGGAAGGAAGGAAGGAAGGAAGGAAGGAAGGAAGGAAGGAAAGAAGGAAGGAAGGAAGGAAGGAAGGAAGGAAGGAAGGAAGGAAGGAAGGAAGGAAGGAAGGAAGGAAGAAGAGAGAGAGAGAGAGGGAGAGAGAGAGACTGACTCCTCCTATGTAGGATTATTCACAATACTGTGCTCCACTCCCCACTCCCCTGACATATAGATACATATACATTCATATGTATACACTAACCCGAGGACCCCTGTCTTCTAGATCCAATTCCAGTGCTGTCATAAAACATTAGTGGCTTTTAATTATAGACTCTAATCGCAACAGTTGAAATGATCAGGCAGAGAATAGTCAAGTACATGCACCAGCATACTCAAGCCTTTCCATCGCCACGCAGAGCTGGCATGTGAAGCTGGGCAGCAAACTGAAGCGTGTGGACCCCGGGTCTATTTTTACTCTGTACATTGCACTGCATAAGAAAGGAGAGTGGGTGGTAAAAATCTCCTTATTTGCTTCTGAACCTGAGATGAAGAGAAATCAGACAGTCCTGATATAGGGAGGCACATTGTTGCTGCCTGACCCCAGGGAGAACAGTCTGGATGTTCTTTGTGACTAGGAGGAGGTAGGGTTTTACCCTTGGCCATCCCTTCCAATAGGACAAACAATAACTCTCAGAGTCACACAGGAGCTGAGAGGAAGGAGGGGGAGATTATGCCAGACTAAAGGGATGAGAGTCAATAATTTTTTAGCCCCTCGGTGCATAAAGACTTTGCTGGGTCTCCTCAGTGATGCTCCCCCTCTTGGTTTTAGTATCTTCCCCCACTAGGTTGCCTTTCATTTGTTTTATTTCTGCTTATATGTGTGTATGTGTATATATATGTATATAAATATAGATATCAATGCTTTGCACATAGCACATCTTTATTGTGTTTGCTGAACTAAATTGCTAGAGTGAATTAAATTATATATAAGTATATATAATATGCATAAGCATGCATATACACATTCATGTATTGTATAAGTGTTTTATATGTACAGGCATATGTATGGATAATATATACCTATGTATATCCCTATATGTTTGTGTTGTCTCTCTCCCTTAGAATATAAGCTCATCAACATCAGGGATTGTTTCTATTTTGCTTTTGAATCCCTACTGCCTAGCAGAGCTCCTGACCCATAACAAGGACTTAATAAATGCTTGTTGGTTGACTGATTGACTTTTTTTTAAACCTACAATGAGACAACAAGGTGGTTCAGTAATTAAAGAACCAGGTCTGGATATGAGAGATCCACCCCAGACACTTCCTTTTATCTGGCTCTTACTGCTCTTATGCCTTAGAATCAATACTTATTATTAATTCTTTTTTTTTTAACATTTACCTTCTCATCTTAGAATCAATATTTAGTATTGGTTCCAAGGCAGAAGAGCAGTAAGGGCTTGGCAATGGGGGTTAAGTGACTTGCTCAGGGTCACACAACTGGGAAATGCTTGAGGCCATATATTTGAACCCAGGACCTCCCATCTCCAGGCCTGGCTCTCTATCTATCTAGTTGTCCCCATAGTATTGATTCTAAGACAGAAAGAAGACCAGGGTTTCAAAAAAAATTTTTTAATAACAAAAAATCCCTACAATGTACAAAGTTCTAATTCCCTCTTCATAAAAAGCTTCCTTCAAAGTACTTCTTATGTTGTCTCCTACATGCAGCCTTTCCACATTTCTCTAATTATTAGGGATCCCTCATCATAATAATAATGATAATAACAATAGCTAGTTTAAGGCTTGCAAAGCACTTTACCTGTATTATTTCACTTGAAATTTATTTGCATTTACTATTTAAGGGTTAAATTGATTTATCTCTGTATATGTTGTATCCCTCTATTAGAATTTAAACTCCTTTCAGGTGGGGACGTTTTTATTTTGGTCTTTATAAGCACTCAGCTCATTGCCTTGCATATAGAAGATCCTTAATATATTTGCTGAACTAAATCATTGGATGGAGTGAATTAAATATTTTCAAAAGAATAAATTAAATCTGTATAAAAGCAGGAGGTCTTTGGAGGGTTTTGAAGAAGAGAGTAATGGAAGTCAAATGATGAGGAATTTAGTGGTGTGAGGTGGTAAAACAGATCCATGTAGAAAAGAACTGGTTGCTTCGGTGATAGATAATGTGAAGCAGAAGAATGGGAGGTGGCCTAAATGTCCATTTCAGAGTGGCCTAAAAGGCTTTTCATTAGTGCTCCCTTCATCACTTGAAGACCATGATTAAGGTAGCTTGTTCCTTTTCTGGGTCTATCCTCAGCAACAAGTACATGTCCTTGCCCTGGGCAGGTGCTTACATTAAATTCTTCTCCAGTTGAATTCTAGGGTTTTCTGTTTCTGTTTCTTTTTTTTCTGTTAAAATTAAAAAATACATATTTCCCATGTTTACATGATACATTTTCTTTCCCTCCTCTCTTGTTTCTTTTTCTTTTTAAAACCCTTACTTTCCACCTTAGATTCAATATTGTGTATTGGTTTCAAGGCAGAAGAGCAATAAGGGCTAGGCAGTGGAGATTAAGTGACTTGCTCAGCATTACACAGCTAGGATGTATCTGTGGCCAGATATGAAGCATCTCCAGCCCTGACTCTCTATTCACTGAGCCACCAAACTGCCCCCTTCTCTGTTTCCTGATAGTGTGAAGCATCATTGCCACAGAGGGCAATATGCTTTGTTCGGTGTCTAAGAGATTTGGAAGCATGTGATGTGCTAGGATATATTTTTAGAGACCTGGCAAGTCATGCATAGAAGATGCAAACCCTTTAGTGTCCTGTTATATAATATATCAGTACAGTAACAAAGAACTTTTACTGTTTTGTTTTGTTGTTGTTGTTGCTGTTTTTCAGTTGCTTCTGACTCTCCATGACTACTATAAATTTGGGAAAGTAAAAGACAAGATATTAGTGATCATCATCAAAAACCTTTTGTTTTTGTTATTTGGTCTTTTGTGACCTCATTTGGGGTTTTCTTGTCAAAGATACTGGAGGGATTTGCCATTTCCTTCTCCAGCTCATTTTACAGAAGAGGAAACTGAAGCAAATGGGGCAAGTGACTTTCCCAGGGTTACTTAACTAATAAATGTTTGAGGTCAGATTTGAACTTCTAAAAATGAGTCTTCCTGATTCCAAGCCCAGTGCTCTATCCATTTCACTACCTAAGTGGTCTGCATTCCCCATACCATATCTCAGAATATATTAGGGACCTAGAAATAGGTTTCTGACTTGGTGGCACAATCAATAGAGTGCTGGGTTTAGAGTAAGGAACGCCTATCTTCATTTTTTAAAAAAGATATTTTACTTTCCAAATTATATGTAATAACAATTTTCCACATACATTTTCAAAGGTTATAAAATCCAAATTGGGTCCCACCAAGAGATGGTAAACAATTTGATCTGAGTTGTAAAAGGGAATTCTTTGTTCTCTTTGAGTTTACACTTGTGAAAGGGAATCCTAAAGCTTTGGTTAACAATAACTTAAGTACCCCTATTTAGCACCTCATTAGATTGTGAAGACAGGATTAACTCTCCTTCATCTACTTTTGAATTGAATCAACAAAAGCTTGAACATCCTACTTAGCACTAGGTGGAGGTGCTCCCTACCCTTTCAACTTAATCAGCCAGGAAATGAGAATCCACATCTCAATCAGTCAGGAATCTGTGAACTCTTTTGATGAGTATTCACCTCTCCAGAAGGTGAGAAGTGGTTCCCACAAACTCTGCCCCCTGGGCAGTGCTGGTCAGTTTGGAAGCTGTGATTTACCCTTGTGGAAAGGGGAAGGAACAAGAAGCCACTATAAAAGGCCCCAAATTTCTGGGGCTAGAGAAGTAGACTCCAAGAAGAAAGTTGGCTTTGAGGAGTTGGACTTCAAGAAGGAAGTCAGCTTAAGGAAGAAGGTCGGCTCAAGGAAGAAAGTCAGCCTCAGGAGTCACCTTCAGCCCGCCATTGTCTTGACCTACCTCTTGGAGGCAATTTGGGTGAGTAGATAACTGGCTTTCCCTTCTTGTCTTCTGGAGAGAGTTAATTCAGGTTGAAGGTCAATAATGAGTCCTGGCTGGGTCTAGCATGAGAGCAATATTTAGTTAGATAGGCAAATGTCTTCTCTACTCTTTTGTATTTCTTTGCTTTCACTCTTTCCACCTCTTTTGTAAATAAAAGGTATTAAAAGTCATTTCAACTTTAAGCAATAATACTTTAAATTGGTGACTACCATATTATTTATAACTATATATTTTAGTCAAACCATTAAAATTTAATTCTTACAGTTAGATATGTATTATCATGCAAAACATATTTCCATATTTTTTATTGTAAGACTCATCTTTGTGATTTCAAATCAGGCTTTGGACCCTTACTAGCTGTGTGACCTTAGGCAAGTCACTTAACTCTGTTTGCCTTATTTGTAAAATGAGCTGGAAAAGAAAACAGCAAATCACTCCAGTATCTTTGCCAAGAAAATCCTAAATGGGGTCACAAAAAGACCCAATAACAAACAAAAAAAGGTTTCTAATGATGATCACTAATCCCTTGGCTTTTACTTTCACATCTCTATTGCAGTAAAGCCTGTTAGCAGCCCATTGGTGTTTATGATACGTCTTTTCTTATGCTTGTAGTAAAACTTGAAATAAGAAAAATGTAAAAATATAAGAACTCATATGTGATTCTCCTAATCCTTCTAATTTTAAATAGCATTGGCCCTTAGGAAAATCTCAGTGGAAACTGTTGCTGAATCAACTCAATTGTCAACCCCCAAACCATTCCAAGTTCTAACAACTCTATAAGGCCTTTTCAAGGAAAGCTGTGCCTTCAAAAGACAATAGAAAGTTGTGACAAAAATTATTTGATTAATCAATTAAACTAGTCAATCAATATACTAGAAACCTAAATAGATCCCTACCCCTGAATTATCTGGTCACCAGTATGGGATTCACTAGAAAAAGACAGAGTAAAAAATTCTGCAATTCAAGCCCTCAGAATTGTGGGTTATGACCACTTATAAAAATCTTTATGGAGCAGAGCTCTTGAATTGAGTTGTGGGAGCTTGGCCAAAAAGCATTTAGCTCAAGCCTACACATGGTGGGTTAGGATAATCACTTTAAGTCAAGATCAGATCTGACAACAAGGAGGTTGTCTATTAAGGGAAATCACTTGAAGATCTTAGCTTGAAGTGCTTGTTAAAAACCATCATAAACCATGGAGCAAATATCAGTGTTTATTAACATTTTTTATTATCTCAGGTTTAAATGGATAGTTTAGTAGGCAATTTATCGATCTGTTCTCAGGCCCCCTACTTGATTCTAAAGAGTTAGTTTTATAAAATTATGGGAATCCAACCATGCCATGAAGAGGGGGAACTGAATTGATTCTTCAGTTGCTTTGCAACAAAATAAACAAATAGTAAAACATCATACTATTTGAAGAGGATAGTGTCATGCAAAACACCAAAGAAGAATAGAAGCATCTTTGATAAGAATAATGAGATTTTTAGAGAAATAGAGAGTAGAGGGGGAAAACAAGATGGGGAAAGGGGAGAATATTCACATTTTCAGATTTGTAGCTCCATAATATGGGTGACATTTTGTTTTCTTACCTTTCCTATTTTCTCTCTCTTTGAGCTTTCCTTTTCTTTAGTGACCACATTGTTTCTCCTCCCAGCCTTCTCTGAGCTTCAGCCATTAGTGTTCCCCCTTTCCTCAAAGTTTCTCCTGTATAATCATCTGTATGCATGTTATATCCTGGGGCTGTTCCCATCTCAACCCTCACCCCAGAGAATCACGGGGTTATTGATTTAGAGCTGAGAGAGACTTTGGAGATTATCTACTCCAACATGCTCCTTTTACAGATGAGGAAATTGAAAACCAGAGAGGTTCCCTTTTTTTTAACCAACAATCACACAGGTTATTAGACTTCAGGTCTGGTACTCTCTCCATCCCCTGTACCACATTTCTTCATGAGATAAGTTCCTTCAAGTCAGCAATTGTTTCATCTTTTTCTATGCATCCCTATTACAATCTTCTACATATTAAAGACTTGATAAATATTTGATGAATTCATAGCTCTAAAGCTGAGAGGTGTTTTAGAAGCATCTTGTCCAATTCTTTCATTTTACAGATGAGGAAACTGAAGCCCAGGGAACAAAAACAAATTGTCCAAAGTCACACAGTTCAGTGGTGGCAGAAGTGGGTTTTGAGTCTATGTCCTTTGACTTCTTGGCTGGAGCTTTCTGTGGCACTAGGCTGCCTTGCTTCCTTGCACCCTAGCATCTTTCAGCTACGACGTACAGTATACTTTCCAGTGTCTAGCATAATTTGTCTTCACTGTGGTCTCTTGCTTCTCTAAGGCTCATGGTGCAGGAGGCTGAGACCTAAGCAGAAACAATATCTAATAGATATCAGAGCCACAGTAAGGACTGGGCTGGCTATTTGGAAAATGCTCTTTTGGTGCTCCATGAAGGTATAGTGTCATTACTAGTTGGCTGTCCCCCTTTCTCCTGCTCCTCCCCTGGCTCAGCCTACATGGTGAGCATGCTCTATCTGCTAGGTCCACTTAATTTTAGGGCCTCCTAAAGGCCCAGTGGTTAGGGCTTTAGCACAGCTGGCTGGGTAATTATCAGACCCAATCATTACAGCCCTAGAAAGGGAAACCATGAAAGGAATTTGGAAAGCCAGTTTCCGTGCAGACATGAAGGATAATAGAACTCTCTGAACAAGTATCTCTCCTCTTTTCATTTCCCTCTGTGCTTTAGTCGACAAGGTTTCCACTGAAGGTTTTGTCATCCTCCTCGCACATTCTCAGCTGGGTTTTGGCTCAAGATCAATGGCTTCTGGCAATGGGGTAAGAAGCCCATTTGCAGGAGGAATCCTCTAGGGGGAATGGGGGAGAATGATGGACATTCCTCACTGCCTGCCGACTATCCCCAGCACTGTTCGGAGCAAATTTAGCATCATTTATCTTGATGTACCCAGGGAGGTACCTTGGCAAAAAAAAAAAAAGTACAAGGAATAGATAGGGAATCTCCCTATATAGATGGGGCCACTGCTGTCCCAGCTGCCTAGCATTTCCCAAATATCATCAGCATCTAAAAACCATGTTCTCCTCAAAGGTCTAGGGGTCAGGCTCTGTCTACACGGAGCTCCTAGATAAACCATTTTGTCTGAACTGACTCATGACTTCAAATAACAGTCACCAAATTAGAGCTAAAAGGAAACTTAACCTTCTAGCTCAACCACTTCATTTTGTGGGTGAAGAAACTGAGGCCCATAAAGAGGAAGGTCATGCCAAGGAGTAGGTGGCAGCTACCAAACGTGGGGAACAGGCCTGAAGGGCAACCACTCATCTCTACCCTTCAGTTTTATCTGAGGGGAGAGGATAATGGGGTATAGTGAAGGAGTTGTCAGGAATAGGACCATCTTCTAACCCTCCTTCCTCTCAGAGAGATGTCTGGAAAGCAAGTTTTCTCCCTCCTACTGTCAAACCAGTTAAAAAATAATGGATGTTCCTGCTAAGCTTTTGAGCACCAGGAGAATGGAGAGGTGAGTTGAGGTGATCTGGAGATGGAAGTAGATGGAGAAGCAGAGAGTAGTGCCCCAGTGCAAACCAAACTGGGGACCTCTAGAGAGATGGACGACCAGCAGCCAGGCTAGGAGGGAGATGTTACAGATCAGGTGTGCAGAAGTGAGCAAACCTAGATGTAGATGGAATTCTTCAGTCCTCAGATCATCTAGAAGTGACAGAACCCAAGCGTATTGTTTTAGAGCAATGGATTTGGAGGGCCTTGTGGTTAAATACTAAACTATATTGGGAGAATAGAAAAAAAGGAAATGGAATGACATTACTTTTGTTCAGGAATGTGACTGATATTAGGTTTATTACTTTAATGTTAATTTCTGTCCCAAAGAAAAGTTTATAGTTTTAATGGTTTGGTTTTTTTTTTTTTTTGCTGTCATTCAGTCATTCAGATGTGTCTGACTCTTCATGATCCCATGACTGCCAAGTCTTTCTGTCTTCCGCTGTCTTCTAAAATCTGATCAAGTTCATGTTTGTTGCTTCCATAACATTATCTCTCCATCTCATCCTCTGTCATCCCCTTCTCCTTTTGCCTTCAATCTTTCCTAACATCAGGCTCTTTCCCAAAGAATGTTCTTCTTTGCAGAGGTTTATTAGTATGCTGAGCAGCTGAAAACTTGGGCTGGATTTGACTTCAGTAGTTTTTTGTTTTTTCACTAAGTGGGGGCAAAAAAGCCTAGCTAGGTAAATTTCCATTAAAAAGACTTACATTCCAGCCTGAGTCCACAGGAATCCACTGAGGGGGTTCTTCAGGCTTTTAATCCAGGGAGTAACTTGAACAATTTGCTTTGACTGATACCCTCCTCCCCCACCTGAATTGACTAGTTCTTTAATGGAACTGAATGATCAATTAAGTAAAATTGCTTATGTGTGTGTAAGCATTGTGTGAGTCAGAAGCAATGTTACAGAGAAAGGAAGTATTTAATAGGCATACACAAGGGAATAGAGCCAATGGGAAAATGGTTATCTGCTTGGAAGCCTAATCCAGCTCAGCACTCAAGCCGCCACCCCCCCCCCTTTTTCCTACTCTTCCTGAATGTCATTTCTTGAAGTGGAAGTATTAAAAAGAATATCACATTTTCTCATTTTGCCCTCATAACAGCCATGGGAGGCAGGTGCTTTCTTATTTTCATTCTACAGATGAGGAAACAATTGAAATAGATAGTATAAAATGACTTGGTCAAGGTCACACAATCTGAGGCTATATTTGAACTCAGGGTTTTCTGACTCTCACTACCAAACTAAAAAGGAGAAGCAAACCTGTCTCCTAAACTTAAACACATCTAACCTGTGCCATGCTCAGAATCATGGAAGGATAGAATCATCAAATCATAGAGTATCAGTTAGAAGAGAAGAGACCATCCAGACCAAACCCTTCATCTGTTAAAGACAGAAATATTGATTCAGCAAGTGGAATAAGCCTTCTCTATAGGGAGGCAAAAGAGAAAGGGGAGGGTTAGAATGAAAAAGAAAAGAAGATGACTGCTTAAGAGGTGAAGGAGTGAAGGAGGGAAGGAACTCAATAAATATAAAAGATGAGCTATAAGACTACCCTTATCATCCCATCCTTCTACCCCACAAATCCTAATTATTTTCAAATTTCTCACAATAGACTACAGAGCTGAATTGATCCATTTAGAGTTTAAAGACTTTCCTCTATCCTTCTAAGCATCCTGCATAGTTGGGCTTTTAAAAAATCTTTTATAAAGAAATATAAATTCCTGAAAAAAATTATGAAGGGGGCCTAGCCACACCACATCTCAAAGTATACTATAAAACAGTAATCTTCAAAACATTACTGGCTAAGAAATAGAGTAATGGATCAGGTTAGGAAGTCAACACGCAGTAGTTAATGACCATAGTAATTTAGTGTTCAATAATCCCAAAGATCTAAGCTATTGGGAAAAGAAATCACTAGGTGACAAAAATTGCTAGGAATACTGGAAAACAACATGGCAAAAACTAGGCAAAGTCCAACTTTTCACAATATACACCAAGACAAAATCAAAATGGACACTTGATCTAGAAATAAGGGAGAATACCACAAACAAATTAAGGGAACATGGAAAAGTTTACCTGTCAGACTTATGTTTAAGGGAAGAGTTTATGACCAAATAAGACATAGAGAACATTACAAAAAATGAAATGGATAATTTTGATTACATTAAATTAAAACATTTCTGAACAAATAAAACCAATGCAACCAAGATAAAAAGGAAAGCAATAAATCGGGAATCCCCCCAAATTTTTATAGTGTGTCTCTGACAAAGGTCTCATTTCTCAAATATATAAAGAATACAGCCAAATTTATAAGAATACAAAGCATTCCCCAATTGATAAATGGTCAAAGGATATGAACAGGCAGTACTCAGATGAAGAAATTAAAACTATCTATATTCATATGAAGAAATTCTCCAAATCAGTATTGATTAGAGAAAAGCAAATTTAAAAAATTCTGAGATACCATCTCATACCTATAAGATTTTCTAATATGACCAAAAAAGAAAAATGATGAAAGTTGGAGGGGATATTGAAGGGGTATCCATCAGTTGGGGGATGGCTAAACAAGAGGTGGTATAGGGTTGTGATGGAAAACTATTGTGCTATTAAGAAATGGTGAACAGGATGAGTTCAGAAAAACCTGGAAAATTCCCCAATTTACAAAATGGTAGTTTTCACATGAAGAAATTAAAAACTGTCAATAAGCACATAAAAAAGTGTTCTAAATCCCTCCTGATTAAAGAAATACAAATAAAAAACAATGCTGAGGTAACATCTCATACCTAGTGGACTGGCCAATATGGCAGCAAAGGAAAGTGATAAATGTTGGAGGGGATATGGTAAAATTGGGACACTAATACACTGCTGGTGGAGTTGTGAATTGGTCCAACCATTCTGGAGGGCAATTTGGAATTATGCAGAAAGGGCTTTAAAAGAATGCTTGTCCTTTGATCCAGCCATACCACTGCTGGGTTTGTACCCCAAAGAGATAATAGACAAAAAGACTTGTACAAAAATATTCATCGCTGCGCTCTTTGTGGTGGCAAAAAATTGGAAAATGAGGGGATGCCCTTCAATTGGGGAGTGGCTGAATAAATTGTGGTATCCAATGGTGATAGAATACTATTGTACTGAAAGGAATGATGAACTGGAAGATTTCTTTTTTTTAAATTATTTTTATTTATTGAGTCAATTCAGAACATTATTCCTTGGTTACAAGAATCATTTCCCTCCCTCCCCTCCCTCCACCCTTCCCATAGCTGACACAGAATTTTACTGGGTATTACATGTGTCCTTGATCAGAACTTATTTCCGTGTTGCTGATGTTTGCATTAGGATGTTCATTTAGATATTACATCCCCAGCCATATCCCCTCGACCCATGTAATCAAGCAGTTATTTTTCTTCTGTGTTTCTGTTACCACAGTTTTTCCTATGAATGTGGATAGTGTTCTTTCTCATAGATCCCTCCAAGTTGTTCAGGATCACTGCATTGCCACTAATGGCAATTCTTCTTCTTCTAAGAACTGATGCAGAGTGAAAGGAGGAGAACCAGGAGAACATTGTACACAGAGACTGTTTGTGGCATTGTGGCACAATCGAATGTAATAGACTTTTCTACTAGCAGCAATGCAATGACCCAGGACAGTCCAGAGGAACTTATGAGAAAGAACACTATCCACAGCCAGAGAAAGAACCATGGAAACAGAAATGCAGAAGAAAAACATGTGACCAATCACATGGTTCGATGGGGATATGATTAGGCTTTTGATGTTAAAAGATCCCTATGTGAATAACTTGGAAATAGGTTTTGAACAATGATACATGTATAGCCCAGTGGAATTGCTTGTCAGCTCTAGGAGGGGGGAGGGAAGAGGGCAGATGAAAATCTTGAATCATGTAACTATAGAAAAATATTCTAAAAAAAAAGAAAGAAAGAAAAACTTGGAAAGACTTATAATAACTGATGTAAAGTGAAGTGAATCAGAAAAACAGCATATATAGTAACATAAATATTATATGATAATCAGCTGTGAAGTACTAAACTATAATTAGCAAAACAAGGTTCCAATATAACCCAAGAGTCTCGTGATAAAAAAAAAAACAAACAAAAAAATGCTGTCCACAACAAAAGAAGGAATGATTGGAATCTAATTGCAGATCAAATCACGCCATCCTTCATTTTATTTCCTTCATAAGTTTTTGTATGTGTGTTTTGTATTTTGTGTATGTAATTGTGTCTTGTATATGTAATGTTTTTATATATGTGGTATGGGTCTTCAATAACAACATGAGGAATATGGAGATGCGTATTGCATGAAAGCACTGATATAACCTATATTGGACTATTTGACACCTTGGGGAAAGGGGGAAGAAGGGAAAGAATCTGAATTGCAAAATGTCAGAAAATATTTGTCAAAATTGTTTCTACATGTGATTGGAAAAAATTCGATAAAAGAGTTTATCTTGAGAATGTCCCCCAAAAGAAAACTGAATGTTGTGGCAGGGAGCAAATGGAGATTCAGAAATGCTATCAGGTGTAGGGGAACATCATGGAAAGGAGAAAGAGAGAGACAGAGAGAGAGAGAGAGAGAGACAGAGACAGAGACAGAGACAGAGACAGAGAGAGACAGACAAAGAGAGAGACAGACAGAGAGACAGACAGAGAGACAGACAGAGAGAGAGAGAGAGACAGAGAGAGAGACAGAGAGAGAGACAGAGAGAGAGACAGAGAGAGAGACAGAGAGAGACAGAGACAGAGACAGAGACAGAGACAGAGACAGAGACAGAGACTGCTACGGGAACTAACTGGAACTGAGAAATTAAAAGAAAAAAACTGAAGCCAAGCACATCCTTTATTTCTTTGAGCTTGGGTATTGAAGAAAGAACATGCCCTTGAACCAATCACTTAATTCATTCATCTTTTAATTCAATCAGAATTTTTAAATGTCTACAACTGTGGCAGGTATCTCTCCAGGTCTCTGCTTCTTAGATTATTAAATGAAGTAGTTGAACTTAAATGATTTCTAAGGTCTCTTCCAGTTTTAGCAATCTGTTGAATCTATGAATTACTGGACTTAAAAACAAAAAACCTGCTTTTGAGTCTCAGGTCCATCAAGTTACTGAAGCTCTGTAAGTCTCAGTTTGCTTACCTGTTTTTTTTTTTAATAGAAAAAAAAAGTATTTATATTCTCCCCACCTTGAAGGACTTCTATGAAGAAAAAATGGGACTGTTTGTAAAAGGGTATTATAATGGTACACAAATTTTTCCCCAATAAGTAATCTATTTATATTAGGAAACTGGTTGTGTTTGTTCCTAATTACATTTATCTATGTAGCCCAGACCAGTCTGAGTTTGGGTCTTCTTTCTCCACCCCAAGTTAACTCTGCCTAGTCCATAGTAGGCACTTAATAATTACTTATTAACCAATAGACAGGAAAATTACAGGCAAATCCCCAGTGAGTTGTGTAAAGGGTGAAATTATGGTTGAGACTGAAAAAAATCTAAATTCAAGTGGTCGCCAAGGGAAATCCCAAATAATAAAATACCCAAGTCAGTTGACAATTTTTATGGTGATTTAATTGATATAATAAAGAAGATTTTAAGAAGAAGGAGGGAGGAAGGGCCTAGTACCGGGCAGGAAGATAGGAGATCTAGAAAGTAAGGTTTTGAGTGTGAAGGAGGAAAGAATCAGCCTGACCTCCAAAAAGGCTTAACTAAGATGCCCGAACCTGAGATCAACTCCAGGGCAAAACTCACCACCCAACACTTCAAGATGTCAGAACACTTAGCAAGCTGCCAGCCAGAGTCATCTCTCCAGGGAAAGAGGAGGGGCCAGGAAGTACTGTGCCTTATATGGACATTTTTACATCATTTTTCTGCATCTCATCTGTACCAATGAGAACTTGGCTTGACTTAGGACAGCCCAGAGTTCTGTCCTTTTTTTTTTTTTTTGCACATGTCTGTTGAAGGCCATCTCCTCAGATAATTAAATCTTGAGTTTGATGCAGACCTTCAAAATCTTGTTAAACTAAGTAGGGTGAAGAATGTAGAGTTTCCAAGACCTGATTTTATTATTCCAAGTATCTCCATTATTACTGATCAGGAAATGGCTAAATCACATCTTCTAAAGAATGGTCTTATTAGGGTGGAATAGTTTTGAAATTCACAGTTGGGAGAACACAGTCCCCTCCAAATCTGATTTAAATTGAAGAACAATTAGGACAATTGTTCACTTGTTAGGAAGAGATAGAATTGGAATGGTAGTTGGTCTGGTTTGATCACTCTACATTCAAATAGGGCCAAAGTTGAGAAAATAAATATAACCAGGGTTGTCCCTCACTTGAAGCATAGGGATGTTATTGAATGGGTTGAAGGGAAGCAGAGTAGACACCTTTAGTATCTGTTCCCCTAACCTTCTCCAAAGGAGACTTTAATTCCTATGATTAAAGGAAGTAAGAGGGTAGGTTCAGAAACTTGACACTCTTATGTTACAAAATAGAGGGTACCTGACTGGAATTATATCTATTAATCCCTTTATTATTAGTCTAGGGGTTGTGATCTTCAGCTTTGACCTAACTTTTAAATTTTTTACATTTAATTATTTTATTTTTTAAACAAACTTTTCATACTCTTTAAAAAAATTTTGAGTTCCAAATTCTTTCCCTTCCTTCTTTCCTTCCTCCTTTCTTGAGATGGCAAGCAATTTTATGTAAATTATACATATGCAATCATTTGAAATATTTCCATATTAGCCATGTTGCAAAAGAAAACACAGACAAAAAATAAAAACAAGAAAAATATAAAGTTTTTTTTAAAAGTATGCCTCAACTTGCATTCAGATTCCATTAGTTCTTTCCCAGGAGGTGGATAACACTTTTCATCATAAGTCTTTTGGAATTATCTTGGATCGTTATACTGTTGAGAATTTCTTCTAAGCAGAATACTGCCAAGTTTTTCATAGTTGATCATGATATAATATTGCTGTTACTGTATACAATGTTCCATCGGTTATATTCACTTTGCATCAGTTCACTTAAGTCTTCCCAGGTTTTTCTGAGAGCATTCTGGTCATCATTTTGTATAGCATAATAGTGTTTTCTATCACAATCAACTTGTTGAATCATTCCCCCAATTGATAGGCGTCTCCTCAATTTTCAATTTTTTGCCACCACAAAAAGAGTTACTATAAATATTTTTGTACATATAAGTCCTTTTCCTGTTCCTTTGATCTCTTTGAGACATAGACCTAGTAGTATTATTGCTGGATCAGAGTATACACAGTTAGTCCTTTGGGTTTGGTTCCAAATTCTCTCCAGAATGGTTGAATCAGTTCACAACCTTACCAATAATTCAATAGTGTTCCTATTTTTCCACATTCCCATCAATATTTGTCATTTTCCTTTTTTGTTATATTAGCTAATCTGATAGGTGTGAGGTGGTACCTCAAAGTTGTTTTAATTTACATTTTTCTAATCAATAGTGATTTAGAACATTTTATATGACTATAGATAGCTTTGATTTCTTCTTCTGAAAACTATTCATATTCTTTGACCATTTATCAGTTGGGGAATGACTCATATTCTTATAGATTTGACTCAGTTCTCTATATATTTGAGAAAAAAGGCTTTTATCCAGAAACTTGCTGTCAATCTGCTCCCCCTCCTCAGTTTACTGCCTTCCTTCTAATCTTGGCTGCATTGATTTTCTTTATGCTAACCCTTTTAATTTAATATAATCAAAATGATCCATTTTATATCCCATAATGCTTTTTATTTCTTGTTTAGTCATAAATTCTTTCCTCACCCATAGACGTGACAGATAAAATTTTCCATGCTTCTCTAATTTGTCAAGCTAACTTCTAATTGTTGTTTCACTAATTGGGAGAAGCAGGACTCCAAGCTTTTTTTATATCTAAGCCTTTACTGTCTTTCCACCAAATACCAGTTCCGTAATGAACACAAATAGCAGGTAGCAAAGAAAGCCATTTATCCAAATTATTGGCAAAAACAGAAATCAAAGAAAGTATACATAGAGGAATATATGCCAGGAACTATAGAGTGAAGGAGCTCTCCCACTGGAAGCAAAGTAATTCAGCTTAACCAAGAGAGTCCAAGATCTTACCTAACGGAAAATTCTCCAAAGTCTCTAGTGTTAGTAATCTAGGGATAGGCAAATGATGGGTACTACTAATTTCTGCCATATTGGCTTCTTCCTAGAGTCTTTTCCTTGAGCCACCTGAAGTGGGATTGGTACCTTCCATTTTCTCTCTTGAAGCCAAATGATGTGACTAACAAGGTAACATAGGTAGTAAGTAGAGAAACCAAGATTCAAAGTCACCTCTAACTCCAAATCAAGTGCCTTTTCTATGGTACTGCCTCTTGCTAGGTTAGTGCTTTCCTTTTCCTTCTATAAAACCTTTTCTGAGATATTGTGACTTTCATTCTTTAAGAAAGGGTTTCTGCCAGTTCTTTAAGTTATCCTTAGTATATATATATTTTCTCCCTCAGGCTTCTAGGTGGAGTCCTCATCCACATGAAGATAACCACCCTAGTAAGTTGTGCTATTCACAGGGGCTCCTGGAACAAGGGCTTGTCTTTACATTCTACAAAGATAATCATGGAACATGATTTAGATAAACATAAAATATTCTACAGACAATCACAATAAGTCAAATTTATTTTTACTCTCCAAACTAATTCTTACTCTCCAAATTAGTCAATCTCACCTCATTATTTTCAGGCTACATGGAAAATAAGCAATCATTTAATGTTTATTAAGCACCTACAATGTGTCAGAAAGGGGCAACAAGGTGGCACAGTGGATAGAATACCAGCCCTGGTGTCAGGAAGACTTATATTCCTGAGTTCAAATCCATCCTCAGGCACTTGCTAGCTTTTAAATCCTGAGCAAGCCATTTAACCCAATTGGCCTCAGTTTCCTCCTTTGTAAAAGGAGTTGGGGAAGAAAATAGCAAACTACTCTAATATCTTTGCCAAAAAAACCCAAATGGGATCTTGAGGAGCTGGATAAGACAAATGACTGAACAACAAATGTGTCAAACACTGTTCTAAAAAGTGCTATAGATAAAAAGAGGCAAAAGTCCCTGTCCTCAAGGAGCTTACAATCTAATGGGGGCGACCACATGCAAACAGATCTATACAAAGGGAAGGCATTAGGAGGAATGGGAAAGACTTTCTGTAAATGCTTGGCTTTTAATTGGGACTTAAAGAAAGGCAGGGAAGTCAGTAGGCAGAATTGAGGAGGCAAAGTATTCCAGGAATAGAAGACAGCAGGAGGAAATGCCCAGAGCTGAGAGACAGATTGTCTTATGCATAGACTAGCCAGACCAGTGTCACTAGATTGAAGAGTGCATAGTGGAGAATAAGATATAAGAAGAATGAAAAGGTAGGAGGGGGTCGAGGTTATAAAGGACTTTGAATGACAGGATTTTGTGTTGCCTCTCCTAGCAGCAAGAGAAAGCCACTGGAGTTTATTGAAGTTTATTGGGGGTAGGGTAGAAGTGGGAGAGTTGGAGAGGGGTGGGGTGACACGATTGAACCTGTGCTTTAGGAAAAAATAGGTAGCTCAATGAATGTCCTCCTCTCAGCTCTCCTGATAAGGCATCCTGCAATGAAAAAACCTACAGCCTGAGCTTGTGTTCTGGAGAAGGAAAAAAATTCAAAAAGAATTCAATTTTGATTTTTTTCAAGCTCCAAAGTGGTTGTTATAAGCACCACTAGGGAAAAATATTATTTTAGTATGAAAAATTACCCAGAGAGGTATCTTTTAAGTTTCCTATAGCACGTGTCCTAGGCAGAAAAGATGCTGTTTCAAGTCCTGACAGGGGACTGGCTTGAAAGGGAAACTCTGAATTATTTAAACAGCTTCCTACCAAAAAGCTCTTTTCAAACAGTTGAAGAGACTTAAATTATTGCCTTTCCTTTTAATTCAGTTTCTTTTTCCCTCCTTTCTTTTTCCATTTTTAAAAAACACTCAGAAAATAATTTTCCTTTCAAAAATAATTAGGACAGGAAAGCTGATAACACTTCCTTTTATTAGTCTATTTCTAGAATTGGGGGCAGAGGGGAAGAGAGGGGAAATATTCCCCAGCGGATTTTTTTTTAATATAATGGGTTTAGCCTTACTACATTTGGAATATATGCTTCTAATAAAAAGATAAATACCACAACAGAGTGCCATGATCAAGAGCTCCTGAAGAGGAATTCATTATAAAAAGAATTGGCTCTTTGAGAATGTTTAGACTTAATATAATAATAATAATAATAATAATAATAATATATTTATATAGAAACTTAAGGTTTGCAAAACCTTCTATAAACATTAACAAAAAAGCATTTTTAAACCCTTACCTTCTAATCTTAGAATCAATACCAAGTTTTCATTCCAAGGCAGAAGAAGAGTAAGGACTGGACAATTAGGGTTAAGTGACTTGCCCAGGGTCACATAGTGAAGATATGTCTGAGGTCAAATTGAACCCAGGACCTCCCATCTCCAAGTCTGCCTCTCTATCCACTGAGTCACCTAGCTATCCCTAAAATCAGCTTGTAGGCAATCTAAATTGGTAGAGGGGGTTAACTTGCCAGTCATTTTCCTGTACAGTATAATCTATTTACTGTACACTTATCTAGCATACCATATATAGTATACTACGTCATAATATTGCAATCTAATCACTATACTGTAAAATTACAGGTCCTATTCCTCCCACAGCTCATAATCTAAATAAAAGACTTTATTTACAAACAATAACCACTTCTATTAATCTTCTAAATTTCATAGGAGGTACCCACTTGATGAAGATCAGACACTCACTTGGGTATTAATTTTTTTTAACCCTTATCTTCCATCTTGGAATCAATACTGTGTATCAGTTCCAAGGCAGAAGAGTGGTAAGGGCTAGGCAATGGGGGTTAAGTGACTTGCCCAGGGTCACACAGCTGGGAAGTGGCTGAGGCCAGATTTGAACCAGGACCTCTGGGTCTGGCTCTCAATCCACTGAGCTACCCAGTTGCCCCCAAGGATTACTTTTTTATGTGGTTTTGCCCTGTATGGGGCAAGTGCAAGGTGCAAGAGAGATCAAGCTAGAATCAGAACCCCTTTCAAGCTACTTTCTTTTTTGATGTCCTTGAGCCTTACCATATAATAGAAGGGATGAAGACAACTGTTTATCTTCTGCCGAGCATAAGGTAAAAGGACTTTTCTTAATTTTTGCTTGGAGTTCTCAGAAATTCTTTCTAAGTCTTGGATTCTCCTCCCCATAACTAGAGAGTCCATTGACCTTTAGCCAAAAGGAATAAAAGTCTGACCTGATCTAATTAAAGATGAAATCGTGAGACTCCTTTTCCCCTTTCACCCTTGGGGTTGTGCTTGTAACCACTTGGCCAATGTAATACAAATGAGAGGCAGGGATACTTGGGGTGATACTATAATATTTACAGATTGGAGTCAGAGGTTCAGCAAAGATTCAGTACAACCAATTGAATAGAGTTGAATAAGTATTTTTCATTTGGACAGATCACAGACATTCATGTAAAAGATTGCATTGTGTTTTTCCCAGGACGCAGGAGGAATACTAATAGGAGAAATGTGAGAGTTTCTCCCAGGAGTTCTCCTAAGGCTCTTAATTGGGTTCTGGAATGATAGTGATGACTTGGATGAGGCTGTTTGAAATAGAGACAATATATAGGAATCACTGGGATGGCAATTAAGCTGGCCCTGTCTCAGTGGTACGCAGACTCGATAAACCTGAGCCCATTGGTCCAATATGAGTTAGTGAATCAGAGAATCTCATCCAAGTGAAAGGGACAGTGATCACTTAGAATCACCCTTCTTGAGTAGGTAACAAGATTTGGAGGAGTATTCCCTCATTGCTGTAAAATTGTAGTAAACCTTTTAGGGACTTCATGTGGCCACAAATAATTCCTAAGATAGAGCCGAGACTTTCCCGAGATTCCAATCCTGAATCTCTTTGTCTCAAGAGGTCCTGAATCTCCAGATCCCCTTCGTACATCATTCTCTGTTGCCAGCTGTAGCCCTAACCTGCTTAACTTCTTCTGCCTAACTCTTCTTCTGGTACCCACTACCTCTCTGAGTCTTCTCTACCACTGTAGGTGCAGTAAAAACAAAAGATATCAATAAAATCCATTAAAATTTGTTTTTTGTTCATGTGTTTGAAGGATTATAAGCGCTAGGAGTATCCTCTAAGTTTTGGCACCCCTAGTCATCCTGCCCTCCTCGGTACAGCTTTGCCGATACTAACTGTGACAAAGCCTGGGTCAGAACTGATTCCCAGTCCAGGGCTTTCCCCTTCTCATCACAGCAACACATATTCCATAAGTCTGAAATGTAATATAGGTGAATCATGAATCTCCTGACTATGGATTTAGTTATTTGTGGGATAAAATATAGAGTGCCATGGTTTGTTTAGTCCATTTGCTCCTGGCCAAAGTAAAGCATTTCAATATGTTGCAAGGGAAACTCCAAGTACCTTAGTTCTTTATAAAAAAAGATACTGCTAAAAAAATAATCAAACAAAAAAATAAAAATTAATAAATGAATGAATAAATTTTAAAAAAAAGATACTGCTCAGGGCAGCTAAGAAACACAGTACATAACGTTCCAAACCTGGTGTTGAGATGACCTGGGTTCAAATGTGATCTCAGACCCTTCCTAGCTTTGTGACCTTGGACAAGTTAGTAACTCCAAGGGGCTAGCTCTTGGAGCTCTTCTGTCTTAGAAGGTAAGG
This sequence comes from Monodelphis domestica, assembly GCF_027887165.1. Taxonomy (NCBI): domain Eukaryota; kingdom Metazoa; phylum Chordata; class Mammalia; order Didelphimorphia; family Didelphidae; genus Monodelphis; species Monodelphis domestica. The sequence goes on along the minus strand of NC_077230.1, from coordinate 266,415,984 downwards.
CTTTTAGTTGGGGCAAGAAAAAATATTGTTCCATGGTAGTTTAGAAATATTCATTCATTGTTCAAATTCTCTCATATGAGCCTGTGACTATGTGGCTCCTTAACCTGCTTCCAAGAACATCAATTGTTCCATCATCCCATCAGTACTTATTTGATATCACACGATCATAGATTTAAAGTTAGAAGGATCCTTCCATATCATCTACTTTTAACTTTTTATTTTATGGAAGAGAAAACTAATTTTATAGTAATTTTTTACATTCTCTCCTTCCTAGTGATACAGAATGTTTTTATGTGTCATTATACTTTTTAAAAATATTTTCCTGACAGACTGAAAGTTCCTTGAGGATAATGATTCTGTCTCCTTGTCTTGGACCTAATATAGTTCTCCGAACAAAGTGGGCTCTCGGTAAATGCTTTTGAATCCAAGTAGAAGAAGAGAAATTTCAGGAGCAAAGGAAGGTTAGCAGATCTTTGAGTCCTGAAATGAAGATGAACCATTTAAATGGCCTCATATGAGAGAAGTGTCATTTCCAAGGATAAAGGAATTACATAAATATTTATAACTGCTCTTTTTGTGGGGGCAAAGAACTGGAAATTGAGGCAATGTCCACCAACTGGAGAATGACTGAACAAATTATGGTATATAATTGTGATGAAATACTATTGTGCTATAAGAAATATCAAAGATGGGCTCAGAAAAACCTGGGAAGTCTTAAATGAACTGATGTAAAGTGAAGTGAGCAAAAGCAGGATAAAATTGGGCAGAGTAACAGCAATATTGTAATGATGATCAACTGTAGAAGACTTAGCTATTCTGATCAAGTCAACGATCTAAGACAATTCCAAAAAATCCACGATGAAAAATGTTATCCACCTCCTGAGAGAGAAAACTGATGAACTCTGAATGCATATTGAAACATACTTTTTCACTTTCTTTATGTTGCATGCTTTTTTTGTAAATGTTTTCCATGATTTCACATGTATAATTGATATTTTATTGTTTGCCTTCTCAAGGGGTATAGGAGGAGTGAGAGGGAGTGAAAGTATTTGGAACTCAAATCTTTTTAAATAAATCTTAAAAACAATCAAATAAAAGAAATGTACATATTGAGAGAGAGAGAGAGAGAGAGAGAGAGAGAGAGAGAGAGAGAATAAAGAGATAGAATATGGTTCAATGAAAAGGGATAAGGATCTGGATTTAAATCCAGGTTCTTTCCCTTAATAACCTATATGATTCCACCTACTTGGGGTTCAGTTACCCCATCTGTAAAATGAGGTGGTTGAACTCAATAACCTCAAAGGACTCTTCCGGTTTTAATGAGCATGTGAAATCTATACATCAGGAATTTGTGAATTCATTGGAATGGGAATTCTTTCTACCAAAATGGTAGGCCTAGAACCAAATAATTGTATGATGTTGCTAAATATTAAAGAATTGCAGGAGTATTCTGGAGCCAACTCAAATCTGCTCTCAAGAGCCAACTGTTAAATTTCAATGTAAGCATTCATTTCTCAGAAATTATAAAATGCCATAAATCAGAGATAGATTTATTGATTTGTTAAATTTCTAGACTTAAAAACATGATGAAAAATGTTAATGAAGCAGATTAAACTTAAAAGTGTATCCTGCATACATTTTTCTTGAAGTTGTTAAACATTTATTAGCATATCTCAGAGCTGTCTGGGGTTAAATAATTTGCCCATCATTACATAGCTACTAAATATAACATCAGGGATTTTAAGTACAAATCCAGCACTCTCCATTTTGTCATACTGTTTCTCTAAAAGATAAATTTATAAGATTATAAGTCTATGAGATAGTAAAAGAAAGATCTTTGGGTTCCTGGTAACCCTGGAAACTCTATCCTCCATGGACTAGGCATCAGAATCTTTATAGGAATGAAATTAGTACAATAATTACATGGAAAGAAGATGAAAGCCCCATGAGAAAGAAATCACTACAAATATAGAATATCAATAACTACAAGATAACTAATTACCAAGTTTGAACCTTTATCCAAAGAGGTTGTTAGAAACTGGCAGAGATGTTCTCAAGGCCAGGTAAAAGATCTTAGCAGCATATGGAACTGGACTCTTAGAACCAGACTGAGAAGATCCAGGAAAAGGTACATGAAGAGGGGTGAAGCTAGGACAAAACCATCAGCATCTGTACCTGGAGACTTTCCTGTTCTCAGTTGTTCCTGTGACAAATCCACTCTGGGACTTCCTTGAACTTCAGTCAATAAACATTTAGTTAGTATGTGTGCCCTTTGTACTTAATTATGTATTAACCACATAGCCACTTATTAAGAACATAGCCTACTATGTTCTGGGAACTGTGCTAAGAAATAGGATTATAAAGAAAGGCAAAAGATAAACTTTGCTCTCAAGGATCTCATAATCTACAGAAAACAACCAGGTACAAACACAATATGTACAGGATTAATGGAAGAAAATAGAGGGGGAGGCACTAGCATGAAGAGAAATCAGGAAAAGCGTCTCAGAGAAGGTCCCAGGAGAAAGGAACACAGAGGTTTGGGGAGATGAATTCATTTTGAATCAAATTTTGGTTGGAATTATAAAGTCTTCATCTTTTGGATGTAGGTAACTAATTTTAATTGAGCTATAGTTTCAATTGCATCTAGTTCTAGGAACAAATGAAATAATGACTTAAGGGGCAATTATACATCTTTAGAGAAAGCCTAAACTTTTACTCAAGAATTAGCAAAACTGCCTAGTTCTGGTTCCATGAGATCTTGGTTCTGAAGTCTGTCCTCTCAAGAAGCAAGATCTTGGCCCCTGGCTCCATTCTCTCTTCTTTCCAAGTACTCCTTGATTCTGCAAAGGGACTTTCTAAACCACCAGACATTATCATGTGTTTCTCCTACAGAACATCCCAATGAGGGAGGAGCAGAGAAAAGTTCCTTCCCCGTTTATTATATTCCCCAAGGGGCTCCAGTGAAAATGTGAAGAGCAAATCCTTTCTCTGTAGCTTAGTCCAGAGCTAACTTGCTTTTTAAAGGTCAGTAAGGAATACGGGTCAATCTACAGCTAGTGATTTTCATCCAATTGACCATGGTCTTCTTCCTGTTTAGTGGAGAACCTTCTTTTTCAAATTAAATTTTAAACTTTTACACGTAGATTCAATTTTTAATAATTGTTTTCTGACAGAATTTTTCAATTCTTACATATCATAATACAGGTATACATGTGCCATCATGCAATATCTATTTCCATGTTCATCTTGTGGTGAAAGAAGACACATATCACTTATACAAGAAAATAATTTATGAAGTGAAATGAAGTGAAAAATGGTAAATTTCAATCTGCATTCAGATTCTTTCAATTTTTTCTATGGTGGTAGATACTTTTTTTTGTCATGAGTCTCTTGAAGCTATCTTGGATCCTTGAATTGCTGATAATAGGTAAGTTATTCACAGTTGATCATCATGCATTATTGCTGTCACTGTGTATAATATTCCCTTGGTTTTGCTCATCTTACTTTGCATCACTTCATAGGAATGTTTCCAGGTTTTTATGATTGTTCTATTCATCATTTTTTATGAGACAACAGTATTCCATTACAATCATATACCACAACTTGTTCAGCCATTCCCCAATTGATGGATGCCCATTCAGCTTCCATTTCTTTGCCACCACAAAAAGAGCTGCTGCTATAAATATCTTTTTACAAGTCCTTTCCTCCTAGAATGGAAAAACTTCTTAACACTTTTTTATTGGGTTATAGGAAAATGTCCTCATTTGACTAGAAAGTGTTCTTTCTCCCTGTTCCTCCTTTATATAAGAAGCAACCTAGTTCAAAAAGAGAACTCAAAAAGGAAGCTTCCTTCTCTCTGAACTCCAGAATATATTTGTGGGTGGAATAGGCATAGGGCTAAATATTGTAATTTAAAGGAACCAGGAAGTCTCGGACTCTTTTTTTTCATTGACTGCTATTTTGCTGAGAAGTATTTATTTTGTTAAAGTATTGCCAATCTCTGCTTTTTGTTTTAATGTTATCCTTTGAAAGGATAAAACAGCAAGTGGTTAGCAGTCATTTTCATTTTATCATGAATTGGTTTATCAACTTTCCTTTGGTTTAGTGCAACCAGGGCATTTGAGGGAAGAGAAGACATAAGAAAGAATATGAGGAAAAATATTGGCAATGACCTAAGAAGGTGGCCCTTGGATATATTAGGAACTCTATGGTGTGAAGAAGAGGGATCCTGGTGGGGTGGCAGGGGAGAGGGAGAGGGAGAGAGAGGCAGAAGAAAGATAGAGGCAGAAGAGAAAAAGAGAGAGAGAAAGTGGCAGGAGAGAAAGAGAAAAAGAGAGAAAGAAAGGCAGAAGAGAGAGAGAGAGAGAGAGAGAGAGAGAGAGAGAGAGAGAGAGAGAGAGAGAGAGAGAAAGAGAGAGAGAGAGAGAGAGAGAGAGAGAGAGAGAGAGAGAGAGAGAGAGAGAGAGAAAGGGAGGAGAGAGAGAGAGAGACAGAGAGAGAGAGAGAGAGAGAGAGAGAGAGAGAGAGAGAGAGAGAGAGAGAGAGAGAGAGAGAGAGAGAGAAGGCAGAAGAAAGAGAGAGGCAGAAGAGAAAAAGAGAGAGAAAGTGGCAGGAGAGAAAGAGAGAGAGAGAGAGAGAGAGAGAGAGAGAGAGAGAGAGAGAGAGAGAGAGAGAGAGAGAGAGAGAGAGAGAGAGAGAGAGAGAACGAACCTTCATTGACTTTCTAGGAAATCTTTTCCACCAGCTTTCTAGGAAGCCCCAACTAAGCTTTAGTGTAGATTGTAAATTCCTCCATCAGATTACAAACTCCTTGAGGGAAGAGACTGCCTTTTACCTCTTTTTGTATACCCTATCACTCAGCACAGTGGCTGACACAGAGTAGGTAGGCACTTAATAAATGTTTGCTGAATATTGACTAAACTCAAGATGGAAAGTCATGTTTTTAATTTACTCTCTGTCTCTCTCTCTCTTTCCTATACCTTGGATCCCTCCTCTCATCATAGAGCTCCTAGTATAATCATGCTTCTTGATAAAGTATTTTACCCAGGTCTCTCTTAGATCAATGCCTCATTTCCTCACATTCTTTCTTATGTCTCCTCTTCCCTCAAATACCCTGGTTGCAGTTAATCGAAAGAGAGTTGATAAACCAATTCATGCTAGAGTGAAAATGACTGTTAACAACTTACTGTTTTATCCTTTCAAAGGGATAACTGTTCTTTCCTTTTTTTCAGTACAGCTGTATGTTTCTTCATATAATTAAACATAACAAACAATATGTCTTCTGGCACTTCATCATTGTGCAGCAGTCTCCTAGGTTCTTGAAGACTGTGGCAGGAGAGCACAAATTCTAACAAGCCCTACCAAGGTCTTTAGTTTCAGGTCTGAAAGTGAGCTCTGTGTGTGTGTGTGTGTGTGTGTGTGTGTGTGTGTGTGTGTGTGTGTGTGTGTGTGTGTTTTACTGGTGAACCAGCCCAGCGAGGTTTGGAAAGGATGGTCACCAAGCTGGTCACAAAGAGTGGTGAATCCTCTGGCCATAGCATCTTTCAAGAAGCAACGAGGTGGCCTTGTGGAGTATGCATAGGACCTGGAGTCAAGGTACATCAAGTCAATCAGCATATATTAACTACTATATGCCAGGCATTTTGTGTAAGTGCCAGGAATAAAAAGAAAGGAAAAAGACAGTCCTTACTCTTAAAGAGCTCACGATCTAATAAGAGAGATGATAGGCAGAGAGGCCAAGCTGAAGGCTACTATAATATTCCAGGTGCCAAATGATAAAGACCTTCAGCAGTGTTGGGACAGTGTAAAAGGAAAGAAGGGGGCATTGAAAATATAATTGAGTGGGCTTAGCTAAAGATGGGAGCATCCAGGTGATATAGTGGATAGAGTGCTAAGCCTGAAGTCAGGAAGATTCATCTTTCTAAGTTCAAATCTCACTTCAGACACTTCCCAGCTGTATAACCCTGGGCAAGTCATTAACCTTGTTTGCCTCAGTTTCCTCATCTGTAAAATAAGTTGGAGAAGGAAATGGCAAACCCCTCCAGTATCTTTACCAAGAAAACCCCAAATGGGGTTACGAAGTGTCTGACATGACTGAAATGAATGAACAATAAGCAAAGGATTGCTCGATGGATTTGTCAACTTTTTGACTCCAAGCAAGTCATTTGCTCAGTTATCTCTCCACCTCAGTTTCCTCATCTGTAAAATGGGGATAACAATAGCAGTTATCTCACAGGGTTGTTTTAAAGACCAAATGTGATAACACTCTTCACATCTTAAAGGACTGTGTAAATATGAATTACAATCAGCAAGGGGTAGTTATTGTGATCTAGGTTTGTAGAGGCAGTACATACAGGAATAAAATCATATTTGTCTCCAGTGCCTAGCAGAGTACTTGGCACAAAGTAAATCCTTGTTAAATTGTTAAAGATATTTAATTATAATATATTATTTATCCTTATAAACCATCAAGGGAGAAAGGGGTGTCATTGTTTAGGGCTTTCCATCTTTTTTTTTTAACCCTTACCTTCTGTCTTGGAATCAATACTGTGTATTGGTTACAAGGCAGAAGAGAAGTAAGGGCTGGGCAATGGGGGTTAAGTGACTTGCCCAGGGTCACACAGCTGGGAAGTGGCTGAGGCCAGATTTGAACCAGGACCTCCTGTCTTTGGGTCTGGCTCTCAATCCACTGAGCCACTCAACTGCCCCTCCTCATCTTAAAAACATTTTTTCATTTTTTTAAATAAATAAAATTGTTAATTAATTTTAATGAATAAATTAGGCCATTAAGACAGATTTATCTGATATAGAGATAATAAAGAATGTATATATATGATATAATTACAATAATAATAATTTTTTTTTTAAACAGAAGGATAGAAACTAGGGAGCAAAGAGACCTTAAGAATCTGCACTGGCCTAACCATGAGAAAGCAGGATTCCTTAAGGGCAAATGTCCTTCTTTTATGGGTTTGGTTTTTTTCCAGTTTATTTTAGGAATGAACTCATCTTTATCACTTGGTTGAGGCAAGATTTGCTTTTTTCTTACTCCATGAGTTCTTTCTGGGTAATAAACTGTAAAATGCTATTTAATTCAATTCAGTTCAATTCAACAAGCATTTATTTTTAAAATGTTTTTGATGCCTTTTTTATATCATTGACATTTACCAATGACTTCTCCCATCCCAACTAGGTACAGCCAAGCAAAACAAATCAACCCATTGACTGTGTCTGAATTCGAGACCTCCTACAGTACCTATTGTTTATCTCTTCTCTGCCTAGAGTTAGGAGGCAGGCCAAAGTTAGGATTAGATACTGCATTGATCAGTTTCAATTTTTCAAAGTTTTTCAATTCAACAAACATTTATTAAACACTTCCTTTAGACTCTTCTAGAGCAAGGACTATTGAGGGATGAGGGGGAGTTTTGCCTTTCTTTGAATCTCCATCCTTTAGCACAGTGCCAGGCACTTAATGGATGATAGCTGATTGAATGACAGATAGACAATTCTTGGAGGCCCTCTGCTACCCCCAGGAAATAGAGACAAAAACCCTTAAGTAGCTTACATTCTATTGGAGGGAGGGGCAGTATACCTATGTACATAGAGAAATACAAAGTTTGTTCATAATAAATATAACCTAATGCGACGAAGTATAATTAATAAAGAAAATTCTAAAGGTAACTTTTGGGGATTATTCTTTAACAACTGAGGAGTCACTGCTAATCCTTCCTCCATTTCAGTTCCTTCTTTGGAAGAAAGAAGTCTCATTTCCTCCCTTATTTAATTATGGTACTAAAGAATTCACCCTGATACACAAATACACTACATTTAAAAGGCCTTGGACTCTTTGGAAAGGAAGTGTTGCCAGATAAAAATTATAGAAAAAAGTTTTATAATATCATGACAAGAATGGTGCTGCACTTTTACCATTAAATCTATTATTTATCCATCTTGAATTTAGCAATCTCCTGAGGTGTCCAACAATGAATAAACACATTCTGCTGTGCTTGGATGATTTTTAAGGTGTTCAAGATGTACACAATTTATTAGCAGGAGTTAAGTCATCCAGTGATCTAAATTATATATGAAATCACAATAAAAATTTAAAAGGTAACCAAAGTCCTGCCTGTTCTCAATTTTTGTAGGTTGTTGGAAAATAAGAGCACATTAATAGCTTTCAGTTGAGTTTTGCAAGTGGAACCTCTTGATAGATTTTCTCTCTGCCCATCCATATTATCATCCCTTCATCATTCTCAAGTTTGGGATTAGTTTCTTAGCCTGTATCTTGAAAATCTAAGAGAGTGCTAGAGCTTCGATATTCTCCTACATTTACACCCAATCTTCCTGTTTACGTGGAAAGTAGATACAAAACAGATTAGAGCATTCAGCAATTTCTAAGTAAATCAACTAAAAAGTATTGATTGGCACAGAATTGGAAACAAAATAGATGTCCATCACTAGGGGAATGGCTAAACAAATTATTGTACAAGAATATAACAGAATATTACTGCATTGCAAGAAATGATGGTACTACAATTCTGCTTTGAGCATTTGAAGAGTACAGAGCATGGGAAGACTAATGCAAAGTGAAATAAAAAGAATCAGGAAAACAATATATACAATGACTACAAGAAATGTAAATTAGAAGAATAACAATAACAATCAGAATTGAACACTCTATCATCATAATGACCAAGATTGGCCCTTCTGGCAGCATGGAATAATAGAGAAGAAATCAGCATTTATCTAAAAATGTTATTAGCTATTGGGTAAAAAAAAAAAGGGGGGGGGAACAATAAAAAATTTCAGAATAAAATGAAATAAGAGTTATGGAAAGCAAATTTGCTCCATGTGTTTAATTCAATTTCAGCTTCTCTTTTGAATATTGCACCTACTATTCAATAAGGTATATCCCACTCTTATCTCATCCTCATAATAATCACAGTCTTCTCCTCCTTTCCTGATACTTCACAAATGTCACTGGAACAAAGATTAAGAGATGTCCTGCCTCTATTATTTAGTCATCCCTGATCTGTTCAAGGATTTCAGGACAAAAGCTCAACCTCACTCATGGTAGATTTAAATATAGGGTTTATTAATAGTATCCAAACAAATCTAATGGACCAAAGATTATTGAGTATTTGTATGTCAGACCACCTCACTACCACCACCCCTACTACCACCATTACCATGCTACCCAGGTCTTCATATTGGATAAGATTGGGACATGAAGCAGACACACATAATAGTCCTAGGCACTGGCTCTAGTCAGATTTCACAGACTAATTCTGGACAACCCTGAATAGTTAAGAGTCTAGAAGGTTTTATACACAGGGAGAGAAAAGGAATTGGGGGATTGTACAAATGCAGCATTTTAGAATAAGTAGACCTCAAGTATCTTTGAATATATGAACAGGTAAGATAAAGGAAGACATATATATATTAGTAGAATTTTTTAGGTGTTAGGAACTGTGCTTAACAGGATCAATTATTTTAGCAGTTTTTTATCTATATGTTCTTCACAATGGAGAATAGAGGCACTCTCTAACCAGAGCCCTCATGACTCATGCTATGATATCATTGTTATGCATTAATATAATCCTGCCCAAGATCTAACTAAAGAATTTCTCCATTGCCTTCATGATAGTTTTATTACACCTACAAATCACTGAATTTGTTCATACTCAGGCTATCTTAGCCTGAAACTTTCATCCCACTGAATCTTTGAGATACTACATTTATAAAAACAAGTTCTTTTTTATTTAAATCTTTTAAAATTAACAAACAATTATATTCTCTCCTTCCTACCTCCTCTCATATTGGAAATAATAAGAAAAACAAAAAGCAAAAAAAAAAAAACCAAAAGTAATAAATACACCTAATCAAACAAAGCAAATTGTCACATTAGCTATCAACTTATTTCTCACCTGCATCTTGATTCTATTACTTGTCATTCAGGATATGGGTAGCATTTTCCATAATTAATCCTTTGGAATTGTGATTAGTTGTTACATTGATCTGAGATTTTAAGCCTTCCAATTCTGTTTATCTTTACAATGTTGTTATTGCATAACTTGTCCTGATTCTGCTCATTTAACTCTGTATCAGTTCATATAAGTCTTCCCAGATTTCTCTGAAACTGTTCATTTTGAAAGTTCTTATATCACAATTGTGTTCCATTATACTCATATATCATGATTTGCTCAGGCATTCTCCAGTTTACAGTATCTCCTTTAATTTCTAGTTCTTTATCACTACAAAATAAACCACTATAAATATATATATGGTCCTTTTGATCTGTTGGTAGTTTTATATCTTTAGGGCCATGTTGGCAAACCTACAGGACACACACCAGAAGGATCTGTTCCCTTCCCCCTCTCCATGCTCACCTGTGGACATTTCTCACTTCACCTGTCCAGCAGCTCAACTCAATGGGAACACTTCTTAACTTCTCTGTCTGGGGTGAGGCAGTGAGGGCTCACATGCAGTGTGAGGGCTGCAGTTTGGACACTTGGTCTCTAAAAGGTTCACCATCACTGCTCTAGGGTACAGTCATAGTGGTTGTATTGCTGGGTCAGTTTAATAAATTTGGGGGAATATTTCCAAATTGCTTTCTACCAACAAGGCATTAATGTGCCTGTTTTCCCACAGCTTCTCCAACATTTGTCATTTTCCTTTTTTTGTCAACTTGGCCAATATTATAGTTATGAGGTAGGAATTCAGAGTTGTTTTAATGTACATTTCTCTATTGTGAATAATTTGGAACACTTTTTTTTATAGCTTGGAATTTCTTCCTTTGAAAATTGCTTGTTAATATTCTTTAGCTGTTTATCTATTTGAGAATAACTTTTTTCTTATTAACTTAAATCAATTCCTTATCTCTCTTGGAAATGAAACCTTTATCAGAGAAATTAGGTGTAAAGATTTTTTTCTGGTTGACTATTTGCATTCTAATCTTTGCAGTACTGGTTTTATTTGTGAAAAAAAAACTTTTAAATATCATGCAATTAAAATTATCTATTTTGTCTTCTGTATACTTTATATCTGTTTAATCATGAATTCTCTTCCTCTCCATAGATATGAAAGGCAATTCCTTCCTTACTTCTCTAATTTGCTAATGATGTGACCTTTTATATCTAAGTCTTATCCAGCTGGAGCAGATTTTGGTATATACTATGAGGTATTATGCTTTTTATGAACTGATACAGAATGATGAGATGAGAAGAACCAGGAAAATAATTTATGCAATAAGACAAACTTAATAACTCTGATTAATGCAATTACCAACCATCTTTCTAGAGGATTCACGATCAAACATGAACTCAGGTTACAGATTGAGACACCAATTTTTTGAACCTAGCTAATGTGGAAATTTGTTCCCTTGACTATGTATATTTGTTATGAAAAGTCTTTTTTTTTCAGATTTTTCTTAGGGGGCAGGAGGTAGAAGGGAGTGAAAAAGATATTTTTATTAATTAAAAAAAAGTTTAAGTTAACAAGGCAGTAGAGAATCAAGTACTAAAGTCTATGGCAAAATTTCTTAACCTGAGGTCATGGTCTCCTCAGAGGTCCATGGATAGATTTCAGATAGTTCATGAACTTGGAGGGGGAAAAGATGACATTTATTTTCAGTAACCTCTAACATGCTTTGTAATCCTAAGTATTTTATTTTATACATTCAAAAACATCATTCTGAGGAGTCCTTTGGCTCAACCAGACTGCCAAAAAGATCCCTAACAAAAGGTACAAAAAGGTTGAGAAGCCTTGCTCAATGACCTAGATAATGAATGTTATAAAACATATTTGGCATACTTTCTTGATCATTACTGAATAAGCCTAATGTCCAAAAGGCACTTAGAAATATGAGAATAATGTTGCAAAAGGTAAGGACAGGATCAGTAGACTTGAGAATCATTGTCATAGAGATAGTAATTAAGTCCTTTGGGAGACCATCAGATCACCAAATAGTGGGAGAAGTAAAAAGGTGAAGGACAGAATTCTGAAGGATACCTACAGTTAGATAGTGTTATTTAGAAGAGGATCCAGAAAAAAAAAAAGACAGAAAAGGAGTGATCCATTAGGTGGATGAGAACCAAAAAGAGAATGATGTTGCAAAACCTAGAGAAAAATGAATATCAAGAAGGAGATGGTAATCAACAGTGTCAAAGACTATTACAGAAAAGACAAAGAGAAAAGGACTTACTTAAAAGACCATTGGATTTGGCCATTAGGAGATCATTGATAACATTGGAAAGAAAGTTAGAATGATGAACATACTACTATAGGGGATTAAGAAGAGAGTGAGGAGAGAAAGAAGAGGCATCCATTGTAGGTGGCTTTTTCAAGTTTAGCTAAAAAGGGCAGAAGAGATAAAGGACAATAGTGAGGATGATTGGGGAGACATGGATTTTTTGGTGATAGGAGGGGAAGAGCTAGTAAACTGGAAAAGACCAAATATCAATAACAGTTAGGATGATAGAAGGAGCAATCTTTTGGAGGAGACAGAATGAAATGGAGTCCCTTGTGTAGGGAGAGGAGTGAGCCTTAATAAAGAGCAGTCACCTTTTCATATGAGACAGATGAATGAGGACATAGTGGCAGAAGGCATATGAATAATATGGGATGAGGAAGAAAGACAAATAGGGAATTCACTATAATTGCATCCAGTTTGCTTGTTTTTTGTTTTTTTTTTTAATATGAGTCAAGTTTCTCAGTTGAGAAAACAGAAGGATGAGGGAGCCCTGGAAGGTAAAATAGGATTGCCTAGAAGCAATTGAGGGCCTGGTTGAGATTGTGAAACATAAAGAAGTATTGGATTCTTCCAGAACAACTGCATGATTTTCTCTACCCTGTCTATTGCTTGCTTTCCTATTGCCTACAAACATGTTCATGTCTCTCCTTCCTCAGAAAAACTTAATCTGTCCATACCCACTCTAACTATCATACCATATCTTTCCTCCCTTTCATGCTTAAACTTGAAAAAGCCAACTATAATTAGTTCCTTCACTCCTCTCCTCTTCCTTCCTCTCTGCAGTTTCGCTTCCAATCTCATTATTCAATTGAAACTGCTCTCTTCAAAGTTACCAGAGATTTTTTAATTGCCAAATCAAATAGTTTCTCATCTCTCATTCTTCCTGATATGCAACCTTTGATCCTGTTAATCATCTTTATAACCCTCTTCTAATGGACATTCTCTCTTCTCTAGGATTTCTGCTCTGTCCTGGCTCTCATCCTACTTGTGTGATGGCTCCTTCTCAAATCTCCTTTGCTGGGTCTTCATCCGGCCATTTTTCTTCTCTTCTCTTCTCTTCTCTTCTCTTCTCTTCTCTTCTCTTCTCTTCTATTCTCTTTCTATATTGCATTTGATGATCTCATGGCTCCCATGGAGTCAGTAATCACATCTATTACAGATGATTCACAGATCCATTTACCTAGCCTTAACCTTATTGGACTTTTTGCCTATTGAACATTTTGAAATGGTTGTTCTGTAGACCTCTAATGCTTCACATATCCAAAACAGAATTCCTGAAAATCCATAGAGCAGTGGATCAGACTTCATGTTCAGTGACCTTCTGATCCCAGATACTTAAATTAGAGAAATGTATGTTTATCAAAGACACTTGTCATTGTGATAGAGGAAATACAAGAGACTATGATTTGTTCAGCAGTGTTCCTAGAGCAATGGTATCTAAACATTTTTGATTGAACATCCCTATATTTAAAAAAAAATTGAGCATGCACTCCAATGTGTATATATTTAAATACTTATAAATTACATAAATGCATTGCTTTACTGATAATGTATATTATAAAATATAAGAAAAGATGAAATAATATCTGATACTAGAATCAACTGCAGTTTATTGATCTGGGGATTGGCATTGTCAAACCAACACCTTAGGAAAAATCATTTTGGCAGCTTTGTAAAGAAAAGATTGGAGTGGAGAGACACTTGAGTCGGTTTTATCTACCACTGCTTCTCTCTGCTTGATGACAGAATTCTGTTTATAATAAGCTGTCATGTTTCTTTATATTATTAGTTTATATTCTAAACCAGAGTTACCTTTGGCCACCCTCTCTCTGCTTAGCACATTAAACAAGTGTTTTGTTGGCTAAGATGCTTTTTAATTTCTTAGTTTCCTTGTTATGGCTATTGACTTACACAGTTTAAATTTCTATGTAAAATTATTTCAATCAGTGGTATTTCAATCATCCATTACCCATTTTTCATTAATATTCATTGAAGATCAAGTTGTTCCAAGTGCATGTTCTATCTTTTTTCATTATTATTTTTTCTTCAATCTGTTTGCTAAGCCTAGCTTTTGCTCTAATAATTCTAATACAGAAACTTGATTCGGATAGGACTTGTACATCAATAATGAACCTTTCCTGAGTTTGTTGTTGTTCAATTGTTTCAGTTGTTTCCAATTCTCTTCATGACTCCCTTTGGGTTGTTCTTGGAAAAAATACAGGAATTTCCTCCTCCAGATAATTTTACAGATGAGGAAACTGAGTTAAACAGGGCTAAGTGACTTGCCCAGGATCATATAGCTAGTAAGTGTCTGAGGCCAGATTTGAATTCAGGAAGAGTCTTCCTGACTTTAGGCCTGGCATTCTATCCACACAGTCAGCTAGCTGCCATGATACAATGCATATACTGTCTTGATATATTGTTACTCCACTTTCCTTTTCCTTTTCCTATTTCTTTCAAATGATCTATAACCTTCTGGAGTTATATCCTAGTCATGGATTTCATTTCCTTAAGTTTCAGTGAATCTTCTGAGATCAATTTGCCTCTTCAAGTTGGGAATTCTAGATCTTCTTTGGCTTGTTAGCTAAACTTTGAGCATTTTCATATAAACATTAAAAGTCAGAGGTTTTACTACTTGCTCTTTTCTTGAGTTTTGTATCTTGTGCACTTACGGGCATCTCCTTTCTCTCTCTAGTATTTAGTCTGAAGGCGATATTTGGCAGCCTTCTCCCTCCCTTATTTTTGTTTAAATCCCTGTTGACTAGATTAGCAAAACTTTCTGAAAAAAAAGTCATGCCTGATTTTGTTAGATTGTTACATCTCTGGCCAGGAATCTATCTCCACTATATTTATGAATGGTCCAAAAGTCTACTCCCACTGGATTTTCCTTCCATATACCTCACTGGATTCTATTGTTGAAGTCCTAACTTTGGAAAAGCATTTAATCAAAGTGATAAAGTCAACATAAGTATATTAATATCCAATCACAATCCACTGTGTTTAGCTTATATCACAGCCTCCATCCAGCTCTACTCCAACCTCCCCAAGCAGCAAAAAGGGAAAAAACCAGAAGTTTCATTCTTAGTTTAGAATAAGAGGCTTTTTTGTCCTCCACAAATTGGACAATAGCTGGAACTAATGAAAGAGAGCAGCAGGGTAAGAGTGGCAGTGATATCACAGACACACACAGTGACAGTATCACTGCAGAGATGAACCAGAAGGGAGCTCAGTAATTCTGCTTACCTTCTCTTTGCTCCAATCCCTACTTACCCTGACCTCATTAAATTAACTATCCTTTCAGATTCTTTACTTCTCTCCCCCCTTCCCACTCTCACTTCCCTTAGGATAGGAGGCAGGCTAAGTCCCCTGGAGAGGGAAACCCTGAGAGCCAGGACGGGGAGAGCCAAGAAGGAACAGATGGGAACTTGCAGAGCATGGAATGTGACTGGTAGTCCTGTAAAGAGGCTTTTCTGAGCCTAGAGTCTTAATTAGAGAGGTAATTTGGCTATAGTGGAAAGAATGCTAGCCTTGGAATTCTGTCTGGACTAATATTAGCTGTGTGACCATTGGTGCAAGACAATCTTTAAATATTAATTTTCTCATCTATAAAAGAATAAAACAAAACAAAAACAATAGGGATAATAATACATTATGTCTATCCTCACAAGTCTGTTGGTAGAAAAATGCTTTTTAAACCAGAAATCTCTGTCTCTAGAAATTGTAGTTATCATTCACAAATTAGGCTGCCCTTTTTGATGAAAACACTTGATTGTATTAAGTGTCCCGGACTCTCAGAGTTGAAGAGGTCTTGTGTGTGTCTGGGTGTTCTGTCATTTTCAATCATGTCTGACTCTTTGTGACTCCGTTTGGAGTTTTCTTGGCAAAGGTATTGGAGAGATTTTCCATTTCCTTATATGGCTCATTTTATGGATTAGGAAACAGAGGAAAACAGGGTTAAGTGACTTGCCCAGAGTCATACAGCTCCAAGACTCTCTCTCATACAGAGGAAAAAAGAGGTTAAGACACATGAAGTGCTACAAAGGAGGAAATATCATGTAGTCAGTTCAGAAAGTGAAAAAATAATTTGATAAAGAGGTGAGCATCTGCCTAAGAGTTTCAGATTTTCTCTCAGAGGACATGAATCTTGGTCCCAGCTCTTCCACTTACTAACCACATGGTTTAAGTCAAGTCACTTAGCCTCCCCAGGCTTCAGTTTCCTTGTCTGTAAAATGAGGAGGTTGAACTAAATGCCTTCTGTGTGGTCCCTTCAAGTTCTAAATCTATGATCTTATGATTAATTCTAGGAATGCAGTGCTCATGGCACCTCTTCCAAAGGCTTCAAACTCTAGTGTGAGCAGGGAAATAGCCAGAGTTGATTTCACATTCCCTGGCTTCACAGGTCCAAACTGCCTCGATTCTACAATTGGTTTTCTTTCTTTCTTGAGATCAGGTAGGTGTGTGCACCAATCTATAGACCTCTGTACTCTTAATACTGGAACAGTGTATTGCATATCTCCCCAGGAAGTTAGTTAGTGTCCAGGAAGTTAGTGTGGTATGCTATTCGAATCTTCCCCAAGGCAAAAGCAAATGGGGGGGGGGGGGGTTCTCATATACTTGGCCATTATTATTCCACCTTCATACTGTTTGTTCTCCACTTTAAAACACTGGGTTTTACTGGTCATCTCTTGTGCACTTCCTTCACATTAATGAAAAAATGTATGTTAAAGCTAATCACTTTTAATTTTATTGCCTTCCCTCTGCTGATTATCTCCCATTTTTTCCACATTTATCCTGTCTGTCTGGAATAGTTTTCATGTTTCACTTCCTCCATTAGACTGTGAGTTCCTTGAGAGCTGGGATTATCTTTTGTCTTCTTTTGTATCCCAATCACTTAGCACAAAGCCTGACATATAATAGGGACTTAATAATGCCTGTTGACTGACTGACTTACAGACTTTGAAAAACTTAAAATGCCAGATAAATCCTAGGCACAAGGTACCATGCTACTTAACATGTGCTTAACAGAATCCCAGGACATCTGAATCCAACCCATTATATTCACTTGGGAATAAGGCCAAAGTCTAAAGCTCTGCATGAGTCTGAAAGATTTTACTGCTTTTACCTCTATTTCCAGCTGGGTATTTTGCTCTTTCTTTGGGGTTTTGGGGGGGAGAATTCACTAAATCTAGCTGGCCACATACCCATTGTGCTATTCTCTTACCATCTTTGTGCCATCCCACACCATCCCCTCCAATTGCCACCTCCTAATCTGGGAAAAGGAATCAAATCGACTACCATTCCTGGAGAGTCCATATTAATCAATTGCTTTCTGACCACACACCATCCCTATGGCTTACCAGAGCAAAATGTTCTGCATACCTCTAGGCTACCAACCCCTAATAAATTTATTCTTCCTTTCTTAGAATATAGGCTCCAGCAGAGGACAGGCACTCTTGTGCTCATATTTTTATTTCCTTTGCTTGGCACCAGTGCCTGGCACATAGTAAGTGGTTAATAAACACTTTCCCATTCATTTCTAAACCTCTCTCACTTGTGCCTGATGCCACTTGTCAAGCAGAGGAGTTGTAAGTTTTGGCTCTGAACCAGTTCTAAAGTTCCAACTAGAAATTACTCAGTTGAATTTAATATCAGGGAATGCAAGCTGCTTATACCCAGGCACCATTACTACTCTCAAATTTGGATCACAGGATCATAGATTTAAAGCTGGAAGCAACCTTAGAGGTCATTAAGTACAACTCCTTAATTTTATAGATAAGGAAACTGAGGCACAGAAAAATTGCCCAAGTTTACACAGTTAATAAGTGTCTGAGGAAGAAAATTCAAACCCAGATCTTCCTAATTTCAAGTCTAGTGCCTTTCCATGTCGCTCTGACATAAATAATGTATGTGTTAGCCCTAATTAAGGGCTGAGATCCTGGCACAACAAACACTGTGCCCAAAATGAGTTCACTGAAGGAACAAATGATACTGTTCTTCTTGAAATGGCTTTCATGTAATTACAAAAAAGTGACTAGTTTCAAAAGTACAGAAGAGCTCCCTTAGCCCTATAATTTTATGTAAGGTATTCCCAGGTGAGAGATTGGCCTCCTTTAGAGCAAATGGTGATCCCAGACTCTACCCTGTGTTTTATTAACAATTATCAGCTGACTCGGGATAATTTGCAAGTCTGCAGGAAGTATCTGAGGAAAAAATAAATTGGGTCAGAACCAGGGATTGCTCAGGTAAAAGAACTACTTGATAAGCAAATGAAAAAATGGGGAGCACATCATGATATCAAAGCTTCATTGTTGTTTTTTAGTTGTGCCTGACTCTTTGTAACCCCATTTGGAGTTTTCTTGGTAAACATACTGGAGTGTTTACCATTTTTTTCATCTCTAGCTCATTTCACAGATGAGGAAATTGAGGCAAACAGAGTTAAGTGACCTGCCCTGAGTCACACAGTTGGTAAATGTCTGAGGCCATATTTGAACTCATGAAGATGAATGAGTCTTTTTGATTCTAAGCCAGTGCTCTATCTACTGGGCCATCTAGCTTCATAACATCCAACAAAACTGACAGAGAACCACAAAAACTGAGAGTAGGCAATTAACTAGACTTCTATTACTGTGACAAATGCCTATTATAATACTCAGAGCACTAGATCTGTCTTTATCATATACAATAAGAGCTCATCTTATACGACCAACCTGTTTCAGGATCCTTTGTGTAAGCTGAAAATCATGCATAATGGCGAGGCCCATTATTAAATAAATATTTCTTATTCAAACATACCTAGACACTTTATGACTTTTCTTAGGCTTATCAGAGTTACCAGCATCACTGTTTTTGTACTTTGGGCCATTATTAATAAGTAGAGTTAATGAAACCAAAAAAAAAGCAGTGCTCTAGGGAAGAAACAACTTGTTACAAGTGAGAACTTAGCACAAAGACTGATGTAGGAGCCAATGTTTGGCACAAAAAAAAAAGTAATGATTCACTCAGAGAGAATAAGTGTGACTGGCAAACTTGCTGCAGGACTTTACACCTCTTGGGAAAATAGCGTGGATTTAGCACATAATTAAGTCTTATTTTACATATTTTTCTGCCTTATTTATTTTTCTATTGCCAGTTGTCTATACCTGAATTCAAGTTGAGTTCATGTAAAACGAGGTCCTACTGTACAATTCATTTTACTACCAGAGTTTTGCATTATCCCCAGCTCTATGGTATAGAGAATACCATCCCTTATACTCAAAATATTCACATTCTAAAACAGAGAACAGTCAAAAGTAAATACAACTTGAGAGAGAAAGAGAGAGAGAGAGAGAGAGAGAGAGAGAGAGAGAGAGAGAGAGAGAGAGAGAGAGAGAGAGAGAGAGAGAAGGAGTTCTATTCCCAAGTATGGGGCTCACTCCCAAGAATAAACTTTATTAAAATTAACCCAGAAACCAGGACACATCTTCATTTTTCTTTAAATGTTTTCATTAGTAATCATCTTCTAGCTAACTTTCTAAGAATTTTAAGTCCCAGAGAATGAAATAAGCTACATTGTTAGGGTGTTTCCTTCCCAGGGAATTCCTTATAGCAGTGAAATCACAGGTCCAGTCCCAATCTTGAACCCCCACCATGCTTTGATTTTTTTTTTGCACTTAATATGGCAGCTTTATTAGTGTACACAATATAAGAATCTATGCTTTTCCCTCCTATGACAATAATGCTTTCAGGCAAGTATGTGAGTGGAGCATGTCATTGCCATGTAGTGACATAAGTTAGGGATGTTGGCTCCCCAGTGGTAGAACTCCTTTTTTTGACTGTGAATTAAGATCCATGGCTTCCTGCTTTACTCCTTGAAGACCATGTAGATGATGAAGTCTACTGCATAGTTGCTATAACCATACTTGTTGTCATATCAAGAAATGAACTTGACAAAAAGGTCATTGGAGGCAATACCAGTGCCAGCATCAAAGACTGAAGAGTGTCACTTGTTAAACTCACAGGATACAACTTTGTCCTCCATGTAGGTTAAGATGCCCTTCAAGGGTCCCTATGATATTTGTTTTACCACTTCTTTGATATTGTCATATTTGTCAAGTTTTTCCAGGCAACAGGTCAGATCTACAATAGATATATTGGGAGTAGGAACTGTTAAATTTAAATTGTGGTTGGACTCTGAATATATATATATATATATATATATTAGGTGGTCACCAGGGATTTAATTTCTAAATCCCAAAATGAATTATTAAAGTAAATGGAATTTAAGGTAGTTTATTTACAATATTTACAATAGAAGGTAAGATATTAAGGAATGAGAGAGAGAGAAAAAAACTCTGGCTTCTTCTTATATCAGTTAGAATTTCTATGTCCAAGCCAGGGGAAAAGAATCTCAAGAAATTGGGCCTTTCCTGGAGGCTTCACGCCTCCAGAAAGGCGGGGTCACTAGGTCAGTTTTTCACTCACCAATGGTAACAGTCTAAAAGAAGTCTGGGTATTGGACTTCCACTCACTCCTCTGTCCTTCACTCCAAGCCTGGGTGACTGACTGTGTCCGAACTCATCTGAATGTCTGAAACCGAATGAATGAATCTTCTGCCTTTTTGGTCCTCGTTTTAAAGATCTTTTTCTCTTGTGTCACCTCTAAATTTTCACGACTACCAATCACAGCAGATGCTTTTCTCCAGGACTGTCCATTCTTTAGTTCTCACCTTCTTTGGTTAGATTTTCTCCAGGACTGCCCACTCTTTAGTTCTCACCTTCTCTGATTAGATTATATCTTTTTGGTTTACTTAAATTCTCTTTTGTTAAGTTCATCTTTTGTAGTTACTTAACACCTTTTTGTGATTAAATCACCTTTTGTAGTAAAACACCTTTTTGTACTTCAAACCTAAAAATAGACTGTAGCTTACAATTCTAGCTTCACTATAAAGGAAGAGCTAAGTATCTTCATTGTTACAATCAGGAGATAGCCAAATCCAATCTTCACAGAACACAAAAGGCCAGGCCTGTGAGCTTCCCATTCAGCTCCAGCCATGGCAGCGCCTGTGAAAGCAGGGAGGATATTTTGGGCAGCCTATTACTCCACAGTTTGCCAGAAAGGCCATCTGCTGTCTCCTGAGCAGCAGTAACGGCATGGATTATGGTCATGAGTCCTTCCACAATGCCAACGTTGTCATGAATAACCTTGGCCAAGAGGATCAAGCAGTTTTGAGTGCAGGAGGCATTACTGACAATCTTAAAGGAATGACCACATTTCTCATGGTTCAATCCCATCACAAACATTAGGGCATAAGCGGACAAGAAAGAGACAATGACCACTTGGTTCCACCCTTAACTGAGCCTTGGCCTTTTCCATGATAGTAAAGACATCAATGAACTCTACAACATACTTGGCTCTAACATCTCCTCCCTTAATATTTGTGGAATTCCACTTCTGGGAGACAGTAATGGCTTTTTCATTGATCACCAGCTTTCCATTCTCAGCCTTGACAGTGCTGTTGAAGTTGTCATGGGTGAAATCACATCAGAACACACAATGAAGGGGTCAGGATGGACACTGTGTCTATTCTGCTTGAGTTTAATGTAGCCTTGGTCACTAGGCACTCAATACAGACAAATTCATTGTCTCCAACTTTCATCATCTTGTCTCAGGGGCTGCCATAGGAACAAATTCTGGTATTAAGCCTGAGAGAAAAGCTGAAAATGATTTAGTTTTTTTGTTTGGGATTTTTTTGGGGGGGAGGGGGAGGTTATCATAATATGGTTATGCTAGGAAAAAAGTAAATGACCCATAGATTTCTACAACATAAGAGGACAGCTGGTTGGCTCAATGGATTGAAAGTTAGGCCTAGAGACAGAGGTCCTGGGTTTAAATCTGGACTCAGACATTTCCTACTGGGTGACCCTGAGCAAGTCACTTAACCTTCATTACCTAGTCCTTACTGTTCTTCTGCCTCAAATCAATACATAATATTAATTCTAAAAAGAAAAAAAAAAGAATTCTACAACACAGAATGTGATGACAGAAGGTAAGTGTTTAAAGAAAAAGAATTCTACAACAAAAAATGTGATTCAAGAAGCCAATGAAAGCACAACTTTATAAATCAAAAAGAATATTTGCATTTGTGGAAGCATTATGAATTTTATGCTATAGAGTGTGAGTGGAAGCTAGAATTGGCTAATTGCACATTACTTCACCCCTTAATGAGCTCAAAGTTTCAGAGCATCAGGAAAAACTGAATTGGAAAAAATATTGCTACCAGGGAATTAATTGGAGCCCAAAGTAATCTTGGAAGAAATCATTGCTTATAATGATAAGAATTTGATTTAGAGAAACAGCAGAGATATATTGGGATTTTAGGGTTTTGAAAAAAAAGAAGAACAGCTGCTTGGGGGAGCTGAAGTACCCTAAAGAAATGGAAGAGAGCAGTGGACAAATTAACATGGACAGCAGAAGGCTGAAGAATACTAGAGGGAGATAAGAGGCTTTGTAGCCTTTAGTAGACTTATGACAGGCATTGAGGCTGAGGATGAATAACTTGAGGAGAATGGCATGCTGTAGGGTTCTAAACTTGGCTCTGTCCTATTCAGCATTTTGAGAAACAACTTGAATGAAGAGGAGGTTAACAAATTTCTTATTCTGCACTTAAAAAGTTGAGAGAGAAAGTTAATATACCAGCTAATGAAAATCAGGACTCAAAAGAATCTCAACAGACTGAAAATCTGATATCTGTATTGGATAAATGGCAAGTCCCACTATTCAAAGCACAAAAATCATCCCCTAATCAATACAGGATGAGGGAGATCTAACTAGTCAGTAATTCATGTTAATAAGATCTATAAGGGGCAGCTAGGTGGCTCAGTGGATAGAGAACCAGGTTTGGAAATGGGAGGTCCTGGGCTCAAATCCAGTCTCAGAGATTTCCTAGCTGTGTGACCCTGGGCAAGTCATTTAACCCCAATTGCCTAGCTCTTCCCATTCTTTTTGCTTTGGAACTAATACTTAGTACCAATTCTAAAACATAAGGTTAGGATTTAAAAAGAAAATAATAGAGGGGGGAAAAGAAAGAAGAGGAGAGGAAAAGGAAAGGGAAAGGGGAAGGGGAAGGGGAAGGGGAAGGGGAAGGGGAAGGGAAAGGGAAAGGGAAAGGGAAAGGGAAAGGGAAAGGGGAAGGGAAAGGGGAAGGGAAAGGGAAAGGGAAAGGGAAAGGGGAAGGGGAAGGGGAAGGGGAAGGAGAAGGGGAAGGGAAAGGGGAAGGGGAAGGGGAAGGGGAAGGGAAGGGAAGGGAAGGGAAGGGAAGGGAAGGGAAGGGAAGGGAAGGGAAGGGAAGGGAAGGGAAGGGAAGGGAAGGGAAGGGAAGGGAAGGGAAGGGAAGGGAAGGGAAGGAAAATGTCTATGAGATTTCATTGACAATAAATCCACAAAAGTGACATGGTTTCCTGGGGGGGGAAAAAACTTAACCCAAACCCAAATGCAATCCTAAGCTTTGTTAATAGAAATAATGTCCAGGTCAAAGAGTATAATTGTTTCATAGTGCCTGGAATTGATCAGATCTCATTGGGAATGCTTTATTTTAGTAGAACATTTGAGGAAGGATGTAGAAGCATGTCCATAAGAAGGCAATGAGGATTGTGGAGGGTCTGAAAACCATGGAATGTGAGGAACAAAGGAAATATCCCATGGATATTTAGCATGGAAAATATATTTAGCATGGAAAATACAAGTCAGTGAAGTTATGCTAGAATAACTATCATATTAAACATTTAGACCATGTGAAAGAGAAAGTTTAAATATATGTATATATAAAATATATATATGTATGTATGTATGTATGTATTGCATAGCTCCAAAGAACTGAACTAAAAATAAGGGAGGCAGAAATTATAAGAAGGAAGATTTCAGTTCAAAAGAGAGAAGAAATATCACTACAATAATGAAATCACAGATGTAGTTCCAATTACTATTTTCATTATCATCTAATTTTCATCTTTTTTGATGGAATTCAGATGTATCTCTATTCCCCAGTATCTGGCCTGGACACATAATAAATGCTTAATAAATCTGTTGATCGATTTTTTTTTGAGACCAAATCTTCCTACCTTGCACAAACTGGCAGTACAGAAAGACTCCTTACAAAACTGACACCGATATCAATCGGCAAACTTTAATCTGATTGGTTTTTTCTGACCTGGGGCAAGTCCAGGACCCTCTCTAGGCAGCCTGTTCCCACACTCCCTTCTCAAAGGCTCACCACTTTGGTACTGGGACTTAGCTGATCCATTTTAGCCCTGTTGCAACTCAGAACCCTCAAACTCATGGGATCCACAGCCTCAGCCAGCACTGCAGGTGTGTATGAGCACACTTAGTCTGTCTTGTTAATTAATTGATGGAAATGATCCCAAGACAAATTTCTAACCTGCCATTATTATTTTATATTTAATGCTCCATGGCTTATTGTACAGGTCGAAAAATAACTGCTTTTTGCAATTGAATAAAGGCATTATGATGTAAATTCATCCTCCGTCAGCTCGCTGAAAGAATCCTCAGGACAACTTTTCCAAAAGACAGGACAATGTGAATGATAAGAAAATTATTTTCATGACTATTCCTATTGCTGTTAGCTCAGATTCCATTAGGGGTTGGGGATCCTCCTGATATAGAACGTCCTCCAGTGATTTAGCTCTGCAACTTGCCAAGAACTTATAGTATGAGTAAGTTCCCAAGGACCCTAAGAGGTTAAGTGAATTGGCCAAAGCCGTACAGCTAATATATGTCAAAGCTGAGGCTTATACACAGACCAGTTTGACTACAAAGCCAACCCTCTGGCTTCTGTGTGTGGAGGCAGCTCAAAGAGTAGAATTCCAGCTTTAGAGGCAGGAAGACTTGGGTTTGATTTCAGCCTCAAACACTTACTGGCTTTGTGGTCCTTCATAATTCACTTAACCTCTCTCAAACTTTAGCTTCCTGCTCTGTAAAATGGGGATATCGATAGCACTAACCCTGTGGGCTGTTGTGAGACTCAGGGGAGATAATGTCTTCATCAATGACTTTGCAAACCTTAGAGAACAATATCAATTCAAGCTTTTATTATCCATTGCCCCATGAGGGCACAGAGTGTGTCTTGTTCTTCAATGACTATCCCACAGTCCTTCATGGAATACCTCCTCTCCAGTACCATTAGTCCTGCCCAGGCTCTATTAATGACTCATTCTTCCACTGGACTTTATCAAGCCACAGACATCTCTTCTTAGGAGAAGCTCACTCTGCTCCTGGGCTGTTTCTCGCAGTGGACGCATCCTCCAGCCCTTCAGCCTTTCCCTCCAATTGGCTCCAATCCCTGGAGGAGACCCAGTCCAATCATCTTCCATCCTCTCCAAAGGACTTTCTCAACCATGTCCCTGTCCTGGGGACCTTCCCCACTTGCTCATACCCTTCCCTTTTGGGTTCCCTTTTATGTATTTTATGTATCTCCTTGAGGATGGAGGTTGTTTCATTGTAGTGGTACTTCCGGCACTCAGCACAGTGTCCAGCACAGAGTAAGAGATTATTAAATGATGGTAGAGGCAGGGCAGCAAGGTGGATTGAGAATCAGGCCCAGAGATGGGAGGTTCAAATCTGGCCTCAGACACTTCCCAGCTGTGTGACCCTGGGCAAGTCACTTAACCCCCATTGCCTAGCCTTTACCACTCTTCTGCTGTGGAACCAAGATACAGTATGGCTTCTAAGATGGAAGGTAAAGGTTTAAAATTCTAATAAATTAGAAAAATAATTGCTAGTAGACTTGACTAGTATTTTGTGTATAATAGGTCATTAACAAATATTTGCTAAATAAATATAGAATGAATAATTAGAGCTAACATTAAACTGTCACAAACTAGATGGCTGTCTTATTGGAATAGGCCAGGGACCACTGTGGTAAGGCAGTTAGATGGTGCATGGATAGAGAGCAGGACTTGGAGTCAGGAAGACTTATCTTCATGAGTTCAAATCTGGCCTCAGGCAGTGTGACCCTGAGCAAGTCACTTAACACTTAAAAAAAAAAAAAACCTTTGCCTTCCATCTTGGAATCAATACTATGTGGTAAGGGCTAGGCAATGGGGGTTAAATGACTTGCCCAGGGTCACACAGCTGGGAAGTGTCTGAGGCCAGATTTGAACCTAGGACCTCCCATCTCCAGGCCTGGCTCTCAATTCACTGAGCTACCCAGCTGCCCCCCCCCTTAACACTTCTTGCCCCAGTTTCCTCATTTGTAAAATGAGCTGGAGAAGGAAATGGTGAACCACTCTAATATCTTTGCCAAAAAAAAAAAAAAAACCCAAATGGAGTTACAAAGAGTTGGACACAACTGAAAAACAAATGAACAAAACCAGTATGACATAGTGGTATGAATAGTTGCCTTATATAGTGTATCTGAGTTCTTTGCCTCTGTTGAGATATTTTATGGGCCCTTGGTTGAAAAAAAAAAAGGAAGGGTGGCAAATAGCAATGCAAATTTCCAGTGCCAAGAAAAAAGACGATGCTCCAGAAAGCAGAAAAGGGAAGGTGATCAGGATGTCCTCACAGTGCCTTGGAAGTCAGAGAAATGTTAGAAAACTAACTCAATGGACAGATTGAGAGAAAGGTCAAAGAGGCTTTTGTAGCAACTGGCAAAACATCTGCAATCAGCAAACTATATAACACACCAACACTCATATGCATGCCTATTATTAATTAGTGAGTGCTCATGGTTGTTAGGTCATGGCCAATTAGGATCTAAATAAAATGTGTTCACAAGTTATGTGTTTGCATTTAGTCACAGTATAGAATAATATTGAGGGATGGTTGTAAAAGTCTAAAGGAAGGTTATAGGCCTTGCTCTGGGATCCCTCAGTCCCCATAGGAGAACAATGAATGAGGAGAGAACTGGCCATAAAAGTAAACTGTTGCAGGGGGTCAAGGCCCAAAGATTTTCAGGGTAAGTGCTTTAGCTAGTCCTGGGGAGATGCCTGAATCAAGACCAAAAGGGATACACCGTCATTACAAGAAGGAAATGCTGGATCAAGGATTGGGGCTTGGAATCTATAGTTGGGTGGTTCTCTAGTTGGGTAGCTGTGATTATAGGAGGGGGGCATATGGCCAGCATGCTGATGCCCCAAGTGGAGATGAATTCCTTACAGTGCCTTAAGGCATACTGTGGCATTTCCTCACCTTCCTTGGTGAGACTATTCCTCACGCTAGACCCTTTTTCTCTTAGGTTCCATTCATTGCTTTCTAGCTAACTTAGCCCTCTAGATTCCTGTTTTTGTCCTCAGATTTGACTTGGGATCTTGGATGGGAACACACATCTTCCTTCTATTTGACTTGGGATCTTGGATGGGAACACACATCTTCCTTCTATTTGACTTGGGATCTTGGATGGGAACACACATCTTCCTTCTCCCCCATAGCCTTCTCTTTCCAACCCCACAGAAGAAAATGTGGTTTCTCATGGTATGGATATGACTAGTACATGATCCCCAAAACCATTTCCAGGGAGTATATGCTCTGGCATATTCTACCATTTCCAAAAGGATTTAAGTACAAGCTAAAGGATGGTCTCTGTTCTGAAAAGGCCAGCCTGGGCTAATTAGAGAAATTATAGAAATAGTCTCCTGATGATGAGATCATTGGCCATGATAACTCTCTACTTCTAATATCCCAAACCTGAATGCATTTTTCTTCTCCTCCTCCCTCACTCAAGCAATAATGGAGATATTTGGGCTTCCCCATAGAGCTTCTTCTTGAAGGGTTTAGAACTGTGGCTCCAGGATACTCTCCTCCATAAAAAATCCTTTGAGATCTTGTAAGAAGAGGAGGAATGCCCTGGAAGAGGATATAAAAAACTGGAACCCATCAAGCACAGTGAGCCTCCCAGATTTGTTGTTGGCCAAGAAAGCAACAACATAGGATTTCTGGCACAAACTAAAGTACACATGGTCTTTTGCTTACTGGAATTCCCCAAGAGTTTCCATTAAGCTAACTCCTATGATGTCATTCTTGTCAGGACAGTTGATCAGTCAGTCATCTATCAACAAATATCTATCAACAATCAATCAACAAAATTTAAATACCCACTGTGGTCTAAGCACAGGATAAGAATATGCAGTAGCAGTACAGGGAGTAGAGAATGACCTTCCCTGAGTTCCATGTTATGTTAAAATTCTATCTTGTTCGGATCCCCTTGACCAGTACTTCCCACTTCTAGTTAGCATAGTAAATTTATAAATAGCCAGTACAAGGGGGCAATAGCAAGAAAGAAGATTGAAAAGGGGTACCTGGAAGTCACATATAAACTGTCCCAAAGATCAAAGGATCAAAAGATCACAATAATTTCTAAATTATAAATGTATTAATCAAAAATCACAT
The DNA here is from genome assembly GCF_027887165.1 of Monodelphis domestica. Taxonomy (NCBI): domain Eukaryota; kingdom Metazoa; phylum Chordata; class Mammalia; order Didelphimorphia; family Didelphidae; genus Monodelphis; species Monodelphis domestica. Next base: position 266,387,354 of record NC_077230.1, on the reverse strand, counting down.
CCTGGCAACATATGTGAAATCAGGGAAGATATCTAGATTCTGCTGTCAAGATTTTTGGTCCTCTGATAGGTAAATTTCAGGCAAGTTCCAGACATCCGCAGAACACCAAAAAGTGCTAATAATTTTGAAAAGCAGTGGATGTGGGAACTTTGAAGTTTTACTGACAACCTGAAATGATTTGGATAAGCTGATGAACTAATCCCAAAGTGGCACAGGTAAGAGTCCGTTTTCCCCTAAAAAACTATAAAAATGAGACAAACTCCTGCCTGCCTAGTACTCGTCCATCATCTGTCTGTCTAGGGCTCCCAGCTCTGTGTGTAATATGCTCTGCCTCTCCTCCTCCCCATTCTCTTCTTCACATTGCCTGCCTTTGTACTTCTTTCACTGCCTGTCTCGGTACTCTCTGTACCTTATTAAAGGGCGATTGTATTCCCACTTCCCACAGCCATCATGAACTTTTCCTGAGGAGTAATCAAAGAACTGGGTGTGCCAGCCTTCATTTCATAATTTTATAAATTACCAATTCACACATAATGACCATATTATGCAAATCCAGTCAATGGAACCCCCAGAACCATTGAGAAGAGCAAATGATATTCATTGGATGATTCATAATACCTCCCCACTGAAACCCGCAGGATTTGGTCTCCTGGGTCATTGCAACTGCTTCATTAATGGAGAACAAGCTTTCTTCTGGGTAATCTAAAGGGTTTATTTAGGACCTTAAGTAGAGTTTCATCCTAAGATGACCAGCCACCAGCTTCTCTGGTTAGGAAACTTCAAAGGAAATCCTTCAGGATGCTAAGCCAGATTCTGCTGCCCTAGACATCTATTTTTTAGATTTTACCAGATCTATTCACAACCTGATTTTTTCCTACCTTTACATTCTTCTGACTCCTTATTTCCCTCTGTACCCTTTATGATCCAGCTGGACTGGTCTTTTTGTTATTCCTCAGGCACAATAAGTCATCTCCTACCTCTGAGCCTTTGCTTTGTCTTCTCCTCATACCAGGAATGCTCTACAGTGTACAAAACCAGAACCATTGTCCTATATTGACCTAACCCTTGATAGAAGGTAAACTGAAGCTTCCAACCATGGCTAGGTACTTTAGCTGATGAGCAGCATACAGCTTTGGTAGCTTCTCAATATTCACGTTTGTATTCTTTGTAGACAAACATGCTAATAAGTGGATCAATGAACAATTCATAGACATGATTAATAGATATGTTAAAAATAATGATAATAATAAGACTATACACCAAAATTTTGGAATGCAGCTAAAACAAACCTCAAAGGGAAAGTTATATCTCTGAAAATAAGAGACAGAGTGGCATATTTGGAGTCAGGAAGATCTGAGTTTGAATCCTACTTAAGACATTTACTAGCTATATGATTCTGGGCAAGTCACTTAACCTCTTCCCATCTTAGTTTCTCATCTGTAAAATAGGAATAATAATAATATCTACTTCACATTATTGTAAGATTCAAATGAATAAGTATATGAAAGAGTTTTGCAAACCTCTAACTCATTTTTAAATGTTAGCTATTATTTATTAGTCAATATTGGAGACAATAGATAGAATGCCAAGCCTAGAGTCAGGAGGATCTGGTTTCAAACTGGCCTCAGACACTTCCTGACTATGGGATCCTGGGAAAGTCACTTAACCCAAATTGTCTAGCCATTGGCTGCTTTTCTGTCTTGGAACAATTTTTAGTATAGATTCTAAGACAGAGGTGATGGTTAAAAAAGTTAATAACAAAGAAAAAAGCAGATTAGTGAAATAAACATACAAATTTTATTTTATTTTATTGATTAATTTAGATCATTTATTCAAGATTACAAAAATCATGTTCTTTCCCTCCTCCCCCAACTGCCTCCCGTATCCGATGCACAATTCCACTGGGTGTTACAAAACATGTAACTTTTTAAAAGTTGAAAATCAATAAATAAACAACCCCCAACTAAGTATATATAACTCCTGCTTTCCCAGATTTTTCTTTTCCTTTTCATTCTTCTCTTCTCTTCTGTTAAGAGGCCAAAGGTTGAGGCAGTGGGAAATTGTGTGGCCATTTTAATATAAAGAGGGCTGCCTTACATCTTTCTATCTGGTCCTTGCCACAGCAAGACATTTAAAACTAAGAAAACTTCTGCACTTTGCAGGAAATTTGCTAGGGACTCTTGAGAATCCACAGGGATATAAGTTTGCAGCAGGATGTCCAAAGAGTTGTTCTGGCGGTTTTTTCTGGGTTCCCCTCCCCAGACCTGGGGTAGTGTTGAATAACACCAGAGACATCCAAAGGACACTCTGGACACCAACAAGAGTAAACCGCACTAGCTCATGGCCTTGGAACCCCCAGTGATCCACCTGCTGAAGCCTTCAAGAGCCGAGCTGTTCCTAAGAGCCGAGCTGTTCCTAAGAGCCAGAGAGAGAGAGCTGTCCCCTATCTGTCAAACTGACACTGAATGGCAGTGAGATGAATCTCCCTTTTCCCCTGGAGACCCTGAAAATGGAACACAGGAGCAGTTCTCTTCCAAAAGCATTCTGATCGCTGAGAGGTTAGAAAGAGCAACGTTGGCCTCAAAGAAGAGATAGGAGAAGACCCTTCTCCCCGCTCCTTTGTAGAGGTGGGAGGTATGGCATATAATTTATAAAGTGTCAGATTTTTTTCAATGCATTAATCAGTTTTTTCTGATTTTTTTCTCTTTTTTAAAAAAATAAATATTTTACTCTATTACAAAAATAAATAATATGGAAATAGGTATTGAGTGATAATACATGTATAACCCAGTGGAATTGCTTGTTGGCTCCAGGAGGGGGGGGGGGCAATAGGGGAGGGAAAGAACATGAATCATGTAACTATGCAAAAAATACTTGAAAATAAATAAATGAATAAATGAAAAAGAAATCTTTGTTATTAGCAATGATGCTTTTGGTGACAGCAAAGGAATACAGGGGAAATAAATCCAGGGATGTAAAATCAAAATTAAATATCAATAAAATCTATTTTTAGAAGAGAAAAAAAGATTTCATTCTTTACTAGAAGCAGTAGGTTACCTAACATTAAGGAGTCTTTTTTTTACTCTACTTTCTAGGGGAAATATGATATTAAAATTTAAAAATACATAAAAATTTAATCTACTTTCTGATTTAGTAACAACTTTAAGACAGAAAGGCTGTCTTGCAAAAGAAATAAGTGACTTGCACAGGGTCTCACAGAGGCCAAATTTGAACCCAAGTTCTCCTAGCTCCAGACCTGGTGCTTTATCTACTGTGCCATGTAGCAGCCTCATTAATGAGTTTTAATCCTGTATATTTTACTTTTTATTCCATTCAATAATATACTATAATCTATGATGGGAATGTGGCATTGTTTTGGGTCACAGGCAGTTGGATGATTAGATGGAATGAGAAGGATGAAAACAAAAACAAACCAAGTATGTTATGATTTCCAGAACCATACACAGGAGTTTTTAACCATTTTTGGTGTTGACTTTTTTGATCATGTCTGGTGAAACCTATGACATCCTTCTGAGAATCATGTTTTTAAATGCATAAAAGACATAGGATTACAAAAGAACCAATTATTTGTAATTAAAGTTGTAATTTTTTACCAGTCAAGTTCATGGTTCACTTTCTCCTAAATCTATTCATGTTATGAGTCCCTGCATTACAGAAAAAATGAACTGATTAACTAAAAGAAAAGCTCAGAGCCAGAAAAGCAAGTACCTTATTGAAAAGGAATGAAATGAACTAGGATCTGTGACAGCTTAAGCTCAGAGTGCCACCTGGTGGCTATCCTTGTGTTTGCACTCTTCAGGATCTCGTTCATTCTCTTTATCACTAAGGCATGTGTGCTTTGCTTGCCTTTCCCTTCGTGTGTGTGTGTGTGTGTGTGTGTGTGTGTGTGTGTGTGTGCGCGTGTATGTGTGTGTGTTTTGGGTTTTTTTTGTGAAAAGTACCAATGAAGGGGCATCTTGTTGGCTCAGTGGATTGAGAGTCAGGCCTGGAGACAGGAGGTCCTAGGTCCAAATTTGGCCTCAGACACTTCTGAGCTGTGTGACCCTGGGCAAGTCACTTAACCCCCATTGCCTAGCCCTTACCACTCTTCTGCCTTGGAACCAACATACAATATTGATTCTAATACAGAAGGCAAGGGTTTTAAATGGCAAAAATGATAACACCTAAAGCTGTTTTTTAAAAAAGATTTCCAAATTTGACAAAACTCTAGCAAAATTTAAAGAAGAAAATTCAATTTCCAAGACATAAAACTAACAAAGTGAATTCAAAATAAAGAGAATAAAAGTAATTCTCTGTTTTAAAAAAATCACATGTCTAAAAACTAAGGATTCAAGGAATCAGAAAATTATTTAATAGAAGTAGGAAATGCCTCAATTAAAACAAAGAATATAGCATTAACTGTCTTATAAAGATAAATTGAAAAAGACATACTATAAAAGAAAAAAAAATATTCTGGTCCAGATGGACCTAACAAATAAATTATATCAAATGTTTAAAGAATAATTTATGTATCTCCAAAAAAAATTAACATTTGGGAAAGAAAGCATTCTAACAAGCTTCTCTTAAGACATAAATATGATCCTATTACCTAAACATTGGGGAAAAGTAAAATAGAGGATCAAAACTATGGACAACTAATGAATATTGATGCAAAAGTTTTCAGTAAAATCCTAACAAAAACACCATCAGCAAAACAAGATTTACTATAATCAATTTAGATTTATGACAGGACAGAAGGGTGGTTCAACATCAAGAAAAAAATCAGCATAATTCATCATATAAAAAGCATTTTTTTTTACCACTGACCCCACCTTGGACTTCCCCTGAAACATCAGAAATTGGCTTGTTTTGCCTATGTCCAAAGTTTCACTTGAGAACACCAAAATTTGACTTGTGTTTAGATCACTAAACATTTCTGTCCTTAGTTTCTTGATCCCCTTCTTTAAGGGCTAGGTCCAAGGGCATAATCCTGAGGTTGGAGTTGATGGTGACTGAGGTCCTTCCCAACAATCAAGTTCTATGATTCTGTAGAAGTCTTATTCTAGAGTCTGAAGGAATTTAGAGGTCATATCATTCTGGCCGTAAACAAGAATCCCCTGTACACAATACCTGACAGGGAGTGGGTCAATCTGACTGCTGAAAGTTGTCCAAAGAAGAGAAAGCTCCTTCCTCCTAAGATGACAAGAAAGCTGGAATCCACTCAAAGTTTTTATTGATGTCAAATTCAATTCACCTATCTGATATTTGCCAATGCCTACTACATCTTTCTCTGTAGCCAAGCAGAGTAAGTCTCATACTTCTCCCATATAATCACACTTCAAATATTTTATAAAAGCCATCTTATCTCCTTTCTCCCCCAAGTCTTCTCCTAAACACCCATTTCTTTCAACTGATCTTCATATGGCATGATCTCAGGAGCCTGAGAAATCATGTTGCCTTTTCTAGAAAATCACAAGTGTATCAATATCCTTCCTAAAATTTGGCACCTAGAATTAAGCAATATTCCAGTTGTTTCACCAGGGTTTGGTATAATGGTACCATTATAGTCCTTTATCTGGATCTTAATGTGACCTAAAAACACACTAGATTTTTAAAAATCAGTCTCTGAAAATAACAGTTTTCTTAATAATAATAATAGCATTTATATAGCATTACCATGAATGGAGCTCTTTACAAATATCATCTCATTTGATTCTCACAATAACTCTGGGAGGTAGGTGCTGCTATTATTATCTCCATTTTATAGCTGAAGAGACTAAAACAGAGGTTTAGTTGACGTCACAGAGCTTATACACCTCTGTGGTAAGATTTGAACTTGGGTCTTCTTAATTCCAGAGCTAGTGCTCTATCTATTGAAATCAGTTTGCCCACAAAGTTGACAGATTACCAAAAAAATCCAGAACTTTTTCAGGAAAACTTTCATTGAATTGAACAATATCTCTTAGACCTTGTACTTGTGAAGTCATTTTTTTTAACCCAAGAGTATAATTTTAAATTTAACTCAATTAAATTTATTATATAAATTTTATCCAGTGTTCTAGTTTGGTCAGGTTATTTTTTTAGATCTTCACATTACCATCCAATGTAGTAGCTGCAAGACCCTTAACCTGCCTAGGGCTTAACTTTCTCATCTGTAAAATGAAAAGTTGGATTAGATGGTCTCTGACATCCTTTCAGCTCTAGATCTATGACCCAATGAGTCTTTATAATTTAGCACTATTTGATTAACATGCATAAATATCATTGGTAAAAAATAAAATATCTTAATAGTATATAGCTAAACACAGTTGTCTATTACATAATATTTCATGTTTAAATATTTCATGTTATAAATATTTACTATTATTTCATAAAATAAACAAATCATTAGCCAATTTTATTTTTAAAAGAAGGGAAACCAAATAATCCAAATGAAAAATGAATGTTGAGATTGTACAACAAAGGGAGAGAAAATAAAGAAAACTGTTATAAACCATGATGTCCAATTAAGTGATGAAATACTGATCATTTAAATGAAATAGATGAATGCTTGCAAAAATGCAAAACATTAAATTAATAGAATATGAAATAAAGAATTTAACAACTTCAGCTGAAAAAAAAAATAAACTGAAAAAGCCACCAAAAATAGTATGAGTGATTTCCTCAACTGTTTTGCTAAAATCTAAGCAAACTCTGTCTACCATATTTCTCTTAGCTCACAGTTTCATAACCCTGCTTAAAATAGAGTGGGTCTGAACAAGAACTGTTCTTGATGAAGTTTTACTGACTGTTTGGGATTACTAATTTTTTTTCCTAGACATTTACTAATCATCCTTTTAATAACGTGTTCTAGAAATCTGCCAGAAATCAAAGTCAAACTTAGGTCTATAATTTGTAGACCCCATTCTATTATTTCTTTTGAAAGATGGGTTATTTGCCTTTTTCCATTCTGTAGCTCTTCTCCTCTCCGTTAGTTTTTTAAAGAATATTTGCCAACAGTGGCTCAATAATTATATCTGATTGCTTGCAAGCTTTGAGTCTTCAGACCACATTCCCATTAAATCATAACTAATGAGGTATCTGCTCCCCCTGCCTAAATTGGGCAAAGAATGAAAAGAACTATCATATGCCACTGATGTCATTTCCATCACCTCAGAAATATGATGCCTTTACGCTGAAGGTTTACAATGACAAGACCGTCTGTTACAGGAGGGGTCCAAGTGAATGGGTCTTCCCTAAGGACTCTTCAGTCACAATGGTAAATGGTGGCATGGAGCCTGAGGCAGGTGAGCAGGGATCTCCTTACCATCAGTCTTCTTAGAGGGGAGCCTTATTTATTCATCATGCCTCATCACTTTTGGATAAGCAAGTCCAGGACCTAAACAACTACCACTGTTTGGTAGATGGAGCGCTAGATTTGGATTAGGGAAGACTTGGGATCCAATTCTACTCCGATATGAATTGTGTTATCTTGGGCAAGTCATGTAACCTCTCTGCATCTCATTATCCTCATCTGTAGTGGCAGTGCTACCCCTAGGACCTACCTTACAGTGTTGTTTTGAGATGGGCGTCAATTTTTTCTCCTGCCACCACCTCCCTAGCTATCCTGAATCTGCCGCCATCAAGACTGTCCAAGGCGGAAGGGTGTGAGTTTCCTCCTTTATCCTTAGCTCCTCTTAACAGCATATTAACCTTTTGGGTGCCTTAAAAGGAGATGTATTGGAAAACCTTTTGGAGAACTCATAACAGAAAAGAAGAGGGAATAGTGTTAAAACACGTGAAAACTGGCACAGCATCTTAGTGTTATCATATTAATGAGATCAGACCAGCACACAATTCCCCCAGAACAGGAGCAGGTGAGGTTGCTCTGCAAATAAGTGTTTGTGTATATTTCTGGAGGGAGCATTGGCCAAGGCGCTTATGGTAGATGACAGACTGGCAGCAAGAATCTGTAACGGGGGGATATTTCTGTTTTGAACAAAGGAAGATCTCGAGTACTTGTGCACCATCACTGCAATTTGTACATGGCAATTGAGTCAGTTAAGTACACCATTCCTTCAAGTTTGGGGAAAGGCTGAAATTCATATCCATTGGCAGACAAGTTAACTTTAGTCAGAGTTCTTAGACTTCTTTCCATTCTTTAGAGATGTGCCTGACAAAGTCTCAGAGGGGAACAAAATCTAGGAGTGTAAGATGTCCTATGGCATGGGAACTTGGGATAGTAATAATTCAAATTCATTTCTGGATACACATGAAAGGAAGGACATTGATAAGTCAAGAAGTATCCAGGAGAGAGAAATCAGGATGTTGGAGAGGCTGGATATTGTGTTTCTACAAGTAAGTTAAAGGGGGGCAGCTGGGTATCTCAGTGGATTGAGAGCTAGGCCTAGAGACGGGAGGTCCTAGGTTCAAATCTGGCCTCAGACATTTCCCAGCTGTGTGACCTTGGCCAAGTCACTTGACCCCCATTGCCTAGCCCTTACTGCTCTTCTGCCTTAGAACCAATACACAGTATTGATTCCAAGACAGAAGGTAAGGGTTTTAAAGAATTTTTTAAAAAAAAGTAAGTTAAAGGAATTAGGGACAGCTAAGTGGGTAGTAGATAGAGTGCTGGCCCTGGAGTCTGGAAAACTCATCTTCCCTGAGTTCAAATCTGACCTCCAGCTCTTACTAGTTGTGTGACTCAAGGCAAACCATTTAACCCTGTTGTCCTCAATTTCCTCATTTGTAAAATGAGATGGAGAAGGAAATAACAAACCACTCCAGTGTCTTTGCCAATAAAACACCTAATGGGGTCACAAAGGGTCAGACATTACTGAAAATGTGACAAAAACCTGAAAAAGATAAAACAAGGATAATATGATAGCTCTTTTAAAATGTTTGCTGCACTGACAGTAGCAATGGATAGAAGGTGCATAGAGACAGAAAAATGGAATGTTCTTTCCCTTCTGGATGCTTTCAATCAAACAAATGTGGGATGACCATTTTGCTAGTATGCTAAAAAAAGAGATTCTTATCTGGGTACCACTGGACTAGATAGTCCCTAAAGTCCTTTCCCTCTCTGTGATTCTATGACTTCCCCAGTGGCACACTATGTAGTGAATCCAAGATCTGAGTCTTGATTTTCTAACCACTCTAGTGCCTCCTTATCCCACTTGCTGCCTTCTACTACTCTAGGCTCTACTCAGACTTCTTTTTTAAACCTTCATTTATAAAATGAAGCTGTTAGTCTAGAGTATTTCTCACTTTTTGATCTTTTTTTTCTTTATCTGAAAACTATTTATTCACATCTTTTGAATATTTATCAATTGAGAAGTACCCCTTATTCTTATAAATCTGACAAAGTTCTCTATATGTTAGAGTGGGGAAAACTCAAGAGTTGTTTTAATTTGCATTTCTCTTTTTCTCAAGGGAAGTTCATGTACTTTATGATCTTCAATTCTTTCAAAAACTCTTCCTATGCTTTGACCATTCATCTATTGAAGAATAGCTCTTGGTTATTGGCTATTGCTTTTTTGATATCCCTTGAATGTCAATAGTGCTGGGAACACAATTGGTATTTCATAAATTCTTCCTGTTGACTCAATTCAACAAAAGTTGATGGAAATAATTCTGATATTAAACGACAGAGAAAGAGAAAACTATCAAGAGTCAAGTAACCCTTTGAAACTAGGCATGAAAGAACTAATACCTTGCTGAAATTGGACATTTCTTCTTCTGTTCTCCTTTAAAACGCAAAATGAATCTTATTGCAAGACTATTCCCTTCCCTTCATTTAGGAAACTGGCAAGAGTTTGGTAGTCTGGTCGATAGAGTCCCAAATTTCACACTGGTATGGACTTGGATTCATCAGGTGTCATCTTTCTGAGTTTACCCACACAGAACAAAATGAGTGTGAGAAACCAGAGACTCCAGCCAATAGCTGCTGCAATCCAACCATCTTCATCCATTCCATGCTTACAGCACTGGGCAGCCTGAGAGCAGAAATCTAGACTAGAGCACTGTGCCTTGTTCGCCGAGTCTGAGACGGGAGTGTGAAACACCGATGAGGAATTGTGTGTTTCTGCTAAGCAAGTTGTGTGCCAGAAAGCGGACAGGAGGACGAGGCTGATGGGAACGTAGATCATCACCGAAGTAAACAGCTTCATGGTGGAGATGGGAGGCACCTGGCCACGCAGCTCTCCAACCACTTGTCCTCTGGAAACCTTGAAAATCCTCACTTTTTGATCTTAGTAATATGGGGGTACAGGGTTACCCTAAATTCCCCAAAACCCAAGACCCTGTGCCAGGTCAGAGTGCACATAAAAGGCTCCTTTTTCCTTGCATTCCTGCAGTGCTGGGGAAGGTAACTTTGAGCCCCTCTAGCCTCTCCCTTCATTTTTGATTAGCACAGATAAGCACCTCCCAACTTGCTCCTGATAAGCATCTATTTTATATCCCAGATATCTGATTATCCTATAAACTAGATAGTTCATCCTCTTTTTACTTTGAGGCATAGGACACAACCACATGACCCATCTCAGGTTCCAGAAACTCAGCAACATGCTATCATCATCCTATCTCTAGTCACATAGGCCCTGTTGTGGTATAAAAAAAAACCCTAAATCTCATCTCCTCAGGGAGGCAGTGTTCTACCTGCATACTGTCTTTCACCCTTTCAACATGGCTTCCAAATTAATACATTTCTCTTTTTATTTTTAAGTTAAGTTTTGGAGTCTTGAATTCTTGCAAAGGGAAACCTGTCCTGAACCTAGGGTTTCACTTCAAAGCTCTCCCACAATATTAGGACCCTTTTATACTCTTAAAAAATCACTGAAGAATCCACCCCCCCCAAAAAAAGTCAATTTGTTATGTGGGTCATGTCATGGGGCATTTATCATATTTGAAATGTAAATGTTCTATTGGTATTATTGTGAAAATAGTATTAACCTTTAAGACCCCTGAAAAGATCTTGGAGATCTCCAGGAGTTGCTAGACCACATTTTGAGAACTGCTGCTCTGGATGGTTTCTAAGGTCTCCTTCAAATTCTAACATATTTTGCCTTTATAAAAGTTATGAAAGGTAACCTTGGTCCTTTATATGAATATTTATTGAATGCTCCAGGCTTACATACATTAGTCAAAAGCATTACTCTCCACAATTTTTTGATCAAGGCATCATGGTCTTTGAATATGGAACTGGCAATTCTATAAGTTAGACCCCTGACTGCCACTCACTCATAGCATGACCTCAAACAGAGCACTTAACCGTTCTGTTCCTTACTTTCTCTTGATGTTAATTATTGCCCTAGATTTACCTCACATTGGATTTTATGTAGATTAATGAGATGCCATTTGTAAAGCTTTTCAGTCTCCCAGCTATAAATTAAAATACTTTCTGGTTAGAACTGTAGCCAAATTGTGTCAAGCCTTGTTCTGTAAAAACTGAATCCATCAGAATAGGTCAATAATGGCAATGAGGTCCTGGTGCATTATTGGCTTGCTCAGAATCTGCTTCACTGGTCATAAAATGAAAGGGGATTAGCCAATTATTCAATTCAACAAGCCTTATTAAGCATTTATTTATTATGTGCCAGCCATTGTCCTAGGTGCTGAAGATACAAAGACAAAAATAAGAGAGTCTCTTCCTTCAATGAACTTATGTTGTATTTGGGGGTAGGGATGGAGAAAGGAATAAAATGCACTATATATATATATATATATATGTACATATATATATATATATATAGAGAGAGAGAGAGAGAGAGAGAGAGAAAGAAAGAGAGAGAGAGAGAGAGAGAGAGAGAGAAGAGAGAGAGAGAGAGAGAGAGAGAGAGAGAGAGAGAGAGAGAGAGAGAGAGAGAGAGAGAGAGAGAGAGAGAGAAATTTCCAGAGGAAAGAATAAACAAAAGGGGAAGAGGATACATGTTTATTAAACACAATAGAAAGCTCTTTACAAATATCTCATTTGATCCTAAAACAACCCTGAGAGGTAGATACCATTATGGTCCCCGTTTTACAGTTGAGGAAACTGAGACAAACAGAAACTGGGTGACTTGCCCAGAGTCACACAGGCACTAAGCCTCAAGAGCCACATTTGAACTCAGATGTTCTTGACTCCAGGCTAGCAGCTATCCCTATGTTGGAAGGGAGTGGGTGGGAATGCAATGAGAATAGACTTCCTATAGGAGGTGGTACTTGAATTGAGGTTTGAAGAAAATAAGAGATTCTTTGAGGTTGAGTGAAGAGATACATTCCAAGTACCTAGATTTCCTAAACTTTTTGTCCTTTGTTAATTCAATTTGGGTGATATGTTCTTTGAAAACAGCAATCTACTCCAAGTCCGTGTTTCGTTCATTTGTTGCTTAATAAAAGTAATAATAAAGTGCATTAGGACTGTATTAAAAGCAATATTTAAGGGATAGAACAAGACCAATTATTTCCACCTATTATTTTCTTCCATATTTCTCAATCTCTTTTCTTTTTAAATTGCTCAGTCTTTCCTCATCTCCTCTTCATCCCACCCCTCCCTGACTTTTTGTTAAAAAACAGTATTTATAGCTTTTAAAAGCTTTTCTCAGTCCATCTTTCCTCTCCAGCTGACCACTCTTGATCTCCATTTCGGTAACAGCATTAAATTATCACATAGAGACACAGTGGCTCTTGTTCAGCTCTCGTGGAGTGTTTATTCCCCAGAGAGAGAGAAGGAGGAAGATGGATAGCAGCTGGCAGCAGATGGGCAGATGGGAGCTCTTAAAAGCTATTAATACTGTTCTGACCATGAGCCCTTTTCTCCTGGGCTTTGTAAAGGAGGAGGATGGAAAGCTTTTCTCACTTTTACTGTTAGTGATACCTTTTTCTACATATATTCTATATGGCAGACTCATAGCCAGTGAAGCTGTTGTCATGAAATAAAAAGCCTCAGCCACTTCCATGCAGTGATAAGGATGGACAAATTTTTATATAAGGAGAAGAGATAATATACACTCGTGTTATATAATGTTATTTATTCTTATTACAAAAAAAAACATGAGTGCTATCAAAATGCTCTGTATTAAGGTGAGGGAAAAAGCTTTGACTCACAGCAGAGAATTAAATAGATGTCTTGGTGTGTTTATAATGCATATGGGGAGATAAGACACAGATGACATGAAACATCACCAGTGAAAATGATTATATTTACATATATATGTATACATATATATACACACATGCAGGTGTGTCTATATAAATGTATATGTAGTATAATATTGGGGTAAAAAGGGATGTTATTAAGGAGGAAACTGTGTTCGAATACTTTGCCAGGTGATCACAAAGTATTCTTTCAGTTCTCCTCCCAGAAGGAAAGCTAGGGGTGATGTCCCTTCATTGAGCCAGTACACAACTGCTTGGAGACTAAATATATCTATAAAAATCTCTTTATTTGTATTTTAAAAGATATGAATATAAGGATTAGAACAAGGGAACCTTAACACTAAAGGGAAACTAAATATCCACCCACTTTTCTACGTTTGCCTCACGGCACAGTCTTCTGTTTCTTGAAGCTACTCTGAACTCCTTATCACTTACTAAAACCCATAAAAAATGCTATCTGACTAAAACTAATCTATAATCCTTATATGTGAACAACTTATTTATGGCAAAAAGTGTCTCCAAGCAGACAAATCAGTTAGCCAAATGTCTCAGAGGCTAACTGACCAGAGTGTCTCTCTGAGATGGCTCTTAGAGCTCAGGCAAGCAGCCCTTCAGTCTTTCTCCTCTCACAAACAGTTCTCAGATCAGCAGATCTGACAAGTTCTTCTCCTTGGTGCATTTCCACATCCAGGAAAGTGAAAACCCCTCAAGATGGTTCAGAGTTCTCTCTTTCCTATCATTAGCAGAGCTAGATCCAGAGAGCAATGTCTGAGTTGAGTCAGTCTCCTCCAGAAGCCAGAGACCAACTGTCAAAACTTTGCCTGCTCCCCTCCTTCAAAGTTCTAAGCTCACGCACAGCTCTCTCTTGCCTCATCCACCCTGAAGATTCAGAGACACTTTTCCAAAATTCCTCATCCTATCAAATTTAATCAATTTCCTTATTATAGTAGGGGGGAAAGAGAGAGAGGCAAAAAGAGGGAGAGACAGGGGAAGAGGGGAGAAAGAGAAAGAGAGTTTTGTTTCTTGAATTGTAAAATTATCAGTCACCTTTTTAGTTGTGTCAAACTCTTCTTGACTCCACTTGGGGTTTTCTTCTGTCAAAATGGAAATCTAGAAGTCCCCAGTTTATTTAGTTGGGAGGCAGAAACCCCAGGTTTTGGCCTTGTCACAGGAGAGGTTTTCCCCTGAGGGAAGGTCCCAATTCACCAGACAATAGACATCCACTTCAGCTTTGGCGCTGTAGGTAGCACATCAGTCACACAAGCTGAGCCTGAGTTTGATCCTCGGAAGGAGGGTATGATATACTGGGAAAGGCTTCTGAAGACAAATTGCTACTTGACTTCGGATGGGGTCTACCTCCCACTAAGTGTCTCAGGTCCTATTCAAACGCAGGTCTTTCTGACTCAGGGCCTGCTATGTAAATGTTAGGTGTTATTATTATTATTATTATTATTATTATTATTATTACATATTCTCCAATCATAAAATAAGTATCTCCTCAAATGAAAACAGAAGAAGAAATCTATGTACAAAGAGGATTTGGTTGTAAGAACTATTAAATACTGACGTAACTCAGGACATAGATTTTTCCCTCCCCAAATGCACAGGCCCACATAAATCAGATTTTAATCCTCAGGTCTCAACCTAGTGAGTTACTCTCTGTTCCTTAATGCTCTCACCTAGAATTGCTACAGGGAATATATTCATGGTATTGACATGGGCACTGTGGAAAGGAAACTGAACTGACAGTTGGTGGGGGAAGGGGCAACTGGGAGTGGCAGTTGGGTCTTGTGACTAGCACTTCCTTCCTGCTGGGAGTGGCAGTTGGGGCTTGGGACTAGCACTTCCTTCCTGCCGGGTGGGATTTGCTTCTTGGTGTTGGAGGAGAGAGGAGCTTGTTCAGCCCAGTCTGGTGCGGTGTGGCTCTTCTTGGTTCAGCCCAAAGATTTAGGTCCAATTACTTCTTAAGGTTAGAACTGTTCTTGTTTGCTTTCTGTCTACTGCTAAGATTCTGAATTAGACAAAGCAGGACTGATATAGAATAGATGGGAGTGAGAGAACCCTCCGCCAGCCTCTGGGCCTGGCCTCAACTTTGAAGCTAAGGAAAAAACTCCAATCCCAACTGGTTATTAAACTTTATATTATTTGAATTCACAGTCAGCTAAGTGGACTATCTTTTCTAGTCATAGAGGGAGCTGAACTTCAGTTCAGTCATTTCAGGACAAACAGTCCTTATCGGACCCCTGCTGCTTCCTCTCAGCAGGGGGCATCTCTCTCCTTTGCTTCACCAAGCAATATTCTCTCTCCCCTCAACTCCTACATACCCCCATACAAACCTCCCATTATCCACTGGTTTTTCCAATCTCCCCATTTCCTTTCCCAATAAATATTACAGCACTGTACCCCCAAAAACCCAGGCAAACTATTATCAGGGAAACTCCCTTGCCTTGCATCTTCATGACTCTGAACTTAGAAACACCTAATGACCCCCCATAGGGTCCTGAGATGTTTAGCCTCCTTGATTGTCCTCTAGATTTAAGATGGACAAAGAGATGAATCTTTATGACTCCAGGCAGACCCCAGTCAGATGACCACCCACCCCACCAAATTCCTGAGGGACTAACACGCTGTAGGTCACATCTGCACCATGACATAGGATCTGTTGTAAAGAGTATCAAATCCCCAGAACTGATATCGTCTGGGGGACAGCTTTTCCATCCATGCTGTCCTCATGGAGGAACAGCCTTTCCATTCATGTTGTCCTCCCAGGAACTGCTCCCCATCTTGCTGTCCCACTTTGCCATCCTCCTGGCCATTCTCAACATTACTTTCTAAATTAATAAATTTCTCTTTTTGTTTTTAAGCTAAGTTTTGGTGTCTTGCATTCTTGCAAAAGGTATCATTTCTGAACCTCAGGGGTACACATCTGAACCCCATAACAGTATTATTTGTGCGTGAGAAGCAATATGGTGTGTCAACTAGAAAAAACACAGAACTATTAAATAGTCAAAAATCACTCTTTAATCAAGGGAAAAGGGGTTAGGGCTACTAATATGACAACAGAGCTGCTTTCCAAGACTGCACAGAATCAAGACGCCCTGGTCACCAGCCCCTGGGAGTGCCACTGACTCAGGATGGACTCCAAGGAACAAAAGAACTTGGGGAACCTATATACCACTCTAGATGACCTGGGGGCTTTAGGATTAGAGGGACAGTTGATTGACTTTACAATGGTAAGAAAGGAAAATGAAGAGTTCCAGACAGGAATAATAGTGAGGGGCTGGGGCCCTACAATGGACACAAAGGGGAAAGACTCAGCCCAGGGCTGGGTCACCTTGGTCATGGACCTTAGCCTAGGGGGAGAAACCATTGGGACAAAAGGGATGCTCAATATTGGATGGGATTAGCTGTTCCCACCCAAACTACCAGGAAGTTCACTGTCTGGTGAAGAGGGACCTTCCCTCAGGGGGAAACCTCTCCTGTGACAAGGTCAAAACCTGGGGTTTCTATACTTAAACTAAATAAACTGGGGATCTCTAGATTTCCATGTTGACAGGTGTATTGAATAAGGAACCAAGCATGGAGTCAAGAAAAACTGAGTTCAAGTCCTGCCTCTGACACATACTGGTTGTGTAACTTAAACAGGCCAATTAACCTCTCTGTGCCCCCTTAGATTGGCAAATCTCTCCAACTTGAAAATGCCAAATGACATTAATAGAAGAAATTTCCTTACTCAGGAGTTCCTTATACTAGTGAAATCAAGACTGGTCTCTACTGTCATGGGCATTGTACCCCCATAAACTCAGACAAACTATTATCAGGGAAATTACTATGCTCCTTTACACCCTCAGACTCCAAACCCAAAACATCTGACCTAGAGAGGATTATCCTCCTTTGATTGTCCCATTGAAATGAGATGGACAAAGAGACACACCTCATTCATTTGTCTTCCAAATCATGAGAACCACCCCCATGCCTTCAGGGAAACCTCTTCCCCAACCCCTTGCCCCAGAGTCAAGTCCTCATTGCTGTAAAAGAATATAAAACCCCCAGAACTGAGGTCTTCTGGGAGCAACCTCCCAGGTTGCTCCACTCATGCTGTCTTGCTTGCCAAAAGTTTAACATTACTAATAAATCTCTCTTTACTTTTAAGTTAAGTTTCAGAGTCTTGCATTCTTGCAAAAGGTATTTTTCCCAAACCCCAGGTGTATACCTCTGCACCCCACAACACCTACCCCTTAACCAAAAAGTTTCCCCAAAAGTACATAAAAAGAATTCCTAGCTCCCATATACTGAGAGACTAAATGCATATCAAATACAGGGTAGACTTTATTTCACCTCACAAAAGATGCAAAGAACAGATAATGAAACATATAAAGCACTCAAATAATTTCTCCTTGGAATGTTCCCCCTTGAAGAAGAATTGAACATGGAGTTACTATCCAGACAACTTTTTTGGCATCCCAGTGAGTTTCTTTTTCTTAGAGTTCTAACTGGTCCCCACAAGCCTCATAGAACCACCCAGGGGTTTATACTCCTGTCAACATGGAAATATAGAGATCCCCAGTTTATTTAGTTTAAGTATAGAAACCCCAGGTTTTGACCTTGTCACAGGAGAGGTTTCCCCCTGAGGGAAGATCCCTCTTCACCAGACAGTGAACTTCCTGGTAGTTTGGGTGGGAACAGCTAATCCCATCCAATATTGAACATCCCTTTTGTCCCAATGGTTTCTTCCCCCTAGGCTAAGGTCCATGACCAAGATGACCCAGCCCTAGGCTGAGTCTTTCCCTTTTGTGTCCATTGTAGGGCCCCAGCCCCTCACTATTATTCCTGTCTGGAACTCTTCATTTTCCTTTCTTACCATTGTAAAGTCAATCAACTGTCCCTCTAATCCTAAAGCCCCCAGGTCATCTAGAGTGGTATATAGGTTCCCTAAGTTCTTTTGTTCCTTGGAGTCCATCCTGAGTCAGTGGCACTCCCAGGGGCTGGTGACCAGGGCGTCTTGACTCTGTGCAGTCTTGGAAAGCAGCTCTGTTGTCGTATTAGTAGCCCTAACCCCTTTTCCCTTGATTAAAGAGTGATTTTGACTATTTAATAGTTCTGTGTTTTTTTTAGTTGACACTCCCCTCCCCCAAAGGTAAACATACTTTGGGAACTGCTAAACACGTAATACCCTTTCATAAAACTTAGAACTGTTCAATAATTCACTGGCTTTGATCTTCAAGTACATTACTGGTTAATAAAGAGAATACTCTTCTTGGAAGAAGCATGATTCATTAAGGAATTTCCTTTTCTCTCTAGAAGTTCCTATCCCCTGTCAACATGGAATCTAGGAATCCCAAACTTGTGGCCTAGTGAGAGCTGATGAACCCCAAGTTTCAGGACTAGCTTATAGGTTGGAGACCGCAAAGTTTGTACCTGTTCTCTGTTCCAATGGGAATCTACCCTGAAGGGAATTCTGGGTTAGCAGTTTCAGGCTGAGTAGGGGACCCTCCAGGGAATGACAATCCTAGTTGGGTGGGACTAAGCATATGCTAAGGACCCTCATTGTCTTAGGTAGTCTCCCCTATTGTATCAGACCCTTTCCCAAGAAGGTCCACACCTGGGCAGGAACCATCCTTTAGTATCCATTGTAAGCAGCCCCTTCTTACAACCTAGCCTCTAGCTATGATTCCTTTCCCAAGCTTGATTGTATTCTGTTAGTGTAGTTTAAACACTCCCATTTTTTTTGTAGCCATAGTGATGTCAATCATCTTTCCCTGCCCCTGGATCCCCCAAATGGTATATAGGTTCCCCAAATTCTTTTGTTCCTGGGAGTCATCTTCTAGTGAGGTGGCACTCCCAGGGGTCAGTGACCAGAGCGGTCAGAGTTTGACTATTTAATAGTTCTGTGGTTTTTCCCAGTCAACACCCCGAAATCATCAATCTGAGAACTCTTAAACTCTTCTCTGGCTGGAAAATCTTCACATTTTCTCCAGAAAATTGCCCTCTCAGTCATATCCCCCCACAATTTTCAACTTCTTGCTATTTTTTGGTTGCTTTCCTACTGTTATGGGCGGGAAGGATACCCTTGGGGTTCGGGAAGGATACCTTTTGCAAGCATGCAAAACTCCAAGACTTAGCTTAAAAACAAAAAAGAGAAATTTATTAATTTAGAAAGTAATGTTGAGAGTGGCCAGGAGGATAGCAAGGTGGAACAGCAAGATGGGGAGCAGTTCCTTGGGAGGACAGCATGAAAGGAAAGGCTGTTCCCCCCCAAGGACATCAGTTCTGAGGTTTTTATATACCTTTCTACAACAGATTCTATGTCCTGGTGGGGACTAGAGTGGTAAGCCCTCAGGCATTTGGTAGGGTGAGGTGGTCATCTGACTGGGGTCTGCCTGGAGGCATAAAGATTCATCTCTTTGTCCATCTTAAATCTAGAGAACAAAAGAAGATAAACATCTCAGGACCCTGGGTGGGGTCATTGGGTGTTTCTAAGTTAAGAGTCACAAGGATGCAAGGGCAAAGGAGTTTTCTCTGATAATAGTTTGCCTGGGTTTCTGGGGTACAGTGCCCATGTCACTACTATCTTCAAACATGCTTGACTCTCCTCATCCTAAAAATAAAACAAAACTTCACTAGAACTTACCATCACTCTACATGTTTATATTTCTTTTCTCAGCCAAACTAGAAAAAGTTGTCTACATTTATTGCCTTTTTCTCCCTCTTACTTCTCAATCCATTGTAATCTGGCTTTAAAATCTTATCACACCATCTCAGGTGTTGCCATGACCAAAGACTTTATGACTTATTGTTTAATTCATTAATTTTTACCTTCTTTATAATTACTTTAGCTGATTTTCAAATTTAAGATGTAGTCTGTTGCCAGGACTATACTTGGAGCCTTTCCACCCTAGTATGAACTTACACATTTCGTGGTATGATGATATGATTCCAATTCCAAAACTTCAGTATTGGAATTCTTTAGAACTTTTGTAGAAATGTCAACAATTGAAAATCTGTGAAGTGTAAGCTAAGTTGATGAAAACAGTCTAGTTGTTTTCTTTTGTGCCAGAAACTTTAGTCATTGAGGATATAGGTTCAGTCTAGTTTGAGAGAAAGAATTAGATTCTTTGATGCATTTATTTAGCATCTGTTTATTAGATGACTTCTATAACTGGATGACAGTGAATAGAAGGCTAAACTTGAAATAAAAAAAAACTTAAGCTCAAATCCAGCCTCAGACATTTGCCACATGTATAATCCTGGGAAGTCTCCCAATTGTCTGCTCATTTCTTTGCCTGTAAAATAAAGATAATAATAGTACCTATTGTTATGGGGGTGAAGAAGGTGCCTCCTGGGGTTCAGGCAGGATACCTTTTGCAAGAATGCAAGACTCCAAAACTTAGCTTAAAAACAAGAAGAGAAATTTATTAATTTAGAAAGTAATGTTAAGAATGGCCAGGAGGATAGCAAGGTAGAATAGCAAGATGGGAAGCAGTTCCTTGGGAAGACAGCATGGATGGAAAGACTGTCCCCCAGACAACATCAGTTCTGGAGATTTTATACTCTTTACAACAGATGCTATGTCATGGTGTGGACATGACCTAGAGTTAGTCCCTCAGGCATTTGGTGGGGTGAGCTGGTCATCTGACTGGGGTCTGCCTGGAGGCATAAAGATTCTTTAGTTTTAGGAAACAAACAGATATCTGAGAGGTAGCCTGATAGGATCAATCAAAGGACAATCATCTCAAGACCCTAGAGGGGTCATTGGATGATTTTAGGCCAGAGTCAGAGGATGTAAGGGAGCAAGGGAGCAAGGGAGTTTCCCTGATAATAGTTTGCCTGAGTTTCTGGGGGTACAATGCCCAAGTCACTAATCTCCCAGGATTATTGTGAGGTTAAAGTAAGATAATATTTGTAAAATGCATTACAAACTTTAAAGTGCTAGATAAGTGCTAGCTATTAATATTAACTATTATAGTTATTGGCAAAGAAGGTGCTAGACCCTGCAGGAAAATACAAAAATAATTAAGATACAGTCCTTACTATAATGTAGTTTATAATCTGGGATGGTGGGGATATTTAAAATCTAGCTAGCATCTTAAAATTTTTCCTATGGAAATAGTTATTAAGTTTCATTGAACATTCTCAAAGCAACAATTACAATTACCTGGAAAAAACCCATTCAAAATACACTTATTCTTTTCTAGGAATTCCATTTTGGTTGATATTAAATATTTATTGAGTACGTAGAACAGAGGAATAATAATTATCATCTATATTAACATAGATACTACTTGGAGACACCTTCAGCTCATGAAGATGGTTTCCCAGGGAGAATCTGGGTAGCTCAGTGGATTGAGAGCCAGGCCTAAAGACAGGAGGTCCTAGGTTTGAATCTGGCCTCAGACACTTCCCAACTGTATGACCTTGGGCAAGTCATTTCATTCCCATCGCCTAGCCCTTACCACTCTTCTGCCTTGGAACCAATACACAGTATTGATTCCAAGATGGAAGGTAAGGGTTTAAAAAAAAGAATAGAAAAGAAAAGATGGTTCCCCAGAGATGGCTACCTCAAGTTCAAGAAAATTTGTGAAACTATATGCACTTAAAATCATGAACCCCCACCAGGATATTTACTTAATAGTCAGTCAGGGGACACATGTTTCAAGGAAAAACATTTAATGAAATGGTATAAGAGAAGCACAACAAAAACATACATTTCCCCCCAAAATATAGGGTGTCCTGAAAGCCTTAATGCTGATTTACATATTCTAGTAGGAAAGGTAGATACATATAGAGAAAACTGGTAGAGAAACACAGGTGTGACCACACTAATGAATAGGTAGGTACTGTAAGGGTGAAAAGGGGTTAATTTTTAAAAGGGTTGGACTTATAATTTATGAGTGTGGTCACCAGAAATTTAATTAATTCCAAAGAGATTTTATTTACAATTTATTTTTAAAATGTATAAAGAGTGAAGCAAGAAATCAGAGAGAAGATAAGGTAAGATATCTAGCCTAAACACTAATTAATTTGCTCCTGGCCCCTGGGCAGGGAGAGTTAGTTCTTAGCCAGAGGGGCCTTGGCCCTTGTAGCTGAGGCCCTGGGGATTCACGGAGCCTCTCTCAAGAGGACAAGTCTTTCCTGAGGCTGGTTTCTTCAAATAAAAACCAGCAGTTAAGAGTCAGCTTTTCACTCATCATGTGTCAGTCCAATCAGGAACAGGGTCTCAGGTCCAGTCAGCAGATCAAAGAACAAAAAATTTCCCCCGTCTCCACTTCCAAAAAATGAACAACTCTCTCTCACAGGAAGAAACAGCTCCTTTTAAAGACATTTTCTCTTGCATCACTTCTTGTGCCTTCCCCTAATTTTACGTTTATCAATCATAGTGGATGCTCTGCTCAAGGACTGCCCAGAAGGCAGTCAGTCGATTCTGATTCATCACCCACTATCGCACATGTGGGTCACAGACCTCCCACTTAATGATTAAGTGGGATGTTTACACTTTTGGTAATTATATCTAAAAATGGACAGATCTCCATACTTAACTTTAAGTATGGTGTTTACACTTTTGAGAATTAAATCTAAAAATAGGTAGATTTTAATATTCAACTTTAAGTAAGATGTTCTAAAAATAGACAGGGGTTACAATTTAATCTTCACAATCAGGGGAGAGTCAAGTATTTTCATTGTTATAATCAGGGGAGAGTTAATTTAAATCTTCATAGTACATCTGTAGGGAATACATGACTAATGAACTCATGTCACATACAATGTGTGACAAGGAAATCACTTTAAAAGACTGATATATATTAATTTAAGGTCGCCAAGGAATTCAGCTATGTAATTCCTAAATGAAAACTCAAGTCAGCAGTCAACCTTTTATGGAGTTTAATTACAAACAGGATGAAGAAAGGTATTAGAGATAGAGAGAGAGACGGAGAGAGAAAGGGGAGAGAAGGGAATAGGGCTTAAATACCCTTTCTGTTTAGGCTGGGCCAAAAGGCCCAAGCCCTTAGATAG
Organism: Monodelphis domestica; assembly: GCF_027887165.1. Lineage (NCBI taxonomy): Eukaryota > Metazoa > Chordata > Mammalia > Didelphimorphia > Didelphidae > Monodelphis > Monodelphis domestica. Next base: position 266,364,230 of record NC_077230.1, on the reverse strand, counting down.
CTGGGGCAAAGAAAGGAGATCAGTCCCTATTACTCATGTGACCAAAATGGAGAAACAGTCTCAGGGGCCTCCACCTCCAGCTTCCTTCAGAGCGACTCTCAAAGCACCACCTCTCCAACCAACAACCCCCAGTCCTCAGACCCTCTATCTTTAAGGCAACCATCCAAGTTCCCTCCCCTCAGTTCTCACATCTACCAATCACTGTCCATGTCTTCTCTGTGCCAATGGTGGCTCTAGCTTAACCCAGGACCGCCCAGAGGTCTGTTTCCTTTGCACATGTCTGTTGAAGGTCATATTCTCAAATAATTAAATCTTGATCTTTGCTGCAGCCCTTCCTAAATCCTGTTAGGACTGAGTGGGGTGGAAATTGTATTTTCCAAGACCTGGTTCTGTCATTCCAAGTATCTCTATTGTATCAATTCTAAAATCAATCATGACTCAAAGAACTTCCTGTTCTATGCTTAAGCATAGGTCAAAGCCCTTTCCATTGTTTAGCAAAAGGTTTCTGTCCTAAAGTAATCTTAAGAAGGGAGGAGGAAGAACCTCCCATGCCAATGGGGTTCACATTCCAATAGAGTTCCCACTATCAATAGGAAATTTTTCAAGTATGAAATTTCCCAATGGTGAAATTTCCAACATTTATAAGTCTAAGAAATTTTAAGGTTTACAAATGCAAGGTTGTTGGTGTCCTCTAATGAATTCATCATACTACATGCACTTCCTAGCCCCTGCTGGTCTCTGTTAGATGCTGCTTTGCTGCCCCTTGTTTGACTGATCACATGGTCTTTGCCACATTCTCCTTTGGACACCCAGTCTTTGTCAGACACTATCAAACATAGCACTGGGGACACAGTTTTGAAGCCCCTTTCACTTCCAACTGTTGCCTTTATTTGAAGTCCTTTAATTCAACTTGCTAGGTCTAGGGGCTTGAGTTTCTCTGGTATAAAACTCATCCTAACTTGTGGTAAGTATTTCCCACTATATCTCTGGTCATTATATATTATGTGGGTTATTAACTCAGTAGCTATGTGGTTTAGGGTTCCCTTTTTATTTCTACTCTGTTAATAAATATGTGGGGGTGGGGTAGGAAAGGCACAATAAGAAGAGGAAAAGGGCAGGGCTTTTTGTCTTTTCTATATGCCCCATCATAATTGCAGATATGCCATTTAAGCTTGAAAGGTTTTGAGTTAAATCCACAAACATTCATTAAGCAGCTACTCTATACTAAGACACTCTTCAAGTTGCTAGGAATACAAATGCAGCAATAAATGTTTCTGCTTTCAAAGAGTTTATGTTTTCTTCCTAGTGGAGATCAATGCCCTCTGTGAGGAGCAGGTGGAACTGGCAAGAGTGAGAGAGAGATCCGTGTCTTCTGTCTCTTGGAGTCTTCTGGCTTGGCAGTTGCTTCAAGCTTTTCTGGCTTCCAGCTTTAATGTGGGAAATGCTAACTGGGGTTTGTCCAAAGAATTGATTAACAGCTCAGACTGATTCCATGGCTGGAAAATAAGTTTTATCATAAAAGAACATAATAATATAGTGACTATAGATAGTTTTAGCTAACTAGCTTGTATAGTAAGGGTAAAGTAGGTAAGTAAGGTAAGTAAAGGTAAGTAAAGATAAAGATAGGTAAGGGTTTCTAGAAATGCCTTTTATCTTGATTAGTTACTAAGGAAGGGGTCATTTTGGGGGAGTAGTTATTGCCCTATTTCTAAGGAACTGATGTTATTTTACCCATGGTCCACTTTGGTCTGCATTTACATTTACTGATTTACTCTATTTGGGGGTGAGGGGGAAGCAGCAAACCACAATTTCATTCAAATGTTGCCCTTTTCTGAGCATACTCTAAGATTCTCATACTAAGGAAGGTAGTGATTGTGGAAACTAAGCATTGTCCTGTATGACTGGGAAACTGAATGCCCTCTACTTGCTGTTCAGAAAACCCAACCAAGGACCTAGGTTATGTTTAAAGATTGATGTGATGAGTTTTCTCATAATTGTAAATCTAAACAACCCATATGTCATATCGGAAAAGTCACACTATACATATCAACTAGTTATTATTTCTATGTTCTTTTGATTGTTTAAAGCTACTTGGCAGGGTTTGTGGGATATTTCAGTCCACCCTCAATTTCAGAGAAGATGGAAGATACCAACCTTACTCCAAAAGGGAAAGAATCTGGTGTGATATGGAAATCACTTTAAAAGACTGATATATATTAATTTAAGGTCGCCAAGGAATTCAGCTATGTAATTCCTAAATGAAAACTCAAGTCAGCAGTCAACCTTTTATGGAGTTTTTAATTACAAACAGGAGGAAGAAAGGTATGAGAGAGAGAGAGAGAGAGAGAGAGAGAGAGAGAGAGAGAGAGAGAGAGAGAGAGAGAGAAAGGGGAGAGAAGGGAATAGGGCTTAAATAGCCCCTCTGCTTAGGCTGGGCCAAAGGCCCAAACCCTTAGATACCTGAGGCAAAGAAAAGAGATCAGTCCCTATCACTCACGTGACCAAAATGGAGAAACAGTCTCAGGGGCCTCCAACTCCAGCCTCCTTCAGAGCAAACCCTCCTCTCAGACCTCTCCAGGACCTCTATCCTCTCAGACTCCTTCAGAGCAAAACCTCCTCCTCCTGTCCTCAGACCCTGCTATCTTTAAGGAAACCATCTAAGTCCCCTCCCCTCAGTTCTCACATCTACCAATCACTGTCCATGTCTTCTCTGTGCCAATGGTGGCTCTAGCTTAACCCAGGACCGCCCAGAGGTCTGTTTCCTTTGCACATGTCTGTTGAAGGTCATATTCTCAAATAATTAAATCTTGATCTTTGCTACAGCCCTTCCTAAATCCTGTTACTCTGAGTAGGGTGGAAATTGCATTTTCCAAGACCTGGTTCTGTCATTCCAAGTATCTCTATTGTATCAATTCTAAAATCAATCATGACTCAAAGAACTTCCTGTTCTATGCTTAAGCATAGGTCAAAGCCCTTTCCATTGTTTAGCAAAAGGTTTCTGTCCTAAAGTAGTCTTAAGTAGGGAGAAGAAGGATCCTCCCATGCCGATGGGGTTCACATTCCAATAGAGTTCTTACTATCAGTAGGAAATTTTTCAAGTATGAAATTTCCCAATGGGGAAATTTCCAACATTCATAAGTCTAAGAAATTTTAAGGTTTACACTGGGAAGAAGCCAATTAGACAGGAACTGGCAGCCTATCATGTTCCCACTCTCAGCTCGCTACACTAGGGATTTCAAGGACTTCTTGTGTGAGATCTGGATCTCTTCCTCTAGGTTAAGCTGTTACCTTGTTCCCAATGGGAGAGCTCCTCCACTCTATATTGTTGGGTATATAATCTCCTATGTATATTTTCTCCAATTTCTGTTTTGCTATAAACTTGGATAAATAGATTTCTTTGCTGTGTTCACTGTGAATCTGGTTATTTGTGAGAAGCGTGGAGCCTTGGTTATAAAGCTTGGGGTCCTGTTTTCTCCCTTAAAAAATAGCAAACAGAAATTCAGCTCAATTCTGACAGTATCCCTTAAACTAACAATATTTAAGGGAGCAGATAGATAAAATTCTAAACTAGTATTCCCTCTCTGAAGAGAGCAGTGGCCAAACTTCTGGCCCCAATCTCTTGTCCTAATTGGCAGAAATTAAAGTCTCCACTGGAGGAAGGAGGAGCAGGAGCAGGAGCTAGTGATAGCGCCAACCTACATGTTGGGGATTCACCCTGAGCAACATAGTTTGTTAGAAAAGAGACCCAAACCTTTAGTTATCCTGACTCTTAACCCTCTCCCAGACCATAGTCAATCTTGTGCACTTACGAGGTTAAGTAACCCTTCCATGAGGTGCTGGGGATGCAAAGATACCATCTAGAGACATACATTCTATCGGAGAGACAAGGTATACTATACTTACATTCAAGTTCTATATAAGTATATACAGAATAATTTGGAAAGGCACTAGCAGTAGGGGATTGAGAAAAGGCTTCACGGAGAAGGATGTACTTAAGCTGAGATTTAAAGGACGAGAGGAATTCTATTAATCTATTCTGTTGTAAATCAATATCCGGCACTAGCCTAGTGCTCCCCACGCAGCAGGTGTTTAAGAAAGAGTGGGAGAATAGTATTACTCCACTGCAACAACTCATTCGGGTATGAAGCTATTTCCTGCGCTTGCGCCGAAATTCCTAGGACCGCCCTTCCCTCTCCCCCTCCCCCCCCCTCCCCCCCGATTGAGCGAGAAATAGCCCGGGACTGGGTGTGTTCCCGCGCTTCTGTCCCGCCTTTGGCTGGCTTTTTGAATCACTGAGTTAACGTTGTCGCCTCTGGATGACGTAAAAGTCTGTTTGGAGGCGGGGCTGAGGTGTCGGTGCCTGTGACGGTGCTCTGAGGCTCAGCTTGGCCAAGCTTGGCCGGGCTTGGCCGGGCTTGGGCCCTACTTGGGCCCCCGAAGCAGTAGACACCGGCCCTGGCGTTGAGCCGATTCCGCCAGGTGAGTGACTGAACGAACGCTGGAATCCCCGCCGATCGAGCGGGGCGGCGCGGGCGCTGAGCTGAGTGTGGGACGCAATTGGGCCTTCGGGGCGCGAGACCTGGCAGCGAACTAGGCTGGCAGATGGAACGGTCCGTTCGCGGCCTACTGCGCAGGCCCCGGCAGGTAGTGGAGCCGAAGCCTGGAAGCCACGTTGCACGCCCGCACCCCGACTTGGGAATCGCCGGGACACAGGCAGAACTGAAAGGTGCCATTGAGCTCATCTGATCTAGCCTCGCCATTTTACAGATGAAGAAACTGAGGCCTGTAGCAGGGTTTTGACTTACCCAAATTTTCACCCGGGGGAGCTAAACTAGGACTCGAAACTGTGAATGTGCTAGGTTTCTCCCCCCCACCCCCCAGCAGTAAAAGGGAAGTTTTAATCATCTTTCCCTTCCCACCAGTTGCAACCTGCCTCAAGAATTATTCTCGCTCTTACCTCTCTTTATCTAGTGCCTCTTATTTCTTAAACCTTTGTTGCCAGAATAATAATATTGTGAAGGCACCGGTCTTACCGGACCACTGAGGAATTTCTTTTGCCTTTGAAGATAAAATGCAAATTCTTTTGCATTTAAGACCTTTCACAGCCTGGTTCCCTACTTTTTTTCCCCCAATGTTATTACCTTATTAAAAGTTTTTTGAAGAAAATTTTCAGGAAGTAGGTAGGTATTGAGTTGGATCTTGAAACATGGGTTTCAATGCAGCTAGAATAGTGGGAAAGGGATTCTAAGCAAAAAGTAAGGCTCAAATGCTTTTGTGAGACTGGAAGTAGATTAGCAATAAAACTATCACTGAATGATGATAATATAGTAAAGATGCCATAATGTCACAGAGGAAAGGAAGCACCATCACAAAAAAATTTAAAACAAGTTTTATCCTTCCAGGAAAACAGCAATTTAATTTCCTGTACAAATAATAGAAATACAAATGCTATATTTGCAATATATTCCATCATTTCCCAATCTTTGGGCCTAAAGGTTATTTCTAGTAGAACGTAAACATATTAAGGGCAAGGACTATCCTATTTGTGTTCTCTGAACAATGCCTGGCACATAAAAGGTACTTAATAAACACTTTCTTGGTTGGCATCTGTGATTATATTTTTCATACTTCATTCCCTTTCACCCCAGCCTTTCTTTCAGTAATAAACTTTAGATATAACCCTAGTAATAGTGGGAAAAGCAGTGGACTTGGAAGACTTTGGTTCCCATCCCACCTCTTAAACAAGCTATTTAATAATCTTTTTGAACAATGATACATGTAAAATCCAGTAGAATTGCTCATCAACCCCTAGAGGGGAGAGGAAGGAGAAGACGGAAAGAACATGAATCATGTAACCATGGAGAAATATTTTGAATTAATTAAATGAAAAGAAAAAATATAACTTCTTTGAGTTTCATTTTCTCACATGTGAAATGGAGATAATGCTTGCACGACCTCATTAACAGGTTGTTGTGAGAAGTCCTTTTTAAGTTTAATTACTGCTAATATAAGCACTTGGAAAGGTATGTAATTAATTTTTAAATTCTTATTATATATTGCTAGATTGTGCTACAGAAAGATTGTACTAATTAAAGGTTCCAACTAGAATATAATTAATTTCCATTTTCTTACAACCCCACCGAAGTGGAATTTCCTCATTTTAATTATATTTGCCACTTGAAGGGTTAAGGTACCTCATTTTATTTCAAATGTCTTCTGATCTTTTACTTTAAGTGTCAGAGGGGTCTTTGTATAAAGGTAGTGAAATTTTTTTAATACATTGTGCTCTAAATTTAAGATTTAGTTACCCCTTTTTGTGTTTCTCTCTTAACATAGGGTTTTTTAACATACGGTTTTTTGTTGTTATTCAATACAGGATTTATATATATGCAAAACAGAAGAAAATGAAAAGAAAGGTAACAAAAGTTGGAAACTTTAGGCTTAGTCCCAATGAGGAAGCCTTTCTTTTGAAGGAAGAATATGAAAGAAGACGAAAACAAAGATTACTACAGGTGCGACTCATTCTACTTTTTAAAAATTATTGCAATCTTATTAGCATTCAAATGAATCTTAAGCATAAAATAAAAATAATGTAACAAAAATAAATATACCAAGGACATACTACTGGTAAGTAACTGAGGCCAGGTTTGAACTCAAGTCTTCCTAACTCTAGTTCCAGGACTCTATCCACTTCTCTACCTAACTGTTCTCTAAGGAGAAAGAGCTAAGTTCCCATACTGATTAGTAGTGGGATCATACTTGTAAGTATTCTTTCCTCTTCCAGATGGGGTGAGTTTGGGATACCTAGTCTCAAAATAATAATAATAATAATATATTGGTTGGGTTGGGGTTTTTTCATTCAGAGTTGCTCAAAATTTGGTAGTTTTTACTCTGGTATTCATAGTTCATTGTCAACTACATACTTTTTTTCTTTTACTAATTTCCTCTACCTTCATCCTCCCACTGCCACTATTGAACAATTTTTTTTTTTAATAAATCCTCAAAACATAGATGCACATAGTTTGGCAAAGCAAATTCCCTATAAATTTTTGACATTGATTGTGTCTTAAAATGCTTGTCTGTATTTTAAATTCATCAACTCTAGCAGGAGAAAAGTGGTATTTTTTTTGTCTAAACTCTTTTCTTTTAGATTTATGGTTTATCATTTTTTATTTTTATACATATATAGCACAATTCTAAAGTCTTTCAAAGTTGTTTTCCTTTATAATGTTGTTATCTTTTCTCCTAGTTCTATTCACTTCATTCCGCATCAATTCATAGAAATCTTCCCAGTTTCCTTGGAAGCTGTCCATTTCTTCATTTCCTTTTGGCACAATAAAAATCCATCATATTATTATGTACCACTGTTTCTTTAGCCATTTTCCCAAAGGATAGGCTCTTAGATTCTAATTTTTGCCTATTGCAAAAAGAAATGCTATGAATATTTTTGTAGGTAGAGATCCTTTTCCACTTGTTTTAATTTTTTTCAGTATGAGCCTGATTGTATTATAACTTGGTTATAGAGTATTCATAGTTGAATAGCTTTTGGGGCATAATTCAATTTGCTTTCCAGATTAGCTGGACTAGTTTGTAGTTCCACCAAGAGTGTAGTGCAATACTTATTTATTTCTCTTTGCCTGCCCCTCTAACTTTTGTCATCCTTGCCTGATAGGTATGGGGCAGAACTGCAAAGTTGCTTCAATATTCATTTCTCCATTAGTGACTTAGAGCATTCTGAAGTGTTTTTTTATTGATCTGTTAAAAATATATCATAATTTCTACCAGTATCTCTCCTTTTCCCCCACCCAGAGAGCTAACATATATAACAAATATTTTTTAAGGACAAAAAAGAAGGAAAAAATAAGCATAACTGATTTACTACATTAAAAATTTCTGAAAATATATGCAATGTACTACATTATTTGACCTTACACCTCTGCAGCAGACAGTGGTGGCAATGTCTTATTTGTTTTCTTTGGAGCCATGCCTAGTCTTAATAATTTTGCAACATTTACTTTTTTTTGTGGAAGTAGTGGTGATTTCCTTTTATTGTTGTAGTCACTGTGTATGTTGATTTCTTGACTCTTGCATTACTCTATATCAAGTTCAAGTAGATCTTTCCATGCTTCTCTGTATTCATCATACTCATAATTTCCTATAGCACAGTAATATTCCATTCATTCACATAGCATAATCTCTAATTGATGAGCATCTACTTTATTTCCAATTCTTTGTTATTAGAAAAATGTTCTGCTGTATTTTGGTATTTAAGAAGCTAAGAGAACAAGCCTTTTAGTGGAATCTCTGAGTTAAAGGGCAAGAACATTTTAGTCTATCATAATTCCATATTGCTTCCATTTCAACTGAGCAAGACATTTAAGTTTGATGTAAGAATTTACCAGAAAGATAATTAGCTACCCAGCTGATTACTGTGAAAGGTTTATAGAAATCTTTTTCCTAGAGTTTTTTAGAAGATAAATGGATTTCTATATGATGATTTGGATATGATTTTGCAAAGAAATAAACTCTTTAAGATTTTCTTTAAAACACTCAATGTTTCTACCAGATTTGTTTGACCTGCCACACTTTTTTTGTTATCAGAGTAGAAGAGTGAAAATGGCTGTTTTCTGGTAGGGATTCCAACTTCTTTTTCTATCCTAATTTTTCCTATCTTGAATATTTTTTTTTCATTGCTATCATTTTCTTTAGACATTTGGGTATTGTATTGTGTTTTAAATAGCAAGGATAATAGATTTTCTTAAAGAGAATTCATTAATGATGTCATGTTTCCAAAATAATTTTTCAAAAATGTTCAATGTCTTTTGCCCAAACTAATTCTCAATTCTTTCTTTAGGTTAGAGAACAGGAAAGATATATTGCATTGCAGATAAGACAAGAAGTAAAACAGAGGAGAGATCAGCATCTTCATCATTTGGCAGAAGAGTTGAAGGAAGAATGGCAGAAGAAACAAGAAGAGAAAATCAAAGAACTGGAAAAACTGTACATAGCAAGCTTAAAATCTGTGGGAGAGGCACATCGTGATGCCAAAGAAAATGTGAGTAAACATTTCAGATAATCATAAAAGAGACAAAGTTGAATGCTTAAGCTTATTAATGCTACAATTCTATTTTTAAAAATAGTTTAGTGAATTTAGTTTTAAGTTGGATAGCCTAAATAATTATATGCTTTGATTAATCACAAATGCTTTAGAAATATTCAATGTGACAAGTTAAAACTCTCTTCACTAATTAAGTATAAAACTATTATGTGGAGAACCATTTATTGAGATAGAATACCACCTATCTTCCCAGAATTGTGCTTGTATTAATAACTCCTCACCAAAGCCTGCACCTCTATATGTACCCTTGATCCCATCCCCTTCTATTAACGTCTCTCACAAATTATCCATCTCTTCCTATCCTACTGGTTCCTTCCTTACTGCCTACAAATACCTCCAAGTCTCCATTATCCTCACTACCTCCTGCCATCCCCTCAAATTGTTGTCCTTTGCCTTTTGTCTCTTTCATAGCCCCAATCATAGGGGGGAAAGTTGTCTCTTTCTCTCTCTTTTTTTTTTTAAACTTTTATCTTCTGTAAATCAATACTAAATCAAAATCAGTTCCAAAGCAGAAGAGGGATGAGAGCTAGGCAATTGGGGTTTTAAATGAGTCGTCTGGTCACACAACTAGATAGTATCTGAGGCCAGAATTGAACCCTGGTCCTCCTGGTGCTTTATCCATTGTGCTACCTAGTTGCTCTCTTATTTGTTTCTCAATCCTCTGCTATTTTTGCTTTCTGTCTTGATTGTTGACTAAAACTATTCTTTCCAGACAAGTAATTACCAAGTCTGATGGCTTATTCTTAATTCTTAACCGTCACAAACCTTCCATTGTATATATGATGTTGTGGATCATTCTCTCCTCTATAATCTGAGTTCTCTTGATTTCTGCATTTCTACCTATCTTTCAAATTGCTCCTCTGTATTCCAAACCTTATTTATGAGTGTGTTCCATGGTTTTATTATGGACACTGCTTTCTCTGTGCTGCCTTACTTGGTTTTTCTCTTTGCCTCCTATATATTTAAGAATAACCTTTCTAGAAGATGACACCCAGATCTACATAACTAGACCTGCTTTTTCTCCCAAGATCCATTTTAATTTCTCCGTCTACCAGTTTGACATTTCAAACTGCCCTATCAGCATTTCATGCTCATTATATTGAAAACAAAATCCATTATCCTTACCTCTACATGTCTCTTTTCCAAGTTTCTCTATTATTGTTGAGGGTACCATCACCCTTCCAGTTTTATAATTCTTATACTAGCTAACTCCATATAGTCACTGAAATGACAATTTTTTTTGTCTTTTGTGCCTCCACATTAGTCTCCTTTTCTCTGTTCTTACTGTCAATACCTTGATTCATACCTTCATCATCTCTTACCTAGACTACTGCAATGGCCTTCTAATGGATATTCATACCTCATATCACTTTTCCATTCCATTCCCCCTCACAACTGCTGAAGTTATTTTACTAAAGCATAAGACTTAACATTGTCATTTTGCTACGTGGTGTAAAGATAATTTTAGGGTTGTAACTTAAAATCTAGATTTAATTGGTTGCTAAGGGAAATATCAAATAAAATACCCAAGTCAGTCTGGAAATTTATGGTAATTTAATTAATATAGAGGGAAGGAATTCAAGGAGAAGGAGGGAAGAGGATATAGGACTTCTCTTGCCTGGCTTGTGCCAGGGGGAGTTTAAAATCCCCATCTCTAGGTCTCTGAAGAAGATTAGAGGCTTCTAAGAGGATAAAGTTGGAAAGTAAATGAAGAAAACTCAGCCAGAAACTCACCACCAAACTGGACAATACCTTGTAGCCATGCTAAGATGCCGAAAGGCCCAGCCTGCTGCCACCAGCCAACTCTCCACCACCAGAAAGGTGCCCGAGAGAGGAAGTGAGCCAAATATATAGACCTTTCACTCTTGTGTCTCCTCCTCTAAATGACCATATCTTTTAGAGTTCTCATCTTCTTTGATTAGATTATATCTTTAGAGTTACTTAACACTTCTTTGTTAAGTTCACCTTTTGTGAGTTACTTAACCTTTTTGTGATTAATTTAACCTTTATAGTTACTTAACACCTTTTTGTATTAAGATCTTAGACTTAAAGTTCTAGCTTCACTATAAGATAAGCGTTAAGTACTTTCATAGTTCAATCAGGAGATTACAATTTTATCTTCCCCTAAAGTCTAAGTAGGGTGGAGTAATTTAAGGGTCACAATCCCCCCTGATTTTGTTAGACTAAGTATCTTCATTGTTAAAATCAGGAAATAGCTAAATCCAATCTTCACATTGGTAAACTTAAATGCATCTCTTTTGAATTTAGAATCAAATAAAAACTTCTCTTCCTTTTTTAGACTTTCACATCGTCACCAAACTGATCATGTTACTTTCTGTCCCATATTCTGTAGCCTAGCCAAATTGTCCTTGCTATATTTTATACATTTCTCAATTCTCAAATTCTCTCCCACCTTTCCTTCCCCCTTCCCAGCCCACCCCACCTCCCCTCTCCCATTGAAATGTTAAAAATCTCATAGATTTTATGTGTAATCAAGTAAAACATTTTCCTATATTAATCCTTTTGTAGAAGGAAATTTGAATTTTAAAAAATGAAAGAATGAAAGTGAAAAAAGTTTTGATCTGGATTCAAGCTCTCATGAGATTTTTTTCTCTGGAAGCAGATGGCATTTTTTATCATGAGTCTTTTGGGATATTTTTAGGTCATTATATTGTTGAGAATAGCTAAGTTATTCACAGTTATTCATTATACAGTAGTATTACTACCACTAAGTATGATGTTCTTCTGGATCTGTTTATTTCACTCTGCTTCTTTTCTTGTAAGTTTTTCCAGGTTTTTCTGAGCTCCTCCTACTTATTTCTTGTAATAACACAATAATATTCCATTATAATCTATATTTATACATAACTTATTTAGCCATTCTCCCAATCGATGGGTATCCCCTCACTTTTCAATTCTTTGCCCTCACAAAAAGAACTGCTTTAAATATTTTTGTACATATAGGTCCTTCGCCTTTTTGCTTTTTTTCCCCTTTTTAATCTCTTTGGGATATAAACCTAATAGTTGAGTCAAAATAGGTCCAAATTGCTCTCCAGAAAGATTGACTCATTTCACAACTCTCCCAACAGTGCATTGGTACCTCAATTTTCACACATCCCCTCCAAATTTTATCATTTTTCTTTTTTGTCATAATAGCAATCTGATAGGTATGGGCTAGTATCTCAGAGTTGTTTTAATTTGCATTTCTCTGATTAATAGTGACTTAGAGCATTTTTTTTTGCAATACCATAGAGCTTTAATTGCTTCATCTGAGACCTGCCTATTCATATCTTTTGACCATCTATCAGTTTGAGAATGACTTGTATTCCAATATATTCAACTCATTTCTCCTTATATTTGAGAAATGAAGCCTTTATTAGAATTATAGAAAATTTTGCACCATCATGATTTCTGTGTATTACTCTCTGCCCTATTTCCCCTTTAGTTTCTGACCACCACCTCCTCCCCCAATTTGCCCTCTTTTCTATCAGCCCCAACCTCCATTTTCTTATCCTCTTCCCTTCCCCCCTACTTTCCTATAGGGTAAGATTTCTATACCCATTGATTATGTATGTTCCTTGTTTCCTTTAATACCCAAGTACTAATTATCTTAAATGTTTTTAATATTTTTGTGTACTTGTCACTTGTGTCATTTTTGTTTGTATCCTAGCACAATGCCTGGTAATAAATAAATATTTATTGTTTCTTGCTTGAAGAGCTTTAAACAACATGAAAGAGATCTTTTAATTCAGCCTAGATGACTGAAGACATTGAAAGTTCACTTGATTGAATTTTTTTTAGAATATACTACTGCTTAGAATGTTGCTTATTCATTAAGTGGGTACTTTTAATTTTGTGAACACTAACTAGTTAGATATTAACATTTGGTTGTTTTTTTAATTTAATTTTTTAATTTACCTTGAAAATAAATGCTGTTGATCAGATTTGTTTTTTAAAAAACCTTTTGCTGGCCCCCTATATGGCTCATAATCTCAGTACTATCTGTTATTTCACTAAGTAGGTTTGACCTTTGTTATATATGCTCTTAATTTAACTCAAACAAAATACCTTGAAAACATGAAGAGAAATGCCTTACCTGTTAATTTGTGACTCGTTTACTTGAGTCTTCATTTGATTTAAAATCAGAACTCATTGTTTCTTTGTGAATTATGATGAGAAATTGATGTTTTATGGGCCTCATCAGAAATCATTAAAAAATTAGCAAGCCAATCAATTATAAAGAAGATAGTTCTCTGTTAATTATTATTGAGAGGAAGGAGCTATTTTTAAAGACTGACTTAAATAAGAAATTTTTAAAAGCTAAGTGTAGTTGTGATTTTCATTATTCTGAATATCATCACCATTAATTTCACTTTTTAATGTTTTAAGAAAGGAAACTTTAAAATTTTGTTTCAAGTAAGTCATGTTTCTACTGGTTATGTTTACTTTTGTGATAACGTTTTAAATTGACTTGAAAAAATGAATTTTAGGAACCTGATGTAGAATATTTGGCAAAGCAAACAGAGGAAAGGCAACAAAGAGCAGAGGAAAGAGGGCGGAAAGCTCTGAAAAAAGTGAAAAATCAAAAAGAAAAGCTCCTGAAACAGAAAACCTGGTAAAGTAGCAGATTTAATGTTTCATATTTTTTGTAGAAGGAAAAGGTGATGAGAATGTTTTTAATTGTGACTCAAATTAACATAATTTTTTAAATTTTAATTTTTAAGTATTGTATGTGCAAATATTAGATAATAGCTGTAGGTAAAGAGACTATCAAGTAGCATTTATGCTTTCAAGTTTTTTCAGTTAAAAAGCTTTTGTATTCTCTCCTCTGCTTCTCCTTAATGAGGTGAAGGGGAGGCCTTGTGACAAGCATAGTCAAGCAAAACAAATTCCTGCATTAGCCATATGCAAAAATGTCTGCCTTCTTTTGTATTTTGCATTGGACCTTACCTCTATCCAAGGTGGTGTAGCATGTTTTCTCTAGTTATGCTTACTTCTCTATCAATTTTTATAAGATTCCTCCTTATAGTGCTGTAATATTCTAGTACATTTGTATATCATAATTTGTTCAGTCATTCCCTATTAGTTGGGTACTCCCTTATTTTCCACTTCTTTGTCACTACAAAAAGCTTCTATAAATATTTTTTGCACTCATGGATCCTTTTCCTTTTCCTTTTTTTTTTTAAATAAAACACTTACCTTATATCATAGAATCAATATTATTAGGACTTCTTCCTTAACTACTAAATGACTAGGAAAAAACCATAGTCCTTATAACTGTTGAAAAGGGTAATCAAAAGAATGTGCATAACTTTAAACACCTTATAAAATCGTTCTTTTTAAAAAACCTATATATAGCAAGGATGTTATTTTTTCATTTTATTTAACTAGATGATTTAGAATATGTGTAGGGGTTAACCAGCGCACAGGAATTGAGGTAGAAAGGAGGATAAAAAAGGGGTGGAATGTTGGTTGGTCTGTCAGTTGCTGACTGTTAGGACTGATAGTTGCAGGAAGTTGACTGCTAGGTGTGCGTTAGTCCTTGGGGGTTGGTTGCTGGTGGTGTGGGTTGGTGATTAGTTGGTGGTTGGCCTTTAGTTGCTGGAATAAAAAGGTGGGCCTGAGCTTACTGAGAGGGCTTTTGGCTTTAGCCTTTAGAGGGTTTTTTGCCTTTTGGGTTTGGGGCTTTTGGTTTGGTCTGTTTGAGTTTTTCCCCTTCCTTGAACTTTTTGGAAGGTGGCTGGTCTTCATTGACAGACCTAATTGGGGTTGGATTAAACACTGATTGGGTTGGTTTTGATTGGACTGGATTGTATTGGAACTTTGTGGGGTTCTTGTTATTAGAGGTAGTTATAGGCAGTTTTAAATAGTAATTATAGGCAGTTATAGATAGTTACAGGATAACTAGTATAGACATTAGGAAATTTCTTTCTCTACCTCTTTCCTATTTCCCTCCTTTACTGTATTCATTTTTCTATATTCTTTTACTATCTTTATTTTAATTAAACTAAATGTTAATTGTTAAAAGCTACTAGAAGTTTTCTTTTCTCTGTCTTAAAGGGATAATATTAATTTACAACTCTACTATGTTCTCATTGAAACTTAAATTTATTAAAAGCTGCTCTCTTATTTTGTCAGAACCCCTATTTTAACCAGTACAGTTCTTTCTAGTTCTGGCACTGCTAACTATCACTCATTTGACTTTTGTAAGGGGGAAAATTATTTAAAAGGATTGGACTGGATTATTTAAGAGTGTAGTTGCCAGGAATTTAATTTATTCCAAAGAGATTTATTTATAATTTATTTATAAAATATAGAAAGAGTAAAGTAAGAAAATTAGAGAGAGAATAGAGTAAGATATCTAGCCTAAGCACTAAGTAATTTTCTCCCAGCCCCTGGCAGGGAGAGTTAGTCCTTAGGCCTCGCAAAGCCCAGTACCTGCAGGAAAAACTCTCTCAAGAAGTAAGTCTCTCCTGAGGCTAGTTTTTGCTACTTTGTTTGTTTGTTTTTTTTTTTCCAGAAAATTCAGTAGTTATGAGTCAGCTTTTCACTCACCACATGTCAGTTCAAAGAAAAAGATTTTAGAACAGCTTCACCAGGAAGCAGGGTCTTGGGTCCAGTCAGCACATTCTTCACTTCAAAAAATGAAGAACTGCCAGTCGAATTCCAGTCAAGATGTTGTTGTTCCCTTTTAAAGACACTTTCTCTTGTGTCACTTCCTGTGCCTTCCCTAATTGTATGTCTACCAATCACAGTTGAAGCGCTGCTTTAGGACTGCCTAGGAGACAGTCAATTCTTATTCGTCACTCACTATCGCACATGTGGGTCACAGACCTTCCCCACTCAAATGTGAATGGAATGTTTACACCTTTGGTGATTAAATCTAAAAATGGGCAGATCTTCCTACTCAACTTTTTTTTTTTAACCCTTACCTTTCCTCTTGGAATCAGTACTGTGCATTGGTTCCAGGGCAGAAGAGTGGTAAGGGCTAGACAGTGAGGGTTAAGTGACTTGCCTAGGGTCACACAGCTGGGAAGTGTCTGAGGTCTCTAGACCTGGCTCTCAATCCACTGAGCTACCCAGCTGCCCCCCTACTCAACTTTAAAGTAGGGTGTTTACACATTTAGTGATTAAAATCTAAAAATAGGCAGGGGTTACAATTTAATCTTCACAATCAGGGGAGAGTTAATTATTTTCATTTTCACAATCAGGGGAGAGTTAAATTTAATATTCCCACTTTCAGATAGGCCTACACTCTCTTTAGCCAGGTTCCATAGTCTGTGAACATAAAACTATTTATTGAGACTTCTTCAGGATAGAGACTACCTCAAGGGTTATAAAAATCAAATGATACAATATGTGTGAATACTGTTAGCTACCTAGTTTGCAATCCAGTTGGAAAGTGATGAGGTGTGAAAGGATATTAGAAAATAAATATTGTTTTATTAGTTTAGGGATAAAAAGTAAAGTGGCTGGCTTGAGAAAAGAACTGGAGTTTGAAGCAGAGCTGAGAAAGTGTATTGATTTCAGATGTGACAGTTATAACCGTTTTTCTATGTCATTTACTCTCTGGCAGTTGGGAGTTGGTCTCTGGCAGTTGGTATAGACACACTCTCAGAGACTCTCTCAGGACTGGAGGAGGTAACATCTTTGCCTCTCTCTGTCTGAGGGAAAGATCTGAAGGAGCTCGGTGTTTTCCTTTCCCAACTTGGGAAACACTATTGAACATCTTTTGTGGTTTTTATAGATTGGTTTATATCTGAGAAGACCAAAGAAAAACCTGGCCTTTGGTTTGGACTCTTGAATCTGTTAAGACTCAGAGTCCTAACTGGATTCTTGTTGAGGCTCAACTAGCTAGCCTTTGGTATTTTATAATTTGAAGGCGAAGTTAAGATTTATAAGGATAATAGCGGTAGTTTTTATTTAGATAGTATAAATTTGGGTTAATCAGATCAGGGAGGATTAGTATATCCTGTGAAACACAGGAGAAACAGTTCTTGTGGAACCTGGGAGTTTATTTGGGTGGATTTAGAATCCCTTAGGATTAGAAATCCTTTATTTATCCTTATATATTTCAATAAACATTTTATTTTTATAATAAGAGTCTCTTTAGCATCCTTGCACCTGCCCCTGAAGGGAAGTTCACATTTGAGCTTCACCTCATCATTGAGGATACTTTTGATTACCTCTATCAGAAGTATCCAAACAGTTTTTGAACAGTTTTGAACCTATATTGAAACAGTTTTTCCATCAAAAGATTTTATTTTTATGATTTGAATTAAAAAAATATATTTTTACAGGTGACAGGGATTCATAATTTTATTCATGTCCTTTGTTCTTTGTACCTTGTCTGGTCTCTGTGAGTTATTGTGAAGCGTGTGTGGTTTTTTTTTTTTAATATATTTTATTTGATCATTTCCAAGCATTATTCATTAAAGACATAGATCATTTTCTTTTCCTTCCCCCCACCCCCCCATAGCCGACGCATAAGTCCACTGGGCATTACATGTTTTCTTGATTTGAACCCATTGCTATGTTGATAGTATTTGCATTAGAGTGTTCATTTAGAGTCTCTCCTCTGTCATGTCCCCTCAACCGCTGTATTCAGGCAGTTGCTTTTCCTCGGTGTTTCCACACCCATAGTTTATCCTTTGCTTATGAATAGTGTTTTTTTTCTCCTGGATCCCTGCAAATTGTTCAGGGACATTACACCGCCACTAATGGAGAAGTCCATTACGTTCGATTATACCACAGTGTATTATTAGTCTCTGTGTACAATGTTCTCCTGGTTCTGCTCCTCTCGCTCTGCATCACTTCCTGGAGGTTGTTCCAGTCTCCAAGGAACTCCTCCACTTTATTATTCCTTTTAGCACAATAGTATTCCATCACCAACATATACCACAGTTTGTTCAGCCATTCCACAATTGATGGGCATCCCCTCGTTTTCCAGTTTTTGGCCACCACAAAGAGCGCAGCTATGAATATTTTTGTACAAGTCTTTTTGTCCATTATCTCTTTGGGGTACAGACCCAGCAGTGCTATGGCTGGGTCAAAGGGTAGATATTCTTTTGTCACCCTTTGGGCATAGTTCCAAATTGCCCTCCAGAATGGTTGGATCAGTTCACAACTCCACCAGCAATGAATTAATGTCCCTACTTTGCCACATCCCCTCCAGCATTCATTACTTTCCTTTGCTGTCATGTTAGCCAATCTGCTAGGTGTGAGGCGATACCTCAGAGTTGTTTTGATTTGCATCTCTCTGATTATAAGAGATTTAGAACACTTCTTCATGTGCTTATTAATAGTTTTGATTTCTTTATCTGAGAACTGCCTATCCATGTCCCTTGCCCATTTATCAATTGGAGAATGGCTTGATTTTTTGTACAATTGATTTAGCTCTTTATAAATATGAGTAATTAAACCTTTGTCAGAGGTTTCTATGAAGATTTTTTCCCAATTTGTTGTTTCCCTTCTGATTTTAGTTACATTGGTTTCGTTTGTACAAAAGCTTTTTAATTTGATGTAGTAAAAATTATTTATTTTACATTTTGTGATTCTTTCTATATCTTGCTTGGTTTTTTTTTTTATTAATATATTTTATTTGATCATTTCCAAGCATTATTCGTTAAAGACATAGATAATTTTCTTTTCCTCCCCCCCCCACCCCCCATAGCCAACGCGTAAGTCCACTGGGCATTAGATGTTTTCTTGATTTGAACCCATTGCTTTGTTGATAGTATTTGCATTAGAGTGTTCATTTAGAGTCTATCCTCTGTCATGTCCCCTCAACCGCTATATTCAGGCAGTTGCTTTTTCTCGGTGTTTCCACTCCCATAGTTTATCCTTTGCTTATGAATGGTGTTTTTTTCTCCTGGATCCCTGCAAGTTGTTCAGGGACATTACACCACCACTAATGGAGAAGTCCATTACATTCGATTATACCACAGTGTATTAGTCTCTGTGTACAATGTTCTCCTGGTTCTGCTCCTCTCGCTCTGCATCACTTCCTGGAGGTTGTTCCAGTCTCCATGGAACTTCTCCACTTTATTATTCCTTTTAGCACAATAGTATTCCATCACCAACATATACCACAGTTTGTTCAGCCATTCCCCAATTGATGGGCATCCCCTCGTTTTCCAGTTTTGGGCCACCACAAAGAGCGCAGCTATGAATATTTTTGTACAAGTCTTTGTGTCCATTATCTCTTTGGGGTACAGACCCAGCAGTGCTATGGCTGGGTCAAAGGGTAGATATTCTTTTGTCGCTCTTTGGGCATAGTTCCAAATTGCCCTCCAGAATGGTTGGATCATTTCACAGCTCCACCAGCAATGAATTAATGTCCCTATTTTGCCACATCCCCTCCAGCATTCATTACTTTCCATAGCTGTCATGTTAGCCAATCTGCTAGGTGTGAGGTGATACCTCAGAGTTGTTTTGATTTGCATCTCTCTGATTATAAGAGATGTAGAACACTTTTTCATGTGCTTATTAATAGTTTTGATTTCTTTATCTGAGAACTGCCTATCCATTTCCCTTGCCCATTTATCAATTGGAGAATGGCTTGATTTTTTGTACAATTGATTTAGCTCATTATAAATATGAGTAATTAAACCTTTGTCAGAGGTTTCTATGAAGATTTTTTCCCAATTTGTTGTTTCCCTTCTGATTTTAGTTATATTGGTTTTGTTTGTACAAAAGCTTTTTAGTTTGATGTAGTCAAAATTATTTATTTTACATTTTGTGATTCTTTCTATATCTTGCTTGGTTTTAAAGCCTTTCCCCTCCCAAAGGTCTGACATGTATACTATTCTATGTTTACCCAATTTACTTATGGTTTCCTTCTTTATGTTTAAGTCACTCACCCATTTTGAATTTATCTTGGTGTAGGGTGTGAGGTGTTGATCTATTCCTAGTCTCTCCCACACTTTCTTCCAATTTTCCCAACAGTTTTTATCGAATAGTGGATTTTTGTCCCAAAAGCTGGGATCTTTGGGTTTATCGTATACTGTCTTGCTCAGGTCGCTTTCCCCCAGTCTATTCCACTGATCTTCCTTTCTGTTTCTTAGCCAGTACCAAATTGTTTTGATGACTGCTGCTTTGTAATATAGTTTTAGGTCAGGGACTGCAAGGCCCCCATCATATGTGTTTTTTTTTTTCATTATTTCCCTGGATATCCTTGATCTTTTGTTCTTCCAAATGAACTTTGTTATGGTTTTTTCTAAATCAGTGAAGAAGTATTTTGGTAGTTCAATGGGTATGGCACTAAATAGATAAATAAGTTTGGGTAGGATGGTCATTTTTATTATATTGGCTCGTCCTATCCATGAGCAGTTAATGTTTTTCCATTTGCTCAAGTCTAGTTTTAGTTGTGTGGCGAGTGTTTTGTAGTTGTGTTCATATAGTTCCTGTGTTTGTCTTGGGAGGTAGATTCCTAGGTATTTTATTTTGTCTAAGGTGATTTTGAATGGGATTTCTCTTTCTAGTTCTTGCTGCTGAGCTGTGTTGGAGATATATAGAAAAGCTGATGATTTATGTGGGTTTATTTTGTATCCTGCAACTTTGCTAAAGTTGTTGATTATTTCAATTAGCTTTTTGGTTGAATCTCTAGGATTCTTTAAGTAGACCATCATGTCATCCGCAAAGAGTGATAACTTGGTCTCCTCCTTGCCTATTTTGATGCCTTCAATTCCTTTATCTTCTCTAATTGCTACTGCTAGTGTTTCTAGTACAATGTCAAATAGTAGAGGTGATAATGGACATCCTTGTTTCACTCCTGATCTTATTGGGAATATGCATCTAGTTTATCCCCATTGCAGATGATATTAGCTGATGGTTTTAGATATATACTGTTTATTATTTTTAGGAATGACCCTTCTATTCCTATGCTTTCTAGTGTTTTTAATAGGAATGGGTGTTGTATTTTATCAAAGGCTTTTTCTGCATCTATTGAGATAATCATGTGGTTCTTGCTAGTTTGCTTGTTGATGTGGTCAATTATGTGGATGGTTTTCCTAATGTTGAACCAGCCCTGCATCCCTGGTATGAATCCTACTTGATCATGGTGAATGATCCTTCTGATCACTTGCTGGAGTCTTTTTGCTAGTATCCTGTTTAAGATTTTTGCATCTATATTCATTAGGGAGATTGGCCTATAGTTTTCTTTCTCTGTTTTTGACCTGCCTGGTTTTGGAATCAGTACCATGTTTGTGTCGTAAAAGGAGTTTGGTAGAACTCCCTCTTTGCTTATTATGTCAAATAGTTTGTATAGTATTGGGATTAACTGTTCTCTGAATGTTTGATAGAATTCACTGGTGAATCCATCAGGCCCTGGGGATTTTTTCTTAGGAAGTTCTTTGATGGCTTGTTGGATTTCATTTTCTGATATGGGATTATTTAAGAATTCTATTTCCTCTTCTGTTAGTCTAGGCAGTTTGTGTTTTTGTATATATTCATCCATTTCTCCTAAATTGGTGTATTTATTGCCATATAATTGGGCAAAGTAATTTCTAATGATTGCCTTAATTTCCTCTTCATCGGAGGTGCTGTCCCCCTTTTCATCTTTAATGCTATTAATTTGCTTTTCTTCCTTCCTTTTTTTAATTAGATTGACCAGTACCTTGTCTATTTTGTTTGTTTTTTCAAAGTACCAGCTTCTTGTCTTATTTATTAAATCAATAGTTCTATCACTTTCGATTTTATTGATTTCTCCCTTAATTTTTAGGATTTCTAGTTTGGTTTTCTGCTGGGGGGTTTTAATTTGATCGCTTTCGAGTTTTTTCATTTGCATTTCCAATTGATTGATCTCTGCTCTCCCTTGTTTGTTAATATAAGCATTCAGGGATATGAATTTACCTCTGATTACTGCTTTGGCTGCATCCCAAAAGGTTTGAAAGGATGTTTCGCCATTGTCATTTTCCTCGATGAAATTATTAATTGTTTCTATGATTTCTTCTTTAAACGGTTTTGGAGTATCATATTGTTTAATTTCCAATTGGTTTTAGATTTGGTTTTCCATGTACCATTACTAATCATTATTTTTATTGCCTTGTGATCTGAGAAGGCTGCATTCATTATTTCTGCTTTTCTGCATTTGTATGCTATGTTTCTGTGACCTAATGTATGGTCAATTTTTGTGAATGTGCCATGTGGTGCTAAGAAGAAGGTGTATTCCTTTTTATCCCTATTTATTTTTCTCCCTATGTCTATTAATTCTAATTTTTCTAAGATTTCATTCACTTCTTTTACCTCTTTCTTATTTATTTTTTGATTTGATTTATCTAAATTTGATAATGGTTGGTTTAAGTCTCCCACTAATATGGTTTTACTGTCTATTCCCTCCTTCAATTCTCCTAGTTTCTCCATTAGAAATTTGGGTGCTATATTATTTGGTGCATACATGTTGATTAATGATATTTCCTCATTGTCTAGAGTCCCTTTTAACAAAATATAATTACCTTCCCTATCCCTTTTGATCAGGTCTATTTTTGCTTTGGCTTTATCAGATATCATGATTACCACTCCTGCCTTCTTTCTATCAGTTGAGGCCCAGAAGGTCTTACTCCATCCTTTAATTCTGACCTTGTGGGTGTCAACCCGCCTCATGTGTGTTTCTTGAAGACAACATATGGTAGGGTTTTGGATTCTAATCCATTCTGCTATTCGTCTACTTTTTATGGGTGAGTTCATCCCATTCACGTTCAAAGTTATGATTGTCATTTGTGGACTCCCTGGCATTTTGATAGCCTTCCCTAATTCTAACCTTTTCTTCTTCGGCTCTACCTTTTAGTCCAGTGATTTACTTTGAATCAGTCCCCCTTGTCCCCTCCCTTGATGTTTCCCTTTCTACCCCTCCCTTTTTGTTCCCTCCCCCTCCCCCCTCTCTTTCCCTCAGTTTTTGTTCTCCCTCTCCCCCTCCCCCCTTTGGTTTTCCCTTCTCCCTACCCTTGTTGGGTAAGATAGAATTCAAGATCCCAATGGATCTGGATGTTTTTCCCTCTCAGAGTTGATTTCCCTGAGATTGAGGTTTAAGTAAACCCCCCCCCCTTCCTCTCCTTCTTATAGGAGTTTTCTTCCCCTCCCCTTCCCATGTGAATCTTTGTGTGAGAACGATTATTCTATTTGGTCTTTCTTTACCCCCTATTTATACATTACATTTTCCCCACATGTTAGTATACATAGATTGATATAAATGTAGTCCTTATAGAAGAGAGTTTGAGTAAAAGAAGAAGATAACATTTTTCCCCTTTCCTTAATATTTACCTTTTCAGGTATTCCTTGCTCTTTGATTTTCGGTATCAAAGTTTCCACAGAGCTCTGGTCTTTTCTTTGCAAAAAGTTGGAAGTCTTCTATTTTGTTGAATGCCCATACTTTCCCTTGGAAGTATATAGTCAGTTTTGCTGGGTAGCTGATTCTTGGTTGGAGACCCAGCTCTCTTGCCTTTCTGAAGATCATGTTCCATGCCTTAAGATCATTCAGAGTAGAACTTGCAAGGTCTTGTGTGACCCTGATTGGCATTCCTTTATATCTAAATTGTCTTTTTCTGGCTTCCTGTAGGATTTTTTCTTTTGTTTGATAGCTTTGGAATTTGGCAATTACATTCCTGGGAGTTGTCTTTTGGGGGTTTAGTGTAGAAGGTGTTCTGTGAGCTCTGTCAGTGGCTGTATTGCCCCCTTGTTCTAGAATCTCTGGGCAATTTTCTTTGATTATATCTTGTATCACCATGTCCAGGTTGGTGTTTATTTCTGGCTTTTCTGGGAGTCCAATTATTCTTAAATTATCTCTTCTCCCTCTATTTTCCAGATCTGTCATCTTGTCGGTGAGATATTTTATGTTCTCTTCTAATTTCTTGGTGTTTTGGCTTTGCTTTATTAATTCTTGCTCTTTTACACCATCGTTGTCTTCCAGCTGCCTGATTCTGGCCTTTAAAGCCTGATTTACCTTTTCAGTTTCATCACACTGGTTTTGTAGATGCGTGAATTTCTTTTACATTATTTCCAACTTTTCCTCCCAGAAGGCTTCCATCTTTTTGATCATTTTAGATTCAAATTCTTCATGGGTTTGTGGAGAGTTTCCATTTCCTTTGGAAGGTTTAGGAGCATTTTCTTGTATATCATCTTCTATCTGCTCTGTATTTTGTATTTTGGCTCCATAGAATGTGTCCAAAGTCGCCCCTTTCTTCTTATTTTTCTTGGTATTTTGGGGCTTCTGTGCTTCTGTGGAGTTTGCCATCTCTGAATGTGGAGGATTAGTTTTTCTTATCTCTGTCTGGTGTTCAGCGGCTTTAGTCCTGGGCAGATTGTCGGTTCTATGAGCTTTCCCTGGGTTAAATTGAGTATGCCTCACTGGAACTGGAGTGGAAGGGTCGGCCCAGGGTGCCACACTCTCCCCCGGCTCTCTGGGTCGGGTCGCTTTCCGGAAGTTGCCTTCAGAATAGCTGGCCATGAGGCTGTTTTGTCGGCCTGCGGGGGGATGGGCAGCGGCTTCCCGGAGGGCAGTGACTTTCACTGAGACTTGGATAGCAGGATCCAGCCCGTGAGGCTGTCTTCCCCACCCTGAGGGTTGCTGTTGTTTTGACCTTGCTCTCTGCCGGGAGCTCCGAGGGCAGTGACTTTCACTGGGACTCGGATAGAAGGCCCTGAGGGTTGTTGTTCAGACAACCCTGCTCTCTGAGCCGGGCCGGGCTGCGGCTTCCCGGAGCCTTGGACTCTGCGCTCTTACCCCTTAGGTCCGAGTGATCTGGGGTTCTGGCTTTTGAGGGGGGCCGTACCTTTTGATCCGGGTCCAGGTCCAGGAGGAGGGTTCCCAGGGTCTATGCTGTTGATCGTCTTGAATTTCGGCGCCTTAGGAGCTTATAGTTTGAGATCGGTTGGGAAGGGTTTTCCGGAGATCTGAACTTTAGCTTTCTCTAAGCCGCCATCTTGACCGGAAGTCAGCCTTTTTTTTTTTAAATGGCATTATAGCTGACATATTTCTTTGTTTTGGATTTGTCCTATCATTTTAGCTTGAGAACTTTTTTGGATCTTGAATCTACCATCTAGCATATTAATTATCTCTCAAGCTATGTTATTAAAATTTTGATAAGAATACATTTATGTCTGAATTCATTGTTCAAAATGTTTTATAGAAAAAGTTAAAGACATATTGTGTCCACTGTGTCAAGATGTCTGTTTCAGAACTATGACATAAGGAATTAGATTAGACAGCCTCTCAAGAACTTCTTCTGTTAAATATGTTTATTTGATGCAAAAGATTATATCATTGCATTATTTGAACTGACAATGCAAAATGATGTTGTGCATGGAGGGGAGGTCTTGAATCATGGAGGCCAGGGTTCAAGTCCTGCCTCTGATATATATTCACTTTATGAATTTGGGCAAGTCACTTAACTTCTCATCTGTCCTAGGCAGCTAGCTTCAGTAGAGAGAATTTCCCCATTGGAAGTGCCTTACACTAATAAAAAATCTCAGCCAGACCCAGAAAGGCCAGTGGAGGCATGCAGGTTGGGAAAATATTTGATTCATTCATGACCTGTTATTTTCACTCAAGGTATGTAGAAAACCGTAAGAAAGTACTACTTGAAGAAAAAGAGAGAGCCGCAAAAATCGCAAGTCTACCACCTCCTCCTCCAAATCCTTTTGAGGTGAGTTATCTGATTTTGAGATGATAAAAAGAAAGAAAACTAAACTGTCATGATTGTATTTTTTTTTAATAATACTATGAAGATGAAAACAACCAAGAGTTAAAAGAAAAACTGACAAAGGTTTTTAGGAGGAATTATTGATTTTTTTAAAAAATGTTAATGATTAGCTTTCACAATTTTTAAAATTAGAGTTGCCTATTTTTTGCTATATGTACCTTTAGGTATAACTTCTTAGTAATTTTGGTTTGGGTCAATCAATAAGCTCTACTCAATACTACTCAACTACTGTGTGCCAGGAAATGTGATAGGGACACAAAAGATGGCAAAAGATATTTCCTGCTGTCAAGTAGCTCATATATGATCTAATGGTTTGATCCAGAGAGGAAATTAGTGACAATTTTCTCTCTTAGTTTTGAATATTTTGCTGCCCTTTCCCCCCCAGACCTCTCCCCTAGCCATTGAAAAGGTAAGAAATACAATACCCATTACACATATGAGGTCATTCAAAATAAATTTCCACAGATCAGCCATGTTCTGAAAAAGAAGGAAAATAAAGAACAGAAAACATATGTTTCAATCTGCACTCTTGAGTCCATTGGTTCTCTATCTGGAATATAAGTTCCTTGAGAGGGACTGGTTAATAGCTGCTTAACAAATAATTGTTGAATTGAATGGTTTACATTAGAGGGTTGGTCCTAATGGACACAAAGGGAAATCTTCTAACAGAAGAATTTAAAAAATTTTAGTATTGTTAGTTTTTCACTTAACAAGCTTTTACTCTTCCTCTTATCTGCCCTTACCTTTGAATGACAGCAAAAAAAGAAAAAGTATAAAAAACACATTAGAATTAAGTGACTAAATTACTTAATAGGAAGCTAAATTTAATATGGCCTGGGGAGTGATTTAAAAAATAGAAAGTTATATAGGTAAAGTAATATTTTTGTTATATAATTATGAACTTTGTTTCACAAAAAGGCATACTAAGCGTGTATTTCTATGTTAATTCATAATCTAAAGGATATGTGAGTGTATACATATATAACATGACAGGCAATGTAAGCACTTTTATAAACAATTTAAATGAATGTTCTGCTTATTTAAATTTAAAAAAACACTTAGGGAAGAGGAAGTCATTTAACCTGGTTAATGTGGTTTTAAACAAAAGAACTGAGTTTTAGGAGACAGCGAGGTTGCTCAATGGATTGAGAGCTAGTCCTAGAGACAGGAGGTTCTGGGTTCAAATATGATCTCAGACACTTCCTAGCTCTGTGACCCTGGGCAAGTCACTTAATCCCCATTGCCTAACCCTTACCACTTTTCTGCCTTAGAAATGCTACACGGTATTAATTCTAAGAGAAGAAGGTAAAGATTTAAAAAAAAAAAGAAGAACTGAGTTTTAGACTCTTGAGTTTGCCTATTCCAAGCTTTTCTCTTTCTGCTTTGTTGAACTTTCCCTTAAGAGAAATTTAGAAATAAATGGAAGAGAATTTATCATGTATGCATAGAGATAGAGCTTCATTTTACAGATGAAAGAAAATGAAGCCCAAAGATGAGAAGTTATGTGGGACTTACCTGAGTCAAATAGGGAGTAAGTGGCAGAACCAAGATTTGAATTCAAGGTCCCTAATATCAAATTTACTACTCTTTCCTGTGTTCTATGCAATATGATTATTTTCTTTTAAGCCTCCTATAAAATATAATGGGTAATGAATTTTTGAAAATTAAAATGGTATTATAATTCACAAAGCTCTAAATTGTTTTCCTCAGGAATACATTGTTGAGGGGACAGCCAGATTTTCAGTTTTGTTGGGCCACGTAGTAACCTGTCAAAATATAAAACTTTTTCTACATTTTTAATGGAAAATAATGCATTTGCCTTAATAAATTATTTTCATTTAACTTTTCAGAATATTCACATAAAGGAAATTTCTACATTAAAGACCAACTCTGCTAATATCTTTCCTACTTACCATCATCTTGACCCAACTATCATAAGAGAGGAAGATTTAAAACAGGTGATTAAATTATTGCTTACATATAGTCTCTAATAATAATTACTTTGGCTTTGAATATTATCAGATGGTGAAATTTAAACACATTTTTAAGGGGACAGCTAGATTTTCAGTGTTCTTGGGCCACATAGTAATCTGTCAGACTATAAAACTATTTTTATATATTTTTAATGGAAAATAATGCATTTGCCTTGACATTATTTTCATTTAATTTTTCAGAATAATCATGTAAAGGAAATTTCTGCATTAAAGACCAGCTCTGCTAATAGCTTTCCTACTTACCATCATCTTGACCCTACTGTCATCAGAGAAGAGGTTTTAAAACAGGTGATTAAATTATTGCTAACTTATAGTCTCTAATAATAATAATTACTTTGGCTTTGAATATTATCAGATGGTGAAATTTAAACACATTTTTAAGGGGACAGCTAGATTTTCAGTGTTCCTGGGCCACATAGTAATCTGTCAGACTATAAAACTATTTTTATATATTTTTAATGGAAAATAATGCATTTGCCTTGACATTATTTTCATTTAATTTTTCAGAATAATCATGTAAAGGAAATTTCTGCATTAAAGACCAGCTCTGCTAATAGCTTTCCTACTTACCATCATCTTGACCCAACTATCATAAGAGAGAAAGATTTAAAACAGGTGATTAAATTATTGCTAACTTATAGTCTCCAATAATAATAATTACTTTGGCTTTGAATATTATCAGATGGTGAAATTTAAACACATTTTTAAGGGGACAGCTAGATTTTCAGTGTTCTTGGGCCACATAGTAATCTGTCAGACTATAAAACTATTTTTATATATTTTTAATGGAAAATAATGCATTTGCCTTGACATTATTTTCATTTAATTTTTCAGAATAATCATGTAAAGGAAATTTCTGCATTAAAGACCAGCTCTGCTAATAGCTTTCCTACTTACCATCATCTTGACCCAACTATCATAAGAGAGAAAGATTTAAAACAGGTGATTAAATTATTGCTAACTTATAGTCTCCAATAATAATAATTACTTTGGCTTTGAATATTATCAGATGGTGAAATTTAAACACATTTTTAAGGGGACAGCTAGATTTTCAGTGTTCTTGGGCCACATAGTAATCTGTCAGACTATAAAACTATTTTTATATATTTTTAATGGAAAATAATGCATTTGCCTTGACATTATTTTCATTTAATTTTTCAGAATAATCATGTAAAGGAAATTTCTGCATTAAAGACCAGCTCTGCTAATAGCTTTCCTACTCACCATCATCTTGACCCTACTGTCATCAGAGAAGAGGTTTTAAAACAGGTGATTAAATTATTGCTAACTTATAATCTCTAATAATAATAATTACTTTGGCTTTGAATATTATCAAATGGTGAAATTTAAGTAATGTTGGCAAACATTCATGCATTGCACACTGGGATGGGGGAGGGGGATAAGAGGGGAACTGCTACTTTAATTGAATATTTTCCAGTGAGAGTTGCTGGAATGTAAGTGATCCTAGACTTTGCTCCAGGGTATTTAGTGTAGGTGCTCTGGGGAAGTGAGGTTAGTAGAGGTCTCTCTAGGAGCACTGATGTTTTGCCTTTTCTCAGTTTATCAACTTCCCCATCATAAACATACCAATTAAAAACAATCCTAACACTAAATGCTTGCTAATGTTCTTCCACATTTTGAGAGCAGCTTTCCTTCTGAATCTCTCCTCCCTCTCCCTCCCCCCCCCCCTTTTGTATTTAGCAAAGGAGAGGCTTCCAGGTTTTTTCCAATCAAATATTTGGGGCTAGAAAGCCCCCTTACCCAACTCTTCCATTTTCCTCCAGCTCAGAGCCTAAGACAAACACTTACCTGATGTTTTGTGAGCTCATACATATCATTTTTTTCTTTAACTTACAAATTTGAGGGTAAAGCTTAGGTGCTAAGAACGAAAATCATCAACAACTTAATAGCCTAAGTACACTAACAAAAATTTTGAGGGGTGAGCAATAGAAATTGAAAATATCTGGTTTGTAGGAAGTTCTAAAACAGAAAGAAAACCATAGCCCAATCTCCCTGATGAATATTGATACAATTTTTAAAAAGTAATTGAAGTTTATAGCATTTTATCACAATGATCACATCATGACAAGATGGGCTTTATGCCAGAAAAGCAAGGATGATTCAATAATAGAAAAACTATCAGTATAATTGACCATCTCAATAACAAAACCAACAGAAACCATATGATTATCTCAAAAGATGCTCAGAATATATGGTTTGAACTCCTTTGAATGAATATTTGACAGAAAAAAAATAAACATGTATTCATTAGCTTTGGGGAAAAAAATTCATGGATTATAGTCATTGGAGAAATATTTTAAAATATGCCATACAATTGTATAGTAGGTTCTAATTGATTTATCAGACAAAATGTGGCTATGTAGAAGGCGGCAAAATTTTTTCTACTTATTTTAGGGTAATTTTATGGACTTAGAGCAATCTGGCTATTTGCCACTGTCTCAGAATTCAACTTAGATCTTAAACTATGAGAATAAATTATGTTGGCAATGCAGTACTTTTACTCTGTTCAACTTTCTCTTCTTATTTAGGTAATTATACATATTTGTGCATTTGCTGTTTTTATGAATTCATTTTAAGAAAAGGTTTTTTATTTTGAATCTTTATTATTGGTAATGCTAGAAGTATTACTGATAAAATAATGAACATCCCTTTACTAAAAGATATGTCTTAGGGCAGGGGTCCCCAAACTTTTTACACAGGGACCAGTTCACTGTCTCTCAGACCGTTGGAGGGCTGGACTATAAAAACCTAACCCTAACCCTATCCCTAACTGGGCAGCAGTATAAACAGTACAAAATCCCCTCCCCTAGATCACTGCTCACCATGCTGATGTCTTTCATTATGCAGCCACATAATCCTTTGTGCAACGCCTCATTCTAAGACCACGCAAAGAATTATAGCACTGAAAAGTAGTACTG
The DNA here is from genome assembly GCF_027887165.1 of Monodelphis domestica. NCBI lineage: Eukaryota > Metazoa > Chordata > Mammalia > Didelphimorphia > Didelphidae > Monodelphis > Monodelphis domestica. Next base: position 266,333,482 of record NC_077230.1, on the reverse strand, counting down.
TACATGAGTGATGTCGCACTTTGCGGCGCCACCACATACAGTGCTCCTCTCATTGACCACCTTATGAAAGTGCAGTAGGTGCCAGTTACGTGGTCTCGGGGCCGCAGTTTGGGGACCTCTGTTTTAGGGTCATAGATTAAGAACTAGAAGGGTATTAGATGGCATCTAGAACTTCATTTTACATAAAGGAAAATTGATGCCTAGCAAGGGAATTTATTAGCTCATGATCACATATTTAAATAAGTAGCAACCTTTTGATCTTCTGATTCTAAATGCAATATTCTTTCTGTTATGATGAACTGCTTGTGTATAGGAGCTTTCAAATGAATAGAAATAAAATGGAAGGCATTGCTTACATTTAGAAGGTACTGGTGATTTTTTTTTAAAAATCATACTTCTATCCTTTAAGTTTCTTCCAGGAATAGTTATTTTAGATAGACCAATTTTAAGTTCTCTTAAGCTACAGTGTAGCTTATTAAAATGCAAAACTATTTTTCTCTATATGGTTAGTTTTAAATAGAAAATGCCTTTAGTTTTGTAATTGTTTTTTATGTTCAATTTTTCAGAACCTTCAAATAAAACAAATTTCTAAGATTACTAGTGCTACTAGTACTACTACCACCTTTTCTACTTAAAATTTTGAAGCAAGTGTTAATAGAGATGAAAGTACAGCAAGTGAACTACTTATTGCTAATAGGTCCCAGAATTATTCATTTTATTTTGTTGTGCCTATTGATTGATTGATGGAAAACTACTTTTTCTTTTAGTTTTAAATGTAATATTCTTACTGTCTTTGTCCATCATGTCTTCTTCCAACGTTCCATCCTTACCTTTGCATGCTGCTCTTACAATAACTAAAATTCCTAATACTACCTCTAATTTTCTAAACTAGCTCTGTCTTCTTAGGACAGGTTCTTCTACCTGGCACACCAGGCCTAATCTACTCTATCTATAAATTATTCACTACCTACCTCCCTAAAACAATAGAAAGCCACCACTCACTCCTTCAATCAGTTTTCTATAATAGTCTAATTGTCAGTAGCCAACTGCCATCAGATCCCTGTCTCAGGGACAGATCTTCTGCTCTAGAGATCCCAGAGGCAAAAGGCGTCCTTATCACCTCACTGACCAACTATTCCCCCCCCCCCCCCCCCAACTTCCTGTCAGAGGGCACTTTCCTCTTCTCAGGTCCTGGTCTCTTTGGTAATAGAATCTTCAGCTCTGGCTTACTGTCTCACTGAACCTGTCAGTTCTGATCTACTTAGAAACCCTGCTCTCTAGCCTCTTAATCAAACAGTGAAATGAAGAAAACTCCTTATAACAATATTCCCCCGTGAGATCCTTTGGGAAGTCTTTTTTCCCCAATGGATCTTACAAACTAAACTATTCTATACTCTATATTTGAAACAGGAAGAAGTAAAAAAAGAAAGAGAGAGAGAAAGATCTTATAACATGCAAGTCACAAATTACATAAAATTCAAATTATTTATAGTTTCAGGATAACACAATTCTAACTATACAGAAAAAAAACCTAAAGATATTTAATTCAAATTCACCTTATAGTTAGTTACTATATACAAAAATCTTTAAGAACATTATATACATATAATATCTCCCCTGAGATGGATATAATATTCTCCCTGAGGTGTATATAATATCTCCCTGAGGTGGATATTGATCAATACTTATAACCCTTTGCACCATTCTATAATCTCAAAGCCTATACCATACATATGCACTTACTTATTGATTACTTATTCTATTTTCCAACTTTTAAAATTCAAACTATAAGTTCACTGTTCTTAAAAATAACGTCCTTTTGTCAAATTGTAGTAGTCCAGTGTAGTCTCATTGTTGATTATCAATTTCAAGGGAAGGTACTCTCTTCACATGCAAACAATGAATCCATGATACTTTTTCTGCTATCTTGATTGCTGTAGGGGTTGTTAAAAGTACTTGGAATGAATCTTCCCAGGCCGACTGAGTTGTCTCCATTGTGCTGAAAGTTCTTTATGTAAATTGTATCTCTAGGATGTAAATCAGGCAGCAAATTTTTCCTTTTAATTTTTTATCTCCTTTCTTAATGCCTCTACAATTTCACTATCATCCTTGTCATCTTTCCTTTCATTATGCCCATTATAAACATACATTGCCACTCTTTTCATTATCTAAATCCATGTTAATCTAATTTGGACAATTTGTTTTGAAACAGTTCTTTACTACTTGGCAACACTTCTTTACAAATTGTTTTCTCAGGTGTCTGATACCTCTCTTTTTAGATCTAAATCTGTCTATTAGTCTCCTAATTCTATCAGCCTGTCCATAAATTTTGACGAATTTTCTCCTGTTTCCTGCTTCAATTTTTCAAATTTATTTCAGGTTCCTGATCTATCTGAATACACCCTCATTGCCATAAAAACTGCCTCCCTAGCCTTGCATAATCTTTCATAGTCATCAGGATTGTTCCAGTCCCAGTGAGGGTCATTCTGAGGCCGAGTGAATTGTGCCCCAAGCCTTGTTAGTGGTATTAATAACTTTATCTTTTTCCTTCTTCATTAATAGTTTATCCAATAATATTAAAATCAATCCAGGTTGGATTGAACTGCTTACAGATATTTTCCACCTTTTTGATCACTGCTGTGTGATCAAAGGATCTCAAAGGAAGGGGTGCCTTGCTTAAATCCCATATCTTGTGGGGTAAATGGTCTGTGGTGCCTTATAGTAACTAATTCTTTTCTTGTATTGAACATTGGCATTTCTCTTGGAGGGAATATGGTATTATCTTTTTTCTGGCTTTTAGGTTTAGTGGTCTTACTAGAATTGAGGGAAGCAGTGGCTGTCTTTGTAGCGGTGGTAGAAACAGTAGTGGAGGTAGATTTGACAAACATAGCTATAATCTTGTTTTGTTTGGAAATAGTTTCAGTCAGTTGTGAGATAAAATTCTCCAGATACCCTAGTCTAGTTTTGGTTTGACAATTGTTTAGTTGTTTTTCTTGCTAAAATTTGGCTATCAGGTATAGTTGGTACCCCTCAATTAATTGCAGGATATCTAAAACTGTAAGATGCAGTATCTCACTGAAGGTTTTTGGTAATGAGAGTTGCAGGAGGTATGATGGAACCTCTTCCTGAACTATTTGAACCATAGTCTTGAGCACCATGGTTACTGTTTCTGATTTTCCCTATTACTTATCAGAATCAGAAGACTGTAAGGTTATTCAAAATCCTTGAGGCTTACTAAGCTGTTGGGGGTAAATTTACTGGTGGACAAAAGTTTTTGTTAATATGACTTTTTATTGCAATTATGTGCTCTTAATACATATATATGATCATTTTTACCCTCATTTTATAACAATTTAAAGAAAAACATTAATTTTGTGTGTGTATGTGTGTTTGTATTTTGTATAAAATGATTGGTTGACTGCTAGCCAGATCCACATTTAGCTGCTGAAGAGGAAACAAAGAGGATGGAGGAACTACAGAAAGAAGCTATACAAGAAAGGCGAGAACAGCTTGAAAAGGCTCACATACGGGGAGTTCATGCCATGAGAAAAGTTCATATGGCTAAAGTAAGCAAAACAACTTTTTTTCCCTACTGGTAAATGTAAATTCCATTAATAGAAATACTTAACACAGTAAAATAGATAATAAATGGGTTGAAATTAAGGATGGAGGATATTATAGAAGTTCCATTTTTTACTTCCTCTGATTGCAGTTTGCTTCTGGTGCTCCATATATATTTTTTACTAATGGAGACTATCATAAAGTTAAATTTTGTCATATATACCAAAAAAAACCCTTAGGTTATAAGAGACAAGTTAATTGAGAACACTTTAAAAAAAGGAGAATGGAAGAGCTAATTCTTTGTATTACTGTTGTTCTCTGATTTATCTGACAGTATTTGATAATACTTTTATAAGTAATGCTAGACGTGCAAAAACTAGTTTTAGGATTTTAGAGGATTTAAAATAATTTCCTTGCTAATATGTTATTATGTGAGTGCTGGTCATTAAAAATTATAGGCTTAGAAATAATGAGTATTTTTGATAGTCTTGATTGTTTTATGGATTTTAGTTTTTAATAATGTATTTGAGTGCTTTAGGTAATTTCTTTAGAAATGTATTATTTTTATATTTTTGGTATATTTAAAACTTTATTAAAAGCTCTATGTGCATCACACAATGGCACAGTTGGAAGGCAGTGACCATCTATTCTTAATTTATACCTAAAAAGAATTCCTTTTCTAATAGGTAGAACTATCTAATCTTTCCTTGAAGGCCTCCATTGAGGGGGCATTTCCACTCCATTTTGATGGAAATATGGAATGCCTAGTTTTGGGAAATTCACTTTTTATTCTTTTTTTAACCCTTGCCTTCTATCTTAGAATCAATACTATGGATTGGTTCCAAGGCTTAAGAGCAGTAAGGACTACGCAATTGGGGTTAAGTGACTTGCCCAGGGTCATATAGCTGGGAAGTATCTGAGGCCAGACTTGAACCCAGGACCTCTTGTCTCTTGACCTGGCTCTCTATCCACTGAACTACTTAACTTCCCCCTTTACTTTTTATTCTTCTTGATTTTTGTCTTCTCCTTTAAAGATTTAGTTTTGTTATATTATAGTCTGGTAGTAAACTATAACTAGGTGATTTATGTTATTTCTGAAACTTAGTAGTTATCACTGAATGTGCTTAACTGTCAAATCTCTTTGTATAATGAAAATCTATTACCCTAAAAAAAAAGAACATTTCCCAGGATCCCACTGACTTCCTGTAGAAAGGAGATATTAGGTGGGGATGTGGAGGATCCTGCCCCTTGTTTGGCATCTTGCCTCGATGGTGGTGAGTGGGATTTTCAATAAGCTGATCAGCCATGAGCACATGGTCTTTATTTTGTATCCCTTTTGTTCCTTTATTTCTAATGATTATTAATAAATCCCTTAAAATATAACATTTTATTATTAAGATTTAATTTTAATTTTTACATCTAAATCTTTTTATGAGTTAATGAAATGCCATTTAAAATAGATGATTTTTCTCTGCCTCCTGTATCCATTCAGTAATTTAAAAATTATATACCACATAAAATTAACAGATCAGAAATTTTAAAATCATTCATAAACAAATAATTGAATTACCTTCAAAGTTATTTGCCTTTAAATATTTTACTAGAGAAGATGAGTTTTTAGCAAATTAAAATAAATTGAATCATCTGACCCTCTTTTTAAGGCATGATACAAAAAAATAAATACTAAGTGTAAATTATAAGACAAACTACACAAAATCAATATTTAAAAAACAATAATCTTTCTTAAAAAAAAAAAACCATAAAAAGGGGCAGTTGGGAAGCTCAGTGGCTGAGAGCCAGGCCTAGAGACAGGAGGGCCTAGGTTCAAATCTGACTTTAGACACTTCATAGCTGTGTAACAGGGAAAGTCACTTAACCCCCATTGCCCAGCCCTTACCGCTCTTCTGCCTTGGAATTCAATACAAAATACTGATTCCAAGACAGAAGGTAGGGGTCTTAAAAAACAAAACAAAGGTAAAAAGGTAAGAATTTAAAAAAACAAACATAAAAAATGTTTTAGAAAAGCATTTTATTATTTTTGTAGCTCCTAATTTTTACATGCCCCTTATACGTGAATTTCCAATGCAGTTGGGCATTATGAGAATTTTGCCTTCCTTTGGGAATTCCTTCCTTTCCCAGCCTCTAGTGTTCCTTACTATCCAATACATTTCTGCCCCTCTCTTTATTGCTCAGCCTCTGTACCAGCTACTTTTCACCTCCGAACCCATTTTGCTTGATTCCATCTTCAATGACTTAGAACAAGGAAAGTCGATGACATCAGGACTATTGCTATTGTTTAGTGTTTTTTCAGTCATGTTTGATTCTTCTTGGCCCCATTTGGGCTTTCTTAGCAAAGGTACTGGAATAGTTTGCTGTTTTCTTCTCCAGCTCATTTTATAGATCAGGAAACTGAGGCAAACTGTTAAATCAACAAACAACATTACTTAGGATGGCTGGATTTGAACTCAGGGAGATGAATCTTTTTGATTCCAGGCATGGCACTCTATTTACTATGCTACCTAGCTGCCTGTCAGGGCTATTGGTAGAACAAAATTTATTTCTGGCATGACAAGTTGAAACTGTATATTTTCTCAGGAAATATTGTTATTAATGGTGGTCATTTCTACAATTAGAAGACTATTTCTTATGTTATGAATTAGTTCCATCATATATAATATTTTTCCATGGGAAAGACAATCGAAGTTCTCTCTTCTTTCCTCTCCAGGAAGTGGAAGTTCATGAAAGTTGCAAAGATGCAAATTTAGTCTTCATGTCAGAGAGAACTTCCTAATATTTAGAGCTATCTAAATGTAGATGGTGGATTCTCCCTCATTGGAGGTCTGTAGGGAGAGGCTAGATGCCTACTTGGTTGACATTGTAATGGGGGTTCTTTTTTGAAATCAGATTATACTAGATAGTCATTGGGGTCCCAGTAGCTCTGAAAAAAATTAAGTAATGAAAAGGAAAAGGAGATTAGAATTAATCTGGAACTATATTTTTCAAAATCTATGCTTTTTCTTCAATGCTATATCTTCTCACACTTACCTATGGTAGTAGAAGTAGTAGAAGAATATTTTTATCCTTTGTGTTTAGGCAAATCTGGCAAATATATTCAAGAATAGTACTGTTTTACTCTGAGGTATCACCTCACACCTAGCAGATTGGCTAACATGACAGCAAAGGAAAGTAATGAATGCTGGAGGGGATGTGGCAAAGTAGGGACATTAATTCATTGCTGGTGGAGTTGTGAACTGATCCAACCATTCTGGAGGGCAATTTGGAACTATGCCCAAAGGGCGACAAAAGAATATCTACCCTTTGATCCAACCATAGCACTGCTGGGTCTGTACCCCAAAGAGATAATGGACAAAAAGACTTGTACAAAAATATTCATAGCTGCGCTCTTTGTGGTGGCCAAAAACTGGAAAACGAGGGGATGCCCATCAATTGGGGAATGGCTGAACAAATTGTGGTATATGTTGGTGATGGAATACTATTGTGCTAAAAGGAATAATAAAGTGGAGGAGTTCCATGGAGACTGGAACAACCTCCAGGAAGTGATGCAGAGCGAGAGGAGCAGAACCAGGAGAACATTGTACACAGAGACTAATAATACACTGTGGTATAATCGAACGTAATGGACTTCTCCATAAATGGTGGTGTAATGTCCCTGAACAATTTGCAGGGATCTAGGAGAAAAAAACACTATTCATAAGCAAAGGATAAACTATGGGAGTGGAAACACTGAGGAAAAGCAACTGCCTGAATATAGCGGTTGAGGGGACATGACAGAGGAGAGACTCTAAATGAACACTCTAATGCAAATACTATCAACATAGCAATGGGTTCAAATCAAGAAAACATGTAATGCCCATTGGATTTACGCGTCGGCTATGGGGGAGTGGGGGGAGGAAAAGAAAATGATCTATGTCTTTAATGAATAATGCTTGGAAATGATCAAATAAAATATAATTTTAAAAAAATAGTACTGTTTTGGTGGTTCAATGGCAAAACAACAATAATAATACTTTACATACTTGGGACTTGGCTTAATTGAAGACTTTATTGCCTAAAGCCTAATCAAGAATCTAGAAGTAAGCAAAAATACTCTATATTTATAGTCCAAAAAACCCCAAAACAAATTATATATAGATCAAGCACTATATTTTTTGCCGTCATTCAGAAAAATGTATTTATCACAATATTGTAATTAGCTTCATTATCTTGTTTCCTGGGCCTCAGTAAATGAAGACATAGCAAATTAGAATAGAAAATTGAAGATGTTCTAAGCAGCCACACTAACACTAAAAAGTAACCACTTACTGTAATAGAGAGGGACACAAGTGTTATGGAAAGTAATTGCATTTGTATACTTCCATATTTTAAAAAGTGTTTTCTCATTTATCTCCTTTTACCCTTACTAAACAGATAATACTCAAATAGAATAGCATTTGGGACCCCATTCATGTGGGGGCAAACAGCTTTTAAGACCCTGCAGTCATCAGTAGAATAAATACATTTCATATTTCACATTATGAATGTGAAAAGTTTTAGGAAAAGTTTAATAGTTGTATTATATTTAATATGTTCCATTTAAGAGAAATATAGGAAAGAGGTAGAGAAAGAAAATTGCCTAATGTCTATACTAGTTATCCTATAACTACCTATTATTACTCCCTAAAACTGCCTATACCACTAATAACAACCAACTAATCACTAACCCACACCATCAGCAACCAACCCCCAATGATCAACTCATGCCTAGAAGCCAACTACCCTGCAATTGCCAGCCCTAACTGTCAGCAACTGATAGACTGATCAACTGATGCTCACTCCTTTTATTATTTTTTTTTGAAATCTTTATTTAAATAATTAATTTAGAATATTTTTCATGGTTACAAGATTTATGTTCTTTTCCTCCTTTCCCCCCAACCCCCTCACATAGCTGACACGCAATTCCACTGAGTTTTACATGTGTCATTGCTCAAGACCTAGTTCCATATTGATATTTGCACTAGGGTGATCATTTAGAGTCTTTATTCCCAATTATATCCCCATCAACCCATTTGATCAAGCAGTTGTTTTTCTTCTGTGTTTCTACTCCCACAGTTCTTTCTCTGGATGTGGTGGATAGCATTCTTTCTCATAAGTCCCTCAGAATTGTCCTGGATCATTGCCTTGCTGCTAGTATAGAAGTCCATTACATTCAATTGTACCACAGTGTATCAGTCTCTGTGTATAATGTTCTCCTGGTTCTGTTCCTTTCACTCTGTGATGCTTGCTCCTTTTAAACCCATTTCCTACCTTGCTTCCTGTCTCTGTGGTTTTTCCTTCCTGTCCCTGTGGGCTGGTTAATCCCGACACATCTCTATGGTAAGAGGACCTCCAGGTCCTCCATTAAATTAAAATAGGAATAAAGAATTCCTTTTTACAATACCAAAAGTAATAAGTCAATTATAAAAAGCCCAGAAGTATTCTAGAGAAAGTCAGGTTATATACTACGGTGAGACTAAGGTATAAGTAGTGAACCCTAAAGGCTAACAAAGTGAACAGTCTTACTGTTACTATTTTAAGTAAGTGAATCCTAATTAATTTGCTTTTTATTTGTAGAGCCAAGAGAAAATAATGAAAGAACTAGAACAGCTGCAACAAGAAGACTTGGTTCGCAGGAGACAGAATGTGGCTCAGATGCCACCGCAGGTGGTTGAGCTGCCATACAAACGCATGGCAATTAAAGAGGACTGGCAGAGGGAATTGGAGTTTGCCTTTGAAGATATGTACAACGAGGATAGGAGTAAACATTTTTTAATGTATTAATAAACATACTAAAAGCCAAAAAATGGCATAGCCTAATGTTAATAAGGTAGATTTCTTGCATCAAAAGGGTTTTGTCAGTTTTTTTAAATACAGTATCAACTTGTAAGATGCTGGGAGGGGAAAGTTAAGTTGTTCTTTGGAGGCCTTTAATCTTGTGGGTTTTCATAATATTGGGATAGAAACTTCTGACAGCATTTCTTTTTTTAAGAGGTGAAAGGAGACCTAATTTTGAAACTAGAGCCAGAGCCTTTGCCAGTTGCCACTGAACACATCCAGGATGGAGAACTGGATCTATCAATGGAACAAGACTACATGTCTGAGATTGAGAACCAAGAGAGAATGGAAGAAAAAACTCCACTTTTCACAGAAACAGAGAGTAAGAATCTCTGAAACTGGGTTCATTTTGCATATGCACAATTTTATCATTTTTTAAAAATGCTATAAGATGAACAGATCATAATTTTTAGCATTTAGTTTTTAAACCTGTCCATTGATTAAGACATTCCCATATTTAAGGCATATCTTAGTCATTTACTAACTCTTGTTCTTTTTGCTTCAACATCAGCTCTCAAATTCATGCCCTTTACCCTCTACCATTCTGGCCCACATCACTTCTGATCTGGACTTTTAGAAAGCCCTGCTAATCAAATCTTCCCTGCTTCAGATCTCTGTCCACTTTAGTCCATCATTCTTACAGTTGCCAAAGTGATTTTTCTAAAATTCAGATTTAATCATACCACTCACCTACTCCTACTCGTAAGACAAGGTATAATCCTTTCTGCTCGTCTTTTAAAATCCTTCACAACCTGGCCACAGACTATTTGTCTAGACTCATTATGCATTACTCCCTTACCTCTCTCTGTGGTTTTGCCAAACTAGCCTTGCTCTTCTTCACACACTGTGTTTTCCACATCCAATTTCTATTCCTTTGTACTTTGCCATCTTGTGCTCAGCTACTGCCGTCTTCATGAAAGCTTCCTGATTGCTCTGCTCTGGAGCCTATGCAACAACTACTGCTCTGTTACTGGCTTTTTTTCTGCATATATTTATATATCAGTGTCTCTGTGTATATGCTGCAAAGAGAAATATAAAGACTATATGCATAAATACATACATGCATACATGTTATCTGTAAAACTATCCAAGTTCTTGATAACAAGGACTTTTATTTTTATTCCCATTAGCTAGCATAGTGTCTCTAGGAGCTTATTTAATTTTTCCAAAAAATTTTGACATTACATAGATTTCAGGATTAACTTAAATTTCAATAAATTCTTCAAGTATGATTGAGTTCTCTTTTAACTTAAGAAAAAATGGAATGAAATATATCTTTTGTAATCCACCAGGAACACTAGTATGTTGTAGAATATAATAATAACATAACCTAGCATTTGTATAGCATCCCAAAGTGTGCAAAGTGCTTTACACAGATATTTTATTTTCAAAACTGCTGTTGGAGGTGGTTGCTATTATTACCCCCATTTTATAGTTAAGGAAACCAAGGTAGACAGAAGTTACGTGACTTGCCCAAGATCACAGAGAGAAGAGTCGGGCTGGATTTGTACTCAGATCTTCTTGACTACAGTGTTCTACCTACTGAGCCACCTGGCTTCCTAATTATATGTGCTGTAGATGTATTCTGTAGAACTATTTAATGGATAGTGTTCAAAGATTAAATTTTCACATTGATCTTAGCCAAAGTATTCTGGTACATTGTAAAGTAATGAAGTTGAACAATCACTGGTCAAAAATCACCTTTAATATGTTAACTTTGCAGTGTAAACTGGTAGTAAAAAAAGAAATTTGAGAAGAACAAAAACAGTTTCCCAATTAAGTATAAGAGCAGTAATATATATTTAATAATTTATTTATTTAGAATATTTTTCCATGATTACATGATTTTTCCCACCTCTCTTCCCTCTCTCCTTCCAGAGATGACAAGCAGTTCCACTGGGTTATACATGTATCATTGTTCAAAACCTATTTCATGTTACTCATTTTTGTAGTAAATTAATCTTTTAACATCAAAACCCCACTCACATCCCTATTGAACCACGTGATCGATCATGTTTTCCTTCTGCATTTCTGTTCCCACATTTCTTTCTCATAAATTCCTCTGGATTGTCCTGGGTCATGCATTGCTGTCAGTAGAAAAGTTGTGCTATAATGTATCACTCTCTGTGTACAGAGTTCTCGTGGTTCTACTCATTTTGCTCTGTATCAATTCCTGGAGGTCTTTCCAGGTCACATAGAAATCCTCCAGTTAATCATTCCTGAACAGCACAATAATAATTCCATCATCGACACATACCACAATTTGTTCAGCCATTCTCCAATCAATAAATACCTCCTCATTTTTCAGTTTTTTGCCACGACAGAGTGTGGCTATAAATATTTTTGTACAAGTAGTTTTCCTTATCTCTTTGGGGTACAAACCCAGCAGTGGTATGGCTAGATCAAAGGGCAAATAGTCTTTTAAAGTCCTTTGTGCATAGTTCCAAATTGCCCTCCAGAATGATTGGACCAGTTCACAACTCTACCAGCAGTGTATTAGGGTCCCAATTTTGCCACATCCCCTCCAACATTTATCACTTTCCTTTGATGTCATATTGGCCAGCCCACCAGGTATGAGATGGTACCTCAGAGTTGTTTTAATTTGCATTTCTCTAATCAGGAAAGATTTAGAACACTTTTTCATCATATCTCTTGACCATTTGTCTATTGGGGAATGGCTTGAATTTTTTTGTAAATTTGACTTAGTTCCTTATATATTTGGGAAATTAAACCTTTGTCAAAGAGTTATAAAGATTTTTTTCCTCACTTTGTTGTTTTCCTTCTAATTTTGGTTACATAGGTTTTGTTTGTACAAAAAATTTTTAATTGGATGTATTCAAAATCATTTTACATTTTGTAATGTTCTCTGTCTTTTGATTGCTCTTAAGTTCCTTCCTTTCCCACAGATCTGACAGTTATACTATTCTATGTTCACCTAATTTATTCATGATTTCATTCCCTATATTTACCCATTTTGAATTTATTTTTGTATAGGGTGACTTTTTTTCTGTTATTGTTTTGTAGCAGCAGTAGCTGGTAAAAGATTATAAATGTAATGTGATTTTAACTTTGTGTTAAAGATTTTTTTTTCTTTTTTCCAGTGGCTCCGGGGACCTACCATGTACCTTCAACATTTGTATTTAAAAAATTACTAGACAAAATCCAAAGCCAGCGATCCCAGTGGGCAAATAAATACATTCCTGAAGATGAAAGTGAAGTGGCTAAAATTTTTGCTGATGGTGAAAGTGAGACATTAACAGTTGAGACAGGAACAATTGCCAGTGAAGAAAAGCCATTGCATAAATCAGAACATAAACAGGAACAAGGTAATATTCTTTAGTATCTCATGTTAATCTAATGTCTTAAACTTTTTTTAGGTTCTTATATATCAGTACTGGGTATTGGTTCCAAGGCAGAAGAGTGATATGGGCTAACCCATTGAAAAGTAAATATCTTTTCTTAGTATTTCATGACACTTTGTACATATCCTATGGCATTCTTTCTACATTATATTAGTTATTCATGTGTGTATGTTATCTCCAACTAGATTATACTTTTTTTTTAAACCCTTACTTTCCATCTTGGAATCAATACTGTGCATTGGTTCCAAGGTAGAAGACTGGTAAGGGCTAGGCAATGGGAGTTAAGAGACTTGCCCAGGGTCACATGGCTAGGAAGTGTCTGAGGTCAGATTTGAATCTAGGACTTCCCATCTCTAGGCCAGGCTCTCAATCCATTGAGCCACCTAGCTTCCCCCAGATGATACATTTTTTAGGAAAGGTGTCATATCATCCTGGTGTCACTACTGCTTAGCAAAGTACCTCATACAAAGTATTTAATAAATGTTTTTGCTTGAGGAAAAAGAAACTCATAAAGTAGACAGATTACATTAGGATGTGGTCAAATCAAATTTATTAAAAGCTTGCCATGTGCAAGACTGTTAAAAACTTGTTTGAAGTAGATGAAAAAAATATCCTTACACAGATATGTAGTTAGAAAAGTGAGAAGTACTTTCTTAGACAAATAATATGGTAGTGTTATCGTGAAAACAATTTTGACGGGGAACCATGGATCATATTTTGGGAATTGTAGGTAGAGATGATAGTTTTTGTTTGTTTGGTTTTGACTTGTGCTTCTTACTTTGTTTTTGGGTTTTTACTTAAACTGGCTCTATTATATTTGCCCAAATTAGTTGTATTAGTACTAGGAAATCCTCTGGTGGAATTTTCTCTTTGCATAATCCAATTAATTATGTGTTTATTGTGAAATGATATTATTAATTAGGGATGAGAGACAACTAAAAATTTAAGAATAGAATTTAAATATAATTGTTGAACATTTTAAGTGATTATCTATAACCATTCCCATTTTCTTTCCATTTTTACAAAGTAGCATTTTCAAGGAAGACTATCTTATTACTAACATTACTAATACCAAAATAAACAATCTTGATTTTATGGTATTTTAAATTTCAATATAAAAATTGTTTAACTTTGAATTGAAACCCCTCATATTCATGTGAAGCAGTGATTTATATCAGGAAATTGTGCCAAATGACAGTGTCATTTGATATTTGTTAAACTTCATTCACTGTCATTTGAAGGATCTTGCCCTGCTAGTTTTGCTTTTTTTTCCCCTTATTTCAACTTTGTTCACTTTTTTAAAAATGAATTATTTTGCTTATACTAAACTTTAAAATGTCTTAATAATTTTGGCTGTTGCTTCAACCTCTCTTTGCTAGCCCCATGATCTTATCCCATCCCAAAATGGTTTACAGCTAAGTTTGAGAACCTGTTAAAAAGAGAATAATCTCTAGATTTTATTAATCAGAATCCCTTGTGCAAAATTGTACAAAAGTATCTTTTTAGGCTTTGTTCAGTTATAAACTTGAGTAATAATTGTAACACCAGAAATTTGTCCAACTGAGGCAGAGCTCTGAGCCAATAACTATTAAAGGGACCTGCCCCCTCCAGCAAATAGGATCTCACACCATCCTCACAGTCTGAGGACACCCCACACACCCACCTCCAGGGTATAGCTTTCAGTGCCCAACCTTGCCCTTATGTCTGGTCAGTCTAAGCCATGTTACCTCATTGTTGGACTCTAAATTTTGATACTGTATAGCAACCAGCCCATTTACAACCTAGCCTCATGAGAACCAACCCATCTATACTTCATCCTCAAGACCCCTACTCTTAGTAACAGGTCTTGGGCACTCTAGTTACAGGTCCTAAACTGATATGATTTGGTCTTGTTCAGGCTTGCTTGACATGGGTCATAAGGCTGAAGTGATTCAGGGTAGAAGGGCTCTTAATATAGCTTGAGACTTTTCTCTGAAGCTTGTGATATCTAGATGGAAGCCCCCTTCAAACTCTGCTGACAAGTTAGCCATTAGAGGAAAGACTTATTTTTGGAACCTATTTAACTATAATCTATAATAAGATGCTTTTGATTATTGTCCACCAATAAGTAACTAATCACTATCCCTATGGAATCACATCAGACTAAATAATACTGATTAGAACTAATCATAAGGATACAATTATTGATTTTAAATGGGCAGGAGCCTACTAAAATAGGATTGGATCAAATTATTTCTCACGTAATATTGGATTAATTATTATAGCCAATATTATTTGCTATTGAAGGTGAAACAAAACAACTTACTGACATTGAAGGTGAAACAAAACAACCTACTGGCATTGAAGGTGAAACATTCACAACTGAGTTGGAAAAAATTCCAAAAGAAGACCCACTTGTAAATTTTACATTATCTGGGGAAAAAAAAGGTATTTTTTTCTTTTAATCCAAGGCCCCTGTTTAAACTTTAGATTGGAGGGCAGCTGGGTAACTCAGTGGATTGAGAGCCAGGCCTAGAGACAGGAGGTCCTAGGTTCAAATATGGCGTCAGACACTTCCCAGCTGTGTGACCCTGGGCAAGTCACTTAATCCCCATTGCCTAGCCCTTACCACTCTTCTGCCTTGGAACCTTGGATCCAAGACAGAAGGTAAGGATCTTAAAAACCAATACAAAACAAAGAAAAAACCCTTTAGATTGATCTTAATTCTTTTTAATTAACACATTACATATTGACCTATGAAATATGTCATTTGTGGATAATGGGGAAAAGGAAGGGAAAGGGAACATGCATTCATTAAGTATCTAGAATTTGTCAAACCCTATGCTAAATCACAAAAAGATTTGGTGGATGAGTATTATTGATAGTATAAGAATTTTAAAACTCAAATCCACTTCTTATCTTGGGAATGCTTAGAATCATCTGAAAGTGAAATTTCCAAGCCAGATGAAGGGTCAGTTTCACTTCACCCTCATGAAGAGGCAACTCCAATTAGAACGGTAATGAAGAGGCAAAAACAGGTATTTTTTATGAGCCTTTAATTTTTTTTATCTTTCATTCTAATATTATTTATCCATAATTTTGCCTTAAGCTTTGTTTCTTTTTAAAAGATTTCTTCTCTGTGATGTCTGATATCTGCCCTTATCACTCACCACTCCCCTCCCCCGCTCCAAATGCTCTCTCCTTCCTTTGAACCTCATTCACACTTCAGTTTGTATAACTCACATAACATTCCTCTCTTAATTGCTTTATATTATTACTATTTGTACATTCTCCACTAAGCATAAAATTCCTTAAGGACACAGGCCATTTAACTTAAATTCATAGATAGTAGGTGCCTAATCAACACTTGTTAAATGAGTGAATGATTTGCTATTGTAATATATACTATGTTATGTCCCAATCTTAGTTAACTTCAAACTTTAGAAAATTACCTTAATTGCAGAAGGGGGAAAAATTTAAGATTTCAGTCCCCTATTTTTATTTACCTTTGATTTGTTTTAGCATTAAGCCTAAGAGAAGTAGGTAAATTTTGTTCTATACAGTTTATGTAAGTTTTTTCTTTTTGTTTTCTTTTTATTTAAAAAAATAATTATTATATGGAGAACTTTATAGTAAAAAGTCCCCCTGATGCTTAAATTTAGAAATTATTTCATTTAATTGCTTCAGTATTTTCTTTTGCTGAGGATACGATATATAGTGTGTTTTTTTTTAAATGTTTGACTTTAAAGAGAAAATTAGTCAAGATATTTCAAACCAAAATGAGAATTAATTTTATCTTTTTTAATCTTAGAAAACATTTAGAATATGTATTTATTAGTTAAAATGTTTCAGACCAAACTGAGAATTAACTTTAGATTTTTAAAAAATCTTAATAAATATTTAGAATATTTCAAGGATTCCAGTCATTTTAAGCTAGTGAATATATCTTTAGCCTATATTAATAAAGGTTTTTATTATCTCAGATCAAGATATATTAATTGTGAAAGGGCAGTATGTGCATGTATAAATGTTGTTCTGTTGTGTTTGACTCTTCATGACCCTGTGGACCCTACTGTCCATGGGGTTTTCTTGGCAAAGGTACTGGAGTAGTTTGCCATTTCCTTCTACAGTGGATTTAGACAAATAGAAGTTGAGTGATTGGCCTAGGTTCACACAACTAGTAAAAGTAAGTGTCTGAGGCTGGATTTGAACTCAGGTCTTCCTGACTCCAGGACTCCCACTCTATCCACTAATCTATTTATCTGACCTTTATAAATGTATAGTACAGATACATATATAATATATAATTGAAGTATTTTTTAAAATGTGTATAAAGCTATAATTATTATAGCTAGAGAGATATTTATTTGATTTTTTGTCCAGCTTACTTTACCCCTCCAATGCTTGCTTCATTGCTTAGTCTTTAGATAACAATGACTCTCTGTGGAGAAAATGATCAATTTGAGTATCTTCTTCCCCTTGAGGAACCATAGAAAGCAACAGGGGATGTCCTGGTACTGAATCTGCCTAATTCATAGATGAATTGAATGTGGTGCCTAAGAAGTTGTAATGGATGTCCATTTTTGCCCAGCAGTTGTCCATGGCAAAGGTTTAGCTGGGTTCCTAGTATCAGTTGCTGCTTACCTATAGTACTTTAGCTGAAGACCTTATGCTTGTAGTTATATAGGATCGAATGGACCACCATGAGCCTTTCTTTATTTCAGTAATAATGGTCCTGGTATATATATGTGGCACTGTTTGTTCCTTTTTCTTTCTGAGCTTTGTTTGGCAGTGGCAGAAGCCACATCAGTGCTTAGTTACTGTTTATAAATCAATTCCTCTTTATAATCTTTTAATGATATAATGAGCATCACTTTCTGTCTTGGGGTATAAGCTTATGGCTAATAATTTTATTCTTCCTGTTTCCTAGATAATGAAACTTGAACAACAAAAGCAGAAGCAGCTGGAATTAATTAGACAGATTGAACAACAGAAAATAAGATTGGAGAATGATTGTCTAAAGGCTCGAAAGACTCAGCTAGAACATGAGAGGAAAAAAATGAAAGAAAGAACTCAACAGTTTTATTCAAGATATATGAAATCTTACCCTTTTATGGACCAGTGGAAGAAAGAAACTTATGTAGCATCTCAGCATTTAGTAAAAAAAAATTTCTTTCAGATTGCCAAGTATATTTGAAAAAGATTTTTAAAGCAATGAATACTTTGTAAATTTTTAGAACACAGTTATGGGGTAGCTGAGTAATATAGTGGATAGAGAACCAAGCCTGCAGTTGGGAGGACCTGGGTTCAAATCTGCCCTCAGACATTTCTGTGTGACCCTAGGCAAATCACTTAACCTCCTTTGCCTAGCCTTTATCACTCTTCTGCCTTTAGAATGAATACTTAATATTCATTCTAAGACAGAAGATAAAGATTTAAAAAAAGACATTTGCACTAATGTTACAAATTGAAATTTTTAATTGATGGAATCAGATTATTCCTTAACTTGTAGACACGTAATCATAATTAATGATATCAAACATTTGTATAATTCTGGGATACGGCACTAATGAAACACCTGATGAAATGCTTTCCTTTAATGAATACTAGTTAGTTTACTCGGATTAGTTATTAAGCAATATTAATTAGGTTAGGAGTAGATGTTATATTTTATTAATATTAATTTCTAATTAGGGAAATGCTTTTTAAAAAAATAAATAGACATAGTATCTATATTTAGAGAAGATAGAATATTTTAAATTTGTCTTTTAAATATTTCTTTTTATTAGATTGTTGATGCTCCAACATTAGGCTTAAAAATTTCCAGAGAAGATTGGAATAAACAAATGATTCATAACTACCAACAACAACTTTTACAGCAAAAGAGGTATTATTAGTCATTTCACAATATAAATTTCTTTGCTATAGTAACTGATGGCAGATTTCTTATTTCCCAGAAAATTTAAGTTGGGATTAGTACATTAGAATACTGGTCATTTTTCTCATCAAAAGAAATTTTATTTCTTTGCAGGTTTCACAGACAATCCATTGATGCAGCCAGGAAACGTTTGCATGAGTTTCAGAATATGTTAAAACAAAAATATCCATCCATATCAACCAAATCCTTTTCATCTGATTTTGCCAAGCTCAATAGTGAACCACTTGATAGAAAAACACTAACATTCCAGTCTCTCTCTTACCATCCAAGAGTACCAGAATTGCCAAGTCTACATTCACGACCAAATTATCCTGCAATAACAGGAGACTCCCACTTGTTTTCATTAGAGAGCAATAAACGGCTATTCTCTGAACAGGGTGCTCTTTCTTATTCAGGGTCACAGTTAATTCAACCTTCAGAATCTTCTGCTGCACCTGAGTCTAAATTTGGAAGTATACAAGATCTTTTTTCAGCTAAGAGTCAAATTCGACAACCCTCAAGTCATTTCATAAGTTCAGAAGATGGCCGTTTCATTTCTTCAGATCATAGCCTGGCTCAAAGGGATAGTTTGAAAACAATGCAAAAGCAATTACATGTACAAAAGGAAACTCTTCATATTAGTGAGAAAATCCCAGAAGAATTGCTTGTAGATAGACAGCAGCCTGAATTGGAAGAAAGAATACTTTCTGATCAAACTGGGTCCTCTTCTTTAGTAACATTATCTGGAAGAATCCAAGAACCCTTTGCCATCAAGAATGAGAGCATAGTTCCCTCAAGCCATTCCCTAATGCAAATATTTCCAGATAAGCTTTTATTTTCTTCTGAGGATACCCTGCATCAACAGTGTAATCTGAGCACAATCCAGGAACAGTTGAATAAACAAAAGAAAGCCCTGTACTTGTGCCTAAAAGCCCAGGAAAGCCTGGGTTTACATAGGTCAGCTTCAGGAAAAGAAAAAGTACCTTCTAGTCGTGTGTCCTTTAGTACTACTTCAGTGCCACTGGTTCCTCAGCATTCACTTAGTTCAACAGTTTCTGCTGCATCCAAATCTGTAGGAATTCAGGAATTCCATTTAACTGGGAGTGAGACTATATCTCCTTCAAGGCATTCCACAACTCAGGATAGATATTGGACTTCTTCAAAACCCATGCTAGCTCAGCAAGATAATTGGAAGGTAATTAAAGATAGGCAAAAGGACCAGGAAGAGATGTTGGTACAACCTAAGAGAGCTTTAGAGAAAAAATTATTTCCTGATCAGACTGCCTCTCCTTTCCTACAACAGCATTCATTTACTTCCCTACCATCTACTGAGTCTGGAGGCATGCAGATAGCCAGTTCATGTCCTTCAATCCCTAACATAATGCAAATGTGTCAGGAAAAGCTTTCGGGTTCTTCAGAGCACATTCTTTCTCAACAAGATGATTTGAACCTTCACCAAGAACAGTTGGCTGGAGAGAAGAAAGCTCTTCAGATTAGTGAAAGTGCCCAGCAACAGACAATTCTGAATGAAAGATTATTTTCTAGTCAGACCAATGAAATTTCTGTGCCATCCTTACCTCAGCATTCATCTACTCCACCATCTTCTAAATCTGAAGAAATCCAAAATCCTTTTGTAGCCAAGAGTAATAACATACTTCCTTCAGGGTATTCCACAATCCTGGTATTTCAAGATAGAGTTTCTGTTTTAAATGACAGCCAGTGTCAGCAAGATAATTTGAAAGAAATACAGGAACAATTGAATAGAGAGAAGGAAACCCTTCACTTTGACCAGAGATCCCTATTACGGTACCTTAATTACAAACATGGTGCATTGGAGGAAAGTACATCTTCTAGTCAGACTGATTTCTCTCCTTTAAAACCACATTTTTCTCCGTACTCAAATAGTTCATTGCCTTCACCTGAAGCTGAGTCTAAATCTGATACTGGAGGAATACAAGAACCTTTTTTAACTAATCAGAACACACTTTCCTCACCCCAGCTTTCAATCCACACATTTCAAGATAAACTTTTGGCTTCGTCAAAGCATTTTTCAGCTGCTCAAGAGAATTCAAAGGAGTTGCAAAAGGAAATTTTAGAGAGGAGACAAAAAGCCCATGAAGAATGGCTTTTTCGAAGACAGAATAGTCTGCAAGAACAGCTACAGCAGTATGAAGAAGCTATAAAGGATTCTTTTCATGAGAATCAGGTATTAATATATGTTTTATTTGTTAAGTTAAATTATTTGAAATCTAATTTATTTTTTAATAGATGTCAGTTTGACATTGTGAACATAGTCAAAAGATTTAAATCCTGGCTCTTGAGCAAATTCCTTCTGAATTAATAATCTTGACCAAATAATATAACCTTGAATGTGCTGTAGGCTTCTTATTTGTATATGAAGAATAAGGATACTTTTTTTTTTTTTGCAATTCTTGTTTCCTCCTTTATTTTTTACATTTATTTGTTCCCAGGTAACTCCCTCTATTTTTCTCTTCCCCCATTAAAGATGACATTATTTAACAAAAAGATAGATATAGATAGATATAAAACTATGTCTTGCTCATTTCTATTTAGAATTTTTTCTCTGGGAGTCCTCATTCACAAGTCATAACTCAAACAGCATTTTTTTTTCTGTATAAATTGTTCTCTTGATTCTTCTCATTTCACTCTTTTTTTTAAACCCTTACCTTCCATCTTGGAGTCAATACTGTGTATTGGCTCCAAGGCAGAAGAGTGGTAAGGGCCAGGCAATGGGGGTCAAGTGATTTGCCCAGGGTCACACAGCTGGGAAGTGTCTGAGGCCAGATTTGAACCTAGGACCTCCCATCTCTAGGCCTGACTCTCAATCCACTGAGCTACCCAGCTGCCCCCTTCATTTCACTCTTCATAATTTCTTGTAGGTCTTTCTGTGTTTATAAAAAATTAACCTGCTTATCATTTCTTATGACACAGTAGTATTCCATCACAGTCATGTATCACAACATGTTTGGCCATTCCCTAATTGATGGCCATCCCCTCAATTTCTAGTTCTTTGCCACCACAAAAAGAACTGCTATAAATATCTTAGATAATTTCTTTTCCTTTTTCCTTGCTCACCTTGGAAAATAAACCTAATGGTGGTATTTCTGGGTCAAAAGGTATACTTTTTTTGTTTGTTTTTTTATAACCCTTACCTTCCATCTTGGAATCAATACTGTGTATTGGCTCCAAGGCAGAAGAATGGTAAGGGCTAGGCAATGGGGGTCAAGTGACTTGCCCAGGGTCACACAGCTGGGAAGTGTCTCGAAGTGTCTGAGGCCAGATTTAAACCTAGGACCTCCCATCTCTAGGCCTGACTCTCAATCTACTGAGCCATCCAACTGCCCCCAAATGGGCAGATTTTTATACTCAACTTTAAGTACCGTTTTCTAAAAATAGACAGGGGTTACAATTTAATTTTCATAATCAGGGGAGAGTTAAGTATTTTCATTGTTATAGTCAGAGAGGAGTTACATTTAATCTTCACAGTATACAACATGATTTCCCTAAACTTCCCTTCTTTATTCTTCTATACTTTTCCTATTTCAGTGAACCTGCTATATGTAGATACTGTGCTAAGCACTAGGAATGGAGCACAGAGTTATGGAGAAGTCCAAAGAGGGCAACTGGGAAGGAGAAAAATTGGTCTAGGCACCTACTTTAAGTGAAGGTTCTAGGAAGAACTCTCCACCCTGGGCATGTTGGAGAAGTCCAGAGGAGTGCTGCCATGTGGGAAATGACGAACTCACTGCAATATTAGACTCCTCCCCTGTGGTGTCAAAAAATGAAGTGGTCCTTCTTGTCAAAACTTAAATCCTTTTACTGCTTTCATTTCTCCTGCATCTGACTTGACCTTGTCAAATAATAGTAACAAGTAGCATTTATATCATACTTCTAAGTTTTGCCAAGTGTTCTTTTCATCATAACTATGCAATGAAGTGTGGGGTTGGTTTTTTTTTATCTTTTTGTTTGTTCTTAGCTGAGGAAGTAGGCTTTGAGAGGTTAAATGACTTGTTCACAATTGCATAGCTAATAAGATAAAACTCAGACTCAGGTCTCCTGACTCCAAATCCAGAATTTTATCCCATTGCTCTTTTATATTTAGGTTTACCCTCTACTGACTGTTCCCTTTTATAAAACCAACACATTGAGGTCTTCTCTAGCCAAAAAAAGGTTTCCTCTGACTCTTCTACTCTCTCAAGATGTTTTCTGTTCTTTCCACTTCACTATTTAACTTGTAGAAAAATCAGGTTTCACTCACTGCCTCAATTTGTTCTCAAATCATGTAATCTGTCTTTTTCCTTTCGTCTTTTTAATAGTTAGTTTTGTTAGAATCTTTTTCATTTTTACTCTTCCTCAATCTCTGAAGCTTCTGACACCTTCTCCTTGACTCTATTTCATGATTACCCATCTCTCTTGAAGGTTCCTTCACTATGATGTGGATATTCTCCAGAATTCTTTCTTGGCCCTTTTCTTTACACTCTTTCCTTTGGCAGCTTCATTGCTTCAGTTATCATTTTAACTTGGAGTCTCAGAATCACCTTTGCAACTATTTGTCTTAACTTATATACAAAAAAAAACCCCATTATAATGTGTGAAGGGAATCTCCTAGATGGGGTCTTACCTGTGTCCCCGAACTGTTAGCTTTACATCACTTGACTGGATGTCATTTGAGAGTGCCTCAAATATAGGTCATGGGGATAGGGACCTAGGGACACGACAGGGAAAATAAAGGTTATGGGTCTGGAGGTAAAGGAGAAGATAAAAGAAGCAATTCAGGGAAGTAGACTTTCTATTCCCTTGGACAACAGTGGTGGAGACCCATGGCTGAGAGAGATAGCCATGTGGAGAGGCACATGATGAGATTAGAAATAGGCTTCAATCTTTATCTGAGTTCTCCATTCAAGTAAATATTAATCAACTATGGAAATTAAGAGCCAGAGAGTATTAACTTAGTTTTTACAATATTGCTACACATGATCATTTAGTTTTTCCTTGAAGATCTCTAAAGAAAGGAGATCAATCTTTTGAAGCAGATTGTTCCACTTTTAAACAGTTATTATGAGGAAGTTTTTCCTTGATATCACGTATAGATTGGCTTCAGAATGTTTTCTTCCCATAACCCATAAAAAGACAAGACAAAACCATATTCCATCCTGGATCTTTATTTCCTCCAAAAGAGCCATTCAGAATTAAGTTCCTGAACCCTCATCTCTACAACAGAAGAAGTCTTAACTACACTAACTGACATAAAAATGAATAAGAATAGGACCTCAACATCACTGTCCATGTGGAAGTATCCCTGACTTCCTAATGTTTCAAATACTAGGGTCACTTTTATGTATTAATTCTAACTTACCCACAGTCTATTCAGTTGCTCTCAAGATCACAAGTATCAAACCAGTACTCTGATACTGTTCTATTTTACCCTGCTTTTAATGAATTGAGCTGGAAATGAGAATCCAACTGTTGTTGGCCAGCTAATATATTGGTGTGCCTATACCCTGTGGTTTTTTGCCATCATATTCTGACCTGCATACAGAATATTTCCTCTTGTTCTTTTAAGGAAATGGTCCTCTCTAACTTCATTGCCTTTTCATTATTTTTTTCATTAAATTTTCATTAATTATTTTCATACTTTCATAATAATTCATAAATCATTTTCATTATTCATTACTGTTCTCTTCCCTGCTCCTCATTTCATAGTCCCTTTTTTTATTTGAATAATTCCTTCCTCTTTATTATGACAGCTCCTACTTCTGGAAGATAATCTCCCATGTTTGTTGAATACTGAACTTTGACACTTTGCATTGAAGCCCCTTTATCTCAGTTGTCATTATGCTTGTATTACCCTCATCCTCATTCAATCTGATCTCATTGTAATAATTTCTGAACCAATTCAAAGAAAAAAATAATTTCTGAACTGATTTAAAAGAAATAAAATATTTTTTAAATGGTTCCTATATACATGGCATAGTGCTACATTCTGAAATTACAATGGCAAAAAGCAAGTCAACAAGCATAAAAATGCCTACTCTGTCAGGTGCTGTACTAGGTGCTGGAGGTACAAAGAAAGAAATTTTAAGTTGCTGAGGTACTTGGGATAAGGCAAGAGCAGTACAATCAAAACTCATTATAAGATCAACTTTGCTGACTTTGAAGGAGATAAAAATAAAACAAATTAATATAATCATAACCTTAACTGTGAATGGATTAAACAATCCAGTAAAACAAAAGAGAGACCAAATATTTTTTTAAAACTTCACAATTTGTTGATATAACATCTAGAAATGACATAAGCTGTAGTATCAGATTTAGCCATTGTGTTTGTTTTGCTTGCATATTGGGAGGGAATATTTAACAAGGGAGGAGGTTGTTATAAAATTGTGGCAGTTATTTTTAATCATTAAAATAATTAAAAGTAATTGGTAAGGATTAGGGAAATGATAAGTTAAGAGGTAGGTGATAGTGACCTTTAAGTAGTATGGCAGTAGAAATGCTAAACTGGTAGAATTTAGTGAGAATAACTTGAAGAATTAAGAGATTCCAAAGTTCTAATCACAATGTTTGCAAGTTAGAATGTTGGCATCTTGGGATGTGTCTCCACAGACTGCACCTGGGTGTTCTTTCTCTGATGGAGGCATTGGAGTTTCCCATTGGGAGAGACAAAGAAGGGTCGGGACCCTCACAGATCATCTGTTCCCAGGAGCTTCTGGTTCTTCTATGATAGTAGTAACCTTTGGGTTTCCCATTGGTAAAAGAGAAAGGAACCTGGAGTATAATCCTCATGAGTCATCTGGTCCCCAGGATATTAAGTTCTCTCTGATTATGGCTGTGGAGGTTTTATTTAGGGGAGGGAAGGAAAGGACTGGAAAATAGATTGTTTCCTTCTGAAGTGGGGAAAAACCTTACAGGTTAATTCAAATGATTTCTTCTACTGCCCCTCCTGTTTTTTTAAAGGCAAATAAGTCCATACCCCAAAACGTGAAAGAAATTCAAAGTACAGAGCAATTCACAGAGTTATCATCTTTGTCACAAGATGTAAGAAGTAATTATCAGGAAGAACTAAATAAAGCAGACAAGAGCAAATTTCATGCCAGTGAATTGCTCTCAGAAAATAGCGATCCAGATGAGCACACTGGTAAGGAAAATGATTTGTTATTTTTATTTTACAGACTTTGACTTAATTATATTTTCCTGTCTGATATTAATTGGATGGAAGATGTATAATATTGATATTATTTGCTGTTTAAAGAATAGATGTGGGTTTTTTGTTTTTTGGGTTTTTTTTTTGGACAGGTGAGCTGCAAAACAGAGAGCAGAGACAGAGACTTTCAAAACCACCTGTAGCAAAAATCAGATCACGACTAGATTTAAATCAACATGAACTTAGTACTATTCAAGAAGTAGAATCACCAAAAAGTGGCAGAGTTTATACTAGAGGTAAGGAAGCATCTACTAATATCACATTTTTACAATTTGCTAAGCTTATAATACTATATACAGGTTTAAAATATTTCCAGGCATATTTACTTACCACAGTTGTTGAATTTAAGGTGTCATGTCCCATCCCATTTTTACTTCCTTCTCTCAACAAATGGATTAGATTAAAGAAAGTCAACTTCTTTATAATGAAAAAAGTTAAATCAGTTCCACTGGCTACTGGTAGGAATTTGGGCTACAAGTAACCTTGCTATTTAAGTATGTAGTTTTATTTTGCATATAACAGGTTAAAAATGATATCAACATTCTTCTTGCTATTTAGTCATCTTTCATTGAATTTATCTATTTCTCTTGAGGTTACACCATTCTTTCAGTCATCCAAGTTTGCAACATGTTCATTCAAATGATTTCTTCTACTCCCTCTCCAATTTTTAAAGGCAACTAAATCCATACCCCAAAGTGTGGGAAAAAATATGAAGGACAGAGCAATTCACAGAGTTATCATCTGTCACAATGTAAGAAGTAATTATCAAGAAGAACTAAATCATGCAGATGAGCAAATATGATAACTGAATTTTCTTCTCTTTCCTATATTAATTCAGGTGTCTAGTCAGTTGACTTTACCTCTATCCATCTCATTTATTCCTTTCTCTCCAGTCATATGGCCGCCCCCATAGATCATTTCCTTACCTCTCATCTAGATTATTACAATTGTTCAGTTCTGTTCAATTCTTTGTGACCCTATTTGGGGTTTTCTTGGCAAAGATACTAGAATAGTTTGCCGTTTCTTTCTTCATCTCATTTTACAGATGAGAAAATTGAACAAGCATAGTTAAGTATCTTGTCCAGTGTCACAAAGCTCTAGTGTAAGTATCTGAGACCAGATGTGTACTTAGGAAGATGAGTCTTCCTGACTCCAGGCCAGGTACTTTAAACACTTAATGACCTTCCTTTGATTATTAGAATCCTTTTTAATTTCCTTTTTTCCCTCTCTAACCCTTTTTCCATATACCTTCCAATTTAATATTTCCAAAAGATAGACCTGACTATGTCCTACTCTGAAATCTTTGTTTCTCATTTATCTCTTAAGATAAAATACAAACTTCTAGTTTAGCATCCATCCAATCTAGCATTCACAATCCATTCCATCTGGCTCCTATATTCCTCCCCTTTATGTATTCTGTTTAAGCTAAACTAGCTTTTCCTTTTTTTAAACCATTATCTGATGTCTTATAATTGATGCAAGTATCTTAAGCAGAAAAACGATAAAGACTAGGCAGTTGAGTTTAAGTGACTTGCCCAGGGTCACATAGCTGGAAGGGTCTGAGATGAGATTTGAACCTAGGACCTTCTATCTCAAGGCCTGACTCTCAATCCACTGAGACACCTAGTTGCCACCTAAACTAGCTTTTACCATAACTCAGTATTCCACTCCCATTTCTTTTCTTTTCTACAAGCTGTCCCTCATTCATGGAATGTACTGTTTCTTCATCTTTACCACTTAGAATCCATAGCTTCCTTTAAGACTCAACTCCAGTACTACTTTGTAAAGAAATGTTCTCTGATTTCACCATTGTTAGTTTTATCACCCTTTTGAAATTATATTTTATTGATTTTTCTGATCTCTTGACTATTATTCCCCTACTCGGTAAACTCTTACTCAGCTTATTTAATAAGCTCCCTCTTGCTTAGAGGACCAATGCCCCTATTTGAAATTTAAAACCCTTCATAACCTAACCCTAACCTGTCTTTTCAGTCTTGTTTTGTGTTATTCTCCTTTCCACACTCTACAGCCTAGCCAGTCTGGCCTTCTTGCTGTTACTCACCTAAAACATTCTGTCTCCTCTGTCCTATGCCTTTGCCCCAGGCTATTTCCTGTAGCTGAACTGAACTACTTCCCTAGACTACAGCTTATAATTCTTCCAAATTGAGTTCATAAAACAACTACATGAAAACTTTCCTGATGCCCTCAGCTCCTAGTGCCCTTGTTCCCAAATTCACTTTTTACTTATTTTGTATATTGTATATACTGCATGTTGTTTCCTCCAATAGAATATAAGCTCCTTGAGGTCAAGGACAGTTGTTTTTGTCTTTGCATATAACACAGTGACTTCTACATAATAGATGCTAAATAAATCTTGCTTTGGATTGAAGTGCAATATACCAACTTAGTCACAGTTGGATTATAGTCATTTAAGAGACTTGTTTAAATTAAGCATTTGAGGGTGCTTAGGTTAAAAAAATCTTAGAGAGCTTTGTCTATTCCTATACACTAATAAGATATGTTAGTTTTAGCAACTTCTACAAGTATATGAGAATATCCTTTGTTTTAAGATCAAAGTAACGTAATAAATAAGCATCCCACGTACTACATCCCTACTAGTAAGCATATAGCTTGCTATCATTTTAATACCTCCTGTCTTAATAGGGAATTTTACTATCTCCTGAGGCAGGTCATTATAATTTGTCCTCTTGTCAGAAATCCTTTATGGTAAGTAACCAAGTCAAGATATTGTTCTTTGTAGAAACCATTTATCACTCCTGTTTCTGTAATAGCATAATCTTGAATCTTTTCACTTTGCTACAGTTCCTTCTCTGGACATAGATTTAATCCATGCCTTTATAAAATGTGGTTCCCTGAACTGAAGAAATGTGTTCTCTGAACAGGGCAAAATATCATGGGACTTTCTTCATTTCCTCATTTTAAACATTATGCTTCTCTAAACCTAAGATCAACTTAATGTGGAAATAGTCTTCATGTCTCACAGCTGATTCATATTAAATGTACACTATGCCAAAATTCTGTAAAGATTAAAATTTAGGGGAGACTGAGGTAGGTAGAAATTAGTTTCTCTCTGCAAGGAGTATTATATTTTTAGAGGTTTATTAGAGATTAAGGATTAAAGAAAATACAGGATAAGAAAAAACCTAGGCCTAGGCCAGAGGCCTAGACAAGATAACCTCACATCATGGAAGAGACGCCTCTGCTCCAAAACAGAAGTCCAAAAGACCTCAAAAACCTTTGCAATCAGGTTAAATACCTTCTCGATCTCGGCCCACGTGAGAATTCAAAGCATTCTGGGGAAATGGAGCAAGGACTTCTGAGGATTGAAGTCCAGAGTTCGAGTCTATTTTTTTACAATTCCCAGAACTTTTTCACAGAAATTTTTATCTAGCCTTCTTACCTTTATATTGTCTTGTATAGATCAATTGATATGTATATGTATACTGATTTATTTATTTTTTATTTCAGAGAAGAGAGAATGTTATGGAGAGGTGGCTTCCAAATCAACTTTAAGTGACTTGGATTCTAGCAAATTTGAAGAAACTGTTGATCAAGGTAGAGATCCTATCAGGATTTCAATAAACCGAGTCCCAAGTTTGGGGAATATATCACAAGATAGTAATCAGTCTAGTACCCTGCAGACTACAAATCCAGTTCATAGTGGTAATAATAATGGTATGTATCAATCAGGTAAGAGATGAATAAATTAATAAGATTTGTTATCCTTCAAGGTTCATCTGAAGCCTCACCTTCACAGCAAATACAGTCATAGTCTTTCTCTTCTCTAAGTAGTTTTTTTTAATCACTTTACTTAGCACCAAACTAATATTGTTGCATTGCTTCGTGTTTGCCAGTCTTATTCACCAGCCACACTCACATTTTGGAGGGTAGGGATCATTGTCTTATCTTCATTATACCTCCTAATATTCTGACCATGTATTGAGTGTTTAATGTAGATATCTTTCTTGATGATTAACAGCTTAGGAAGAAATAGTATCAGTAAATGCAATAGGAATTCAGGGTATATTGGAACAAACTTTGTATTTGGAATGAGAAGACCTGGATTAAAATCTCTATATATACTACCTGTGTGAACCTGGGCATATCATTCTATGGGCTTCAGTTTTCTTCTGTATAAAATAAATGGTTTGGATTTGATTTTCTCGAGGCCACTTTGGCTCCAAATATCATAATTTATGTAAGCTTGAACTAGATGGATGGTTTTATCATGGTAAGGAGTGGAGTTATACATAATTTAAATAACCAACTTAGAAGGGTAAACAGGTGTATAGTTGTATGATACAACCTGGTTCTCTCAGTTACAGTCCTCTAAAGATTTGTATTTCCTAGACATGTAGTATTTATGAACTGACTGATTTGCCTTAAACAATACTTATTTCAATATACTGTCTATTTAATAACAAGAATAGTGGCACATTTGGTTAAATAAAAAATTAATTTAAAATGCCATTTAAAATACTATAAACTGTTAAATATTAGAATGTTTTACCCATGAAAGTTATAATATCACCTTTGTTCATGCCTATAAAAACAAATTTAAAAATGAGTATCGTAGTTTAAAGACCCTTGCTTAAAGTCACATAGCTTGTATGTGGTTGGGCTGAAACATTTACTCATTTTTCAATTCCTAGACAGGTGTTCTTTCTTTTAAATGCCATCTTTTGCCATTGTACTTAATAGGTCTGCAAATTGCATTTTTTCTTACTCCAGCTTTAAATCCATAATCATAAAACTCCTTTTAAATAACAATTACTAATCATTGTACTTTAGGCAGAAATTTGTAAATAGAACACAGAAAATTATTTGCTATCCATTTGAACCATGCATAAAGTAAATATATGTTTATTCAGATTGCAAACAACATAAATGAATTCCTCAGTACCTTATAATTATTGATGCTTGTAAGAACACTGAGGCACTATAAGATATTACAGGCATATCTTATTTTATTGCACTTTGAAAATATTGAATTTTTTACATATTGAAGGTTTGTGGCAACCCTGCATCAAGCAAGGCTTTTTGGTGCCATTTTTCCAACAGTATGTGTTCATATCATGTCTCTTGTGTCATAATTTAGTAATTCTAGCAATAGTTAAAATTGTAGTTATTAGTATATCTGTTATGGTCAATGATCTTTAATGTAACTATTATAATGGGTGGGAGGTAGGCCACGTGAACCATGCCTAGATAAAACAGCAAACTTAATTGATAAATGGTGAGTACATTTATAATTTAAATGTACTTCTCCACCAATCTGCCATTTACCTCTTTCAGACTCTCCCTATTTATTGAGACACAACAATATTGAAACCAGGCCAGTTCATTACTGTTTTGATTAAAACAGTTTGAAAGACTGGTTTTTGGGTAGGAATATCATTTTATTAACCAAAGACTCCAAAGATCCCCTAGGCAGATCTATAAATACAGTTTTAGGAGCTTATTATTCAGCCCTTCCCTTCAACATTCCAGGACACCTTTAGTGGGTAAATAGCTATTTAGGAGGTGTGCCATCAAACTCTCAACCCCTTCTCACACCCATAGATGATGGGGATTAAATAGGCCGAAGAGAAGCATTGTCATTTACCTATTAACCAGGTTTGTTAAAAGGAAAACATTCCTTGGAATTGTTAAGAATAAAGGAAATATAAAAAACCAGGAGAATGGTTGGATTCTCTGATCCAGAAACCTGACACAGGAATTCTCTAATATATAGGAATTCTTTGTAATATAAGACTGATACTGTATATAAAAAATCCTCACATAGCTGTATAGTGACCTCAAAGTGTTCAAGTGCATGTCTCTCATTTTATAGCAAAAGGTAGAAATGATTAAGCTTAGTGAGGAAGGCATGTCAAAAGCCATGGTAGGTGGAAAGCTAGGCCACAACCCTGATCAGTCAGCAGCCATTAGCTATGAGGCAAGACCTTCCACCAGCAAAAAACATTATAATTCAATGAAGACTCAGATGATTAGCTTTTTTTTAGCAATAAAGTTATTTAGTTCAGGTATATACTGTGGTATTTTTTTAAATATAATAATATTGTAAACTTAATTGACTGCTGTATAATGTATACATAATTTATATACATTGAGAAACAAAAACATTATTGTGGCTTGCTTTATTGCAATATTTGCTTTCATTCCCTTCCTTCAAACCCAATTCAGCTCCTACCTTCTCCAAGAAGTTTTCTTTATTGAAAGTAACAGCTATCTCCTTAGATTTTCTTTCAAAATATCTTATCTAGATTTTTTAACCTATGTCATGTTTCGTGTTAGAATACTTTATTTTCATGTATATTCTTCCTTTTTTGAGCTTATAAGTTCATTGAGGGTAAGAACTGTTATTTTTTATTTTTATGTTCTCTGAAAGGCAGCATGACATTAATAGAGATCTAACCTTGAAGTGAGGAGGCCTGGTTTCACTTCCTGTGTAATATATAGGACACATTTTATATAGTGTATTAACATGTAGTG
Source organism: Monodelphis domestica (assembly GCF_027887165.1). NCBI lineage: Eukaryota > Metazoa > Chordata > Mammalia > Didelphimorphia > Didelphidae > Monodelphis > Monodelphis domestica. Next base: position 266,301,051 of record NC_077230.1, on the reverse strand, counting down.
GGGACTTAATGTTTCCTTATTTAAATTAAAATGAAATTAGTTTAAATTTCAACTTAAAATTCCATTTTTAATTTCCATATTTAGGCCAGGACAAGAATGTTGTTGCTGAGAATCATTATGCTGCTGATTTAGGGCAGGAAATGCCTGTGTATCCTGGTTCAGGTTTTAAGCCAAAAAAGGTTAGTAATAAGGAAGATTACAATGTAGCTTTTGAAGATATATCTTTTCCCCCCCCTAAATAACCTTGTTAAGTTTAAATAAATGTAAACCATCAATATGGTGTTCTCTGAGGTCTACTGTTTTGAAGTAGATCAATGATGAAAAATAGCCAAATATGAGCATCAGGAGACCTTCTGGTCTTTGTGGTGCATGATTTGTATGTGTTTCTGAGAAGCAATACATTAGAATAATTCTTGAGAAGTGTATGGGGATGGGAAATGTAAGTAAGAATGTAGATAAAGGAGGATAAGAGAATGTGAGTTTAGTTGTGTGAGGGGTATGTGGGGTTGGGGGGGGTATGCTGGTGTGGGGAGGGGTTGTAAATAAGGTCCCTCAATTCTGTGCAGTGATGAAAGATGCCTTTTTTGCTGACTTTAATTATGAAGTTTTCTACACTTGAACTGAGCTCAGAATTGATATCAATATTGTCAGTGATGATATGGGAGCTGACAAGTGATTTCTTGTTTTTTTGTTTGTTTTGTTTCTTAGATAATGCAATATGTACCATGGTCAATTAATGACTTTGGTTCCCAGTCTCATGCACAAGAGATACAACATGACCAGTCTTCATTAACAATATCTAGTGGGAGCTTCTTAAGTAATGAAAACTTTAATTTAAACCTTACAAATTCAGGTAATGATGCATTCATGTGAACCCAAATAAAATGAAAATGAAAATGCTAGCATAGATGTTCGTAAGTCATACACATTACCCAAATCCATCTTGTATGTTTTTACTTACTCTTTTCTTAGGAATTTGTCAGTTAAACTACAACATTCTCATTTTGGCCTTCAAGAGCTTTTATTAACTCTCCTATCTTAAATTTTGAACCATTACCTTTCAGAATTTCCTAACATAGCTTTCCACTCTCATGAGGGTATTTTTTTTCATTCCATGCATATTCTTTTCTTTTGTTTGTTCTGTTCTGTTCTTCCTTTCTTTTTGATGTCCTTACTAATCTTTGCCACTACATTCCTTTATTTATATTAGGGCCCAGTTCAAGTCACACTTAAACCTAGACTACAATGATCTTTCCATTTTCTAAATTCCCATAGCACAATCTTATATTTGATTGTATATAACTAATTTTTTGTTTGGTGTTTATTTCATGTAAATCTGCCCCATCCCACCTCCAGGTATATTGTGTGTTTCTTACAGGCTACTTTTATATCTTCCATGTATCTGGGGCTGGCACTATCTATATGCAAAGCTATCATTGAATAGTGACAAGGGCTTTTTCTGTGGGAATAATCACAGTCAACTTTTCAAACTGTATCAGTGAAAAGAGATCAGTAAAACTTGCTTTCAATAATAAATTCCTAATTTGGCTGAATAAGAGATTATTATTTGGGGGAGTTTATGCCTCTTCCCCCAGAAAGTTTTTCCAGATGCCCAACTATTTCACCTAGCAACTAAATCAGGAAGGTGTTTAACCATTATTATTAATCAGATACCAATAAGGTTACATTTATTTTTAAACTAAATCTTAAAAGTAAATTATTGGTCAGCAAGGTGGCTTAGTAGATAGCCAAATCTGGAGAGGCAAGGACCTGGGTTCAAATCTTGATTCAGACACTTCCTAGTTTTGCTCCTGGACTTAACCCCAATGGCCTAGCCCTTACTACTCTTCTGCCTTACAACTGGATACTTAGTAGAGATTCTAAGACAGAAGATAAGTATTTTTTTTTAAGTAAATTACTGATGCATACTAGGTAGATTTTCAGTCATATTATATCTATTAGTACTATAATAAATAAGCCTTCACTGTTTCTTTTTTTTATTAAACATTTTTTATTTGGTCAATTTCAAACATTGGATACAAAAATCATTTTCTTTTCCTCCCTCCCCTCCTGCCACCTCTCCCATAGCCGATGCGCAATTCCACTGGGTATTACATGTGTCCTTGATCTGAACCCATTTCCATGTTGTTGGTATTTGCACTAGGATGTTCATTTAGAGTCCACATCCCCAATCATATCCCCTCGACCCCTGTAGTCAAGCAGTTGCTTTTCTTCGGTGTTTTTACTCCCACAGGTTTTCCTCTGCATGTGTATAGTGTTTTTTTCTCATAGATCCCTCCAGTTTGTTTCGATTGTACCACAGTGTATCAGTCTCTGTGTACAATGTTCTTCTGGCTCTGCTCCTTTTACTCTGCATCACTTCCTAGAGGTTGTTCCAGTCCCCATGGAATTTCTTCACTTTATTATTCCTTTGAGCACAATAGTATTTCATCACCAACATATACCACAATTTGCTCAGCCATTCCCCAATTGAAGGGCATCCCCTCATTTTCCAATTTTTTGCCACCACAAAGAACGCAGCTATGAATATTCTTCTACATGTCTTTTTCCTTATTATCTCTTTGGGGTACAAACCCAGCAATGCTATGGCTGGGTCAAAAGGTAGACAGTCTTTGCATTCACTGTTTCTTAATAAATATAGGATAGCACAAACTATTTGACATAATAAGCAAAGAGGGAGTTCTACCAAACTCCTTTTACGACACAAACATGGTACTGATTCCAAAACCAGGCAGGTCAAAAACAGAGAAAGAAAACTATAGACCAATCTCCCTAATGAATATAGATGCAAAAATTTTAAATAGGATACTAGCAAAAAGACTCCAGCAAGTGATCAGAAGGATCATTCACCATGATCAAGTAGGATTCATACCAGGGATGCAGGGCTGGTTCAACATTAGGAAAACCATCCACATAATTGACCACATCAACAAGCAAACTAGCAAGAACCACATGATTATCTCAATAGATGCAGAAAAAGCCTTTGATAAAATACAACACCCATTCCTATTAAAAACACTAGAAAGCATAGGAATAGAAGGGTCATTCCTAAAAATAATAAACAGTATATATCTAAAACCAACAGCTAATATCATCTGCAATGGGGATAAACTAGATGCATTCCCAATAAGATCAGGAGTGAAACAAGGATGCCCATTATCACCTCTACTATTTGACATTGTACTAGAAACACTAGCAGTAGCAATTAGAGAAGAAAAAGAAATTGAAGGCATCAAAATAGGCAAGGAGGAGACCAAGTTATCACTCTTTGCGGATGACATGATGGTCTACTTAAAGAATCCTAGAGATTCAACCAAAAAGCTAATTGAAATAATCAACAACTTTAGCAAAGTTGCAGGATACAAAATAAACCCACATAAATCATCAGCTTTTCTATATATCTCCAACACAGCTCAGCAGCAAGAACTAGAAAGAGAAATCCCATTCAAAATCACCTTAGACAAAATAAAATACCTAGGAATCTATCTCCCAAGACAAACACAGGAACTATATGAACACAACTACAAAACACTCGCCACACAACTAAAACTAGACTTGAACAATTGGAAAAACATTAACTGCTCATGGATAGGACGAGCCAATATAATAAAAATGACCATCCTACCCAAACTTATTTATCTATTTAGTGCCATACCCATTGAACTACCAAAATACTTCTTCACTGATTTAGAAAAAACCATAACAAAGTTCATTTGGAAGAACAAAAGATCAAGGATATCCAGGGAAATAATGAAAAAAAACACATATGATGGGGGCCTTGCAGTCCCAGACCTCAAACTATATTACAAAGCAGCAGTCATCAAAACAATTTGGTACTGGCTAAGAAACAGAAAGGAAGATCAGTGGAATAGACTGGGGGAAAACGACCTCAGCAAGACAGTATACGATAAACCCAAAGATCCCAGCTTTTGGGACAAAAATCCACTATTCGATAAAAACTGCTGGGAAAATTGGAAGACAGTGTGGGAGAGACTAGGAATAGATCAACACCTCACACCCTACACCAAGATAAATTCAAAATGGGTGAGTGACTTAAACATAAAGAAGGAAACCATAAGTAAATTGGGTAAACACAGAATAGTATACATGTCAGACCTTTGGGAGGGGAAAGGCTTTAAAACCAAGCAAGATATAGAAAGAATCACAAAATGTAAAATAAATAATTTTGACTACATCAAACTAAAAAGCTTTTGTACAAACAAAACCAATATAACTAAAATCAGAAGGGAAACAACAAATTGGGAAAAAATCTTCATAGAAACCTCTGACAAAGGTTTAATTACTCATATTTATAATGAGCTAAATCAATTGTACAAAAAATCAAGCCATTCTCCAATTGATAAATGGGCAAGGGAAATGGATAGGCAGTTCTCAGATAAAGAAATCAAAACTATTAACAAGCACATGAAGAAGTGTTCTACATCTCTTATAATCAGAGAGATGCAAATCAAAACAACTCTGAGGTATCACCTCACACCTAGCAGATTGGCTAACATAACAGCAAAGGAAAGCAATGAATGCTGGAGGGGATGTGGCAAAGTAGGGACATTAATTCATTGCTGGTGGAGTTGTGAACTGATCCAACCATTCTGGAGGGCAATTTGGAACTATGCCCAAAGGGCGACAAAAGAATATCTACCCTTTGACCCAGCCATAGCACTGCTGGGTCTGTACCCCAAAGAGATAATGGACACAAAGACTTGTACAAAAATATTCATAGCTGCGCTCTTTGTGGTGGCCCAAAACTGGAAAACGAGGGGATGCCCATCAATTGGGGAATGGCTGAACAAACTGTGGTATATGTTGGTGATGGAATACTATTGTGCTCAAAGGAATAATAAAGTGGAGAAGTTCCATGGAGACTGGAACAACCTCCAGGAAGTGATGCAGAGCGAGAGGAGCAGAACCAGGAGAACATTGTACACAGAGACTAATACACTGTGGTATAATCGAACGTAATGGACTTCTCCATTAGGGGCGGTGTAATGTCCCTGAACAACTTTCAGTGATCCAGGAGAAAAAAAAACACCATTCATAAGCAAAGGATAAACTATGGGAGTGGAAACACCGAGAAAAAGCAACTGCCTGAATACAGAGGTTGAGGGGACATGACAGAGGATAGACTTTAAATGAACACTCTAATGCAAATACTATCAACAAAGCAATGGGTTCAAATCAAGAAAACATCTAATGCCCAGTGGACTTACGCGTCGGCTATGGGGGGTGGGGGGGAGGAAAAGAAAATGATCTATGTCTTTAACGAATAATGCTTGGAAATGATCAAATAAAATATATTTAAAAAAAATAAAATAAAATAAATATAGGATAGCATTATCTTGTTTTCTTTCTGATAGTACTTTTCCCAGTGAGAGGAACATCAAAACAGTATATAATGGACATTATTGTTATGCCTCTTCAGAAAACCTGCCATATAGGTTAAGTGGTATAGGCATGAATATGGCACAGTATAAAATTCTTATGTATTCTAATTAAATAAAAAAATTTCATAGTCATTTTCCAGTAGTGTAAAAACAAGATGACAGGACTTTTGTTTGAAGAGAGATGGGAAAACTCTTGAGGTATTTGCTTATATAACTGTGTGGAGTGGAATTGTGCGGGTGTCTAGTACCCCCAGAAATCATTCTAATGAGCAGACAGAAGACTTGATAAAATGCTGGCAGAGAAAAGTGGCTTTATTTGTAGAAAACGGCAGGAAGGAAGGGTGGGAGGAGGAAAAGCGATTCTGTCCACATGGGTGGTTTGCTTGGGGTAAAAATGTCCTCTCTTCTGGGTACAATCACAGACTTATGATAATTCTGACACAAGATTTTCTTTCTTCTCTCTGTCCAATCCCACAGAATGGGGGACTGCAACATTTCAAGTCTTGAGCATGTGATTTTCAACATTACATACCCTGAAAGACCCTCATAATCAAGAAAAACCCATGGGATTCCTAGCCTGGGATCATAAAAGATACTTTAGAAACTCACTTTTCCTTACTCCTTCGACTTATCTTATAGTTTAACTTTCTTGCAGACAATAGATAAACTCTTCTCGTGATTTTTGAAAATAGGTCAGGGAAATTGGGGGGAGGGGCAGCTCTCGTCTAAGGAATAGTAATACTCAGGGGTCTTGAAAATTGGAGTTACAAGCCAAATACTACTCTGAGAATTACACACAGAATCTCATCCCACACACTACCAAAGACAGGAGGAATCTTCTAAACATAAATCTCTGTTGCATGTAGAAGTGTTTAAGTACAGTAAAAATTAGGCTTTTTCAGCAGATCATAGATAAAAATGAAAGAGATAAAAAAAAAAGTTACCTGAGAGAAATATAAAATGAAAGATATGGAAAAAGTTACTTGGGAGAAACATAAGCTTTCAACAAAGAAATATTTTATACTTCCAAATTAGGGCAATATCTTTAGATATTATTTATCTGTAATTTATATGTAAGTGTGTGCCCCTTCACTCTCCCCATAATTACTTACTAATTTTTGGTAGTTAACCATTAAGGTCCTTTCCTAAACTCTCAGTCCTTTGCAGATTTACTCTTGTTCTTAACCATACAAAATACATGTAAAATCCAATACCAAATGCATTTATTAAGACATGAAGCAGGGCAGCTAGGTTTGGCTGACTAGATAGCCAGGCCTGGAGGCATGGGTGCTAGGTTCAAATATGACCTCAGGCACTTCCTAGTCCCAGTTGCCTAGCCCTTCCTCTTCTGCTTTGGAAACAGTGCACAGTATTGATTCTAAGAAGATATGGGTTTTTAAAAAAAGACATGAAACAATGCAAACATCAGGGAAAATATTCAATTAGCAGAACATTCTGAGTGGAAACTTACATATATATCAGTATGTATTAGAGTATGATATCATCTGCCTTTTAAAGTGTCTTGCCCAATATTTTCAAAGAAAAAGACAAAAAATTCTCACTTCATATATAGAGTTGAAGTTGTAGTTGTCTGTGTTCTAATCCTAGTCACTGCTCGTTTTGCCCTCCCACTTCACTCATGTAACTCTCATAGCTTCATTTTTTTCTCTATGTTCATTTACATATGGCTTTTCTCAGCTCTCATCATTTCCATTCTCTTCTTTTGTGACTAAAATATATTCTTTCTCCTCAAGTTTTTGCTTCTTGGTTCATTACAGATTCTTACTATACATGTTTTTTGAAAAGACTTTATCTTGCAGACATTAATTTTCCTTTTATACAGCTGTGTGCAGCTAGAAAATATCCATAAAAGAAAGTTTTTCCTGGTTATATCATATGCATCTTGTACTTCAGTGCTGTTTGAATCATTATAAAGAATGTTCAGCTTCAGAGTTTGGAGCTTTAGGTATACAAGTAGTGATTAAGGGATTTAGTGAGAAAGACCAACCTGGAGCTAGATGATGTGACTGAGGGAAGAAAAACAAACCTGCTTCCCCTCTTCTTTTAGTCTTACTGTTCTTTTCTTCTTTATTGTTAGCTTTGTAACTGATTCTAATGTGAGCTCTTCAAAACCGAAGTACATATGAAGGCTTCTCTATATTCTGATCATTCTCAGGTTTGGAGTTTGTAGCACTGAAAACTTTGACTAAATGACTAAAAACCAAACACATTGGTCTTTAGTCATTGAGTGTGTTTCTAGGCTTAAATATCTCAGATAATTAAGGTCTGATCTTATCAAATCTCTTTGTTGATAATATTGGGGTGAGAGGAGATCAGAACATATTTTTTTATTTGAATTGCTCCAAAGTGCAATAACAATCTTGTTCACAACATTTATTTAGGGTTTATATTAAATAGTTCAAAATTTATTGTTTTTCTTTTTCCTAAAATTCTAATAGTTGTTCCCAACTTTACAGAATTTGAACAAACTTTTCCACATTTACATCATCAGATCTTTTATCATTTGGAACCAAGGTGTGACTTGGATTTTTCATCATCTCTTTCTCCATCTGGACTTTCTCAAGACTTAAACAGGGTATTTAATATTATATATTAATAGGACTTAAAAAATAAATTGTTATTATAGTGGGATTTGACCCATAATAATAAAGGCAAATAAGAATTGTTAAGAAAAATTAAAAAATATAAACTTAGTATTACAAAATGCAGAATATTGAAAAAATGTCATTTTCCATTAGTGATTTTTAGGTTGAAATTGAATTTGAACATGGAAATTATTAACTCTTATTAGAGTACTTTATTAGTCTGTGTTAATATAATATAATATTTGTCAGTACAATGTTAATGTGAAAGCATCATAGCAATAAACACATTGACTGTCATGTTAATATTTTTCTTATATAAATTTTTGTGTGCCTTTCTGTCAGAGCACATATCCTTCAACCCCTGAAAGCCAAGATGCTTTTGGATCTCGTGAAAGCACAACCTCCACCACAGCTACGAAGACCAACCTTCATTCTGTTCTTGACATAGATTTGCATTCTTCTTTGAATAGAATGACTCTTAGTTTCTCCCAAACTAAAGATTTTCCTAAGGAAAAAATTACTTTGGGTATGTATTTCTTAGGTTAATTAAATTGGCTTCAATGAAAATCATAATTGATAAGATTTCTTGGTTATCCAAAGATCAAATGAAATATCATAGTGATTGTTCTGCCTATTATGCAAGCAATGTGGAGAGAATACCATACTAGTGGGCTTCAAGACTCAGGTCTCTCAAAGGCAAGATTGTTTTTCCTTTTATTTATATCCCTAGTGTTTACTATGTACTTGGCATAGATAGGCCATTAATCTAATACCTGTTGACTGGGGGGTGGAGGGGGGGAGGAGAAGAACTTATAAGAACTTATAGGCTTATAAGGATATTTTCTAAGAGTTAGACTTTGATCATTTTCATTGTTCTGTGTATCTCTTTTTCACAGTATCTCTTCATTTTCTTTCTGATTATCCTATCTTTGCCACCTGGAAATTGTTCCTATGGTTTCACGATGAATATTTCTAAGTGTAGGTTTCTTTAGGACATTTTATGATTTGGTTTATGCTGATGTCTGTGACAAAAACAAGATTTTTATTTTTTACAGAAATATTAAGGTTAATAAATATGATATTTTGGATTACTTGACCCATTAATTTTAGTAGAGAAAAGTTATGGTCATAGCTAATAGAATTTTATAATACTGTGATGCAGTCTCTTTAGATAAGAAGAGTTAGTTTAGGGCCATGTTGGCAAACCTGTGGCACCCATGCTGGAGGGAGCTATTCCCTTCCCTCTTTCTACCATGCATGAGGACATTACCCAACCCTCTGCCCAGCAGCCTAATGGGAGCACTTCTTCCCTCCCCAGTCTGCGGTAGGGAGGGTGAGGCTCATATGCCGCATGAGGGTTGTAGTTTGGGTGTCTCTAAAAGGTTCAACATCATTGGTTTAAGGTATTAAAAACCAAGTACTCTAAATTCTTTCACCTTTTGTTCAGTACTCAGAAAAGTTTACTTGTCTTTCTATATTTATGCGGCTTATATATGGATATTATTGATATTTGTAAGGAAATTAAATAAGCACTAGGATTTCCTTGCTACATATAACTTGTTTTGAGAAATACTATTGTTTTTGTCAATTTCCAAATTCTACATATATGTAATTAATTGGTTTTTAAAAACTTTTTTTACAAGCAATGTCTGAAGAACCATTCCAGCCACTTCAGCCTGAATCTACTCCAGGTGACAGAAGCCACTCTGCTGATTTACCAAGCATTATTAGCATTGAAGCTGAAGGACCTTCACAAGACTCTAGAAATGAAAAATTTCCTCTTAGAAAGCAGTATGAGGAATTACTGACACAGAAGGGAAGTGGTCATTTCTCTCCATCAGTGGAAAATCTGCAGAGTCCTACTTTTAGTTCATCTGATGATCCAGATCTTTTCGGTAGAATGAAGGTGCCACATAGCACACCTTATGATTCTTCTTCAAGCAAGAGTTCAACAAAAGACCCAATGGAATCCAAAAAAGAGAATTTGGGTTTTGAAGAATTATCTGATGAAATGAAAAGGAGTCAAACCGAAATTATTGCAGGTACTCAGAGTGAAACAGATAGTAGATGTTCAGTCAGAGATCCAAAGACAGTTTCAGAAAGTTCAAGTAAAATCATATCCATTGAAGAAAATGTGGAGATCTTTAGAAACACACCTCAACGACCACCATCGTCATTCTTAATAAGTCTCAGATCATGTAGCTCTATACCAGTTTGGGTAAGTGGGGTAAATGAATCCTCAAAGTAGTTACTATTTTGTCTCTTGATTCTGGAAAGGAATTATTCAAATGAGCCTGATTATAAATCTGTCTTGATCCAAAAGCTATATTTAACAGCTCCAAGGCTATTTTATGTCTAAGACATCAGCCCTATTCAAATGGTGGGGTTGTCTTACTTTTGGCTAAGATAAATCCCCACATTGACATTATTTAGTACAGATTACATGTTAAAATTATTCATTATTATTTGTGAGCTGTTAAATAGAATCTATGGTAGTGAACTCTAACCTCATTGTTACAGATTTCATTACTACCTATGTTCTGCTTAACTTACCATCTGACTCGGGACTGGTCATTTTTCTTTGTAATTTTCAGGCTTTAAACTTGAGTAACAATGTTAATTTTTTAGGCTTATGAATTGTTAATGAATGTAATTTTATAGATATTATTTCTCAGGGATTCCCCACATTGATTTTAGAGCTGATGGAGCCACCCAATCAATAGCACTTTTGGAGCCAGATCATTAACCAAGGGAGGGAGCCATCTGACTTAAGACTTCCAAATACTTAGAAATTAAAGCATACATTATTTTCTTCAAGGACTGGATCAGTGATGTCAAATTGGATAGAAATTTTATTTTGTCAAACATTTCCCTCAGTCGAGTTTGACTTTCTGGATGTTCTCTAGGATCCATCTGAACTTTTAACATTGTCTCGTTCAGTGCTTCTCAATAAGCGGGAGCTTTGTCCTTAGTGTCAAAGCACTCGAAGAAGGAAATGGCAAATTCACGCTAGTATCTTTGCCAAGAAAACCCCAAAAGGGGTCATGAAGAGTCACCACACAGCTGAAACAACTGAGTAGTAACAAAGTAGTAATGTAGTAGCAGTAGAGGAAGACATGACAGCAGTTTGATACAGTGTTTTTAGAAGGCCATTCCTGGTGTCAAAAAGACTTGTTTCAAGTCCTGCCTTTAACACATTTTAGTTTTATGATAATGTGTAAGTCAGCTTCTCAGTCCTCCTGTCTAAAACTATCTTAGAAATGAGTTGCCAGTCTGTATCACTAATGTCAATTCACTATATGGATGAAATCATAGGTTTTGACTTGAAAATTTATGCCAAGTTGTAGTTGACATTTATATAGCACTTTAAGGTTGCAAAGAAGAGTACTCTCCATACATTACTTCATTTAACCCTCTCAACTATATTACTATTATAAGTAATTTATGTATTTTTATCTCTAGCTTACAAATAAGGAAGCTGAGGCTATAGTTACATAGCCAGTTAGTGTCAAAGGTCCTGAGATCACATAGGTGATAAGCAGCAAAGATGAGATTCTGACTCATGTTTTCTTAACTCTTATCATAGGACTAGGCTTGAGGAGTAAAAACAAGTGGCTATAACCAAAGTTTCATTTTGATACAGCTTCGAGGTGAGGTGGAAGTGACAGTTCACAAAAGCTTTTCCTTAAGATCCTTTAGGTTTTACTAAGATAGAAAGTTTTGGGGTATAGACCAAGTTGTCAGTGTATGTACATTTCTCACGAGAGATTCTTTGCCTGAGGATTGGTCACTCAATGATCATTTTCCCAAGGCCTAAAGGATGACAAATTATATTGATTAGAGAGAGTATCCTCACTGATGGAACTGTGAATTCTAAGAATTGGCTTAAATATAGGATGCATTTCAGAAAATTTTTCACTAACATGACCAAAAAGAATTCTAAGAAGCAAGTCAGTCTTTTGGAAGCCTGACAAGTCTGACTTGCATGATTTCACTTCTGGCCTGACAAACACTTCTGTCACTTTGTGCTATTTGCATTCTATAGGGGATAGAGAAGATATCTTCCCACAGTCCAAATATTTACTGTCATCTTAACTGCTGTGTTCCACTGTATCCTGAAAACTCTTGCCACTAATACACTGTTTAATTAAATTATTTTCCTAAATGATGTCACTTTAACTATTCACTGCTACTGGAGTATATACCTTGACATGATATGATAATGTGGTTATTAAACAACTATTTTTCATTAGCCAAAAAAGCATTTCCTATCTGGCAGACATGCAATATCGGGATAAACATCATAACTCTTCTTTCAAGAAAGTTTTTTTTCACAGACCATAAAATGAGTGGGAGAAGTTGTTCAGGAAATTATTGAATTGCCTTTTTTTTATAAGCCCTTAGTTAGTTCCAAGGGAGAAGAGTGGGAAAGGGTAGGCAATGGGGCTGCCCAGGGTTACACAGATAAGAAGTATATGAGGCTAGATTTTAACCCAATATCTTCAATTCTAGGCCTGGTTTTCAATCCACTGAGCCACCTGGCTGCTGCCCGAGTTGCTTTTTATTTTTGTTTTCCCTTAACATTGGCACTCACTATTTTGGTGGTGATAATGGAATCTCAAGGGTTATGGTTTCTATGGATATTTTTTAGTGGGCACAAGGTTGTTTGTTTTTTTACTCCCCTTTAAATATTTTTTAAAACATATCTATTCCTTGGCAACTTCTCTATTTTCTCTTAGGACATAAATAGATGCTAAAATTGTTTTTATTTTACTTTGAGAAATAATGATTTATAAAAGCTATCTTCTTACCATTGCTTTTTAGGAGACTGAGTCTGGACAGGGTATCATGGAAGAGGCTGAACTTACCTTAATCAGTTCCAGTGGCAATAGTGTTATAGAGTCAGAGGAAAATTTGATCCAAGAAGAAAACAAAGAGAGTGAATTGAACAGCTGTTTTCGGGTAAGTTTTATAAGATGTATTTTAAAACATTTCATTTATATAATAAGCACAACTATCTTAAATACATTGGAGGACCAGGAAATTAGGCAAAAATAAATTTGAATGTGAAATCCTTATGATTTTGATATTGTATTTATATATGTAGTCAATAATTCTGAAATACTCTATATATTTTATAGTTTAGTAATACTTTATTTTATACTGCTGTTGTCCCCTCACCACCTCTACTCCCATGCTAGCTGGCTAAGCTATGCATCCTTCTCATCTACTCTTATGAGTCAGAAACTTAGGTTTAATCCATAGGTTTCTGATTCATAACTGTCCATAATAACCTATTTTTATGCTGACCTCTGCTCAGTCGTCACTACATGCAGTACTTTCATGCTAAGGGCAGAAGTTACATCAATGGCATGACTGGCGCTGCCCAAGACCATTGGAGGAATCAAGATATGGGGCCTAAGATACAGGACAAAGATCCACTGGACACTTTTACTTGAGTTGGGTAGCACTTTGTTACTGACATCCCTCTGTATAACTGGCTATATAAGGAGACCACTCACAAGGCTAGTAGTGATCTTCAGTTGCTAATTGGAGTCCAGGTTCTCTCTCAGTAAACCTATTTCTTTTTGGCTTGGAGACTTTGTTTTGCTTTTTGGCATCTCTGCTAATAAATCTTCGCCATGGATATAAATAGTAAATTTGTTTTTATTTTACTCTGAGAAATAATGATTTCTAAAAGCTACCTTCTTATGATTGCTTTTTAGGAGACTGAGTCTGGACAGGGTATCATGGAAGAGGCTAAACTTACTTTAATCATTTCCAGTGGCAATAGGGTTACAGAATCAGAGAAAAATTTGATCCAAGAAGAAAACAAAGAGAGTGAATTGAACAGCTGTTTTCAGGTAAGTTTTATAAGATGAATTTAAAAACATTTCATTTATGTAATAAGCACAGCTATCTGAAATACATTGGAGGACCAGAAAATTAGCCAAACATAAATGTGAGCAACTTAAATAGATGTCACATTGGCAGACATTGAAGGAAGAATGTAGGCTTTAGTTAAGAAATTGAACTAGGTCATTTCTAAGGTTTTATAAATTTCTGGGATGTGTTTTGCACATAAGAAAAACCCTAAGTCAGAACTAATTTGCCCTTATTTTTTACACATTCCTAACACATTTTTGATATGTACTTTTCTGGCCCAGGAAATTAATTACCAAATTGTTTGCAAATAAAGCATAATGTAATCATTGGTGTTCACGGTGATGATCTTATTGTAGTGATTAAGAAAATTGTTCCATGGTTACATGATTCATGTTCTTTCTCTCCCTGCCTCCCACCCCCTCCCATAGCCACACTTTACATGTCATTGATTAAGACATATTTCCATATTATTGATATTTGCACTAGAGTGATCATTTAGAATCTACATCTCCAATCACATCCCCATCAACCCATATGAGATGATCTTATTTTATTTTTAAAAAAAAGGTCTTATAAAGTATTGTGTTTAAGAAAGGAAAATATGTGAAATATATTAGTTTAAACCAGGGGTCCCCAAACTATGGCCAACGGGCCACATGCAGCCCCCTGAGGCCATTTATCCAGCCCCCACCCCACTTCCAGAAGGGGCACCACTTTCATTGGTGGTCAGTGAGAGGAGCACTGTATGTGGCAGTGCCGCAAGGCATAGCATCGCTTACATACAGTACTACTTCTGGTGACATCCTCTACGTGGTGTTTTGTTCTGAGAGTAACTGAACGAAAACGAGGCACCGTGCAAAGGATTATGTGGCTGCACAGTGGAAGATGTCAGCATGGTGAGCAGCAATCTGGAGGAGGGGATTCCGCACTGTTTATACTGCTGCCCGCTATAGTGCTGGCAATGATGGGCCTGTGTAAGGTGTGACAGGCCCATCATAGCCAGTGCTGCAGCCTCCGTTTATCCCAGACAGTGGTATACAGATTTGTTCATAGGTTTTTTTATAGTCCAGCCCTCCAACAGTCTGAGGAACAGTGAACTGGCCCACTGTGTAAAAAGTTTGGGGACCCCTGGTTTAAACTCTTACCTTCCACCTTAGAATCAATACTATGTATTGGTTCCAAGGCAGAAAAGCATTAAGGGCTAAGCAATGGGAGTTAAGTGACTTGCCTGGGATCACACACCTATGGAAGTGTATGAGGTCATATTTGAATCCAGGACCTCCCTTCTCTGGGCCTGTCTCAATCCACTGAACCACCTAGTTGCCTCTGTGAAATATTTTAAGAAAGTTTATATTTAAAATGATCAAAATGTTAAAGTTAAAACTTAAAGTTTGGTCATGTTAGTGAAAACTTTTCTGAAATGTATCCTATATTTAAGCCAATTAAGTAAGAAATTTATTTGGAATATGTTTTGTGACTATTTAACATGTTGAAAATTAAGGCTTTTTTAAAAGGAAAATATTAATACTTTTTAATGAGAAGGTATATGCTGCCTTTGTTACCACATTTGGCTAATGAAGTAAAACAGATGGATACTACAGGAATAATATTATAAGTTATCTTTACTATCAGTTTAATACCTCGCCACAGGCAGTTTCCCTCACAGATGGGGTCTCCTTCCTCTAAAGTACCCAATGCCTTACACATCAATATGATGCTCAACAAGCACATGTAGACATCAAGTAGTAATTAACCAATCTGTTGTGCCATCAGAATGCTCTAGTTCATTTAATTTTAGTTTCTAAAATATAACAGTAAGAACTTGGTTGCCTTTGGAAAGTACAGTTTTTAGAAACTCATTGATTCTTTGATTACCAAAGGTTTTTTTTTAGCATGTATTAATTATTTACTTTTAGCATTCTTTCCTTTTAAATTCTGGTTTACAAATTCTCTTTTCTTCCCCACCCACTGAGAAAGCAAGTAAAATGATATCAGTTACACATGTGAAGTCATGCAAAACATTTCCATATTAGTCATATCACCAGAAAAGGGGTAAAAAAATTAAGTAAGAATACTATATTTAAGTTTGCTCTTAGAGTCGATCAATTTTCTTAGGAGTGGATAACGTTTTTTTTTTTTATCCTGAGTCCTTTCAAATTGCCTTCGATCAGTTTTGATCAAGGCTTTCCAGTTGATCATCAGTATGTGTTTTTACTGTACATGATGATCTCCCAGGGTCTTCTCACTGTGCATCAGTTCATATAGGTCTTGCATGTTTGTTTTTCCTGAAACCTTGCATGCTACTCATCATTTCCCACAAACACAGTAATAATATTCCATCACAATCATGTCACAACTTGTTCAACCATGCTCCAGTTTATGAATATCCCCTCAAATTCCAATTTCAAAACCACCAAAATAGCTACTCTAAAAAAATTTGTACATATAGTTCTTTTTCCTTTTTCTTCAATCTCTTTGAGATACAGGCCTAGCAGTGGTATTTCTGGGTCAAAGGGTATGTATGCACAGTATTAGAACCCTTTGGATATGGTTCCAAATTGTTCCTCAGAATGATTGAGCCAGTTCGATTTGTTAGTATACTTATTTTTCCTAGTATTCATCATTTCTGATAGGTGTGATGTACCACAGCGTTGTTTTAATTTGTATTTCTTTAGTCAGTAGTGATTTAGAGCATTTTTTCATATGACTAAATATCAAAAGAGCATGTTTTCATATGACTATTAATGCCAAAATACTTTTGATCTCTTCTTCTGGAAATTGCCTGTTCATATTCTTTGGCCATTTATCAATTGAGGACTGCCACTTATTTTTATAATTTGACTCCATTCCCAATATCTTTGAGAAGTAAGGCCTTTATCATAGAAACTTAATGTAAAATTTTTAAAATTCATTTTCTATGGCACTTTTTAGCAAAATATAGTTTCCATGATTATAATTTTTATCCCTACTTTTTTTAAAGTAAAGTTGGTTCATATAGCTTTTGTCCTCTTTGTGTTTTTCTATTTGAAATGTGTCTCTTATAAACAGCATATTGTTGTATTCTGGTTTCTAATCCATTCTACTATCCATTTCTGTTTTGTGGGCAAGTTCATTCACATTCATAGTTATGATTACCATGTATTTTCTTCTGCTTATCATTCTCTCATTTGATCTTACTCTCCCATAAAAGTGTTTTGCTTCTGGCCACTGTCCCCCTTAATCCAGCTGCCCTTTTATCTCCCATATCTAATCCTATTACCCTCTTATTTCCCACTTGGCTAAGTTAGTGTAAGATTTAAATTAATATCAATAACTCCAAGTATTAATTTTATAAAGTTTATTAATAATCACTTGAAGTAGAAGAAATTTAAAAAGAATAGAAGTTCAAAGCCTAATTTTCTTACTAAAAGTAAGACCACGTGTGTACATTGTCCTGCCTGACTAAAAGCCAGCTTCAGCAGCCACATTCAAGGAAAGAGAGAGAGGTGGGGGGTGTCGCACCAAAATTATACCCTCCCTACATTAGCACATAGTGTAAACACACATATGGGATGCTGGGTAAGAGAGTCCTGAGGGGCGAATTCTATCCACACAATAGATGCCCAACTAAGTCACCAAGCATTCATTAATAAGCACTTAGTTTGTGCCATTCACTATGCCCTTTGCCATAGATAGAGAGAAAGTCAAATAGTAGATAATCTTTGCCCTCAAGGAGCTCACAGTCTAATGAGAAGGATGTCATGAAAATAACTCTGTACAAACAAGCTATAGACAGTATGAATGGGAGATAATTGGCAGAGGAAAGGTACTAGAATGAAGAGAGATTGAGAAAGGCTTCTTGCAGAAGTGGAGTTTTTTCTCAGTATAAAGGTTGAGAGAATTCCAGATAGAGAGCTTCACTGATGACTGAGAAATAAGCCAATATCAATCCTGGAAGAGAAGGGTTTCTGGATTGTTCAGATCTGTTAGAGCCTGAGTTGCACCAGCATAGCATTCAGGAACCCTGTATATGTTTCATACCATAGTAAAACACAGTTGGATGAATTTAGTTCCAAATTGATCATCACTTTTATTATTCTGATATTTAAAAACTCTTAGTAAAGTTCATATTGCTTTGTATAAATAAATTTATTTAGAGCTTAGTGTACCAGATGCTATGTTAATAAGCCTTGAATGTGGCTTTGTATGTGATCTAAGCATTAAATATGTATCCCTTTTGAGAATAGACTGTCATTTTCTGACTATATATTCTGAGTATATGTGTGTGTTTAGAAAATGACATTCTTCTGAAAGGGAGCTTTCTTTCTAATGAATTAGGGGCTGATAGATGGTATAATGGATAGAGCACTGGCCCTGGAATCAGGAAGACCTAAATTCAAATCTAGTCTCAGACAACTATGACCCTGTGCAAATATCATTTAACCTCTATTTGCCTCAGTTTCCTTATCTATAAAATATGGTTGATGATAATGCTTAACACGCATGGTTGTTGTGAAGCTCAATTGAGATAATAATAATTACAAAGCATTTAGCACAGTGCCTGGCATACATTTAAGCTTTCCATAAATGTTAACTATTTTTAATAGGTGAAAATAGTGTAAGAGTTAAAAATGGGTTTTGGTCAAATTATAGTAGTTTTAAAAAAAGTTGTTGTAGTTGCCATTTGTAAAAATTAAGTCACAAGGGTGTTTGTAGCTTTAGTAACTTTATTTACAATAAGGTAGAGATGGTAAAGGGGGAAGTGTAGGAAGGAGGTGGAAAATATTGCCTAGCTAAATACCCTAAATCTGAATCCAAATAAATCCAGCTCAGCTCCAACAAAGGTTCCCTTAGGTCCCGATCTCCAACCAGGAGTCTTGGTAGTCTCTTCAGCAAGAGCCATCAACTCACCAGAATCCAACACAGAATCTCTCCAACACAAGACTCGAACCCAGAACGAACCTAATGATGAATGAATGCTCAGATTTTCGGTTTATAGGCCCTTTTCCCATATCAGTTTTTGTCTCTCTGGTTTCTACTTCCTTTCACTGTGGGCCGGTCTATCTCAGAATCGCAGAAACCAATCAGAGTTTCTTAATTTGCCTGGCACTGCTCAGGGGGGAGCAGTGCTTGTGGGATCCACTTCTGGTCTTTGAAGGTATGAACTTCCTTTTCTAGTAAAAGGTTATCTAAGTGTGAAAGGAGGGGCACTTGATTGATTAGGTTAAAATAAACAAGGAAGATGGATTCCAATTTCACAATAGCATAACATAGGGAAATGGGCCATATAAAGGCACTTGTTCTTTGAAGTCAATTACCATAGTCAGTCAGTCCATGGACAATCTTTAAATATGTCCTTTCCAAAAGGAATAGTAATATTGATTATTCATCTTTTTTGTGGTACCGTGTTTTCCTGGTTTCTGGTATTTCACTTGGTGAGTATATGTTGGAAATTTTTGCCTTCCCCTTTATATCAGATTCTTACACTTTAGTTGACATTTTCCACCATGAAATGGGAATGCTGTATTGGAAAATTCCTTTTTTTAATGCATTGTGTTTAAATATAGACAGATAAATGAACTAACTTCCTTCCCTACCACAGTCATCCCTGCTTCAGGTTTCAGTTATTTCTATATCACAAAGAAATAGAAAATATATCATAAAGAAAAAAAACAGATACCAAAATTTTCTATTTTATACACTCTCTGATATCAAAGTTGATAAACTCCAAATCTAGGCAGATAAGGTACTTTCTTGCTGTGAACTTGTGATTATAAAATAGGCAACCTACCCTGCCATGCCCTCTCATATCAAAGTAGAGACCAATATAGATATAGATATATAGATATAAATAGATATGGGTAAATCTTGATCTGTGTATATCTGGGGTTAGGGAACAAGTCTAGTGATCATTATTTTTGGAGACACGTATAGTGTAAATAACCTGTTAGTCAGCGAGGTGGTGTGGTGCAGAGTTGTCAAAGTCAATGCCTGCCAGCATAGTATAGCCAGAACCAGATTATAAAGTAATTGGAAAATACTTAATAAAATATTTAAAAATACAATAAAATGGGTAATATTTGTGGCTTTCATAATAATAATAGCTGCTAACATTTATGTAGTGCTTACCATGTGCCAAGAAATTTACAGGTATCTTATTTGATTCCCCACAGCAATCCTGGAAAGTAGGTACTATTTATTATCCCTATTTTACAGATAAGAAAACTGTAGAAGACAAAGATTAAGTGATTTTTTTCCAGGGCATACAACTAATAAGTTTCTGAGACTGGATTTGAATTCAGATCTCCCAGACTAAGCACCCTATGCTCTTGGGCTAGAGCCCAACGATGGCAAACCTTTTAGAGACTGAGTGCCCAACCCTCACACCTCATGTGAGCCTCCTGCCTTGCTGCAGACAGAGGAAAGAGGAAGCTCTCCCATTAGGCTGCTGGGCAGAGGAGCAGATGATGAGAGAAATGTCCTCAGGTACATATGGAGAGAGGTAGAGAATCAGCCCCCTCCCACACACATGGCTTTAACTATTACACCAGTATAGTCAAAAGGTCCACAGGAACCTTTTTCTATTTGAGTTTGACACCAATGGTGTAGTGTATGAACTTGCAACATCTAGTTCCAGGTCCAATCTCTGAGACTTTCTAGCTATGCGACCCCAAATAATTCACTCTCCTACTCTTTATTCACCTCAGTTTCTTCATCAGTAAATTAAAGATAACAGTAAAATCTACCTCACATGATTGTTGTGAGAATTCATTGAAATAATAAATGTTACCTATTATTAATTGATATTACATCCACCAATATTTGGTATTGCCTTTAGTTGCTTGTGTTTTAAATATTTTTTTTGGTATGCTTGGGCTAATAGCAACAGCTTTCCTCGCCTGTTCTGGACAAGAGAAAGTGATGCATTCTTTTTGTAGGTCTAAAAAAACATTACTTATTCTTGTACTAGGTGAAACAAGATACAGAGTTGAAAGATGACTCATTTTGGAAATCAGAACCTCCTGAGGAGGGACCATCTTCCTCCCTTCAGCCTCCAGGTAATTATAGGACTATAGATCTAGAGGAGGAAAGAACTGTACAAATCTTCTAATTCTACCCCCTACTTTTTTTTTTATTTTAACGTTTGATGGTCTTTATTTACAACTTTGTTGGCAAAAAGGCAGAGGGAAAATTTAAAACGGCTTACAGAGGGCATTCCAGATGATGCTGTCAGTTTAAAGAACTTGCATCTTTAATGTCCATCTGATTAATTATCCAAAGAAATGCAACACTGAATCTGCATAAGTTGTCTATTTATGAAGTACAGTGCTCTTATTTTAGGCAGTCTTTTTTAAAAAATATATAAATACAAAGTAAATCAAACCACTCATTAAAAAGATGCAGCTTAAATGAGGGATATTTTCAATATGTATGTTGTACTTGGTAATAACACATGTCCAATAAAACTCACAAGTTGAGTTATATCAGTTGAGTTAAATAAACTCACAATGCTGAGCTGACAATTTTTTCATCTGACTTGCTGTCATTCCTCTAAATCAAGTGTGTTTAATTCTTCAAGTTCATCCAAATCCTCTCTAGTAAAAAAGTTTTCATCAACAGGAACAGCACCAATCACTCCATTTTCCTGTTCTTCATTATTTTCTTCCAAATCACTTTGTTCTCCATTTTTTGCCCCACCTCCTGAAGCTTCACTCAATTTATCATCCTTCTCTACGGAAATATATGTACTGAATCTTTCAAGACTAGCCACAGTAATACCAGTCTCATCCACATCCTTTGGGACATACTGGCTCAAATCTGTATCATTTATTCTTATTAGGTCTTCAACCTCATCACCACCAGTTTCTTGAGTATATCGAGTTTCATCTGCTTCTTCATCATCATCATCAACCAGTTCAGGACAAAATTCAAAAACGTCGCGGCCACTGATCACTAGTGCTTTTCCTGCCTTAAAGTCTGCTTTTCTTCTTTCCATACCTTGCTCAAGTTTATCAATCTTTTCTTGTCTTTTCCTTTTCTTCCATGCAAGAAAAGACTCTAAAGTGATTTTGGTAACATTTGGTCCTAAAGCAGAACACTCTCTTTCTTTTTTTTTTTTAAATTATATTTTATTTGATCATTTCCAAGCATTATTCATTAAAGACAGATCATTTTCTTTTCCTCCTCCCATCCCCCATAGCTGACGCGTAAATCCACTGGGCATTACATGTTTTCTTGATTTGAACCCATTGCTATGTTGATAATATTTGCATTAGAGTGTTCATTTAGAGTCTCTCCTCTGTCATATCCCCTCAACCGCTGTATTCAGGCAGTTGCTTTTCCTCGGTGTTTCCACTCCCATAGTTTATCCTTTGCTTATGAATGGTGTTTTTTTCTCCTAGATCCCTGCAAATTGCAGAACGCCCTCTTTCAATTAGATCTTCTAATGAAATTTCATCTTCTTTTTCTTCTTTCTTCTTGTCTTTTTTTAATACAAAACCAGGAGGAAGAGCATGATGGTACATACAATTATCACCACCTCCAGGGCAAACCCAAAACCAGCTCTATTTGTTGTTTTCAATAGCATCAAGAAAGGGCTTGCACACTATTTGAGTTTTTAGTTTTTTCTTTTCCGCCTCACTATGCTTCTTGTTCACTACTTCTTCCAGCTTTTTCTCATCCCAATTATCCATGGTAATCCTTTTCAAGTTCTTCATCTCGTGCATCTATATAAACACTTTGTTTTTCACATTTTCTTTCCAGAGACAAATCATGGGAGAACTTACATTTATCTCCTTTAGTACATTGCCCTCGCTTAAAGAATGCACATACTACAGATTTGGGATCTGCAGCTTTACTTACTTTCTGAGCAGCAACTACAGGTTTGAATAGTTCATTTAACTCCTGAAGCTCTTTCTTCTTGTCATCTTTCTTTAATTTCTTATCACCTTCATTTTGTGCAGCCTGTCGTGGATTTTGTTGACCAAATTTAACTTGATGAGTCACAGCCTTGATGAACTTCTGTTGCTTTGCCCCTTTCTTATCCTTCAAACCAAAAGTTTTGTCCTCAATGATTTTCTCCTTCTTTTTCTGCTCCGCCTTCTTGTTGCCCCCAGCCGGAGCCTGTTTCTTGCGGGGCATGATGTAGAGGGCCCAAGCTCAGGGCACTGCACCGCTTCGGCCCAACTTGAGGGGTATGAGGGAACGGAAGAAGGCCACCGCCCAGAGCAGAAGGCGAGTAGTAGACCAAAAAGCGGCCTTTGCGACAGGTCGGAACCGGTGTCACGAAGCATTGTGGGGGGCCCCCCCGTAGAGAAGCAGCCTACCCCCTACATTTTACAAGTGAAACGGGTCAGTTTTTGCCCATGATCACATAGCTAATAAGTGGCAAAAACAAGATTTTAACCCAGGTCAAATCTAGTACTTTATTCATAACATCATTTAATCTCGTATACTGCAAAAGTTCTGATGACAATCACAAAGCCACATAGCTAATAGAAGAATCATATTAAATTCCTAATTTCTGAATAAGATAGAAATGAAGGAGCATCTTGAATCAAGTAGTAGTTTATATGGCAATTATAGGTTATTAAAGCTGTCTTATTGAAAGGTGTTTTGGGGAAAGTACTTTAATAATCATGACAGCAATTGACATTTATGTAATTTTAAGATTTGTAAAATGTTTTACATAAATTATCTTTACTTGACCTTGTAGCAACCTCATGAAGTAAGTAGAATAGGTACTATTCCTATTCTAAAGATGAGGCAACTGAGTCTTAAAGAAATTAAAAAATCTGGCCAAGGTTAAGCAGCAATTATATTTTTTCTGGCTTCAAATTTCATATTTTTCATTTCGCCACACTGCCTCTCTGCTTTTTGAAGGCTTTCCTATTGGAAATCCAAGAATTACCTTACTGATTTCCAGATTTACCTGATTTATATAAATGCATTGGTGGTGGGGAGAGGGGGATGAGATTGGATTAATAAAGCCACTTCATCTTTTATTTACTATACACTTCATGTTCCTATTGCTTAATTTACCATGTTGAATGGTTACAGAAAAAGAAGCTCTAAGTAGATGGGCCTAGAAGTTAATGAATTTTATATTTTCTATGATTAGGGAACAACCATGTTGCTTTCTTCCTTTTTGTCCCTCTCACTTCATTTTTCCTTTATGTATCTTTTCATTCAGTGATTTTCATTGAACATTTGCACCAAGGATACTATGTAGAATTCTGTTAGTAAAATAAAATCTTGAAATACAATTTTAGTTATTATGGGAACTACTTTTTAAAATTAAAAAATTGATAGCTTTACTTGGATTTTTCTAGAGAAGTTTTCACCATAGTTGGCATCATCTGATTTTGTTTAGATACTATTACTTCCTAAGGCGGTCAATCATTACAATTTTAGATAGTTTTAATCTTTAAATTTAATTAATAAAATTAATAAATTTAGTCTTTAAAAAAATGTTTCTTTACATGGTGCCTAAATTTACTTCTTTGTAATTTCTACTCATTGCCCCCAATTCTGCCTTTTGGGGCTATTCACAATCTCAGCTCCTTTCTATCTCTGATCCCCTCCATCCAATTTGTTGCCTAGGACTCTTAATTTCAACTTTGCAGCAGCCCTTTTCTTCTTTGATATTTTCACCACGTTAGGGCCAATTCTTATTCTTGTACTATTGCAATAACCTTCTGGTGGATCTTCCTACTTCGAGTCTTTCCCCACTCCAGTCCATCCTCCTTTCAGTTACCAGAGTATTTTTCCTAAATTACAAGTTTGAGCATGCCAAACTGCCTTCCTTCTCCCAAACTTCAGTAGTTCTCTGTCACCTCCAGAATCGAATACAAAATCTTCTTTTAGGCATTCAAAGCCCTTCATAACCTAGCCCCTATCTCTAAACTTTCCAGTCTTCTTACACCTTACTTCCCACCATGTATTCTTCAATCCAGTGTCACTGGCCTCCTGATTATTCCATAAACAAGACCCTCTATCTCTCAGCTTCATGTACTTTCTCTGGCAATCCTCATGTCTGGAATCTTCTCCCTCCTCTTTACCTATTGACTTCCTTTAAGTTCCAACTTAAATAGCATCTCCTATTTTATTTTTTAAAACTCTTGCTTTCCACCTTATCTGACTCTTGTGTTTTCTTCGCACAGATACAGGAGTGCTTTACCATTTCTTTCTCGGTCATTTTGCAGATGAAGGAAGTGATGTAAATGGTTAAGTGACTTGCCTAGGGTTATACAGCTAGTAAGTCACTGGGGCTGCATTTGAACTCAGGTCTTCCTTACTCCAAGTCAATTACCCTACCCTAATTATTATTCCCCATATTTTAGCTGCTTTCTGTCATAACTTACTTGAAGATAAATGTAGTCAGTTTACTATCTTCTTCCCATTTCTTTTCATTTAGATTGTGCAAATATATTCTTATCAGTTACATGTAGTCTATCTTTGATCAAATATCTTTCATTTTTGTATTTTAAGCCCTAGTTCAGAAATGCTAACTATATTTAAGTACTGTCTTCTTAACCAGTTCTTCATTTGCTAAATCTGCCTGTATTAGTAGAAGCCCTTGCCATAGTAGACAGCAGCAAAGAGGACTTTGCCTTTACCACTGAAGTTTCAGCATTTTGAGGAGTTTCATAATTAGCAGTGATGTCTAGGTTCCTTCACAAAGATCATTTGTGCCCACATGAATCATAAGAAGTGGGCAGGAGTTATCCTGTCTTCAAAGTTTTGGAAAGTTCTGAGGTGTAATAGGTGAACAGTATGTTTCTCTAAAGAGAAATTTAATTTAATTTAATTTAACTTAAAAGAAATTTAATTCTCTAAAGAGAATTATAGATTTCTGTACTGAAATTTCTCCTATTTTGTACTGCAACTACAATCTTGCCAAATTGATGTCCTTTCTGTTTCTTATGGACACAATATGCCATCTTACATTTATTAAAATAGAGAAATAAGAAAGTAGGTTTGCAAAAGATACAGGTTGCTACCAGGTTGTCTCACAGATGGAACTCTCAAAGGGAAAGGTTCCAAAGAATGTTAGGAAGAAATTTAAGGAGGACCTGAAGCTGGATGTGTAGTTCCTGTTTCTCCAGAACTTGGAGGGATCACTTCCTGTAAGGAAAATAACTGACTTTCTGAGAGAAGACATTTGACCTTATAGTTGAGGCCCTCTGACCAGCTTTCCATTCTCCAATTAGAGATTTCAACTGGATTTCCATCTACTTCTACCTCTTCTGGTCCTGAGCTTCAGTTTGAAATATATCTGTTTTCCTGTGAGAAAGCCAACCTGAAAAAAGATAGTACCTGTCTATGGTCATGTAAACCTGTAGCCTCTTGGCTATAGGCCATGGGTGACTCTACCATTTGGTCACCACCTTATCCAGCAACCTGAACTATAAGACTGTTTTAGGAGAGGCCATAGTCAGAGAAGCTAGACTAGGGAATTTTTGGGGACAGACAAACAAAAGGTGTAGCCTCAAGTACAGAAGACAGACTCATGAGAGTCTTTGGCTTGGAGGGAGGAGAAATAGAGCATTAGAACAGGGAATTCCCTTGACCTTCCTTCCCATTACCTTTCCTTGTTTAAATCTTTCAAATTTAAACCTTTTTGTTTTAATCAAATCAGTCAGATTGCATTTATCAGAGATTCAGGTCTGAGGCCTGCCATTTTGGCCTGTCAGGCTTACTGTCTTTAAAAGTGATATAATTCGCTTCTTTCCCATTTATGTTGTATTAATTTTAAATTAAAAAGATACTTGTCTCCTTTGGTGTAGAACATGCTCTTCTTGTGAGTTAAAGATTATTACATTATTTGTACTTACATCCTGAATACCTAGCACAGTTCCTGGCACAGAGTAGATGTTTAATAAATATTGATTGATTGATTGATTGATTGATTGATTGACAGGTACATTCCAAAAATCTAGTTCTTCACCAGGACGTTTACAAGAAGCATTTGTAATGAAGAGTTTTTCATTTGATGAACAAAGAGAGACTGTAATTAAAAATAAAGCTCAAACTAATGGAAAATCTCAGACTAAATCAGCCCCTGAAATTAAGATAAAAAACTACCCAGCGGAGAGAAAGTTTACTGGTATGTACCCTTGATTGACAGAGGCAGGTTTGGATCTTTTTATTTTAGAACTATTCTTAGGTAAGGTAGAAAAACACATTTGATTTCTGCCTGCCTCTGCAGCTGTGAGAAACTCTGGATGTCCATGGAACACAGAATCTATCAAGTTGAAATCTGTCTCTGAAATCTCAATGCATAGCTCCTAAATTTTTTTCTGGGGCCAATCAGAACAAGTATAATACATCTTCTAAATGATAACCAATGGAGAACTCTGATTTAATTCTGTACCATCTCCCAAAGCCTTCTTTTCTCATGCTAAACATTTCTAGTTTCTTTATCCAGACTTTCAGATAGCCTGGTCATTAGTCTACTCACCGATTTGGTTGCCACACATACAAAAATATGACACCCACATACAACTCAACATTATAATCCAAATGTCTTCTGATCTGAGTAGAATGTGGCGAGACTAGCATATCCTCAGTAGTGAACATTGTACATGTATTAATGCAGTCTAAGATTACATTACCTCTTTTACCTGCCATGTCATTCTATTAGCTTATGAGATTATGAGCTATTTAAATCCCTTAGAAGAGTTTTTCAAATGAATTACTCTTTAGCCAGACCTCTTCCATCCTTTATACAGTTGACATGTAATATATTCCTGATAAATTTTATCTATATTAGAGTCAGTCCATCAATACCTCTTTTGGAATTCTGACTCATTCAAAACAATAACTGTTATACATAGCCTTATATTACATGTTCTTTTGTGTACTTTTTCTTACCTACAATGTTTTTTGTTTATTTTCACATAGAACCAACTTTGAATCAGTTAAAGAAAGTGAATGAAGTTAAAGTGTGTTCTCCTGAAGACAGGAAGACTGCAGAAACACTTAAGCATCAACAGGCCTTAAGGTATCCTTTTTAGTAGAAAAGAAAATAATTAAAGCTTAATTCCTAACATTTATTCCACGTTAATGAGTTGGGATTTCTTTTGTTTTATTTATTTCATTTTTTATTTAACTTGGTTATGTTGAAAGTCTTTTTCTCAAATATAGCCGAGGCAAATAGGTAAGTACAGTGTCTAGAGCACCAGGCCTGAAGTCAGGAGGATGGAGGTTCAAATCTGACCTTAGACACTTCTTAGCTGTGTAACGCTGAGCAGATCACTTAACCTCATTTGTCTACCCTTTGATCTACTCTACTGTCTTAGAATTGATACTAAGGCAGGAGATAAGGGTTTAAAATTTTCTTTTAATAAATTCTTAATAATTCTCTTTTTGGGGAAAAAACCATATCAGAGGAAAAATATGCCTTTTAGGAAGAACTCAAGCAAAAATATGCATCTTTCTATCAAAGGAGTGGTACTGTTCCTAAAGAAAGGGCTATTCAACAAGAATGAATGTTTGAGAGAGAGAGTAGCTAGTAATTTATTGTGGATAGATTAAATCCTTTATAAGCTAACCCTTAAAAGGAGTCACTTGAGTTTTTTATATCCTAAAAGATTTTAGTACTTAGCATTAAATGTCTTGATTGAGAGGCCATTTGACCTTGGGGATAAAAAGCTGACCTTGGATTCAAGAAGACCTGAACTTGCCTCTAACATATACTGACTATGTAATCTATTTAATTTCTCAGTCTCTCAGACAAATTTCTAAGACTCTTTAAATTTCAGAGAAGCTGCCAATCTGAATTAGTAGACTACTTAAGATTCCCTGGGGGGAGGAGGTGGGCAGCTGGGTAGCTCAGTGGATTGAGAGTCAGGCCTAGAGACGGGAGGTCCTAGGTTCAAATCTGACCTCAGACACTTCCCAGCTATGTGACCCGGGCAAGTCACTTGACCTCTATTGCCTAGCCCTTACCACTCTTCTGCCTTGGAGCCAATACACAGTATTGACTCCAAGACGGAAGGTAAGGGTTTAAAAAAAAATTCCCTGGGAGTCCCAACAACTATGAAATCTTGAATCCTGTCCAAACAAACCTTAATTAGTAGACGTCAGATTTAGACAATTAACCTTCTGAAGACAGAGAGATCTTCACATACAAAGTGATGCCCTAGAGATATGTAAATTGGGCCTACCTGTGTAGTTTAGACTTTTCTTTCAAGATGATAGAATGTGTAAATATGGGAAATAGAGAAAATAACCCTCTTTGCTATTTTTTTGCCTTCAGCTGACTAGATAAGCTCTATTCTTTGTAAGGATGAGGCAGCAAAACACACATCCAGCTAACTTTGGAGCTACAGTCACCCTCAAAAGATAGCAACCTAGTGTGCTCCCACCTCCCTATGCAATTTTCAGCCCATTCTTTTTTGTTTTCAAGAGGTTGAATTCTGGTTCAACTACTAGTAATCCCATTAGGTAGGAAAGGCTTTCCAATAATCCCTGCCCATATCTTCTTGAAGTTGCTTCTTAAGACAAAATCTTTTACAGACCTCCCTATTCTCTAATTGATCATGAACAATACCTGTTAGTCAAAGTTTTCCCTAAAAGTGTTCTTGGACCAAAATAAATTAAAACAATACTTGTATTTATAAGAGTAAGTTAAAGTGTTTCATGGTTTTCAAGATGCTTTTACGTGAACATTCCTTTACTGGAGCCTAGAAATAAACTGTGGGAGGGGTAGGTATTAAAGTTGGAAAGATGAGGTTTCCAAATTGTTCAGTCACATACCTAGAGGTTTAGCTGGAGCCTGAACTTTTTGCTCCCTTATTCAGAATTAAAGATAAAGGTATTGATTATTTACCCACCAACCACCAAAATGATGATGGGTTCTTGTATCAGCAAAGATACCACTTTAACACATTCTCCCATCATATCTCTAGACACTCAAAAATTTTACTGTGCCATTTCAAGATGCTAAAGAGATTCAATAGCTTTTTGTTGTAATATGAATCCTACTGTTTTTTTGTCATAAGGAGACTGACCTCTTCCTTTATTCTTTATGTACTCCTTCTATTCCTATTCCCAGAGCTATGGGGAAGGCAGTTAAATGATCCACTCAAAGAGATTCTTAGTTTGACCACAGATACTGTTGTCTGATTAATATCATCCTCTACTCTTGTCTGTCCAGCTAAAAATTCATGTAAAAACTGAAGAGATAGTCCTTCCTCTATTGAATTTGAACTTGACAGTAAAATATATTTTCTTATTATGTGTTGTATATAGGAAATGTACCCATTTTCCACTATTAAGACCTGGGTGGAGTCTTCAG
This sequence comes from Monodelphis domestica, assembly GCF_027887165.1. Classification (NCBI taxonomy): domain Eukaryota; kingdom Metazoa; phylum Chordata; class Mammalia; order Didelphimorphia; family Didelphidae; genus Monodelphis; species Monodelphis domestica. The sequence continues at coordinate 266,270,854 of NC_077230.1, read as the reverse complement.
GTAGTGTTGGCCAAACTAAGATCACACCTGAACACCTTTGTTATATCTGTGAGATTGAAAACTCGTCATATCTACTAGTTAATATATGTAGTATTGATATCCAAGTTGATGCTAAAGCCTCCCAAAAATTCTAAGTCACATGTGGATAGATTTTTTTTTATGTATTGATAAGTACAGGCATCTCACAGATCTTATATATGATTTTATAGCAGCTGTAATTTATGTCCAGTGCTTAGATAAAATTAGCAATTAGTTGTACAATTTAAAATAAGAATATAAGGATACTCTTCGGTCAGATTTCTTCTGAGTTTATATTTGTTACCTTTTCTTTGCTAATTTTAAAATAACTGACTTATTTGCAGTTGACAATAAAGTACAATATCTAAATCTCATCTCTCCTTCCCCGCTCCCCCCCAGGTTATATAATCAATTAACTGAAGTGAGACAACAAAGGGAAGAGAAAGCAAGACAAGAAGCCTTTATGAGAAATAGAGAAAAGGCAAAAGAGTTTCAGAGGGTATGTTCTTAAAAATTTCTCCTTTTTGCAGTACCTCAATAAGAATAGTTTTGTTAAATTCTTTTACAAAGCATTCTATAAGTCAGAGCCAGTTTTATTCTCTTAACATCCCATTAAAACAAATTAGTCTCACATTCTTCTACTTCCTGACAAATTGAGTTTACTAAGAAAAATTTATATAATGGCATGTGGGTTTTTTTAATTTGTCTAAGTATAAGAAACAGGAAGAAAAAGAGCTATTGCTCTTCCTAGCATCTTTCTCTTAGGTGTAGAGAAATAAGTATTTTCTAGTTCCTTGTCAGTTCTTCTCAAATATAAATTGTAAAATACCTCAGAAATCATCCAAAGCACTCTTTACCTTAAGCATGATGAATTGCCTCTCCAGAATCTCCAATAAAATGTCATCTAGCCTCTTCCTGAATGCCTAGTGATAGGAAATTGACAAGGTAGGCCATTTCTCTTTTTGAGAATCTGATCATTAGAAAACTTTTCCCTTTTATCAAATTATTTAGCTTCTACACATACATAATTTTCTATCTAGAATAATCACATCAAGTCCAACTCTTCTCTTTTCTGAATAATACCCCTTCATAATATTTGATAACAAATCTTATATCTGTACTGTCTGCCTTCATCCCTAGTTCTTTGCCTACTTCTTCAGAGTGGACTATGAGGGCCTGCTAGGTAACTCGGTGGATTGGGAGCCAGGAGTGGATGGGAGGTCCTAGGTTTAAATCTGGCTTCAGGTGCTTCCCTATTTTTGTGACTCTGGGCAAGTCACTTAATCCTCATTGCCTATCTTTCATTGGTCTTCTGCCTTGGAACCAATATACAGTATTGCTTCTAAGAAGGAAGGTAAGGGATTTTTTAATTTTAAGCATACCTTGGTTTTGATTCTCCTCACCATCTTGGTAGCCTTCCTCTGGACATATACCACTTTCTCAGTGTCCCTAAAATAATCCTCCATGTGATTTGACCAGAAACAAATATTGTCATATTTCTTTCAATGTTTTGAGTCCCACATAAGTCATCAGCATTCCTATATATTTCCAACACATCTCAGCAGCAAGAATTAGAAAGAGAAATCCCATTCAAAATCACCTTAGACGAAATAAAATACTTAGGAATCTGTCTCCCAAGACAAACACAGGAACTATATAAACACAACTACAAAACACTCTCCACACAATTAAAACTAGACTTGAGCAATTGGAAAAACATTGGTAACTGCTTATGGGTAGGATGAGCCAATATAATAAAAATTAACATCCTACCCAAACTGATCTATCTATTTAGTGCCATCCATACCCATTGAACTTCCAAAAAAATTTTTTTACTGAATTAGAAAAAAACATGAAGTTCATTTGTAAGGACAAAGGATCAAGGATATACAGGGAAATCATGAAAAAAATACAAAGGAAGGGGGCCTTGTAGTCCCAGATCTCAAAATATACTATAAAGCCGTGATCATCAAAACAATTTGGTACTGGCTAAGAGACAGGAGGATCAGTGGAATAGACTTGGGTTAATGACCTCAGCAAGACAGTCTATGACAAATCCAAAGACCCTAGCTTTGGGGACAAAAATCCACTATTTGACAAAAACTGCTGGGAAAACTGGAAGACAGTGTGGGAGAGATTAGGTCTGGATCAACACCTCACACCCTACACCAAGATAAACTCAGAATGGGTTAATGACCTGAATATAAAGAAGGAAACTATAAGTAAATTAGGTGAACACAGAATAATATACATGTCAGACCTTTGGGAAGGGAAAGACTTTAAAACCAAGCAAGATATAGAAAGAGTCACAAAATGTAAAATAAATAATTTTGATTACATCAAATTAAAAAGGTTTTGTACAAACAAAACCAATGTAACCAAAATTAGAAGGGAAGCAACCAATTGGGAAACAATCTTCATAACAAAAACCTCTGACAAAGTTCTAGTTACTCAAATTTATAAAGAGCTAAATCATTTGTACAAAAAATCAAGCCATTCTCCAATTGGTAAATGGACAAGGAACATGAACAGGCAATTTTCAGTTAAAGAAATCAAAACTATTAATAAGCACATGAAGAAGTGTTCTAAATCTCTTATAATTAGAGATATGCAAATCAAAACAACTCTGAGGTATCACCTCACACCTAGCAGATTGGCTAATATGGCAGCAAAGGAAAGTAATGAATGTTGGAGGGCATGTGGCAAAGTTGGGACATTAATTCATTGCTGGTGGAGCTGTGAACTGATCCAACCATTCTGGAGGGCAATTTGGAACTATGCCCAAAGGGCGACAAAAGAATATCTACCCTTTGACCCAGCCATAGCACTGCTGGGTCTGTACCCCAAAAAGATAATGGACACAAAGACTTGTACAAAAATATTCATAGCTGCGCTCTTTGTGGTGGCCCAAAACTGGAAAACGAGGGGATGCCCATCAATTGGGGAATGGCTGAACAAGCTGTGGTATATGTTGGTGATGGAATACTATTGTGCTAAAAGGAATAATAAAGTGGAGAAGTTCCATGGAGACTGGAACAACCTCCAGGAAGTGTTGCAGAGCAAGAGGAGCAGAACCAGGACAACATTGTACACAGAGACTGATACACTGTGGTACAATCAAACGTAATGGACTTCTCCATTAGTGTCAATGCAATGTCCCTGAACAATCTGCAGGGATCATGGAGAAAAAACACTATCCACAAGCAGAGGACAAACTGTGGGAGTAAAAGCACCAAGGAAAAGCAATTGCATGACTATAGGGGTTGAGGGGATATGATTGAGTAGAGACTCCAAATGAACACCCTAATGCAAATATCAATGTTTTGGGTGCTACATACAACTTTATTAGTACATTATAAGTTCACAAAATCTATTATCTCCTTAGATCTCATCCTTAAGAAGAAGCCAAAGATATTTTTGCATCCACATGTTCAAGACTTCTTAACAATTACAAAAATAGTTTAGTTTAAGACTGATTGATAAATTGGCTACAAATAAATTATGTGTATTATATAGACGGTTAAAAAAGAGCAGTAGGTATAATATCAATTTGGTTATTTAGTATTGTATATGATTTCACTGTATATACACAAAGTTTACAAGGGAAATATAAGACTCTTCTCAATGAGTAGGAAACTGAATCCTCTACATAGACAATAGCTGCTTATCCTCCAAGTAGTGAGGATTGTGGATTCATGGGTGTTGTTAGATGTAAAGTCATCCAGTTAGGGTCAGAAGAAGAAGAGATTAGCAGTGACATTAACTCCCTGCTGAGAAGTCCTGAATCAGCTGTTTGTTGACTTGATAACAAGAAACCTCTGCTATCTTCGAAGATAGCTTATATCTAAGTTGCAAAAGAAAATCCCCAAAGGCATGTTGGACTGGATGGGTGACTACTACCTACCTCTGGTAATTATTGTGGTCACATATGTTGCTAGAAAAACCTAGAATGCTTTGCTAAACACTGTGAAGTCTTATCCATAAAATTGACCCTCAAGTGTATTATGTAGTGAAAGAGTTTTGAGAAGTGAATATCCAGTTAAAAAGTTGGTTTCTGAGTCTATTTCTCAACTCTAACTTAAAAAATAGGAATGATAAGCTTTAGGCTAAGGTTGGAATGTACCTAATAAACTGGTACCCAGCAAAGAACTAATAAAGAGTACATTTTCCTAGAGTCTTACCAATCTAGTAAAAAAAAAAGTCTTAAGTTGAACAGAAAGAGGGAAAGGGGAAACAACTGCTAAAGGGTAGGTTCAATATAAGAATAGACAAAATCTAAGCATGGAAGCAATAATGAAAATCCCTGGCTTCGGGAGTCTGTACACTAAAGTACTTAGTAGAAATCCTAAGTATAATAAACTAGAATTCTTAATACATGGGATCTCCAATTAATAAACATTTATTAAAGGTCTACTGTGTGTTAGGTACTGTGTGAATTGCTAGTTATACAGAAAGAGGTAAAAGACAGTCCCTGTCTTCAAGAGGGGCAGCTAGTAGTAGTAGTAGTTAAGAGTGCTGGCCCTAGAGTCAAGAAAACTCATCTTTCTGAGTTCAAATCTGAACTCAGACACTTATTAGCTGTGACCTTGGGTGAGTTATTTAACTTTGTTTGCCTCAGTTGCTATAAAATGAGCTGGAGAAGGAAATGGCAAACCACTAGTATTTTTGCCAAAAACCCCCAAAAAGGTTATGAAGAGTTGAACATGACTGAAGTTTTTTTAAAAAGTCCTCAAGAAGCTCACAGTCTAAGGTGGGGAAACAACAAGCAAAACACATATGTACACACAGGGTAAATAGTATGTAATTAACTGAGAGAAGGAAAGCACTAGAATTAAAAGCACTTGGAAAAGGCTTCTAGTAGAAGATGGGATTTTAGTTGGGAATTAAAGGAAGCCATGGAAGTCAGCAAGTAGTGATAAAGAAGGCAAGCACATTCTAGGCATGTGGGACAGACAGAAAATGCCCAGAGCTGAGAAATGGAATATCTTATTCATTACCTAGGGGGATAGTACAGTCAGGATGGCCTTAGGTTATGAACCTGAGGAATGGGAGGATGGTGTTGCCCTCAACAGCAATAGAGAAATTGGGGGGGTACAGTTAGTAGGGGGAAATAATGAGTTTGGTTTCTTAAAACCCATTGAGTGTAGACATTTACTGGACATGGATGAAACCCTTGATGAATGGGACTAGAAGGATATAGCTTATTAAGAAGGCACAAAATAGGGAAAAAGAGAATGGATCAAGGTGGGGAAATTTAAGGACTAGAGGGGGGAAATACTTGAAGATCAGTAGATGCAGAAACAAAGTTATATTTTTATAGGAGGATAATTAATCACAATTAGGGCAGCAAGGAAGTAGATGTGTTTAGGAAACATTAAGAGCCCGACATTGAAGCATAACGGGTAGGAGACCTCAATTATTAGGATAGCTAGAAATGAAATCAAAAGCATAATTTCTTCACTTGTATTAATTATCACTTCCTCTATCAAAAGTTGGAGCAACCCAGTGATGGAAATATATGTTCTGGATCTGAGCAAGGATCTAAACAAGTCCTGAACAAAGAAGAGTGTTGCTAAGATAGTTACATTACAGGGAAATGACCGTTTCATCTTGGAAGGTTAGAAATAGGACATTTATTCTTATACTACCACAGACCCTAGATTTGGAAAAAAAAATAAATTCATGAGAATTTAGAGGAAAGACAGTAATCTATCAGCTATAGGACCAAATCAAACCAGGAAGTATGGAAAGATCTCATAAATGACATTCTGAAAGTCTCAGATACTTAGATCTGTGATGTCATTGATGTGGATGATCCTTGTAGTGATAAAGACTGCAAATCTCACAAGTCTTCATATCCCATGAAATAAATTTTCACTTTTAGACACCTTCCTCTTTTTGTCTTGATATTACAAGAGATGAAATGAACCGCCCAAGTTGTCCATCAGTCACCCACCTCAGGATAAGCCCATCTCTTTTGTTGATGATACTTTTCTTCAGTTGAATACATCTCTTATTCTAATGTGTTGTAGTCGATTAACACTCTTCTTACTCTTCTCCATTAACTTTTCTTGGGAATTGTAAGAAGCTAATGTAGACACAAAAGACACAAACTTAGGTTTTTAAAAGACATGTAAGAGCCCAGGTCTGGGGAAGAAATCATTCCTCATCTTAAGGGGGGAAAAGGAATTTCTCCTCCTACTGCATTGACACGTGCCACATGTAGCAGGGAGCAGGACACATGAGAGTTGAGACAGGAAGTTGCCATGAGGACTGACCCCATGAAAGCAGAGAAAAGAACCAATTATGAATTAAGAAAGAATTGATCTTAGCAATTGGAAGATGAACCCTAGAGAGAGGAGCAGGCCCAGGAAATCCAGCTAAACAACCTGCCCAGCAAAAGAAGAAAAGGAAGGAACCATGGAAGGAATCATTTATAAAGTGCTTACTATGTGAAAGATTGTCCCCCTGCCCTCAAGGACTTTATATTCTCTTGTAAACAAACTGTAAACAAAAAGAAAACTGAATAGTCCTAAGGAAATCAGAAGTCAAGAGTAGAGCCAGTAGCTGAATGAAACAAGCTATCATGAGATTTTCCACCAAAGAAACTGACCAATAGGAGAAAGAAAGAGAGCCTTGCTGTGAAGCCATGGTAGGCTGTGTAAACCTCAAAATTTTTCAGACTTATGAATGTTAGGGGTTTCCCCCATTGGGGAATCTTCTACTTTAAAAAATTCCCTAGCAGATAGTGAGAATTCTACTTGAATGTGAGGGCTCCTTGCCTTGGGAATATCCCTACTCCACCCTACTTGGGACTGCTTTAGGACAGAGAGCTCCAGAGTACAATGGAAGTACTTTGATCCATGCTTATGGAAGGGACAGGAAGTTCTTTGAGTCATGACTGTTTTAGAATTGATACAATGGGATACTAAGTACCTATGAAGGTGGGCAACTTGTAAACTACTTAGACCTAAAAGGTGAAAACTTACTCAGAGGTTTTCTCTTAATGAAATTAATCAACACAGCTGTTTCTGGGGAGGAGTCCTTAAGCTCTAAGGGAGATTCAAGAATGAACCAGCCACACAAGGGGACATGATTTTGAAATCTGGAAGAAGTGTGAAGTCATATTTCAGGGCATAACTAAGAGAAGAGAAATAAAATCCATGCCTATACAATAAGAAATATCTAACTTAAGCCCAGAACAACAAAGATACATTAGATTACCTCTAAATAATATCCATTAAAAGTAGATACAAAACAAGGGTATTTACTTTTTTTGACAGTATTGAAAATTGTAGCAAATACTTTTTCCCCCTCTTCTTTTTTTGGATCCTGATTTGTGACTTTATCAGCTTCAGGAGAGGAATTTTCCCTAATTGTACATATTGGCCACTGTTCTGTTACTGGGACTCTGAGCTACTTGCCCTAGCCCAATGCACAGGGACAGTAGGAGTCAGAGTTTGAATGTGAACCTCATTCATCATGGTTCTAAGGTCATTGTTCATGTCACACTGCCTTTTGCAGTTTATAAAAAGATAAGCAAAACAGTAAAGAGTTAATATTGAAAATGAACATGCCAAATTATTATGTGCAGAGGATATGATTGTGCATCTCGAAAATATCAAGAGTATTGAAAGCAATAATGGAGAAAACAAATGAATTTATCCTGATTACAAAATTAATATATCAAAATAATTTTATTTCTTTAGCAATAAAAAATTTTTTAAAAGCAAGAAAAAAATAAAAGCAAGTCTCAATGCAATCACAATTAAAACCTTTAGAAACCTACTTAACAGTGACTTGGACTAGTAAGCAATTATAAATGTTTAGTGTTCATGGTTGATTCTCTATTGATGGAAATTGCAAACATGTTTAATTTAGAGATCCATCTTGTAAAAAAAGTTACAAGAATATGACCAATGAAAGCTTGAGAAGATTTATTCTGACTACCACTTTTATAGCCATTTCAATATGTCGAGCTTCATAGAGACAATATATAATGGTTGCCAGACATTTCTTTCATGCTAAGAGAAGATAATAAAAAATGGGCAGACATAATCCTAGGAAACAAAAGATATACTGTCTTATTTATGGAAACCTCTTGAGAGGCAAACAAGAATATTTTACTGGTATTACATTGAATTTGGAATTTTTCCCCAAATGCACAAAAAAATTAGATTGGTTGTATCCATTCGTGAAAAAGAAATTACAAAAACTGATGAGGTTCCTTTGGAAAGAAAAAGGGCAACCTTTGTTGTGCCTGAAAGAAAAAAGGAAAAGTACAAAGATTCCAGTAGACCAGAAAGACCTCCATCATGGCAGCTTTTTTTCAGTTCTGTTCTCTGTAAAAACTTTACCAGTTCTTATGTGAAAAAAGGAAAAAATTGGAGGAAAGCATCCCAGCCTTTCTGTTGCAGATTGTAGTATAAGAAATATATAATACAATGTTCCTTAAGGTGTCGGGCAGTTCTATGAAAAAAAGGTAACTAAACTGAATGAAAAATAGGAAAAACATGTTACATATTGGGTTAAAGGCAAATTTAAAAAAGAGAAAGCTCTCATGTATAAAAATATTTATAACAGTATTTCTGTCCATTGACAAATGTATTTGGGAACTACAGGACAGGCACCCTGCTTTTGATTATGGGCACAGTAATGTAACATAATAAAAAGATATTTATTATCTAGAAAAGGAAATACCAATCTTTTTTTCTCTTTCTCAAGCTCACACACATACACACAAATCATGCAGATCTTAATTTTTTTCCCCTGAGTGTGACCGCGAAAAATATGGTTTTCAAGACTGAATTGCCAAAACTGCCAAAGATAATTTTAATGTCTTGATTTTTTATCAAAAATAAGTGGTCGCCATGGGAAAAATTCCCAAATATGAACTACCCAAGTCAGCTGGGTTTGATGGAGATTTTAATTAATAGGAATGAAGGAATTAAAGAAAGGGAGAGAGACAGAGTAAGAGGAAATAGTAGGAAAAGACCTAGGCCAAATGGCCTAGGCCTTAAGAGAGACTAGTTAGTCTTTTATCCACTCACCACAAGATTTTGTCCCAAGCAAAACTCCAGTCCTTCACTGAAATCCTCAACTCCTGAACTGAGTTTCAGAGACCCAGCTCCTCCAACTAACTCCAACTATCCCAATTCCACCTCGAGCTCCTTCCTTTTAAAGAAAATTTTCTCTTGTGTCACCTCCCCTAAATTTTCACATCTACCAATCACAGTAGATGTTTTCCCCAGGACTGACCATTCTTAGTTCACATCTTTTTTTTATCACCTTCTCTGGGTAGACTAAAACTTCACACCTCTTTTGTTAAGCTTGCCTTTTGTAAGTTGCTTGACCTTTTAGTGATTAATTTAACCTTAATAGGTACTTAGCACCCTTTTGTATTAGATCTAAAAATAGACCTAGCTTAAGGTTCTAGCTTTACTATGTTAGGGACTTTATCATTGTTCCATCAGGAGTTTACAACTTTATCTTCCCCTAAAGTATTGTCTGAGCAGGGTGGAGTAATTTTAAAGTTCCCAATACATTCCTGATCAAGTACCTCCATTGTTCAAATGGGGAAAAACTTAACCAAATCTTCTAAGGTATAGTCTGAGCAGTTTTAAGATTCACATGAAACATCAGGAGTTTTTGGTATACTACAAGTTGAATATGAACTACAGTTTGATATAACAATCAGAAATTCTAATGAAATCTTAGGTTCATTAGAAGCATAATGTCCAAAATTAGGAAAATGATAGTGCTATTCTTCTTTGCCCTGGTCACACCTCAATTGAAGTATTGCCTTGTGTTTGCAAAGGAAAAAAGATAAACTGATGAACATATAGAAAACAGCTACCAAGATGTTAAGAGGTTTGATATTACTGGGGATGTTTTGTCTGGAAAAGAGAAGATGAGGTTACTATAATTGCCATCAAGGAGTTAGTGGTCTGTCAAGAATAGGACTAGAAGTAATAGAAATTGCAAAAAGCCAAATATAGATTTCTTAACAATTAGAGGTTTCCAGAAGAAAAGTTAGAAGTAGTTAAGTTCCTTCTTACTGAGTTCTTCAAACAAAGCTTAGTTGGATTTTCTGTAGAGTTCAGGTATGGATTGGACTAGATTGTGAGGATATATATAAATATACTATACTCTCTCCTGCTCCCTTTCCCACATCAAAATTGCCTTGTGTAAAACTTGAATGCTCCATAATTAGTATGATAAAGTCTCTTCACAAACCTTACTAGTTATCACAGCAGCTTCATCAATAAGAACTTTCCCACCAATCCACACACATTTGGAGAAAACTTTTTTGTAGTTCTCCCTACTTCTGGGTGCTACAAGATAACACATATCCCTCCCATTTACAAATGACTATGCATCCAATCCCTGGTTTAAAAGCACAAGGATCTCACTGTGACACCACAGCAAAAGTGATTAATTTATAGTCACAGGTTTCTACTTTAAATCCCAGCTTTGATATTTCTTACTTCTGTCACATTGGGCAAATCATTTGAAATCTCTAGACTTTAGTTTCCTGAACTGTAAAATGAGAGGGATGAAATAGATGGCCTTTAAGGGTTTTTACAGGGCTAGTAAATGTCTGATGTGGGATTTGAACCAGATTTTCCTGATTCCAAACTTAACTGTCCTATCTGCAATGCAGTGTTAGCCTTCTTAGCTGATAATTCATTTCTAATCAGTAAGTATTGTATTAAACATCTATATGCCATGTACTGCATAGAGTTATAAAGACAAAAATGAAATATTACCTGCCGTTGAGAATTCTCCTAGGGGAAAACAAGTACATAAAAAAGCAAATATAAATTATATTCAAAGTTAAATGTAAAGTAATTTGTTAGCTTTTAGGTTACTGGTTGAAATTTGAGGGCCCAAACATACTGTCACACATTGGGAGGCTTTTAAATACTCTGAATGTAAGAGAACACAACTTTAGTGTACCTTTGCTAGAAATTTTATAGCCCAACCCAAATGATGCAAGAGGGAGATTAGAGACAGTTATATGTTGGGAATTATTTGAGAGAGAAGAGAGAAGTTTATGCTTATTTTCAAACCTGACCTAGCTGCTTGGCCTGTATTGGAGAAAATGGGGACAAGAATAGTGGGATATAATATGGCTTCCAGAAGAATGGAAGAAAGGGAAAATGGAAGTACTAGCTTTTTATCATTATTTTGTGGTAACATTGAAAGAACAGCTAGCAAGACATTGTTTTCCCAAAGTTCCCTAGGTACCCCTTGGGATTTTGGTTTTTGTTTTGTTTTGTTTTTACTTAATTTAATTGGGAGTGTTCCTGTGGTGGAGATAGGGTTTATTTGGCCTGAAAGACAGGACTTTCAGAATAATAACTAGCAAAGCCATATGTATGACCTCTACCTCTATCAATATGACGTTTTTGCTTTTAAGAAAAGACAACAGATTTTTTAAAAATAGGATAATTTTCAAGTATAGCATGGAATTTTTAGTGATTTTTTTTTTGCATATAATTTTTTTCTTTCAGTGAGATCTAATTTTAGGAATGCTATATTTAGAGCAAGACAGCAGTAGAAGTTAAGTATTTTGACAATTTAACCTTCCTCTTGTGGTAGTGCTATCCTGTTATTGCAGGTTATTTAGAGATGAAATATGATATAATAGAGAGAGAGCTAGATTGATTCAGGAGATGAAGAATTTTTTTCTAAGCTCTACTATTAACTGGCTATATGACCTAGGGTAAGTAACCTTCTATCTCTGTGCCTATTTGACTTTTGTCACTTGAACATTAGATGAATCCTGCAAATAGAACAGATTTCATTATCTGGGGTGAGTGTAAACAGAAGTTAAGTTGCTATGGGATTGCTAGGTCAGACTGAGATGTGATTTATTTGCATAGAGGTAAAGAAATTCGTCTTTGACCAGTTTTGTTTTACCTGCAGAAAATACTGGAGAAACTACGAGCAAACACCTTCTTCTAGGACAAAAGGACTTTGGATGTTATTTCAGGATTTTATCCAATACTACAGAATGCATACTTGATTATTTTAACTAATTCCCCTGACTTGTAAATATTCCCTAAAAAAAATATAATTCAATAAATTTTTATCACATGTGCATTTTTTGGTAATGTTTTCATTGAGCCATAGAGAAAAATAGGTTGCAAAGACTTTGCCTTAGTAAGTCTCCTTTTCTTCTTTGGTCATTGTAGATTCTGTTTGTGAGCATACTTATTAAATCCTCTTTAATTCATTCACCAGTCATTAAATATAGTATTTATTAAGAATTGTACTAGGTGTAAACAAGAATACAAAGATAAATAGGACATATTTCCTATTAGAGCTTCCAGTTCAGCAGGGACCACACACAAATATCCAAAAATCCACAAATATCTATGTATTATGTAATTTAACTTTTCAACAGTATTAGCCATAAAATGATATGCTAGGCCAGAGAGAAAGATCTAAAGAATAAGAGAAAAGTTCTTGATGGTTTTAAACAACAATCCCCCTACTAAGTATAAAACAAGTATAATGTAGACCTTGATCTCAAAAAAATTAAAACAATAAGAGTATGAAGAGAGTATAGTACTGAAACATTTCATGTCCCAACTGCTACAAAGTTTAGGCAAGTTGCTCTGTCTGGACCTCAGTTTAATTATCTGTAAATTGCATTTGGATTCGATGATTTCTGAGGATCTCTTAAGATTTTGTTATGTAGCCAGAAATAAGATAATATGAGAATGGGATGAGAAGAGATACCAGAGATAATATAACTAATGCTAAAAGATCTGGCTAAAAAGGGTTAAGAAATTTTAGACCTTTTTCAGGCTGGGAGAGGAAAGAAGGGCAAAAAGGTCTAGCTAGTTGGCACCAGAGATGAACATTGTTGAAAGGTAAGGACTTCAAAAAGTAGATGCAAGGGCAGAGGGTAGGAACAGGATTATGCACTGGATAACAAAAGAAGAGAAAAAGATGAGAATGAAATAGAAAGTTTTCCAGTTAGACTTGAATGTAGAGTTTGCACACACACAAAAATAAGAAGCTATAGTGATAGAAAGGTACACCAGAAGTCAAATTGTTTAAATTTTACATTTAAAAGTCAAATTGTTTAAAGCCTTTGGTTGCTAAAATAAGGAATTTATGTTTAGCAGGTAGTGGGAAACCAACAAAGGATTTGGAACTGAGGAATGATATGACTGGAAGAGTGCATTAGGAAGAATCCACTTATGTACTAGAGGTTAAAAACAGGACCAAAAATTACAGTGTTATTTGTTTATGTGTGAAGAGATGAAGGGTTAAACTATCATTCTTATATAAAGAATGGAAAGGAGAGAATAGGAGTTTTTGGAAGTAAAATTAATAGGGCATGATGATTCTAAGGTTATATTTCCAGGTAACTAGGAAGGTGATAGTATCTTTAATAAATAGAGGTTTTTGAGGGGACAGATTTGGGGAATGACTATTTGGTTTGTAATATATGTTGAGTTTGAAGTAGCAGAACATAAAGGGGAAATAAGGATGTAGCTCAGTTTGCTGGGTTTTAATGAAAATAAACATTAGGAGTTATATATGTAAAAGTAGTCATTGAAGCTATTTGAATAGATAAGATCTCCAAAAAGCATTGAGGGCAAAGAATATAACATCAGAAGTCACCTGCTTTTCAGTACAGAATGAGAAGGGCCAGCAAAGGAAACTTGCAAAGCTGAAGAACCATCAAGTTGTAATGGATTGGGCCTAAAAATAAAGGCTATATATGTCAAAGAAGACATAGACCAAGGTTGTCCTTTTAGGTTGACTACCTGTGTTTTAAATAGAATTCTCAATGTAAACTTCAGGCAACATTTCCAAAAGGTTAGCTGTCATAGATGAAGAATTTGGGGGACTTCAGAAACACAAAGACCATGTTCTAAGGCATAAAGGATTATAAACTTCATTGACAGGAGAGTACCTTCACTGATAAGATTGTGAATAATAAGTACTAAAGTATTTTAGAAATTTTAAGAATCTGGCCTTCATGATCTGACTTTTGGTCTGATATATTTCTATCCCTTTGTTGACAAAGCCATGGCATGCCTGCAGAGCCAGCACTGAGGAGCTACTCTGCTCCCTCTTCCCAGCGCCCAGGGACATTTTTTGCATGCCCCACCCCTCTGTCTAGCCACCCAAAGTAAGCACTTTCTCCCTCACATCCCCAGTAATCAGAGTGCTCATAGATAGCTTGAATTTGCCCTCTGAGCACTCAAAACTGGGAAAAGGTTTGCCATATACAGGGATGATGCAATAGGGAGATGGAGAATTTGTGCTCTCAGTTGTCCCATAACTCAATTTCTATTGATATCAGCCCATCTTAATGGCTGTGTTTTATTATATTCTGAACATTTTTATTCCTGCCATTAATGCCCTCATCACAACATTCTTTTCTTTCATGAAGTCTTTTTCTTTCCTAAGCCATTTACTTTACTCCCACTATATAGCATACGGCTTGATACAATAATGTGTATCCCCCAACAGTGGTGGGACCACTGGCAACAGCCCTTCTTCCTTGGACCAGTAAAGTATTCTTGTCTGATAGATATGTAAAATCAAGATTAAACCTTACTTGCCCTTTTGAAAGAGAGCATTATTTAATCAGAAGTAAAGTTGGTTGAAGAGTTTTGCTCAAGCAGTAACCATTCCTTCTTAATCTGTTCCCTTTTCAAATATTAGCATGCTATTTCTATTGAGTTAATGGAGTTTCAAGGCAAGAGATAGGGAAGAAACATGGATTTTTTTCTTTTGAAAAAACTTTCCACATGTCTGTTGGAAAATTTCACCATTTAGTTTTATTTGGCATTTAAATAGATAAGTAAAATTATTTTATTTTGAGAAATAGTGATTTATTTTTTTTAATTTCTTATTTTGGTAATTGCTTATTTAATTTGTTGTTCAGGAATCAGACTTTGAGCATAGTTTCCCAGAAGAATCAGAACTTACTTTGATCAGTATTACACATTCTGGTTTGGAAAACTGTACCAAAGAAGAAAACAAAACAAGTGAATTAGACAGCCATTTTCAGGTAAGGGTAAAAAGTTTGCCAATCTAATAACAACCCACTCATTTAGTATTCTGAAACACAACTAAGAACCAGGAAATAAATACAAAAAGATATATGAAGATAGATGTCACAAAGATCAATTTTGATAGAAGGAATGCTTCTAAGAGAGTAGTACTACATAATCTCTGAAATCTTAAAATATGTAATTCATGCATTTTGCTATTTTGAAAGGTACCTTTAGTCTGAATTGATTCACTCTTTTACATATTTAATAAACAAGTATAGTTATATGCTTTTCTACCCTAAAATAGATTGGAAACAGTAAATTCATTGGGAAAATGAGACATGATAGGGATATTTGGAAAGGCTAAGCCTCCCATCATTTAACTTTGTTCTTATACTTGATCTACCATAAATTTATATTGCATAACCTTAGCTGGGTCTTTGTTGCTGGAAGGCAAACCTTTTACCTTCTTAATTAACTCATAATTCCATACCCTTCACAGAAGTTCTTCCAAACCTTTTCATCCCTCTTCAAATCTTCCATTTCTTCCTCTCCTCCCACCCTCTTCAGCTGAGAACCTTTCCTTATGATTTACTGAAAAAAATTGATGTCATTCATCCAGAGCTCCCTCTTTTCTCCTTCAACCCTCAATTCAAATTCCTTTTATTATCTCCCCTTTACTCAGGTTTCTTATGAATTATGAACCCTCTCCTTGCCAAGATAAACCTGTCTACATCAACAACTATTATGAAGCTCAAATAATATAATACATCTTTTTTTTTTTACCATTTTAAAAGTACCAGATATGTGTTATTTATGAGTGGGACAGGGTCTGAAGTGGACCCACTATTGCAATAAGTTCACAAACACAGTTGAGAGTCCATTGTGAGTGAAAAATCCCCTACCCCTATATATGCAGATTAAATAATCACAATTGTAATTCTTAGTTAGCATGTCATGATTTTAGTAGGCTTTTTGTGATTATTCTAGTATAAGTATTAAGGTTTTGAATTAAGTAAATAACTGCTTTAGCATAGGCCTCAATGTGAGCCTTGAAAGTTGCTGTATCATTCATCCTCAGCAATAATTATGGTCTTGAACTAGGGATCTAGTATATGTAACTAGACCTGACCCAGGGTTCAAAGCCTGGTACCACCCAGTGTCACCCACTCTTTTCCTTTGCATCACTACTCCAGGCTCTACCACTCCCCCCTTGTCTATCAAGTGACTTTCAAGTCATTGTCAAATGATTTCTACCAATGAGAAGTATTTCCTGATTACTTCAACCAATCTCTATTTTTATCATAGGCTTGTAATTATTTCATAAGTTGTGATATTCTTGTGATATAAAAGAAGTCTCTCACAATGTTGGGGTCTTTTGGTCTTGATTAGAAGTTCGGCTTTATTGTGAGACTTGGCCTTCTTACAATAAACTTAATTCTTTATGGCCTGGAGACTATCATTTGTGTTCCCGTGGTTAGAAATTATGCGACAACAAAGAAAAAGAACAGTTTGTTCTTTCACAAAAGGGACATTGCCCATTTTGGATGCTTGAGGAATGCATGATTTTCTTATGTTCTCCTGAGATGATCTCATAATCTTAGTTCTTTCTTTAACTTCATCCTTTCCTTTCCTTACAAATACCTACTGAGTCTGCTGTAGCAGCTCATCCAAAGTTCCAGGCAACCAGTCCTCAATCTTCTGAATCTTCTTGCAAATATTTGGCCATGTATTAGTTACAAAATAGGTCTTTAGGAGGCCTTGCTTTAAAGGATCAGTTGCATTTAAGCCAGAGTATTTGCTCATTAACTATTTTAATCAATTCAGAAATTTAGTGGGGGCCTCATTTTTCTCTCGTTTTGCTCCAGACACCTTATTTAAATTCTGACTTAAGGGAACAGCTATTCTTTATCCTTGTATGATCAATCTCCTATGGTCCTCATGTTCTCCTGATGGGTTGGATTTTTGTGATCCCATCTAGGGTCCTGGAAAGGGTATTTTTTGTTCACTCCTCACTCCTTTTTGTTACGCCCCTGGAGTAAAGGATGGTTATGATCCCAGGCCCTCATAGCAGCTCACTTTATCTGCCTTGTTCTTCCTCTGAAAAAAGATGTTTCAAAATTGACATCATTTTAATCCATGTATATAGATGTTTGAGCATAGAAACTGATTAAATTGGTCTGCCAGCCCTATTTGGTCTTCCAGGAGGTTTTTCATCTCCTTCTTAAAGTTCTTTACTTCAGAGCTACTAGGCAAAACATTAATATACCTAGTCCCCTATCCTAGTTGGCCTTCCCTCAATGGATATTACTTCACTAATCCACCAAAGGAAAGTTTCTCTGGTCCTCTATTAACTGTTTAAGCTCCCACCTCAGAGATCTGTAAGGACCAGATGGAGAGACAAGGAACTACATCCTCCTCAAGTGGAGGTGCTGATGCTAGTGGAATAGTAGTAGTAGGTGGTGGTGCCTAAGGAATAGGAAGGGGAGGAGGAGGAAACGAATATGGTGAAGGAAAGATTTCAAGTAGATCCCATACCTTCTTATCCTTCCTACATAATCCTAAGCTCTCCTTCTCTTGCTTCTCCCCTTTATTATTACCTTTCTCTAATACCTTCTTTTCTGATTTGTTCTTTTAAGATCAATGTTTCTACCTCTGGCAGTCAGAGGGTAGCATATGCACATTCTTCATCATATCTGGGCTGTTTCCTACTGATAAGGAGGTATAGATGTTTACGAATGAAATTTTCTGCTGACCTGAAGCAAGGCCATATGATGTTTTCTCTGTGTTGAATGAAAGACCACCACAAAAAAAAAATTTACAAAATTTTACAATTTGTATTAAAATCCTATCAAAATTTACATATCTGGGTGAACTATCACAGGCTCATACTCTGTTCCCTGAAGGACAATTGGGGATCTCAGCTAATTCTCCTTTATCTTCTCCACTGCACTGTTCTTGGAAATGTCTTTGCCCCATTCTAACATTCAGTGTTTTTCTATTGTAGAATCAAGATTTCTATAACTGTAAAATTCCTGCCAGCAGAATAGTTCCTAATTTTTGTACTTTTTCTTGGATTCATCAATCTAAAATATTCTGAAAACTGGTCAATCTGATTTGCTTATTCTCAGACCTAAGATGTCTTACAACCCAGAAAAAAGAACCTAGTTATATATCCTCCCTCAGATATCTTCAGTCTGGCTTCATGGAATCAAGGTGTCTCAACTCTGCCAGAAAATCAGGATGTCTCAACTTTGCAGGACTTTCAAATCTCAAGGTATCTCAGTCCTTCAAAATTCCAGGGCATCTCAACCTTTTAAATTCTTAACAGCTCTATCTAAGATATTCCATGATCTAGTCAGAGTTTTTGATCCTGCAAGTCTTTCAATAAGCCTAGGAACTTCTCTCCTGCTCTGTCTAATTCCTCTGGATCTCTTGCACATTCACACACTTGCTTCACCCTGTTTCTGGCTGGGCCCCTTGTGGGACAACAAAAACACAGAGTTTGGGCTCAACTCTGGCCCTGTGCCTGTGATGCATCTCACATACTCACATTTAGAGAAGGACTCCTTACTCCCTTTGGTTAAGCTCTCTATAATTACAAATTCCTTTTGTAGTTGAATCCAAATTCCTGATCTTCACTGTCTTAGTACTTTTGCCTCTGAAACTCCCTTCAGGCTTGAAAGTGAGTGGGAAAAGCACAATTCTCCCTTCTAGGCCTGCAGCTGTATAACTTCAGCTGATTCACGTCTTAAGCTATGCAGAAAAAAGGGGGAAATGAAACCCTTCACCACTTCAGGATCCTGGATGAGCCCCAATCTGAGTGACACAGGGTCACGAACAGTGGACTCCCCACCACTGCAATAACTTCACAAACACAGAGTTGAAAGGCCAAAGAATAAAACAGTAGTTTTTTCTTTTGTGAAGGGGACATTGCCCACTTTGGATGCTTGAGGAATGTCCAAGAATTGAGTTCAAAAACCCAATTTATAGGGTTGTCTAATTATAGAAACTCTCCTCTCCACTTGCCTTCCTTTGTTTAGGCCAGATACTGCTCATAACTAGAATTCTTTAACATTTTAAAAAGATAAGTGAGTTCATCTTAAGTCAGTTAACTCCTCCACCCCTCAAGGCCTTTGAAATTTGAAGTGGACAGGTCAAGGATTTTGTTTTTAGAGAAGAGGAGGGTATTCTTAAAAGAAAGGGAGTCAAGAGGACGGCTTAGAGAGAGCAACAACTCAGACCTCTGTAAACCCTTATCTATCAGAAACAATGCTTCAAGGAGACTGTAAAACAAATCTAACAACATGACAGAACTAGGGAACCATCCTCCTAGACCCAACTTAAAAGGTATGCCCCTAAAAAAAAAGCCTGAACTCTAGAAAATGTGGGATTAAGTGGAAGGAAGAAGGAAGGTTCCAGGACCCCTCCAACATCTACAGTGGTAAGCCTCCAGTGGTGGCTGAAATCTGTGGGTGGGCAAGGGCACTAATCAGGAGGGAGTACCTTACCGGCAAAGCTGTGTCAGGCTCAGGGTATAGAATACAGGTGGTGTAGAGGCAGCTGGAGGAGAGAAGCACAGAGTAGGCAGCCAAGACGTT
Source organism: Monodelphis domestica (assembly GCF_027887165.1). Taxonomy (NCBI): domain Eukaryota; kingdom Metazoa; phylum Chordata; class Mammalia; order Didelphimorphia; family Didelphidae; genus Monodelphis; species Monodelphis domestica. The sequence continues at coordinate 266,251,206 of NC_077230.1, read as the reverse complement.
CCATCTTGCCCTTACCCACCCACCACCCCTAGAGGTTTTGGCCTTGGGGCACATACAGCTTTGCAGATCAACTCCTCTGCCCTGGCTCAATCTCATCAATAGGGTAGAAAAGAAGTCTTCAGAGGGCAGTGAAGTTCAAGCTCCAACACCCCTCCCCCACAGACTGAGCTCCAAGGGGCAAAGGCAGCAACAAACTATAGGCAACAACCTTCACTACAAGACAGGAAACCCAGCTCATTTTCAGCTTCTACTCTCAGATGGAGAAGATTTTACTAACCTAATCAAAGAGCAGAACGGAGAAGTCCCTTCTGGACAGAACAACCCAAACCAACAGATACAGCACATAATGAGAGAAGCCAGACTATAGACAACTACAGGTGGAAAAGAAGGGGGAAATATGAGTAAACAACTGAAAAAGAAAAAAGAAATTAAAATTGGCAGCTTCTATCCAGGCAATGAACAAAGAGCAAATGAAACAGAGGAAGATCAAGGAACACCAAGCAAAAACACAGAAACTCCAGTGAATTGGACACAGGCTTTGGAAGAACTAAAAAACAATTAGGAGAGGCTGAAGACTACTGGGAAAAGAACTTAAAAAAGCAAAATAAATCACTTGGAAACAGAAAATAGTGTTAGAAATTCAAAATTAATCAGCTTGAAAATGAGGCAAGGGAGATGAAGGATCAGAAAGAGAAAGATGACAAAAAAGCCAGGGATGAAATTCATTCTTTAAAAACTAGAATACAACAAATATAAGCAAATGACTTCACAAGGCAGTAGGAAACTATAAAACAAAATCAAAAGAATGAAAAAAATTGAGGAAAATATGAAATACCTCATCCACAAAACAGAAGAATTAGAAAACAGGTCCAGGAGAGACAAATTAAGAATCATTGGTCTACTGGAAGGAAGATCATGACAAAAGAAAAGGCTTGGACATCATTTTAGAGGAAATTATCCAAGAAAACTGCACCAACATTCTAGAGCAAGAGGGAAAATTGGAGATTGAAAGAATCCACAGATTCTTTCTGAACTTAATCTTTAACTGAAAACATCCAGGAATGTTATAGCCAAATTCAAGAACTACCAGAGCAGGGAAAAATATTACAAGCTGCTAAGAAGAAGCCATGCTTCATAGTTTATAAACTTAGTTATAAAAAAAAAAACAACCAAAGAAACAAAAACTAAGAAGAAGATACCATGGAACTACAGTTAGGATAACACAGGATCTGGCTGTATCTACACTGAAGGACCGGAACGCATGGAATATGATATTCCAGAAAGCAAGGGTAGTAGGTCTACAACCAAGAATCAACTATCCAGGAAAACTGACTATATTCTTGCAGGGGAAATTATGGTCATTTAATAAATAGAAGACTTCCATGCATTCATAAAGAAAAGACCGGGCATGAACATAAAATTTGATGCCCAAACCCAGAACTCAAGAGAATCACCAAAAGTTAATTAAGAGGGGAAAAAACCAAACAAACAAAAAAACTTTTTTTTTAAGAGACCCAGTAAGTTAAAATGATATGTATCCCTACAAGAAAAGAGGATATTGGTAATTCTTAAAAATTGTTATCATCACCTGGGTAGCTAGAAGAATTATATTTAGAAGGAACAGTGACAAACTGTATAGGATGAAATGCCAAGACATAAATATGTGTGCATATATATGTATATATGTGCATATATATATAAAACTAGAGGGAAAAAAGAGGTTAGTACTAAGAAATGGGAAAAGACACAAAATGGGGTAAATTTATATGTCATAAAGATGAGCATGGCGGGAGTGGAGGAGAACACCAATACACTGGAAGGGTAAAGAGGTTGGAGACAGAAAGTATTTAATTCTTACATGCCTTAAAATTGACTCAAAGAGGGAAAAACAATCAATTCCCTTGGGACAAAGAATTGATTCTTGCTCTATAGAGAAGTAAAAGGGTAACAAATGGACTGGTGTGGAGGGAAGCAATACAAGGGGGGTTAGTTTAAAAAGATTGTAAAGAAAATAAGAAGGGAATAAGAAGGGAGGGGGTAGAAAGAGAAGTAAATTAAGGGTGGGATTTAGGGGGACTGATTAAAAACAAAACAGTGGTGTAGAAGGAAATAATGAAAGAAGAAAGGGCAGGACTACGAGTAGAAATCAAAACGCTAGGAAATACACAGCTGGTAATCATAACTCTGAATGTGAATGGAATGGACTCACCCATAAAACACAAGCAAATAGCAGAGTGAATTAGAAACCAAAATCCTACCACATGTTGTCTACAAGAAACACACAAGGAAGGTAGATATGCATAGGGTCAAAGTAAGAGGATTGAGCCAAATCTATTGGGTATCAACTGAGAAGAAGAAGGCTGGAGTCGCAATCATGAGATCTGAAAAATCCAAAGTTAAAATATATCTGGTTAAAAGAGACAGGGAAGGTAATGATGTCCTGATAAAAGGCAGTATAGACAATGAGGAAATATCAGTACTCAACATGTTTACAGCAAATGGCATAGCATCCAAATTTCTAAAGGAGAAACTAGTGGAGCTCAACAATGAAATAGATAGAAAAACTATGTTATTGGGAGACCTGAACCTTCCTCTATCAGAACTAGATAAATCAAAAAATAAATAAAGAGGTAAGAGAAGTGAGTGAAATCTTAGAAAAATTGGAGTTAGTAGATATGGAGAAAAATTAATGGGGACAAAAAAGGAATACACCTTCTTTTCAGCAGCACATGGTACATTCACAAAAATTGACCATGTACTAGGGCATAAAAACATTGCAAACAAGTGCAAAAGGGCAGAAATAATAAATGCAACCTTTTCAGATCACAATGCAATAAAAATAATAATTAGAAAGGATGGATACATGGAGAGGCAAATAAAAAATTACTTGGAAATTAAATATGATTCTCCAAAATCAGTTAAAGAACAAATCATAGAAACAATTGATAATTTCATTGAAAATGACAATGATGAGACATCCTTTCAAAGTCTATGGGATGCAGCCAAAGCAGTACTTAGGGGAAAATTTATATCCTTGAGTCTTATATATTAACAAATTAGGGAAGGCAGAGGTCAATGAATTGGGCATGCAAATTAAAAAACTAGAAAGTGAACAATTTAAAAATCCTCAGATGAAAACTAAATTAGAGAGCCTAAAAATTAAAGGAGAAGTCAATAGACCAAGTACTGGTCAATCTAATTAGAAAAAGGAAAGAAGAAAACCAAAATAACAGTATCAAAGATGAAAAGGGAAACCTCATCCCTAATGAAGAGGAAATTAAGGCAATCATTACAAACTATTCTGCGCAATTATATGGCAATCTAGGTGATGTAGATGAATATTTACAAAAATATAAATTGCCTAGGTTAATTGAAGAAGAAACAGAATACCTAAATAACACCATATCAGGAAAATAAATTGAACAAGCCATCAAAGAACTCCCTAAGAAAAAATCCCCAGGTTCAGATGGATTCACAAATGAATTCTATCAAACATTCAAAGAACAACTAATCCCAATATTATACAAACTATTTGACAGAATAAGCAAAGGAGTTCTACCAAATTCCTTTTATGACACAAATATGGTGCTGATTCCAAAGCCAGGCAGGTCAAAAACAGAAAGAAAACTATAGACCAATCTCCCTAATGAACATAGATGGAAAAATATTAAATAGAATACTAGCAAAAATACTTCAGCAAATGATCACGAGGGTTATTCATTATGGTCAAGTGGGATTTAAACCAGGAACTCAAGGATAGTTCAGTATTAGGAAAACCATCCACATAATTGACCACATCAACAAGCAAACCAACAAAAATCATATTATTATCTCAATAGATGCAAGAAAAGCCTTTGACAAAATGTAACATTCATTCCTATTGAAAACACTAGGAAGTATAGGAATAGAAGGGCCTTTCCTAAAAATAATAAACAGTATATATCTAAAACCACCAGCAAGCATCATCTGCAATGGGGATAAACCAGAAGCCTTCCCAATAAGATCAGGAGTGAAACAAGGATGCCCATATCACCTCTATTATTTAACATTGTACTAGAAACACTAGCAGCAGCAATTAGAGAAGAAAAAAGAAATTGAAGGTATTTAAATAGGCAATGAGGAGACAACACTATCACTCTTTGTCGATGATATGATGGTCTACTTAAAGAATCTTAGAGAATCAACCAAAAAGTTGGTCAAAATAATCAACAACTTTAGCAAAGTTGCAGGATGCAAAACAAACTCACATAAGTCATCAGCATTTCTATATATTTCCAATACATCTCAGCAGCAAGAATTAGAGAAATTCCATTTAAAATCATCCTAGACAATATAAAATACTTGGGAATCTATTTGCCAAGACAAACACAGGAACTATATGAACATAACTATAAAACACTTTACTCACAATTAAAACTAGATCTAAATAATTGGAAAAGCATCAGTTGCTCATGGGTAGGATGAGCTAACATAATAAAAATGACAATCCTACCCAAACTAATTTACTTAATTAGTGCCATGCCCATCGAACTACCAAAAAACTTTTTTACTGAATTAGAAAAAAAACATAACAAAGTTCATTTGGAAGAACAAAAGATCAAGGATATCCAGGGAAATAATGAAAAAAAAATGTGAAGGAAGGGGGATTAGCAGTCCCAGATCTCAAATTATACTATAAAGCAGTAGTCATCAAAACAATATGGTACTGGCTAAGATACAGAAAGGAGGATCAGTAGAATAGACTTGGGGTAAGTGACCTCAGCAAGACAGCATATGACAAACCCAAATATCCCAGCTTTGAGGGCCAAAATCCACTATTTGATAAACTGCTGGGAAAATTGGAAGAGAGTATGGGAGAGATTAGGTCTGGATCAACACCTCACACCCTACACCAAGACAAACTCAGAAAAGAAGGAAACTATAAGCAAATTAGGTGAACACAGAAGAGTATACTTCTCAGATCTTTGGGAAAGGAAAGACTTTAAAACCAAGCAAGAGCTAGAAAAAATCACAAAATGTAAAATCAATAATTTTGATTACATCAAATTAAAAAAGTTTTTGTACAAACAAAACCAATGCAACCAAAATTAGAAGGGAAGCAACCAATTGGGAAACAATCTTCATAACAAAAACCTCTGACAAAGGTCTAATTACTCAAATTTTTAAAGAGCTAAACCAATTGTACAAAAAAATCAAGCCATTCTCCAATTGATAAATGGGCAAGGGACATGAATAGGCAATTTTCAGTTAAAGAAATCAAAATATTAATAAGCACATGAAAAAGTGTTCTAAATCTCTTTTATAAAATTTTAAATTATAATCAGAGCGATGTAAATCAAAAGAACTCTGAGGTATTACCTCACACCTAGCAGACTACCTAACATGACAGCAAAGGAAAGTAACGAATACTGGAGGGGATATGGCAAAGTTGGGACATTAATGCATGGTGGAGTTGTGAATTGATCCAACCATTCTGGAGGGCAATTTGGAACTATGCCCAAAGGGCACTAAAAGACTCTCTGCCCTTTGATCCAGCCATAGCACTGCTGAGTTTGTACCCCACAGAGATAATAAGAAAAAAGACTTGTACAATAATATTCATAGCTGCACTTTGTGGTGGCAAAAAAAAAAATTGAAAATGAGGGAATGCCTTCCAATTGGGGAATGGCTGAACAAATTGTGGTATATGTTGGTGATGGAATACTGTTGTACTCAAAGGAATAATGAACTGGAGGAATTCCATGTGAACTGGAACGACTTCCAGGAATTAATGCAGAGTGAAAGGAGCAGAATCAGGAGAACCTTGTACACAGAGCCTGAAACACTTTGCTAAAATGGAATTTAATGGACTTCTCCATTAGTGGCAATGCAGTGACCCTGAACAACTTGGGAGGGATTTACAAGAAAAAACATTATCCACATTCAGAGGAAAACATGTGGGAATAGAAACACAGAATAAAAACAACTGCTGAGTTACATAGGTTGATGGGAATATAGACTCTAAATGATCACCCTATGCAAACATCAACAACATGGAAATAGGTTTTGATCAAGGACACATGTAAAACCCAGTGGAATTGCACATTGGCTAGGGGAAGTGGTGGTGGGAGGGAAGGGAAATAATATGATTCTTGTAACCAAGGAAAAATGTTCTAAATTGACTAATTAAATAAATTTTTCAAAAAATAAAAAGAAAAGGAAATGCTAACTTCTCTCTAGGTTCTCAAAAATATTGGGGTTAAATACTTCTTATGAGAAAGACACGTTTTACCTCAATCAGTTATTTTTAAATTCATTTTGTACTTAAGTAACCCACTTCTTCTTAATTAGAATCAGATCCTCAATAGCAATTTCTCTTGTCATTCTTAGTACATTTTAAATAAATTATAAGGCAATCCAGAGGTTGGGATATAGTGTATCTGAAAATTACTATGGCTTCATTTCAATGCTTAAAAACAAAGGACAGAAAATTCTTTTTAAAAATAATTTATAATCTCTGCAAAAATGGCAAGAGTACATTAAAAGAAAACAGCATGATCATGTAGGATTTATAACTGGATGGCAAGTATTCTTTAATATTTGGGAAAAGTCCGAATGAATCATGTTAAGAAAGTACAAAAAACAAACTATGATTGTGCCATCTGATCATACAGAAGATTCTTTGTTAAACACAAAATTTTGGTGGAACTAGTGTGTCGAGGTGGGGGGGGGGGGGGGGAAGGAGTCAGGAGGACCTGGGTTCCAATCTGGGCTTAGATACTTCTTAGCTATGTGACCCTGGGCAAGTCACTTAATTCCATTTGCTTAGCCTTTGTCCTTCTGTCTTAGAGTTGTTACAAAGATAGAAGATAATGGTTTTTAAAAATTTTTTTGTTGATTAGGAAGATCGCATAAAACAAGTTTTGAGAAGGGATAGATTTGGGGACTAAGAGAATGTTTGATTTGGGATATATATTGATTTTTGTAGGTAGCAGAACAGAAAGGGAAAGTAAAATAGAGGACTAACTCACTATTGGGATTTGATGAAAATAAATATTTAGGAATCATCAGTTTAAGTAGTAATTCAAGCTATTTCAGTAGATAAGATCTCCAAAAGGCATTCAAGGCAAAGAATATAACATTAGAGATCATCTTCTTTTCAGCAAAATTTGAGAGCCAACAAAGGAAACATGCAAATTTGGAAAACCATTAAGATGTAATGGAATTTAAACAAAAACAAATAAGCAAATAAATAAATAAAACCTTAAAAAAATACAAGGTATATATCAGAGACAATGAAAAGATTGTCTTTTAGGTTAACCAAATGTGTTTTAGATAGAATTTTCAATTTGAAGTGAAGGAAATATTTCCAAAAGTTTAACTGCTCTAGGTGAAGAATTTTGGAGGCTTTAGCCATCTTCTGAGGCATAAAAGATTATAAATTTAATTGATACAAAAGTACCCTATCTAATAAGATTTTAAATAATAAGTACTGAAGTTAATGTTTTAGAAGTATGAAGAATCTGACCTGCATGATCTGACTTCTGGTCTAACACATTTGTGTCACTTCTTGTTATCTACATTCATTAGGGAAATGAATTTGTGCTCTCACACTACCAGTAGTCCCATAACTCAGCTTTTATTGATATTAGCCCATACTATTAACTGTTTTACTATATTCAGAAAATTTTTTCCTGCTACTTATGCCCTTGTCACTCCATTCTTTTCCTTCATGATGCCTCTTTCTTTCCTCAGCCATTTACTTATTCTCATTATAGCATACATCCCGATAAGATCATGCATACCTCCAACAGTAGTGAGACCACCAGCAACTGCCATTTTTCCTTGGTAAAGAAAATACTTCCCCCTGGTATTATGGTAAGATGCCTGGTAGAATTCAAGATAAATCCTACTAGTCCCTTTGAGATAAAGCATTATTTAATCATCAAAAGTAAAATTAGTGGAACATTTTTGCACAGACAATAACTGCATTGCTTCTTACTCTGTTCCCTTTCTTAAATAGTGGCATGCTGTTTCTGTTGAGTTAATGGAGTTGGAAAGCAGGAAGGGACAGTGAGGTGACATTGTCCTCTTTCATTTAAAAATATTTCAACATATCTATTCTTTGGAAGTTTCCCTGTTTAGTTTTTCTTGAGATGTATGCTGATAATAAAAATATTTTATTCCTAGAAAGTTATTAATTAAAAAAATTTTTCTACCTTTGTGATTTCTTGTTTAATTTATTGTTCAGGTAGCAAAGTTTGAACATAATTTCACAGAAGAATCAGAGCTTACTTTGAACAGCTGTGGTAACATTAGTACTATAGATCCAGGTTTGGAAAACCTTATCCAAAAGGAAAACAAAATGAGTGAATCAGCAAATCATTTTCAGGTAAAGGGAAAAAAGTTTACCAATCTAATAATAGCCCACTTGTTTGGTATTCTGAAACAACTAAGAACCAAGAAATCAAAACAAAAAGATATACAAAAAATAGATATACCTTGCTGTAGTCTTTTTGCTCGTATTTCATTTAAGATTTTGCATCAATGAGATTGGTCTATAGTTTTCTTTCTCTGTTTTTGGTCTTCCTGGCTTAGGAATCAGTACCATATTTGTGTCATTAAAAGAATTTAGTAAGATCCCTTCTTTGCTTGTTTTGTTAAATAGTTTGTTGAATATTGGGATTAGTTGTTCTTTCCATGTTTGATAGAATTCACTTGTGAATCCATCTGGCCCTGGGGATTTTTTCTTAGGGAGTTCCTTGATGGCTTGTTCAATTTCCTTTTCCAATATGGGATTATTTAAGTATTCTATTTCCTCTTTGTTAATCTGGGTAATTTATATTTTTGTAAATATTCATCCATTTCAACTAATTGTCATATCTCTTGTCGTATAATTGGGCAAAATTGCCCAATTTTCTTCTTCCTTGGAGGTGATATCACGGTTTTTTTCATTTTTGATACTTCTAATTTGATTCTTTCTTTTTTAAATTAGATTAACTAACTTTATCTATTTTATTTGTTTTTTCAAAGAACCAGTTCCTAGTCTTATTTATTAGTTCAATAGTTCTTTTACTTTCAATTGTATTAATTCCTCCTTTGATTTTTAAGATTTCTAATTTAGTATTTATCTGGGTTTTTTAAAATTGTTCTTTTTTTAGTTTTTTAAGTTACATATCCAATTTGTTGATCTTCTATTTCTCTTTTTTGTTGATATTGGCACTGAGAGATATAAATTTTCTGCTGAGTACTGCTTTGCCTGCATCCCATATATTTTGATATGCTGTCTTCTCATTGTCATTCTCTTTAATGAAATCAGTAATTGTTTCTTTAATTTGTTCTTTGACCCACCAGTTTTGGAGAATTAGATTATTTAGTTTTCAATTGATTTTTAATTTGCCTCTCCATGAACCATTTTTATATTATAATTATAATAGAATTATAATTAATAAAATTATGATTTTTTTACTATATTCAGTAAAACTGAATTTAGATCTTGAGAAAGTTGCATGTATTATTTCTACTTTTCTTCATTTGCTTGTGATGTTTTTATGCCCTAGCACATCATTAACCTTTGTATATGTGCTGCAGAAAAGAAGGTATATTCCTTTTTTATCCCTATTCAGTTTTCTCCAGACATCTATTAGCTCTAATTTTTCTAACATTTCATTCACTTCCCTTACTTATTTCTTATTTATTTTTTGGTTAGATTTGTCTAGTACTGATAGGGGATGGTTGAAGTTCTCCACTAGTATTGTTTTACTATCTATTTTCTCCATTAACTTCTTTAATTTCTCCTTTAAAAATCTGGAAGCTGTAGCATTTGGTGCATATATGTTGAGTACTGATATTTTTTCATTATTTTATTGCCTTTTATTGAAGTGTAATTTCCTTCCTTATCTCTTTTAATCAAATCTATTTTTACATTAGCTTTGTCTGAAATAATGATTGCTTCTCTTGCCTTCTTTTCTTAGTTACAGCCCAATATATTCTGCTCTAGCCTCTTACCTTTACCCTGTTTGTGTCTATCTGCCTCATTTGTGTTTCTTGTAGACAACATATGCTAGGATTCTGGTGTTTAATCCACTCTGCTATCTGCTTGCATTTTATGGATGAGTTCATCCCAATTCACATTCATGGTTATAGTTACCATCTGTGTATTCCCCTCCATTTTAACTTTCTTCTTTAATTCTGACCTCACTCCTTTTATTCTTTCGCTTCCCTTCAGTGTTTTTCTTTTAGTCAGTGTCCTCTACCCTTTCCCCTCCCTCAGATTACTCTCTTACCCCATCTCTTTCTCATTTCCCTCTTACTATAGGACCTTTTGATCACCCCCTACCCCAAGCCTCTCCCTCCCTTGTATTACTCTCTTCCCCACTATGAAGATTGGATTTAGCTATTTCCTGATTGTATCAATGAAGATACTTAGTTGAACAAAATCAGTAATGTCTTGGGAACTCTAAATTACTCCACCCTATTTAGACCATACCTTAGGGGAAGATAAAGTTGTAATCTCCTGATTTAACAATGAAGGTACTTAACTCTTACCTTATAGTGAAGCTAGAACTTTAAGTTAAGTCTATTTTAAGATCTTAATACAAAAAGGTGTTAAGTAACTATAAAGGTTAAATTAATCACAAAAAGGTTAAGTAACTCACAGAAGGTGAACTTAACAAAGAAGTGTTAAGTAACTCTAAAGATATAAGCTAATCAAAGAAGATGAGAACTCTAAAAGATATGGGCATTTAAAGGAGGAGACACAAAAGTGAAAGGTCTATATATTTGGCTCACTTCCTCTCTCGGGCACCTTTCTGGCAGCTGAGAGTTGGCTAGTGGCAGCGTGCTGGGCCTTTCAGCATCTTAGCGTGACTACAAGATATTGTCTAGTTTGGTGGTGAGTTTCTGGCTGTGTTTTCCTCCTTTACTTTCCAACTTTATCCTCTTAGAAGCCTCTAATCTCCTTCAGAGACCTAGAGGTGGGGATTTTAAACTCCCCCTGGCATAGGCCAGGCAGGAAAAATCCTATATCCTCTTACCCCCTTCTCCTTAAATTCCTTCCCTCTATATTAATTAAATTACCATAAATTTCCAGACTGACTTGGGTATTTTATTTGAGATTTCCCTTGGTGACCAATTAAATCTAGATTTTAAGTCACAACCCTAAAATTATCTTTACACCACCAACCCGTTTCTTATTCCCCTCCTACTTTTCTGAAAGGTAAGATACCATTCTATACCCAAATTAATCTTGCTGTTCTCTCTCTGAGCCAGTTCCAATGAGAGTACAGTTCAAGTATTTCCTGTCATCAACCTCTTCCTTCCTTCCATTATATTGACTGGTTTTCACCCCCACCTCACACTTCCTTATGTGATACATTTTGCCCCATTTTACTTCTCTTTTCCCATTTCGTTTAGTATTATCTGCTTCCCTACCCCCACCCTGGTTTTATTTTATAACATATCACCCTAATCAGCTGTCATCCCCTCTATGTATACTTATTCTAACTACTATGACAATGAAAACAATTTTTAAGAGTTATAGATATCATCTTTCCATATAGGAATATAAGACATTTGACCTTATTTGAAGCCCATAAATTTTTCCTCTTAATTTTTTACTTTTTTATGCTTCTCTTGGATTTTGTATTTGGGCCTCAAACTTTCTGTTTAAGTCTGGGTTTTTTCTTCAGGACTCCTTATAAATCTTCTATTTTTTTAAATGACCATATTTTTCCTTGAAAGAGTAGACTTAGTTTTGCTAGGTAGTTGATTCTTGGTTGTAGACCCAGTTCCCTTGCCTTCTGGGATATCATATTCCAAGCCTTCGAAGGTCCTTCAATGTGGAGGCTGCAAGGTCCTGTGTGATCCTGACAGGGGCTCCATGATATCTGAATTGTTTCTTTCTAGTTGCTTGTGGTATTTTCTCCTTGATCTGGGAGCTCTTGAACTTGGCTATAATGTACCTGGGAGTTGTCATTTGGGGATTTAATGCAGAAGGCGATCTGTGGATTCATTCAATCTCTTTTACCCTCTTGTTAAAGGATATTGGGGCAAATTTTGTGCATAATGTCCTGTTGTATGATATTTAGAGGGGTTTTTTGATTGTTTGTTTGTTTTGTCATGGACTTTGGGTAGTCCAATAATTCCTAAGTTGGCTTTCCAGGGCAGTTTTTTTTATGAAGTTTTAAATATTTTTTCTATTTTTTAAATCTTTTGATTTTGTTTTATAGATTCTTAATGTCTTGTGAAGTCATTGGTTTTGAATTGTTCAAGTCTAATTTTTTAAGCCTAAATTTCAGCCCTGTGTTTTTGATCCTCCTTTTCCTTTTGATTTTTTAAGTCTTTTTTTCCTTTTTTAAAGTCCTTTTAATTTTTTTTTTGCTTCATTTTACTGCTGGTTAATTCTGGCTTTTAGGAAACTATTTTCTTGTTTTTGTTCATGTGCATGTTTCTAGGAGACCTATTTGCTTTTTAAGTTCTCCTTTTTTTCCAATTTTCTTGAACCTGTCTTATTTGTTTTTTAAATTATTTTTTGAGCTCTTCCAAAGCCTGAGTTGAATTCACTGGAATTTTTTGAGGTTTTGCTTGATGTTCCTTGGTTCTTCTCTATCCCTTCTTTTCTTTGTTCTTTATTTGAATAGAAGCTTTCAATCAATAATTTCCTTCTTTTTTTTCCTGTTGTTTACTCATATTTTTTCTTCTTTCTTCATCCTTGTGGACTGTACATTTGTTCCTCTGATTGTTTGCTGGATCTGTCAGTTTGAGCTTTTCTGCCATGAAGGGGCTGCTTCTCTACTCTGCTACAATACTGGATTGGACCAGTTAATCTGATCTGCTGAGCTAATGTACCTTCAGGCCAAATCTTCCTCAGCTGCCACAGAGGCTGAAGATATATAACCAGCCATCCCTCCCCTTCTTCTCCTCTCTGCTAGCTGCCTCCCTGCCAGCCTCAGTCAAAGCCCTGAACTTCTCATGGTGGTACTAAGGTATATAGTCTCAGTTGCAGCCTTTGCCCTGGAATCCCACAGTTAGCCTAAGATCTGCCACAGGTCTCATCTCAGTAGGTGGGGGAGGGGTGTTTGGTCTTTCCCTTATACCCTAGAATTCAACTTTCTTTGCACACCTTTCAAGTTGTATTGAGTAGGAGAGTCCAATGGCTCAGTCTTATTATTGGGTTTGGATTTCTGTCTTTTTTGAAGTGTTTTAAAAAAATTTTTTTCTTGGTACAGAAGGAGAGTCATAGAGGATTTGACTTCTGTTGCTTCTAAGCTACCTTCTTGACTTCACCCAACTGAAATTTTAGAAAAATTAGAGTTAATAAATATCTGGAGAAAAGTATATTTCGGGGTTTTATTTTTATTTTTTGGTACAGAAGAAGAGTCATAGAGGATTGGACTTCTGTTACTTCTAAGCCACTTGACTCCACCCAAGTGAAATTTTAGAAAAATTAGAGTTAGTAGATATCTGGAGAAAAGAAAATAGGGATAAAAAGGAATGTACTTTCCTTTCAGCAATACATGGCACATATACAAAGATTGACCATGTACTAGGCCATAGAAACATCACAAATGCTCAGAAAAGCAGAAATAATAAATGAAACTTTTTCAGATTATAATGAGATAAAAAATTATAATTAGTAAGTATTCATGGAGAGGCATTTAAAAATGAATTGGAAACTAAATAATCTAATTCTCCAAAACTGGTGGGTCAAAGATCAAACCAAAGAAACAATTACTGATTTCATTGAAGAGAATGACAATGAGAAGACAGCATATCAAAATAAGTGGGACATAGTCAAAGCAGTACTCAGCAGAAAATTTATATCTCAGTGCCAATAACAACAAAAAAAGGGAAATAGGAGATCAACAAATTGGGCATACAACTAAAAAAACTAGAAAAAGAAAAAATATAAAATCCTTAAAGACCAAATTGGGAATCCTAAGAATCAAAGGAAAAATAATAAAGTTGAAAGTAAAAGAACTATTGAACTAATAAATAAGACTTGGATTTGGTTCCTTGAAAAAAAAAACAAATAAAATAGATAAAGTTGGTTAGTCTAACTAAAAAAAAGAAAGAATAGAATTGATTTAACAGTATCAAAAATGCAACAACAAAAAAAAAGAGTTGCTATCACTTCCAAGGAAGAAGAAATTAGACCAATTATTAAGAGCAATTTTGCCCAATTATATGAGATATGTCCATGTGGGTTTGTATGATTGCAGAGTAGCTAGATTTTTTATTTCTTCAATTTCTTTATATTTACTTGAGCTATTTGCCTCCTTGAGCTTGGCTTTAAGGTCTTTTATTATTTCATCCTTTTCCTCTAGCATTTCTTTATGACCTGAAAATATGTAACTTGCAGTTTTTCTTAAATCTTCCAGATGTAGTGTTTCCCAATCTGGGCATTTAAGTTTAAAATATGATCTAATAGGTGTGTTACTGCCTTTCACAAATTGTCTCCTTATGTGTTGGAGATTTTGTTCAGTTAAATTTTCAGATCCAAGCACATCCTCTGCTACTTCAATAACTCTATCGAGGAACTTTGATGGATGTTCCCCACTCTCCTGTCTCAATCTCTCAAATTTTCCCCAAGTATCTGGTCTTTTTGAAAAACTTTTCATTGCCTCTAATAAGTCTTCTCTGGCCTTTCTTAGGTAACGTAGATTTTCATTATTAGATAACTCTAAGTCTGTTCCTTCCTCTGGCCATGATGTTAAATTTGAATTGTTTCTTGTTTCATCAATGGATTGTTGTTTTTCCCTTTTTGAAAATAATTCTGAGAGAAGAATTTCAGTGTCCTGGAAATCTAGAGCATAAAGCCTAATTGCTCTTTTAAATTCTTGTAAACATCTCATTGGTTCTGAAAACCAGGAAGGCATCCGTCTTTTCAGACTTTCAAGGTCAGCTGTTGTAAATGGTTTATGTGTTTTAATATGAATTATGCCGCTCTCTGGTTGTAGGCTTGTTTGATCTCTTAGTGGCAATATTGGTATTCCACCTTCAGCCCCATCTGTATTTTCTTGCTGAACTACATTGTTATTTTTAGGTATGTCTTGTTGTGTGTTAATACCTTTGCAACATTGTTTCTCTTCAGTCAGTTGCTTCATCATTTCCTTTATTTGCATTATCTCCTCCTTCGTGGCTCAAATTGTCATAGCCATTTCATTATCTTTTGCTTTTTTCCAAAAATTAGATGCACACCTTTTTTTAGGGCATAATATAATTTGGTTACGAAGAATAATGCTCCAGCATATGTGGGAATGAATGAAATCAAGCGATACATACTTATATTTAGCCATTGCAAAGTTTCATAGATGCTAAGCAGAAAATAAATATAATCTGGAATCGTGACAAAAAGTAAGTTGTAATACATATACAAGAAATATGCAATCCAGGCTAGATAACCCATGGAAGTAATAGTTTCTTTGCCGTCGTGTATCTTGAAAAGATATCTCCCAAAGAGATAATAAAAAAGGGGAAAGGGCCTTCTGGTATAAAAATATTTATAACTGCTCTTTTTGTATTGGCAAAGAATTGAAAGTTGAAAGTATATCCATCTCAAATGAGAAATGGTTGAACAAATTATGGTATATCATGGTTACTGGAAAACTATTGTGCTGGAAGAAATGATAAACAAGATGATTTCAGAAAGAGCTGGAAAGATCTATATGAACTGTTGCTTAAGCAGTACCAGGAGAACATTGTACACAGTAACAGCAATATTGTATCATGATGAAAGACTTACAATTCAGGACATTTCTAAAGGACTTATCCACCTCCAGAGAAAGAATGGTTGGAGTCAGAATGCAGACGAAAGCATGATTTTTCACTTTAGTTTTAATTTGCAAATTAAAACCCTGAAGCACCATCTCACACCTAACAGATTGGCCAATATAACAGAAAAGGAAAATAATAGATGCTAGATGGCATGTGGCAAAATTGGGACACTAAGGCACTGCTTGTGGAATTGAGAACTGATCCAACAATCTGGAGGTCTATTTGGAACTATGCCCTAAGTGCTTTATATAAGGATGATTTTAGAAGTTACGTCTTGTTATATTAGTTTAGAGATAAGAAATTGAGAAGCTGGCTTGAGAAAGAATTGGAGTTTGAAGCAGACCTAAGACAGAGAGTCAGTTTCAAATGTTGACAGGTTAATGGTTTTTCTGTGACAGTTATACACTCTGGGTGTGGCAGTTACTCTGAGGGAGTTGGGAGTTCTCTCTCTCTCTCTCTCTCTCTCTCTCTCTCTCTCTCTCTCTCTCTCTCTCTCTCTCTCTCTCTGTCAGAATCCTAAATTGGTTCTTGCTGAGACTCAGCCAGCTAACCTTTGTTATTTTTATAACTTGGAGGTGAAGTTAAGAATTATATGAGGATAATAGTGTTAATTTATTTAGAATAGTAAAAATTTGGGTTAAACAGATCAGGAAGGATCAGTGTAGCCTGTGGACACAGGAGAAGCACTTCCTTGCAGAACCAGGGAGTTTTATTTGGGTGGAGTCAGAATCCCTTAGAGTTAGAAATTCTTTTTATCCTTATATTTCAATAAATATTTTATTTTTTTATAACAAGAGGTTTTTACCATCCTTGTGTCTGGCCCTGAAGAGAAGTTCACTTATGAGCTTCACTTGACTGATATAAACTGAAGATACTTTGTGAGCATAGCAAGCAATCAAAATCAGTTTATAACCCATAATCAATCCATTGATCTCTTATTTTTACAATTTTTTGCCCATTATTTTTACAATTTAAACTATGCATACCCTTTCACCTAGCAATACCATTACTGGCTCTGTAACCCAAAGAGGTTTTTAAAAGGAGGAAAGGACCTTTTGGCATAAAAATATTCATTGCAGCTCTTTTTGTGGTGAACAAAGAATTGGAAATTGAACATAAGTCCATCAATTAGGAAATGGCTGAACAAATTGTACTACTATATAATTATGAATGGAATACTACTGTGCTGTAAGAAATGATGTGGGGGATGATTTAAGAAAGACCTGGGGGACAGCTATGTAGCTCAGTGGATTGAGAGTCAGACTCAGAGACTGGAGCTCCTGGGTTCAAATTTGACCTCAGACATTTCCTAGCTGTGTGACCCGGGGCAAGTCACTTGACCCTCACTGCCTAGCCCTTACCATTCTTCTGCCTTGGAACCAATACACATCATTGATTCTAAGACAAAAGGCAAGAGTTTAAAAAAAAGAAAAGAAAAGAAAGACCTGGAAAGACCTGCATGCAAGAACTGATGTAAAGTGAAGTAAGCAGAACCAAGAGAACATTGTATATAGTAACAGCAATATTATGTGATGATCATTTATGAATGACTTAGCTTTTCTTAGCAATGGTGATCCAAGAAAATCTTAAAGAATTCATGATGAAAAATAACATCTTCCTCTAGAGAGAGAACTGATGGAGTCTAAATGTAGACTGAGATATACTATATTTCACTTTATCTCCACACTTTTGTTTAGTTGGATTCTCTTTCACAATAAGACTAATAAGGAAAAATGTTTTACACTCTTACAACCTGTGAAATCAATATCAGATTGCTTGCCATTTCAGGGAGGAGGGAGGGAGTTAGGGTGAGATTTTGGCTCAAATTCAAAGAAAATGAAAGTCTAAAAATGTTTTTTCAGGTAATTGAATTTAAAATAAAATATTAGTAATTTTTTTCAAAAACAATCTGGTACTGACTAAGAAATAGAGGAGTGGATCAATAGAATAATTAGGAAATGAACACATAGTAGTTAATGACCATAGTAACCCAGTGTTCTGTAAATCTAAAGATCTATCTAAGCTATTAGGGAAAGAACTCACCATTTGACAATAATTGCTGGGAAAACTGGAAAACAATACAGCAGAAACTCAGCATATGCCAACATTTCACACCACATACCAAGACAAAATCAAAATGGATACTCAACTTAGAAATATAGGGTGGCATCATAAACAAATTAGAGGAACATGGAAAAGTTTACCTGTCAGACTTATGTTTAAGGGAAGATTTTGTAACCAAACAAGACAGAGAGAACATTACAATGAAATGAATAGTTTTAATAAATTTAAAAGTTTCTGTAAAAAAAAAAAACCAATGCAACCAAAGTTAGAAGGGAGATAACAAATTGGGGGTATGTGAATTTTATAGCAGGTATCTTTGACAAAGGCCTCATTTTTCAAATATATAGAGAACTGAACCAAAATTACAAGAACACACAATATTCACCAATTGACAAATAGTCTAACGATATGTACAGGCAATTCTCAGATCAAAAAAAATTTTAAATAGCCATAGTCATATGTAGAAATGATCCAAATCACTATTGATTAGAGAAATGAAAATTAAAACAACTCTGAAATACCACCTCACACTTATCAGAGGAGCTAATATGACCAAAAAGGAAAACGGATAAATGTTGCAGATGTGAGGAAATTCAGAAACTAATGCACTGTTAGTGGATCTGTGAACAGTAACCCTTCTGAAAAGCAATAAGGAATTATGCCCAAAGGTCCAAAAAAATATGCATACCATTTGGACCAAGCGACACCAATACTGGGCCTATATCCCAAAGAGATCAGAGGTAAGGAAAAATTATCTACTTGCACAAAAATCTTTTTAGCACCTTTTTTTGTAGCAAAAAATGTAGGTATGACCTCTTCAATTGGGGAATTACAAAACAAAGCCTTGGAATATGGTTGTAATGGAAAACTATTGCACCATAAAAAATGATGAACCGTATGAGTTCAGAAAAAGCAGGACTTCTATGAATTTATGCAAAATTAAGTGAACAGAACTAGGAGAATAGTGTATAAAGTAACAGAAATATTGTATAATAATCAATTGTGGACTAAATTATTATCAACAAAACAGGGTTCCAAGATAACTCCAAAGGACTTATCCTTTAGAAAATCAATAACCACAGTTAAAGAAGTTAAACCATGGGAACCAGATTGCAGATCAAAGCATACCATCCTTCATTTTATTTCCATCATGTTTTGTTTTATATATGTGATATGTGTATTCAGCCATGAGATAGGGAATATGGAAATGTGTATTGCAAGAAAACACTGATATAACCTATTTCAGACTATTTGCCAGCTAAGGGACTTTGGGAAAGGAGGGAGGGAGAGAGTCTGAATTATAAAATATTAGAAAATAATTGTCAAAAATTGTTTCTATGTGTAATCAAAAAATTCAATTAAAACAAAAGCAGAAAAAGATTTGATTCACTTTCAAAAGAGTAGTTTAAGTGGGATGGTGGGATGCATGATAGGAAGGTTTATAAAGGCAGGAGATCATATCATACAGAAATTGCTTTGCCAAGTTTGAATGTTGCATCATGCCCAGCATTCACCACTTTTCTTATACATTTCCTACTGAACAAAGGCAAAGAAAATGACACAAACATGCTGACTTGATCTACTACAAATTTATATTGCATAACCTCAACTGGGTCTTCAATGCTATGAGGCAATCCTTTTACCTACCTAATTAACTCACTATTCCATATCCTTCAGCAGCTCTTCCAAACCTTTTTATCCCTCTTCAAATCTCCCATGTCTTCCTCTCCTCCTACCCACTTCAGCTGAGAACCTTTCCTTATGCTTTACTGAAAAAAAAATTGTTGTCATTCATTTTTTTCTCCTCCACCTCCTCATCTTATATCAGCCAGATTCCTTCTAATTCTATCTCCTCTTTGAATCATGTCTCTTATGAATTAAGGTCTCTTTCCTTGCCAAGGTAGCCCTGTCTACATTAACAGCTGTTTTGAAGCTCAAATGAGATAATGCATGTCATTTCTTTCATTTTAAAAATCCTATATGTGTATCTTATTATTAAATGCCTTTTTACTTCAGCAACCCATTTCTTCTATTTAATTAGAGTCAGATCATTAATAGCAATTTCCCTTGTAATTTTTTTCCACATTTTAAATAAACTGTAAGAGCAGAGGTTGGGTTAGTGTATCTGAAGTATATCTGAAAATTACTATGACTTTAATTGCAATGCTTTGTGATAAAAGGAATCAATTTCTTTTTAAAAATAATTTACAATCAGCAAAAATAGCAAATCAAAGTACATTAAAAGAATCCAACATGACAATGTAGGTTTTATAACTGGACAGCAAATACGCTTTAATATTTGGGAAAATTCAAAATGAACATTGTCAGGAAGTTAAAATAAACTGTGATTGTGCCATTTCATCATACAGAAGATTCTTTCAAAAAAACAAAATTGGGGGACAGACAGGAGGTATTGAGTGTAGAGTCAAGAGGACCTGGGTTTCAATCTGGCCTTCGACAATTCCTAACTTTGTGATTCTGGCAAGTCACTTAACCCTATATGCCTAGCCCTGGCCCTTCTGTTTAGATTTCAGCAACTCATAAAGACCATCTTCTAAGACCTAAATGATTACAAAGCTCCTTGACAGGAGAGTAACTTCACTGCTAAGACTGAATAATAAGTACCAAAGTCAGTACTTTAGAAATCTGAAGAATCTGACCTGCATGATCTGACACATTTCTGTCACTTCTTATTATCTGCATTCATTAGGGAGGAGAATTTGTGCTCTCACACCTAGTAATCCCATAACTTAGTTTTCATTGATATTAGCCCATCTTAATTGCTGTGTTTTATTGTATTCTGAAAACGTTCTCATGCTATTTGTAACCTCATCACTCCATTCTTTCCGGTCATGATGCCTCTTTTTTTCCTCAAACATTTGCCTTACTCCGACTGCAGCATACATCTTGATAAGATCATTTTTCTTTGAACAGTGGTGAGACCAATAACCATTGCTCTTTTTCCATGGTCAGTAAAATACTTCTGCCTGGTAAATGTGCCAACTCAGGATCTTTTTTTTTTTTAACCTTTACCTTCTCTCTTGGAATCAATACTGTATATTGATTCTAAGGCAGAAGAGTGGTAAGAGCTAGGCAATGGGGGGTAAGTGACTTGCAGGACCACACAGCTAGGAAGTGTCTGAGGGCAAATTTGAATCTAGGACCTCCTGTCTATAGGCCTGACTCTCAATTGCCAACCAGCTTCCTCCCCACCCCCCAAGATGTCTTACTAGAAATGCAAATCAAAACAACTCTGAGAAACACCTCACACCTAGCCTATTGGTCAATATGACAGTGAAGGGAAATAATAAATGTTGGAGAAGATGTGGCAAAATTGAGACACTAATACACTGCTGGTGAGTTGTAAATTGATCCAACCATTTTGAAAGGCAATTTGGAATTATTATGAGCAAACAGCATTAAAAGACTGCCTGCCTTTTGATCCAGCCATAGCACTTCTGAGTTTGTACCCAACAAGAGATAATAAGGAAAAATACTTTTACAAAAATATTAATAGCCGGGGCCAGCTGGGTACCTCAGTGGATTGAGAACCAGCCCCAGAGACGGGACGTCCTAGGTTCAAATCTGGCCTCAGACACTTCCCAGCTGTGTGACCCTGGGCAAGTCACTTGACCCCCATTGCCTAGCCCTTACCACTCTTCTGCCTTGGAGCCAATACACAGTATTGACTCCAAGATGGAAGGTAAAGGTTTAAAAAAAAATATTCATAGTCACACTCTTGTGGTGGCAAAAAAAAATTGGAAAATGAGGGGATACCCTTCAATTGAGGAATGGATGAACAAATTATGGTATATGTTGGTGGTGGAATATTATTGTGCTCAAAGGAATAATAAAGTGGAGGAATTCCATGGGGACTAGAACCACTTCCAGGAATTGATGCAGAGTGAGAATAGCAGAACAAGAAAAAAGTTGTACACAGAGACTGATATACTGTGGTTCAATCAAACGTAATGGACTTCTCTACTAGCAACAATTCAATGATCCAGGACAATTCTGAGAGACCTATGAGAAAGAATGCTATCCACATTCAGAGGAAGAACTGTGGGAGCAGAAACCGAGAAGAAAAACATATGATTTATCACATGATTTGAAGGGGATATTATTGGGGAAGTAGAATCTAAATGACCACTCTATTGCAAATATTAATAATATGGAAATAGGTTTTGAACAATGCTACATGTAAAACCCAGTGGAATTACTCATCAGCTATGGGAGAGGAGAGGGAGGAGGGGAGAGAAAGAACATGAGTCATCTAACCATGGGAAAATATTCTAAATCAATTAAATAAATGAAAGTTTATAAAAAAGATAAATCTTCCCATAATTCTTAAGAGAACATCATTTAATCATCAGAAATAAAATTGAAAGGTTTCTTCTCGTGCAATAACTGGATTATTTCTTCCTCTATACCCTTCCTAAATATTGGCATACTGTTTCTTTGACAATTTCCCTGCATAGATTTGCTGGGTTATTGAATATATAAGGAGAGATGTTTTATTTTAGTTTTAGAAATAGATATACTAAGAAATAAAGGTTTTTTAAATATCTTGATTTCTTATTTAATTGCTTTTCCAGAAATCAGAGTTTGAAGTTAGCATCATAGAAAAATCAGAACTTACTTGGAAGAAGACTAGTAACATCAGTATTATAGATATTGATTTGGTAACGCATATTCAAGAGGAAAACAAAATGAGTAAATTAGAATCCAATGTTCAGGTAAGAATAAAAACTTTACCAACCTAATAGAATCCCACTTATTTGGCATTCTGAAATACAACTGACAACCAGGAAATAAGTACATGTCCTCCTGAACAAAGGCAAGAAAATGACACAATCATGACTTGATCTATTTGAAATTTATATTGCATAACCTCAACTGAGTCCTCATTGCTTCAAGGCAATCATTTTACCTACTTAATTAACTTACTATCCCATACCCTTCACAGCAGCTCTTCTAAACCTTTTCCTTCCTCTTCAAATCTGTCATATCTTCCTCTCCTCCCTCTATCTTAAGCTGAGAACTTTTTTTCATATTTAACTGAAAAAATTGAGGTCATTCATCCAGAGCTTCCTCTTTTCCCCCTTACCTCCTCATTTTACAATAACTAGTTACCTTTTAATATTAGCTTCCTCTTTTCCCCTTTACCTCCTCATTTTACAATAGCTAGTTACCTTTTAATATTATCTCCTCTCTGAATCATGTCTCTCATGATTCTCTGGATGAATGACCTCAATTTTTTGAGGTCTCTGCTTGTGAAGGTAAAACTGTTTACATCAACAACTGTTATGAAGCTCAAATATGATAATACATGTCACTTTTTTTTCATTTTTAAAGTCCCATATATGTGTCAGTTATTAAATTTTTTTTCTATAGCTCTTTTAGAGTATGGTCCTTAATAGCAATTTTCCTTGTCATTTTCTCTAAATTGTAAATAAATTATAAGACCAAAGTTTGGGATATAGTATATTTGAAAATTACTATGCCTTAATGGCTATGTTTAAAACAAAGGGAATCAAATTTTGTTTATAAATAATTTATAATCTGCAAAAATAATAAAGAGAAATAGATAAAATGAATCCAACAATTCCAGGTTGATTTCATATCTGGACAGGGTATTGTAACAGTGAAAAATGTGAGTTGCCAAGACTGTGAACTGCCAAAACTGTAAAGGATTTGGCCAAACTGTAAAGATAATTTTTAGTGTCTTGATTTAAATAAAAAATAAGTGGTCATCATGGGAAAATTCCCAAATATGAAAATACCCAAGTCAGCTGAGTTTTATGGAGATTTTAATTAATACAAATGAAGGAATTAAGGGAAGAGAGAAAGAAAAAGAAAATAGTAGAAAGGGCCTAGGCCAAATGGCCTAGGCTTGAGCCTTAAGGGAGACTAGTCAGTCTTTATCACTCACCACAAGATCGTCCCAAGCAAGCTCTCATCCTTCATTGAAATCCTCAACTCCTGAACTGAGTTCAGAGACCCTCCTCTGAACTCCTGACCTCCTCCAATTCAGCTCCCAAACTGAACTACAAAAACAAACTGAATTGAATTCTCCTTTTAAAGAAATTTTCTCTTGTGTCACCTCCCCTAAATTTTCACATCTACCATCACAGTAGACACTTTTTCCCAGGACTGCCCATTTTTAGTTCTCACCACTCTTTAGTTCTCACCTTCTCTGGGTAGACTAAAACTTCACCCCTATTTTGTTAAGCTTGCCTTTTGTAAATTGCTTGACCTTTAAGTGATTAATTTAAGCTTTATAGGTACTTAGCACCCTTTTGTATTAGATCTAAAAATAGACCACCTAGCTTAGGGTTTTTGCTTCACTATAAGTATGAGTTCAGGACTTTTCATTGTTCAATCAGGAGTTTGCAACCTTATCTTCCCCTAAGGCACTGTCTGAGCAGGGTGGAGTAATTTTAAAGTTCTCAATACATTCCTGACCAAGTACCTCCATTGTTACAATAGGGGAATAGCTTAACCAAATCTTCTAAGGTATAGTCTGAGCAATTTTAATATTCACAGTGTATGCTTTAATACTTGGGAAAATTCATAATGAATCTTATCAGGAAGGTACAAATAGACTGTGATTGTGCCATTTTATCATACAGAAGATCCTTTCATAAAAAACAAAATTTGGGTGCAGCCAGGAGGCATAGAGTAGAGAGTCAAGAGGACCTGGGTTCCAATCTAGCCTCAGACAGTTACCAGTTTTGTGACCCTGGGAAAATCACTTAACCCTATATGCCTAGCCCTGGCCCTTCTGTTTAGATTTCAGCAACTCATGAAGACTATCTCCTAAGACCTAAATGATTACAAAGTTCTTTGACACTGCTAAGACTGTGAATAAAAAATACCAAAGTAAGTACTTCAGAAATCTGAAGAATCTGGCCTGCATGTTTTGACACATTTCTGTCACTTCCTGTTATCTGCATTCATTGGGGAGAAGGAGAATTTGTGCTCTCATACTCCCAGTCATCCCATAACTCAACTTTTATTGATATTAGCCCATCTTAACTGCTGTGTTTTATTGTATTCTCAAAACTTTTTCATGCTATTTGTACCCCCATCACTCCATTCTTTCCCTTCATGATGCTTCTTTATTTCCTGAACCATCCGCCTTACTCCCACTGTAGTGTACATCATGATAAGATCATGTATACCTCCAACAGTAGTGATGTCAGTGGCCACTGTGCTTTTTTCCATGGTCAGTAAAACACTTCTGCCTGGGAAATGTGCCCACTCAGGTTAGGTCTTACTATCCCCTTTGAGAGAGATCATTATTAAACATCAGAAATAAAAAGTGGAAGGCTTTTGCTCATGCAATAACTGGATTATTTCTCTTAGGCTTCTAGAGTTTTGAGGAAGGAGAAGACAGTAAGGGGACATGGATCTTTTTCCTTTAATTTTTTTTAACTTGCTTTTCCTGGGCAATTTCCCTACATAGATTTCCATTCATTATTGACTATCTAGGGAGAGATATTTTAGTTTATTTTCAGAAATGACATACTAAGACAAAGGGTTTTTTTTAAATTTGGTGATTTCTCATTTAATTTCTTCTTTAGGCATCAGAGTTTGAAGCTAGTATCATAGAAAAATCAGAGCTTACTCAAAAGACTAGTAACATCAGTATTATAAATGTCAATTTGGTAACACATATCCAAGAGGAAAATAAAATGAGTGAATTAGAGTCCAATATTCAGGTAAGAATAAAAACTTTACCAATCTAAAAGACCCCAGGAAATAAGTATATGTTGTACTGAACAAAAGCAAGAAAATGACACAATCATGCTGACTTCATCTACTTTAAATTTATATTACATAACTTCAAATGAGTCTTCATTACTGCAAGGCAATCCTAATTAATTCCATTTCCCATATCCTTCACAGAAGTTCTTCTAAACCTTTTCATCCCTCCTTCACATCTGTCATATCTTCCTCTCCTCCCTCTCACTTCAGCTGAGAACATTTATTCATGTTTAACTGAAAAAATTGAGGTCACTCATCCAGAGCTTCCTCTTTTCCCCTCCACCTCCTCATCTTATATCAGCCAAATTCCTTTTAATAATATCTCCTCTTTGAGTCATGGTTCTTATAGATTACGATCCCTCTGCTTGTGAACCTGTCTATATTAACAAAGGTTATGAAGCTCAAATATGGTGATGCATGTCTTTTTTTTCATTTATGAAGTTCCATATTTGTATCAGTTATTATTTCAATGTCTTTTTACTTCAGCAGACCACATCTACTATTTAATTAAGAAACAGGTCCTCAATAAGGATTTCCCTTCTCATTTTCTCTGTATATTAAATAAATTGTAAGGCCAAAGCTTAGAATATAGTATAACTGAAATTACTATGCTTTCATGGATATGTTTTAAAAAATGAAAGGAATCAAATTTTATTTAAAAATAATTTACAATCTGCAAAAAATAGTAAATAAATAATATATTTAAAAATCCAAGAAGATCAGCTAGGTTTCAAAACTGGATAGTGAGTATGCTTTAATACTTGGGATAATTCATGCTGAACCTTATCAGGAAGGTACAAATAGTGATTGTGCCATTTCATTTTACAGAAGATCCTTTCATAAAACACAAAATTTGGGGGCAGCTAGGAGGCAGAGAGTATAGAGCCATGAGGACCTGGCTTCTAATCTGGCCTCAGACAGTTACCAGTTTTGTGACCCTGGGCAAGTCACTTAACCCTAATGCCTAGCCCTGGTCCTTCTGTTTAGATTTCAGCAACTCATAAAGACCATCTCCTAAGACCTAAATGATTCCAAACCTCATTAACATGAGACTACCTTCACTGCTAAGACTGTGAATAAAAAGTACCCAAGTCAGTACTTTAAAAATCTGAAGAATCCGACCTGCATGATCTGACTTTTGGTCTGACACATTTCTGTCACTTCCTGTTATCTCCATTTATTGGAGAGAAGAAGAATTTGTGCTCTCACATTCCCAGGCATCCCATAACTCAGCTTTTATTGATATTAGCCCATCTTGATTGCCGCATTTTATTGCATTCTCAAAACTTTTGCATGTTATTTGTACCCTCATCACTCTTACTCCCACTGTACTGTACATACTGATAAGATCATGTATACCCCCAATAGTAGTGAGTCCACTGGCCACTGCACTTTTTCCATGTTCAGTAAAATACTTCTGCCTGGGAGATTTGCCCACTCAGGATAGGTGTTACTATCACCTTTGACAGAGAGCATTATTTAATCATTGGAAGTAAAAGGTGGAAGGTTTTTGCTCATGCAATGAATGGATTATTTCTACCTCTGTTCCTGTTATAAATATTGGCATGATATTTATGTTGGGCTCCTAGAGTTTTGAACCTTTGAAGGAGAAGACAGTGAGGGGGCATGATTCTTTTTCCTTTAAATTTTTTTTCTCAACTGGTCTTTTCCTTGGCAATTTCCCTACACAAATTTCCTGGGTTTTTTAATATATAAGGATAGATATTTTATTTTGTTTTCAGAAATAGTAACATTCTCAAAAAAAGTGTTTTTTAAACATGGTGATTTCTTATTTAATTTCTTCTTAAGACATCAGAGTTTGAAGTTAGTATCACAGAAAAATCAGAGCTTACTTGGAAGAAGACTAGTAATAACAGTATTATAAATGTTGATTTGGTAACACATACCCAAGAGGAAGACAAAATGAGTGAAATCAAATCCAATTTTCAGGTAAGGATAAAATCTTTACCAATCTAATAAAACCCCATTTATTTAGTGTTCGGAAATAGAAGTAAGAACCAGAAAATAAGTACATGTCCTACTGAAAAAAGGGCAGATAATGGCACAATCTTGCTGACTTAATCTTCTTCAGATTTATATTACATAACTTCAACTGGGTCTTCATTGCTGCAAGGTAATCCTTTTACTTGCCTAATTAACTCACTATCCCATACCCTTCACAACAGCTCTTCTAAGTCTTTTCCCTCCTCTTCAAATCTGTCATATCTTCCTCTCCTCCCTCTAACTTATTAAGCTAAGAACCTTTTTTCATTTTTAACTGATAAAACTGAGGTCATTCATCCAGAGCTTCCTCTTTTCCCCTCCACTTCCTCATCTTACATCGACCAGATTCCTTTCTATTCTATCTACCCTCTGAATCATGTCTCTTATGAATGAGGGTCCCTCTGCTAGTAAATCTGTCTATATCAACAACTGTTATGAAGCTCAAATATGATAATGCATGTTACTTTTTTTCACTTTTAAAGTCCTATATATGTGTCACTTATTATTAAATGTTGGGTGTTTTTTTACTTCAGCAGACCATTTCTTCTATTTATTTAGAACCAAGTCCCCAATAGCAATTTTCCTTGTCTTTTTCTCCACATTTTAAATTGTAAGACCAAAGTTTGGAATATAGTATATCTGAAAATTACTATGTCTTAATGAATATGTTTAAAAAGAAAGGATTTGAATTCTGTTAAAAATTATTTATAATTTGCAAAAAGAATAAATTAAAAGAATCCAACAATATCAGTTAGATTTCATAACTGGACAGTGAGTATGCTTTAATACTTAGGAAAATTCAGAATGAACCTTGTCAGGAAGGTACAAATAGACTGTGCTTGTGCCATTTCATCATACAGAAGATCCTTTCATAAAACACAAAATTTGGGGGCAGCTAGGAGGCATAGAGGGTAGAGTCAGGAGAACTGGGGTTTCAATCTGACCTGAGACAATTCCCAACTTTGTGATCTGGCAAGTCACTTAACACTTTTTGCCTAGCCCTGGCCCTTTTGCCTTCCTGTTCAGTAGATGAACATCTATTCAGATGAAGAA
The DNA here is from genome assembly GCF_027887165.1 of Monodelphis domestica. Classification (NCBI taxonomy): domain Eukaryota; kingdom Metazoa; phylum Chordata; class Mammalia; order Didelphimorphia; family Didelphidae; genus Monodelphis; species Monodelphis domestica. Next base: position 266,222,559 of record NC_077230.1, on the reverse strand, counting down.
CATCTCCTAAGGCCTAAATGATTACAGTCCTCCTTGACAGAAGAGTACCTTCACTGCTAAGACTGTGAATATTAAGTACCAAAGTCAGTACTTAAAGATATCTGTAAAAGCTGGGCTGCATGATTGGACTATTGGTCTAACAGATTTCTGTCACTTCCTGTTACCTACATTCATTAGGGAGGAGAATTTGTGCTCTCATACTCCCAGTCATCTCATTATTCAGCTTTTATTGATGTTAGCCCATCTTAACTGCTTTGTTTTATTGCATTTTCAAAACTTCTGCAAACTGTTTATACCCTCGTCACTCCATTCTTTCCCTTCATGCTGGTTCTTTATTTCCTGAACAATTAGCCATTCTGGCACTATAGCATACATCCTGATAAGATACCCCCAAAAGAAGTGAGACCAGTGGCCACTGCCTTTTACCATGGTCAGTAAGATACTTCTGCCTGGGAGATGTGCCCATTCAGGATAGGTGTTACTATCCCCTTTGAAAGAGAGCATTATTTAATCTTTAGAAGTTATAAGTGAAAGGTTTTTGATCATGTAATAATTGGATTATTTCTTCCTCTATTCCTATTATAAATATAGATAGGCATGCTGTCACTGTTGGGCTCTAAGAGTTTTGAGGAAGGAGAAGACAGTGAGAGGACATGGTTCTTTTTCCTTTTTTTTTCAACTGGTCTTTTCCTTGGCAATTTATATGTATAGATTTCCTGAGTTATTGAATATATCAGGAGAGATATTTCATTTTATTTTCAGAAATAGTGATATACTCAAAAAAGGTTTTTTTAAACTTGGTTTCTTATTTAATTGCTTCTTCAGGACTCAGAGTTTGAGATTAGTATCATAGAAGAATCAGAGCTTACTTGGAAGAAGACTAGTAATATGAGTATTATAGATGTCGATTTGGTAACAGAGAACCAAGAGGAAAACAAAATGAGTGAATTAGAATCCAATGTGCAGGTAAGAAGAAAAACTTTACCTCTCTAATAGAAACCCACTTATTTGGTGTTCTGAAATACAATAAGGCTGCAAAGCAATCCTTTTATTTGCCTTCTTAACTCACTATCTCATGCCCTTCAGAGCAGCTCTTCTAAACATTTTCATCCCTCTTCAAATCTGTCATATCTTCTTTTTCTCCCTATCACTTAAGCCGAGAACCCATTTTCATGTTTAACTAAAAAAAATTAAGATCATTCATCCAGAGCCTCCTCTTTTCCCCTCCACCTCCTCATCTTACATTGGCCAGATTCCTTTCTATTCTATCTCCTCTTTGAATCATAATCATGTCTCTTATGAATGAGGGTCCCTCTGCTTGTAAAGGTAAATCTGCCTACATCAACAACTGCTATGAAGTTCATATATGATGATGCATGTCACTTTTTTTTTCATTTTTTAAAGTCCTATATATGTGTCAGTTATTATTAAATTTTTTTTAACTTCAGCAGACCACTTCTACTATTTAATTAGAATGTAGCCATCAATAGCAATTTCCCTTGTTATTTTCTCCAAATTTTAAATAAATTATAAGACCAAAGTTTGGTATATAGTATCTCTGAAAATTACTATGCCTTAATGGATATGTTTAAAAAGAAAGGAATCAAATTCTGTTTATAAATAATTTCTAATTTGCAAAAATAGTGAATAAAAATACATAAAAAGTATCCAAGAAGACCTAGTAGATTGCATAACCGGACACGGTATATGCTTCAATACTTGGGAAAATTCATAATTAACCTTGTCAGGAAGTTACAAATAGACTGTGATTGTGCCATATCATCATACAGAAGATCCTTTTACCAAACACTAAATTGGGGGGCAGCTAGGAGGCATAGAGGATAGAGTGAGGAGGAGCTGGATACCAATCTGACCTGAGATAATTCCCAGTTTTGTGACCCTGAGCAAGCCACTTAATCCTTTTTGATTACCCTTCTGTCTTATAATTCAGAAACTCATGAAGACCATCTGTGAAAATAGGATTAATTCTCCCCTTGACTATTTTTAGCTCAGAACTTGGAGTACCCCTACTTAACACTAAATAAGAGAATTTAGGAGTCACTTAATAGAGTAAGATAACACCTCCAAAGGCCACTGCCACCACCCTTGGGCAGTGCTAGGCAAATTGAAAGACTGCCATTGGTTTCTGTGAAGAGGGGGAGAGACAGGAAGTGACCTGGAAAAGAGGAGCATAAAAGAAACCAGCGTGGACTATGGGTCTTTCCTTCCTGGCATTTGGAGAGATTGGTTCTGAAGATTCCTTCCTGGTGTTCAGAGATATCAGTTCCAGAAATTCCTTTCCTGGCCTTTAGTGAGTGGCTGAGATTTCTGCCTAGTCTTGGAGGAGACGTTTTCCCTGGATCCTGCATTGGCTTTCTGGATAAGTGGCTGAGATTCCTACCTTGGCTTTGGTAAAGGCTACATTGGTGGAACTCTGGCTGAAGACAACAATGGGACTTCTGGTTGAGGATTACTGGGAAATCCTCCTGGAGGCAAAGGATGTAGTGAAGCCCCTGCTGCGGCTGAGCCAAACTTCACTGGAGAAGGGCTGGTAGGCTTCTAAAAATCTGTCTCTTTATCAATACTTTTCCACTTTCACTCATTCCACCTCTTTTTTTAAAAAGTCATTTTAACTTAACCTCTAATATTTTAAAATTGCTGACCACAATATAACTTTATAACTCTTATATTTAGTATAAATCCCTGAATTTAAACCTTAAACTCATAAGACTTAAATGATTAAAAACCTCATTGACAATAGAGTTCCTTCACTACTAAGACTGTGAATAAAAAGTACCAAAGTCAGTACTTTAGAAATCTGAAGAATCTGGCCTACATGACACATTTCTGTCACTCCCTTTTATCTCCATTCATTAGGGAGAAGCAGAATTTGTGCTCTCACACTCCCAGTCATCCCATAACTCAGCTTTTATTGATATTAGTCCATTTTAAAAACTGTTTTATTATAATTCTGAACACTTTTTTATGCTATTTGTACCCCCATCACTCCATTCTTTCCCTTCTTGATGCCTCTTTCCTGCAATATTCGCCTTACTCCCACTGTAGTGTACATCCTGATAAGATCATGTGTACCGCCAATAGTAGCAAGTCCACTGGCCACTGCGCTTTTTCCATGGTCAGTAAAATACTTCTGCCTGGGAAATGTGCCCACTCAGGTTAGATCTTACTATCCCCTTTGAGAGTGAGCATGATTAACCATCAGAAATAAAAAGTGGAAGGCTTTTTGCTTATGCAATAACTAGAATATTTCAACCTCTGTTGCTTTCCTAAATATAGGAATGCTGTTTCTGTTGGGCTCCTAGAGTTTTGAGGAAGGAGAAGAAAGTGAGGGGACATGGTTCTTTTTCCTTTATTTTTTTAACTGGTCTTTTCCCTGGCAATTTCCTTATATAGATTTCCTGGGTTATTGATATATAAGGAAATATGTTTTATTTTATTTTCAGAAATAGTGATATATTAAAAAATATTTTTAATTGGTGATTTCTTATTTAATTGGTTTTTTAGGAATCAGAGATTGAAATTAGTATCAAAGAAGAATCAGAACTTACTTGGAAGAAGACAAGTAATATCAGTATTATAGATATTGATTTTGGAACATGTATCCAAGAGGAAAACAAATTGAGTGAATTAGAATCCAATGTTCAGGTAAGAATGAAAAGTTTACCAGACTAATAAAACCCTATGTATTTGACATTCTGAAATAAGGCTAAGAACCAGGAAATAAGTACATATACTACTAAACAAAGGCAAGAAAATGATACAATCATGCTGACTTGTTCTTCTTCAAATTTATATTACATAACCTCAACTGAATCTTCATTGATGCAAGGCAATCCTTCTACCTACCTAATTAACTCCCTGTCCCATACCCTTCATAGCAGATCTTCTAAACCTTTTCCTTCTTCTTCAAATTTGTTATATCTTCCTCTCCTCCCTTTTAACTTAAGCTAAGAACTCTTTTTCATATTTAACTGATAAAATTGAGGTCATTCATCCAGAGCTTCCTCTTTTCCCCACCTCCTCATCTTACATTGGCCAGATTCCTTCCTATTCTATCTCTTCTTTGAATCATGTCTCTTATGAATGAGGGTCCCTCTGCTTGTGAAGGTAAACCTGTCTACATCAACAACTGTTATGAAGCTCAAATATGATAATGCAGGTCATTTTTTTTCATTTATGAAGTCCTCTATGTGTGTCAGTTATTAATTTTTTTTTATTTTACCGTACCATTTCTTCTATATAATTAGAACCAGGTCATCAATAGTAATTTCCATTGTCATTTTCTCTGAGTTTGAAATAAATTGTAAGACCAAAGTTTGGGATATAGTATATCTGAAAATTACTATGCCTTAGTTGCTATGTTTAAAAATGAAAAGAATCAAATTCTGTTTAAAAATAACTCATAGAAGATGGTGACTTAGAGGAAGCAAAAATTCTGATCTCCGTAAACCCTTCCTCACCGATCAAAAATACAATGCTTCCAGGGGACTGAAAACCAAATCTAACAACAGAACAGAGCTAGGGAACCCTCTTCCTCAACCTAACTTAAAAGGTACACCCCACCCTGAAAGCCTGAATTCTAGAACACGTGGGTTTAAGGGAAAGGAAGAAGGAAGGTCCCAGGACCCCTCCCCTACCTTCAGCACTGAGCCTCCAGTGGTGACTGGAATCTCTGGGTGGGCAAGGGCTCTAGTACAGAGGGAGAACCTCATCAGCAAAGCTGTGCCAGGCTCAGGTCTTAGAACACAGGTGGTGTAGAGGCAGCTGGAGGGGAAGCACAGAGCAGGCAGCCCAGGCACAGCCAAAATGCTCCATCTTGCCCTCCCCCCCTTCTGGAGGTTCTGGCCTCAGGGCACAGCCAGCTTTGCAGATCAACTCTGCCCTGGCTCAATCTCATCAATAAGGGCAGATAAGAAGCCTTCAGAGGAAAGGGAAGCTCAAGCTTCAATAGCCCTCCCCCACAGACTGATCTGAGAGCCTCAGCAAAACTGACTATATTCTTGCAGGGGAAAGTATGGTCATTTAATAAAATAGAAGACTCCCAATCATTCTTAAAGAAAAGACCAGACCTGAACCGAAAATTTGATGCCCAAACACAGAACTCAAGAGAATTACCAAAAGTTAATTAAGAGAAAAGAAAAAACAAGCGAACAAACAAAGACAACAAAACTTTTTTTAAGGGACCCAGTAAGTTAAAATGATATGTATCCCTTCAAGAAAAGAGGATATTAATAACTCTTAAAAATTGTTATTATCATCTGGGTAGCTAGAAGAATTATACTCAGAGGGAACAGTGACAAACTATATAGTATGAAATGCCAAGACATAAATCTATATATAGATATTTGTATATATGTGTGTATGTATAAAACTGGAGGTAAAAAAAAAAGGTTAATACTAAGAGAAATGGGAAAAGAAACAAAATAGAGTAAATTTATGTCATAAAGAAGCAAATGGTGGGAGTGGGAGAACACTGGAAGGGTAAAGAGTTTGGAGATAGAAAATACTTAATTCTTACATGCATTTAAATTGATTCAAAGAGGGAAGAACAATCAAATCCATTTGGAAGAGAATTGATTTGTGCCCTATCGAGTAGAAGGTTAACAAACTGACTGGTGAGGAGGGAAGCAATGCAAGGGAGGGAGAGGGTGGGAGGTAGTTTAAAAAGACTGTAAAGAAAATAAGAGGGGAATAAGAAGGGAGAGGGATACAAAGAGAAATAAAATAAGGGTGGGAATTAGGGGAAATGATTAAAAACTTAACACTGGTATAGAAGTAGAAAGTGAAAGAAGAAAGGGCAGGACTAGGAGTGGAAATCAAAATGCTGGGAAATACACAGCTGGTAATTATAACTCTGAATGTAAATAGAATGAACTCACGCATAATACACAAGCAAATAGCAGAGTGGGTTAGAAACCAAAACCCTACCATATGCTGTCTACAAAAAACACACATGAGGAAGGTAGACACACATAGGGTAAAAGTATGCAGATGGAGCAAAATCTATTGGGCATCAACTGAGAAGAAGACAGGAGTCACAATCATGATATCTGACAAAGCTAAAGTAAAAATAGATCTAGTCAAAAGAGATAGGGAAGGTAATTACATCCTGATAAAAGGCAGTATAGACAATGAGGAAATATCAGTACTCAACATGTTTGCACCAAATAGCATAGCATCCAAATTTCTAAAGGAGAAACTAGTGGAGCTCAAGGATGAAATAGATAGAAAAATTATACTAGTGGGAGACCTGAACCTTCCTCTATCAGAACTAGATAAATCAAACCAAAAAATAAATAAAGAGGTAAGAGAAGTGAATGAAATCTTAGAAAAATTAGAGTTAGTAGATATGTGGAGAAAAATAAATGGGGACAAAAAGGAATACACCTTCTTTTCAGCAGTACATACATGGTACATTCACAAAGATTGACCATGTACTGGGGCATAAAAGTATTGCAAACAAGTTCTAAAGAGCAGAAATAATAAATGCAACCTTTTCAGATCACAATGCAATGAAAATAATAATTAGTAAGGGTAGATGGAGAGGCAAATAAAAAAATTAATTAGAAATTAAATAACATGATTCTCCAAAATATGTTAGTTAAGGAACAAATCATAGAAATAATTAATAATTTCATTGAAGAAAATGACAATGATGAGACATCCTTCCAAAATCTATGAGATGCTGCCAAAGCAGTACTTAGGGGGAAATGTATATCCTTGAGCTCATATATTAAATATTACAGAGGGTAGAGGTCAATGAATTGGTCATGCAAATAAAAAATTAGAAAGTGAACAAATTAAAAATCCTCAGATGAAAGAAAACTACATTAGAGATCCTAAAAATTAAAGGAGAAATTAATAAGATTGAAAGTAAAAGAACTGTTGATTTAATAAATAAGACTAGAAGCTGGTACTTTGAAAAAAAACAAATAAAATAAACAAAGTAATGGTCAATCTAACTTAAAAAAGGAAAGAAGGAAACCATTATTATTATTATTGTTAATAATAATAATAATAAAGAAGATGGAAAGGAACAACTCACCTCTAATGAAGAGGAAATTAAGGCAATCATTAAAAACTATTATGCCCAATTATAGGGAATAAATATGGTAATCTAGGTTATATGTATTAAATACTTACAAAAATATAAATTGCCTAGATTAACAGAAGAAGAAATAGAATACCTAAATAACCCCATATCAGGAAAAAAAATATTGAACAGGTCATCAAACAGCTCCTAGAGTTTGGGGGAAGGAGAAGACAGTGACAGGACATGGTTCCTTTTCCTTTAATTTCTTTTCAACTTGTCTTTTCCTTGGCAATTTCCATATATAAATTTCCTGGGTTATTGAATATATGAGATGTTTTATTTTATTTTCAGAAATAGCGATTTACTAAGATGAAAGGGTTTTTTTGTTGTTGTTTGGGTTTCTTTTCCATTTGAATAAGTTTATTTAGTCAATTTAGAACATTATTACTTGGTTACAATAATCACATTATTCCCCTCCCTCCCCTCCACCCACTCTTCCTGCAGCCAACGCACAATTTCATTGGTTATTACTTGTGTCCTTGATCAGAACCTATTTCCATGTTGTTGTTTACACTAGGATGTTCATTTAGTCTTCATCCCCAACCATATCCTTTTGACCCATGTATTCAAGTGGTTGTTTTTCTTCTGTGTTTTTACTCCCACAGTGTTTCCTCTGAATGTGGATAGTGGTTCTTCTCATAGGTTCCTCCAAGTTGTTCAGGGTCATTGCCTTGCTAATAATGGAGAAGTCCATTACATTCCGTTGGGCAGACTGTCTTTTATCGCCCTTTGGGCATAGTTCCAAATTGCCCTCCAGAATGATTGGATCAATTCACAGCCCCACCAGCAATGAATTAATGTCCCATCTTTGCCACATCCCCTCCAACATTCATTACTTTCCTTTACTGTCATGTTAGCTAATCTGCTAGGTGTGAGGTGATACCGCAGAGTTGTTTTGATTTGCATTTCTCTGATTATAGGAGATTTAAAACACTTTTTCATGTGCTTATTAATAGTTTTGATTTATTTATCTGAAAATTGCCTATTCATGTCCCTTGCCCATTTTTCAATTGGAGAATGGCTTGATTTTTTGTACAACCAGTTTAATTCTTTATAAATTTGAGTAATTAGACCTTTGTCAGAGGTTTTTGTATTGAAGATTGTTTCCCATTTTGTTGCTTCCCTTCTAATTTTGGATGCATTAGTTTTTTTGTACAAAAACTTTTTAATTTGATGTAATCAAAATTATTGATTTTACATTTTGTGATTTTTTTTCTAGCTCTTGTTTGGTTAGAGTCTTTCTTTTCCCAAAGATCTGACAAGTATAGATGAAGGGTTTTTTAAACTTGGTGATTTCTTATTTAATTGGTTCTTCAGGAATCAGAGTTTGAAGTTAGTATCATAGAAGAATCAGAGGTTACTTGGAAGAAGACTAGTAATATCAGTATTATAGATGTTGATTTGGTAACAGATATCCAAGAGGAAAATAAAATGAATGAAATTGAATCCACTTTTCAGGTAAGAATAAAATCTTTACCAACCTAATAGAACCTCACTTATTTGGTGTTCTGAAATAAAAGAACCAGAAAATAAGTATATATCCTACTGAACAAAGACAAGAAAAAGACACAATCAAGCTGACTTGATCTACAAAATTATATTTCATAACCTCAACTGGGTCTTTAGTGCTACAAGGCAATCCTTTTAACTACCTAATTAACTCACTATCCCATATCCTTCACAACAGTTCCTCCAAACCTTTACATCCCTCTTCAAATCTGCCATATCTTCCTCGCTTCTCACTAACTTCAACTAAGAACCTTTTTTATGTTTAACTGAAAAAATTGAGGTCATTCATCCAGAGCTTCCTCTTTTCCCCTCCACCTCCTCATCTTACATCAGCCAGATTCCTTTTTTTTTTTAAACCCTTACCTTCCATCTTGGAGTCAATACAGTATATTGGATCCAAGGCAGAAGAGTGGTAAGGGATGGGCAATGGGGGTCAAGTGACATGCCCAGGGTCACACAGCTAGCAAGTGGCTGAGGCCATCTTTGAACCTAGGACCTCCCGTCTCTAGGCCTGGCTCTCAATCCACTGAGTACCCAGCTGCCCCTGAGCCAGATTCCTTTTAATACTATCTGTGCTTTGAATCATGGCTCTTATGAATTAGGGTCCTTCTGCTTGTGAAGGTAAATCTGTCTATATCAACAACTTTTATAACGCTCAAATACAATAATGCATGTCATTTTTTGTTTCATTTAGAAAGTCGTATATGTGTGTCAGTTATTAAATGTCTTTTTATTTCAGCATACCAATTCTTCTATTTAATTAGAACCAGGTCCTCAATAGTAATTTCCATTGTCATTTTATCTGCATTTTAAATAAATTGTAAACCCTAAGTTTGGGATATAGTATATTTGAAAATTGCTATGCCTTAATGGCTATGCTTAAAAATGAAAAGAATCAAATTAAAAAAATAATTTATAATCTAAAAAATAGTAAATAAAAATATGTATAAACCATCCAATAAGAGCAGGTTGGTTTCATAACTGAACAGCAAGTATGCTTTAATACTTGGGAAAATTCAGAATTAACCTTGTCAAGAAGGTACAAATAGACTGTGATTATGCTATATTATCATACAGAAGATCCTTTTATAAAACACAAAATTTAGGGGCAGCCAAGAGGCATAGAGTGTAGAGTCAAGAAGAGCTGGGTACCAATCTGACCTGAGATAATTTCCAATTTTGTGACCCTGGGCAAGTCACATAACTCTTTTTGACTAGCCCTTGCCCTTCTGTCTTCAAGTTCAGCAACTTATGAAGACCATCTCCTAAGGCCTAAATGATTACAAGCCTCCTTTACTGCAGAGTACCTTCACTGCTAAGACTGAGAATAATAAGTACCAAAGTAAGTACTTCAGAAATCTGAAGAATCTGGCCTTCATGATCTGACCTTTGGTCTGACACATTTCTGTCAATTTCTGTTATCTCCATTCATTAGGGAGAGGCAGAATTTATGCTCTCACATTCCCAGTCATCACTAATTCAGCTTTCATTAATATTAGTCCATTTTAACAACTATGTTTTATTGTAATTTTGAAAACTTTTTCATGCTATTTGTACCCTCATGACTCCATTCTTTCCCTTCATAATGCTTCTTTCCTGAAATATTTGCCTTACTCCCAATTCTCCCACTTTAACTACATCCTGAGAAGATCATATATATTTCCAACATTAGTAAGAACAATGGCCACTGCCCTTTTTACATGGTCAGTAAAATACTTCTACCTGGGAAATATGCCTACTCAGGATAGGTCTTACTATCCCCTTTGAGAGAGAGCATTATTTAATCATCAGAAGTAAAAAGTTGAAGGTTTTTGCTCAAGTAATAACTAGATTATTTCTTCCTCTATTCTTATTATAAATATAGGCATGCTGTCAATATTGGGCTCCTAGAGTTTTGAGGAAGGAGAAGAGAGTGAGGGGACATGGTTCTTTTTCCCTAAAATTTTTTTCAACTGGTCTTTTCCTTTGCAATTTATATGTATAGATTTCCTGGGTTATTGAACATATAAGGTGAGATTGTTTTTATTTTCAGAAATAGTGATATACTGAGATGAAAGTTTTTTAAATTTGTGATTTCTTCTTTAATTTCTTCATCAGGCATCAGAGTTTGAACTTATAAAAGAACCAGAGCTTACTTGTAAGAATACTAGTAACATCAGTATTATGGATGTGGATTTGGTAACTTGTATTCAAGAGGAAAACAAAATGAGTGAATTAGAATCCATTTTTCAGGTAAGAATAAAATCTTTATCAATATAATAGAACCCCAGTTATTTGGTGCTCTGAAATACAAGTAAGATCCAGAAAATAAGTACCTGTCCTACTGAACAAAGACAAGAAAATGATGCAATCATGCTGACTTGATTTACTACAAAATTATATTTCATAACTTCAACTGGGTCTTCACTGCTCCAAGGCAACACTTTTACCTACCTAATTAACTCCCTATCCCATACCCTTCATAGCAGATCTTCTAAACCTTTTCATCCCTCTTCAGATCCGTCATATCTTCCTCTCCTTCCTCTCATTTCAGCTGAGAACCTTTATTCATGTTTATTGAGGTCATTCATCCTGAGCTTCCTCTTTTCCCCTCTACCTCCTCATCTTATATCAGCCAGATTCCCTCTAATTCTATCTCCTCCTTTATTCAGGTCTCTTATGAATTAGTGTCCCTCTCTTTGGGAAGGCATACCTGACTGTATCAACAAATATTATGAAGCTCAAGTAAGATAAAGCATTTCATTTTTTTAAAGTCCTTTATGTGTATCAATTATTATTAAATATCTTTTAAAATCAACAGACTGCTTATACTATTTAATTGGAATCAGGTCCTCAATAGCAATTTCCCTTCTCATTTTCTCTACATTTTAAATAAATTTATTTATTTATTTTATTATATTATAGACCAAAGTTTGGAATATAGTATATCTAAAAATTACTATGCCTTAATAACTATGTTTAAAAACAAAAGGAATCAAATTCTGTTAAAAATAATTCATAATGTGCAAAAATAGTAAATAAAAATACATAAAAAACATCCAACAAGATCAAGTAGGTTTAATAACTGGACAGTGAGTATGCTTTAATATTTGGGAAAAATCAAAATGAACCTTATGAGGAAGGTGATTGTGCCATTTCATCATATATACATCCTTCCATAAAATACAAAATTTGGGGGCAGCTAGGTGTAAAGGTGAAAATTAATGGTTGGATAATAATTTTATGAAATTATGTGGTTGCCAATATTTATTATATCTCAAGTCAGAAATTATAAATACTAGTATTTGTAAATAGAGAGTGAAAGTAAATAATAAAGAAGAGAAATATGAGGGGTATAGAGAAATTATCTATTCTATCAATCTAAATGTTTTGCCCCAAGTCTGCATCCAGGCAGAAATTAATTAGCTCTTAACCAGGAAGGCTGGTGGTGTATAACCACGAGGCCTCCTATAAGATGGAAGCTAGTCTCTTAGGAAACTAGGAAAGTAGTCAGCCTTTCACTCACCCAATAGAGTAGTCCGGGAGTCAGAGTCTAAGTTGAAGCTGAGCTCCAAGCCCACAATCTAAGGTGCAGTGTCCAGCAAAGCTCACTCAAAGACACTCCCCAATTGGAAGACTATCTCCAGAAGACCATCTTCTCAAAGAAAATCTTCTCTAATGCAATTGGGTCTTGTTTTTATGGTGACTCCTTGTCTCCTCCCCTCTTCACAGGGGCCAATCACAGTTTCAAAATTGTCTAGCTCTACCAAGGGAGCAGTGTCTGTGGATCTACTCACCTTCTGAAGGTCAATTTCTCATCAAAAAGGTTCACAGTTTCCTGATTGAACAGTTTCTAGTGGTGTGAACTCTTAAAAGAATTCACAAGTTTCTGACTGTTTGAGTTAAATAAAAGGGTGGAGCTCTCCAAGTATCTTGCTGACTTCTCACCTAGCACTTAGTAGGGTGTTCAATCTTTTGTTGATTCAATTTAAAATGTAGACAAAGGAAATTTAATCCTGTCTTCAGTCTAGTAAGGTCCTAGGTAGGAGTACACTTAAGTTAAAGTTAACCAAAGTATCAACTCCAAATAGGCAAAGAGAATAAAGGATTCCCTTTTTTTTTTTTACCAGTGTAAACTCAGAATAGGAAAAGAGATGTTAAAATTAATTGTGGTTGGACTCTAAATATATTAACTGGGTGGTTGCCAGAGATTTAATTTCTAAATCCCCAAATGAATTACTAGAGTAAATGGAATTTATGGTAGTTTATTTACAATATTTACAATAGAAGGAAGATATTAAGGAATGAGAGAGAGAGAGAGAGAAAAACTCTGGCTTCTTCTGATATCAGTTAGAATTTCTAAGCCCCAGCCAGGGGAAGAGTCTCAAGAAGATGGGCCTTACATGGAGGCTTCACGCCTCCAGAAAGGCAGGGTCACTAAGTCAGCTTTTCACTCACCAATGGTGACAGTCTAAAAGATGTCTGGGTATTGGTCTTCCAGTCGCTCCTCCGTCCTTCACTCCAAGTCCAGGTGACTGATCCTCTTCAGTCTTTTTTTCCTCTATTTAAAGACCTTTTTCTCTTGTGTCACCTCCTCTAAATTTTCACGTCTATCAATCACAGTACACCCTTTTCTCCAGAACTACCCATTCTTTAGTTCTCACCTTCTTTGGTTAGATTTTATCTTTTTGGGTTACTTAAATCCTCTTTTGTTAAGTGCACCTTTTGTAGTTAACTTAACACCTTTTTGTAGTTAAAATCTAAAAATAGATTGTAGCTTACAATTCTAGCTTCACCATTAAGGAAGAGCTTCATTATTATAATCATTATTACAATCAGAAGATAGCTAAATCCAATCTTCACAAAGAACTCCCTTTCACATAGGAGGCATAGAAGGTAGAGTCAGGAGAACCTGGGTTCCAGTCTGACCTGAGACAATTCCCAGCTTCGTGAACCTAGGAAAGTCACTTAAATCTATTTGCCTAGCCCTAGCCCTTCTGTATTCCAGTTCAATAACTCATGAAGACCATCTCCTAAGCCCTAAATGATTACAAAACTTCTTGACAGGAGAGTAACTTCACTGATAAGACTGGGAATAATAAGTACCAAAGTAAGTAATTTAGAAATCTGAAGCATCTGGCCTGCATGATCTGACTTTTGGTCTGACACATTTCTGTCACTTCCTATTATCTCTATTCATTAGGGAGAAGCAGAATTTGTGCTCTCACACTCCCAATCATCCCATAACTCAGCTTTTATTGATATTAGCCCATCTTAAGTTCTGTTGTATTGTATTCTGAAAACTTTTTCATGCTATTTGTACCCTCATCACTCCATTCTTTCCCTTCATGTTGCCTCTTTATTTCCTGAAATATTTGCCTTACTCTCACTTCAGTGTACCTGTATACTTCCAACAGTAGTGAGTACACCGGCCGCTAAGCTTTTTCCATGGTCAGTATAATACCTCTGCCTGGGAGATGTGCCCACTCAGTATAGATGTTACTATCCCCTTTGACAGAGAGCATTATTTAATCATTAGAAGTAAAAAGTGGGAAGTTATTGCTCGTAAAATGACTGGATTATTTCTACCTCTGTTCCTATTAGAAATATTGGCATGATATTTCTGTTGGGCTCCTAGAGTTTTGAGCCTTTGAAGGAGAAGACAGTGAGGGGACATAGTTCTTTTTCCTTTAAAATTTTTTTCCCAACTGGTTTTTTCCTTGGCAATTTCCCTGTATAATTTTCTAGGGTTATTAAATATGTAAGGATAGATATTTTATTTAAAAGGGTTTTTTACCTTGGTGATTTCTTATTTAATTTCTTCTTAAGGCGTCAGATTTTGAAGTTAGTATCATAGAAGAATCAGAGCTAACTTGGAAGAAGAGTAGTAATATCAGTATTATAGATATCGATTTGGTAACATGTATCCAAGAGAAAAACAAAATGAGTGAAAGAGAATCTAATTTTCAGGTAAGAATAAAAACTTTACCACTCTAATAGAACCCTACTTATTTGCCATTCTGAAATACAAGTAAGAACCAGAAAATAAGTACATGTCCTACTGAAAAAAAAAGCCAGAAAATGGCACAATCATACTGATTGGATCTACTTCAAATTTATATTATATAATCTAAACTGAGTATTCACTGCTGCAAGGCAATCCTTTTACTTGCCTAATTAACTCACTATCCCAAACCCTTCACAACAGCCCTATAAGTCTTTTCCCTCCTCTTCAAATCTGTCATATCTTCCTCTCCTCCCTCTAACTTAAGCTTAGAACCTTTTTTCATATTTAAATGATAAAATTGAGGTCATTCATCCAGAGCTTCCTCTTTTCCCCTCCACCTCCTCATCTTACATCGGCCAGATTCCTTTCTATTCTATCTACCCTCTGAATCATGTCTCTTATGAATGAGGGTCCCTCTGCTTGTGACAGTAAACCTGTCTACATCAAAAACTTATTAAGTTCAAATATGATAATATGTCATTTTCATAACTTATAAAGTCCTATATGTTTATGTTATTAATTTTTTTTACTTCAGCATGCCATTTCTTCTATTTAATTAGAACCAGGTCCCCAATAGCAATTTCCCTTGTTTTTTCTCTGCATTTTAAGTAAATTGTAAGACCAAAGTTTGGAATATTTGAATATTACTATGCCTTAATGAATATGTTTAAGAAGAAAGGAATCAAATTCTGTTAAAAATTATTTATAATCTACAAAAAGGGTAAATAAAAATAAGTTAAAAGAATCCAACAATACCAATTAGGTTTCATAACTGGACAGCGAGTATGCTTTAATACTTAGGAAAATTCAGAATGAACCTTGTCAGGAAGGTACAAATAGACTGTGCTTGTGCCATTTCATCATATAGAAGATCCTTTCATAAAACACAAAATTTGGGGGCAGCTAGGAGGCATAGAAGGTAGAGTCAGGAGAACTGGGGTTCCAATCTGACCTGAGACAATTCCCAACTTTGTGATCTGGCAAGTCACTTAACACTTTTTGCCTAGCCCTGGCCCTTATGCCTTCCTGTTCAGTAACTCATGAAGACCATCTCCTAAGACCGAAATGATTACAGACCTCCTCAATAGGAGACTACCTTCACTGATAAGACTGTAAATAAAAATACCAAAGTCAGTACTTTAGATATCTGAAAAATCTAGCCTGCATAATCTGACTTTTGGTCTGATATATTTCTGTCACTTCCTGTTACCTCCATTCATAATGTAAAAGTTAATATTAAATCTCAATAATAAAAATGTTACATTTTAGGAGATTTATTAATGATCATTAGAAATCAAGGAATAAAGAGGATACAAAATAAAAACCACATGCCCATGGCTGATTAGCCATTTCAAAATTGCCACACTTAGCTTACCACCTGCCACCATGCTGGCGGCAAGCCCAAGAAAGAGGCCCAATAGGACAGCCCACTCATTAATGTCCTCTTATCTACAGTAAATATGTAATGATAGGAAGTCAGTGGGCTCCTGGGAAATGTAGTTCTTTTGTAGGGTAACAGATTTTCACTTATAAATACCCCCTTGAGATCCATGGGAGACTAGTTTCTTCAATAGATCTTGTAAATATAACCAACTTTGAAATTACAATAATTTGAGGATAATAGGAAAAAAGAACAAAACCAATGATTGCTAGGCACATTGACAAAAAGCCAATTAGGGGGCAATCCCCTTTGGCATAAGAGTATACATACAAAAAGAAATGCATTCAATCCCACATAGTTCAAATCACCACATCCCAAAGTTCACTCTGGATCTTTTGGTGCAGTGTGTGGTCTGTGGAAGAATCTTCATGGTGCCTTCTCCAAACAGTTCACTTTCTGGATTCGGAGAAGTATCATGTTTCTCATCCTAAAAATACTATCAAAAAGAATATAAACTTTGCATTTTAGAATAATAATACAATCCCCCCTGAAGAGGGTATTGAAAAACACAGGTATCACTTAGGGATACATGGCTGAGTTATGAGGTATATGAATCAATTGGCAAGAGAAATAAAAAACATCAAAAAATCCAAAAAAAGAGAAAAAATAACTTTTGGATGAAATATAGACTATCAAAATCTCATGTGTAAAAATTTTAAGTAAAGGAAAATAAACCTATAACAGGTTCTTGAAACAGGGCCCAATTAAAGTGATTTCTATACCACAAGTCTATAGGACAAAATGAAGTAATTTTTCAATTACCCATTTGCAGCCAAGACTATAGGAAGTTACCATACTATGAGAAAAAAAGGGACTAGATTATAAGAACAAATGGGAGACAGGATGAAGCCAGAATAATTGATGTCATGTATTTTATATAGAGTGTATGTTACAAGGAAGACCTGCATTTAACATATCTGAAACAGCCACAACCTTGAGTCTCACACATAATTAAGTCCTTGCACTCTTTGTGCAGAATGTCATCTATCCATGTAGGATTGGTTTGGTCTCTTTGACCTTGTGCTCTATTAGCACTATGCAAGTAGCTTTGTATTTCTTTGGCAGTGTGCAATGGCTCTTTTTGTATTTCCTTCTCCTGTAATCAGAAAGAATCGTTTGGAGAAGGAGATTTTTTGTTCTCATACTCCCAGTCATCTCATTACTCAGATTTTATTGATGTTAGCCCATTTTAACTGCTGTGTTTTATTGTATTCTCAAAACTTTTGCATGCTATTTGTACCCTTATCACTTACTCCCACTGTAGTGTACATTCTGATAAGATCATGTATACCTCCAACAGTAGTGATGTCAGTGGCCACTGACCTTTTTCCATTGTTAGTAAAATACTTCTGCCTGGGAGATATGCCCACTCAGGATAGGTGTTACTATCCCCTTTGACAGAGAGCATTGTTTAATCATCAGAAGTAAAAAGTGGAATGTTTTTGCTAATGCAATAACTGGATTGTTTCTTCTTCCTTTCCTTTCGTAAATATAGGCATGCTATTTCTGTGGAGCTCCTAGAGTTTTGAGGAAAGAGAAGACAGTGGGGGGACATGGATCTTTTTCCATGAAAGTTTTTTTTTTTCAATTTCTCTTTTCTTTGCCAAATTCCCAGTTTATGTTTTCCACAGATATCAAATTGATAAATAGAGATGTTTTATTTAATTTTCAAAAATAATCATATAGTAAGCTGAAGCGTTTTTAAACTTGGTGATTTCTCCTTTAATTCATTATTCAGGCTTCAGAGTTTGAACATAGTCTCATAGAAGAATCAGAACTTTCTTGGAAGAACACTAGTAACATCTATATTATAGTTACAGATTTGAAAAAGCCTATCCAAGAGGACAACAAAATGAGTGAATTAGAATCTCATTTTCAGGTAAGGAGAAAAACTTTACCAATCTAATCACACACCATTTATATGGAATTACTAAATATAACTAAGAACCAGGAAATAAGTACATAGCCTACAGAACAAAGGCAGGAAAATCAAACCATCATGCTGACTTGATCTGCTACAAATTTATATTACAAAACCTCAACTGGGTTTTCATTGCTGCAAGGCAATCCTTTTACCTACCTAATTAACTCCCTATCTGATACCCTTCACAGCAGCTCTTCCAAACCCTTTCATCCCTTTTCAGATCTCCCGTATCTTCCTCTCCCCCTTCTCACTTCAGCTAAGAATCTTTCCTAATGTTTTATTGACAACATTGAGATCATTCCTCCTTTTTTCCTCCACCTCCTCATCTTACATCACCCAGATTCCTTCTAATTCTATCTCTTTTGTTCATGTCTCTTATGAATGAGGGTCCCTCTCCTTGCATAGGTAAACCTGTCTAAATCAACAATTGTTATGAAGCTCAAATGATAATACATGTAATTTTTTTTCCTTTTAAAAGTCCTAGATGATGTCTTCTTGGCCTTTTGGCTAAGGTCAAGTGTAAATGTTTTATATGTATTTCAGTTATTATTAAATATCCTTTTAGTTATATAGATCATTTCTTTTTTTTAATTTTATTGATTTAATTTATTAATTTAGAATATTTTCCCCACCATTACATAATTCATGTTTTTTTCCCTCCCTTCTTCCCTACCCCATGCTGTAACAAAGAAGGAATTCAACTTGGTTTTACATGTATCATTGATCAAGACCTATTTCCATTTTATTAATATTTGCATTATATTGATCATTTAGAGTCTACATTCCCAATCATATTCTCATAAAATGATGTGATCAAGGAAATGTTTTTCTTCTGTGTTTCTACTCCCACCGTTCTTTCCCTGGATATGGAGAGCGTTCTTTCTCATAAGTCCCTCAAAATTGTCCTATATTATTGCATTGCTGCCAACAGAGAAGTCCATTATGTTTGATTTGCCATAGTGTATGTACAGTTTTCCCCTGGTTTTTCTCCTTTGGCTCTGCATTAACTCTTGGAGGTCTTTCCAGTTCACATGGAATTAATTCCTCCAGTTCATTATTCCTCTCAGTACAATAATATTCTATCACCAACAAATGTCAAATAGATGGACACCCACTCAATTTCCAATTTTTTACCACCACAAAGAGCATGGCTATAAATGTTTTTGTATAAGTTTTTTTCCTTATTATCTCTTTGGGTTACAAACCCAACATTGGTATGACTGTTTCAAAGGGTGGACCATCTTTTAAAGCCGTTTGCACATAATAATTCCAAATTGACTTCCAAAATGGTTGGATCAATTCATAACTCACCAGCAGTGTATTAGTGTCTCAATTTTGCCACATCTTCTCCAACATTTATTATTTCCCTTCACTGTCATATTGACCAATAGGCTAGGTGTGAGGTGTTTCTCAGAGTTGTTTTGATTTGCATTTCTAGTAAGACATCTTGGGGGGTGGGGGGGAAGCTGGTTGGCAATTGAGAGTCAGGCCTATAGACAGGAGGTCCTAGATTCAAATTTGCCCTCAGACACTTCCTAGCTGTGTGGTCCTGCAAGTCACTTACCCCCCATTGCCTAGCTCTTACCACTCTTCTGCCTTAGAATCAATATACAGTATTGATTCCAAGAGAGAAGGTAAAGGTTTAAAAAAAAAAAAGATCCTGAGTTGGCACATTTACCAGGCAGAAGTATTTTACTGACCATGGAAAAAGAGCAATGGTTATTGGTCTCACCACTGTTGGAAGTATACATGATCTTATCAAGATGTATGCTACAGTCAGAATAAGGCAAATGTTTGAGGAAAAAAAGAGGCATCATGACGGGAAAGAATAGAGTGATGAGGTTACAAATAACATGAAAACGTTTTCAGAATACAATAAAACATAATTAAGACGGGCTAATATCAATGAAAGCTAATGACTGGGAGTCATTATGAAATGAAAGGGATGACTGGGAGTGTGAGAGCACAAATCTCCTTCTCCCTAATGAATGGAGATAACAGGAAGTGACAGAAATGTGTCAAATCATGCAGGCATGATTCTTCAGTTTTCCAAAGTACAGACTCTGGTACTTATTATGCCCGTTCTTTACAGTGAAGGTTTCTCTCTTATCAATGAAGTTTGTAATCATTTAGGTCTTAGGAGATGATCTTCATGAGTTGATGAAATTGAAGTTTGAAGGGCAAAGGCTAGGCTAATAGGGTTAAATTAACCACGTGCAGGATCACACGGTCAGATTGGAACCCAGGTCCTCTTGACTCTATCCTCTATGCCACCTTGATGCCCCCAAATTTTGTGATTTATCAAGGGATCTTCTGTATAATGAAATGACACAATCATAGTCTATTTGTACTTTCCTGACAAGGATCATTCTGATTTCTCCCAGGTGTGTGCGATTAGATTCAGTATGTAATTCTCAGAGCAGTATTTGGCTTGTAACTCAAATTTTCAAGACCACTTACTATTAATTATTATTCCTTAGACTAAAACTACCCTCACCTCCAAAAAATTTTTTAGTTTTCTTGATCTGTTTTCAAAACCTTAAGAATTTATCTGTATCCTGGGAAACAATTGTGTCTTTCCTGTCCTAGGTTGCAAATCCCATGATAGTAAGTCATGGATTTGATGGGGTTTTTTGTCATGGGGGTCTTTTGGGGTACAAAATGTTGAAAATCATGTTCTCAATATTTCAGTCATCACAATCCCCTTCTGCCCCACCTCGTGGGATTGGACAAAGGGATGGAGGAGAATCTTATGTCAGGATTAATACAAAAGTTTGTGATGGTACCTTGAAGGAGATTTTTGCCTAGAGAAAGCAGCTTGTGTGGACAGAATCCCTTTTCCTTCCCTTCCCCTACCTTCTACCCTTCATCACTGTCTACTGTTTGCTCCAAATAAAGCTGCTTTTTCTCTGCCAGCATCTCATCTAAGTCTCCTGTCTATTCTTTAGAGTGATTTCTGGGTTTGCAAGCTCCCCTAAAATTCCATTCAACACAGATGGGGCCAGATTCCAGAAATATAGAAGTGCTTCAGTTTACTCATGTGGGTAAATTTGAAGCCTTTTGTATACTTCTTAAAATCCCTGTGAGCAAGAGACCAGATAAGGACTGATAGATGCAAGAGAAAAGATTTGAGCCATCATCCACGAGCTGTTCATTTGTGTAAGTATCAGGGAGAGTGGGAAGGTGCACCCCGCTTTCTTTAAGCTTGTGTGAATGAAGGTCAGAGAAAAGCAGATGAGCAGAAAGCAGTGCAGTACTTGTGTATGGGTGTGACTGAGAAAAAGAGATAAGTTAGTGAGAGAGATAAGTCAGGATAAAGGGGATTTCTTTTTTTTTTTGGCATAAATTCTATCATTCTTTTTTTTTAATTTGGTCATTTCCAAACATTATTCATTGGAAACAAAGATCATTTTCTTTTCTTCCCCCCTCCCTCCCACCACCTCTCCCATAGCCCACACGCAATTCCACTGGGTATCCCATGTGTTCTTGACTCGAACCCATTTCCCTGTTGTTGGTATTTGCATTAGAGTGTTCATTTAGAGTCTCTCCTCAGTCATATCCCCTCCACCCCTGTAGTCAAGCAGTTGCTTTTCATCGGTATTTTTACTCCCACAGTTTATCTTCTGCTTGTGGATAGTGTTTTTTAGATCCCTGCAGATCGTTCAGGGACACTGCATTGCCACTAATGGAGACAGCATATGGTAGGGTTTTGGACTCTAATCCACTCTGCTATTAGCTTGCGTTTTATGGGTGAGTTCATTCCATTCACATTCAGAGTTATGATTACTAGCTGTGTATTTCCCAGCATTTTGATTTCTGTTCCTTTACCTGCCTTTTCTTCTTTCACTATTTCCTTCTACACCAATGTTTGCTTTTGAACAGTCCCCCTTGTTCCCACCCTTATTTTACTTCCCTTTCTACCCCACTCCCTATTTATCCCCCCCTTATTTTCCCTATAGTCTTTCTAAAATTAACCCCCTGCTCCCTCCCTCTCTTGTACTGCTTCCCTCCCCACCAGACCGTTTGTTACCCTTCTACTCCCCTATAGGGTGCAAATCTATAATCTGCCCCCAATGGATTGGATTGTTTTTCCCTCTTTGAGTCACTTTCAAAGCACATACAAGTTGAGTATTTCCTGTCTCTGACCTCTTTACCCTTCCAGTGTATTGATGTTCTTCCCCCTCCCACCATGAGCTTCTTTATGACATATAAATTTACCCCCATTTGTTTCTTTTCCCATTTCTTTTAATATTAACCTATTTTTAAGCTCTAGTTATATATATATATATATACATATATATATGCATACTCATGCGTATGTATTTTTGCATGCATATATCTATATACCTATTTATGTCTTGTCCTTTCATCCTATACAGTTTGTTGCTGTTCCCTCTAAGTATACTTCTTTTTGCTGCCCAGGTAATAACAACAGTTTTTAAGAGTTACCAATGACCTCTTTTCTTATAGGGATACATATCATTTTAACTTATTGAGTCTCTTAAAAAATTTTTTTTTGTTTTTCCTTTTTTCCCTCTTTTTTAATTACCTTTTGATGATTCTCTTGAGTTCTGTGCTTGGACATAAAATTTTCTGTTCAGGTCTGATCATTTCTTTATGAATTCTTGAAATTCTTCTATTTTGTTGAATGACCATACTTTCCCCTGTAAGAATATAGTCAGTTTTGCTGGGTAGTTGATTCTTGGTTGTAGACCTAGTTCCCTTGCTTTCCGGAATATCGTATTCCATGCCTTTCTTTTTTTCAGTGTGGATGCAGCCAGATCCTGAGTTATCCTCACTGTGGTTCCTTGGTATCTGAATGGCTTCTTCTTGGCAGCTTGTAATGTCTTTTCTTTGGTCTGATAGTTCTTGAATTTGGCTATAACATTCCTGGGTGTTGTCAGTTGGGGATTAAGTACAGGAGGTGATCTGTGGATTCTATCAATCTCCACTTTTCCCTCTTGTTCAAGGATTTCGGGGCAGTTTTCTTTAATAATTTCCTGTAATATAATGTCCAGGCTTTTTCTTTTGTCATGGTCTTCTGGTAGGCCAATAATTCTTAAATTGTCTCTCCTTGAACAATTTTCTAAATCCTCTGTTTTGTGAATGAGATGCTTCATATTTTCCTCAATTTTTTCATTCTTTTGGTTTTGTTTTATAGTGTCTTGCTGCCTTGTGAGGTCACTCGATTCTAGTTGTTGTATTCTAGTTCTTAAAGACTGGATTTCATCCTTAGTTTTTTGGTCGTCTTTTTCCTTTTGGTCGGATTTTCTTTGGAGGTCATCTTTCATCTTCTTCAACTCATCTTTCATCTGCTTTGCCTCATTTTCCAGCTGGTTGATTTTGGCTTTCAAGACACTATTTTCTGTTTCCAGATGACTTATCTTAGTTTTTAAGTTCTTTTCCCAATTGTCTTCAGCCTCTCTTACTTGTGTTTTGAATTGCATTTTGAGTTCTCCCAAAGCCTGTATCCAATTTGCTGGGATTTCTGATTTTTCCTTTGCTGGGTCCTCCCCCTGTTTCATTCGCTCTTTGCTCATTACCTGTGCAGAAGCTGTCTATTGTAATTTCTTTCTCCTTTTTCTGTTGTTTGCTCAAGTTTGCCCCTTCTTTGCTCCCCTTCTTTGGCTGTGCTCTTGCTCCTCTCATTTTGTTTTGGTTTTGGGGCTGTCAGTCTCCCCTCTTGGAGCTTTGTCAGATCTCTTGGTGTACAGTCTCTAGGGGAGGAATGTTAGCTTCCCTGTCCTCTGGAGGCTTTTGATTGGATTGAGTTCAATTGGGTTGGGCTGTATGTGGTATGAAGCTCTGAGGCTCTGAAGACTCCTGGAAGGCTGGGCCGCCCAGGCTCTCTCCAGTTCTCTCCAGCTGCTTCTCCGCTGTCCGCAAGTGCCTTTGCCCATCTCCCTAAACTCTAAGGAGTTCTGATGGAATTCTGTTTAACTGGATTGGTCTGGATGTGCCCTGAGGCAATGGTGAGACTGGAGCCCTGGAGGGACCCATCCATGGCCTGCTTCTCCCTGGCTTCCTCCCCGCTGTCCAAGCTGGATGCTCTGAGCCTGGCGCCCAGCTGCTCACAAGATAGACCCTCCAAACCAGCACCTTTGCCCGCTCAGAGGTTCCCGCTGCTGCTGGGGGCTCAGCCCTCTGGGTTGGGGGAGAGGGGTCCTGGGACCTTAGCTCTACCTTCCCCTTAGCCCTGAGTATTCTTGGATTCCGGCTTTTGGGGGGCGTACCTTTTGATTTGAGTCCGGAAGGAGGGTTCCCTGCTTCTGTCCTGTTGTTCAGATTGAATTTCGGTGCCCTAGGAGCATTCAGTCTGTATTGGTAAGGAAGGGTCTTCCACAAGGTCTGAACTTTTGCTGCTTGCCAAGCTGCCATCTTGACTCCACCCCCTCTTTTTTTTTCTTAAAAAAATTTTTTTTAACATTATTTTATTTGGTCATTTCCAAACATTATTCATTGGAGACAAAGATCATTTTCTTTTCCTCCCCACCCCCACCTCTCCCCTAGCCAACGGACGATTCCACTGGGATGTGTTCTTGGTTCGAACCCATTTCCATGTTGTTGGTATTTGCATTAGAGTGTTCATTTAGAGTCACTCCTCAGACATGTCCCCTCAACCCCTGTAGTCAAGCAGTTGCTTTTCCTCGGTGTTTTTACTCCCACAGTTTGTCCTCTGCTTGTGGATAGTGTTTTTTCTCCTAGATCCCTGCAGATTGTTCAGAGACATTGCATTGCCACTAATGGAGAAGTCCATTACCTTCGATTGTACCACAGTGTATCAGTCTCTGTGTACAATGTTTTTCTGGTTTTGCTCCTTTCGCTCTGCATCACTTCCTGGAAGTTGTTCCAGTCTCCAAGGAATTCCTTCACTTTATTATTCCTTTTAGCACAATAGTATTCCATCACCAACATATACCACACTTTGTTCAGCCATTCTCCAATTGAAGGGCATCCCCTCATTTTCCAATTTTTGGCCACCACAGAGAGCGCAGCTATGAATATTCTAGGATAAAGGGGATTTCTAATGAGGAACTTTGAGATGAAAGTAGGAATAATAAGGCTGGGTGGACTAAGAGAATGAAGTTGAGCTTCCAGGCTGGGAGGGACAGAAAATGCCTCAGTTTCTAGTACCAGGTACAGATACAACAACTATGATTAGGTAATCTGAGCTGGGATCTTGTTGAAAGCCTGTGTATGTTCAAGCTGAAAGGCAGTTTTCAGGGTGGGAAAAGGAAATATCCCCCCTGCCCAAAGTTTCCTGTATAGATACAAAATAGCTTAAAGGTGCACCTGAGCTGGTCAGTGAGGTTGTGATCTAGAAAGGAATATTGATCTGAACTGAGATAGCAGTGGGCTGAGATCAATAATTGCTAGATCTGAGCTAAATTTTTAAATTAAAGATTTCATTCACATCTCTTACCTCTTCCTTATTTATTTCTTGGTTTGATTTAGCTAGGTCTGAGAGAGGAAGGTTCAGCCCTCCCCTCTACCACTACCCCTCCCCCCCCCGCCTCAGTATAGTTTTACTATCTATTTCTTCCTTAAGCTCCAATAGTTCCTCCTTTAAAAACCTGAATTCTATACCATTTGGTGCAAACATGTTGAGTACTGCTATTTCTTCATTGTCCATATTGACTTTTATCAGGATGTAATTACCTTCCTTATCTCTTTTTATCAGATCAATTTTTACTTTGACTTTGTCAGATATCATGACATTGACTCCTGCCTTCTTTTTCTCAGTTGATGCCCAATACATTTTGCTCCAGCCTCTTACCTTTACCTCATGTGTGTCTACCTGCCTAATGGGTGTTTCTTGTAGACAGCATCTGGTAGGATTTTGGTTTCTAATCCACTCTGCTATCTGCTTCCATTTTATGGGTGAGTTCTTTCCATTCACACTTAGAGTTATGATTGCCATCTGTGTATTGCCCATCATTTTGATTTCCTCTTTTAATCCTGCCCTTCTTTCACTATTTCCTTCTACACCAGCTTTTAATCAGTCCCCCCTATTCCCCACACTAATTTTACTTTCCTTTCCACCACCTCCCTTCTTATTCCCCTCTTAATTTTCTTTAAGGTTTATTAAATTCCCTCCCTTCTCTCTTTCCCTCCCTTTTGGTACTCCCCACCTCTCTACTCTCCTTGGTTTTTACCTCTCAACTTCCCTGTAGGGTAAAATAGAATTCTATACTCCAACGGATCTAGCTGCTCCCTCCCTCCTTGATTCACTGAGAGTAAGGTTTAAATATTACCTATTGGCACTCTCTTCCTTTCCTTCTTATAATAGTATTCTTCCTTTGGCCCCCTCCAATGCACCTCTTTATGTGGTATAATGTATCCCATTTTTCTTCTTCCTTCAAGTTTTCTCTTGGTGTCATCTTCTATTCCCATCCCCCTGTTTTTTTTTTAAATATCATCTTAAACCATTTAATACCTGAACCTCTGCCTTTCAATAATTCTTCTATCTACTATGATAGTGAAAACAATTTTTAAGAGTTATAAATATCCTTTTTCCATATAAAAAGTTTGACCTTACTGAAGCCCTTAAACATTTTTCCCCTCTTTCTTCTTTATCTTTTCATGTTTCTCTTGAAGCTTGTATTTGGACATCAAGTTTTCCATTTAGTTCTGGTCTTTTCTTTAGGACTACTTGGAAATCCTCTATTTTGTTAAATGTCCATACTTTTCCCTGGAAGTATATGGTCAGTTTTGATGGGTAAATGATCCTTGGTTATAGACCCAATTCTCTTGCCCTTCTGAATATCATATTCCAAGCCTTGAGATCCTTTGGTGGGGAGGGAGAACCTGTGTAATCCTGATTGGTGATCCTTGATATCTGCATTGTCTCTTTTTGGCTACTTGCAATATTTCCCCCTTAGCTTGCAAGCTCTTGAATTTGGCAATTACATTCCTTGTGGTTGTCTTTTGAGAATTTAATTGGAGGATGATCTATGGACTCTTAATTGGTCTATTTTGACCTTTTTTTCAAGAATATCAGGGCAGTTTTCTTGGATAATTTCTTGTAGTATGATGTGAGCCTCTGTTTTTTTTTTCTAGGTTTTCTGGTAGACCAATGATTCTCAAATTGTCTCTCCTACATCTATTATCCAGTTATGTCATCTTCTCAATGAGATATTTCCTGTTTCCTTCTATTTTGTCATTCCTTTGACTTTGATTTATTGATTCTTGTGAGATCATTAGCTTCCCCTTGCCCAATTCTATTCTTTAAAGGCTGGTTTTCAGCTAAGATCTTTTGATTTTCCTTTTCTATTTGGTCTATCCTGCTTTTCAGCTTCTAGCAGTTCAATTTATTTATTACTTTATGTGATTTCTGTCTTTCTTTTTAAACACTTATTTTCTTTTTTAACTATTTCCCACTTTTCTTGTCAAGTTTCTTATATCTTTCTTACTTGGTTCATGAATTCCTTTTTCAGTTCCTCAAAAGCTTGTAACCAATTTCCATTTGGGGGGAAAGTTTGGATGCATTTGCTTGTTTGTGTCTCTCTGCTGTCATTTCTGAGCTCTGCTGTTTTTCACCATAGAAGTTATCCAGTGTCAGAGACTTTTTCTTATTTTCTTTGGAAGTTGTAGACTGTAGTTCTTGGGTGTTGGTGGCCATTACTATGTTAGTTTTTTCTACCCTTCCCAGCCAGGAGTTTGAGTACAGAGGGCAGGCAGGTCTCTGTGTATTGCACTACAGAGTGGTTTTTGCCCTGAGGCTATTTTTCTAGTCTCTAGCAAGTGTGCTGTGGGCAGCCTCTCTCTGCCCCATTGCTATGCTTTCCTTAGCCTTGCATTTCAAGTCTCACTCCCCTCAGGGGTAAGTCTGTGGTGCCCTTAGCCAGCTGCTGAGATCCTAGAGACTACCCAGCTCTCACTCTGATTCTGGAGCTATAGTAGTATCAGGGAGGGGGTGACCAGATCATGCTTTGGTAGGTGTAATTTTACCCACTCATAGCATGGAAATGCCATAACCCTGCCTATCTTCAAGACTGCACACTATGGTAGAGCCCCTTCACACATGTGATTTTCATTTTTGTCCTTTTGAGGTACTTTATATCAGTTGGTTATGAGAAGGAGAAGTCCTTTCCTTCTATTCTTTAGCCATCTTAGCCAAAAAGTCTAAAACACTTCTCCTTTTTAATTAGAATCAGGTCCTAAATTGCAATTTCCCTTGTCATTTTCTACTCATGTTAAATAAACTTTAAAGTAGACCAAAAATTTAGATATTTGAAATTTATTATGCCTTAATTACCATGCTTAAAAACAAAAGAATTCTGGTTCTTTTAAATAATAATTTACAATCCCTACAAAAATAGTAATTAAAAAAAAGAATCGAACATGATCACCCAGAATTTATGACTGGATAGCAAGTGTGCTATATAATACTTGGGAAAAATCAGAATGAACTGTGTCAGAAAGGTACAAATAGACTGTGATTGTTCCATATCATCACACAGAAGATCCTTTCATAAAAAACAAAATTGGGGGTCAGCTAGAGTGAATAGAAGGTAGAGTGAGGAGAACCTGGGTTCCAATCAGCCCCAAAGAATTCCTATCTTTGTGACCATGGGCAAGTCACTGGAGCCTATCTGCCAAGCTCTTGCCTTTTTGTCTTTGAGTTTAGCAACTTATGAAGAAATCTCCTAAGACCTAAATGATTACAAACCTCCATGACAGGAGAGTACCTTCACTTCTAAGACTGTGATTAATAAGTACCAAAGTCAGTACTTTAGAAATCTGAGGAATCTGGCCTTCATGATCTGATTTTAGGTCTGACACATTTCTGTCACTTCCTGTTATCTGCATTCATTGGGGAGAAGGAGAATTTGTGCTCTCACACTCACAGTCATCCCACAACTCAACTTTTATTGATATTAGCCCATCTTAACTGCTGTGTTTTATTGTATTCTGTAAAGATTAAAATTTAGGGAAGACTGAGGCAGGTAGAAATTTGTTTCTCTCTGCAAGGAGTATTATATTTTTTTAGAGGTTTATTGAAGATTAGGGATTAAAGAAAATACAGGATAAGAGACATGTGTCCAGGCCATAGAGAGGCCTAGACACAACCTCATCTACGTTATGAAGAAAGCCAGGCCTGCCCCAAAACGGAAGTCCAAGAGTTGAGAGAGCCCTCAAAAGCCTTTGAATCAGCTTAAATACCTTCTCGATCTCGGCCCAGGTGAGATTACAAGGCATTCTGGGGAAGTGGAGCAAAGGCTCATGGGGATTGTAGTCCTGTATTCGAGTCTATTTTTTACATTCCGCCATTTGATCGTTTGAAAAAATTAATTTTTTTCCAAAGGATCATGAAAACATAATCAATTTAAAGATTACAATAATTTGAGGATAAGAGAAAGAAACGAATAAACCCAATAATTACTGGATGCATTGACAGAAAGCCAGTTAGGGGGCAGTCCCCTTTGGCATGAAAGTATGCATGCAAATAAATGTTCATTAACCACACCCAAAGTTCATTTTTGTGCAGCTTGTGGTCTGGAGGCTTCTTCATGATGGCTTCTCCAACAGTTCAGTTCTGGATTCAGAGAGGTAGCATCTTCTTTACCTAAAATTCTTCTCAAAAGGAATTTAAACTTTGCAATTTAAATAATAATATTTTTTTACATTCCCCCCATTAAGAGGGTGATTAAAAAACCGGGATCACTTAGGGATGCATGGCTGAGGTATATGAATCAATTGGCAAGAGATATTAAAAAGACATCAGAAAAATCAAAAAGAAAAGAAAAATTTCTGGATGAAAATATAGGCTATCAAAGTCTTATGTGTAAAAATTCCAAGTAAAAGAAAAATAAATGTATAACAAGTCCTTGAATAAGGGCCCAATCAAAATGATCTAAGCAATGATGCATTTACCCAGTCAGTAGCCAGGACTACAGAAAGGTACCACATTATGGAAGGCAGAAAAAAAAGGGACCAGATTATATAAGCCAAGGTTCCGGGAGCCAAGTTTGAGGTACTTGGTAGAATGTGGAACAAGGAAGACCTGCTTTTAACACATATTAAACAGCCGCAACCTTGAACCCCAAACACGTTCAAGTCCTCTTTGTCTAGGCTCAAAGTGACATCAATTTCACCAGGATCGGTTGGTCTCCTTGACCTTATGCTCTATTGGCACTATGCAGTGGCTCTTTTGTGTATATATTGTCCTGGAATCAGACAGAATCATTAAGCAAAGTCCCATAATTTATTTAAATAATTAGTGGAATCGTTTTTATAGTCACAAGCTTTTTAGGGCATGCATTAGCAAATGTATTTCAAACTTGTAGCACTGAAAAGTCAAAAAGTTAAAGAAAATCTTAATGCTGGTGACATGTGCTTCAAATATAAAAAGGAGAGAAAAAATAATTTAAAAAACTGAAAAAGTATATTGCTCATGCAAGAAAAATATAATAATAAGAGAGCTTTAAAAAATTCAAAAATATAGCTTATAATCATTGACACTGTGTCAGCTAAGAAAATATAAAATGCAAGGCTTTCTCACAAAAAATGAGATCCATTTCCTCTTAATATCTGGCCATGCTCCACTGTGAGTAGAAGGCAAATGAATTGAACAAGGTTAACAATTTTTCATTTTAAAAAATACAGTAGTACAAATATGTAGATATCAATATTCCCAAAATTCTCAATAGCCCAATTAATACAATAGCAAACAAACACACTTTCATATTTCACATAAGTTGCTGTATGACATTTTTTAAAACCTATGAATTGATGGACATTTGTCACAATTTTTACAAACATAGCAATCTTTCAACCTTGGTATTTAAACATATTTTTTAAAAAAAGTAAAACTCATCTTGGGCTAAGAACATAATCAAGATATCTAGATATCATTCTGGTGCAAGTAAAGTAGTGAGCTGAAGAGTATAAATAAAGGGGTGCTCCTTTTGGAGGCTTATAGGGATACAAATGCCCTGAGATTAACTGCCCAACTTCCATTCACATATTTAGAAATGCGGGAAGGTTGGGGGGTTATAAAATGTATTTCACTTCAGCTAATGGGCCTTAGGGCAGGCAAAAATAACCAGATTGTAAAAAAAAATTCCAAAAATCATATTTTAAAAACCCTTAAAATCAAATCATTTGAGGTATTTAGCACATTAAAATTTCCAAGGTTGTTAATACAATTATAACCAGTTCTGAAGTCCATCTATCCTCAGCAAAATAGAAAAAAGGCTGTTTTTTCATATATGGGCTTATTCACAATAATATTTGTTCAATAGTTATAGGGGAAAAACAACAGAATTTTAAAACAGTACATTTTAATAAAAAAAACACCTTATTTTCTGTTTTAGAATCAACATCAAGTATTTCTATTGTATCAATTCTAAAATCAATCATGACTCAAAGAAATTCCTGTTCTATGCTTAAGCATAGGTCAAAACCCTTTCCATTGTTTAGCAAAAGGTTTCTGTCCTACAGTAGTCTTAAGTAGGGAGGAGAAGGATCCTCAGTTCTTACTATCGGTAGGAGATTTTTTTTTAAGTATGAAATTTCCAACATTCATAAGTCTAAGAAATTTTAAGGTTTACAATTCTCAAAACTTTTTCATGCTATTTGTGTCCTCACCACTCTATTCTTTCCTTTCATGATGCCTATTTCTTTCCTGAACCATTCACCTTATTCCCAGGGTAGCATACATTCTGATAAGAACATGTATACTACCAATGGTAGTGAGTCCACTGGCCAATATCCTTTTTCCATGGTAAGTAAAATACTTCTGCCTGGGAGATGTGAGCACTCAGGATAGCTCTTGCTATCTATCCCCTTTGAGAGAGGGCATTATTTAATCATCAGAAGTAAAAGTGGGTAGGCGTGAGGGTGGGTAGCTGGGTAGCTCAGGGAATTGAGAGCCAGGCCCAGAGATTGGAGGTCCTGAGTTCAAATTTGACCTCAGGCACTTCCCAGCTGTGTAATCCTGGACAAGTCACTTAACCCCCATTGCCTAGCCCTTACCAATCTTCTGTCTTGGAACCAATGCCCAGTATTGATTCCAAGATGGAAGGTAAAGGTTAAAAAAAAAAAGTAAAAAAGTGGAAGGTTTTTACTCATGAAATAACTGGATTGTTTCTTCTTATTCTATTATAAATATGAGCAGGCTATTTCTGTCAGTTCCTGGAGTTTTGAGGAAGGGGAAGATAGAGAGAGGACATAGTTCATTTTCCTTTAATTTTTTTTCAACTTCTCTTTTCTTTGGCAATTTCCCTGTATAGATTACCTTGTTTATTGAATATAGGAGGATAAATATTTCTTTTCTTTTCAGAAATAGTTTTTTACTCAAAAAAGGAATTTTTATACTAGGCAATTTCTTAAGTAATTTCTTCTTCAGGCATCAGAGTTTGAAGATAGTATCATAGAAGAATTAGAGCTTACTTGGAAGAAGACGAGTAACATCAGTATTGTAGATGTTGATTTGGCAACACATAACCAAGAAGAAAACAAAATGAGTGAACTGGAATCCAATTTTCAGGTAAGAATAAAAACTTTACCAATCTAATAAAAACTCCACTTATTTGGCATTCTGAAATACACCAAGAACCAGAAAATAAGTACTTGTTCTCCTGAACAAAGGCAAGAAAATCCCACAATCATGTTTATTTGATCTACTTCAAATTTATATTGTATAATCTCAACTGGGACTTCATTGCTGTAAGACAATCCTTTTACCTACCTAATTAACTCCCTATCCCATACCCTTAACAGCAGCTCTTCCAAACATTTTCTTCTCTCTTCAGATCTCCCATATCTTCCTCTTCTCCTTCTCACTTTACCTGAGAATCTTTTTTCCTATTTAATTGAAAAAATTGAGGTCATTCATCCAGAGCTTCCTCCTTCTCCCTCCACCTCCACATCTTATATCAGTCAGATTCCTTTCAATACTATCTCCTCTTTGAATCATGTCTCTTATGAATGAGGGTCCCTCTGCTTGTGAAGGTAAACCTGTCTACAGCAACTGTTATATAGCTCAAATATGATAATGTGTCAGTTATTTTTAAATGCCTTTTTACTTCAGCAGACCACTTCTACTATTTAATTAGAATCAGGTCCTCAATAATTATTTCCCCTGTCATTTTCTCCATATTTTAAATAAATTGTAAGACCAAAGGTTAGGTTATACTATATCTCAAAATTACTATGCCTTAATGACTATGTTTAAAGGCAAAAGGAATCAAATTCAGTTTAAAAATAATTTATAATCTATACAAATAGTAAATTAAAATACATTAAAAGAATCCAATAAGATCAGGTATGTTTCATAACTGGACAGTAAGTATGCTTTAATACTTGGGAAAATTCATAATTTAACCTTGTCAGAAAGGTATAAATAGACTGATTGTGTCATTACATCATACATAAGACCCTTTCATAAAACAGAAAATTTGGGGACAGCTAGGTGAAATAGAGGGTAGAGAGTCTAGACTACCTGGGTTCCAGTCTTCCCCCCAAAATTCCTAGCTTTGTCAAGTCACTGAAGCCTATTTACTGAGCCCTGGCCCTTCTGTCTTAGAGTTCAGCAACTCATGAAGACCATCTCCTAAGACCTAAATGATTACAAAGCTCCTTGACAGGAGATTAACTTCACTGCTAAGATTGAGAATAATAAATACCAAAGTCAGTACTTTAGAAATCTGAAGAATCTGGCCTGCATGATCTGACACATTTCTGCCACTTCCTCTATTATCTCCATTCATTGGGGAGAAGAAGAATTTGTGTTCTCACACTCCCAGTTATCATATAACTCAGCTTTCATTGATATTAGCCCATCTTAATTTCTGTGTTGTATTCTGAAAACTTTTTTTCATGCTAATTGTGCCCTCACCACTCTTTTTCTTCCTTTCACGATGCCTCCCTCTTTACTCAAATATTTGCCTCATGCCCACTGTAGCCTCCATTCTGATAAGATCTTGTATACCCCCAACACTAGTGAGACCAGTTGCCACTGCACTTCGGACATCAGCCAGATTCCTTTTAATACTTTCTCTTCTCTGAATCATATCAATTATGAATGAGGGTCCCTCTCCTTATGAAGGTAAACCTATTTACATCAACAACTGTTATGCTCAAATATGATAATGCAATTTGTTTTCATTTTTAAAGTCCTATATTGACAGGAAAGTACCTTCACTGCTAAGACTGCAAATAATAAGTACCAAAGTTATTCACTTAAAAATAAACTTAAATATCTGAAGGAACCTTCAGGCTAAGGTGGCTACAGTATAGGAGGAACTTCACGACTCTCCCTACTACCGATCACAACAAAGCATCTCAAAAGGACAAACCAAATCAGACAAGGGAAGGGCTCTGCTGGGGGACACAGACTTGAAAGTAGGCAGATTTGGACACTTCGACACTACAAGGGGGTAAAATCACACCTACCAAAGTGAGAGCTGATCACACTTCCCCCACACCACCTACAGCACCAGAATCAGAGTGAGGACTGGGACAATCTCTAAATTCTTGGGTGCTGGCTGAGGTCACCACAGTCTTACACTTGAGTACAGTGCAAGGCCTTGGAAGCGAGTCGTGAGAACTGAGGCTAAGGAATGTGTAGTGTGGGAGCGAAGACAGAGCAGAGATAGGTTTCCCACAGCGGACACTGTGGAGCCTGGAAAAATAGCCTCAGGGCAAAATTGCTCTGTAGCGCATTACACCAAGAGCTGCCTGCCCTCCTCACTCAGATTTCTGCTGAGAAGAGAAGATAAATCTAACATAGAAATGGCCACTAACACCCCAAAACTACAATCCACATGTACCAAAAGAAGTAAGATACAACAGAGAAAGCCTTTGACACTGGATAATTGCTATGGAGAAAAGGAGCATAGTACAGAGATGACAGGAGAGAGTGACAAGCAAGCAAACACATTCAAACTTTCAAAAAAATGGTAATTGGTCATAAGCCCTTGAGGAACTAAAAATTGAGTTTAAGAATGAAGTAAGAAAGGAGAAAAACGGCAAGAAAAGTGGGAAATAGAAATTCAAGTAATTCAAAAAGAAAAATAACACTTTAAAAAACAGAATCTCCAACTTGTAAAAAGAAGCACAGAAATCACATGAAGTAATAAGCAAACTGGAAACCTGTTGGAATGGATGAAAACCAGTCTTTAAAGACTAGAATTGGGCAAGTAGAAGCTAATGATTTCATAAGACAATAAGAATTAATAAAGCAAAATCAAAAGAATGAAAAAATATAAGGAAACATAAAATCTCTCATTGAAAAAATGACTGACCTTGAAAACAGGTCAAGGAGAGACAATTTAAGTATCATTGGTCTACCAGAAAACCTAGAAAGAAAGAAAAAAAAAACAGAAGCCTTGACATCATTATACAAGAAACTATCCAAAAAAGTGCCCTGAACAAGAGGGAAAAATAGACATTGAAAGAGTCTGTAGATCACCCTCTACATTAAATCATCAAATGATAACCCCCAGGAATGTAATTTCCAAATTCAGTAGCTTCCAAATCAAAGACCAAAAGGCTTGGAATATGATATTCAGAAGGGCAAGAGAATTGAGTCTACAATCAAGGATCACTTACCCGTAAAAATTGACTATATACTTCCAGAGGAAAGTATAGACATTTAGCAAAATAGAAGATTTCAAAATATTCCTAAAGAAAAGGCCAGAAAGAAATAAATGGAAAATTTTATGTACAAATACAAGTTTCAAGAGAAACATAAAAAGGTAAACAAGAAAGGGGGGGGATGTTTAAGGGCTTCAGTAAGGTCAAATTCTTTATATTCCTACATGGAAAAAGGATATTTGTAACTCTTAAAAATTGTTTTCACTATCATAGTAGATAGAAGAATTATTGAAAGTCAGAGGTTAGGGTACTAAATAGTTTAAGATGATATATTTAAAAAATGGGGGATGAGAATAAAAGATAACACCAAGAGAAAACTTGAAGGAAGAAAAAAAATAGGATAAATTATACCACATAAAGAGGCTCATGGGATGAGGCCAGGGGAAGAATACTATTATAAAAAGGAGAGGAAGAGAGTGCCAACAAGTAATACTTAAACCTTATTCTCCATGGAATCAATTCTGAGAGGAAGGAGCAGCTAGATCTATTGGGGGTACAGATGTCTATCTTACCCTATAGGGAAGTTGAGAGGTAAAAACCAAGGAGAGTAGAGAGGTGGGGAGTACCAAAAGGGAGGGAAAGAGAGAAGGAAGGGAATTTAATAAATCTTAAAGAAAAATAAGAGGGGAATAAGAAGGGAGGTGGTGAGAAGGAAAGTAAAATTAGTGTGGGGAATAGGGGGGACTGATTAAAAGCTGGTGTAGAAGGAAATAGTGAAAGAAGAAAGGGCAGGATTAAAAGAGGAAATCAAAATGATGGGCAATACACAGATGGCAATCATAACTCTAAGTGTGAATGGGAGGAACTCACCCATAAAATGGAAGCAGATAGCAGAGTGGATTAGAAACCAAAATCCTACCATATGCTGCCTACCAGAAACACAAATGAGGCAGGTAGATACACATAGAGTAAAGGTAAGAGACTGGAGCAAAATGTATTGGGCATCAACTGAGAAAAAGAAGGCAAAAGTCACGATCATGATATCTGACAAAGCCAAAGTAATAATAGATCTGATTAAAAGAGATAAGGAAAGTAATTACATCCTGATAAAATATAGACAATGAAGAAATGGCAATATTCAATATGTATATACCAAATGGTATAGAATTCAGATTTTTAAAGGATGGAACTTAGGGGAAATAGATAGTAAAACTATACTAAGATGGGGTTGGGGGAGGTCCTGAACCTTCCTCTCTCAGATCTAGATAAATCAAACCAAAAAATAAATAAAGAAGAGGTAAGAGATGTGAATGAAATCTTGGAAAAATTAGAGTTAATAGATATATGGAGAAAAATAAATAGGGACTAAAAGAATACACCTTCTTTTCAGCTGCATATGGTACATTCAGAAAGATTGACCATGTCCTAGGTAATAAAAACATTACAAACAAATGCAAAAAAAGCAGAAATAACAAATGCAACCTTATCATAATGCAATAAAAATAATAATTAGTAAGGGTACATGGAGAAGCAAATCAAAAATTAATTGGAAATTAAATATGATTCTCCTAAATTTGTTGAAGAACAAATCATAGGAGCAATTAATAATTTCATTGAAGAGAATGACAATGAGGAGACATATAAAAATCTAGGGGATGTAACCAAAGCAGCACTCAGGAGAAAATGTATATCCCTGAATGCATATATCAAAAAATCAGAGAGGGAAGAGGTCAAAGAATTGGGCATGAAAATTAAAAAAACTAGAAAGAGAACAAATTTAAAATCCCCAGATAAAAATCTAAATTGAAAATTCTAAAAATTAAAGGAGAAATTAATAAATATGAAAGTAAAAGAACTATTGAATTAATAATAAATAAGACTAAGTGCTGCTACTTTAAAAAAAAAAGAAATAAAATAGATAAAGAACTTGTTAATGTAATTTTAAAAAGGGAAAGAATAAAACCAAATTAACAGTACCAGAGATGAAAAGAGCAACCTCACCTCTAATAAAGAAGAAATTAATGTGTAAGGGTAAAAAGTTGGTTTGACAAAATATTTATGAGTAAAAAAGATTGTGGTCTTCAATTATAAAACATTAACTCATAAGTCAAAAGGACCATTAGCAGCTTTTATTTACAACAAGGTAGAGGTATTAAAGAGGGAAATATAGGAAGGAGATAGGGAAATGTCTATCATACCACCCTAAGTGCTGCTCCAGTGAAGTCCAGCTCAGCACCTAGCAAAGGCTCCCTTAAGTTCCGATCTCCTTGTGGAAGTCTCAATAGTGTCTTCAGCCAGAAATCCACCAATGAAAACCTCTTCCTTGAGCCCTAGTCACTCACCCAGCAAACATCTCTGGCACAGAATACTCAAGCCCAGGATAATTTGAGGAAAAGTGACTACCTCTAAGAATATCACTTCAACCTGGCTCACCAATGCAGAATGAATGAATCAGTTCATTGGCTTGGCCTTTTACACCCCTTTTTCCATGTCACTTTCTGTCTCTCCCCCTCTTCACAGGAACCAATTGCAGCCTTTCAATTTGCCTAGCACTGCCCAAGGTGGGGGGGGGGAGGGGAAGTGGGCAGTGGCCTTTGGAGGTATGAGATTTCTCTAGTAAGTGACATGTGAACTCTCTTACTTAATGACTAGCTAAGTACTACATACAGGCACTTGAAGTCCTTGATTTGATTAATTTAAAATAGACAAAGGGAGAGTCAATTCTATCTTCACAAGGTAATTATTAAGAACTACTTTGCCCAATTGTGTGGCAACAAATATGGCAATCTGGGTGATATGGATGAAAATTTACAAAAATATAAACTACCTAGATTAATAGAAGAGGAAATAGAATACTTAAATAATCCCATATCAGAAACAGAAATTGAACACGCCATCAAAGAGCTCCCCAAGAAAATATCCCCTGGGCCAGATGGATTCACAAGTGAATTCTACTAAACATTTTAAAAATAACTAATCCCAATACTATATAAACTATTTGACAAAATAAGCAAAGAAGGAGTTTTACCAGATTCCTTTTATGACATATGATACTGATTCCAAAGCCAAGCAGAACAAAAACAGAGAAAGAAAATTACAGACCAATCTCCTTAATGAACACAGATGCAAAATTCTTAAATAGAATACCAGCAAAAAGACTCTAGCAAGTAATCATGAGGGTTATCCACTATGATCAAGTGGGATTTGTACCAGGAATGCAAGGATGGTTTAATATTAGGAAAACCATCCACACAATTGACCATATCAACAACCAACCCAACAGAAATCATATAATTATCTCAATAGATGCAGAAAAAGTCTTTGACAAAATATATTCCTATTGAAAACACTAGAAAGCATAGGAATAGAAGGGTCTTTCCTAAATATAATAAACAGTATATATCTAAAACCATCAGCAAGTATCATCTGCAATGGGAACACTAGGATCAGGAGTGAAGCAAGGATGCCCATTATCACTTCTATTATTTAACATTGTACTACAAACACTAGCAGTAGCAATCAGAGATGAAAAAGAAATGGGTGGGATTAAAATAGGCAATAAGGAGACCAAACTATCACTCTTTCCAGATGATATGATGGTCTACTTAAAGAATCATAGAGAATCAACCAAAAAACTAGTTGAAATAATCAACAACTTTAGCAAAGTTTTAGGATACGAAATAAACCCATACAAATCATCAGCATTTCTATATATTTCCAACACAACTCAGCAGCAAGAGTTAAAAAGAGCAAAACTCCATTAAAAATCACCCTAGAATGACAGCAAAGGAAAGTAATGAATGCTGGAGGGGATGTGGCAAAGTAGGGACACTAATTCGTTGCTGGTGGAGTTGTGAATTGATATAATGATTCTGGAGGACAATTTGGAACTAGGCCCTTTGACCATAGCACTGCTGGGTTTGTACCCCAAAGAGATAATAAGGAAAAAGACTTGTACAAGAATATTCATAGCAGCGCTCTTTGTGGTGGCCAAAAATTGGAAAATGAGGGGATGCCCTTCAATTGGGGAATGGCTGAACAAAGTGTGGTATATGTTGGTGATGGAATACTATTGTGCTCAAAGGAATAATAAAGTGGAGGAATTCCATGGAGACTGGAACAACTTCCAGGAAGTGATGCAGAGCGAAAGGAGCAGAACCAGGAAAACATTGTACACAGAGACTGATACACTGTGGTACAATCGAAGGTAATGGACTTCTCCATTACTATCAATGCAGTGTCCCTGAACAATCTGCAGGGATCTAAAAAACACTATGCACAAGCAGAGGATAAACTGTGGGAGTAAAAACACCGAGGAAAAGCAACTGCTTGACTACAGGGGTGGAGAGGATATGACTGAGGAGAGACTCTAAATGAACACTCTAATGCAAATACCAACAACATGGAAATGGGTTCGAATCAAGAACACATGTTCTTGATTCCCAGTGGAATCGCGTGCCAGCTATGGGAGAGGTGGTGGGAGGGGGGAGGGAAGAAAAGAAAATGATCTTTGTTTCCAATGAATAATGTTTGGAAATGACCAAATAAAATAATGTTTAAAAAAAAATCACCCTAGACAATATAAAATATTTAGGAATCTATTTGCCAAACAAACACAGGAAATATATAAACCCAACTACAAAACACTTCCCCACAATTAAAACTAGACCTAAATAACTTGAAAAACATTAATTGCTCATGGGTAGGATGAGTTAACATAATATAAATGACAATTATACTCAAATTTATTTATTCAGTGCCATACCTGTCAAACTACCAAGAAACCTCTTCACTGAATTAGAAAAAAATTATAACAAAATTCATTTGGAAGAACCAAAGATCAAGAATATCAAGGGAAATAATGGGGGGGAAAACGTGGATGATGGGGACCTAGCAGTAGAGGATCCTAAACTGTACTATAAAGCAGTGATCATCAAAACAGTATGGTACTGGCTAAGAGGCATAAGGGAGAATCAGTGGAATAAACTTGGGGTAAATTACCTCAGCAAGCTAGTGTTCAATAAACCCATAGATCCCAGCTTTTAGGACAAGAACCTACTGTTTGACAAAAGCCGTTGGGAAAATTGGAAAGCAGTATGGGAGAGTTTAGGTCTAGATAAATATCTCACACTGTATACTGAGAGAAATTCAAAATGGATCAATGACCTAAATATAAAGAAGGAAACTATAAGTAAAATAGATGAACATAATCATATGGCTGTGAAATCTATGGGAAAGAAAAGAAGTTAAGACCAAACAAGATATAGGAAATATCACAAAATATAAAACGAATAATTTTGATTACGTTAAATTAAGAAGGTTTTGTACAAACAAAACCAATGCAACCAAAATTAGAAGGGAAGCAACAAATTGGGGGAAATATTTATGACAAAAACCTCTTACAAAGATCTAATTTCTCAAATTCATAAGGAGCTAAATCAATTGTACAAAAAATCAAATCATTCCCCAATTGATAAATGGGCAAGAGACATGAATAGGCAAATTTCAGATAAAGAAATCAAAACTATCAATAAGCACATGAAAAAGTGTTCTAAATCTCTTATAATCAGAGAAATGTAAATCAAAATAACTTAGAGATACCACCTCACACCTAATAGATTGGCTAATACGACAGCAAAGGAAAATAATAAATGTTGGAGGTGATGTGGCAAAATTGGGACATTAATGTGTTGTTGGTGGAGTTGTGAATTGATCCAACCATTCTGGAAGGTAATTTAGAATTGTGCCCAAAGGGCTTTAAATGACTACCTGCCCTTTGATCCAGCCATATCACTTGGGTTTATACCCCAAAGAGATAAGGAAAAAGACTTGTACAAAAATATTTATAGCCTTGCTCTTTGTGGTGGCAAAAATTTGGAAAATGAGGGGATGCCTTTTGATTGGTGAATAGCTGAACAAATTGTGGTATCTGTTGGTGAAGGAATATTACTGGGCTAAAAGGAATAATGAACTGGAGGAATTCCATGCGAACTGATATGACCTCCAGGAATTGATGCAGAGTGAAAGGAGCAGAAACAGGAGAGCATTATACACAGAGACTGATACACTGTGGCACAATTGAATATAATAGACTTCTCTACAAGCAGCAATGCAATGATTTAGGACAATTCTGAGGGACTTAGGAGAAAGAATACTATCCACGTCCAGAGAAAGAACTGTGGGAATAGAAACACAGAAGAAAACATTTCCTTGATCACATGGTTTGATGGGGTTATGATTGGGGATGTAGACTAAATGATCACTTTAATTCAAATATTAATAATGTGGAAGTAGGTCTTGATTAATGATACATGTAAAACCGAGATAAATTGCTTGTTGGCTATGGGAGGGGGAATAGAAATGGAGGTAAGGGGGGAAGCTGGGTAGCTCAGTGAATTGAGAGCCAGGCCT
This sequence comes from Monodelphis domestica, assembly GCF_027887165.1. Classification (NCBI taxonomy): domain Eukaryota; kingdom Metazoa; phylum Chordata; class Mammalia; order Didelphimorphia; family Didelphidae; genus Monodelphis; species Monodelphis domestica. The sequence goes on along the minus strand of NC_077230.1, from coordinate 266,180,630 downwards.
AGAGATGGGAGGTCCTAGGTTCAAATCTGGCCTCAAACACTTTCTAGCTGTGTGACCCTGGACAAGTCACTTGACTCCCCTTGCCTAACCCTTATCACTCTTCAACCTCAGAACCAATACACAGTATTGATTCCAAGACAGAAGGTAACAGTTAAAAAAAAAAGGAAAGAAGTGGAGGTAAGGAATACAAATCCTGTAACCTTTGAAAAGCATTCTAAATTAATTATTTTAATTAATCAATTAAAAAAACAAAAACAAAAATTTTTCTTGATCACATAGTTCGATGGGGATATGATTGGGGTTGTAGACTGTAAATGATCACTCTATTGCAAATATTGCTCATTGGCTATCAGAGGGGGTGAGGGGAAGAGGGTAGGAAAAGATAAATTATTTAACAATGGAAAAATACTCTAAATGAATTAATTTAGTTAATTAATTTTTTAAAAAGAGAAAGAAACAATCTGAAAGAATCTGACCTACATGATTTGACTTTTGCTCTGACACATTTCTGTTACTTCCTGTTATCTCCATTCATTATGGAGAAGGAGAATTTGTGCTTCCAGTTATCCCATTACTCAACATTTATTGATATTGTCCATCTTTGTATTCTGAAAATTTTTTCATGCTATTTGATCCTTGTCACTCCATTTTTTTCCCTTCATGGTGCCTCTTTCTTTCCTCAACTGTTAACTTTACTCCCACTGTAGCATACATCCTGATAAGATCATGCATACCTCCAATAGTAGAGAGGCCAGTGGCCATTACCTTTTTTCCATGGTCAGTAATATACTTTGGCCTGGAAGATGTACCCACTAAGGATAGGTGCTACTATCCCTTTTGAGAGAGAGCATTATTTAATCATCAGAAGTAAAAAGTGGAAGGTTTTTTTGCTCATGCAATAACTGGATTATTTTTTCCTCTGTTCCTTTCCTAAATATAGGCATGCTATTTCTCTTGGGCTCCTAGAGTTTTGAGGAAGGAGAAGACATTGAGGGGACATGGTTCTTTTTCCTTTAATTCTTTTTTTCAACTGGTCTTTTCCTTGGCAGTTTTCCTATATAGATTTCCTGGGTTATTGACTATTTAAGAAGAGATATTTTATTTTATTTCCAGAAATAGTGATATACTCAAAAAAAAAAAAAGGGGGGTTTGAAAATAAGTGATTTTTTAATTTAATTTCTTCCTCAGGAGTCAGAGTTTGAAGTTAGTATAGAAGAATCAGAACTTACTTGGAAGAAGACTAGTAACATCAGTATTATAGATATCGATTTGGTAACACATATTCAAGGGGAAAACAAAATGAGTGAATTAGAATCCAATGTTCAGGTAAGAATAAAAACTTTACCAATATAATAAAACTCCACTTATTTGGTTTTCTGAAATACAACTGACAACCAGGAAATAAGTACATATACTACTGAACAAAGGCAGGAAAAGGATTGCTCTTGGATCTTCTCCTTTGGATTTCGTCTTGGGTGAATGAGTAGCTGGCCTTCCCTTCCTGGCTTCTGGAGGGATCAGTTCTGGAGAGGCCTCCTTCCCCTGGAGGAGGCTGAGTTGGTGGAACCTTTGTATAAGACATCACTGGATCCTCTGGCTGAGGGTTAATGAGCCCTGCTAGGGCTGAGCCAGACACTGGAGCAACATTTATTGTGAGAGGCTAGACATTTTCTCTACCCTCTTCTTACATTTCTCTACTTTCACTTTTTCCACCTTTTTGTAAATAAAAACTATTAAAAGTCATTTTGACTTGAGCTATAATATTTTTTAATTGGTGACCACAATATTACTTTAGAATTCTCATGTTTTAGTCAAACCCCTAAATTTAATTCTTTACATTACCAAGACCTTTCTCAGCATAGGTTCTCCACAGGATCATCAGAGACCTGCCCTTGGTATACTCAGGTTAGAAAATTCAGGCATATTAGTCAAATTCCAAATATGTGAACACCCCAGCTGTCACAGGCCAGAGATACATGCTGAGTGTTCCCTGTAAACTTGCCTTGCTGAGAGCATTCTCTTAGTTCCCAGAGGTGTGGTAGGGAATAGGGATGACAGTGCCTCATAATGCCCTGGGGTCATCTCCCTAAAGAGTTTAACCATGCATTTGAATTTGGTCTTAAACTTATCTAGCCCCATTGGGAATGTAACCTAATGATATGTGCTCTAAGCCTTCAACTTGCACAGATTTAACAGTTTGATTTTCCTAAGTTACTAGCAGTATATCTGGCCCATTCCCACCAGGCATTAGTGTCAGTATATCCTGTTTCTATCTCAATAACCCATCTTAAACCCTCAACAGTTGATACATCAGGTTCAACCCAGAGACCTGGAAAAACTATAGGATGAATATTTTCTGATGCTATCATTTAGGTGCGCAGGCTTCCTCCCATTACTGGAGTAATCAAAAATTTACCAAAATAGTCCTATCCATATCATTTTATTCCAAATTCATACCAGTTTGCCAATCTTCCTTAAAGTTTGTAACAGGAATAAGATTGAGTTATAATTATTAATGGGCTGGTAGATGGTAAAAGCCTTCTTCCATTATAAATGTTTGGGGCTGGCCATCTAACCTTGTGGTTCAGTTGACCACCATACTTCTGACCAATAGGCATAGAAGGGCCCAGTTTGGCGAGGAGGGCAAAGATATTTTGGATTGTTTCAAAGACCAGCCAGCTCTTTCAAATGTTTACATTTAGGTCTCTTTAGGAGATGACATAGGTCTATCTGGGTTGTCTGATCTCCTTCTCCTACCTGGAGTTCATACTCTTTGTTCACTTCTCGGTCTGTTAGTAGTGATCCTGCATCTTGGTTTTTTAAAATGATGCCCATTATAATATAAAAATTCCAACAGTAACCACAATTCTTTGTCTTACCCTCATCCTCAAAAATGGGGATCAAAATATATAATATGGTCCCTCTACACTCTGTAGTCTGTATAATATGTCTCTCTCCACTATTCTCAATAGGGAGTCTCAAATTCTTTGTCCTATCCCGTTTTCAAAATAGGAGTCAAAAATATAAAATGGAAAATATTCATGTAGGAGGGCCCCTCTCCCTCCTTACATTACAAAAACCAGTCCAATCTGTAAGAAGATGTCCTTGAGTTCAGAGTACTTGGCAGCCCCGTCAGAGTATCAGTCTTTTTCAAAGTAACAGTTCAATTTGCTGCTGCCTTGCTCACAATTGGCTTCAAAGGTTGGTCAGTGGAGGTCTCAGCTGTCCAGATATTTGAGGTTCAAGTCCAAGGTAAATGGATCTTCAGTATCAACTCGGTAAGTTGTTTCTTTAAATCTTGGTCACCTTCTCACTGGGGGGACCTTGATCAAAATTTTAGTTACAACCAGCTCTGGAAGTCAGATAAGCCTCTATCCAGGATGCCAAATGAACTACCACAACAAGAAGGTACTTTGCTGTTCCAATCGGTACCATCTCAGTAAAATCTACTTGAATATTTTGAAATGGCCAAAGTCTTGGGGCCCTTCCCCCATGGGGGTCAGCTTCTAAAAATGTTTTTTAGTTATGTCCAAACATTCAAATCTCAGTGAGGACTCACTGTTATCTCACTATTAAGTACAATATCAATCTTATCTGGACTCTTATACAACTGATCAACAATTTTCAACACTGAATCACTTTGTCATTTCACACACTTCCACAAGATATATTTCATAATCATTTGTGATTTTCCAAAATCACATACATCAACCTTAAAATTAATCTTAATTACAATCCAAAATTGTGGGATCAAATCTCCCTTCTCTTGTTCCAATCCCCCCCCCCCTTTACCTACCTCAGTAGCTAGCTGAAAAAGGAAAAATATTGAACAGATCTTTTTTTGGCTTTGTCTATTAAAAATAGAGGGAAACGTTCCTTTTTCACTTAGTTAGATGATCTTAAAGTTTAAGATGTCCAAAAATTCACATTTCTTTTTCAATCTCTCAAATACCTTCTCTGGTCTGTCTGCTATTTTCTAGAATGATGGAAGAAAGAAAGAAATAGATTTATCTCAAAATCACTTTGAGGTTTCTTTTCCCAACTCTCCTTTTTGTGTGTACACATGACAATACAAAATCACAAACAATAAAAACAGATAATAAACAGTTAACATAAACCTTGAAAACATGCTTCATCAGTGATCTCAGGAATAGGAGGCTCTATAACCTCATTCAACAGTTCTCTCACAGTTGTGTCTTGAGGCTTGGGAGGACAGCCTCTCTCAAGGCTTTGTCCTTATCTTTAGTAAAGCCAAAAGAAAACATTTGGTCCATGGTAACTGAGTTTCCACTATCAGCTTGGTAAACTGTTCTAAGCTCTTGATTCATTCTCTCCACTTTCCCCAAGGAAATATGCAAATCCCAATCAATATCTAAAGCTTTTGCTACTCCTAGCAACATCTTGGATGTGAAACAAGGATGAATCTCATTCTCAGAATCAATATTCTTGTTGAGTACATATCTTAGCATGCTTGGGTGCTCAAATAAAATTATGGTCACCGTCTGAGTAGTGGATTAGCTGACTCCTGCCAGATGTTCTGGCTTCAGCATGTTCTTTAGATCTTGAGTTATTAACTCCACATAAATTAATTCTTTCCCTTTGCTAGAAATCAGGCCTTTCTCTTCTAGCATCTTCAAAGCCTGGTTGAATGCATGTGATTTACAGATTTTGACTGACCAAGACTCTGGAGGGCAGCCTCTATGCATTAGAGCCTCTTTGCTTTCCTCAATTACAGCATATTCCTTCCTTCCTTTTCCATCTAAGACTCTTGAGGATCCATTTACAAATAAGTTCACTTCCCCAAGAAGGGGAGACTCTTGAAAATTCTTCCTCCCTTTAGTCTGGTCACTTCCATCCTTGGTCCCAGAAATTGGTTAAATTTCTTTGCTAGCCCAATTGGATCTTCCAACAGGTCTTTCATTTCTCTCTCTTTCTCTTAAATTTCCAAACCCCAGAGGCCCTGAGAGGGGTCTTAATATATTCTAGCCCCTGTTCTATTGGCACTTCTCTGAGTGGATACTGTTTAACATGTCCCCCCAAAGGGAAATTCATCTGGTCTTCTAATAACCTCTTAACTTCTCTGTTTACATGTTCATAGAGGTCTCGCAGAGGAATAGCTGCTGCCTCTACTACTTCTGCTCTAGATTTTGGCAGTGGGGGAGCTTATGGTACTATTGGTGCCACAAGGAGCACTAATACTGTCTTTGTTTCTATTTGGGGTGCCAGTGCTGGCATAGGAGGCATAGGAAGGGTAAGTGACACTTGGGGAGCAGGAGGAATCAGATATAGGGAAGAAAGACTCTAATGGCTCCTAAGTCTTCTCTATCTCTTTCCATGATTCCTTTTCCTTCTCTGCTACTCTGTTACAGTCTGTTTCCTTCAGCCTTTTCTCTCATCACTAAAGTTTCTACCCCTGGCTCTAGTAGAGGCCACCTAACTTCAGTATTTTTCAATAGGAAGTTGCCAATCCATGATTACTAATACTAATCAGCATATATTGGGGAATAATGCACAAATTTCATCTTACACAGTGCTGACTTGATCTGCTATAAATTTATTTTACATAACCTCAACTGGGTCTTCATTACTTATCATTTTTCCACATGTTAAATAAACTGTAAAGCAGACCAGAAGTTTGGAAATCTGAAACTTACTGTGGCTTAATTAGCATGCTTAAAAACAAAAGGATTCCAAATCTTTTAATAGATAATTTACAATCCCTACAAAAATAGTAAATGAAGGTTAAAAAAAGAATCTAACATAATCATCTAGAATTTATAACTGGACAGCAATATGCTTTAATATTTGGGGAAAATCAGAATGAACCTTGTCAGGGAGGTATAAACAAACTATGATGGTGCCATTTCATCATACAGAAGACCCTTTCATAAAACATAAAATTTGGGAGCAGCTACATAGAAAATAGAGTTGAGTCAGGATGACTTGAGTTCCAAGCTGCCCAAAGAATTCCTAGCTTTGTGATCCTGGCAAATCCCAAAACCCTATTTGCCCATCCCTGGCCCTTCTGTCTTACTGTTCAGCAGCTCATGAAGACTATCTCCTAAGACCCAAAGGATTACAAACCTCATTGACAAAGAGTAGCTTCACTGCTAAGAATACAAATAATAAGTGCTGAAGTAAGTAATTTAGAAATCTGAAGAATAGGGCCTCCATGATCTGACTTGATCTGACATATTTCTGTCACTTCCTGCTATCTCTATTCATTGGAGAGAAGGAGAATTTGTGCTCTCACCCCATTCTTTTTCCTTTAAAATTTTTTTCAACTAGTCTTTTCTTTGCCAATTTCCCAGTTTAATTTTTCCAGGGATATCAAATTGATAAGTAGAGGTCTGTAGCTTCCAAAAGTGAGAGTAGGCCTCAAAACAAACAGAGCCATCATAGAGAAATCACAAAGCTCTGCTCCCCAGCATGAGAAAAGCAAACTTTCCCCCTCCACAAAAACTAGATGTCTAGCCAAGAAAATAATAATACAAGAGTTCTGTAAGAAGAACTTACAGTATTGGGTCATACATTGATATGCTGACATGTGATTTATTTTCCTATAGAAAACACTGCTGAGAGCGACTAAGGCAGCCTGCATCCATTGTTTCCCTTTGTAAATCATTACCAATGATTGTTCCTGTAAAAGTCTTACCTAATCTCTTAGCCTCCGTCACTTTCCCTATAAAGTATGTACCTCAACTGAATAAACTTTGTCACCTCCCAGCAAGGGGATGTCTACATCTAGTGTTTTAGCCCTCCTGTAATCCCAGCTCATTTTTCTCATCCCAGTTCAATGGCCCATGAATAATACATTGAATAGGACTTGACAGAGGTGTTTTATTTTATTTTCAAAAATAGTCATATAGTAAACCGGAGAGTTTTTTAAATTTGGTGATTTCTCCTTTAATTCATTCTTCAGGTTGCAGAGTTTAAACACAGTATCATGGAAGAATCAGAGCTTACTTTGAAGAACACTAGTAACATCTATATAATAGTTACAGATTTGATAAAGCCTATCCAACAGGACAACAAAATGAGTGAATTAGAATCCCATTTTCAGGTAAGGATAAAATTTTTACCAATCAAATCATATGCCACTTATTTGGAATTCTCAAATATAACTAAGAACCAGGAAATAAGTATATAGCCAACAGAACAAGGGCAAGAAAATCACACAAACATGCTGATTGGATCTAATACAAATTTATATTACATAATTTCAACTGGGTCTTCATTGCTGCAAACAAATCCTTTTACCTACTGTGAGATTTAAAATGGTTGAGGTCTTAAACTGTAGTGATTAAAATAGTGGAAGACATAAATTGTGATAGATATAAGAGAGGGTGAGTAAATTTGACCACAGAAATATGTTTCACTACAGTGTCTTGGGTTTTAAAATCAAATATAAGGTGGTCACCAGGGAAATATTCCCAATTATTCAACTACCCAAGTCAATTGGGTTTTATAGAGATTTTAATTAACAATACAATGAGTAATCAGAGAGAGAGAGAGAGAGTAAGAAAGGAATAAGTATGAAGGGCCTCAAGCCAATATGGCCTGTAAACCTTAAAATTTCTTAGACTTATAAATGTTGGAAATTTCACCATTGGGAAATTTCATACTTGAAAAATTTCCTATTGATAGTGGGTCTTGACTATTGGAATGTGAACCCCATTGGCATGGGAGGTTCCTTCTCTTTCCTTCTTAAGATTACTTTAGGACAGAAACCTTTTGCTGAACAATGGAAAGGACTTTGACCTATGCTTAAGCATAGAACAGGAATTTCTTTGAGTCATGATTGATTTTAGAATTGATACAATGGAGATACTTGGAATCAATCTCCACCCTATTCAGTCCTAACAGGATTGAGTAAGAGCTGCAGCCTAGATCAAAATTTAATTATTTCAATCTCTACCCTACTCAGGTTAACAGGATTTAGAAAGGGCTGTAGCAAAGGATCAAAGATTTAATTATTTGAAAATATGACCTTCAACAGACATGTGCAAAGCCAGAAGACCTCTGGGCGGTCCTGGGTTAAGCTAGAGCCTCCATTGGCACAGGGAAATTGATAGACAGATGATTGGTAGATGTGAGGACTGAGGGGAGGGAACTTGGATGGTTTCCTTAAGGATAGGGGGGTCTGAAGTCGAGGAGGTGGTTGAGAAGTTGGTCGGTGTGGTTGGTGTGTGCTCTGAGAAGCTTGCTCTGAAGGAAGCTGAAAGTGGGGGCCTCTGAGACTGTTTCTCCATTTTGGTCACATGAGTAATAGGGACTGATCTCTTTTCTTTGCCCCAGCTATCTAAGGGCTTGGGCCTTTTGGCCCAGCCTAAACAGAAGGGGTATTTAAGCCCTATTCCCTTCTCTCCCTTTTTCTCTCTCTCTATCTCTAATTGCTTTCTTCCTCCTATTGTAATTAAACTCCATAAAAGATTGACTGCTGACTTGAGTTTTCATTTAGGAATTACTTAGCTGAATTCCTTGGCGACCTTAAATTAATATATATCAGTCTTTTAAAGTGATTTCCTTGTCACAGGCCTAGACCTGAGTCTTAAAAAAGAAATCAGTCAGTTTTTTAACACTCACCACAAGGTCTGACTAAACAAGGATACTAGTGACACCAGGCCAGCATCCTTCCTCAAAGAGTCTTCCAGCCAGAGATTGTTTCAAAGGGCCTCTCTCAAGAGCCTCCAGGGCTCCTACCCCAGAAGGACAGAGCCCCTCAGAGGAGCTCCTCAAGGAGCTCTCCTTCAGAATGAGATTTCCTCCAAGAGCACTTCTCCTCAAAGAGATCTGTCTCCAAGGAAAGAGCCCTCAAGCATCAGTCCTCAAGGAAATGAGTCTCTCAGAATGAGATCCTCCAGAATGAGAATCAGAAACTGAGATCCTGAATGAGATCCAAGCTCTTATTTTTAAGGGCAAAAATTTCCTCTGTCACCTCCCCTAAGTCCTTACATCTACCAATCACTGTAGATGTTTCTAAAGGACCGCCCATTTTTAATTCACAGCTGAGTAGTTTTAATTTCTTTAATAAGTCAGAAAAAAATGCTGCTGTGTCGACAAATTTCATTAAGAAAAAACCTCTGAATAAGTTATCACCCTTTTAGGTTTAAGTAGTTTACAAGTTGTCCCACCTATATGTGTACCTAGCATCCCATTGTATCAATTTTAAAAACAGGCATGACTCAAAAAACTTCCTGTCCTTTCCATAAGCATGGGTCAAAGCACTTTCATTGTTCAGTAAGGAGTTTTCTGTCCTAAAGCAGTCTTAAGTAGGGTGGAGTAGGGATATTCCCAAGGCAAGGAGTTTTCACATTCAAGTAGAATTCTCACTATCTGTTAGGGAATTTTTTTAAGTAGAAGATTCCCCAATGGGGAAATTTCCAACATTCATAAGTCTGAGAAATTTTAAGATTTACACTACCTAATTAACTCCCTATCCCATACTCTTCATAGCAACTCTTCCAAACCTTTTCATCCCTTTTCAGATCTCCCATATCTTTCTCTCCTCCCTCTCACTTCAGCCGAGAATCTTTCCTCCTATTTTATTGACAAAATTGAGATCATTCATCCTTTTCTCCTCCACCTCCTCATCTTACATCAGCCAGATTCCTTCTAATTCTATCTCTTTTATTCATGTTTTTTATGAATGAGGGTCCCTCTCCTTGTGAAGGTAAACCTGTCTACATCAACAACTGTTATGCAGCTCAAATACTATAATGCATGTTATTTTTTTCCTTTTAAAAGTCTTATGTGATGTCTTCTTGGTCTTTCGGCTAAGATCAAGTGTAAAAGTTTTATATGTGTTTCAGTTATTATTAAATGTCTTTTGACTTAGACCATTTCTTCTATTTAATTAGAATCAGGTCCTTAATAGCAATTTCCCTTGTCATTTTCTCTACATGTTAAACAAAATTTAAAGCAGATCAGAATTTTGGATATCTGAAATGTCCTATGGCTTAATTACCATGCTTAGAAACAAAAAAATTCCAATTCTTTTTAGAAATAATTTACAATCCCTACAAAAATAGTAAATGAAGGCATAAAAAAGAATCCATTATGATCATCCAGAATTTATAACCGGCTAGAAAATATGCTTTAATACTTGCAAAAAATCAGAATTAACCTTGTCAGGAAGGTACAAATAGGCTGTCATTGTGCCATTTCATCATACAGAAGATCCTTTTATAAAATACAAAATTTGGGGGCAGCTAGGAGGTAGGTATAGGGGATAGCATCAGGAGGACCTGGGTTCCAATGTGACCTCAGACAATTCCTAACTTTGTGATCCTTGGAAGTCATTTAACCCTTTTTGCCAAACCATTGTCCTTCTGTCTTTGAGTTCAGTAGTTAATGAAGACCAGCTCTTATGACCTAAATGATTACAAACCTCGTTGACAGGAGAGTACCTTCACTGCTAAGACTGTGAATGATAAATACCAAAGTCAGTTTCCCTGTATAGATTACCTGGGTTATTGAATATATAAGTGGAGATAATTTCTATTTTCAGAAATATTGATATATTCAAAAAAGGGGTTTTTTAAACTTGGTGCTTTCTTATTTAATTTCTTTTTCAGGCACCAGAGTTTGAACATAGTATCATAGAAGAGCCAGAGCTTACTTGGGGGAAGACAAGTAACATCAGTATTATGGATGTCGATTTTGGAATGTGTATCCAAGAGGAAAAAAAAATGAGTGAATTAGAGTTCAATTTCCTGGTAAGATAAAAACTTTACCAATATAATAAAACCCCACTTATTTGGCATTCTGAAATACAACCAAGGACCAGGAAATAAGTACATGTCCTACTGAACAAATAAGAAAATAATGCAATCATACTGACTTAATCTACTACAAATTTATATTACATAACCTCTACTGGGTCTTCATTGCTGCAAGTTAATCCTTTTACCTACCTAATTAACTCCCTATTCCACACCCTTCATAGCAAAACTTTTCATCTCTCTTGAAATCAGCCCAATTTCCTCTCCTCCCTCTCATTTCAGCTAGGAACATTTTTTTTCCTATTTAAATGAAAAAATTGAGGTAATTCATCCAGAACCCCTCCACCTCCTCATCTTCCATTAGCCAGATTCCTTTCTATTCTATCTTTTCTTTGAATTTTGTCTCTTATGAATGAGGGTCCCTCTCCTTGTGAATGTAGACTGTTCTATATTGACAATTGTTAATGAAGCTCAAATACAATAATGCATGTCCCTTTTTTCATTTGTGAAGTCCTATTTGTGTGTCAGTTACTAATATATATTTTTTTTACTTCAGAAGACCATTTCTTCCATTTAATTAGAATATAGCCTTCAACAGCAATTTCCCTTGTCATTTTCTCCACATTTTCAATAAACTGTAAAACCAAAGGTTAGGATGTAGTTGTGAAGATACGATTAATTCTCCCCTTGCCTATTTTTAGCTAATCAAATTAAGAACTTAAAGTATTCCTACTTGGCACTAAATAAGATAATTCACAAGTCACTTGCTAAAGTGGGTGACAACTCCAGAGGTCACTTCCCCACCCTGGGCAGTGCTAGGCAAATTGAAAGACTATGATTGGTTCTTGTAAAGTGAGAAGAGACAGAAAGTTATGTGGAAAAAGGACTGCAAAAAGTCCTGAATTTCTTGTCCATGGACTTCTCCTTTGAACTTCTATTCCTTTGGAATTCGTCTTTGGACTCAATGTCAATGTCCTGGACTGAACTAGGAGACTCTTTCCCTGGATCCTGCATCAGATTGTTGGGTGAGTAGCTGTTCTTCCTTTCCTGGTTTCTGGAGTCCATAGATTACCCTCTACATTAAATCCTCAAAAGACAACCCCCAGGAATGTAATAGCCAAATTCAAGAGCTTACAAGCAAAGGAGAAAATGTTTCAAGAAGCCAGAAAAGGACAATTCAGATATCAAGACTCTCCAATAAGGATTACACAGGATTTGGCAGCCTCCACTCTAAAGGACTGCAAGACTTGCAATATGATATTCAGAAGGGCAAGAGAATTGAGTCTACAACTAAGGATCACTTACCCATCAAAACTGACTATATAATTCCAGGGGAACTCATGGACATTAAACAAAATAGAGGATTTCCAAGACTTCCTAAAGAAAATACCAGAACTAAATGGACAATTTGATATCCAAATCCAAAATTCAAGAGAAACATTAAAAGGTAAACAAGAAAGAGGTGAAAAAATTATTTTTTAAGAACTTCAGTAAGGTGAAATTTTTTATATACCTATATGGAAAAAGGATATTTGTCACTCCCCAAAACTGTTTTCACTATAATAGTAGATAGAAGAATTATTCAAAGGCAGAGGTTGGGGTATTAAGTAGTTTAAGATGACATGTAAAAAAAAGGGGAGGGGGAAATAGAAGATCACACCAAGAGAAAACTTGAAGGAAGAAGAAAAATAGGATAATTTATAACACATAAAGAGGCACAGGGGAGGGGGCCAAGGGAAGAATACTATTATAAGAAGGAGAGGAAGAGAGTGCAAGTAGGTAATACTTAAACCTTACTCTCTGTGAATCAATTCTGAGAGGGAGGAGCAGCTAGATCCATTGAGGGTATAGAAGTCTATCTTACCCTACAGGGAAGTTGAGAGGTAAAAACCAAGGAGTGTAGAGAGGTGGGGAGTACCAAAAGGGAGAGAAAGAGAGAAGGGAGAGAATTTAATAGACCTTAAAGAAAAATAAGAGGGGAATAAGAAGGGAGGTGGTGGGAAGGAAAGTAAAATTAGTGTGGGGAATAGGGGGGACTGATGAAAAGCTGGTGTAGAAGGAAATAGTGAAAGAAGAAAGGGCAGGATTAAAAGAGGAAATCAAAATGATGGGCAATACACAGATGGCAATCATACCTCTGAATGTTAATGGAATGAACTCATCTATAAAATGGAAGCAGATAGCAGAGTGGATTAGAAACCAAAATCCTACCATATGTTGTCTACAAGAAACACCCATGAGGCAGGTAGATACACATGAGGTAAAGGTAGGAGGCTGGAGCAAAATGTATTGGGCATCAACTGAGAAAAAGAAGGCAGGAGTCATGATCATGATATCTGACAAAGTCAAAGTAAAAATTGATCTGATAAAAAGAGATAAGGAAGGTAATTACATCCTGATAAAAGTCAATATGGACAATGAAGAAATAGCAGTACTCAACATGTTTGCACCAAATGGTATAGAATTCAGGTTTTTAAAGGAGGAACTATTGGAGCTTAAGGAAGAAATAGATAGTAAAACTATACTAGTGGGGTGACCTGAACCTTCCTCTATCAGATCTAGATAAATCAAACAAAAAAATAAATAAGGAAGAGGTAAGAGATGTGAATGAAATCTTAGAAAAATTAGAGTTCATAGATATGTGGAAAAAAATAAATAGGGAAAAAAAGGAATACACCTTCTTTTCAGCAGCACATGGCACATTTACAATGATTGACCATGTACTAGGGCATAAGAATATTGCAAACAAATGCAAAAAAGCAGAAATAATAAATGCAACTGTTTCATACCATAATGCAATGAAAACAATAATTATTAAGGGTACATGGAGAAGCAAATAAAAAATTAAATGGAAAGTAAATATGACACTCCTGAATTGGTTGGTTAAAGAACAAATCATAGAAACACATAACAATTTCATTGAAGAGAATGACAATGAGAAGACATCATATCAAAACCAATGGGATGAAGCCAAAGTAGTACTCAGGGAAAAATTTATATCCCTGAGTGTGTATATAAACAAATCAGAGAGGGAAAAGGTCAAAGAAGTGGGCATGAAGATTAAAAAAAACTAGAAAGAGAACAAATTAAAAATCCTCAGATAAAAATTAATTTGGAAATCCTTAAAATTAAAGGAGAAATTAATAAAATTGAAAGTAAAAGCACTATTGAATTAATAAATAGGACTAGGGTCTGGTACTTTGAAAAGAAACAAATAAAATAGACAAAGTACTGATTAATCTAATTTTAAAAAAGGAAAGAAGAAAATCAAATTAATAGTATCAAAAATGAAAAGGGTAACCTCACCTCTAATGAAAAGGAAATTAAGGTAACTATTAAGAACTATTTTGACCAAGTATAAAGCAATAAATATGGCAGTCTAGGTGAAATGGATGAATATTTATGAAAATATAAATTGCCTAGATGAACAGAATAGGAAATAGAATGCTTAAATAATCCCATATTAGAAAGAGAAATTAAACAAGCTATCAAAGGACTCCCTGAGAAAAATCTCCAGAGCCAGGTGGATTCACAAGTGAATTCTATCAAACATTTAAAGAACTAATCCCAAAATTTACAAACTATTTGACAAAATAAGCAAAGAAGGAGTTTTACCAGATTCCTTTTATGACACAAATATGGCACTGATTCCAAAGCCAGGCAGACCAAAAACAGAGAAAGAAAACTGTAGGCCAATCTCCTTAATGAACATAGATGCAAAAATCTTAAATAGAATACTAGCAAAAAGACTACAGCAAGTGATCACAAGAATTATCCACTATAATCAGGTGCAATTTGTGCCAGGAATACAAGGATGGTTTAATATTAGGAAAACCATCCACACAATTGACCATATCAACAACCAAACCAACAGAAATCACATGATAATCTTAATAGATTGTAACATTTAAAAGAGTGGTTGCCTTAAACTGTAACAGTTAAAAGAGTGGTTGCCATAAACTGTAACAGTTAAAAGAGTGGTTGCCTTAAACTGTGACTGCAGAAATATGGTTTCAAGACAGTGTCTTGAGTTAAATCAAAAATAAAGTGGTCACCATGGGAAAATTCCCAAATATTAAATATACCCAAGTCAGCTAGGTTTTATGGAGATTTTAATTAATAAAAATTAAGGAATTAATGAAAGGGAGAGAGAGAGAGTAAGAGGAAATAATGAGAAAGGGCTAGGCCAGCCTAGGCTTAAGCCTTAAGAGAGAGATCAGTCAGTCTTTAATCCACTCACCACAAGATTTGTCCCAAGCAAGATTCTGGTGTTCAGAGAGACCCACCAGTTCAGCTCCTGAGCTCCACTTCAGCTTCCAAGGCTGAATTCTCTCCCTTCAGAGGCCTTCTGGCCTCCTTTTGAAGAGAATTTTCTCCTATGTCACCTCCCCTAAGTTTTCACACCTACCAATCACAGTAGATGTTTTCACAGGACTGACCATTCTTAATTCACACCTGAGTAGACTAAACTTTTGAGTAATTCACACCTGAGTAGATTAAAACTTCACACCTCTTTTGTTAAGCTTGTCCCTTGCGAGAGAGAGAGAGAGAGAGAGAGAGAGAGAGAGAGAGAGAGAGAGAGAGAAAGAGAGAGAGAGAGAGAAAGGGGAGAGAAGGGAATAGGGCTTAAATACCCCCTCTGATTAGGCTGGGCCAAAGGCCCAAGCCCTTAGATAGCTGAGGCAAAGAAAAGAGATCAGTCCCTATCACTCACGTGACCAAAATAGAGAAACAGTCTCAGGGGCCTCCACCTCCAGGCTCCTTCAGAGCAAAACCTCTCAGAGCAAAACCGCCTCAGAGCAAAACCTCTCATAGAAAAAACTCTCCTCCCTCTGTCCTCAGACCCCGCTATATTTAAGGAAACCATCTAAGTTCCCTCCCCTCAGTTCTCACATCTACCAATCACTGTCGATGTCTCCCCTGTGCCAATGGTGGCTCTAGTTTAACCCAGGACTGCCCAGAGGTCTGTGGCTTTGCACATGTCTGTTGAAGGTCATATTCTCAAATAATTAAATCTTGATCTTTGCTGCAGCCCTTCCTAAATCCTGTTACTCTAAGTAGGGTGGAGATTGTATTTTCCAAGACCTGGTTCTGTCATTCCAAGTATCTCTATTGTATCAATTCTAAAATCAATCATGACTCAAAGAACTTCCTGTTCTATGCTTAAGCATAGGTCAAAACCCTTTCCATTGTTTAGCAAAAGGTTTCTGTCCTAAAGTAGTCTTAAGTAGGGAGGAGAAGGATCCTCCCATGCCAAGGGGTTTCACATTCCAATAGAGTTCTTACTATCAGTAGGAAATTTTTTCCAGTATGAAATTTCCCAATGGGGAAATTTCCAACATTCATAAGTCTAAGAAATTTTAAGGTTTACAATACACAGCAAACTACCAAGAAATGTTTTTATTGAATTAGAACAAATTAGAACAAAATTTATCTGGAAGAACAAAAGGGCAAGAATATCAAGGGAAATAATGAAAAAAATGTAAAGGATGGGGGTCTAGCAGTACCACATCTTAAACTGCACTATAAAGCTGTGGACATCAAAATAATATGGTACTGGCTAAGAGTCAGAAGGGAGGATCAAAGGAATAGAATTGGGGTAAATACTCTCAGTGAGATAGTATATGATAAACCCAAAGATCCCAGCTTTTGGGACAAGAACCCAGTGTTTGACAAAAAGTGCTGGGAAAATTAGAAAACAATATGGCAGAGATTAGGCCTAGATCAACATCACACACCATATAAAAAGATAAATTCAGAATGGGTAAATGACTAAGAAGGAAATTCTAAGTAAATTTGGTGAACATAGAATAGCATACCTGTCAGGTGGGAAAGGAAAGAATTTAAGACCAAGCAAGAAATAGAGAATATTACAAAATGTAAAATGAATAATTTTGATTGTATTAAATTAAAAATGTTTTGTACAAACAAAACCAATGCAACCAAAATTAGAAGCAAAGCAACAAATTGGTGAAAAAATCTTTATAACAGAAACCCCTGAAAAATGTCTAATTTCTCAAATATATAAGGAACTAAATCAATTGTACAAAAAAAAAGCCATTCCTCAATTGATAAATGGTCAAGGGACATGAATAGGCAGTTTTCTGATAAATCAAAAATATCAATAAGCACAATAAGAAAAAGTTTTCTAAATATCTTATAATTAGAGAAATTCAAATCAAAACAACTCTGAGGTATCACCTCACACCTAGCAGATTGGCTAAAATGACAGCAAAGGAAAGTAATGAATGCTGGAGGGGATGGGGCAAAGTAGGGACACTAATTCATTGCTGGTGGAGTTGTGAATTGATCCAACCATTCTGGAGGGCAATTTGGAACTATGCCCAAAGGGTGATAAAAGTCTGTCTGCCCTTTGATCCAGCCATAGCACTGCTGGGTCTGTACCCCAAAGATATCATAAGGAAAAAGACTTGTACAAGAATATTCATAGCTGCACTCTTTGTGGTGGCCAAAAATTTGGAAAATGAGGGGCTTCCCTCCAATTGGGTAATGGCTGAACAAATTGTGGTATCTTTTAGTGATGGAATATGGAATATTACTGGCCTAAAAGGAATAAGGAACTGGAGGAATTCCACGTGAATTGAAAAGACCTGCAGGAATTGATGCAGAGTGAAGGAGCAGAACCAGAAGAACATGTAGAGATGGATACACTGTGACACTGGCACAATCGAATGTAATGGACTTCTCTCCTAGCAGCAATGCAATGATCCAGGACAATTCTGAGGGACTTGTGTGAAAGAATGCTATCCACACCCAGAGAAAGACTTGTGGGAGCACAAACACATAAGAAAAGCATTTGCTTGATCACATGGTTCAATGAGGATATGATTGGGGATGTAGGCTCTAAACAATCACTCTAATAAAAATAATAATATGAGGTCTTGATCAGTGACACATGTAAAACCCAGTGGAATTACTTGTTGGCTATTGGAGGGGGTGGGAGGAGGAGAGGGAAAAACATGAATCTTGTAAACATGGGTTCCAATCTGACTTCAAATATTTACCAGTTTGGTGACCCTGGGCAAGTCACATAACCTTATTTGCCTAGCCTTTCATCTTCTGTCTTTGATTTCAGCAACTCATGAAGACCATCTCCTAAGAACTAAATGATTCCAAACCTCATTAACATGAGACTACCTTCACTGCTAAGACTGTGAATAATAAGTACTAAAGTCATTACTTTAGAAATCTGAAGATTCCGGCCTACATGATCTGACTTTTGGTGTAACACCATTCTGTTACTTCCTGTTATCTCCATTCATTACAGTAAGAGAGGAAGAATTTGTACTCTAACACTCCCAGTCATCCTATAACTCAGCATTTATTGATATTAACCTATCTTAACTTCTGGGTTTTATTGTAGTCTGAAATTTTTTTCATGCTATTTGTATCCTCATCACTCCATTCTTTCCCTTTATGATTCCTCTTTCTTTCCTCATCCATTCACCTTACTCCCACTGTAGCATACATCTTGATAAGATCATATATACCTCCAACAGTAGTGAGTCCACTGGACACTGCCCTTTTTGCATGGTTAGTAAAATACTTCTGCCTGGGACATGTGACCACTCAGAATAGGTCTTACTATCCCCTTTGAGAGAGGGCATTATTTAATCATCAGAAGTAAAAAGTGGAAGGTTTTTGCTCATGGAATAACTGGATTATTTCCTCCTCTCTCCCTTTCCTAAATATAGGTATCCTATTTCTGTTGGACTCCTAGAGTTTTGAGGAAGGAAAAGACAGTGAAAGGACATGGTTCTTTTTCTTTAATTTTTTTTTCAACTTTTCTTTGGCAATTTCCCAGTTTAATTTTTCCTGGCATATGAAATTGATAAGTGGAGATGTTTCATTTTATTTTCAAAAATAGCCATATAGTAAACCAAAAAGTTTTTTAAACTTGGCAATTTATCATTTAATTTCTTCAGGCATCAGAGTTTGAACATAGTATCTCAGAAGAATCAGAGCTTATTTGGAAGAAGACTAGTAACATCTATGTTATAGTTGCAGATTTGATAAAGTCTATCCAAGAGAACAACAAAATAAGTGAATTAGAATCCCATTTTCAGGTAAGGATAAAAACTTTACCAATCTAATCACACACCATCTATTTGGAATTCTCAAATATAACTAAGAACCGGGAAATATGTACATGGCCCACAGAAAAAAGGCAGGAAAATCATACAAACATGCTCGTTAGATCTATTTTTATATATTTTTATTATTTTATATTATAGAACCTCAACTGGGTCTTCATTGCTGCAAGCTGTAGTAAGCAGAGAAGACTGTATTTTGATTGACAGAGACATGTGACACAGAATCACATGAGAGCCTGGGTCAAGATTCCAAGGGGGGTGTGGTCCCAACTGAAAAACAGTCTTCTTGCTGAAGATTTTGGGGGTATCTGTAATTTCACCTATCTATAAGATATCTGGCCCTTGTAAGAAAACAGCTTGAGGAGAGAGACTGCTTGAACAGGCTGCTATCAGCTAGAATGAAGATCGAGGAAAGAACCAAAAATCTCTACTGGGAACTGATTTGGACTTTACCTCTGAGATCTTGGCCCATACCTGGACTCTGTTTGTGAGATTCTGTTTGGGAGGAACTTATTTAACTTAGGAAGTTAGCCAATAGGATAGTTGTTACAGGAAATTAGTTTGGGGGATAAGATTGGGAAATTTCCCTTCTTCTTGTTACCCGCATTCCTATCCCATTTCCCCATTAATAAACTAAAAATATTCAGATGTTACCTCTTGTTTCTTCCCCTTAAACATCCCTAAATAACAGTTGGTGAGCCATGTAGGACCCAACATTCGAAAACCTCTCTGAGCTGCCAGGAGCTCAGAGGGAAGGCCCAACAGAATTCTGGGGGTTTAGCTTGCCTAGGGAAGCCTTTTTGACTGTACCACGTGCTCCCAATAGCCATCTTGGGGTGACCATCTTGGAGCAGTCATCTTGAAAAATATTTTTTGTAATTTTGTATAATTTGTAATAGCATATATATTGTATTTTATTGGACATTGCAACACCACCTAACTATTAATAATTCTATATTACTGATTGATGTAAACATGTCCTCTGACATGTTAGGCATAATTTTATTGTTAATGTGGGAGTACTTGTTGTACATCCCTTATGTTATATTTGTTGGTTTCTCAAGAATATGTCACCTGATATTGGAGTTTGATTGGATGAAACCAGTCATGGAAGTCAAGCTGATTGATGTATTTGCTCATGTTACCCTAAATGTGATCTGCTGTTCTGTCCTATATAAGTCCCATGTACCTGTGTTTGTTTTTGGAAACTGGCTAAAGGTAATAATCACATGGTTCACTAAGTATTCTGAGTTAAAGGTCATGGTAATCCATATGAGATACCAACTTGACAATATGGAACATTATATAAACAACTTTCATATAAACCAGAGGTGTGGAAACAATGCTGACAATAATAATAGCAACAATAATGATGATAATAGTATCAACTATAATAAATCATTAAGTAGATTAGAACAAGAAGAGGCAACAGGAAGGGTCAATGTATGTCCCCTTAGATATCTACCAATAGTAACAAAGAATGAAATACACAAAGTAAGAATCCATAAGAGATTTTCCCCAGAAGACCTCAAATCAATAAGAAGAAGAACCCCAAATTTTAGTGATGAATCTAACAAAGTTATTAAGGAGATGCAATGAGCCATAGAACTCTATGACCCAGATTTTAATGATTTTGTACTCCTTATGAAGGAAGTATTCACAAAGAGAGAGAGGAATAAGTTTATAGAGGAGACTAGATCAGACCCTCTTTTGCAATCATGTCCAGAAAATTATAAACTTGACACAGCTGATGATGGGGTATATTAAGAGCTTATTGAAGCCAGGGATGCCATATTGGAGGTCATGGGGCGATATACAAAATAGCCTAATTCATGGTTCCAAGTTTGAGGCCATTAAACAAAAAGTATCAGAACCACCCACAGTTTTCCTTGAGAGGATAATCAAGGCAGCTGAAACTCTCCTGGGAATGGATGCAGTAAATGAAGGCACCATTGCCCACATCAAGCATATTTTTGTCACGAATGCTGTGCCGAAGGTTAGACAGTTTTTTAAATCCAGTTATCCAGATTGGGAAGAACTTGATTTGTAGGAATTGAGGAGAAAAGCCACACATTTAACCAATGATCCTGAAGAGTAAAATGATGAAAGAGACTACATTGTAGAGGATTTAAAAAGAAAATTGAGGGAAGCTGAATTAAAAGCAAAGGAACGAGAAATTAAGGAGGTAAAAGCAGTACCTCCTTTGAGATCTGTGCAGCCAAGAAATAACAATAATAACTATAGGTCTAGTGAAAGAAGATCAGGTCCTAGGAGATGTTTCCTTTGTGACAGAATTAGACATTTGTACAAGGATTGCAGATTCAGAAACCAATTTAGAAGGCAAATTAATAGGAATGATGGTTTTTATAGGCAATATAAAAATAACTGGAGTGATAATCATTATAATAATGATATTGAATTGAATTGGTTGAATAATAATAATAATCAAAATAGATATGGAAGTCAGTGCCAACTGTGAGGGACAACAAGCACCTAATCTGACCACTATGTAGTTGTGGGTAAAGTCTGGAGCTGGACCGAAATATAGCCAGGTGGTAAAAGGTGATCAAGGCAAGGGTGCCCATACATTATGAATGTTTCCCCAAGGTACATATGAAAATGAATCAGGAAATAATGAGTGTGGTATAAGTGAAAATGAGGAGAGGATAAATAAAATTGAGTGTAACAAAAATAAGTTAGATGGTGATATAAATGAATTAATTCAAAAGATAATATAATTAGTGTAAATAATTGTACAGATAGAACATTGTAATTTAAATTTAGTAGGAAATTCTAATGAATGTAAAATAATGGAAATTAATGAAGAATATAAGCTGAATGATAATAATGAAATTGTAAATGAGAACAATGATACCAAGAGGGAGCATATAAGGACCAATGAGAGTAATATAAAAGCTAATGATACAAAACCCTAGGAAAGTCCTGTAATTCAAACAGATGTAAGCTTGGATCAACAGGAAATGACTGAGCTTTGTATTGATGTTACTGTGCTTGTACCAGTTCTTGAAACCTTCAAACCTCCCAATAGCAATGAACCCTATGTTTCTGTCACTATAAGAGATCAGCTATATGATCTTTTTGTGGATACTGGAGCCAGTAAATCAGTTTTTCAAAGTCTTCCTAAAGCTTGTAAAGCTGTTGGTACTATGGAAGTGATTGGAGCTACTGGAAAACCAGAGAGAGTAGAAAAATTACAACCTAAAAGGATAACTTTAGGCCCTTTATCTGTGGAGCATGAATTTCTTTGTATGCCAGACTGTCCCATGGACCTTTTTAGTAGGGATTTACTGTGTAAATTATGAGCAACAATTCAAATGTACTGGCACTGGGGATATATCATTACAACTCCCAGAAGAATCTCTGAAAGCTTTTCCATTGCTGTTCTTAGATTCAGTCAGTACAGAGAATGATTTGGATTTCATCTATCCTATTCCTGAGGATATCCCAGAAGATTTATGCTCAAAGTCTTCCACAAATGTAGGCCTATTGAAATCAGCTACTCCAATAAGAATGAGAACCAAGGTAGGACCAGTTCCTTGTGTTCCTCAATACCCCTTGGGTAAAGAAGCAATAGAAAGTATCAGACCTAACATTGAGTCCCTAATTCAAAAAGGGATCATAATACCATGCTTCTCAGATTATAATACACCTATACTTCTGATAAAAAGAAAGCCAAAGCTAGATGAAAATGGCAAAATCATCTACAGATTCATCCAAGATCGAAGAGCTGTAAAGGATCACTAAAGACACATCCTACAGTACCAAGCTCAGCTGCTATAATCTCTTCCATCCCAAGTCAAGCAAGATATTTCACCATGGTAGATTTATGCTCAGCTTTTTTCTCTATACCAATTCATGAGAATTCTCAAAAGATCTTTGCTTTTACATGGGATAAAACCCAATGGATGTGGACTCATCTTCCACGGGGATTCACTGATAACCCGAGCCAATTCTCACAAATTTTGAACAGAGACCTTAAAACAATAACATTCAAGGAGTGTAAAAATAGTACATTTTGTTGATGATATCCTCTTAGCATCACCGTCTGCTAAAGTGTTTTTAAAGGGGATGGAAGATTCTTTTGATTGAATTATACAAATGTGGGCATAAAATCTCTAAGGCAAAACTACAGTGGGTATTGCCTCGTGTTGAATATCTTGGATTGATTAGAAGCACTAATGAGGAAATTTCATACTCAAACATATTCTGACCAACAAATATCTAAGTATAAAATTATACTTCTAGGTAGTGAAAAACATCGAGTTGAAGAGGTGTAGTGTA
Organism: Monodelphis domestica; assembly: GCF_027887165.1. Lineage (NCBI taxonomy): Eukaryota > Metazoa > Chordata > Mammalia > Didelphimorphia > Didelphidae > Monodelphis > Monodelphis domestica. Next base: position 266,157,490 of record NC_077230.1, on the reverse strand, counting down.
TTAAGTCCAGCTACACTTCTTCCTGATTTGCCAAAGAATGGTAAATCATTACATGAATGTATAGAAGTAGTAGATCTAGTAGATATGCCTAGGGTGGATTTAAAAGACACTCCAATTGAAAATCCAGACTTGGATTTATTCACAGATGGTTTTTCATATTTGTTTAATGGAATTTGATGTACAGGTGCTGCAGTTGGCACAGAATTTGAGACACTGCAGAATGGATCATTACCTAGTAAACTTAGTGCTCAAGATGCAGACTTGGTTGCTTTAAAGCAAGCATGTCTTCTGGCTGATGGTAAAAACACAAATATTTATACAGACTCTTGTTATGCTTTTTCCATTTGTCATGCTACAGGAAATATCTGGAAAAAAACGAGGTTTTATTACTGCATTGGGAAAACCAATTGCTCATGCAGAAATAATAACTGAGTTGTTGGATGCTATCAAGAAGGCTAAACAGCTAACAATAATCCATTGTAGAAGTCACACTTATGGCAGGGATTTAGACTCTAAAGGAAATCATAGAGCTGATATCACTGCAAAATTTGCTGCTAAAAATGCTCCTAAATGCTGCTAAAAATGTATGTCATGAACTTATCAACTATAAAATATGATGATCTAGCTTATGTAGACTCAGAAATACAAAAATGGAAGGAGAATTTTGGAGCAAGAAAAGAACATGGCATATGGGTTGTAGATACTGGAAAACTGCAATTACCAAAACACCTGTATACCTATTTGTGTCAAGCCATCCACACAAAAGGTCATTTTTGTACTCAAGCTGTAATTGACACCATAAAGAGACAATGAGTAGCTCCTGGAATAAGCACTGTAGAAAATAAGATCTGTTCAAGGTGTTCTATTTGCCAAAAATTCAATCAAGGGGCATTCAGACAGAAAGGTTTAGGTAGTAGACCTTTAGAATATTGTCCATTTGAGAGTCTGCAAATTGATTACATCAGCATGCCAAAAACTAGAAGATACAAATTTTGCTTGGTAATTGACAGATTGACCAAATGGCCTGAAGCTTTTCCATCAAATGCAAATACCGCTAGCTTTGTGGTGAAAATGTTAACTAAGGAAATTATACCTAGATTTGGAGTACCAAAATACACTTTGATAAGGGACCTCATTTCACCCAAGATATCCTGAAAAGAGTCTATGAGAATCTGGGAATAACACCAAAATATCATGTTCCTTAACAACCACAAAGTTCAGGTCAGGTGGAACACATAAATAGGAAACTCAAGATGATGGTGGGGAAGAACTGTGCTGAAACTCATCTCAAATGACCATATATTCTTCACATAGCTTTGTTTTTTACCTACGTATGAGACCAAGAGCAGATTTACATAAATACATATATACATACATATATGAAATGCTCTTTAGACATGCTCCACTACAGGAAAAAAAATTGTAAAACAGTCTATACATCTCTCATAGGAGGATATTGTCAGCTTGCTTCTTAAGTGCTTTACAACAAAGATTCAAAGAATTACAAGATATAGGAATATTAATTCAAACTGGTCCTTTGGATCATTCTCTTCATAATTACAAACAGGAGATATGGAATATGTCAAAAATTTTGCTAAAACATCAGCAACACAAGAGAGTTGGTTAGGTCCTTACACTGTTGTGTTAGTTTCTCCATCTTCAGTAAAAGTTTTGGGTAGAGATTCATAGTATCATTGTTCACATATAAAATTAGCACATTGTATTAAAAATGAAAATGTACAAATCATCAAAGAAGAGATTGTAGAAAGTTAGAATCATCAGTCAAATTGAGTCTGTAGTCAAAAAGATCAGTAAGGAGAGGACCATTCCTGCAGAAAAGGATAGAAGAGGACAATGCAGATGAAGAGAAGAATACAGGAATTAATGGACATTGTTAAAAGACTGAAAACTTATAAATTTAAAGACTTTGGGAAATTTGTAATGAAGAGGATTACAGGATTAATGGACTAATGAATTAATAATTTGGGGCAATGTATTATAGCACAAAATAACATAGCACTTATTCACACATAAACATAAAGATATTGACTACTATGGAATTGCAGAAGAAGAATTCTTCAAGCAAGAGGAGATGAGAAGAGGTAGAGTCAAGATGGTGGTGTAGAAGCAGCAAAAGTTCAGACCTCTGAATACCCTTCCTTACAAATTACAAACTAAATGCTTGTAGGGGACTAAAGATCAAACCTAACAACAAGATAGAGTCAAGGAACCCTCCTGCTGGACTCAATTCAAAAAGTACGCCCCTCCCCCAAAAGCCAGAATTCAAGAACACTCAGGTTTAAGGAGAAGGCAGAAGGAAGGTCCCAGGACCCACACACACACACCTAGAACGCTAAGCCTCCAGTGGCAGTGGGAACTTCTGGGCGGGCAAAGTTGCTGGTCTGGAGGATATACCTTGTGGGCAGGGTGGTGCCAGGCTCAGTACATCGATCACAAGTGGTGGGGAAGGATTTGGAGAGGAAGCACAGAGCGGGAAGCCTGATCACAGTGGCAGAGACCTTCCATATTGCTCCAGCCTTCCAGGAGGTTTCGGCCTCAGAGCACATCCAGCCTAACCCAGCTGAACTTAATCCCATCAAAAGTCTTCAGAGGTCAGGGAAGCCCAAGCTCCAACACCCCTCTCTCAGACTGCTGGACTTTAATCCAATCAAAAGCCTCCAGAGGACAGGGAATCTCAAACTCCAACACCCCTCCCTCACAGACTTCATGGAGAGATCTCCTGAAAAAGCTCCAAGAGGGGAGACTTTAAGAAAATCCCAAAAGAAAAAAATGAGAGGAGCAAGAGCACAGACAAATACAGGGAGTAAAGAAGGGGTAAATGTGATCAAACAACAGAAAAAGAAAAAAGAAATTACAATCAACAGCTTCTATACAGGCAAAGAACAAATAGCAAACAGAACAGAGGAGGAGGGATCATCAAACAATAAATCAGAAATCCCAGCAAATTGGATACAGGCTTTGGAAGAACTCAAAATGTAATTCAAAACACAATTAAGAGAGGCTGAAGACAATTGGGAAAAGAACTTAAAAACTAAGATAAGTCATCTGGAAACAGAAAATAGTGTCTTGAAAGCCAAAATCAACCAGCTTGAAAGTGAGGCAAAGGAGATGAGAGATGAGGTAAAGAGAATGAAAGATGACCTCCAAAGAAAATCAGACCAGAAGGAGAAGGATGACCAAAAAGCCAGGGATGAAATCCAGTCTTTAAGAACCAGAATACAATAACTAGAATTAAGTGACCTGACAAGGTAGCAGGACAGTATAAAACAAAACCAAAAGAATGAAAAAATTGAGGAAAATATGAAGCATCTCATTCACAAAACAGAATATTTAGAAAATCGTTCAAGGAGAGACAATTTAAGAATCATTGGTCTACCAGAAGACCACGACAAAAGAAAAAAGCTGGACATAATACTACAGGAATTTATCCAAGAAAACTGCCCCAATATTCTAGAACAAGAGGGAAAAGTGGAGATTGAAAGAATCCACAGATCACCTCCTATACTTAATCCCCAACTGACAACACGCAGGAATGTTATAGCAAAAATCAAGAACTATCAGACCAAAGAAAAAATACTACAAGCTTCCAAGAGGAAGTCATTCAGATACCATGGAACCACAGTAAGATTAACACAGGCTCTGGCTGCATCTACAATGAAGGACCGAAAAGCATGGACCATGATATTCCTGAAAGCAAGGGAACTAGGTCTACAATCAAGAATCAACTACCCAGCAAAACTGACTATATTCTTACAGGGGAAAGTATGGTCATTCAACAAAATAGAAGAATTTCAAGAATTCGTAAAGAAAAGACCAGACCTGAACAGAAAATTTGATGCCCAAGCACAGAACTCAAGAGAATCATCAAAAGGTAATTTAAAAAGAGGGGAAAAAAGAAAAACAAAACAAAACAAAAAACTTTTTTTAGAGACTCAATAATTTAAAATGATATGTATCCCTATAAGAAAAGAGGTCATTGGTAACTCTTAAAAATTGTTATTATCACCTGGGCATCTAGAAGAATTATACTTAGAGGGAACAGTGACAAACTGTATAGGATGAAATGACAAGACATAAATAGGTATATAGATCTATGTATGCATAAATACATACACACACATATATATACAACTAGAGCTAAAAAAGTAGTTAATACTAAAAGAAATGGGAAAATAAACAAAAGGGGGTAAATTTATATGTCACAAAAAGCTCATGGCTGGAGGGGAGAGAACATCAATACACTGGAAAGGGTAAAGAGGCTGTAGATAGGAAATACTCAACTCTTACATGCCTTGAAATTGACCCAAAGAGGGAGAAACAATCCAATCCATTGAGGCAGAAAATAGATTTGTGCCCTATAGGGGAATAGAAGGGTAAAAAATGGACTGGTGTGGAGGGAAGCAGTACAAAGGAGGGAGAGGGTGGGAGGGTAGTTTTAAAAAGATTGCAAAGAAAATAAGGGGGGGGAACAATAAGGGAGAGGGTAGAAAGGGAAGTAAAATAAGGATGGGAGCTAGGGGGACTGATTAAAAAAAACATTGGTGTAGAAGGAAATAGTGAAAGAAGAAAAGGCAGGACCAGGAGTAGAAATCAAAATGCTGGGAAATACATAGCTGGTAATCATAACTCTGAATGTTAATGGCATGAACTCAGCCATAAAACGCAAGTGAATAGCAGAGTGGATTAGAAACCAAAATCCTACTACATGTTGTCTACAAGAAACACACATGAGGAAGGTAGATATGCATAGGGTCAAAGTAAGAGGATTGAGCCAAATCTATTGGGCATCAACTGATTTTAAAAAAAGGCAGCAGTCACAATTATGATATCTGGCAAAGCCAAAGTAAAAATCGATCTAGTTAAAAGAGATAGGGAAGGTAATTACATCCTGATAAAAGGCAGTATAGACAATGAGGAAATATCAGTACTCAACATGTATGCACCAAATGGCATAGCATCCAAACTTCTAAAGGAGAAACTAGTGGAGCTCAAGGATGAAATAGATAGAAAAACTATACTAGTGGTAAATCTGAACCTTCCTCTATCCAAACTAGATAAATCAAACCAAAAAATAAATAAGAAAGAGGTAAGAGAAGTGAATGAAATCTTAGAAAAATTAAAGTTAGTAGATAGGTGGAGAAAAATAAATAGGGACAAAAAGGAATACACCTTTTTTCAGCAGCACATGGTACATTCACAAAAATTGACCATGCATTAGGACTAAAAGCATTGCAAACAAGTGCAAAAGAGCAGAAATAATAAATGCAACCTTCTCAGATCACAATGCAATGAAAATTATAATTAATAAGCATACATGGAGAGGTAAATAAAAAATTAATTGGAAATTAAACAATATGTTTCTCGATAACTGGCTAGTTAAAGAACAAATCATAGAAACAATTAATAATTTCATTGAAGAAAGTGACAATGATGAGACATCCTTTCAAAACCCATGGGATGCAGCCAAAACATTCAGAGGGAAATTTATATCCTTGAGTTCATATATTAACAAATTAGGGAGGGCAGAGGTCAATGAATTGGGTATGGAAATTAAAAAACTAGAAAGTGAACAAATTAAAAATCCTCAGATGAAGACTAAATTAGAGATCCTAAAAATCAAAGGAGAAATTAATAAAATTGAAAGTCAAAGAACTATTGATTTAATAAAGACTAGAAGCTGGTACTTTGAAAAAACAAATAAAATAGACAAAGTACTGGTCAGTCTAATTAAAAAAAAGGAAAGAAGAAAACCAAATTGACAGTATCCAAGATGAAAAGGGAGACCTCACCTCTAATGAAGAGGAAATTAAGGCGATCATTAAAAACTATTATGCCCAATTACATGGCAAAAAATATAGCAATCTAGGTGATATGGATGAATGCTTACAAAAATTTAAATTGCCTAGACTAACAGAGGAAGAAATAGATTACCTAAAGAACCGTGTATCAGAAAAAGAAATTAAACAAACCATCAAAGAACTCCCTAAGAAAAAATCCCCAGGTTCAGATGGATTCACAAATGAATTCTATCAAACATTCAAAGAACAACTAATCCCATTATTATACAAACTATTTGACAGAATAAGCAAAGAAGGAGTTCTACCAAATTCATTTTATGACACAAATATGGTACTGGTCCCAAAGCCAGGCAGATCAAAAAAGAGAAAAAAAACTATAGACCAATCTCCTTAATGAATATAGATGCAAAAATCTTAAATAGGATACTAGCAAAAAAACTCCAGCAAGTCATCACAAGGGTTATTCACTATGACCATGTAGGATTCATACCAGGAGAACAAGGATGGTTCAATATTAGGAAAACCATCCACATAATTGACCATATTAACAAGTAAACTGACAAAAATCACATGATTATCTCAATAGATGCAGAAAAAGCCCTTCATAAAATACAGCACCTATTCCTATTGAAAACACTAAAAAGTATAGGAATAGAAGGGCCTTTCCTAAAAATATTAAACAGTATATATCTAAAACTATCAGCAAACATCATCTGCAATGAGGATAAACTAGAAACCTTCCCAATAAGACCAGGAGTGAAACAAGGATACCCATTATCACCTCTATTATTTAACATTGTACTAGAAACACTAGCAGTAGCAATTAGAGAAGAAAAAAGAAATTCAAAGTATTAAAATTGGCAATGAGGAGACCAAGCTATCACTCTTTGAGGATGATATGATGGTCTACTTAAAGAATCCTAGAGAATCAACCAAAAAGCTAGTCAAAATAATCAACAACTTTAGCAAAGTTGCAGGATACAAAATAAACCCGCATAAGTCATCAGCACTTCTATATATCTCCAGCCCATTTCAGTAGCAAGAATTAGAAAGAAAAATTCCATTTAAAATCACCCTAGACAATATAAAATACTTAGGAATCTATCTGCCGAGACAAACACAAGAACTATATGAACACAACTACAAAATGCTCTCCACACAATTAAAACTAGATCTAAACAATTGGAGAAACATTGATTGCTCATGGGTAGGATGAGCTAACATAATAAAAATGACAATCCTGCCCAAATTCATTTACTTATTTAGTGCCATACCCATTGAACAACCAAAAAATTTTTTTACTGAATTAGAAAAAAAATAACAAAGTTCATTTGGAAGAACAAAAAATCAAGGATATCCAGGGAAATCATGGGAAAAAATGCAAAGGAAGGATGACTTGCAGTCCCAGATCTCAAACTATACTATAAAGCAGTGATCATCAAAACAATTTGGTACTGGATAAGAGATAGAAAGGAGGATCAGTGGAATAGGCTTGGGGTAAATGACCTCAGCAAGGCAGTCTATAAGCCAAAGATCCCAGTTTTGGGGACCAAAACCCACTATTTTATAAAAAAAAAACTTCTGGGAAAATTGGAAGACAGTATAGGAGAGAATACATGTGGATCAACATCTCACACCCTACACCAAGATAAACTCAGAATGCGTGAATGACTTGAATATAAAGAAGGAAACTATAAGCAAATTAGTTGAACACAGAATAGTATCCTTGTCAGATCTTTGGGAAAGGAAAGACTTTAAAACCAAGCAAGAGCTAGAAAAAAAATCACAAAATGTAAAATCAGTAATTTTGATTACATCAAATTAAAAAGTTTTTGTACAAACAAAACAAATGCATTCAAAATTAGATGGGAAGCAACAAATTGGGAAATAATCTTCATTACAAAAACCTCTGACAAAGATCTAATTACCTAAATTTATAAAGAGCTAAACCAATTGTACAAAAAATCAAGCCATTCTCCAATTGATAAATGGGTAAGGGACATGAATAAGCAATTTTCAATTAAAGAAATCAAAACTATTAATAAGCACATGAAAAAAGTGTTCTAAATCTCTTATAATCAGAGAAATGCAAATCAAAAGAACTCTGAGTTATCAATCACCTCACACCTATCAGATTGGCTAACATGACAGCAAAGGAAAGTAATGAATGCTGGAGGGGATGTGGCTACGTTGGGGAAGTTAATGCATTGCTAGTGGAGTTGTGAATTGATCAACCATTCTGGAGGGCAATTTAGAACTGTGCCCAAAGGGCACTAAAAGACTGTCAGCCCTTTGATCCAGCCATAGCATTGCTGGGTTTGTACCCCAAAGAGATAATAAGGAAAAAGACATGTACAAAAATATTCATAGCTGTGCTCTTTGCAGTGGCAAAAAATTGGAAAATGAGGGGATGCCCTTCAATTGGAGAATGGCTGAACAAATTGTGGTATATGTTGGTGATGGAATACTATTGTGCTCAAAGGAATGATAAAGTGGAGCTATTCCATGGGAACTGGAACAACCTTCAGGAACTGATGCAGAGTGAGAGGAGCAGAACCAGGAAAACATTGTACACAGAGACTGATACACTGTGGTACAATCGAATGTAATGGGCTTCTCCATTAGTGGCAATGCCATCATCCTGAACAACTTGGAGGAATCTACGAGAAAAACCACTATCCACATTCAGAGGAAAAGCTGTGGGAGTAGAAACACCAAAGAAAAACAACTGCTTGAATACATGGGTCGAAGGGATATGATTGGGGATATAGACTCTAAATAAACATCCTAGTGCAAACACCAACAACATGAAACTAGGTTTTGATCAAGGACACAAGTAATACCCAATGAAATTGCGTGTCAGCTGCAGGAACAGTGGGTGGAAGGGAGGGAGGGAAATAATGTGATTATTGTAACCAAGAGATAATGTTCTAAATCGACTAAATAAACTAATTCAAATGGAAAAAAATAAATTTTAAAAAAAGATATGAGAAGAGAAGGGATGATCTGAAATAGTAGTAAGTATATAATGCATGCAACAGTAACATAACACTAACATAACAATAATACTGACACACTAGGAAAACAACATAACAGAGCAAAAGTAACAACATAACAGAACATAAACACAAAATATAAACATGGTTAGGTTATATTGAATCACTACTTAAATGAGTGAAACAATGTATAGTTAATGTACTAACATTGTTATAATTAGCTATAGATTAGTTACTAACAAAACAAAGTCAGATACTTATATTTAGTTTAAGTTTAGAAATCTAGTTAGACAGAAGAATATGATGATAGGGATTAGTTAGGTAGGATTAAGTAGATAAAATCAGAAAATTAGATACTTGTCATATATTACACAACACAAATAACATATGACATCACATGCAAATATATGTAAATAGTGTATATAATAGGATTATAAACTAATTGTATTATTGTATAAGTATATATACCATATGTAAAATATGTGTAAATAGGAAGTATATATATGTGCATGTGTATAGCATGCATGTATATATTATATATGTGTACTATATGTATATGTGTGTGTGTAAATTATGTACATAACTCACTTATATATATTGATACATGCATTTGCATAATTAAGTAATTTTTGGTTTGATTTTCAGTATAAAACTTATGCAATATGCTTTTTGTAATTTTCAAAAAATTTTTCTCTAAGTTTGATGTTAATGTACTACAATAGTCGTACAATGTTCTGTATTAGCTGATCAGATTTTTTGAGTTTGACTTTTGCATGGAAGTTGTGTTCATCTTTGTTTTGATGTTATTTGCTTGCTTTGCTTTCGCTTTTGTTTGACATTTGTACTTGTTCATTATTTAATTCATTTTCCTTTTTCTTTGTTAAATTCTCTATATAGGTTAGTATTACTTAGCTAAAGATAGTTGTGTGGGTTGTTTGTTATTTGGGGTAGATATCTTAATTTAGGTAATTAGTAAGTATTTTAGATTGTGCACAAATGCCAAAATAATATTTTCAACACAATTTGAGCTTTGTGCTAAGGGGGGACTGTAGTAAGCAGAGAAAAGACTGCATTTTGATTGACAGAGACATGTGATACAGAATCACATGAAAGCCTGGGTCAAGATTCCAAGGGGGGGAGTCCCAACTGAAAAATTGTCTTCTTGCTGAATATTTTGGGGGTATCTGTAATTTCACCTATCTATAAGATATCTGGCCTTTGTGCGATACCAGCTTGAGAAGAGAGACTGCTTGAACAGGCTGCTGGAAGCTAGAGTGAAGATCAAGGAAAGAACCATCAATCTCTATTGGGAAGTGATTTGGACTTAACTTACTTAGCTGAGGAAGTTGGTCAATGGGATAGTTATTAGGGGAAGTTAGTTTTGGGGATAAGATTAAGAAATTTCCCTTCTCCTTGTTACCCTCATTCCTATCCCATTTCCCCATTAATAAACTCAAAATATTTAGATGTTACCTCTTGTTTCTTCCCCTTAAACATCCCTAAATAACAAAGTCAATCCTTTTACCTACCTAATTAACTCCCTATCCCATACTCTTCATAGCAACTCTTCCAAATCTTTTCATCCCTTCTCAGATCTCCCATATCTTCCTCTCCTCCCTCTCACTTCAGCCGAGAATCTTTCCTCCTATTTTATTGACAAAATTGAGATCATTCATCCTTTTCTCCTCCACCTCCTCATCTTACATCAGCCAGATTCCTTCTAATTCTATCTCTTTTATTCATGTTTCTTATGAATGAGGGTCCCTCTCCTTGTGAAGGTAAGCCTGTCTACATCAACAACTGTTATACAGCTCAAATATGATAATGCATGTCATTTTTTTTTCCTTTTAAAAGTCTTATATGATGTCTTCTTGGCCTTTTGGCTAGGATCAAGTGAAAAGATGTATATATGTTTCAATTATTATTAAATGTCTTTTGACTTAAATAGGCCATTTCTTCTATTTAATTAGAATCAGGTCCTCAATAGCAATTTCCCATATCATTTTCTTCACATGTTAAACAAAATGTAAAGCAGACCAGAAGTTTGGATATCTGAAATGTACTATGGCTTAATTACCATGCTTAAGAACAAAACAAAACAAATCCAATTCTATTAAAAAATAATTTACAATCCCTAAAAATATAGTAAATGAAGGTATAAAAAAAGAATCCAACATGATCATCCAGAATTTATAATTGGATAGCAAATATGCTTTAATACTTGCAAAAAATAAGAATTAACCTTGCCACGAAGGTGCAAATAGGCCGTGACTCTGTCATTTCATCATACAGAAGAACTTTCTATAAAATACAAAATTTGGGGATAGTTAGGAGACATAGAAGGTAGAGTCAGGAGGACCAGATTCCAATCTGACCTCAGACAATTCCTAACTTTGTAATCCTGGCCTAGCCCTTGCCCTTCTGTATTTGAGTTCAGTAATTCATGAAGACCATCTCCTAAGACCTAAATGATTACAAACTTCATTGACAGGAGAGTACCTTTACTTCTAAGACTGTGAATAATAAGTACCAAACTGAGTACGTTAGAAATCTAAAGAAGCTGTTCTGCATGATCTGACTTTTGGTCTGACACATTTCTCACTTGCTATTATCTCCATTCATTAAGAAGAAGGAAAATTTATACTCTCACACTCCCAGTCATTCCATAACTCAGCTTTCATTGATTAGCTCACCTTACCTGCTGTGTTTTATTGTATTCTGAAAACCTTTTCATGCTATTTGTATCCTCATCACTCCATTCTTTCCCATCATGATTCCTCTTTCTTTCCTCAACCATTCTCCTAACTCCTGCTGTAGTTTACATCCTGAGAAGATCATGTATACCACCAATAGTAGTGAGACCACTGGCCACTCACTGCCCTTTGTCCATGATCAGTAAAGTACATCTGCCTGGGAGATGTGCCCACTCAGGATAGTTCTTACTATCCCCTTTGAGAGAGAACATTATTTAATCACTAGAAATAAAAAAGTGGAAAGGTTTAAGCTCAAGCAATAACTGGGTTATTTTTCCCTCTGTTCCTTTCCTAAATACAGGCATGCTATTTCTATGGTCTCCTAAAGTTTTGAGGAAGGAAAAGACAGGGGGCATGGTTCTTTTTCCTTTAATTTTTTTCAACTTCTCTTTTCTTTAGAAATTTCCATGTATAGATTATCTGGGTTATTGAATATATGAGGAGAAATATTTTATTTTATTTTCAAAAATACTGACATACTCAAAAAAGGTTTTAACTTGGCGATTTCTTATTTAATTTCTTCTTCAGGAGTCAGAGTTTGAACATAGTATCATAGAAGAACCAGAACTTACTTGGGGGAAGACAAGTAACATGAGTATTATAGATGCCGATTATGGAAAATGTATCCCAGAGGAAAACAAAATGAATGAATTAGAATCCAATTTTCGGGTAAGAATAAAAACTTTACCAATCTAATAAAACCCCATTTATTTGGTGTTCTGAAATACAACTCAGAACCAGGAAATAAGTACATGTCCTCCTGAACAAAGGCAAGAAAATTACACAATCATGCTAATATGATCTACAACAAATTTATATCACATAACCTCAAGTGAGTCTTTATTACTGCAAGGCCTTTTAACTACCTAATTAACTGCCTATCCCATATCCTTAACAACAGCTCTTCAAAACTTTTCATCCCTCTTCAAATCTACCATGTTGGGGACAGCTGGGTGATTCAATGGATTGAGAGTCAGGCCTAGAGACAGGAGGTCCTAGGTTCAAATCTAGCCTCAGAAACTTCCCAGCTGTGTGACCCTGGGCAAGTCACTTGCCTAGCCCTTACCACGCTTCTGCCTTGGAACCAATACGAGGTATTGATTCCAAGATGGAAGGTAAGGGTTTAAAAAAAAAATCATGTCTCTAATGAATGAGGGTCCCTCTCCTTGTGAAAGTAAACCTGTTTACATCAATAACTGTTATGAAGCTCAAATATGATAATAACGTCTCTTTTTTCATTTATGAAGTCCTATATGTGTGTCAGTTATTATTAAATGTCTTTTTACTTGATCAGACCATGTCTAATATTTAATTAGAACCAGGTTCTTAATAGCAATTTCCCTTGTCATTTTCTCCACATTTTCAATAAATTGTAAGACCAAATGTTGGGATATAGTATGTCTGAAAATTACTGCCTTAATGGCTATGTTTAAAAACAAAAGAAATCAAATTCTGTTTATAAATAATTTGTAATCTGCAAAAATAGTAAATAAAATACATAAAAAGCATCCAACAATTCAAGGTTGGTTTCATAACTGGGCAGTGAGTATGCTTTAATACTTAGAAAAATTCAAAATGAACCTTGTCATAAAGGAACAAATAGACTTTGATTGTGCCATTCCATCATACAGAAGATCCTTCCATAAAACACAAAATTTGGGGGCAGCTAGGAGGCATAGAGGGTAGAGTCAGGAGCACCTGGGTTCCTATCTGGATCCTGACAAGTCACTGAACGCTTTTTGCCAAGCTCTTGTCCTTCTGACTTGGATTTCAGCAACTCATAAAGACTATCTCCTAAGACCTAAATGATGACAAACCTCCAGGACAGGACAGTTCCTTCACTGCTAAGAGTAGAAATAAAAAGTGCCAAAGTCAGTACTTCAGAAATTTGAAGATCTGATCTGCATAATCTGACTTTTTGTCTAACACATTTCTGCCACTTCCTGTTATCTCCATTCCTTAGGGAGAAGGAGAATTTGTGCTTTCACATTCCCAGTCATTCCATAACTCAGTTTTTATTGATATTAATCCATCTTAACTGCTGTGTTTTAAAACTTTTTCATGCTATTTGTTCCCTTGTCACTTTATTCTTTCCTTTCATGATGCCTCTTTCTTTCCTGAACCATTCACCATATTCCTAATGTAGCATACATCCTGATAAAGCATGTATAACTCCAGCAGTAGTGAGATCAATGGCCACTGACCTTTTTCCATGGTCAGTAAAACACTTCTGCCTGGGAGATGTGAGTACTTAGGATAGGTGTTACTATCCCCTTTGAAAGAGAGCATTATTTAATTTTTAGAAGTTACAAGTGAAAGGTTTTTGCTCAAACAATAATTGGATTATTTTGCCCTCCGTTCCTATTATAAATATAGACATGCTATTTCTATTGGCCTCCTAGAGTTTTGAGGAAGGAGAAGACATTGAAAAGACATGGTTCTTTTTCCTTTAAATTTTTTTTTCAACTGACCTTTTTATTGACAATTTCCCTGTGTAGATTTCCTGCATTATTGAATATATAAGGAAAGCTATTTTATTTTATTTTCTGATATACTAAAAAAATGGAGGGTTTAAATTGGTGATTTTGGATTTAATTTCTTCTTCAGGAGTCAGAGTTTGAAGTTAGTATCATAGAAGAACCAGAGTTTACTTGGAAGAAGACTAGCAGCATCAGTATTATAGATATCAATTTGGTAACACATATCCAAGACGAAAATAAAATGAGTGAACTGGAATCCAATTTTCAGGTAAGAATAAAAACTTTACCAATCTAATAAAACCCAACTTATTTGGCATTCTGAAATATAGCTCAGGATAAGGAAATAAGTACATCTTCTACTGAAGAAAGGAAAGAAAATGACACAATCATGCCGACTTGTTTCAACCACTAATTTATATTACATTACCTCAACTGGGTCTTCATTGCTGCAAGGCAATCCTTTTACCTGCCTAATTAACTCCCTATCCCATACTATTCACAGCAGCTCTTCCAAATCTTTACATCCCTCTTCAGATCTCCCATATCTTCCTCTCCTCCCTCTTGCTTCAGATGAGAATCATTTTTCATGTATAACTGATAAAATTGAGGTCATTCATTCAGAGCTTCCTCTTTTTCCCTCCACCTTCTCATCTTACATCAGCCAGATTCCTTTTAATAATATATCCTCTCTGAATCATGTCTCTTATAAAGAAGGGTCCCTCTCCTTGTGAAGGAAAACCTGTTTATATCAACAATTGTTTTGAAGCTCAAATATGATAATACATGTCACTTATTTAAAAGTCCTCTATGTGTATCAGCTGTTAATAAATATCTTTTTACTTTAGCAGACCATTTCTTCTATTTAATTAGAATCAGGTCCTCAGAAATTTCCTTGTCATTTTCTCCACATTTTGAATGAATTGTAAGGCCAAATGTTGGGACGTAGTACATCTGAAAATTACTATACCTTAATGACTCTGTTTGAAAATGAAAGGAATCAAATTCTAATAATTTACAATCTACAAAAATTGTAAAAAAAATGCATAAAAAGAATCCAACAAGACCAGGTAGTCTGCATATCTGGACAGGGTGTATGCTTTAATAATTGGGAAAATTCATAATGAACTTTGTCAGGAAGGTACAAATAGACTGTGCTTGTGCCATTTCATCAAACAGAAGATCCTTTCATAAAACACAAAATTTGGGGGCAGCAAAGAGGCATAGAGGGTAGAGTTAGGAGCACCTGGGTTCCAATATGACCGTAGACAATTCTTAGCTTTGTGATCCTGACAAGTCACTGAACCCTTTTTGCCTAACCCTGACCCTTCCATCTTCAATTTCAGCTCTCTTGATGACCATCTCCTAAAACCTAAATGATTACAAACATCAGTGACAGAAGAGTGCATTCACTGAAAAAACTGTGAATAATAAGTACCAAAGTCTGTACTTTAGAAATCTGAAAAAGCTGGCCTGCATAATCTGACTTTTGGTCTGACACATTTCTGTCACTTCCTATTATCTCCATTCATAAAGGAGAAGGAGAATTTGTGCTCTCACATTCCCAGGCATCCCATAACTCAGCTTTTATTGATTAGCCTACCTTACCTGCTATGTTTTGTTATATTCTGAAAACTTTTTCATGCTTTTTGTACCCTCATCACTCCATTCTTTCCCATCATGATTCCTCTTTCTTTCCTCAACCATTCACCTAACTCCTGCTGTACTTTACATCCTGATAAGATCATGTATACCACCAATAGTAATGAGTCCACTGGCCACTCACTGCCCTTTTTTCATGGTCAGTGAAATACTTCTGCCTGGGAGATGTGGCTACTAAGGATAGGTTTTACTATCCTCTTTGAGAGAGAGCATTATTTAATATCAGAAGTAAAATATGGAACGTTTCTGCTAATGCAATAACTGGATTCATTTTTCTCTTTGTTTCTTTCCTAAATATTGGCATGCTATTTCTGTTGGGCTTCTAAAGTTTTAAGGAAGGACAGTGAGAGAACATGTTTTTTTTCCTTAAAATTTTTTCAGCTTTTCTTTTCTTTGGAAAATCACCTGTATAGATTACCTGGGTTATTGAATATATGAGGAGAAATATTTTATTTTATTTTCAAAAATAGTGATATATTTTTAAATGTTTTTTTTAAACTTGGTGATTTCTTATTTAATTTCTTCTTCAGGCATCAGAGTTTGAACATAGTATCATAGAAGAACCAAAGCTTACTTGGAGGAAGACTAGTAACCCCAGTATTCTAGATGTCAATTTAGTAACTCAATTCCATGAGGAAAACAAAATGAGTGAATTAGAGTCCAATTTTCAGGTAAGAATAAAAACTTTACCAATCTATTAAAATCCTACTTGTTTGGCATTCTGAAATACAACTAAAAACCAGGAAATCAGTATCTATCCTATTGAAAAAAAAATACAAGAAAATGACAAAATCATGTTGATTTGATCTACTTCAAGTTTACATTACATAACCTCAACTGGGTCTTCACTGCTGCAAGGCAGTTCTTTCACTTGCCTAATTAATTCACTATCCCATACCCTTCACAGCAGCTCCTCCAAACCTTTACATCCCTCTTCAAATCTCCCATATCTTCTCCTCCCTCTCACTTCAGCTGAGAACCTTTTTTCATGTTTAAATAAAAAATTGAAGTCATTCATCCAGAACTTCCTCTTTTTCCCTCTAATTTCTCATCTTACATCAGTCTGATTTCTTTTAATAATATCTACCCTCCCTCTAAATCATGAATGAGGGTCCCTCTGCTAGTGAAGGTAAATCTGTCTATATCAACAACTGTTATGGATCTCAAATACGATAATGCATGTCACTTTTTTTAATTTATAAAGTGCTATTTGTGTGTCCGTTATTATTAAAAGTCTTTTTACTTCAGCAGACCATTTCTTCTATTTAATTAAAATCTGGTCCTCAATAGTAATTTCCCTTGTCATTTTCTCCACATTTTAAATAAATTGTTAAGACCAAAGCTTGGATATAGTATATCTGAAAATCACTATGCCCTAATGATTCTGTTTGAAAATGAAAGAAACTGTATAAAAATAATATACAATCTGCAAAAATTGTAAAAAAAAAAACATAAAAAGAATCCAACAAGACCAGGTAGATTGCATACCTGGAGAGTGAGTATGTTTTAATACTTGGGAAAATTCATAATGAACCTTGTTGGGAAGGTACAAATAGACTGTGATAGTGCCATTCCAGTATACAGAAAATCTTTCCATAAAACACAAAATTTAGGGGCAGCTAAGAGGCATAGAGGGTAGAGCCAGGAGGACCTGGGTTCCAATCTGACCTCAGCCAATTCCTAACTTTGTGATCCTGAAAATTACTTAATCCTTTTTACCTAGCTCTTGCCCTTCTGTCTTTAAGTTCAGTAACTCACAAAGACCATCTCCTAAGCCCTAAATTATTCCAAACCTCCTTGACATGAGAGTGCCTTCACTGCTAAGACTGTGAATAATAAGTACCAAAGTGTAATAAAAATGTAAATCTGTGTGATACAATTTCTTGTTGCAATAACTGATGTACTCTGGCTTGTTACTAGAGAGAGCTGCTAAGAGGGACACACCTGAAGGTACCTAGTTACAATGGGGATAGCTGAGAGAGATAGATGCCACAAAGATAGAGGGATGTTGCCAAAGGGGAATGCTCTGGGGTATGCCTATAATCCCTATTGATGACTAGTAGATCAATATATTTCCTAACCTCCTCCTCCCCTTTGCCCCTTCCTTTCACCTCCCTTCACCTCCCAGTTTCTTCTTGAAGCCTTCAGCTTCTTCCCTCCCCCCTGAGTGAACTATAAAGATACTCTTTTCTTTTCCTTTTTCAAGTCAGGGGCTTTATGGGGAAACAGGATGGGAAACTGAGGTAAGAGGGATGAGGATTTCCCTAATATATAATGAGGGAGAATTTGAGGGTTTGGGAAAGTAGTCCAGTCACAACTGTGACAGAGGGACAATTAGAGAGATGGAGGGAGGACAACTGTTTAAAATCTTCTTTCTTCTTCAAAAAAGCCAACAAGGTCTCTCAGCCTAATTTCAGAAGTCCCCCCTCAAGGGTCCTTCAGACTGGGACAGAAGCTACAAAGATCAGTTCAGCTTCTTCTCCCTCAGCCAGCCACCAAGAGAAGTCTCTCCTTCAGCCTGGCTTTCCTCCAACTGTCTTTTCCTGGAAACATTCTGTTTGGAACCTTCTTCTTGATTGACAGACAGGTCCCCAGCCTTGTTTCTTGCATCTTTGGCTTGTCCTGCAAAACCTCTCTCTCGTCAAGCCACAAAAGTCAGTACTTTAGAAATCTGAAGTAGCTGACCTGCATCATCTGACTTTTGGTGTAACACCATTCTGTCACTTCCTGTTATCTCCATTCATTGGAGAGAAGGAAAATTTTTGCCCATACACTTGGTTATCCAATAACTCAGCTTTCATTGATATTAGCCTATCTTAACTGCTAGGTTTTATTGTAATCTAAAAACTTTTTCATGCTATTTGTACCCTTGTCACTCCATTCTTTTCCTTCATGATGCCTCTTTCCTTCCTGAACCATTCACCTTACTCCCACTGTAGCATGCATCCTGATAAGATCATGGATAGCACCAACAGTAGTAAGACCAGTGGCCACTGCCCTTTTTCCATAGTTAGTAAAATACTTCTGCCTGGGAGATGTGGCTACTCAGGATAGGCCTTACTATCTATCCCCTTTGAGAGAGAGCATTATTTAATCATCAGAAGTAAAAAGTGGAAGGTTTTTGCTCAAGCAATAATTGAATTATTCCTGCCTCTGTTCTTTTGCTAAATATTAGCATGTTATTTCTATCAGGCTCCTAGAGTTTTTAGGAAGGAGAAGATAGTGCGGGGACATAGTTCTTTTTCCTTTAAATTTTTTTTCAATTTGTCTTTTTTGTTTTGTAATTTCCCTGTATACATTTCCTGGAACATTGAATAGATAAGTAGAGATGTTGTATTTTATTTTGAGAAATAGTGATATGCTAAAAAAAAAAAGAGGGTTTTTTCAGCTTGGTCATTTCTTGTTTAATTGCTTCTTCAGGAATCAGAGTTCGAAGTTAGTATCATAGAAGAACCAGAGCTTACTTGGACGAAGGCTAGTAACATCAGTATGATAGTTGCTGATGTGATAAAGTGTATCCAAGATGAAAGCCAAATGAGTGAATTAGAATCCAATTTTCAGGTAAGGATAAGAACTTTACCAATCTAATAACATGCCACTTATTTGGCATTCTGAAATACAACTAAAACCAGGAAATAAGTATATGTTGTACTGAACAAAGGCAAGAAAATGACACAATCATGCTGACTTAATCTACTACAAATTTATAATACATAACCACAACTGGATCTTCATTGTTGCAAGGCAATCTTTTTACCTACCTAATTTACTCCCTAACCCATATCCTTCACAAAAGCTCATCTAAACCTTTTTATTTCTCTTCAGAACTCCCGTATCTTCCTATCCTCCCTCTCACTTGAGCTGAGAATCTTTCCTCATGTTTTATCAACAAAATTGAGATCATTCATCCTTTTCTCCTCTAACTCTTCATCTTACATCAGCCATATTCCTTTTAGTTCTATCTCCTCTTTTATTCATGTCTCTTATGATTAAAGGTCCCTCTCCCTGTGAAGGTAAACCTGTCTACATCCACAATTGTTACGAAGTTCAAATATGATAATGCATGTCATTTTTTTTTATTTTTAGAAATCCTATAATATATGTGTCAGTTATAATTAAATTTCTTTTTACTTCAGCAGACCATTCTAATTATTTAGAATCAGGTCCTTAATAGCAATTTCCCTTGTCTTTATCTTTACATTTTAAATAATTTGTAAGACCTAGTTTGGGATATAGTATATCTGAAAATTGCTATGCCCTAATTGCTGTGCTTAAAAACAAAAGGAATCAAATTATTTGATAAAATTACTTACAATCTGCAAAAAGAGTAAATTAAAGTACATTAAAAGAATCCAACAGGACCAGGTAGATTTCATAACTGGACAGTAGTGAGTATGCTTTATTATCTGGGAAAACTGAGAATGAAACTTGTCAGGAAGGTACTGCTTGTGCCATTTAATCATACAGAATATCCTTTCATTAAAACATATAATTTGGGGGCAGCTAGGAGGCATAGAGTGTAGAAACAGGACTCTGGGTTCCAATCTGACCTCAGACAATTCCCAGCTTTGTGACCTTGGGCAACTCATTGGACCCTATTTGCCTATTCTTTGCCCTTCTGTCTTTGAGTTCAGCAACTCATAAAGACCATCTCCTAAGACCTAAATGATTACAAGTTTCATTGACAGGAGAGTACCTTCACTGCTAAGAATGGGAATAAGTACTAAAGTCAGTACTTTAGAAATTTGAAGAATCTGGACTGCATAATCTGACTTTTGGTCTGACACATTTCTGTCACTTCCTGTTGTCTCCAATCATTAGAGAGAAGGAGAATTTGTGTTCTCACATTCCCAGTCATCCCATAACTCAACTTTTATTGATATTAGCCCATCTTAATTGCTGTTTTATTATAATTCTGAAAACTTTTTCATGCTCTTTGTACCCTCATCACTTCATTCCTTCCCTTCATGATGCTTCTTTCTTTCCTCAACCATTTACCTTACTCCTACTATAGTATATATCTTGCTAAGATCATGTATACCTCCAAGAGTAGTGAGACCACTGGCCACTGCCCTTTTTCCATCATCAGTAATATATTTCTTTTTTTTTTTAAACCCTTACCTTCAGTCTTGGAGTCAATATTGTGTATTGACTCCAAGGCAGAAGAGTGGTAAGGGCTAGGCAATGGGGGTCAAGTGACTTGCCCAGGGTCACACAGCTGGGAAGTGTCTGAGGCCAGATTTGAACGTAG
Source organism: Monodelphis domestica (assembly GCF_027887165.1). Lineage (NCBI taxonomy): Eukaryota > Metazoa > Chordata > Mammalia > Didelphimorphia > Didelphidae > Monodelphis > Monodelphis domestica. Next base: position 266,136,532 of record NC_077230.1, on the reverse strand, counting down.
GACCTCCCGTCTCTAGGCCTGACTCTCAATCCACTGAGCTACCCAGCTGCCCCAGTAATATATTTCTGCCCAGGATATCTGGCAACTCAGAATAAGTCTTACTATGCTCTTGGAGATAGAGCTTTATTTAATCATCAGAAGTAAAAAATGGAAGGTTTTTGCTCAAGCAATAACTGGATTATTTCTTCCTCTATTCCTTTCCTAAATATAGGCATGCTACCTCTGTTGGATCCTAAGAGTTTTAAGGAAGGAGAAGAGAATGAAGGGACATGTTTCTTTTTCCTTAAAATTTTTCTCAACTTCTCTTTTCTTTGGCAATCTCCCAGTTTAATTTTTCCTGGGATATTGAATAGACAAGAGAAATGTTTTATTTTATTTTGTGAAATAGTCATATCCTTAAAAAGATGGTTTTTTTTTAAACTTGGTGATTTCTCATTTAATTGATTCTTCAGGCATCAGAGTTTGAAGCTAATATCAAAGAAGAATCAGAGTTTACTTGGAAGAAGACTAAAAACAACATCATTATTATAGATGTTGATTTGGTAACACATATCAAAGACAAAAACAAAATGAAGGAATTAGAATCCCATTTTCAGGTAAGGATAAAAACTTTAGCTATCGAATAATACCCTTTATTTGGCATTCTGAAATACAACTAAGAACCAGGAAATAAGTACATGGATTACTGAGCAAAGGCAGGAAAATCACACCATCATGCTGACTTGATCTACTACAAATTGTAAAAAAAAAAAAAGGAGGCTTTCCTTCTTTTTTTAATGGAGAGGGGTTGATGGTTTGTCTCACTGGAAAGAGGTAATCCCCAGTGAAACAGTTGAGTGGACCAAATGGTGAGGGAAAATATGGAGGTTGAGGTGAACCCTCGTGAAGGAGGGAAATTGGCAAGATCTCCCCCTCCTTAGGTGAACTAAAGCAGGAGATTGAGGTTACCTCTAGAGAGAAAGAAAGATTTTCTCCTTTCTCAAGGGATATTTTAACAAACTGTATCTTTTGAGCACTAAAGAGAACAGAAGCTGAGGGAAGAAGATGTCTGTTTCCCTTTTCAGCTGTCTCTGAGAAAGGTTTGTACTCAACCTTCCTCGCTGGAGATTGTGACAGACTTAGTCTGATCTTGCCATTTGACTAGACAGAATTCAGCCTTGAATCCTGATCTCAATTGCCCAACACCCCTCTAATTAATAAGTTAAGCCAAACCCAGATCTGACTTAACTAAAGGTTTTATTTTTGAAAGGGTCATGTGTGGAAGGAACATGGAAGTAGGTTGCCCTGTCAAGTTAACCCCCAGCAGCTGGATCAAGAGGTAGGACTCCAAGCCTCAAAGGCCTCAGCCCTTTTTCCAGCTGTCTGCTCTCTTTATCGCTAAGCTAAAGTATCTTATCACTAAATCCTAAAACTGCACAATGAAGGATAGGAGAGACCAGGAAAAGAAAGAGGGCATTGATTTTTAGCCCCTCCTCAGAAACATATCTCCATGGCAGGTACAAGAAGCATGGAATGGATTTTCTTTGAGAGAATATAGCTTCAGCAGTCAAAGGCAGGAAGTCTAGATCTTCTGATGGCTTTGGGGAATCCCTCAGCCCCTCAAAAATAAACTTTCCAGCTCACCCTCCTGAATCTGAATACTTGGGGCTCACTAGAATCTCCCCCAGTCAATGGTTCTCTCCCACAATCCTTCACTGTCCTCAACTGTCATTCAGCTGCTGTCCATCATTGTAGAATTACAAAAAGTGGGTCTCTCTTTCCAATCCCCACAAAATTTATATTACATACCCTGAACTGGGTCTTCATTGCTGCAAGACAATCCTTTTACCTACCTAATTATCTCCCTAACCCATACCCTTCACAGCAGCTCTTCCAAACCTTTACATCCCTCTTCAGATCTCCCATATCTTCCTCTCCTCCCTCTCACTTCAGCTAAGAAACTTTCCTCATGCTTTATTGACAAAATTGAGATCATTCATCCTTTTCTCCTCTTAACTTCTCATCTTACATCATCCAGATTCCTGCTAATTCTATCTCGTATTTGAATCATGTCTCTTATGAATTAGGATTCCTCTCCTTGTGAAGTTAAATCTGTCTACATCAACAAATGTTATGAAACTCAAATAAAATAATGCATGTTATTTTTAAAATTTAAATGTCCTATATATGTGTCAGTTAATATTAAGTGCATTTTTACTTCATCAGACCATTTCTTCTCTAATTAGAATCAGGGCCTCAATAGCAATTTCTCTTGTCATTTTCTCCACATGTTAAATAAACTGTAAAGCAAACTAGAAATTTGGGTCTGAAAATAACTGTCTTAATTGCTATGCTGAAAAACAAAAGGTTTCCAATTCTTTAAAAAATAATATAGATCCCTTCTCTAAATTCTTCCAGGGATTAGCTTCTCCTCCCCTTCCCACTTTAACTTCTTTCTCATCCCTTGGGACTACAGTTCTGGGCTTAAGGAGTTTATTTCAAGGGAGCACCTCATCAGTTGGCCCGTACCTCCCAGAGAAGTGTGCATAGTCCTCTTTGCTGCTAGGGAAAAGTCAGGGAGATGGCGCCGAGCGGGCATGGCCGGGAGCGGCCGCGGGAGGAGGAGCCGGTGGGGGGGGGGGGGGGGCAGCCGCGGTGGCCGGGAAGGGAAGGTGGGCGGTGCCGGGAAGAGCCTGAAGCGGGGCGGCGAGAGAGGTGCGGGGGGCCGGGGAGGGGCAGAGGGGCAGAGGCGCGGGCCATGGCCCATTTCCTCTTCGGGAGTCAAGACGGGAGACAAAGCGGCTGCGGTGTCGGTGGCAGCGCCTGGCGTAGGGGCCTTGGGATCCTCCTCCGTTCTCACCCCCCTCACCCCAGAAAGGACTGTACACGCAGGCAACCTAAACTTCAAATGGGACCCCAAAAGTCTGGAGATAAGGACTCTTGCAGTTGAAAGACTTTTCGAGCCTCTTGAGACTCAGGTTACAACATTGGTAACCACCAGTAACAAGGGACCCTCAAACAAGAAAAGAGGCCGCTCTAAGAAGGCAGCATCACTTGAACAAGCAACTGAGAATTTCTTGGGAAAGGGAGATAAAATGGCCTAGGAGAGTCAGTTTCCCCCAAGGAGGAACTTGTGGCTGCTGTAGAAATGTTCGCAAACAAGGTGATTTAATGAAGAGTGCTTCTGGAGAATTTGCAGATGATCCCTGTTCTTCAGTGAAGCGGGGCAACAAGGCGGCTCCTTGCTCTCAGCTGTTACCAGATTGCTTATTTTGGCAGACACGGCAGATGTCTACAAGTTACTTGTTCAGCTGAAAGTTGTGGAAGATGGTATCTTGAAACTTAGAAATGCTGGCACAGAGCAAGATTTAGGCATACAATATAAAGCCCTAAAACCTGAAGCGGGTAAGTTGAACATTATGGCAGCCAAAAGGCAACAGAGACTGAAAGAGGTGGGCCATTGGGATCAAATGGCTGCAGCCAGAGGAATAGTACAGAAGAACATTCCAATCCTGTATACAGCTGCCCAAGCCTGCCTTCAGCACCCTGATGTAGCTGCTTACAAAGCCAACAGGGACTTGATATATAAGCAGTTGCAACAAACTGTTACTGGGATCTCCAATGCAGCCCAGGCCACAGCTTCTGATGAAGCTTCCCAGCAGCAGGGAGGAGGAGGAGGAGAATTGGCATATGCACTCAATAACTTTGATAAACAAATAATTGTTGACCCTTTGAGCTTCAGTGAGGAGAGATTCAGGCCTCTGGAGGAGTGCCTGGAGAGTATCATCAGTGGATGCAGCCCTAATGGCAGATTCATCTTGTACTCGTGGTGATCGGCTGAAATGGATTGTTGCAGAGTGCAATGCAGTTCAGCACACCTTACAGAATCTACTTTCTGAATACATGGGGAATGTTGGATGTAAAGAAAGAAGTGATGCTCTTAATTCTGCAATAGACAAAATGACAAAAAAGACCAGGGATTTACGAAGACAGCTCTGCAAAGCTGTCATGGACCATGTTTCGGATTCATTCTTGGAAACTAATGTGCCACTTTTGGTATTGGTTGAGGTTGCAAAGAATGGAAATGAGAAAGAAGTTAAAGAGTATGCTCAAGTTTTCCTTGAACATGATAACAAACTAATTGAGGTTGCTAACTTAGCCTGTTCTATTTCAAACAATAAAGAAGGTGTGAAGCTGGTTCGAATGTCAACAAGCCAACTGGAAGCCCTCTGTCCTCAGGTTATTAATGCTGCATTGGCTTTGGCTGCAAAACCACAAAGTAAACTGGCCCAAGAGAACATGGATCTTTTTAAAGAACAGTGGGAAAAGCAAGTCCAGGTTCTAACAGACGCTGCTGATGACATAACTTCCACTGAATGTAAACAAATGTGTAATTGTTCTTCAAGAAAAAGATGTTGATGGTCTAGACCACACTGCGGGTGCCATTTGGGGTCTGGCAGCCAGAGTCATTCATGTCATCACTTCAGAGATGGATAACTATGAATCCGGGGTCTATGCTGAAAAGGTTCTTGAGGCCACCAGACTGCTTTCTAATACAGTTATGCCATGTTTTACTGAACAAGTGGAAGCTGCTGTGGAAGCTCTCAGTTCTGATCCTGCCCAACAGATGGATGAAAATAAGTTTATTGATGCCTCACGATTGGTCTATGATGGCATTCAGGATAGTAGAAAAGCTGTGCTGATGATAAGGACTCCTGAAGAGTTAGGTGATTCTGACTTTGAGACTGAAGACTTTGATGTTAGAAGTAGAACAAGCATCCAGACTAAAGATGATCAACTTATTGCTGTTCAAAGTGCACGAGCTATCATGGCTCAGCTTCCCCAAGGCTAAAATTGCTGAGCAGATGGCCAGCTTCCAGGAAAAGAAGAGCAAACTGGATGCCAAAGTGTCCAAATGGGATAACAGTGGCAATGACATCATTGTCCTGGCCAAACAGATGTACATGATCATGATGGAGATGACCGATTTCACCAGAGGTAAAGAACCACTCAAAAATACATCAGATGTGATTAGTGCAACTAAGAAAATTGCTGAAGCAGGATCAAGGATGGATAAGTTGGGAAGAACCATTGGGACCATTGTCCAGACTCCGCCTACAAATAGGACCTCCTCGCATATCTGCAGCGCATTGCTCTGTACTGCCATCAGCTTAACATCTGCAACAAAGTCAAGGCAGAGGTTCAGAACCTGGGTGGGGAGCTTGTTTTCTCTGGGGTGGACAGCGCCATGTCCCTGATCCAGGCAGCCAAGAACCTGATGAATGCTGTGGTTCAAACTGTGAAGGCCTCATATGTGGCCTCCACCAAGTACCAGAAATCACAGGGAATGGCTTCCCTCAACATCCCTGCTGTCTCCTGGAAGATGAAGGCTCCAGAAAAGAAGCCGCTGGTGAAGAGAGAGAAGCAGGATGAAACCCAAACGAAAATCAAGCAGGTATCTTAGAAGAATCATGTGAATCCTGTTCAGGCCCTCAGTGAGTTCAAGGCCATGGACAGTATCTAGAGGGCCCCACTGCACCCCTGCCTACACTGTCTTCTGCAAACTACCTCTCCTTCAAATGACTTCTGTGAATCAAATGTATGTACTTAATGTAATGTTGGTATTAAATGGTATGGAAATGTAGATTTTTTTTTTAAAACCTGACCATGTTATGCCAGTAAGAGAACAAGCTTGGATTTCAGTCAAGGATGCTTTTTAGATTCCAGAAGCATGACTTCTAGTTGCATTTTTAAAAAAACATAAGCTCGAAGAAAAACAAAGAATAACCAAAGAGATTAACACCATTAAATCATCATGTCTCAGTGATTGAAGGTTTGTGTCTCATCGGTGAACAAGTAGGAACAGTTACTTTTACTATTCAGGAGGGGGAATTAGTTTGAAATATATCTGCACATACCATATTATACAACTTTCTAACTCAAAGCTTTTATATTTGGAAGAGAGCACTGAGGTACATTCTACTGTGGAGAAGGCCATCTTCAAAGAAACCAGTTGGGGCAGATAGATTGTTAGGAAATGATAAAAACAACTGCCAGCTCCTTGGCCTGCCTCCTTGGGCATCTCAGGGAGCCACATGTTTGCTAAGGATGGCAGCGACCCTTGTGTGAGGGACTTTATGTATGTCTGCAAAAATGACAATCTTTAAGAAATTCAGTAAAACATAATGCATCATGAAGATAACTGATTATTCTCTTTAGGACACAGGATAAGAATTTTAATGCTTGGCTACAAATTACTAATGTACTTTGCTGCAGGACATTAATAAAATTGCTCTTTCCAGCTGGTGTGTTGTGGTGCTGTAATAGTAACTTTTTTTTTGCTTTCTCCCTGTATTCAAATGCAAATTTGTCATTGTGTTCATTTCTAATAATTACAGTGTTTCCTGCCTTGCGCTTGTAAAAGAAACCTTGCAAAATAGTGTTTGTTCAGGCAATAATTTCAACTTTACATTATTTGTGATTAGCTACAAGGTATAATTTTACTGTCTTATTTAAATTTTAAGAATTTGAATATTTTTACACCAACTTTTCCCAATAAAGTACATGATGAAATCAAGCCCAAAAAAGTAATATATAATATCTGCAAAAATATTAAGTAAAGGCATAAAAAAAGAATCTAACATGACTCTCAAGAATGTATAACTGGATAACAATCATGTGGTGTTTGAGTTTGGGGGAAGCTTGCACTCCCAGAAATCACTCTAATGAGCAGAGAAGAGACTTACATGAGATGCTGGCAGAAAAAAAAAGCAGCTTTATTTGGAAAAAACAGTGGACAGTAATGAAGGGTAGAAGGGAGGGGAAGGGAAGGAAAAGGGATTCTGTCCACACAAGCTGCTTTCTCTAGGCAAAAATATCCTCTCTCCTTCAAGGTACCATCACAACTTTTGTATTAATCCTGACATAAGATTCTCCTCCATCCCTCTATCCAAACCCATGAGGTGGGGCAAAAGGGGGTTGTGATGATTAAAATATTGAGAACATGATTTTCAACATTATGTACCCCAAAAGACCCCCATGACAAAGAAAAACAACCACCACCACCAAATCCATGATTATCATGGGATTTTCCACTTAGGACAGGAAAGATACAATTGAAACTCGCTATTTCTTCATATCTTGCCACTCTTCCTAGAGTAGGCATGTTTCCCAGGATACAGATAAATTCTTCTTAAGGTTTTTGAAAACAGATCAAGAAACTAAGCCAAAAATTTTATTGGAGGTGAGGGTAGTTTTAGTTTAAGGAATAATAATTAATAGTAACTGGTCTTGAAAATTTGAGTTACAAGCCAAATACTGCTCTGAGAATTACACACTGAATCTAATTGCACATACCTGGGAGAAATCAGAATCCTTGTCAGGAAAGTACAAATAGACTATGATTGTGTCATTTCATCACACAGAAGATCCCTTGATAAATCACAAAATTTGGGGCATCAAGGTGGCATAGAGGATAGAGTCACGAGGACCTGGATTCCAATTTGACCTTGTGACCCTGCACGTGGTTAACTTAACCCTATTAACCTAGCCTTTGCCCTTCAGTCTTCAATTTCATCAGTTCATGAAGACCATCTCCTAAGACCTAAATGATTACAAACTTCATTGATAGGAGAGAAACCTTCACTGTAAAAAATGGGAATAATAAGTACCAGAATCTGTACTTTGGAAATCTGAAGAATCATGCCTGCATGATCTGACACATTTCTGTCACTTGCTGTTATTTCCATTCATTAGGAAGCAGGAGAATTTGTGATCTCACACTCCCAGTCTTCTATAACTCAGCATTTATTGATAGTAGTCCATCTTAACTGCTGTGTTTTATTGTAGTCTGAAAACTTTTTCATGCTATTTGTACCCTCATCCCTCCATTCTTTCCATTCACGATGCCTCTTTTTTTCCCCCTGAACCATTGACCTTACTCCCACTGAAACATACATCCTGATAAGATCATATATACCTCCAACAGAAGTGAGACCACTGGCCACTGCTCTTTTCCATGGTCAGTAAAATACTTCTCCCTGGTAGATATGCCAACTGAAGAGAAGTCTTACTATCCCCTTTGAGAGAGAACATCATTTAATCATCACAAGTAAAAAGTGGAAGATTTTTGCTCATGCAATAACTGGATTATTTTTTCCTCTGTTCCTTTCTTAAATATTGGCATGATATTTCTGTTGGGCTCCTAGAATTTTGAGGAAGAAGAAGACAATGAGGGGACATGGTTCTTTTTCCTTTGATTTTTTTTCAGATGGTGTTTTCTTTGGCAATTTTCATGTATAGATTTCCTGGGATATTGAATAGATGAGTAGAGATGTTTTATTTTATTTTAAGAAATAGCCATATAATAAAAAGGAATGATTTCTTAAATCCAGTGATTTCATATTTAATTCATTCTTTAGGCATCAGAGTTTGAACATAGTTTCATAGAAGAACCAGAATTTACTTCGAAGAAGACTAGTAACATTAGTATTAAAGATGTCGATTTGGTAACAGGTATCCAAGAGGAAAACAAAATGAGTGAATTAGAATCCCATTTCCAGGTAAGGATAAGAACTTTAGCAATCTAATAACATGCCACTTATTTGACATTCTGAAATACAACTAAGAAGCAGGAAACAAGTACATGTCCTACTGAACAAAGGCAGGAAAATCATACCATCATGCTGACTTGATGTGCTACAAATTTATATTACATAGCTTTAACTGGGTCTTCATTACTGTAAAGCAATCCCTTTATCAATCTAATTAACTCCCTATCCCATACCCTTCACAGCATCTCCTCCAAACCTTTTCATTCCTCTTCAGATCTCCCATATCTTCCTCTCCTCCCTCTCACTTCAGCTAAGAAACTTTCTTCATGTTTTATTGACAAAATTGAGATCATTCATCCTTTTCTCCTCCACTTCCTCATCTGACAATAGCCATATTCCTTCTAATTCTATCTCCTCTTTTATTCATGTCTCTTATAGGGTCCCTCTCCTTGTGAAGAAGGTAAACCTGCCTACATCAACAGCTGTAATAAAGTTCAAATAGGAATATTCTTGTTTTTTTTTTCATTTTAAAAGTCCTCTATATATGTTAATTATTATTAAATTTCTTTTTATGTCAGCAGATCATTTCTTCTATTTAATTAGAATCAGGTCCTCAATAGCAATTTCCCTTGTCATTTTCTCCATATTTTAAATAAATTATAAGACCAAAGGTTGGGATATAATATATCTGAAAATTACAACTTAATTGCTTTGCTTAAAAACAAAAGGAATCAAATTCTTTTAAAAAACAATTTACAATCTGCAAAAATAGTAAATAAAAGTACATTAAAAGAATCCAACAAGATCAGGTAGGTTTTATAACTGGATAGCAAGTATGCTTTAGTACTTGGGAAAACTCAGGATGAGCCTTGTCAGAAAAATACAAACAGACTGTGATTGTGCCATTTCATCATACAGAAGATCCTTTCATAAAACACAAAATTTTGTGGCATAGAGTAAGGGGTCAGGAGACTTCAGACAATTCCTAGTTTTGTGTCCCTGGGCAAGTCACTGAACCCTATTTGCCTAGCCCTTGCCTATCTGTCTTAGAATTCAGCAACTCATGAGAACCATCTCCCAAGACCTAAATGATTACAAACATCAATGACAGGAGATTACCTTCACTGCTAAGACTGTGAATAATAAGTACCGAAGTCAGAACTTTAGAAATATGAAGAATCTGACCTGCATGATCTGACTTTTGGTCTGACACATTTCTGTCACTTCCTATTATCTCCATTCATTGGGGAGAAGGAGAATTTGTGCTCTCACATTCCCAGGCATCCCATAACTCAGCTTTTATTGATATTAGCCCACCTTAACTGCTATGTTTTATTGTATTCTTAAAACACTTTCGTGCTATGTGTATCCTCATCACTACATTCTTTCCCTTCATGATGCTTCTTTCTTTCCTGAACTATTCACCTTACTCCCACTGTAGTATACATCCTGATAAGATTATGTATCCCTTCAACAGTAGTGAGACCACTGGCTACTACCCTTTTTCCATGGTCCGTAAAATACTTCTGCCTGGGAGATGTGGCTACTAAGGATAGGTCTTACTATCCCCTTTGAGAGAGAGAATTATTTAATTATCATAAGTAAAAAGTGGAAGGTTTTTGCTCATGAAAAAACTGGATTATTTCTTCCTCGGTTCCTTTCTTAAATATTGGCATGATATTTCTGTTGGGCTCCTAGAGTTTTGAGGAAGAAGAAAACAGTAAGGGGACATGATTCTTTTTCCTTTTTTTTTCAATTTTTCTTTTCTTTGGCAACTTTCCTGTATAGATTTCCTAGGATATTAAATAGATAAGTAGAGATGTTTTATTTTATTTTAAGAAATAGCCATATAATAAAAAGGAATGTTTTTTTTTTAATTTGGCGATTTTGTATTTAATTCATTCTTTAGGCGTCAGAGTTTGAACATAGTTTCATAGAAGAATTAGAATTTACTTCGAAGAAGACTAGTAACATTAGTATTAAAGATGTCGATTTGGTAACAGGCATCCAAGAGGAAAACAAAATGAGTGAATTCGAATCCCATTTTCAGGTAAGGATATAACTTTAGCAATCTAATAACATGCCACTTATTTGGCATTCTGAAATACAGCTAAAAACCAGGAAACAAGTACATGTCCTATTGAACAGTGGCAGAAAAATGACACAATCATGTTAACTTGATCTGCTACAAATTTATATTTCATAACCATAACTGGGTCTTCATTGCTGCAAGATGATCCTTTTACCTACCTAATTTAACTCACTATCCCATATCCTTCACAGAATCTCCTCCAAACCTTTTCATTCCTCTTCAGATCTCCCATATCTTCCTCTCTCCCTTCTCACTTCAGCTGAGAACCTTTCTTCATGTTTTATTGACAAAATTGAAATTATTCATTCTTTTCCCCTCCACCTCCTCATCTTACATCAGCTATATTCCTTCCAATTCTATGTCCTCATTTATTCATGTCTCTTATAAATGAGGTTCCCTCCCCTGTGAAGGTAAACCTGCCTATATCAACAAATGTTATGAAGCTCAAATAAGATAATGGATGTTATTTTTTTGTTTGTTTTAAAATGTATTAGATGTTATTAAATGTCTTTTATACTTCAGCAACCCATTTCTTCTACTTAATTAAAATCTGGTTTTCAATAGCAATTTCTCTTGTCATTTTCTCCACTTGTTAAATAAATTGTAAACCAGACCAGAAGTTTGGATATCTGAAAATTACTGTGGTTTCATTGCTATCAAAAAAAAAAGATTCCAATTCTTTTAGAAAATAATTCATAATCCCTGCAAAAATAGTAAGTGAAGGTATAAAAAAAGAATTTAACATGACTGTTGAGAATTTATAAATGAATAGTAAGTATGCTTTAATACTTGGAAAAACTCAGAATGAACCTTGTCAAGAAGGTACAAACAGACTGTGAATGTGCCATTTCATCATACAGAAGATTCTTTGATAAAACACAAAATTTGGGGGGAGCTAGGTGGCATAGAGGACAGAGTCAGGAGGACCTGGGTTCCAATCTGACCTCAGACAATTCCTAGCTTTTTGACCCTGGGCAAGTCACTGTACCCTATTTGCCAAGCCCTGGTCCTTCTGTCTTAGAGTTCAGCAACTCATGAAGAAAAAACAAACAAACCTCATTGACAGGAGACTATATTCTGAAGGAAAAAAAAACCAAACATCATTGATAGGAGACTACCTTCACTGCTAAGATTATGAATAATAACTACTGAGTTATGTTCTTTAGAAATCTGAAGAACCTGGACTCCATCATCTGACTTTTGGTCTGACCCATTTCTGCCACTTCCTGTTATTTGCATTCATTGGGGAGGAGAATTTGTACTCTCACACTCCCTAACTGTAAGAATTAAATTTATATCTCTAATAATAAAAATATTATATTTTATGAGGTTTATTAAGGATCATTAGAAATCAAGGAATAAAGAGGATACAAAATAAAAACTACATGCCCATGGCTGATTAGCCCATTTTAACTCCCTGCACTTAGCTTACCACTATACTTGCTGCATCCAAAGGAAAAGTTAAATACCAATCGTGCAGAAATAGGAGAGATGATAGGGAATTCTGGGAAATGGCAAGGACTTCTGGGGAATGAAGTCTAGGGTTCAAAATCTCCATTTATACATAACTCAGCTTTTATTGATATTAGCCCATCTTAAGTGCTACATTTTATTGCATTCTCAAAACTTTTTCATGCTATGTGTGCCCTCATCACTCCATTCTTTCCCCTCATGATGCCTTTTTCTTTCCTGAACCATTCACCTTACTCCCACTGTAGCATACATCCTGATAAGATCTTGAATCCCTCCAACAGTAGTGAGACCACTGGCCACTACTCTTTTTCCATGGTCAGTAAAATACTTCTTCCTGGGAGACTTGCCTACTAGGGATAGGTTTTACTATCCCCTTTGAGAGAGAGCATTATTTAATCATCATAAGTAAAAAGAGGAAGGTTTTTGCTTATGCAATAACTGGATTATTTCTTCCTCTGTTCCTATTATAAATATAGGCATGCTGTCACTTTTGGCCTCCAAGAGTTTTGAGAAAGGAGAAGACAGTAAAGGGACATGGTTCTTTTTACTTTAATTTTTTTTCAACTTGTTTTTTTTTTTTTGGCAATTTCCCTGTATCGATTTCCTGGGATATTGAATAGATAAGTAGAGATGTATTTTATTTTGAGAAGTAGTTATATCCCAAAGCAGAGGGTTTTTTTTTTAACTTGGTGATTTCTTATTTGATTCTTCAGACACCAGAGTTTGAATATAGTATCATAGAAGAGCTAGAGCTTACTTGGAAGAAGACTAGTAACATCAGTAATTTAGATGCAGATTTTGCAAAGTGTATCCAAGAGGAAAACAAAATGAGTGAATTAGAATCCTATATTCAGGTAAGAATAATAACTTTACCAATCTAACAAAACCCCACTTGTTTGGCATTCTGAAATACAACTAAGAACCAGGAAATAAGATGTCCTGTGCCCCTGGTGAGGTGCAGAGTTGGCTTACATTCTTCATTCTTCAGAGAGACACACACATGAAGTTCCAGATTCTCTTGAGGAGAGACCATTGGAAAAATAGAAAATACATTGAAAGTGACAACTGCAGAGAGAAAACTGGCTTCTCAGCATGTCCCTGATTTTGAGCTTACTTCCCCAATCTTTTGGTATCCCTTTGGAAGCTAGAACCTCTCTGCAGGGTCAGCTTAAAGATCTTTCTAGTGGGAGAGTTCCTTCACTGTGTATCTCCTGCTATATTTAAATCTGTATGACTTTTCTTATTTCTGCTTGCTAATTACTTGGATAAATGGATTTATCAGCTAAAAAAAATTACTAAGTTGTTACTAAGAGAAATAAAGGATTAAAAAAAAATTCCTAGGTGACTAGAAAGATTTTGGTGTACTTAAAAATTAAAGATGTTTGGGAAAGGATAGATTTAGGGGATGAGACAATGTTAGGTTTGGAATATATGTTGAATTTGAGGAAGTAGCAATTTATTGGTAAACATTTAGGAGTCATCTGTGTAAAGTGGTAGCTGAAAATATTTGAGTAAATAAGATCTCCAAAAAGCTTTGAAGGCAAAAAATATAACATTAGAAGTCATCTATTCCAGCAAACCACTGGAGAACCATTAATGTATAATGGAATGGAACCTAAAAATAAAGGATTTATATAAAAAAGGACATAATTCAATGAAAAGATTGTACTTTAGGTTAACCAACTGTGTTTTAGATAGAATTCGCAGTGTGAAGTGAAGGGAACATTTCCAAAAGTTCCACCCTCTGGGTGAAGAATTTGAGGGGTTTCTGCCACCTCCTGAGACATAAAGATTACAAACTTTCTGGATGTGAAAGTATCCTATCTGATAAAATTGTGAATAGTAAGCACTGAGGGAAGTAAGCCCTATAGAAATTTGAAGAACCTGGCCTGTATGATCTGACTTTTGGTCTGACACATTTCTGACACTTCTGTTTTCTGCATTCAGTAGAGAGAGATGGAAAATTTATGCTCTCACATTCCCAATAGACCCCATAACTCAGATTTTTTTTAATTATTAGCCTATATTTTCTGTTGTATTCTACATTTTTCTGAAAAAATTTTCCTGTTTTTTATACCCTTGTTACTCCATTCTTTCCTTTCATAATACCTCTCTCTTTCCTCAACTATTTCCTTTACTTCCACCATAGCATACATCCTAATATGATCATTTGTACCCCCAACAGTCATGAGATCAACAACTGTCCTTTTTCTTTGGTCAGTAAAATACTTCTGCCTGGTAGGTGTGTCAAGTCAAGATAAGTCTTATCTAGTACCTAGTATGAGAGAGCATCAATTAATCAATAGAAATAAAATTAGTAAAAAGATTTATTCAAGCGATAATTGGATTGTCTCTTAATCATTATCTTCTTAAATATTGGCATGCTATTTTTACTGATTTAATGGAGTTTTGAGGCAGGAGGGCACATGGTTCTTTTTCCTTTAAAAAATTTTTTTCAGCGTGTCAGTTCTTTCTCAATTTCTTTGTTTAGTTTTTCTTGGGATTTTAAATAGATAAATAAAGTTATTTTATTTTATTTTGAGAAATAGTCATTTTTTAAAGTTTTTTTCACCTTCATGATTTCTTATTTATTCTTTAGGAGTCAGAGTTTGAACATCATTTCACAGAAGAATCCAAGATTACTTTGAGCAGCAATGGTAACATCAGTATTACAGATCTAGATTTGGAAAACTTTATCCAAGAGGATAACAAAATGAGTGAATCAAAAAACCATTTTCAGGTAAGGGTTAAAAGTATGCCATTCTAGTAACAAACCACTTATTTGGCATTCTGAAGTACAACTAAGAACTAGAAAATAAGTATAAAAAGATATATGAAGATAGATGTCACAAGATCAATTTTGATAAAAGGAATATACTTATGAGAGGAGTTGTACTACATGATCTCTGGAATCTTTTATCAAGCATTTTACTAATTTGAATGATCCTAAGACCTTTAATTTGAATTGGTTCACTCTTCTTTTACATACTTCTAACCAGTATGGTTATGGACTTTTTTATTCCATATTAGATTGGAAACAGTAAATTAATTGGGAAAATGAGAGACATGATAGGGATGTTTGGAAAGGCCAAAATCCCTTATTCCATTATCATATCAGAGAACTTGCCCTGCCAAGCCTGAGCCTCCAGCCTTCACCTTTCTTCTTATGCATGTCCTACTGAATGAAGGCAAAGAAAATCACCCAATCATGCTGACTTGATCTGCTACAAATTTATATAATCTCAACGACATAACCTCAAATGGGTCTTCATTACTGCAAGGCAATCCTTTCACCTACCTAACTACCTCACTCTCCCATACCCTTCACAGAAGCTCTTCTAAACCTTTACATCCCTCTTCAGATGTCCCCTATCTTCCTCTCCTCCCTCTCATTTCAGCTGAGAACCTTTTCTCATGTTTAACTGAAAAAATTGAGGCCATTCATCCAGAGCTTCCTCTTTTTCTCCCTCACCTCCTCATCTTATATCAGTCAGATTCCTTCTGATATTATCTCCTCTTTTACTAATTTCTCTTATGAATTATATGTGGTCCCTCTCCTTGCCAAGGTAAACTTGACTACATCAATTGTTCTGAAGCTCAATTAGGACAATGCATGTCATTTTTTTTCCTCGTTAAAAGTTCTATATATGTGTCAGTTATTATTAAATGCCTTTTGTACTTCAGCTGACCATTTCTTCTTTTTAATTAGCATCAGGTCCTCAATAGCAATTTCCCTTGTCAATTTCTCCACATTTTAAATAAATTGTAAGGCAGACCAGAGGGTGGGCCAACTAGAAGGGGTGAAAATTACTATGGCTTAATTGCTATGCTTAAAAACAAAAGGAATCAAATTCTTTTTAAAAGTATGTTACTGAACTCGAAAGCGATCAAATTAAAAACCCCCAGCAGAAAACCAAATTAGAAATCCTAAAAATTAAGGGAGAAATTAATAAAATCGAAAGTGATAGAACTATTGATTTAATAAATAAGACAAGAAGCTGGTACTTTGAAAAAACAAACAAAAGTATGTTACTGGGGGCAGCTGGGTATCTCAGTGGATTGAGAGCCAGGCCTAGAAATGGGAGATCCTAGGTTCAAATATGACTTCAGATACTTCCTAGCTGTGTGACCCTGGGCAAGTCACTTGACCCCCATTGTCTGTCCTTACCACTCTTCAGTCTTGGAACCAATACACAGTATTGCGTATTGGTTCAAAGACAGAAGGTAAGGGTTTAAAAAAAAAGCAAGTTATCCATGCAAAAAAGCAAATACAAGTACATAAAAAGAATCCATCATGACCATATAGGTTTTATAACTAGATGACAAGAATGCTTTAATACATGGGAGGAGTCAGAATGTATCATGTTAGGAAGATACACATAGACTGTGCCTTTGCCATTTGATCATACAGAATATTCTTTAATAAAAAAAACAAAATCTTGGAGCAGCTAGATGGCATAGTCAATAGAGTGCCAGGAATAGAGTTAGGAGGACCCAGGTTGAAATCTGGCCTCAGACACTTCCTAGCTTTGGGACCCTGGAAAAGTAACTTAAACCCATTTGCTTAGTCCTTGCCTTTCTGTCTGAGTTGTTACTAAGACAGAAATAAAGGAGTTTAAGAAAATTCCTAGGTGACTAAAAAGATTTTTGTGTCCTTAACAAATAATAATGTTTGAGAAGGAACAGATTACAGTGATAAGACAGTGTTTGATTTGGGATATATGTTGAGTTTGAGGAGGTAGCAGAATATGAAGTGGAAGTAAAAAGAAAGGTCTGTAGCTCAGTTTTTTGGTATTTGATGAGAATAAACATTTAGGAATCATTTGTGTCAATTGGTAATTGAAGCTATTTGAGTAAATGAAATCCCCAAAAGCATTGAAAACAAAGAGTATAACACTGGAGACATCTGCTTTTAAGCAAAGGATGTGGAAAGCCAGAAAAGGAAATATGCAAAGTTGGAGAAGCATTAATGCTTAAGGGGATGGAACCTAAAAATAAAGGATTTAGATAAAAAAGGACATAATCCAAATAAAAGATTGCCCTTTAGATTGACTAACATGTGTTTTATTTTTTTAATTGAAAATTTTTATTTAATTAATTTAGAACATTTTTCCATGGTTACATGATTCATACTCTTTCCCTCCCCCCACCCATAGCCGACATGCAATTCCACTGTGTTTTACTTGTGTCATTGATCAAGACCTATTTCCATATTATTGATAATTGCACTAAGGTGATCGTTTAGATTCTACATCCCCAGTGATATCCCCATCAACCCATATGATCAAACAGTTGTTTTTCTTCTGTGTTTCTGCTCCCACAGTTCTTCCTCTGGATGTAGATAGCATTCTTTCTCATAAGTCCCTCAGAATTGTCCTGCATCATTGTATTGCTGCTAGTAGTAGTCCATTACGTTTGTACCACAGTGTATCAGTCTCTGTGTACAATGTTCTCCTGGCTCTACTCCTCTCACTCTGCATCAATTCTTGGAGGTTGTTCCAGTTCCCATGGAATTTCTCCAGTTCGTTATTCCTTTGAGCACAATAGTATTCTATCACCAACATATACCACAATTTGTTCAGCCATTCCCCAATTGAAGGACATCCCCTCATTTTCCAATTTTTGGCCACCACAAAGAAAGCAGCTATGAATATTTTTGTACAAATATTTTTCCTTAAGATCTCTTTGGGGTACAAACCCAGCAGTGCTATGGCTGGATCAAAGGGGAGACAGTCTTTTATTGCCCTTTGGGCATAGTCCCAAATTGCCCTCCAGAATGGCTGGATCAATTCACAACTACACCAGCAATGCATTAATGTCTGGACTTTGCCAAATTTCCTCCAGCATTCATTTCTTTCCTTTGCTGTCATTTTAGCTAACCTGCTAGGTGTGAGGTGATACTTCAGAGTTGTTTTGATTTGCATTTCTCTAATTATAAGAGATTTAGAACATTTTTTTCGGGTGTTTATTGATAGTTTTGATTTATTTATCTGAAAATTGCCTATTCATGTCCCTTGCCCATTTATCAATTAGGGAATGGCTTGATTTTTTTTGTACAATTTATTTAGCTCCTTATTAAACTGTGTTTTAGATAGAATTCTTAAAGTGAAGCGAAGTGAAGATTTCCAAAAGTTTGACTACCCCAAGTGACGATTTTGGGAGACTTCATCCATCTTCTAAGGTATAAAGTAAAGATACAAACTTTATTGAAACAAAAGTACTGTCCCTGAAAAGATGGTGAATAGAAGTAAGTCTTGTAGAAATCTGAAGAATCTGCACTGAGCCAAGCTAGTGGAGTAGCAGCACAAAAAGCCAGAACCACTCTAAGAATTCTCTGAAACTGACCTTAAAATAGGGCTTCAAAGGAATCCAAACCTGGGAACAAGCCAACTTTGAAACCTTGGTACTCTGCCTAAGCCAACAGCAGAGGACCCCACTCCTACCCTTGAAGTCCCAAATCCTGGCATACACCTACAGTGAGTCCCTAAATCCATAGCACTTGACCCATTCAAGTCTGCGGTGAGGCCCCAAGCTCCATCGCACTGCAGTCCACAGTGCACAGGACTGATGCAAGCCCAGAATGAGGCTCAGAGCTTCTGACCAAGCCAGCAGTGAAGACCCCAAACCCAAAGCAATCCCTCTCAGGGGGTCCTAAAGGGTCCTGACAAACACTCGAGGGTCTCAAAGAAGTGAGGAGAATGAGATGTGGTAAGAAGGGTGACACAAATACACTTGGGTGCTAGGAGGGCCACTGAAGCTGGTAGCAATCAGAGGGGAGGTTTATTGATCACAACTAGTATTTTATAGAGAAAGTGACGTAGGCTAAGGGATGAGGTAAGCTTTTTGTATACATAATGAATGTAGATAATTTATCATTTTTTTACAATAGACTTAGTTTACCTCATCGAATCTAGACAGAATTTTCTACAGGCTGATAAATCAATATGTTAATGTGTAACCATCTAATCCACTTTCTCAGGGAATGCATACATCAATGGTTTTTTGGAAGAACATTCAGTTTTTACAAAGTAAGGCAGGAAAGGGTAGAGAGGAGGGGCTTGGGGGGCCTCATGTGAGGAGTGCTATGTGACTGATTCTGGCCAGACCATGGCTTTGATTTTACTGGGGTCCACTCTCACTACTGGAGGCTACAAACCCCAGAACAAGCAAGTCCCTGCCTGGCTGCTGCTCACCTAAGGGGAGGCCCAGAGCCCTGCTCAAGCCTGCACTGAGGCCCCCACCCCAGGGCAAGGTAACTCAATGCTCACTGAGCCCTATAAGCCATCTGTAGTCCCTAATAAAGGAAATTGAATCTGCAACGAGAGGTGGCTCACAGGTCACCATACTACCTTGGAAAAACTGAAAGTTGAAGAAAACCAAAATAAGAGCTGAGGGTAACAGCAGGGAAAGACTGAAGTTTAAGAAGGTTGCCCTCAATCCTGAGAACAGCCCATCTTTAAAATAAAATAAAAGTAAAAAAATTATGGGAAAACGAGTAAACACAAAAAACACACCTAACCATAGAAATTTTTCTGGAGACAAAGAGCAAGGCACAGACTCAATAGGGAACAGTGAACTCAAAGCAGCCACATGAAAAACTTCAAAGCAAAATGGAAATTGGTCTGAGGCTCTGGAAGAGCTCAAAAAAGGAATTCAAAAATCAAATAAGAGTGGCAGAAGAAAAATGTGGAAAAGACATGAAAGTAAAACAAAAAGAAAATAACAGCTTAAAAAACAGGATTGGTGAAATGCAAAAGGAGGCACAAAAATCCTATGAAGAAAAGAGCTTTCTAAAAAGTAAAATTGACCAAATGGAAAAGGACATTCAAAAAGATCATGGAAGAAAATCAATATTTAAAATTTGGAATTTGGCAAATAGAAGCTAATGACTTCATGAGAAACAATAAAACAAAACAAAAGATTTTTTTAATGGAAAAAAATCTGAAATACCTCATTTGAAAAATAGCTGCTCTGGAAAATAGATCCAAGAGAGACAGTCTAAGAATTGTCTTAGAAGTGAACTATCTAAAAGTCATAAAAAAATGGCCTAGACATCATATTATAAGAAATTATCAAAGAAAAGTGCTCTGATACCTTTGAACAAGAGGGTAAAATAGAAAAGTGAAAAAATCCACTGATTACCTCCAAAAATAAATTCCCAACCAAATTCAAGAGCTACCAGGCTTAGGAGAAAATATGCAAGGAGACAGAAAGAAACAATTCAGATCTCATGTAGTTACAGCAGTATTGATTACACAGTATTTAACAGCTTCTACACTAAAGATTAAGACAGTTTTGGAATATGATATTCCAGAATGCAAAAGAAGTAGGTTTGCAACCAAGAATCATCTACCATTAAAACTGACTATATTCTTTCAGGGTGGAAAATGGTCTTTTAATAAAATAGAAGTTTTCTAAGCATTCCTGATGAAAAGACCATACCCAAATAGAAATTCTGATTCCAAATGCAAGATTTAAGTGAAGCATAAAAAGATAAAGAAGAAAGAAGAAATTTAAGAGATTCAATAAGTTTGAATTGTTTATATTCCAAAGAGATTTGTAACTCGAATATTTTTATCATTAGCAGAGCAATTAGAAGGAGTTTACATAGATAAAGGGTATAAAAGTAAGCTGTTTAGGATGATCTGATATATAAAAATAAATAAATACATAGGGGGAAAAGAGGATTGCACTGGGAAGAAAGGAAAAATGGGCCAAAGTGCATCACCTAAATAGGTTCAGAAAAAACTATTAAAATGGAAGGGAGGATGAGAGTGATGTAGAGCAATGCTTAAACCTAAGTCTCATTGGATTAGGCTCAGAGAGGGAATAACAACCAGACTCATTGGGATATAGAATCCTATCTACCCTATTGAGAAGTAGGAAGAGAATAGAAACATTTAATGATTTCATTAAAGAGAATGATAGGAAAAACATCAAAATTTGTGGGATACAGCTAAAGCAGTACTTAGGGGGAAATTTATATCTCTGAAGGCTTACATCAATAAAAGAGAGAAAAAGCAAATCCGGCATACAGCTAAAAAACTAGAAGAACAAATTAAAAATTCTCAGTTAAAGATGAAGTCCTAAAAATCGAAGGAGAAACTAATAAAATTGAAAGTAAGAGAGAGATTAAATGAATAAATAAGACTAGGGGTTGGTTTTATGAAAAAAAATAGAGCATTTGTTAATTTGATTTCAAAAAGGAAAGAATAAAATTAATAGTATAAAAAATAAAAAGGGTTAATTCACCACCAATGAAGAAGAAATTAAAGCCATCATTAGGAGTTATTTTGTCCAACTGTATGACAATAAGTTCGACAATGTAGGTGAAATGGATGAATATTTATAAAAATGTAAAATTCCAGATTAACAAAAGAGGAAAGATTTTTTAATCCATTTCAGTCCATTTCAGAAAAGTCCATTTCAGAAAAAAGAAATTAAACAAGCCATCAATGAACTCCCCAAGAAAAAATTCCTAGGGCCAGATGAATTCACAAGTGAATTCTGTCACATATTTAAAGAATAATTAATCCCAATATTATATAACTATATGGCAAACCAGGCAAAGAAGAAGTCCTAGTACTAAAACCTAAGCCTATAAGAGTAAAAATACAGAAAGAAAATTACAGACCAATTTCCTTATGGATATCAATGCAAAATCTTAAATAAAATACTAGAAAAGAGACTACAGCAGTATATCAAAAGGATCATTCACTATGATCATGTGGGATTTATACTGGGAATGTAAGACTGGCTTAATATTAGGAAAATAATATAATTGACCAAATCAATAACCAAACCAACAGATATCACATGATTATCTCAATAGATGCATTAAAAGCTTTTAACAAAATACAACACCTTTTCCTATTAAAAACAGTAGAAAGCATAGGAGTAAATGGGACTTTCCTTAAAATAAGTAGCTGTCTAACACCATGAGCAAGTATCATCTGCAATGGGAATAAGTTAGAAGCCTTCCCAGTAAGATCAGGAGTGAAGCAAGGATGCCCATTATCACCACTATTATTTAAAACTGTACTAGAAATGTTAGCTTTAGCAATAAGAGAAGAAAAAGAAATTGAAGGAGTGAAAGTAAGCACTGAAAAACCTAAACTATCACTGTGGATAAAATGATGGTATACTTAGAAAATCCTAGAGAATTAACTAAAAAGATAGTTGAAATAATAACTTTAGCAAAATTGCAGGATACAAAATAAACCCACACAAATCATCAGTATTTCTGTATATTACAAACAAAAATCTAACAGCAGGAGATAGAAAGATACACAGCTACTCTCAGCA
Source organism: Monodelphis domestica (assembly GCF_027887165.1). Taxonomy (NCBI): domain Eukaryota; kingdom Metazoa; phylum Chordata; class Mammalia; order Didelphimorphia; family Didelphidae; genus Monodelphis; species Monodelphis domestica. The sequence continues at coordinate 266,114,131 of NC_077230.1, read as the reverse complement.
ATACAATGATTCAGGACAATTCTGAGGGACTTATGGCAAAGAATGCTCTCCACCTCCAGATAGAATGAATATCAAAGCAAACTATTTTTTACTTATAGATTATTTGGGTTTTTATTTAGGGTCTGGGTTTTATATTATTATTTTCTGACCAAAATGAACAATATGGAAATTTGTTTTGCTTGATAATACATGTGCAACCCAGATTGAATCGCTTGCCAGCTCTGAGATGAAGGATGGAAGGGGGGAGGGAAGGAGACAAATTTGGATCATATAAGTTCATGTGAAAATTTTTGTTACATGTAATTGGTAAAATAAGATGTCTTTATAATAAAAAAGAAAATTAAAAAAAAGGAAATCTGAAGAATCTGGCCTCCATGATCTGATTTTTGGTCTGACACATTTCTCACACTTTCTGTTATCCTCATTCAATAGGAAGATGGAGAATTTGTGCTCTCCCACTACCAATAGTCTCATAACTCAGTTTTTATTGATATTAGCCCATAATATCAGCTGTTTTACTATATTATGAAAAATTTTTCCTGCAACTTACATCTTTGTCACTCCATTCTTTTCCTTTATGATACCTCTTTCTTTCCTCAACCATTTCCTTTACTTACACTGTAGTACACATCCTGATAAGGTCATGTGACAACAGTCATGAGAACACTGACCACTGTCCTTTTTCCTTAGTCAATAAAATATTTCTTCTTGGTAGGTGTGTCAATTCAAGATAATTTTTTACTAGCCTCTTTGAGAGAGAGCATTTTTTCATCATTAGAAGTAAAATTAGTGGAAGATTTCTGCTCAAGTAATAACTAGATTGCTTCTTAATCAGTTCCCTTCTTAAATATTGGCATGCTATTTCTGTTGACCTAATGGAGTTTTGATATAGGAGGGCACAGTGAGGGGACATGGTTCTTTTTCCCTTAAAATTTTTTTCAACATGTTTGTTCTTTGGCAATTTCCCTGTTTAGTTCTTCTTGGAATATTATATAGAGATGTTTTATTTTATTTTGAGAAATAGTCATATATTAATAAAAGAGTTTTTTTACCTTGATGATTCCTTATTTAATTTGTTCTTCAGGAGTCAGAACTTGAACATTATTTCACAGAAGAATCAGAGCTTACTTCAAACAGCCATGGTAACATCGGTAATACAGATCTAGATTTGGAAAACTGTAAGCAAGAGGAAAACAAAATGAGTGAATTAAATAGCCATTTTCAGGTAAAGCTTAAAAGTTTACCAATCCAATAACATCCATTTATTTGGCATTCTAAAACACAACTAATAACTAGGAAATAAGTACAAAAAGACATGTGAAGACCAATACTGATAGAAGGAATGCTTTGGTGAGGCAGTTCTAATACATGATCTCTGAAGTCTTAATTTGTAATTGTGACCATGAAAATGTGGGTTCAATGACTGTGAATTGCCAAAACTGTAAAAATAATTTTAGTGTCTTGATTTTATATCAAAAATAAGTGGTCGCCATGGGGAAAATTCCCAACTATGAAATACTCAAGTCAGTTGGGTTTTATGGAGATTTTAATTAATACGAATGAAGGAATTAAGGGAAGGGAGAGAGACAGAGTAAGAGGAAATAGTAGGAAAAGGCCTAGGCCTTTCTCTTTAAGAGAGAAAACTAAGTCAGTTTTTTATCCACTCACCACAAGATTTTGTCCCAAGCAAAACTCCAACTAAGTTCAGAGGCCCAGCTACTCCAATCAGTCCAAGATCTACCTCTAAGATGAGAGAGCCAGCTCCTTTTAAAGAGAAATTTCTCTTATGTCACCTCCCCTAAATTTTCATATCTACCAATCACAGTACACGTTTTCCACAGGACTGACCATTCTTAATTCACCTCTTCTTTAGTTCTCAACTTCTCTGTGTAGACTAAAACTTCACACCTCTTTTGTTAAGCTTGCCCTTTGCTAAGTTGCCTGACCTTTTAGTGATTAATTTGACCTTCATAGGCACTTAGCACCCTTTTGTATTAGATCTAAAAATAGACCTAGCTTAAGCTTTTGGCCTCACTATAAGTATGAGTTAGAGACTTTTTCATTGTTCAGTAAGGAGTTTACAACTTTATCTTCCCCTAAAGTATGCCTAAGTATGGGTGGAGTAATGTTAACATTCCCAATACATTCCTGACCAAGTACCTTCATTGTTTAAAATGGGGAATAGCTTGAACCAAATGTTCCAAGGTAGAGTCTGAGAAATTTTAAGATTCACATAATCCATGCATTTTTAAAATTTCTAACAAGTATAGTTATGTGTTTTTCTATCCTTTAATAGATTAGAAACAGTAAATTAACTGAGATAATGGGATGCATTAAAGGGATATATGAAAATACAGAAGTAAGGGACTTACTCCATATCACAGAATCTACCCAGCCAAGCCTGAGCTGTACATCACTCTCATCATTTACTTTTGTTCTCATACATGTCCTCTTAATGGGGGCAAAAAAAAAATCACATATAATCATGCTGACTTTACCTACTATAAATTTATGTTACATGATGTCAACTGGGTCTTCATTGCTTCAAAGCAATCCTTTTACCCATGTACCTGGAGAGAGCACCAGGCCTAAAGACAGAAGGTCCTGGGTTCAAGTATGGTTTCAGAAACTTCCTAGCAGTGTGATCCTGGGCAAGTCACTTTAACCCTGATTGTCTAGTCCTTGCCCTTCAGTGTTAGAGTAGTTGCAAGGATAGAAAGTAAGGGTTTGTTTATTTGTTTGTTTTTTAAAATACCTCTATACACAAAATTTTGTTCTTGTTGTTCTTTCAGTTATGTCCACTTGGGGTTTTTGTTTTTGACACTGCCACTGAAGGGGTTTGTTATTTCTATCTCCAGCTCATTTTATAGATAAGGAAACTGAAGCCCATAGGGTTGCCACTTACCCACCCAGGATCACACAGCTCCTAAGTGTCTGAGGCCAGATTTGAACTAAAAAAGAAGAGTCTTCCTGACTCCAAACCAAGTGTGCAGATCCACTGAACCACCTGGCTGCCTGGCAAAGTAGACTTAATATATATTAAAACATCACATAGAGATAGGATGATCCTTCCTTAATACAATAAAGAGAATATATCCCAAAGGATGAGTAAGGGAGAAACACTTGGATGTATCACTATAAAGGAGGAATGTTGTCTTCCACCATTCATAATAGGCTTAGTTTTAGACGTCAGAGCATTAACCAAAAAAGTGTGAAAAAAACTAATGGGAGAGCACTGTTATTTAGTCATTTTTCAGTTGTGTCCAGCTCTCTGTGACCCTATTTAGGATTTCCTTGGCGAAGCTATTGGAGTAGTTTGCCATTTTACAAATGAAGAACTGAAGCAAACAAAATTAAGTCATTTGCTCAGGGTCACACAGCTAGTAAGTGCCTGAGGCCAGATTTGAACTGAGGAAGATGAGTCTTCCTGACTCAGGGACTAGCGCTCTATCCACTGAGTCGTTTAGCTGCCTAGGGAGAACACTGTGACAATTAAAATAATAATGAATTATAAACCTAATCAAATCTTTTGACTTAGCAACTTCAGTGCTAGATCTTTATCTTAAAATATCTTTAAGAGGAAAAAGGAGCATATCAATCAATACAAAAATATTTAGGGCCATTTCATCATGTAGAAACAAATCTACATGTTGAACTATGAGAAATGTTAGGTAAATTGTGGTATATTAAGGCTATGTTAAAAAGGGTGACTGAAGAACACAATGGATCAAGTAAACATCTGAATGATGCAATGTGAGAAACAAAGTAAAAATAGTAAAAGCAGAAATAAATGTTCATTTGACTATTCACAGAAGACAAACAACAGTGGGAAAAGGGCTTGATTTGGATCCAGAGACCTTGATTCACATCCTAGCCCTGCCATGTGGCTGTCTTGTGTACCTTGCCCAATAGTTTCACTTGCTGAGCCTTATTTTCTTCATCTGTAAAATCAGAGGCTTAGACTAAATGGACTTTTAAAGTCTCATCTAAGGTCTAAAAGTCTATGATCATTTATAATTCTATGACTATATTTTCAAAAAAGAAAATGAAATCTGAAAGTAATAAGATTTTAGGCAAAATGAATTTTTTGTTTATTGTCTGTTGCTTTCCATGATTTTCCTTTGTGAAATGCTAGGGCTTCCATATATGATATTACATCTTATTTTTTTATTTATTTGATTATTTATATTATATAGTTTTTTATAAACATTAAGCAATTTAAATAGTTTTATTAGAATATTCTTTTATTTATATCAGTTATTCACCATATCTCTCATCTTCTCCCTCCAGAGAGCCATCCTATATAATGTTTTTTAAAGACAAAAAAAAAGAAAAGAAAAAGAAGGGGTGAGGAAAGGAGGAAATAAACATCACTGATCTAACATGTAAAAATCCAAAACCATGTGCAGTGTGCAATACCTATTAATCTTCCACCTTCCTTAAAGGGTTGGGTGGGCAAAAACCTCTCAGATACCTCTTCAAGCCATACCTGAGCTTTATACTTTTGTTATGTTTCACTTTGGACATTTTATGTGTGGTTGTTCTTTCCATTTATATTGTTGTAGACATTGTGTGTATTGTTTTCTTGGCTCTGCTTACTTCATAAATAATATTTTTTAATGTAACCCCTTCTTTCCTCTAATCTGAGAGGTTATATATCCATTAGTTAAAAGCAGTTAGATGGCCCAGTGGCTAGAGAACTGGACTTTGAGTAAGGAAAACCTGAGTTCATATTTGGCTTCAGCATTTACTAACTGTGTGACCTTAGGTATATCATTTAATCTCTGTTTGCCTCTGTTTCTTCAACTGTAAAACAGTGATGGGAAACCTATGGTACATATGACAAAAACAGCACACAGAGCCCTTTCTATGGGCACAGCTGCCATCACTGGCCAGAGTTCGTTACTAGAAAACCAGAGGGATTCAGGTGGAGCTGTTCCCTTCTCCCTCTCCATGTTCTTGTGGACATTTCTCACTTTCCCCACCCTTCTGCCTAGCAGCCCATGGGAGCCCTTCCTCTCTCCTCTGTCTGGGGCAAAGGGGTGGGGTGGGGAGTGAGGTGGGGAGAAGTGGGACCTGGCACTTGGTTTGGGGGGGGGGGGGGAAGAGCCAGGAACTCCATCTCTAAAAGATTTGCCATCACTACCCTATACCAAAATAAGGTCAAAGTGAGTATATGATTTAGACATAAAAGATACAATAAGTAAATTAGGGGAATATCAGATCTATGGAGAAGAGAAGAATTTATGACCAAACAAGAGACATTACAGGTTGTAAAATAAATAATTTTGTTTATATTAAATTAAAAAGGTTTTGTACAAATGAAACCAATGTAACTAAGAATAGAAAGGAAACAATAAACTGGGGTGGGGGGGATTTCCAGGAAATATCTCTGATAAAGGCTCATTTCTCAAATATATCAAGAACTAAGTCAAATTTATAAAAACACAAGCCATTCTCCAGTTGACAAATGATCAAAGGATATGAACAAGCAGTTTTCAGAATAAGAAATCAAAACCATCAATAACCATATGAAAAATTGTTCTAAATTTCTCTTGATTAGAGAAATGCAAATTAAAACAACTCTGGGGTACCACCTCACACCTATCAGGTTGACCAATAAAGTGGTAAATGTTGGAGAACATGTGTCAAAACTGGGACCCTAATACATTGTTGGTGGAGTTGTGAAATGATCCAACCATTCTGGAGGGAAATTTGGAACTATGCCCAAAGGGCTATAAAACTGTGCATACCCTTTGATCCAGTAATGCAACTACTAGGTTTGTATCCCAAAGAGCTCAAGAAAAAAAATGGGACAGTTGGGGAAGGACTTAAATATATAAAAATATTATAGTAGCTCTTTTTGTGGTAGCAAAGAACTGGAAATTGAGAGGATGTCCATCTCAATTGGGAAATGATTGAACAAATTGTGGTATATGATGGTGGATGGAATACTATTGTGCTGTAAGAAATGAGGAACAAAGTGATTTCAGAAAAAGCTGGAAAACCCTACATGAACTGATGCATAAACAGAACCAGGAGAACATTGTACACAATAATATTGTGGAATGATCAACTATGAAAGACATTAGCTATTCTCAGCAATAGGAAGATTCAGGATAGTTCTGAAAGACCATAAAGAATGCTATCTACCTCCAGACTCTAGACAAAGAACTGTTAGAGTTGGAATGCAGATTAAAGCATATGGTTTTTCACTTTAGTTTGTGTTTTTATTTTGGGATTTGGGTTTTAGTATTCTCTTAAAATAATGAACAATATGGACATTCATTTTGCATGATAAGTGTATAACCCAGATTAAATTGCTTACCATCTCTGGGAAAGGGGAGGGAAGGGAGAGAGAGACAATTTGGATTTTATTAACTTCAGAAAACATGTGGAAAACTGCTGTTACATGTAATTGGGAAAATAAAATATCTTTAAAAAAATTAAAAGATGTCTGCCTTCTGTCTAAGAGTATTTCTTTTGAGATACTTTTGTGTTTCCATGCAGACATGTGGATAGGCAAACTTGACTTGCTTTCACATGATTCAGTTATTTCTTTACATATTTCCATATAAAAAAAATTCTTAAAAAAAAAGAGAGATTTAGCTATAGGCTAAATTGCCTGACACTTTTTTGAGATATAGTCATGAATGTAGGCAATCACAATTATGTATTTGTGTTTTATATTCTATCTGTTAATATCAAAGTACCTTTTTTATTGCGTTAGATTTGGTGGGGTTTTGGTTTTGTTTTTTTAACTGTGGACTAGTAATTATAAGACAGTCTGTCCACATTGTCTTGATCTGTCATTCCAAAGCAGTTAGAAATGTGCTAAATAGTGAGGATGGTTTGTTTTGTATATACTTGTGATCAATTTTTGAGGAGTGAAAATATTCGATTTTATCACTTTCCTTAGTGGTATAAATGATTCTGTGGAAAACCAGGTTTTTACCAATATTTGGTTTTGTGCTTGGTTGCTTCTGTTTGTAAATGTTAATTTTGAGCGATCGTGGCAATAGCAACATCTATCCTCCCTTTTCTTATGACAGTAACTAATGTTAATTTTTCCATCCATATTTGCATTAGGTGGAGGTGTCTAAAGACCATTTCTCAGTTTGTGCACCAAAGTGCACCAAAGAATCTTCCTCAATACAACCTGCAGGTAATCCTCATGCACAGGTCACATGGCCACTAGAATGGTCAACCATGTTAAGTCATACTATTCCTGAATACAATAGAAATGTATGGTATTATTGTGGCAAAAAGGTACAGGATTAAGCAATGATTTACAATATATAGCAATTATAAGTGTCTCATTTAAAGGCCTGTTTCTTATTAATACTAAAGTGGTCAATGTAGCACTTTAAGGTATGCCAAATATTTATGTTTTTATTTTTACATTGTAAATAAAAGTATTTTTTAAAGTTTTTTTAAATTTTACATAAATGACCATTAGAGTCACCAACTCTGTGAAGTACGTCCTACATGTATATTCTGAAGAAGATTAAACTAAGATTTAGGAAGATTAAGTGAGATGGCCAATATTATAAAGCAAGTGTGAGATGTTATCTTGACTCTTAAATGGTTATTCATAAAACCCCAGTGTTTATACAAAAAATCCTTGTTGTTGTTGTTTTTTAAACCTTACCTTTTGTCTTGGAATGAATACTGTGTATTGGCTCCAAGGCCAAAGAGTGGTAAGGGCTAGGCAATGGGGGTCAAGTGACTTGCCCAGGGTCACACAGCTGGGAAGTGTCTGAGGCCAGATTTGAACCTAGGACCTCCCATCTCTGGGCCTGGCTCTCAATCCACTGAGCTACCCAGCTGCCCCCACAAGAATCCTTGTTAAAGAAAAATGCATTTTATTAGTTACAGAATATAGATGAAAGAGTTATTGTCTGAGTATAGTATAGCTAGTCTCACTAAATCAAAGAAATCTGCCCATTGGGCCAGGCAGAGGAGAACTTTTCTTGTGTTCTGGAATCTTCTAACTTACACTGAAGGACTTTAGATACTACAGCTGGTCTTACAGTTCACTAGGGATCATTTAATACGAAATGGCTGACACAGAGACCCTTTTGTTATATAAACATGTTGGGAAAGTGCAGTAATAAGGGATTTGATAAGGGGTTAAGGCCATGGCCACAAGGAGGCTCCATGGAAGCCATCAATCTCAGGAAATTTCCTGAAATCTGTCCCTGAGGGGTTGTGTAGTCTGAGGAGAGTGATTGTGTTCACTTCTCCTACACCATTCATATTCATGCCTGGAAAGGAATATCCTCCAGAGCATAGCTGATAAATAATCATCTAGACTTTTCCTCTAACTAGAGGAAAAACACTAAATCCTGAAGCAGCCCATTCAACTCATGTATGGCTCTAATTGTTAGTAAAATTTCCCTTATAAATAGCCTAATTTGATCTCTTTGTAACTTTACTTACTGCTCCCAGTTCTGCACTCTGAGATTAAAAGAATCAAATATAATCTTCTTCTAGGGACTATTTCTAAAAACACTGGGAGATAACCAATGTGTCTCCTCCCATTTTTCTCATTGCCCCCAAACCTTCTCTTCTCCATACTCAACTTCCAGAGCCTTGTTAGCAGTCCTCTCTAGCCTGGATGCACTCCCGTTGGTCAATATTCTTCCTAAGATGTGGCATCCAAGAACTCAGTGTAATATTTCAGATATTCCTGCCTGATCACAACATATATAATAAACAAACCAAAAAACAACCCAAAATATAACAGGATTAGCATTTATTTAGACCTGGACTGTGTTTCTTTCTTAATAAGCCTGATTACCTTAGTTTCCTTGTCTGCCAAGTCATACTATCTATCCATAACTTTTATCCATTAAAGCCCCAAGAATTGAGATAAATTATTCTAACTATGCCTCCCCTGTCCTGTATCTGAAGAGTTGAAACCATATATGGGACTTTACAGTAAAATGTCCCTATTAAATTTCATCTATACTAGATTCATTCCATCAGTCTAAGCTCTTCTTTTTTGGGGATCTTGACTCTCTTCCAGGACTTATGTATGATTCTGAATATTGTATTATCTACCTCTTTTTTTGTGTAGTCTTTCTTACTGTTTTATGCTGTTTTCATACAGACCCATCAGAGAGTGAGTTGAAGAAAGACAATGAAGTTGAGGTGTCTATCTCTGAGAACATGGAGGCTAAACAGTCATTTGTGCATCAGCTGGCTTTCAGGTTCCCTTTACAACATAGAAGAAAAGGATAGTTAAACTATAACTTAGTTCTTAAAATTTACTCCACAGTAATGAGCTAGAATGTCTTCTACTTTAATTTCACACAAAATTTTAGAGTTGAAATTAGATAAGCTGAAATATTTTTCCCAATAAAGCATAGCTAGTAATTTCTAACAAGATCTTTTCCCTTTAAAAAAGAATATTAAAAAATACATATCCTTTTCAGGCAAAAATTCAAATAAAAACATGGGTTTTCCTATCAAAGTAAATGACACAATTTCCAAAGAGAGACTTATTCAAAAGATCCATCCAATGTCATATTCATTAGATTCTTTAAATATATGTGTGAAAGCTCTTAAGTCCCTTAATGAGCTATCTTTTAATGAATGTGGAGTGATTTGAGTTCATTATCTTTATAAATCCTAAAAAGAATTAAGTCTGGATTTCTGAATTGACTCAAGGTTTTTTTTGGCAACACTGAAATGCCATGGCCATTCATCCTATTTCATCATTTGTTTTATTAGAAAAAAATGTTTTTGGTTACCTAAGTAACCAGGTCAGACAAAAATCATTCTTCAAAAATGAAAGGATATGTGCTGTCATTTCTTATGTTATATGAGCCATCTCTGTCCACATATGCCGAGTCACATTCTCTGCTAGGCAAAGTATATGTCCTCACTTCTCCCCAAACACCCAGAGACCTATTTAGGTTAAGCTTAAGACAGAAGTCTTCTAAAGGGATGACTGTGATTGAAAATAGAAAAAGGTGGAGAGGAGGGGAGCTGTCTGTCTGCCATTTTTTCTTCCAACTGATTAGATAAGCTCTATTCTTGGCAGGAATGAAGGAGGGAAACCCAGATTCAGCCAAACCTGGGGTTAGAGTCACCGTAAGTCAGCAGCCCTACTGTGCTTCTACCTCCCTAAGTAAGACTTTACAGCCCAGCCTTTTAGGCTTTCCACTGACTGAATTCTGGTTATTAGTCTCATTGGGCAGGAAAGCCCTTCCAGCGTTCCCTACCGTATAAGAAGTCTTGCTCATTGTAGTGACTGCTCAAGTTAAATAAGTAGGTCATTGATGGCTCATCTCCAAACACTATGCCTCTCGTGGTGTTCTTTTCAGCCAAAATGGATTGGTTTTTAGGATGTATATACATTTGGGGTTTCACAATGCTTTTGTTTGTGCAGTCCCAGGAGAGCCCTAGAGAAGAATTTAAAACGGGCATTCTGCCCTTAATCATGAAGTTGGGAGGCTGAGGTTTCTGATTGTTCAGGGTCACGTGCCTGGGTGTTTTAGCTAGAACTCTGGAGCCTGAACTCACTTCATGGCCCTTCTCAGTGCCATTGGAAGAGGCTAAAGAACACCAATAGTTCTTTGGAATGGTAGGAATCCCATTGCCTCCTGACAAAAGGAGGTGGACCTCTCCCTTGGCTTTCTTTGTGTACTCCTGTTCCTGGCCCAGAATTAGGTGAAAGGGCTATGATGCTAAGCACCATTGCTCAAGACTTAGAGAACCCCCAAAGAGAATCTTAGTTTGACCATAGCCACAGTTATGACCAGTTTTCTGATGAACCTCCTCCTCAGGATTCAGTTTATCCAGCTATGAAAGCATTGACAGCCCCTACTTTTTTGCCAGTATTTTTCTCTCAAATCTACTGTCTAATGGAAATTTCTGTCCTTGCTGCTAACAGAACCCAGAGTTAAGTTCTTAGGCAGGATTGAATACATTGGATAGCTATGAAGTCGGTATCTCCCATGCAATGTAGGGATTGCAGACAAGCTTTCCCTGTAGTTAGTAGGCAGGCTAATGATGGCCAAGTAGATGCCTTCCAAAGATTCTGAATAGCATATTATATCATATGAAGAATATATCTGGAAGATACTGGCATTTATCAAGTGCCTAAAAGGTCCTATACTAGGCTGTTCAGTTCTTGGATAGAATTAGTAATTAAGGCAGCCAAATGGCAGATTAGAAGGTATGGAGTAAAGTCAAATTTCTTTAGAGTTTACATCAGCATACATAATTATTCTGGTTATTGAATACCTATTTATGTAATTTCATCATTTTAGATCTAAAAGTGGAAAGGACCTGGAGATGCTGTTTAGTCTAAATCTCCTCATTTTTCAGATGACGTAATTGAGGGCCAGGGAAATTAAGAAACACAGATAATAATAATCAGAGATGCAAGATTTTTATCCAAGTCCTCTGACTACAGAGTCAGAGCTTCCCCCTACTTCCCCCCCCCACCCCCATTCTTATTATGCTATCTTCTTTGAGTGTGAAGACATGGTACTATCTAAATCTCATCTTTTATCCAGGTTACATAATCAATTAGCTGAAGTGAAAAAAGAAAAGGAAAAGAAAGCGAGTCAAGAAGATTGCTAAAATAAGGAAAGACCAAAAAAAAGTTTCACAGGGATTGTTCTTTAAAGTCTTATCCTTGAGTCCTGTCATTAGTACTACAATCATACAGTCCAATTGGTAAGAATACTTCTGGTAATAAATAATCTGGTAACAAGACTTTCTGTGTGATAGATGTTTGTGTAGTCTTTATTAATAGTCTTTAGTAACCACTTTTTTTAGACTACCCTTGAGATTTGATCTGCCTAGGAAACTCCTTCGTGAATTTCTTCTATCAGTATAGAATGATACCTGTTCTATAATTGTCTGGGTCACCTGGGGTACCAAGATTAAGTAACTTGGAGCAGAGTCACAGCCATTAAAAGTCAGAGATAAGACTTGAACTCAAGCCATCCTGACTTCCAAGGTACTTTGAAGCTATTGTGACAAGGTGTTTCTAACAAATATCCTCTCTATTTTCTAATGTAAAGTAGATCTATTCAAGAAAACTTACTTGATGGCATGTGATTTTTCTCATTTGTTAAGGCAAATTTTCTTATTTGCCAAAGGCAATAAGGAAAAAGAATTACAGTTCTAACTTTTCCCTCTAGGATAAAAGTAAATAAGTTTCTTCATCAATTCTTCTCAGATGTAAAATCTCAATCTCAGGACTGGAAAGTACTTCAGAAGTCATCTAAACCAACTTTTACCTGAAGCATGATGATACGCTGCCAACCCTCCCCCTCGCCCTTTACACTGGTATTTTTTCTGCCATCTGTAACAAGCAAATTAAATTTAAATCCTTTTATATACCCCTTCAAATATTTGATAACAGATATAGTACCTTCTCTTCCAATTTACTAGCCCTGGGTTCCTTCAATCACATCATTTTTGGCATGGTTTCACTTTCTCTTACCATCATGGTTATCCTTCTCAGTGTCCTCAAAATGTGATAGTCATAGCAACATAATACTCCCAAAGTGTTCTGATCAAGGTAGAATCCAAAGATTCTTTAAAAGAAAAAATAACTATATATATGGGGGTTTTTTGTTGGTTTTTTTTTACGTCATTTCCCAAAGCAATCCCTCCTTCTCAAATATCCAAAGAGCTACCCTTATGGCAAAGAATTTTTTTTTAAAGTTCAGCACAATTATCAGTCCATTTGCTTTATTTCACTTTTGGACCATTATAGCTTTCCACTTTAACGTCTGATTATCCTTTGCATGCACTTTATTAGCATTGAGAATGTTTCCCTTGCTCTTCTTACTTGCTTCAGTTCATGTCTTTCTCTGCTTCTCTGTATTCATAATTTCCTATTTTCTAAACTTCCAAATTCTAAATTTCATCATTTGCTCCATTCATGTACAACCATTTTTGTCAGTGGGTACATACATTATTTTCAGTTCTGTGCTACTACAGACTGTTGCTGTGCATTTTAAAATTAACTTTTGACATATATGCTTAGCCTTGGAGTTAAGGGTATGGAATTTTAATAACTAAAATACTTGTTTCTAATCAGTAAACTAGAAGCACAATGGGATCTTGTATTTTCCTTATCATTGCCCTTTGCAGAAATGGCTTTATATTGCTTGCAAATGTTTGCTTATTCTCTACTAATATCTTCATCCAAAGGTTCATGTATCATATACTAAGTTTGTATAGTTGGGAAAGCAGATGTTGATCAACTTATTGATAAACTTTATTTTCTTTTCTCCATTATGCCCAAAATTTTTACCAAGCCTTTGGTAACTTCCTTTGTATAACTTGTGAATCAATTCTTCAGTGCCATCACAAATATATTACCTATAGCATGAATCTCTTTGATAATCAATTGGTCCTATATGACTTTCCTTTTTTGTTCTTTTTAGGGCAATTTCCATTTCCTCTATAAGCACAAGGACTGAATCCAAGTGTGATGACTCTTATCTGATTTTTTTGTTGTTTCTATTTTCACTTTTAATTCCCTTGTGGCCTCATTTGGATCTTACAAAACATTTTTAAAAATGTTAATAGCCAATGTCTTATGGGACAGAATCCTGAAATTACATACTACATTCTTTTGTCCTAGTGGAAGGTTTCTGCATGTAGTTTTTTCAGCTTTTTTCTGCACGTAACATAAAATTGATCAAAAAGACAACTCTATGCAGTTAAATCAAATCTCAGTCTGATCTAGCAATCCCATTGCAGCTTTTTTCCCCCACCACTAAATGTTTTTCTGGCTGTAGAGATCAATATCTGGAGAGTTGCAGTTACTTGCTGTTGGTCATACAGCTAGTTAGATGACATGTTTTGATTCAGAATAGTTTCAAATTAATCTCATCTGTGAATATTCCTTTAAAAATTCAACAAACTTTTTATCAAGTACACTTCTTGTAGTGTTTATTCATTCATAGAAGCAAGGTCTTTGAGCTTTCTGATAAATTCTTTCCTTTATGCCTTTTCTGGAGATCAGAGGTAGGAACAGTTAGGGAGACTAACAATTATTTGGGCAAAAAGGGCCAAGATGGTGAAGTAGTTTTAAATGATGGAAGATTTTGAGGGTAGGACTTGGGAGCTGAATGTGGAGATTGAGGAAGATTTTAAAGTTATGAACTCGCAAGTTGAGGGGAAGGAAAGCGTTTGAAGGTAATGAGTAATTTTGGATGTGTTGACATGTTAGCAGGAACGGCAATCCAGAATGGACTCATTGAGATTTATTGGAAATGTGTAGAAGCAAAAATAAAAGCCATCTGAATAAGGTCTCTGAAGACTGATGTATAATCACTAAGAGTATGATCTTATTAAGCATTTAAAGTATATGCAGTTTTGAGAACCAGTTAAATGGTAAAATCTAGAGTATGTTTACCTTGCCTTTGAATGGGGTACAGCACTAAAAAAACCCAGGACCCTAACTATAATCAGGATTCAGATTTATCAAGGGATTCCTATATGCCAGGCACTATGCCAGTAATGCATATGTAAATATTTGTTTATAGGCAAGACTAATAATTTTTATTAGGCACTAGAATTTCACATGAATTCAGAAAGTGGCAACTAGCCAATGGAAATTTATTTGAGAAACATGTCATGATCAGTTTGGATGAGTGTAGAGATTAAATGGTTAAGCTAAAAAGCCTTTTTAATGCCCAAGATGAATATGCACTTGATCCTTGAACAGGAAGCCACTTGGTTTGAACAAGGGAAAATTGGCAGTTGCATAGAAAAAAACCTTACTATGAGGAACAGATGAGGTAGGAGAGGTACGGAGGAACAAGTTATTACAATAATTCAGTAAAAAGGTCACGAGGGCCTGAACTAAGATGGTGAATACGCCAATATGAAAATGGATAGAAGAAACACCTGGCAACTCAACTCAAATCAAGTTGAGAACGATACCAAGGTTAATAACCTTAAAATGACTATGAATACCAGTCTCCTTGAAAGAGGTAAAATTTCAAAAGAGGCAAGTTTTAAGAAAGACAATGAATTCAGTTTTGTTGGTGTCAAGCAGTTAACAGGCCCAGTATAGACTAAAGTTTGAAATTGGAGTAGAATGTAAAATGGACAAGGTCCTGCAGATACAAAGATTTGGTTCCTGTGACAGATCTAGATATTCAAGAACCCTTCAGCATCAGTTCTTTTTGTCCCAAGTAAAATTTAATATCCTCCCATCTTTCATTTCTCTTGGGGACTTGTAGATGTTGTAAAGGTCTTCTCCCATGAAGTAACCCATGGCTTGTCTGACCCAATGAGGCACATCTGATGTAGCCAAACCAGGAGTGCTGCATAACCTAGTACCACAGGCTGTTTTGAACTTGTCCTTTTGCCATAAAAACAATGATCACAACAGCTGCTTGGAATATTCTCTCCACCTACATAAACATCCTTATATCAGGTGGCTAAAACTAATTTTTTTTACTGTTCCCATGATCTCAGTTTACTTGATCTTCATACCTATTTAGGCCTATAACTTATGAATCCATGATGATTTTTAAAAAGGATCCATTATAAAAAAGATGCCAAAAAATATTTTTATTGAAATTTTAAACAAGTCCATCACAAAATATATTTTAAAAAATTGCTTCTCCAAGCAAAGTTGTTATGTGGATGGCACTATACTTTAGAATGACAGCTCTGTTCTTCTGATGGCTCTTCCTTTTCCTGCTTGTCTTGTCTTTCTCCATCTCTTAAAAACAGAAAAGCATTACATAACTTAAGAATTGGGATGATTCTGGCCTTGTTGACCATTTAATAAAATGATAATCACATCACTAACAACATAACTACATAAACCTGATAAGGAAGAAGTTGCTTTCCTTGGGTCTATTACTTAATCATAGTATACTTGTATCTCATTAGTAAGAGACCATGATAATATATCAATTAATCATGGCATCCTATAGAGACTTTTCCTCTTAGGTCACAGCGTTAAGAGCTTCTGGTTTTATAGCCATGCAAGCCCTCTTTGAAATGACCTGGTAAAAATAAACAGTTTAAGAAAGATTGACCTTACCTACTCATCTTGAAACCTTAGCTTGTTTAAATTATGACACAGCTCGGCATATCTGTCAGACTGATCTAAAATTGTCAGAAAATAAGACCATTAGAGCATCATAACTACAATCCTATATATTGCTTGCTCCTATCTCTATTTAGCTAAAAGGCACTTGCCTTTGCTTGGTATGAAGTGGGTATTTAGTAAATCTTGATTTGCTATTCAACACAAGTAGGGCCCAGGTCTCTAAACTGTTCCCAACAGGTTAGATGCTAGTAAGATAGCAAATATAAACCTGTTGGATATAATTTTTTTTATGGTCATGTCCACAGCAATCAGAAACTGCATTCTAAAAGCCTTGGTAATGACCAGACAGCAACAGCTTCCATCAATAGGAAAGTAATATGCTATCAGTAAGGTTACCTGATTATTTCACCTGTTGGTTAGGCCATTTTGCTCCCACTTTGTGATTGATGAATACCTATAGGAAAATAAAGCAAGAAAATCTGAAATATACCATGGGGAATATGTTCTAAGATCCACACAGACCTGGGATATAATGGCAAACATTTGATGACCCTCAGTATACAGTTCTCTCTCCTTGCTCATGACCACCCCACCAAAATAAAAAGAAACCTCAAGAAAAGTTTAAGTAGAAGCAATATGGGGGCAAACTATAGGGAGACTTCCAGTACTTTGTAGGCAACCTCCACTAGTCAGATAAGGGGGACCTATTTACTCAATTTTATGTATAAACTGCCCTGAATTCAGTCTAATCACTAAACAGATCATGCATTACTTATGAGCTAGCTCAATTTTAACCTTTGTTTAATTTTCTTTTGATTGGGATATTCACCACAAAGAAACTAGGATGTTCAGAAAGGCAGTTTTCATTCACCTTTTCAGAGCAGTTGAACATTTTGCCAATCATCACTACATCTTTAATGTTCCGGATTGAATACAATCCGAAGTTTCAGAAGGATCAAAATGATAGGCTTGTAAAAATAACTTCTTTAGATGATATCCATTTCAACAGGTTTTCACTCAGCTCATGCAAACTACTGAATATATAATCCCTTTCCCACAGCTCCTACAATCCCAAACCAAATTCAATTAGATAATTTTAGAATTGCAAACTTAAATAAATCCAACCAATAACATTTCATTTGCCTCTCCCAGACAACCCTAAATTGTTATTAAATGAAATTGAGTGACTTTTATAATCTTACAGATGTAGACCACACAGAGGGCCTTCATCAAGATAGTTATGCAACTAGCATTTTGTTAGCACACACTGGGACAAAGATCAAACAACCTGTAAATATTCACAAAATCCATAATCTAGAGAAGACACTAAGTTTACAAAAAGTATTGAGGGGATGTGATCGGTCAATGCTTTGAACCGAAAAAATACTTACTTATAATGCTGGCCCGCTGTGTTATCCAATTTTGATTTTCCTAAAAATTTTAAGTTCAGAAGTCACTCATCTCTTAAGAGGCATGTGTTTATGTATACACACAGCACAAATATAGTACATGTGGATAAGTTTTTTCAGCTGCACCCCAAGACAGATAACAAGCCTATTATGGGCAGTTAACATCCCCCCTGGAATATTTAATAGTGACATTTAGCAGAAATATAATATTAAGGTAACAGTTTTTCATAATGAAACAAAGTTAAACTATACTTAAGTGGAACTTTAGACTGCAGATTGTTACAGGTCTCATTGTCACCACTAACAAAACTTTAGTGATGGAAGCAAAACCTGTCTTTTATTATAGCCACATTATATTCTGAACACAAACTTCCAAGTGTGCTCATGATCATTAGAAATATGGCATTCCATTAGGAACATCAGATAAGGAATTCTATCAATTTTGAAAAATCGTAACCACAGGAAAATCTACTTACCATAAATGATGTAATTTCGAATCTCCCATTCAAACGGGCTTTCAGGTCCCTTTCCTAAAGAAAACATCTATACTTATGGATCAATTCAATAGTATAATGTTAACAAATAAGCCAAAGGTACCTTTTAAAATGGCCTGTATCAATAGAAATACCAGGCTGAACATGCATGACAAGCATGAAACCAACGATGCCAGATACTGAATTTCTATAGCACTGTCTTTTGAACAC
Source organism: Monodelphis domestica (assembly GCF_027887165.1). Lineage (NCBI taxonomy): Eukaryota > Metazoa > Chordata > Mammalia > Didelphimorphia > Didelphidae > Monodelphis > Monodelphis domestica. The sequence goes on along the minus strand of NC_077230.1, from coordinate 266,095,964 downwards.
CCCAACAATAATATTGCTGGATGCAGATACCATACAGTGCAGTCTTGAAAACATGGACAGATATTAAAGCTACATACTTAGTTTTAATACAAACCCCATGCCAACCACACCTCCCCTAAATGTACCATGCCTATTGGAATCTCTTCAAGAGCTCCATCTTTGGGGCAGATGAGTGGTTCAGTGGATATAGGCTTATAGACAGGAGGTTCTGGGTTCAAATCAAGCAAGACACTGAGCTGGGTGACCCTGGGCAAGTCACTAACCCTCCACTGCCTAGCCTTTAAATGCTATTTTGCCTCAGAGCCAATACATAGTATTGATTCTAAGACAGAAATTAAGGGTTCAAAAAAACAGAACAAAAAACTTCTATTATTTCCCCATACATAAAACCAGGAAATTTTCCAGAAATCACCTCAGATATCTAAGGATTGGTCACATGCTAGCTGATTGAGTTTTTTAATCGATGGTGTAATAAAATGTAGACCGCCATCTTGCCCAAACAAAAAAAACAAGACAATATACTAGAAGTCAACATTAAAAGCCTAGAATAGTGAGCCAAATAGAATACAATAAAAAGACTGGGGGAAGGGGAGAGAAAGGAAAACTTTAGGACAGGTATGAGATTACAGACCTGAATTTTTAACAGGCTCTATTGAAAAGGTCTTAAAGTCAGAAATAATCCTTAAATATTCAATGTCTAGTTCAAAACCAATTTCATGTTGTTCAGAGGGCACATCCTGTGAATTCTCCTTGGTAAACAAACTAAAAGAGAGCAAATTAAAATTTGTTAGAGCCAAAATCCCATATGGTCTGAAGATTCAGTAAGAACATTTTGGGGTCATATAGCTTAAGTCGGTTCTATCAGAATTCATTTCAGTTCATGTTTCTATCACTTAGCAGTTGAACAAAAGAATTCATCATTTGAACTATGTATATAAGCAGATTAATGCTGAGACTAATGATTAAGCTTACCATTCTAAAAATATCCAACGAAGAGTTAACTAAACCAGCAAATAGGCTTCACCTAAAAATAGAATTTATGTTAGTAAGCTAACACAACATATTTAAAGAACACATTGCTTCAAACTAAAATTGTTTTGTAGTTTTATCCCCATAGACCTGGTATGGAGATCAATGGGTAAAGCGTAACTACACATTTGCTTTCTGAGGCGTTTCCAAGGATAAGGACCTACTGAAAAGGACCCATCAGGATAGACCTCAAAATCAGATAACCAAAAAACCTAAAACAAAACAAAAAACAAACCCAGATATCAGGATCTTTCTGACAGATCAGAATTAAACATGAAAATCTGAAAAATTTGATCTATCATGAGAACTTTTACCACATTTTACTTACTGTACAAGATGAGAAATTTAATATCCAAAAAATTCTCCTATAGCACTAATCATTAATTTCCTCGATGCAAATTCCTAAGGGGGGAAAAAAGATGGGAGGGAAGGTAAAAGATTTCAACTTTCAAGGTATTTAGGAATGGTAAAGCATTTGTAGCCAGTTTTACAACTTTTTTGATTTTTAATTTCACTTTTTCTTTTAATCCAAAACCAAAGCACTCTAAATGGAAGGGTTCAACTTACATTCCATTTCAGGACTCATTTTACACTATTAGCAGTTATGAATTGTCCCTTCTTGTATGTATCACAACTCATACAAAACCATGGGTTGTGGGTTGCAAAAGAGGGTTTGTTCTTTGCACTTGTCTTTAAGTCTTTGTCTACAATTCAAAAACAAAGCTAAATGAAGTGCAGTGATATATAACATGGCATTTACCACTTGGAACTAGAGATTAAAATTTAAAATAATCACTGGTTATTTTTTTAACCTCTTTAATCCATTCTAATACATTGTTCTTGCTCTTCAATTTGTACTAGTAAAAAATAGTGAAATATTGCACATGGAATTTTATACTGGACCTGTGATTAGGGGCGGGTGGGGGTGTGCATAAAGCTCTTCCCTTGCCTGAATATAAGATTTGTAGTTTTAGAGAGGACTATGGATAGTAACAAATTAAGGTAACTTGCCTAAAGTGAAAGTTAGGATATGGCAGAACTCAAAACCTGACTCTCAGGTCAGCTCTATTTCCTATACCAAGCTACCACTTAGTACCTTGTTCTTTTCTTATGTCTCCATATCAAAAAGTGGGAATTGGGTATAATGCCCATGGTATTGGAATCTAGTAGGAAATGTTTTCTAAGAAGCAGCTGCCATCCCCAGATACTATCTTTCATGCTGCTGTGCAAAATCCAGTTTAAATAAGTTGTTCCTACTCTTTCTGCCACCACATTTTTATGCTGACACTATTTGTAGTTCTCTAGTCATCTTGTACTACTTACAAGAGACAAACTTAACGACTTCTGGCATACCATTAAGAAATTTTATCCACAACCCCAGAAATGTAGACATTTGATGGCATGTTCTATAATATATTTTTACCTAGCATAATAAAAATAAAACTATCATTTCTTACCATTTCTCTTCCCTTTGTCCATGGAATTTTTCTTTATCCTAGGCAAATGTTTCATCTCTCTTGTAGTTATGAGTGTTATGTCTAGTCTTTAGCAGTCTTTTTCATCTTTGACTTTGTCTTCTCGGGCAATTCAGTACTTATTATGAAACAACTATTGTCCTTCACAAAAAAAAAGTTAGGCAATAAGCAAAATTAGGCTATTTCTTCCAAGTAGTTAAACATGTTTTTGTGAACAGTATCAGTAAAAAACTTGGACCCCAAGAGCACATGATCCAATCAGTCCACTCCCACCATTAACAAACCTTTTAAAATTTAGATTTTTTTTTGGCGCTAAGGCCTGTAACAGTATGCCCATATAATGTTTACTCACCACTAATTTGACATCACAGTCATCTTGATCATCCAACTGGTTGTATTCTGCACTGAAACAAAAACCACCACCACCTACTTATTATACTTATTTAATAACAATTGCCCATCCTATTCCCTATTTTATCAATCAAAATGAGACCTCTCCTAGGTGAGGGGTTTTCCTGTCATTATTACTATAATTTTTTTTTGGTAAAAGTGGAGTAACATCTCCAAGGGAAGATGGGGAAAGATTCTGATTAAGGTGGTTGTTTCCCTAGTCAAGATAGCTGACTCTCATTGAAGCAATTAACATTCCCTAAATGCCAGAGGGGCATCCACACCTGAAGGTCCCTTGCACTTTTCTAGCAACAGCCAACTCCTTTCTTAGTAGAGGGGTTGTCATCCTTTTGGGTCCCTGGCCTTCACTAGAACCCACCATACTAAGTTTGACACACCACAGTTAATAAAACTTGTGTCCCACAGAAAATCTGCCTCAATTAATTGTCAATGAGGGTGGGGGACAGGGTTTCCACGACAAGATACTGGAATGGTTGTCATTTCCTTCTATAGCTCATTTTATAGTCCAGGAAACTGTAAACAAGGTACACAAGGTTAACTAACTCAACACAGGATCACACAGCTACTTAAATGTATGAAGCCAAGTCTTCATGACTGTAGGACCAGCACTATCAACCAAACCCACCCCCTAAAGGCTCCCAATGTAAATTTTTTTTTCCTGCAGCAATTCTGTACAAGGTTTTTCTTCTAATTGCTTAATATTTTGCAAAAAAAAAAAAAACATCAAAGGAATATGTACCAATATTAAATCTATGAGGGCTTGATCCAGAAATTTTTTACTTATTCAAGAGGGGAACCAACAAAACAAACTACTATATACTACACACACACACAATAAACCCTGCCAACTTACTTGGAATCTTCTATAGGAGAAATAGATTCATCATCATCTTCTAAATATTTATATCTCCGTACACCAAAGTCTTCTTTGTCTAAATCTTCACTAGCACCCAGATGCTTCAAAGCCTCTCTGAGGTGGGATTCATATTTCTGTTCCTTAACATAGTTGAAAAACCCTCTTGCAACTGCTTGCTACATAAAGAAATTATAAACCCATAGAAGATCATTTAGTTTAATATGCTCAAGAATGTTCAATTGTTGTCTTACAACTGATAATCCTATGTTAATCAGGAAAACAAAATTATTGTATTCCTATTACAATTCTGACTCAAGTCTCATCTTGGCTTTAAGGTTAAAAAAAGAGCACCCAATACACATTGTTATTTGATCCTCACTTAAAACTTGAGGCAAAATGCTACTATTGCCCTATTTCATGAAATTTAGGTTGTGACTTGTCCAGGGTCACAGTGACTAAGAGTGAAGTGATTAAAAATCAGGTCTCACTGTCCACAAGCCCACCAAAATATGTTGCTATATCCTACTTATAACCCAGGACTATGGAATGCTTTGCTATTTAATCTTTAATGCTTTACTTTTCTCCTTTGTTAAAAAGGGAAAATTATAAAAGCTAAATAAAACATTCAAGGGACAATAATGCATTATAATCCATATAGGATAACCTATGAGATGAGGAATAAAGGAGTATGAAGTTAAAAAATGCAAATATTACTGCACCTTTTATACAAAATAAATCAGTTCAAACTTATTTTCTATTTAACAACCACTATGTGTGTGGGGAACAGACACGACACCAAATAATTTCTGTAAAAACTTGTCAGAAATCTGCCTCACCTCAAAGCCTAAAATTTTCTTCCAAAGTAATGGTTTTCTTCCATTCTCTGATTCTACCAAAGGGAACTGTAAACCTTTATCTTTGAAAAGGTCCTTTTTCGACATAACGGCTAAAGATTGAGTTGTTTTAGTGCTTCCTTTTGGCCTTCCCTTTGGCCTTCCAGATGGCTTGTATTTTCTTTTCTTTTTTTGTATTTTCCTTTTCTTTTTCTTCCAATTTTCAAAAACAACTTTCAAATTAAATGGTTCTAGTTCTGAAGAGGAGTCACTTGAATAATCTCTCAACCAAGTATTTGGAGGTAAATGAATTGTATTACAGGTAGATATGTTTCTAGTCTCTCGACTGGGTGAGATGGGATCACACTGAGTTTTGAATAAACTGTTGCTAGAATCCGAGTCATCACTGTAACAGAAAAAAAAAAAGTCTTCACTGTATTTGCTGACTAAGTTTATTACAATATCTCAGGAAATGATTAACTTCCAAACTGAGCAATCGGATATCAAAAAAGACATATCTTAAAAATTTATCACTATGCTTTCTGTTCACTAAAGGTTTTGGAGCTTTCAATGTGTGATCTGAGATCTTTGCCAAGGATGTTACACAGTGTAAAAAAAAAAACACAGATAATTACTAAGTGTCCCAGCTACTTCTACTATACTACCTCTCCCTCCTTGAATCTCAAAAGCCATCACTGGGCTTTATACCTAAGAATATATTCCATAGAGAAATCAAATGAGATATCACCCCAAGGGCACTAAAAACAGGAAAAGGGAACAGATGTATAAATTATGAATTCTAAGAAACCTACTAAATTTTTTTTCATATCTTCCCAGCAATGCCTCCAATTCCACAAGACTGGGGAAGCCTTCCCTCAAGTATCAATTCTGTTAGCCTACCATGTTAAGATCCTCAAAACACTTATTTTAATCAAGTCTTTTTCTGTAAACTTTTTCAGTGACAAATTGCTTTTTGTGAAAGTGCATACTCACCTTTCATTGTTTACTAATGAACTAGTTGAAGCCAAAGGTAAAATGGGATCAGAAGACATATTTTCACGAGAGGCTTTCTTCAAAATCCGTTCCAAATTCTCAGTTTTATCCACCACTCTCGGACTTAAATGTTTCTTTAATATCTTTTAAAAAAATTGAATACCTTTCATTAAATTCACGCAGTGAAAACCTCATTCTAGATTTATCAAGACTTTTCTAATTAATTGTATCAAACAATTGGAACAAATACCAGGAACCAGACAAGTTTTGGAACCATTTTGAGTTGCTTCCACTCCCTTTTAAGGAACTCAGGTCAAATGATCAAGGCACTTGCTCAAAAATCACATTGAACTCTTTATCTCATGCTTTTCCTGTACTCTTGATTAAAAATCAAGGTATTAAATTAGCCACATGCTTGTGTTCAATAGATATTTCTATCTGAAAGCAGGCCTTTCCCATCTCTCCCAAAAAACACATCCTAGGTTTCCCATTCTGAAACAAAGTTAAAAATCCGTGACTTTTAAAGTGTGAGGAGGGGATCTGCTAGATCCCACTACTGCTAGACATCATCCATAAACTTCAATACACCTCTACAATGCTCTGGGATTTGAAAGGTAGAGAATAAAGGAAGCTTCCATTCATTTGAACTTCCTTCCCACTAGCTACATGCTTTGGACTAGACTCCACTCTGCAGTACAGAGTACATCCTTCTTATCCCCCTCCTCCCCTTAAGGTTTCTTTTGTGTTGGGTGCCTGTTAACTCAAAAGCTCCGGGTTCAGCTCATTATTGAGAAACCATCATTTTGCAAAAGATCTCAGCAGCCATGATTTTTCTACCTCAACATCACCTTCTGGCCTGACTGGAGTGAAGCCATGGACTACAAAAACACCACTTCTAATACTTCCAACAACAAAATATTACTTTCATATTCTTCATTCTTATGACCTACTCATACTACCCTTGGCTATGAATATGGTTAATAACCACACCCTTGAACCAGGCAAGGAGTTCCTTGGCAACCTTGGGTAAACCCAAAGTACACCACAAATTTAAACAACAGGCCCCTTCTTGATTCTGCAGTCCACTCCCCAAAAACTAATTCAATCATTTTACCTAAAGTCCCCAACAGCAGTCCATCCTTTTGGGAGAAAATTTGAGGTCATTCATATTGCTATCCTCTCAAAATCATTTTCAAGTTATTATCCTAAGATTAGTCTCCCCTTCAACTTTAAAGTTGTCAAACTGTTGCACACTTTCTTCTAACCCCTCAGCAATCTGCTTCTGATCTCACAACTCAATGAACACTATCAGTCAGCCAGTATCTCTTATTTACAAAAGCCAAGTGGAAGTTAGATGGCTCAGTGGATAGAGAACTGCTGGGCCTGGAATCATGATTTAAGTCCAGTATTCAATCAAAATCTTGCCTCAACTATAAAATGAGGAATGGAACTCATATTCCAAAACTGTTGCAGCAAGGACTAAATGGAATACTTAAAAAAAGAAAAGCAATCAGTACAGTTCCTGGCACATAGTAAGTGCTTAATAAATGTTTGTTCCTTCCTCTTACCCTTCATCTATATTCTTGACCAGCCAAGATGCGATACTGTACTGTTGACCACCTAATCTGTTTTGTTCTCAGTCCTTTTTTTGGTGACTCATCCAAACCAAATTCCTAATTGGGCATTTCCCAAAGACTCAGTCCTAAGGCTTCACAACCTGACCCCCAACTATCCTCCCAAATTCACAATACATTCCTTTCCGTCCTGCAATTCTTACTAGTCTAGGTGACACTCCCTACCATATGCAGTGATCCACTGACATGCCCTGCCCCCCACAGCTCTATCTTACTCGGAGCATTTTCAATAGCTGTCTCTCATGCTTGTATCCCCCCCCCACTTTCAGAGCTTCCCCTCAAAGATTAGTTCGAATCTCACCTACTGAAACAATATTGTCTTGATTTTGGAGGGCAGCTAGGTGGCTCAGAGTATAAAGCTAGGCGTGGAGACCTTTAGTACCAGGTCCAATTCTGGCTTCGGTCATTTCCTACCTGTATTGCCCTGGACAAGTCACTTAACCCCGATTACCTGGCCCTTACATTCTCCTGCCTTGTAACCAATACGATTCTAAGACAGAAGGTAAAGATGAAAAACAAAACACTATATGTACTCAAGGCAATTTTGATGGAATTTAAGTTTCTCAGTTATCAATATTAGGCCAGAAATCGTACCAATCCTGTAGCTTTTTTTTTTAGACTTGCGGGGGATGGGGGGGGTGATCACCCTGCTTGTGTCTGAGGCAGGATTTTTAATTCTTTTAAACTCCTGGCACTATTCACTTCATCACCTAATTGCCTTAAGAAAAAATAGCATCTCTTCAATAATCCCATTCATCCAGCAGGCATATGGTGCAAAACAGCTTGAATATTGTCTCGACCTTTCAGAAACTGGAAGGTCAGACAAGACGCTTTCCCTCATGGGGCCTATTTCTTCGCAAAACAAATGAGGGGTTCTCGAGAAAGTCTAAAGCAGGGCCTTTCTAACTTCGTATAATGCTCCCAAGTTTCCTTAATCATTACAATTAAGCTCAGAATATTGGTATGGCCGGGCTGAAGGAAAATATATAGCCGACTCCTATCTGGTCTACAACCTAGACAGCGTTCTAGATATTCCGACATTCGCGGAGAAGCCGTCGTAGCTGATTCCCTCACTAGGCAAGGCCTCGCGGAGGCCGCACGCCACCACCTCAACTATCCCGGGGCCACCCGAGGTCTCGAGACCACTCGGCCAAAGGCGAAACCCCAGTCAGTGGCGTTGGCTTCCTCCTAAGGTGGGGTCAGAAGGGGCACTATCAGAAGAATGCTCGAGGGAGCGGGGTTAGGAGAGAAAAGGTGACTTACCACGCGCTTCCTTTCTTACCAAGACAGACAACGCAACTACTGGAGGCGCACGAGGAAGAAGGGATGCCGGGAGCGTCTCACCCGCTTAAGAAGGGAAACGAAATCTCGCGAGATCAATTGGCTGCCGGCCGGGAAAGTGGGGGAAGGGGCGGAAGGGAGAGGGGAAGGCTGAGAGCAAAGTTTTGGGAGGGACTCTGAAAGAAGAGACCTTTCGTCTCCGGCGATCTCCATAGTTGAATGGCGGAGGCGGAGCTAGGAGCTTGGAAGGGGGCGGAGCCACGGAAAAACGCCGAGGAAAAAGGTGGGAGGAAGGAAACGGAAAGAAGACGGAGTTATGGGTGTTCTAGTCTCCGCCTGCCGCCACTACAGTCAGAACTAGCGTCTGACGCGGAGGCTACGGCCGAGTTTCCGTAAGTGGGACAGTCTATCGGGACCGTGATGGGGGCGGGCAAAGTGGAAGGAACGCCGAGGACCCCCTCCATTCTCCCTGACTTAGGTCCTGACTAGGGCCTCTGGGCTTCTGTTTGCTGGGGAGGGCGCGGAGTCCCAGCACGACCTAAGTTCGAATTCCGCCTCAGACGCTTACCTGGAGGTGTAACCCTGGGTGGGCAAGACTGGACAATAGTCCAGGTATGAGGTAATGAGGGTTTTCACCAGAATAGTGGTGACAGTGACAGAGGAGAGATGTTGCAAAGGTGAAATAACAGGCCATGGCCACACATTTCTTCCTCAGGTTCCTTATCAATAAAATTGTGGCAGTAAAAATAGCTGACCTTTATGTAGCTCATTAAAGTTTGCTTTATATACATTTGTCATCCACTTTGATCCTTTATTTTATTGATGAGGAAATTCTGGCTGAAGTCGTATAGCTACGGAAGTGCCAGACAAAATTTGAACACAGCTCTTCCCGACTCCAAGTCCAGCTCCTATCCACTACACCATTTAGCTAGTACCTTCCTAGTGGGTCTAAGAATCTAAGGAGAAGGGAAAGTGCTGTGCAAACTTTAGCGTGCAATATAGATGCTAGGCTGGCTCTCATTACCACTGATATCCCCTTCATGAAGCTTTCTTAAACCTTCCCCCCCTCCTCCCCATGTGCCTCTTTCTCTAGCTGGGAATTTCTGCAGGACTGGCTGGAGCTGTGTCTTGTTTTGCCCTGTATTAGAATTCTATCCCCAAACACTGGATCTTTGGGTTGTGTCTGGTCATTCCAAATTTTGGCAAGGCCATTCCACTATTTGGTTCTCCACTTAAATTTACTGGTGTAAAATCCTGGGCAAGGGTCAATCAAGTGCCTTGATGCTGAATACTTGGCTAGTAATGCTTTAACAGGCAAAGGGATATTAAAACGGACAACCTTTGTACAGGCTGCCTATTTTGTGGGCAGCCTCCTAGGGAAGTTAGAGATTAAGGAATGTTGGGGTGTTTTTTTGTTTTGTTTTGATTTTTTTGAGGAGGGGAGGGGGAAGGATTGAGACTTCCCGTTTTTGGATCAGAAGAGTTATTTCAAGGATATAGAGAATACTCTGTGGAGAAAGACTTTATATCTATGCCAAAGGCACCTATGACTAATCTACAAAGTTGCCTGAGGCACAGAGAAGTCATTTGCTCAGGGACTGGTAAACAAGAAATATAGAAGAGGTTTTGGTTGTGTGTGGGGTTGCTGTTTTTTTCTAAATTTAAACTTCTATCAGCTTATTAATGTAATAAAATAATACCAATCATCACTATTTCAAAAGGTTTGCATTTATTGTATTGTACAATATTACAATATCTACTTTTAACCAATCAAACTGGACACCTACTATTTAGCAAACTGTTCTTTTTCATTAAGGACAGAAAAGAATTGTTACTGATTTTCTTTCTGACCTACATGTTCCTGATATCACGTAGCCACAGGAATAAAATCCCCATTCTCCCTTAGTAGAGATGCCTCAGTGTTATCTACTGACCTTTGAATTGGGGAAAAATGAAAATTGGCAGTAGGACAGCTAGATGACAAAGTGGATAGAGGGCCAAACCTGGAGCTGGAAAGATCTGAATTCAAATTTGACCCTAGTCATTTCCTAACTCTGTAATCCTGGGCAAGTCATTTAATACCAATTACCTAGTCCTTGCTCTTCTGCCTTAAAATTCTTACAAGGACAGAAAGTAAGGGTTTTAAAAAATGGCACTGAAGAGAAGGAGGCTCTCAGAGAAGAAATATCACCAAGTAGAAGATGCTATCCTTTTAGGATGTTGAAATTTAATTCAGTTAGATTATAGATAATTTTTAAACAGAATATAAAAGCAGATACAAAATACAGTACAATATATATAAATACTGATAATGTGGGATGAGAGAGTTGGGAAGCAGATTATGAGGGAAAGCTTTGTAGGGGAGTTAACTATTGATTCATTTTGAAAGAAATGATGAATGTGGATTATATTCACTTTGGAATCACATATGAACTATAGTTCTGAAGTAAAGGCCCCCTGTAGGAAGTCAGAAGTCAGTGGCCTCAGCTAGTAGCCTAATAAATAACACACTGAACCTGGAGTCAGGAAGATCTGAGTTCAGAGATGACCTCAAGATATTTACTGGCTATGTGACCCTGGGCAAATCACTTTTCTTTCATCTGCTTCAGTTTTTTCAACTGTAAAATGATAATATTAATAACACCTGCCTTCCTAGGATTGTTGTGAAGAGCAATATTTGTTTTTTTAAGTACTTAGCACAGTGCCTATGTAAAAGCTTATTTCTTCCCTCCTCCTCTTGGCAATAGTAATTTACAAATCTGTCCATATTTTCTTCAAACTTAGAGATAATCCACAAGCTTTTATTAAGCACTTACTATATGCCAGGTATTGTACCAGGTTCTGGAGATACAAAAATGAAACAATTCCTGCCCTCTGGATTATATTCTATTTGTAGACATAGGTTAGATAGCACTAGACTTGAAGTTAGGATGTGCATTCAAATCCAATTCATTTAACTTCTCTGTACTTCCATTTCCTCATGTGCAAAATGGGCAGAAGGGTTGGGCCCAGATCGCCTTAATAAGATCCCTTCAGCACTAAATGTGCTCCAAGTAAGAGGGGAAGGACAGCACTTGTGCTTTCAGGGTTATGGGGAATTCACAGATAAAAGAAACCTCCTTGATCAAAGCAGATTAGTTCATTCTCTGAAAATTATATACTGTAGTCTGAAGAGAATTCACTAAGGCAGAAAGGTTAAATGACTTACCAGGAGGTCACCCAGAGAATATGGGTCAGAGGTTAAATTTCCTGATTTGGAAGCCCGATCTCTCTGTAGAAGTATATATAAAATAAATAAAAGATTTTTTTTTTGAGGGAAGAAGAGATTCAGGAAGGTTTTCTCATGGATCAGATGATATTTGAGCTGACTGAGCCAGTATTTCCAAAAGAGGGAATACAGGTATTAGGGACAGTCAGTGCCAGACACAGATAGGACAGATGGAATGACCTTTGGGAAAAGCACCAAGAAAGATTGTTCCCCTGAAGTGAAGAGTATGTAAAAGGTAATATTGTCTAATAAAGCCAGATAGTATAGGAAGGGGGACAAGGCACAGGGGACTTTACATGCCAAAGAGAGGAGTTTGTATTTGATCCTAAGGTTAATGGCAGCCAGGGGAGAGGATTAGGTAGGGACGCACCTAATGTAGTCAGACTTACGTTTTAGCAAAATCGCTCTGGCCGCTCTTTGATGTATGGGCCTGAGTGGGGAGAGAGAGCTGAAGGGGATCAACTGAGAGGCCCTTACAGTAATCTGGGTGAGAGAGTATGAAGGCCTGAGCTAAAGCAGGAGCCATGTGAGTGGATGGAGAGAAGGGCTCAGATTTGAGTGAGGAAGCAAAAGGGACGAGGCCTATCAATACCAGAGTTACAAACCTGGGAGACTGGGAAGAAGGATCATAGATAGGATCATAGATTTAGGAAGGGATTTGAGAGATCAGAGATCACAGCTCTGACTTTAAAGTTAAGGAAACTTAGTCACAGAAAGGTTAAATGAATTGCCCAGAGGTACACAGCTAATGTATTTGAACCTAGTTCCTCCTGAGGCCAAGTCCAGTGCTTTAGCTATTGGGCTATGTTGCTTAATGACATCTGAGTGGTGAGAATGTGGGACATGGAATCAGGAAGATCTGAGTTCAAATCTGTCTCAGATACTTACCAGCTGGGTGACCCTGAGCAAGTAACTTAACCCTGCTTGCCTCTGTGTTCTCATCTGTAAAATTGAGCTGAAGGAGGAAATGACAAACCACTCTAGTATCCTTACCAAGAAAATCCTAAATGTGGTCATAAAGAGTAGGACATAACTGAAAAACAACTAAACAACATATTTTGACTCTCTTTTTGGCAGAAATTGGGACATTTGGAAAACGGACGGGTATGTGGGGAAAGTTATAATTCTGTTTTGGGCTGAGATATCTCTGAGACATCAAGTTTAAATGTCCAATATGTAGATGGGGGCAGCTGGGTGGCTCAGTGGATTGAGAGCCAGGTGTAGAGATGGGAGGTCCTAGGTTTAAGTCTGGCTTCAGACACTTCCTAACTATGTGATCCTGGGCAAGTCACTTAACCCCCATTGCCTAGCCCTTACCATTCTTCTGCCTTGGAACCAATACCCAGTATTGATTCCAAGATGGAAGGTAAGGGTTTAAAAATGAAAACAAAAACCAATATATAGATAGTGATGTGAGGCTTAATGATAAGTAGAGTTATATTAAGAAATTTTGAAATATGATGTGGGGAAATGAAGTAGTTCACTATTGATAGGGTTTAGTTTCATGGATGGAGAAAGAGACAGTGGGGATGACATTGAGGAGGTTTGCAATCACCACCTCTGGGAGCTTGAAAGAATCATTGTCAGTCAGTAAACATTTATTCTATGTATTTTTAAAAACTTTTTTTTTTCTGTCTTAGTAACAACTCTGAGACTGAAGAGAGGAAAGGGCTAGACTAGGCAATTGGGATTGTGACTTACCCAGGGTCAACACACCTATGATGTATCTAATGTCAAATTTGAACTCAGATCTTCCCAACTCTAGGCATGGCTCTCTACTCACTGTGCCACCTAGATGTCCCTAATAAATATTTATCAAATGCCTTCTTTGTATGCCAGACACTGTGTTAAGTGTTTTTTGTATTTTTATGAACATCTCATTTGATCCTCACAACAACCCTGGGAATTATTATTCCCATTTTGCTGAGGTTACAAAAAGAGGTAAATGACAGTCTCTGCCTTCAAACATCTCACAATCTAACAGAGGAGAAAATAAACATCTGTGCAAACAAACTACATTCAGGATAAATAGGAAATAATTAAAAGAGGGAAGGCAATAAAACTAAAAGGGGGGTGGAGTAGAGGTGGAAAAGAACTTCAAGGAAGCCAGAAGGTGGAGGGAGAAGAGAAAGAACATTTTAGATGTGGGAATCAGCCAGAGAAAATGTCATGGAACAGACAGAGGATATATGGCAACCAGTAAGGTGTAAGAAGAATAGAAGGTGGGATGAGAGTAGTTATGAAGGGTTTTGAACACTAGAGGATTTTGTATTTGAACCTGGAGGCAAGGGGAAGCCCCTGGAGTTTATTGTGGAGGAAGCTGGCAGTCAGGAACTATGTTTGAGGAAAATCATTTTGGTGGCTGAATAGAGGATGAATTAGAAGATCTATTCAAGCAGTGTTGTAGTGATGTCCCAGAAAAGCCAGAAGGAATGGGATGGGATTGAATCAGCCCAGCTAGGGCAAGGAAGTAGATATATTTTATGTATTAATGCATTTGGTTATTTGGATTTAAAGGGAACTTGTCATTCTTGGTCCCTTTACAGCTCCATCCCCTACCAGAAAAGGAAAACAAATAAATCTGTCATTTAAAAAACTGTTGCATGTCATCAGAAATCTAAAGCCATTTTGTCTTCTTTTAATTAGTGGTTCTTTATATTCATGACAAGGTAATAGCTGTGCATATTTGGTGTGCTGTGAACCTTAGTAAATTGCCTAAAATATCTTTTTACCTCCAGCTTTGTGTACAGCAAAATGGCAAGTGTTGAGAAATTTCCTTTTCATGTGCCACGTTTAGAAGAGCTTGCTGGAGGTAAGTCCAAACATTTGTGGCAGCTTTGGGGTTTTTAATTAATCTAGGAAAATATAACTATAAAAGCTGTTATTTACATGATTTTTTTTGACTTTTCAATCATGAGTTCTTAAAAATACTGAAGTCATCATATACATATATTTTTCTTCGTTTTCAATTAAAAATGACTATTTTTCACTTCAAAAAAATAATAAACCTAGCTTGGGATATAGAGCCAACCAAACAAAATCCCACCTTTATAGAACATAATTTTAAACCAAGATACAAGTTTTATTGAGAGAAAGTAACTACGTTAATCACAGTTTCAAGTCTATTTGATCCCAATTCAAATGATCTTGTCCTTCCCAGATGAAGTTCTTATCTCCTTTCTTATAAACTTGCCAAATTACATTAAATATAATAGTATATATGATCACAATTTCTTATTTGAATCCAGCCTTGTAAGATCACTGAGGATTGGAAACCATGTCTTATTATTTTTATACTTTCTTTAGTTTTCATTGGTGTTTTCTTTGATGTATGGGGTGCTCAGGGAGGGGTAGTATCTCTGGTATGGAGGGCTTGTCATGCCCTCCCAGGGCAGCTCTCCAGCCTCTGACCCCCACCTGACACCCAGCTTTCACTTGTGGCTCCTAGTAGCTGCTAGCATGTGGCAGCGGCCACATCCCGGACAAAGGCTTCGACAGGCCGGCTAAACCTTGTGAGGGTAACCATTGGGTCATAGACCCCTGGTGAACCAGAACCTTGCTCACCCAGCATGTGAAGACTGCTTCGGCTGAACAGACAGAAGAAACCAATAAAAGGGTTCAACAGCTGAGAGGGCGATGCAGCAAAGCACTGTGGAGTGCTTAGGGTGTGTTGGAGCACAAAAGACAACAGGGCCATCCAATGCAGCTGAGGAAGTCTCCAGGTGTAACGACTTTTTGTGCCACTGAACCCAGGCTTCCAATGCCGAGAGAGTGGGACTGTCTCTGTGCATCGACTTTTCCACTTAAATCTCCTTCACGCACAAGTGTCTTTGTGCACACTCATCTATCATAGATGAAAACGCACAAAGACAATCGTCATCCTCGGTTACCGAGAGACTACCACTACTAAAGGTGACCCTGAGCTCTCCAAACTGTAAAGGCCTTGAGGAAAGACAGGTTCAGTGTAAGTCCTCTTGGAAGACCAGCATACTAAAATGTGGAGAAGCTACTCACCAGGTTAACCATCAAGTAATTAATATTTTTGACCACAGAACCTCAGGGAAATCACATACTAAGGTGGAAAAGGAATTTCAATATGATTGGTGGCAGCAATCCCAACACTGTTCAGATTGCAGCTACAGTGGTACTTTGATACATGAGCACCTTAAGTCAAAAGCATATGAGCAGTCCAGATCAGGCTTTAAGTCACGAGCAGATGTTTGAATCATGAGATTCCACCGCTCTCTACTAGGTAGCCAGCCGGTTTCACAAGTTACACAAGGTTGTCTTGTTTGGTTCAATTTAGTGGTTTCTTTCCTTCATTAGTTTGAATTTTGTTATTGGGGAATAATGTAGATAAAGGGAAGGGGACGGAAACTGTCTTACATTTCTATAGGTAATTTGTGGTCTTCACATTGGACAAATCAAACCTACAAATTTCTTTTCCTGTTAAGGGACAAGTTGCCAAGACCAGAATTGATAACATAGGCACTGGATGCTTTTGGCTACATTTTTAAAAAAATTTAAATTAATTTATTTAGTCAATTTAAAACATTATTCCTTGGTTACAAGAATCATATTATTTCTCTCCCTCCCCTAACCCCACCCTTTCTTTTCCATAGCTGACACGCAATTCCACTGGGTATTATATGTGTCCTTGATCAGAAGCTATTCCATGGGTTTTTTTTGTTGTTTTTTTTTTGCAAGTGAAATGTGGATTTTATTTTATCTTTTTTTTTTTTAAGGAAGTATGAAATGGAAATTCATAGCTTTAAATGCTATCGTGTTTTTAGATCTTTGTATGTTGAAATTTTCTTTTTTGGATATTTAAGTTCAGAATTTGAAAAAATAAATAAAAATTAAGGAGATCTGGTTTAGGTTAAAGTCTCTGGGCAGGATCCTAGTAACCAAAAGCCTGATAGTTGGGTGCTTAATAGTTACAGAAGGCTGAAGTGGTGGTTTTTGTCTTTTGGGTTTTATTTTGTTTTTTTTGTCATTTTGAAACTGTCTCCCTATCTTCCCTGAGTGGGAAGGACAGTGGCCATTCACTGACTGACTCCAATCGTGATCACAGGAACTCGGAGCTGCTCTGTTCCTCTGACCTGGGCTGGTTCACTTCTTCTCAGGAAGTCTGGTGGTCCTCTGCTGCCCAGGGTTCAATGCATTGCTGCTGGAATGTGGGCAGCTAATCAGCTTTAACCATACTGTAGCTCAGGAGAGCAGAACTCCAGCAATCCATTTTGGTTGAGGACCAATCCAGGTTGAGGAACCTTTTGGGTTGTCAGGATCCTAGACATGTTCCTCCACTCCTAGCTAGTGTTGCTTTACTATCATGGTGCTGTGAATCAGGGCAAAGGAAGGTAGTACCTGCTCTTGCAGCAGGAGATTCAGCCTCCTGAAGGTAGTCCCTGGGTATCCAGTTAGAGGAACAAGGGCGACAGCTTGCTTATATTAACCTGGGGGAGAGGAGATACAACCTCCTGATGGTTCAAGTCCTTTTCCAGCTCCAAGATTCAAATTTGTCCATTGCATTCTCATTCAAGTTCTGAGTCTGGAAGTTCCTGCGGCTGTGTCTTCAGATGCAGTCCTATCATGTAACCCTTCATTTCTCATTCTGTGCCATACTTCACCCACAGACCAGTGTCACATGTAATATTGTATATCTAAGTTATCTCTGTGCCTTATCCCCTGTTTATTTCACTGTCTCCTAGACCATGATCAAAATGATCAGTGAGGGTGCATTTTCATCAACATCACCTTTCCAGATAAGACTAAGATCTTACATTTCATGATTCTCATTTTTTCTTTGATTTCCTGTATGGCTTTGTGTCACTGAGGCACACACTGAGGCCAGTTAGGGCAGCCCTCCCAGGAGGGGTCTTTGCCCGCTTGGGCACTTTTGGTTCTGAGGCAGCCTGATAGGGGAGTAATTCAAGTTAGCAGCTTGCTGACCCTGCTCTGAATTCCCCTCCTTATCCATTCATTTATTAACCTGGGTGTTGTGTAAGGTCTCCTTTGACCCTCTTCCCTCTTCCTCAGTTTTTTTTTAAATTTTATAATATTTTATTTGATCATTTCCATGCATTATTCATTAAAGACAAAGATCATTTTCTTTTCCTCTCCCCACCCTCCGTAGCCGACGCGTGATTCCACTGGTTATCACATGTGTCCTTGATTCGAACCCATTGCCATGTTGTTAATATTTGCATTAGAGTGTTCGTTTAGAGTCTCTCCTCTGTCATGTCCCCTCAACCGCTGTAGTCAGGCAGTTGCTTTTCCTCGGTGTTTTTACTCCCACAGTTTGTCCTCTGCTTATGAATAGTATTTTTTCTCCTAGATCCCTGCAGATTGTTCAGGGACATTACACCGCCACTAATGGAGAAGTCCATTAAGTTCGATTATACCACAGTGTATTAGTCTCTGTGTACAATGTTCTCCTGGTTCTGCTCCTCTCGCTCTGCATCACTTCCTGGAGGTCGTTCCAGTCTCCATGGAATTCCTCCATTATTCCTTTTTGCACAATAGTATTCCATCACCAACATATACCACAATTTGTTCAGGCATTCCCCAAATGATGGGCATCCCCTCGTTTTCCAATTTTTGGCCATCACAAAGAGCGCAGCTATGAATAGTCTTGTACAGGTCTTTTTCTCCATTATCTCTTTGGGGTACAGACCCAGCAGTGCTATGGCTGGATCAAAGGGTAGACATTCTTTTATCGCCCTTTGGGCATAGTTCCAAATTGCCCTCCAGAATGGTTGGATCAATTCACAACTCCACCAGCAATGAATTAATGTCCCTACTTTGCCACATCCCCTCCAGCATTCATTACTTTCCTTTGCTATCATGTTAGCCAATCTGCTAGGTGTGAGGTGATACCTCAGAGTTGTTTTGATTTGCATCTCTCTGATTATAAGAGATTTAGAACACTTCTTCATGTGCTTATTAATAGTTTTGATTTCTTTATATGAAAACTGCCTATCCATGTCCCTTGCCCATTTATCAATTGGAGAATGGCTTGGTTTTTTGTTCAATTGATTTAGCTCTTTATAAATTTGAGTAATTAAACCTTTGTCAGAGATTTTTTATGAAGATTTTCCCCCAATTTGTTGTTTTCCTTCTGATTTTAGTTACATTGGTTTTGTTTGTACAAAAGCTTTTTAATTTGATGTAGTCGAAATTATTTATTTTACATTTTGTGATTCTTTCTATGTCTTGCTTGGTTTTAAAGTCTTTCCCCTCCCAAAGGTCTGACATGTATACTATTCTGTGTTTACCCAATTTACTTATGGTTTCCTTCTTTATGTTTAAGTCATTCACCCATTTTGAATTTATCTTGGTGTAGGGTGTGAGGTGATGATCAATTCCTAATCTTTCCCACACTGTCTTCCAATTTTCCCAGCAGTTTTTATCGAATAGTGGATTTTTGTCCCAAAAGCTGGGATCTTTGGGTTTATCGTATACTGTCTTGCTGAGGTCGCTTGCCCCCAGTCTATTCCACTGATCCTCCTTTCTGTCTCTTAGCCAATACCAAATTGTTTTGATAACTGCTGCTTTGTAGTATAGTTTGAGGTCTGGGACTGCAAGGCCCCCCTCATTTGTGGTTTTTTTTTCATTATTTCCCTGGATATCCTTGATCTTGTGTTATTCCAAATGAACTTTGTTATGGTTTTTTCTAAATCAGTAAAGAAAATTTTGGGGAGTTCCATGGATATGGCACTAAATAGATAAATAAGTTTGGGTAGGATGGTCATTTTTATTATATTGGCTCGTCCTATCCATGAGCAGTTATATTTTTCCAATTGCTCAAGTCTAGTTTTAGTTGTGTGATGAGTGTTTTGTAGTTGTGTTCATATAGTTCCTGCGTTTGTCTTGGGAGATAGATTCCTAGGTATTTTATTTTGTCTAAGGTGATTTTGAATGGTATTTCTCTTTCTAGTTTCTGTGCCATGTTTCTGTGACCTAATGTATGGTCAATCTTTGTGAATGTGCCATGTGGTTATGAGAAGAAGGTGTATTCCTTTTTATCCCTATTTATTTTTCTTCATATGTCTATTAATTCTGATTTTTCTAAGATTTCATTCACTTCTTTTACCTCTTTCTTATTTATTTTTTGATTTGATTTATCTAAATTTGATAATGGTTGGTTCAAGTCTCCCACTAATATGGTTTTACTGTCTATTTCTTCCTTCAATTCTCCTAGTTTCTCCATTAGAAATTTGGGTGCTATATTATTTGGTGCATACATGTTGATTAGTGATATTTCCTCATTATCTAAAGTCCCTTTTAACAAAATGTAATTACCTTCCCTATCCCTTTTGATCAGGTCTATTTTTGCTTTGGCTTTATCAGATATCATGATTACCACTCCTGCCTTCTTTCTGTCAGTTGAGGCCCAGAAGGTCTTACTCCATCCTTTAATTCTGACCTTGTGGGTGTCTACCCACCTCATGTGTATTTCTTGAAGACAACATATGGTAGGGTTTTGGATTCTAAACCATTCTGCTATTCATCTACGTTTTATGGGTGAGTTCATCCCATTCACGTTCAAAGTTATGACTGTCACTTGTGGACTCCCTGGCATTTTGATATCCTTCCCTAATTCTAACCTTTCTTCTTCAGCTCTACCTTTTAGTCCAGTGATTTACTTTAAATCACTCCCCCTTGTACTTCCCTTTCTACCCCCCTCCCTTCTTAATCCCTCCCTTATTTTCCCCTGTAGTCTTTTTAAAATTCCCCCCCCCCCACCCTCTCCCTCCCTTGTACTGCTTCCCTCCCCACCAGTCTGTTTTTTACCCTTCTACTCCCCTATAGGGCGCAAATCTATTCTCTTCCCCAATGGATTGGATTGTTCTTCCCTCTTTGGGTCAGTTTCAAAGTACGTAAGAGTTGAGTATTTCCTATCTCCAACCTCTTTACCCTTCCAGTGTATCAGTGTTCTCCACCCCCCCCCTGCCCCCCACCATGAGCTTCTTTGTGACATATAAATTTACCCCCTTTTGTTTCTTTTCCCATTTCTTTTAGTCATAACCTCTTTTCTTTTTTAGCTTTAGTCATGTATATATATATATATATATATATACATACACATGTATATGTATTTATGCATGCATATATCTATATACCTATTTATGTCTTGTCCTTTCATCCTATACAGTTTGTCACTGTTCCCTCTGAGTGTTATTTCCATGTTTTTGATGTTTACATTAGGATGTTCATTTAGAGTCTTCATCCCCAGTCATATCCCCTCGACCCAGGTAATCAAGCAGTTGTTTTTCTTCTGTGTTTCTACTCCCACAGTTTTTCTTCTGAATGTGGATGGTGTTTTTTCTCGTAAATCCCTCCAAGTTGTTCAGGATCACTGCATTTTTCGACTAGATTTTTGTAGAAATGAAGGTGCCCTAAAAACTCACTAGACAAAAAGGTTTTCTAAAGAGAGAGATGAGTTGGAACTGAGGTTTTGGTTCTGGTGTTCTTGTTTTTCCTTGTCGGGTTTCTTTTCTCTTTTCTTTTTTTGGTTTGGTTTTAGTTTTTGGTCTTTAACAGGGGACTGGGAACCTCACTTTAGCTGAAGTGTTCTCATCCAACCCACTGTCCTCCACCCTTTACACCCCCTGGGATCTTTCCAGCCTGGTTGAGCTCCCCCAAACTTAAAATCAGTTTCCCCTATACCATCTTGACCTCAAGCTCCACCCCATCCAGCTTCCCTGGGACCATTGATTCCCATTTATAAATATACCAAAGGGCAGAAAGGGAAGGGGTATGATAGTATTGTAATTTTGTTTATTTACATTCTTTCTTATGTATAAATATATTTATTTGTTATTTAGAGAGTACATTTTCATATTTAAAAGCATATCAAAAATTCATGTGTTTTTTGGGGGTTTGGAATGAGCTAATTGCATTTCTATTCATTTAAATTGGGAAATTCAATTTGACACAGGACCAAATTGAGTTACAAGCTTGGCCATTGACCAAATCAAACTCGTGTGTCAAGGTACCACTGTATTTTGAAATACTAAGGTTTTGAAGATCTCTTCATTCCACTCCAACTCAATTCCACAGCCCCAGGCTCTACCATTGGGCTTTGTATAAAGAAGGCACTTAATAAATGTGGATAAAATTGATTTCAAGGCCTAGGCAATGACAGCAACTTTGTTTCATTAAATTTTTGCTAATTTAAAATAAGTTTTAAATGTAGTACAATCTGTTGAGTATTAGTTGACTATTGTTTAACAATCTTACAAAATTAATATTGTTATTCTAACCTCCCCTGGTGAAACACTGTTATAAACAACAACAACAACGTGGCCAGATTTCTCTACCTAGCTTTAATTCTATATTGATAGCTTTCTCAAATTTCCATGTGACCAGCAGTTTAGAAAAATTATTAAGGATTTAATGTTTGAGTAGGCATTTTTCTTGATAATTTTTTAGTCTCCACTAGATATGTGTAAAAATGGATTGGAATCCAGGACTTCAATACCCACAAGCCTTTGCTCCACTTCCCCAGAATTCCTTGTAATCTCACCTGGGTGGAGATCAAGAAGGTATTTAACCTGATTGAAAAAGCTTTTGCGGTCTCTTTTGGACTTCCGTTTTGGAGCAGAGGCGTCTCTTCCATGATGTGAGGTTATCTTGTCTAGGCCTCTGGCCTAGGCACGTGTTTTTTCTTATCCTGTATTTTCTTTAATCCTTAATCTCTAATAAACCTCTAAAAATATAATACTCCTTGCAGAGAGAAACTAATTTCTACCTGCCTCAGTCTCCCCTAAATTTTAATCTTTACATATGACTGACAGCCAAGAAAATACTCAGATTTCTCTCTTGGCATATTTCTATATCTTCAGTTTTCATTTCCTTAATGTTAAGTCAGGAGACATTTATTAAATACTAGTGTGTGCTAAGCAGTGAGAACACACAGAAAGACAAAAAGCAGTCCCTACTCCCAAGGAATTTACAATCTAATTAGGGTCTAAGTCTTCCTGCCATAAAATACTTCTCCAGTCAGTGACAAGAGTCTGCATCTGTTTTTCCTAGTGGGCATAGTTTATTTCAAAATACAGATATAAATGTCCCCATACTAGAAATTAATATTTTTTTTTACAGAATAATCTTTTACTTATCAACTTGGTATACCTAGTATCTAGCATAGTGTCTTGCACATAGTGTTACTAAATTGTTCACTAATATCTAGAGAATAATATAATAAAAATCTTGCTCCACTCCAAAGGGGCTAATAGTCTAATAGGAGAAAAATAAAGATATTTATTAATAACTATGATGCAAGAGAGAGTCAGACTAGTACAAGGAAGTCTTGACAAAGTATTATGGCAAATTTAAGGCAGGAATGATCATTCATACCAGGGATGGGAGAGCATCAGGAGAAGGTATCAGCTCAGTTGGGTTTTGAAGGAGGGGAAGAATTTCACTGGAAGGAAATGATCAGGAGGGAAATTATCTAGGCATGCTAGATAATATTAGCAAAGTTACAATAACAAGAGTGATCAGAATGAAAATTGGGGAACAAAAGAAGTACTATGAGTTAAGTCTAGAAAGATAAATTAGAACTATACTATAATAGCCTTGAATCTGGGGTTCACACTTTATTTAGCTATTAATCTGGTAGGCAAAGAGGAATAACAAGATTAATTAGTCATTCATTAGAAAGATTAATTGAATAAATGTTTGAAGGATGCACTGAAGGCAGCAATACTTATATGGAAGCTATTATATTAATCTAAGTAAGAAGAGAAGAAATGATCTGAATGAGGGTAATTTCAATGAAAGTTGAGAGAGGGGACAGATATGAGAGATATTGCAGAAGTGGAATCAATAGAATTTGGAAGATGATTGAATTTGGGGGCTAAGGAAAGCAAAAGAGTCTAAGATGACTGAAATTATAAACCTGGTTGAATGGGAAGATGGTGATTCTATCAAGAGAAATAGGAAATGGGTTTTGTGGGGGAGAATGTTTTTGAGGGTAAAGAAGATGAGTGAGTTTCTTTAAACTTCTTGAGTTTGAGATACTAGGAGAACATACAATTTGTTTTGTTGGTTGTCTCTCGAACCGAGGATGACGATTGTCTTTGTGCGTTTTTGTGCACAAAGACACCTGTGCATGAAGATTTAAGTAGAAAAGTCGATGCACAGAGACAGTCCCACTCTCTCGGCGTTGGAAGCCTGGGTCCATTGGCACGAAAAGTCTTTACACCTGGAGACTTCCTCAGCTGCATTGGATGGCCCTGTTGTCTTTTGTGCTCCATCACGCCCTAAGCACTCCACAGTGCCTTGCTGCATCGCCATCTCAGCCGTTGAACCTTCTTGTTGGTTTCTTCCGCCTGTTCCGCCAAAGCAGTCTTCACATGCTGGGTCAACAAAGCCCTAGTTCACCAGGGGTCGACCCGATGGCTACCCTCACAAGGTTTAGCCAGCCTGTCAAAGCCGTTGCCTGGGGTGTGGCCGGTGCCTCATGCTAGCAGCTACTAGGAGCCACAAGTGAGAGCTGGGTGTCAGGTGAGGGTCAGTGGCTGGAGAGCTGCCCTAGAAGGGCACAACAAGCCCTCCATACCAGAGATATTACCCCTCCCTGAGCACCCCATACACCCCAAAAATACATACAATACATACAATAGATAGTTGGAAATACAGAACTGTTGTTCTTAGGAAATGATGTAGACTTTGCAGTCAAGCATATAGTAATCATTGAAGCCATGACATTGGCTAAGAAAGAAAGCGTAGAAAGACCTCCTACTCATTTTAAAGGTGTGGGTAGAGAAGATAAGAAGCTAGGAAAGGAAAAAGAAGAATTTGGTCAGAAAGGCTGGAGAACAACCAAGTGATTGCTGTGACATGAAAGCCAGAGGAGAGAATATCAAGAAAGAATGGTGCCAATGTGTTGTTAAAAATGCTAAGGAGAACAAGAGGAGATGAGAATATTGGATTCAGTATTAAGCAGATTGTCAGTGACCTTGGGGAGAAATGCTTCCATAGAAAGGTAAAAATGTATATCAGATTGCAAGAAATTGAGAGGTGAATAATTAGTAAGGTCATGGAAACAGGAAATGTAGAAGTTTGGTAGTACATTTCTAAATGTGTTCATTTATTTTGTTAAAGACTGCATCTGACTTGATGTCATCTGATTTTTCTTAAGTTTCTATAGTTGACACTAACACTTAGCAGTAAAGAGAAGGGAAAGATGAGACAATAGCACGTGGAAGTGACAGGATCAAGGGTAAGTTTTTTCTTTTTAGTATTGGAGAGACCTAATGATATTTGTAGCCTCAAGAAGCAACCTGTAGTGAGGGAGAAAGTGAATATGAGAGACGAGAGAAATACCTGATGAAACAAGTCATTGAAACAACTAAAGGGCTCTCAGTTGTGAAAGTATAAAAGCTCACTTTGGCACAAAGGTGGCATCTTTTATTGAATGGGAAAGAAGAGAGATTAGTGAGACACTGAGAGGTTAAGATGAGGGAAAGAAGGAGATGGAGGGAGTCAGGTAGGCAAATGCAAGGTGGAATAGGGCTTAGATTTAAGGTCTTCAAGAAAAGAAGTGTGGGTCTTATGGTTCTCAGCAGCTGAGGCAGCCATGTAAAGATGATCAAGTCTAAGTCACAACCAGTCTTATAAATCTCATCAAGAAACCTAGCCCCACAAATACAAATCTCTGAAAGCCTTTGGCTCTTAATTTTTTTTAGCTTTGCTAAAAAGAAAAGGCTATAGTAGATGCAGCCTACAACTCTTTCATTGCCTAGGGGGAGGTTGTTAAGACTCTCAGCATCAAGTTCCCCAAAGTTAAGGGACTAAGTCACCAAATGACCAAACGTATAAACTTGTAAACTACCATCAGATGCATTACACTTAAGTGTATCATCAGATATCTAGTTCCCAAGCTCAGCAAACTTATGGACTCCCCTCCATGGCTTCCAATTCCAGTGTATATTGCTGATTAAACCCAGTATTACTGTTGTAAAAACCCCTGGAGCAAAAGCTAACAATCTCAAGACTTCAGGAAAATATTTCTTTGTACTTCAAACCACTTTTTCCTGGGTAAGTTATCACTATTTTGTACAAGTAAAGGAAATGGAGAGGCATCACTGTATTATAGAAACTGATGATATGTGAATGATAGAATTATACAGAAGTAATCTAGATCAAGAATTATCTTTTCTTTTGGAAGTATTTGTGGACAAGGAATTTTTCATTACCTTTAACATCTCCAACACTTAAAACTTTTATAAAAAAGTTTTTCCTGGTTCACAATATTTAAATGAGAGATGTCAAACACATGGAAGCTACTTAGGACTCACCACACTCCTGAGTGCTGCTCAAACCAAATTGAAATGTATTTGGAAAATATCTCATCAAATTAATAAAAATAAAACATCATGTTGCATTTTAAAAGTAAGTCAATATATGGTTCTCAGGAGTCCTTAAATGCACGTTAGTAGCCCTTATTTTCTATTTTAAGTTGGGTATTACTGATTTAGATGAGACCAGGAAAATCCATGGCCTCTATTGCCATTAATATGTGCTAATTCTAGATTAAGTGTTTTTTGATTTTGGAATTTTATTCTGTATTAAATAATGGGATATGATTGTGCCTCTATGCAGTCTGGTTCTGAGTATATTGATCATTAATAAATTCTTTCTCTCCATTGAGTTTTTATAATGGTGATGACATTATAAAAAATGAAATTTCTAATTTAGAAAGAATTAAAAATTTTTATTCCTATAAGCTTAATGTGAAATATAATATACAGAATGTGTGCAGAAGATTTGACATATAGTTATTTGTTAAACTTGTTAAATTAATAACTTTTTCCTATCTACATGTTAGTTCTACAGAATGGACTTAAAAATAATTTTGCTGATGTCCAGGTCTCCGTAGTTGATTGCCCTGATCTGTCTAAGGAACCATATACATTTCCTGTTAAAGGTAATCCTTTCCTTTCATTGACTCAGTACTTTTTAGTCATCTTAATATTATATAACCAAGTCCATATTTATTTAAATAATTATCTTCATTTGGACCAGTATATTTCCCAACATCTTCCAATTATAAGACTTTTTTTTAATATTATGAACTTAAACATATATACAAAGAATAGGAATAGAGAATATGTAACTGAATCTATTACAGGTTGTTTTTTTAAAGTATCTTTTAAATTTAGCATGGTAATAACAACACTGATCTTTTTGTCTTTTTTCTTCTGCTTTCTTCCATGCATTTAAAAAATGTTTCACTGATGTGCTTTTCTTCATTTTCTTTTTATATATAGCTTTTAATATAGCTCAAGTAAAAAAGTCACTGTCACTACTCTTGTAATTCCCTCTCACTCTTCTTATCTAATCCCACAAATAAAAGTCATCCTTCATAACAAAGAAGTATAATCAGGCAAAATGTTCACATGTTGATTGTCTCTAAAATTGTATTCTAGTTCTGTACCTAGTACCTTTTTGCCTTTCCATCAAGAAGTGGGAAGAATGCTTAAGTCAAAATTCCACTGGAAATACGATTGGTTGTTGCATTAATCAGTGTTAAGTCTTTCAAAGTTGTTTTCCTTTGCCATAGTTTAGTCATCATATAAATTGTTCTCTTTTCTGTTTACTCTTTATTGAACTGGTCCCTTCCATCATTTCTTAAGGCACAATAATGTTCCTTTCCATTTCTATATATAATTTGTTCATCTAATCTGAAGATAATGGGCACCCACTTTCCAGTTCTTTCCTATTAAAAAAGTGCTATTATAAATAGTTTTTAACATATCAGTCTTTTCCTTCTTTGATCTCTGTGGAATATATACATAGTAGTGACAACATCATTAAGTCAAAACATATACTAGTTTAGTGATTTTTTTGGGCTATAGTTCCAAATGGCTTTCCAGAATGGTTGGATCAGTTCACAGTTCCACTTGGATTAATGTGTCTGTCTCTCACATCCTTTCCAACAATTGTCATTTGCCTTTTTTTTTTTATCTTTTGCCAACCTGACAGATATGAAGCAGAACTTCAGTTGTCTTAATTTGCATTTCTCTTATTTTCATTGATTTGGAAGATTTTTTTTCCTAATCGTTGTTGATAGTTTGTATTTATTCTTTTGAGAACTATTTTTTTCATTTCCTTTAACCAGTTATCTTTTGGGGAATGATGCTTGTTCCCCCACCATTCTCGTGGATCTCATCTGAACAGTCTCCAGCTTATGATCGTCTTTGAAATGTGGGGGCTGGGACTTAAAACAATGTTCCAGACCTGGCCCATCAAGGGCAGAGTCCAGAGGAGTATTCCCTTCTTGGAAGCCTCCCTTCATGCAGCAAAAGATCAGAAGAGCTGTTCGACTATTGGATCACAATGTTGACTCATACTGAGTTCAATTAAACTCAGTCCTTTTTCAGAAATACTAGAAAAGGGAAAGGAAAGGGAATGAGCATTTATATAGTGCCTACCATGTGCCATGCCCTATGCTAAGCACTTTTTGATAATATACTCATTAATCATGTTCATGAAGAGTTACTGTTTAAAGTACATGACTACATTTTTGCCTTTTAAATTTCATTTTATTAAATTCAGCCCAGTGTCCTAACCTGCTTTGAATCCCTGGCAGTGTGTTAGTTCTACTTAATGGTTTTGTGTCCTTGAAAATTTGTA
Source organism: Monodelphis domestica (assembly GCF_027887165.1). Taxonomy (NCBI): domain Eukaryota; kingdom Metazoa; phylum Chordata; class Mammalia; order Didelphimorphia; family Didelphidae; genus Monodelphis; species Monodelphis domestica. The sequence continues at coordinate 266,067,534 of NC_077230.1, read as the reverse complement.
AAGCATTAAAGGGATTAAGTTTATGGTTGGACTAAATATAAGAGAATGTTGTCACTGATTTTAAAAAACTAATGTAGCTCAAGTAAAAATGACTTTTTAGCCAGATTTATTTACAAAAAGAGAGGGAAAGAGTGAAAGTAGAAAAATGTAAAAGAGGATACAGAAGATATCTACCCTATCACACTAGATATTTGCTCTGGCCCCTGGCTCAACCCAGGCAGGGCTCATTAACCCTCAGCCAGAGAACTGTCAGCTGGAGGAACTGCCTCCTCCAAGATGGGGAGGCCTCTCTGGAAACTAATCTTTCCAGAAGCTAGGAAAGGAATCAGCTTTTCACTCACTCAAGCAGTGGCTTCAAAGGGAGAAGATCCAAGAGCAGTCTTGCCAGAATCCCAGGTCCTACATGCTCCAGATTCAGCCCAAAGACTTCCTGACAGGAAGTTTAGGTCCCTTTTTAAAGACCTTTTTTACATCACTTCCTGTCCCTTCCTTCACATTATGAGGACCAATTGCAATCTTTAAATTTTCTTAACACTGTCCAGGGGGTAGTCAGTCACTTCCGGAGGTATAAACCATTTTAGTAAGTGGTTTGTGAACCTCCCCTACTTAGTGTTTAAGTAGGATTGTCTTCACTTTTGGTTGATTAAATTTAAAAAGTTGGCAAAGGGAGAGTTAATTCTATCTTCATAGCATGCCACCTTTGCCTTATCAAAGTCATTAATTAAAATATTAATAAACAATGCAGGGTAAAATACAAATATCTGAAGTGCCCCCCTGGACACTTCCAAGTTAACATTGAAACCACACACTCACGTAGGTGAACATAGTCACACATTGCCTTCTAGATGTTTGTATAATTTTTATGCATTTTGAATACTTTTATACAAATTAGTCAATATAACTTCCTTTATTATCCAGTAGCAGAACTTGTATTACTTCACTGATATGTAACTTTAAATTGGTATATTGATTTTACTTATGATATTTCACAAGACACCTAGTATAAAACTGATAAAATGCCAAATGGCTATTAACTTGCTATTATGCTAATAGTAAGTTGAGATGTCTTTAAATATTGAGTTCCAAAAATGTGTTAGCAAGTAAATAAAACTGAATTCTACAATTTCTATAAGTTGACCTGAAAATATATTTTGACAGCAAACTTTTTCAAAGTATTAAACTATATTTGGGGGGTTTTTAATTTTAATATAGATTAGGTTTCAACAATGAGAATGAATGGGTTAAAAATACCATTTTAAAATTCATAATATTGGAAGTATGCCTATGTGCATTCTGTCAGCGTAGTTGAAATTTAAATGACAAGTTATAAAGGAATACTTGAAAGTATTAAAAAGAGTCATACTTAGACTTGGATCTGCAGATTAACAGTGAGCTGGGCTCAGAATCGAGTAAAAAGAAAAGTATGGGTTAGACTGCAAATGGAAAAGGATCGTGGATTTAGAATGTGGAGAGACCTCAGAGGCCATCTAACCACCTCATTTTACATGGAACAAGCTGAGGCATAGAGAAGTTAAGTGATTTTTCCAGGGTCACACAACTAATTGTCTGTCTGGGTAAGGTTTGAAACCAATTCTTTCTGATTCCCAAGTCCAGTGCCTTAAAACTCATCTTGAATGCCAATGGTTTTCCAGTGGTATTATATAATATTTAACTGTAATGTATATTTATATTGTATATAATACTGTATACAATTATAACTACAAATAGTTGAACACCACAATCTCTATTAAAATTTTGGGTAGTCCAAAGGGCAGTAGAAGTATGCTGTGATACAAAAACCGTACTACCTAGAGTCAGTACCTGCATTTAGTTACTGCTGTTTACTACCTGTGTAAACATTGGCAACCTTTTGAGGTTGGTGTGTCAAAATTCACCAAAAAAACAAGCATAACTAGGGTGGGGAGTCACTTTGAAAAAAACCCCATAATTTTGCAATATTTATAATTTAAATAACAAAAATATATCATTGTAATATATAACTATATTTAATAAACCAAAAACCAATTTTTTAACTTACCTTCTTAGTGACTTCTTTGTTCATCTGTCAGACAGTTTCTTTTATTGATCTTGATATTAAACTTGTGTGAGGTTCCGAGAACTAAGATAAGTGAGGGGGAAGGGGAATTCTTTAACTAACCTGCCTATTAGTGACTTTTTTGTTGCTGAATTTCATTGGCTAAATCTTTAATTGAAGGTTGATATTTTGTACACTTCAAAGTCCAAACAAGCACTACTAACTTTATCTGTCAATCTGTTTCTTTTGTTGGTTTTGATATTAACACTGAGAATAAGGTTATCACAAAAGGATGGGAGGGAAAAATTGTGTGTAAAGCCATTGCTATATTTTTCAGGGTGCTAAAAGTGTCTAGTAATCAGTTCTAGGCACTCCTCCATTGCAAGTGGGCCAGAGCCCTGCCCAGTCTTCTGCCTGCCTGGCTCCACCCCACTCCTCCCCAGTTGACTGGCCCAGGGGTGCCTTGAGGGAATTGGCTGCCAGCCGCCAGCCTGCCTGCCTAGGCACACTCATTCAGCACCCCCAAGAGAGCCCCACTGTCCCAGCTGCCTGGTACACATCACCCACCACTATCCTCCCCCCTCCCCGCCCCCATGGCCAGCTTGTGGAGCAGTCTCCCCACCCCAGGCCAGGGCATGGCCACAGCCATGGCTGGGGGCACAGGGCTTCTAGGCCCTGAGGCATGCTGAGCCCACATGTGGCCATGTGTCATCAAAAATAGCTATGCATGTCTATGGACCTCTGTGATCTTGTAAGGCATTTAACTTATTTATTCATTTAACAAACATTTAATAAGTGCTGTTGTGTGCCAGGCATGGTACTAAGCACTAGAAATACAACTAGAAGTTGAAACACAGGCAGTGAGAAGTTGCTGCTGTAGCTTCTTGAGCAGGGGAATGACATGGTCAATTGGGAAGTTGTGGGAAGGATTGATTGTGAGGGGAAGAAACTAGGTGCAAAGAAACAGGAGGTTACTAAAATAATTCAGGTGAGGGGAAATGATGGCCTGGATTAGCCTTGTGACTGAGTTGAGAGGAGTGAATGTGAAATATACTGTGGATAAAGGATTGGCAAGACAAACTGTCTTTGCTGTTATATGACTTTTTAAAAAAATTAGATTTTAATATCTTCTGATTTTATAATGCCTAGATTATTAATCTCCATCCCAGAGAATCATAAAAAACAAGTCAAATAAAACCCATCAGCACACTGCACAAATCTGATGTATAAGAAGAGAGGAATAAGAGGGTAAGATTGCAAGAGACAGGGGTTTAAAATCAGGTAACTCAAGGATGGAACTCAAAAGAAAGGGTTCCAAAAGGATTCTCAGGATAAAATAAAGATAGGACTTGAAGCCTGGAGCAGTGAACTTCCTATTAGAGTGAACTGTCTTTGGATCTGACAGTTGATGCCCTCGGATCAGCTTTCCAGCTTCCAGAATGAAATTTCCATCTATTCCCATCTATTTTGTTCCTGTTTTACTAGTGAAGATATCTTTCGTGACCTGTGTGAAAAGCCAGCCAGAAAGAGAGACTTGTACCTGTCTGTTCAAGGAAACCCTGTAGACTGAGGGCTGTGGGCCTTGGTTGACTGACATTCAGTCAACCCTTTTCCTCCATCGAACCTGAACTCTAAAGCCTTTTCCAAAGACTGTTTTGGGAGTGGCCATAATCAGGATAGCTAGATTTAGTATTTGGGGGATACAGACAGAGAGGTCAGGGTGCAGATAGCAGCAAGTTACTGAAGGCAGACTTCTACAAATCTCTTAGCTTGGAGGGTGAGGTATAGAGGTATTAGTGTTAGGGATTTTCCTTGTCCCTCCTTTCTATACTCAATCCTTAGTTATTCTATCATATTAAACCTTTTAATACACAATTACAGAAGTCAGATTGCGGTATTGGAGAGACCCAGGTCTGAGGCTGCCATTTTGGGCCCATGTTACCCTAAAAACTACATTTCCTAGGAGCCCACTGACTTCCTGTCATTACATACTTCCTGGAGACAGGGGATATTAGGCAGTGGGATTGCTAGTCCTGGGCCTTTTTGCTTCCTGTTGTGACCATGGTGGTGGTAAGCGGGTTTTTTGAACAGGCTGGTTAGCCATGGGCATGTGTTTTTTTTAAATTTTGTTACCTTTTTATGCCTTTATTTCTAAAGATCATTAATAAATCTCTTAAAATATAATATTTTTATTATTGCACATTAATTTTAAATTTTATACCTATCAGTCTGAGACAGAGACGGGTTGTTTACAACTTACCAGCATTAGAAGTGATATAATCCACTTCTTTCAGATGTTATGTTCAGTGTTCCACACCTATAGAGCACAATCTTTGGGAAGGAGCTTTAAGTAATATATTGCTCATATTTTTTCTCTGGATCCAAGAATTTTCTTTATACTTTCACATTTTGTTTCAATAATTTTGTGGTAGTTGTTCTTCCTACTTACATTGTTATTCTCATTGCATATGTTGTTTTCTTGGTTTTGTTTACCTCACTTTGTATTAGTTCAGGTAATTCTTTCCCTGCTTCTTTGTCTTCATCATATCTGTGGGTTCTTCTATCATATTAGTATCACATTGCAGTTACTGTACCTGACTCTCTCTAACCTTTGTACCTTCTCACAGTCTGTTCCTCATCCCTGGAATGCTTTCCCTCCTTATCACCACTTTGCAATTCTGCTCTCCCTTAAAGCTGAGGCTCAGGTAGAAAGTCCAATAGGTAGTGTTTCCTGTCTTTTTCTACAAATTTTGTTTTTGCTTATCTCTAAATATATTGTTCCTCACAGAGAATGAAAGCTTCTTAAGAAAAGGGATTATTTTATTTGGGTTTGTTTTCCTCATCACTTAGTACAAGAACTGTTGTGTGGGAGGCATTTAATAATAAGTGCTTGGTGAATTGAATTGAATGACACTTTGGTATAAACAGAAAGAAATAATAAGTTTGGTCTAGTTCTAAAAAATAACCTATCTGTTTACAGGAATCTGTGGGAAACCGAGAATTGCAGAAGTAGGTGGGGTTCCTTACCTCATGCCTCTTGTGAATCGAGAAAAGGTGATTATTTTGCATTTATACACAAATGTTGTACATGTCAAGATTATTGAGCACAGGGATGGGATGTGTCATGGAAAGAAAGATTGGAAGTTAACTGGGAATTCTAAGAAAAGTATAATTAATATTATTATTTGTGCTTTTCCTAGGTTTATGATATGAATACTGTTGCAAAGCAAATTGATCTTCCTGGGGCTTTTATTCTTGGAGCAGGAGCAGCCCCATTTCAGACTCTTGGGATCAATGCTGAGGTTCTCTCCTATGTTAACTTGTCTCGGTGCTATAGTATTTTGGTTGCTTTTATCTCTGCTGCCTCAAAGAAAGCTACATCAGAATGACATTGTGTATGTGAAATTAGCTGTAAGATGTTTAGTGTTCCATAGCTATGTTGTGTCATACAATTGAGGTGTCTCTGGCCTTCAGTTTTAGAAACTCACAGGCTGTATGTTTATAAATGAGTCCAAGGGCTTGTTTTGATTTGGTACCTGAGGTTCTGACTACTACTTTCATATTGTAAAAAATTATTCTTAAGAAACTTAAGTTGATTCTTTGCTCATGCCTGGAAATAATTCTTCCTCCTTCCTTGCATTTTGCTCCCAAGCACCTTTGGATTAGGAAATGTTATAGGGCACAAATGTTTTAAGCTATTCCCAAAGGGGGTAATATTTGTTTACTACTGAGAAGTATATCCTGTCCATTGTTGTATTTTAGAGAAAAAACACCTAGATTTTGAAGTCTGAGGGCATGAATTCTAGTCCTGGTTCTGCTATTTATTCACAGTATAGAAATCACAATACCTTAATTTCCTCATCTGTGAAAGGAGGGTGATATTTTTACAGCCTTCCCCCAAAAGGAATGTTGGAAAAAAATCAAATGAGATGATGTATGTAAAGTGTTGATTACTATAAAACATTACAGATATATTAATGGTAACCATTTTATTGTCATTGAGATTCATACATTTTTGCTATGACATTAATATCAACTGTGTGTATTTCTCATATTTCTCAACCCTTCTTGGCTTTGTTGTGATTCTTAGGTAGCTTCTCTCTAATGTATATTTTTTTCCCAACCCATTCTAGATATGAATATTAAGGATTTATTAAGTTTCTCTTTTAAATCTAAGTGTAGAATTTTGACCTTGTGCTTAAAAAATATAAAAATGCTCTAGAAATAGACTTTTAAAAGAGGAAACTACACATGTAATAAGACAAAGGGATTACTTACACTAAAGATCCTAATATTGATCTATATTCAAATAGGATTTTTATTAGCATTAGTTTATCACACTACTTTTCATGATTTATTAAAAATTAAATATTTCAATTAATTATATAGGCTAGCTGAGTGGTGATGAACCTATGGCATGGGTGCCAAAAAGGGTATGCAGAACCCTCTCTACGTAAAGGATAATTTTAGCATTGTGACCTAAAATACACCTGCCTTCCCCACCAGAGTTTGTTACTAGAAAGCCAGAGGGACTCAGGGTGAAGCCATTCCTTTCCCCCTGTTCATATGCCTCAGGACATTCCTCACCTCCCTCACCCCTCTGCCCAGAAGCCTGATGGGAACACTTCCTCCCTCCCCTGTCTGGGGTAAGGGGGGGATGGGAATGGGGTGAGGGGGGTGGGTGCAGCACTTGGTCTTTGGGTAGACAAGCATGGCACTCAGTCTGGGGGGTGAGGGCGTGGCCTGGTTCTCTCTCTCATAGGTTCACCATCACTGAGCTAGGGCCTTTCTGCCTTTTGGGTCTTCAAATTGAATTATTTGTGTTGTCTTTATAGCTGTAATGTGCTATATAAACGTAAGCTGCTATTATTGTTATTATTTATGTCAGTATATTTCCAATATAGTGGCATCAACATTGTCCTGGTATAAAAGCATTTTTCTTCAGTAGAAATACAGGAATTGAATAATAAATTTTTGTGTATTCTTCTCAGTTTATGCCAATTGTCCAGACTGAAAGTGATCACAAGCCTGCTGTGAATGGAAGCTACTTTGCCCAGATTAACCCTGCAGATGGAGGGTACCTGCTAGAGAAATATAGTGGGAAATACAATGACTTTGGATTTGCCTTACTGGCTAATCTCTTTGCTAGTGAAGGCCAGCCTGGCAAGGTAACTACTCAGAAAAGGACAGTATTTTCATTGCTAATAAAAAGCCCTGAACTTAACTTTTTATTGTTCCAAACTTTTTCATTAGTATTTGAAGGTGCCCAGAAAATGGAAAAGTTACAAAAATGAGGTCTCATAAAATACATAATATTCCTGAGTTGTAGGATAATACTATATTTAGAGAGGAAGTCTTTGACTTTAAAAATAAGGATTATACTTGCTGCACAGCACCTGTTTTTCCTTTGATACTAAAGGCCAACAGGACATTAATTTGAGAGATATAATTAGATCTTTAGAACCAAACCAAACTACTAAGAAAAGTATTATTCAGCTACTATTTTTTTTTGGTAGCTTGATAGCCATTCATTTATTTGCCAATTATCACTCACTAGTATTACTGGAGAAGTAACAAAGCACTGTGTCATAGAGAAAACTTAGGAAAACTAAGGTCACCACCATCTTCACTTCCTGTCAGTATCCAGAAAGTAGGCTTCAACATTGTAGTAGTTGAATAGAATATCAGATAGCTTGAAAAGTTGGGGAAATGTGGGACTAGAGATTTTAGAGCTAGGTCAGAATTCACTTATCCCACTTAGGTTCACTTAAGTACAAAGTGTCTGCTTATTCCAATATGTCTTGGATCATTTGGGGTAACCATCTCTTCAATTCTTGGCTAAATCCTCATCTGAAAAATATCTCTTCCTATTAGACCATATCATAGATACAGAGATACAGCAATCCAGTAGCAAAAGCATTTAAATAATATAAATAACAAAAGGGGAATCAGTAAAATATTCTCTGTATGCACACACATATCTCTGACTCCCCAACTTTATGGTAGAGGACAGTCATTTTGCAACTCCTACTTTCTGTAGTAGATGCTCAAAAGTACATTGATGGAGGGACAGCTAGGTGGCTCAGTGAATTGAGAGCTTAGTGCAGAGATGGAAAATCCTGGGTTCAAATCTGGCCTCAGGCATTTTCTAGCTGTGTGACCCTAGACAAGTAACTTGACCCCCCCCCTCCCCTTGCCTAGTCCTTACCACTCTTCTTCTATATTCTTCTGCCTTAGAACCAATATTCTAAAATGGAAGGTAAGTCAAGTGACTTGCCCAGGGTCACACAGCTAGGAAGTGTCTGAGGCCAGATTTGAACCTAGGACCTTCCTTCTGTAGGCCTGGCTCTCAATCCACTAAGCCACCCAGCTGCTCCCTTACTTCTCTTTTTAGAGATAAGGATTCTAAGGCTATAAAGCTACTTAACTTCTATTGGCCTCAGTTTCCTCATCTGTAAAAAAGAGGCATGATAACTGCTGCTTTATTTGGCTCTGTTTTCTCTTTTTTCTCTGACTGCAGCTTGGCCTCTACTGCTGTAGTGTTTGCAAAGCCATTGATGGCCATTGTGATCTCCTTCCATCTTTAATTGTACTCCCCTTCCCCCAATCAAAGTCTCATCCAAGTGGTATCATAGTACTACTAACTTGAAATAGATCAAATATTGTGGGAGACATAATCCAGATGGGACATATCTTTATATCATTTTTTAAAAATCAGATTGGGTATACACTCGACTATATTAAACTACATAATATTTCATTCTCTAATACTCATGATTATAATCATGTCATTTATGATGCTGTCACCATTCTAATAATTTATTTATTTATTTATTTGTTTATTTATTTATTTATTTATTTATTTATTTATTAGACTCTTACCTTCTGTCTTGGAGTCAATACTGTGTATTGGCTCCAAGGCAGAAGAGTGGTAAAGGCTAGGCAATGGGGGTCAAGTGACTTGCCCAGGGTCACACAGCTGGGAAGTGTCTGAGACCAGATTTGAACCTAGGACCTCCCATCTCTAGGCCTGGCTCTCAATCCACTGAGATACCCAGCTGCCCCCTCTAATAATTTATTTTTAAGCTGTATATATATATGAAATTATACCATAGTATAAATATACTATGAAAATAGTTTTTGTTTGTACCATGTCTGCTTCTAAAGATAAACTGGTCAAACTATAATAGTTGAGACCAACTATAGATAGCTAACATAAATATAACTTGATTTTTCATTTTGTTTATGAACTTATAGCTTGTGACAATGTGTGTATATTCATGTACTATATATATATGTGTGTGTATATATATATATATATATAGGTCATTGAAGTAAAAGCCAAAGGAAGAACTGGAAAGTACAATTTTGTGACTTGTATGAGACAAACTCTTGAAAAGCATTATGGAGATAAACCTGTAGGGATGGGAGGCACATTTGTTGTTCAAAAAGGAAAAGTAAAGATTCATATCATGGTAAGATTTTCTTCCTTTTATTGTTGTGGTTTTGTTTTATTTTCTAATTCAAAACACTTTTGAGGTTCTCTAATGTTTACTTTACAAATCTTGGGAAGGCTCCGCCAACCAAGCTTATATTTTCTAAATTTCATTAATGATAATGATAAATTCTACCATTGTGAACTAATAGATTCATTTTCCCAAAAGTTGATTATCTGATTGTGGGTTTTAAAATTAATAATCAATAACTAAATATTATATTTTATAAAGTTTTATGAATAATAACTAAAACAAAAGAACTGTCTGACTTCAACCTGATCGCAGGTCCAAGAGAGGAAGAGAGAGGAATTACAGCCACTTAAATACAATCACATTAAACATGGGGATTCAGGAAAATGGAGTTTTGGGAAAAACAAAGGGATTTCTGGGAGATGAAGTCCAAAGGCTCAAAAATCTCCATTTATACATGATTATTATCATAAAAAAAGCCTAATAATTTATAGCACAAAATTTATTAGTGTTTGTGTTTAGGAGGTACAAAGGATTGCTTTGCCGGTAATCTTTCATCAGTAGAGATAAAAAGTCAAAGACTAACAAGGACTCTTTTCTGTAATGCATTAAAGTGGCTGGGGGAATACAATGGATAAAGTTTTGGACTTGGATTCAGGAAAAGTGAATTTAAGTCCTCTCTCATAGCTGTTTGACTCTGAACAAATTATTTAAATTTTCTCAGCCTTAGTATGATAAAATGGGGATATTAATAGGCCCTACTTCATAGGTCATTCTGAGCACCAAACAATATAACATATAGAAAATTGTTTGTAAACTCCAAAATAAAAATACTAGCTATTATTAGTATTATTCATTGCATACTTTCATCACAAAAAACCCTATTAAGTAGGGAGTTCAAACATTGTTATCCCCATTTTTATTGATGAGAAAGCTAGAAATCAAGAAAGGACAAGTGATTTCACTGTGGTCGTATTCAGAATCATAAGGACAACCTTGAGTCTATGTAGAGCTGAGATCACATACTGGTTCTATAATATAGTAGATTTTTATATATTGTGTTCCTTCACACTAGCAAGTAAGCTTAGTGAAGGCATTTGCTGTTTTTACTTTTTCTTTATATCCCTTGTTTTAAGCATAGTGTCTGGCCCCAAATCATCACTTAAAAAAAACCTTATTGAGGGGGACAGCTAGGTGGCTTAGTGGATTGAGAGCCAGGTTTAGAGATGGGAGGCTCTAAGTTCAAATCTAGCCTCAGACACTTCCAGGCTATGGGACCCTGGGCAAGTCACTTAATCACCTTTACTTAATCCATACCATTCTTCTGCCTTGGAAACAATACATAGTACTGATTCTAAGACAGAATGTTAGAATTTTTTTTTTTAAACCCTTACCTTCTGTCTTAGAGTCAATACTGTGTATTAGCTCTAAGGCAGAAGAGTGTTAAGGACTAGGAAATGGGGGTCAAGTGACTTGCCCAGGGTCACACATCTGGGAAGTGTCTGAGGCCAGATTTGAACCTAGGACCTCCCTTCTCTAGGCCTGGCTCTCAATCCACCACCCAGCTGCCCCCTAGAATTTTTTAAAAAATTAAAAAATAAAATAAAGTAAGGGTGAATTTAGGAGGTGGGAAAGAATAACAGAAGATGAACTATAATAATACATACATTTATTCAAAATATGCCCACAAAACCATGAGAAAGGTCCTCTTCATCTGATGCATTACAACTAGAAGGGACCTCAAAGGTCATGTCGTCCACCTCCCTCATTTCACAGATAAAGAAAATGAAACTCATGCAGATTAAGTGGCTTGTTCAAGTTTACACAAACAAGTAGTGTCTGAAATGGGATTTCAACCTAGTTCTTGCTGACTACAGGGCCAGTGCTTGTTCTGCTATATTATAGGGCAATTTGTTTTCCCTCTGTATTTCCACCTTCTGACTTCTCTGGCTTCCTTCAAGGCTCACTCTTAAATCTCACCTATAAGAAGCCTTTCCTAATCCTCCTTAATGTATAAATGGAGATTTTGAGCCTTTGGACCATTTTCCTACATCCCCACATTTTGTGTGATTGTATTTAAGGGGCTGTAATTCCTCTCTCTTCCTCTCTTGGACCTGCGATCAGGTTGAAGTCAGACAGTTCTTTTGTTTTAGTTATTATTCATAAAACTTTATAAAATATAATATATAGTTATTGATTATTAATTTTAAACCCACATTTATTATAGTGTCTTCCCATTATTGATTATCTCCAATTTATCCTGCATATAACTTGTTTGTATATAGGTGCTTGTATGTTTTATTTCCCATTAAACTGAGCTTCTTAACTATCTTTTCAACTAGGTGGTACAGTGGACAAAGCTTTTCTGTGTTTCCCCATACTTAGCATGATTCCTGGTACAGAGTAGGCATTTAATAAATGTTTATTGACTGACTGTCAGACTGGCTAAACCCCTTGCAGTTATAGAATAGTAAAGGGAAAAAAACATGATTTTGAAGATTATAGGGGAAACTTTAGGAAACCAGCAATAACATTTAGAATGTTTATATTCTTCTTCTTTTGTTTTAGCCCCCAGAATTTTCTTCTTGCCCACTGAACTCTGATGAAGATGTGAATAATTGGTTGCATTTTTTTGAAATCAAGGCTCCTTTGGTTTGTCAGCCAGTTTTTGTTTCTCGAGACCCGGTAAGTTTATCTTTTTTTTTTTAATATAATTTAACCAGAATTGTGACAAGTGATTTGCTTCATAGGTTTGTGTGGCCAAACAATTTTATCACCTGGTGTCCAGCCCAATGAGCTTCTTTGTATTTAAGCTATTCTTCAGGAAGCAGATATAATTTGTCACTTTAAAAGAATGGGAAGATCTTAAAATATATTAGGGCACAGAAAAGGAGCCAATTTGAAAGAAAGAGAAAATGCAAGATATTTAACAAATTTGCAAAAAACTTAGAGCCCCTAAAATGCTAACTTTAAATTTTGCATAATAAATATACATTCCTCCCAAAAGGTTATACTTCGAGAATGCCAGGTCAGAGAGGCAGCTAGGTTGCTCAGTGGATAGAGAGCCAGGCATGAGGTCCTGGATCCAAATCTGGCCTCTGACACTTCCTAGCTGTGTGACCTTGGACAAATCACTTAGCCCTGATTGTCCAGACCTTACCATCTTTCTGTGTTGGAACTGATCTTCGAGTATCAATTATAATACAGAAAGTAAGAATTAAAAAAAATTGGGGGGGGGGTCACTGCCATCTCATGATAGATATCAGAGTATGACTTTTTGGATTTAACTAAGTAAACAAAGAAAATGCAGAGATCCTCAGTTCTTTGTGGCCCCCTTCCTTTAGGGCCAAGACCAAGTAATTGAAAAAGATAGAGGATGCTAAGAATTGCACAATTCTTAGACTGTGAACATTAATTTAACTTGTGGTATTCTGAATGTAAGATTCTTGTCCAGAGACCAGAATAGATACTACTAGATACTGAATTATTCCAATAGTGAAATTCTTGCTATAAATGAAAACAGAAGACAAGAAAGTTGCAGCCTAATGTTATAATGACTCACAGATTCTCTTTGTAAAAGCAAATGGAGTTAGCTGAGTTGGTTTTTATTAGTCTAAAAACAAGAAAAATCTTTTCACATAACACTTGATCATCTAAAAACACTACAGTGTTATAGTGAGCATTTGTAAAAAGCATGAAGATTATTGTGCCTTATGTGCCAACATTTGTTGCAAAAGATGAGGAGGAAAAACTCTATGAAGAACTTAATAATACACTCCAAATTAAGTAACATATACTCAAAAAGTGTCCATAGTGGGAAAAAGTGAGAAATGTGTTGGACTATTTAGCTAAACAGTTTAAAAAAGAAAAAGAAGCCAAAGACTTGTGTATTTTATAGAAAACTCACACTGACATGGCATCAAATACTATTACCAAAAAAATAATAAAGTTTATCACATTGTAAGAAGCTAGTAACAACTGGTTACTAATGCTGGACTTATTTCCAAATCAGCTTTCTTATGTTTACCAAACATGAAATTATTTGATCAAAACCAAAATCAATGCCAAATTGGAATAAAAATCAGAAGAAATGGATGTAATTAAACCAAGTCCAAACAGTTAAAAAATGGGGAAACTGCCAGGATTATTTTAACAAGTTGTCTTCTACATCACTGATGAGTGAAACCACCAAATTGGACTTAATATTTGAGTTTCTAATGATGAAGTAAAAAATGGCACTAAAGAATATAAAACTGGAAAGGGACTTCTAGGTTAAACCATATATATGTAGCGAGCATATCTGTGTTAGAGGCACCACATTTCTGATGATATTGAAGGGTTCTCACCCTTGGAAAAGATTATGGACATTACTACTATTAAACTTAACTACTACCTTTTATCTACTTAGCTACTGACATCTATACCTGCTTTAGTTCTAGTGTCTACAAAATCTTGATGAAATCAGTGCACAAATATAAATGGGCAAACTTGCTGAAATGAGTTATGATAAGGGAACAAAGCTGGCTTTTGCAAATAATATGTAATAGTACATTGTATCTTTATAGTCATATAATTGAATAAGATGTGCAAAGAATATAATAACATTATACTTATTGTTGGCTGTTTTTAAAACATAGTTAACATCTACATAATGTCTTAAGGTTTGCAAAGTACTTAACATATCATACCTCACTTGAACATTGATGATATAATGCACTGGATTCGGTAGAGCAAAGTGCTTTAAAAATTTTCTTCTATTAAGGTATTTTTCCCGTATATGTCAAAAGCATACAGAATTCTTTGGAAGATGTAATAAGAGATAAGGTTGCTCAGCCCTCTGATTTATTCATATAAAGTAAGACATAAAACTAAGGGACACCCTTATCAAAAAGTGTCATAATCACTAATGATGTTCAATTCAAGAAGCAATTTCCCATAGATAGTGAGGGTCCTCCAGATGTTTCTGTCTTCAAATAACAGCCTGTTGGTGGCATTAAATTAAATCATTGCAGAGCCACCTGCATTTTCATTCAAAAAACTTCACTCTTAATATATACATACAGGGAAATCTAAGTAGATGGAGTTAGTCTGCTTATTGACTAGGCTGATATGCAGTTGGATGGACAATTCCATCGTTTTAAGATGGGTAATAAACTATACTCGCAATTGATTATTAGGAGAATGGGCTTGATTTCATTTGTAATATTAAATAGGGCTTTTAATGCTTCTCTTTGAATCAAAGGCTTATTCTTTTATACATCAGTATTCACCCATTGGTACCATATGAAAGTGAAACATGATCACGGACTCCAAATAATTAAAGGTAAAAGTTACCCAGAGAGCAAAAGACATACATGTAGTAGCCATGACTAAGCTACTCCACACTACCAGTGAAAATTTATGTAAGAGAATCAACATTAAAGATAATATTAAAGAACTGTGAAAAAGAATGACTAGAAAAGGATTCTAGAAGATCAAGTTAAGATGAAGCTTCATATAACTAACTAATGGATAGTCTATATGTTCTGTTTGTACACTTACAATGTCAGCAGATTTAGAGGAAGTCTCCAAACACATTAGGTGGACTTTCTGTGAAGGATTTATTGGATGACATGGACAGGAATTATATTGGATGAATTGGATAGGCTGTGATTTGGTACTATTGGAAGGATTATTCCCTTTGATGAAATCACAGATCTATTGAAGTATCAAAATAAATGACAGGAATTTATTTATAAGACATTTCAGTTTTTAACTTGGGTCATATTGTCATTAAATTTATGTAAATGTAGCTTTGAAGAAATTATTAAAGACTTTTAAGAGATGAGAAATTAAGTCTCAGAAAAATGGAAATAGACTTTGGATCTGCTCTTCTAGTCCATTTCACTAGTGAAAGGAAGTTCTTAGCATTTGGTAAAATGTTCATTAACCACTCTATAATGAATTGGCTGGTGGTTTTTATTCTTTTTGTAAGAACAAATTCACCCACTTCAGATAAGTTTACAGTGGTTTTTCTGAGAAAAATTTGCCCTCTTCTACACTGATTTTCCCATCTAGTTGAATTAAAAAAAAAAAACAGCTTTCTTTTATTAAAGAACTAAAGTAGTCTTCTATTGAAAGGTTCCTTCAAGTATACAAAAATTAGCATTGTGATCTTTTGCCTTTATATTCTGTACAAAAATGTGTTATAATTAAAATTTTAATATGTGGTTTGTCTTTCTAGGGGTTTGATTTACGATTAGAGCATACACACTGTTTTAGTCATCATGGAGAAGGAGGACACTATCATTATGACACCACTCCAGATACAGTGGAGTATCTTGGGTATTTCCTACCTGCTGAGGTTCTCTATCGAATTGATAAACCAAAGGACACCCATACATTTGGGCGAGATTAATTCAATCAGGAAATATTTTGCTGAGGCAGGGGAATGAATTATGCTTTAAAATGTACAAATTTTTAAGTTTATAAATAGTGTTGCTCTGTAATGCAATCCAACAAAAAATGACCCAGGAGCAACTCCTTTCTACTGTGTAATGATAGGATATAATGATCTCTTTTGTTTTAATATTTAACTTCCATTAAATACTCCTCCATTTTAGCAAAATTAAAAGAGGAAAAAATTTGTGGTTGGGAAATTCAGTTGCTTTTTGTTAAAGTGATTAATATGCTTGTAACCTTATTTAGGGTATACATCAGGAATCATGTGACTTCTTGTCTAAGAATGATATAAAATATTGTATCTCAAAAAATGGTTTCATATCTATTATCTCATTTAATTCTGTTTATTAAATTAAATATTTCTAGGTATTAGAAATCAAATGCCTCCATTATAATACCTTGAATATAATAGGCGCATAGTAAATGTTTATTGTATTGCATTGAGAATTAAGTTCTTTTAAAGAAATATAATATAGGGCACACCAGAATTTTTTTTTACTTCCAAGAGAGGCTCATGCAGTCTCTCAAAACTGCTTTCTATTTGACATTCATAACCAGCAACTCCTATGTTCACTGAGAATCTAAGTGTGTTTGTTTTCATTTAGAAAGCAATTCTGTGAATGTTTGCAAAAAGAGGGGGGGAGAAAATACAAACAGAATACTGAAATGTTAAAAGTTTATTTTACAAATATAAACTTTGCCAAACTAAATTGCCAAGTAATTTTAATTTAATTCCATAAATATATCTTAAGATTTTCCTTTGTGTCAGGTTCTGAGGTAAGCACTGAGAATATAAAGACACAGAGCAATTCCTGCCTTCTATAAATTTATTGTTTTCTCCAGTGGGGTAGAACACAATCATTGGTCTTTGATGGCTGCAATTGTACTCTGCTGCATTTCTTCCAAAATCCAAAATTAACCAAAGAATTTTACTCTGATTTGACAAATTATTTAGCATTATTCAGCTATAGCCTCTAACATGATCATAAGTACCTAGTAGATAATTCTACATAGTAGATACTTTGTGATTTTAATTTGTTCAGTTTCATAATCCTTACTGTGTCTAATGGTTATAAATTCTTGAATAAGATAATCTATATTTGAAACACAACAAATAAAATATTTTAAATCAGCAATGTATCTTTTTCATTTGTTAGTTTTCACTTCAGTAAAATTATTATTCTCCAAGAAGTATTTTCTCATCTACATTTCAGTAAATTCAGAGTTAAGCCAAACAGCAATTTGGGGTCCTTTAAGTTTTTAGCAAATTTGTAAATCATTCTGTATTGTTAAATTTATGATTGGACTGAATATATTTAATTAGTCATCAGGGAATAATTACTAAATCCCCAAAATGAATTACTAAAGTCAGAATGGAATTTATGATAATTTATTTTACAATAGAGGGAAGATATTAAGGAAGAGAAAAGAAGAGAGAGAGAGAGAAAGTGTCTCTCTACTCCAAGTGTGTCTCTCCACTCCAAGTATGTCTCTTCACTCCAAGTGTGTCTGTGTATATCTCTGTTTCCACTTTTAAAGACCTTTTTCTCTTGCATCACTTCCCCTAAATTTTTACATCTACCAATCACAGCTGACGCTCCACTCCAGGACTGCCTACTCTTTCACACATGGGTCACAGACCTCCCATTCAATGTATGAAATGGGTGTTCATACCTTTTTGTGGTTAAAATCCAAAATGGGTAGATCTCCATACTCAATTTTAAGTTTTGTGCTTACATTTTTGGGGATTAAAACCTAAAAATAGACAGGGAATTACAATTTAATCTTCACAATCAAGGAAGAGCTAAGTACCTTCATTGTTAAAATCAGGGGAGAGCCAAATCCAATCTTCATAGTATTTTCTCTCTTTCTCTTCCATTTCCTTTTTGTATCTCCTAATATATTCCTAAGTGTCTGTATCTCTTAAGGGAAAAAAGTTCCTTAATCTGGTCATCCTCTTTTCAGGGTTTCATAGCCATTTTTATTTTAAGATCCTCTGACACTGTGCCACACAAATCCTTTGACCATTTCTCAGTTCTGTAAAGGGTGAAATTATGGATGAGACTGAATATATAATTAATTTAGGTCACCAAGAATTTTATTTATAAAAATCCTAATGAAAAACCCAAATAATAAAATACCCAAGTCAGCTCCCAAATTTTATGGTGATTTAATTGATATAGTGGAGAAGATTAAGAAGAAGGGAAAAGGAAAGGGAGAAGGATTTCTCCCCCCGCCTGGCTGATACTGGGTGGGAAGATTAGAAGATCTAGAAAGTAAGAGTTTGGAGTGTGAAGGAGGAAGGAATCTGAACTCCAAAAGGGGCTCAGCTGAGATGCCTAAACCTGAATCAGGTCAAGAACAAAACTCACTGCCAAAACCCAGACAAATAACTGCCACTACTCCCAAGATGTCGAAATGCCTAGCATGCTGCCAGCCAGAGTCACCTCTCCAGGGAAAGTGGAAGGGACAGTAAGTGATGTGCCTTATATGGACGTTTTTATATCACTTTTCTGCAAATCATATGTACCAATGAGGACTTAGCTTGACTTAGGACAGCCCAGAGGTCTGTCCTTTTTTCTGCATATATCTGTTGAAGGCCATTCCTTAGATAATTAAATCTTGAGTTTGATGCACCTTCAAAATCTTGTTAAACTAAGAAGGGAGGAGAAATGTAGAGTTTCCAAGACCTGACTCTGTTATTCCAAGTATCTCTATTGTTATTGATCAGGAAATAGCTAAATCAAATCTTCTAAAGAATGGTCTGATTAGGGTGTAATAGTTTTAAAATTCACAGTTCTCATCCTTCTCAACCTCTGTAGCTTTTGACCCTGTGGAGAAGCTAGACTGAGTTTCCAAGAAATATCTTCTCTCCAGAAAAAGTAACTTTAGAGGTCAAAGAAACTGCTAAAAGGTTCTGTTAGTAGAGACAGGCTATATTTTATTCAACTATGGAATGAGTCCTTTGGATTATATCTTGAAGGAGGCCTCCACTATCTTGAGATTTCCTGCCCAAAAGATACTCTGATATGAGAAACTACAGAGAAAACATTCTCAGTGGAACAAACTGAAGTGGGGTACTTCATTAAGCGAATTTGGACACCCAGAAGTTCAAATTTGTGGGAAGCCATCATACCCCTGCTGTCTGACGGAGCCGCTGTCTGACAGAGTCGTAGTCTGGGATGATGACAGCTACAGAGCAGCCTTCAGAAAAGATGAGGTACCCACTGAAACCCCTCTGTGTGACTTCTCCCTCTAACCTACTTTACTAATGGAATTGTTATTATTATTGTTCTCTTCCCAGTACAGGAGAAATAACATACGAGCAAATACTTACAGGGTTAACACACATATGCCCACATATGCCCCACTTTAATCCTTCCAGATTATTACCCTAAAAAGACTACATTCACAGAATTAAAACCCAAAGATCATCACCTATTACCTCTCCCTTTTCCTTCTTAGCAGAGGTACAATCAGAGGCCCCATACCCACTGCTAGCCAAACACACAAGTCTCAATCCATCACTTCTCTAGAACACAGTTACTGACACACTTTGCTGGTTTGTTAAGCTTATAATAATCAGGCAACATCGCCAATGTGTCTTAATGAAATACAAGAAAAATGTAACTTGGAAATTGAAGAAATTCCTGATTCTGGTCTGTCTTGAAATGAAATGTTTTGTTACCCATCTCCTAAGTAAGTGTGATTGATTATGAAAGCGGATCAAAAGCAACAATGATTCTCCTAGCTGGTCATCCCACAGGTCAGGAGATACTAATTACAGGAGATACTCCAAATTATCCTGTCCATGTCATTCATCTCCATCACAAACCCTTCTGTTGTAGCAACATAGTGAATGAATTATCTGTAGAAGATCACGTATGTTGAAAAATGATTGTGTGCCAGAAAAGCATGTACTCACTAAAGCTATAAAATAAACAAACCCTGGTGCCATGGCAGAACGATTGAATGACACCTAAGCACAGGTTTGAGCACTCAGTCATCTCTCATTTCTTATTCACCTGACCATTCCACCTAGTCAGAAGGACCTTGCACTTTGAGAGACCACAGGCTTGGCTCTCAAAACAAATTAATGGAACCAATATTTATTTATTAATCTACCGATTAATAAATTAATCTACTGGCCAGGGCAGACTTTCCTAGTGAAAGCTACCTGAATTGAAGTTACAATGCAGTTTTTATAGGGTGTAAGATACAAAGCAAACAATGTCCATTAATGAGATAACCTTCATGACCAGGTACAAAATAATTGAAGCAAGTAAGCCTTATCGTCTAGAAGCGAATGTGTCATTAGCATGGGATACAGGACATTCCATTGTATATTTTATCCTATACTGGCTTCCTTGTTAGTAAGGGAGTTACTTTTTTATGGACACTGACCATATGTTGTTTTAGTTCTGAGCTGACTGACCTTCACAGGAAAACTCATTCCTGATTTTTGCTTTCTCCAGGGAGAAGCAGGTTTTCTGATCAATGACATAGTTTACCTCACTTTAAAACCTGATGTTTAACAACTCCTGAGGCCCCAAAGTTACCATGTTCTAACTACTTTTTCCCCAAATTACTTGATGGTTCTTTCTCTATTATCCAAACTGCCAAATAAGAAAAGTAATTGACCAGCCTCACCTGAATGGCTTCTTTGAAATTCTCTTTTGTAGTGTCACCCTAAGTCTGTGTAAAACCCTATTATATATATGTATCTGGCTTTTTTTGAACTGAGCCCTTGCTATCCACCTGGTGAGTACTTATCAGCTGATGCCTTGCCTCTCGCTTTTTGACCTTTAGTCAATGGACTAAGGTGGCAACAATTACTGTATTGCTCTCACACTAGGATCTTAGGTCCCCTTGAGTTGAGGAATTTCCTAACCCTACTATCACTTATCACTATCAATGTCTTATCTTTTTAGATATTTTCCCCTCTTTGGGTTTTCATTACCCTGGGTTCTCCAACTTGTTGGACCACTATTTCATAGCCTTCTTTTCTGAATCATCACTCATACTTATGTTTAGATATTTTCCAGGTCCATGTCATAAGCCCTCTTCTCTTTATGTGCATTCTCAGTGATTAAATTTGAATGGAGAGTTTTTTGATCTCCACAACTCAGTTATAAACACTTTATAAATTAGTGTCATAGGACTTAAGATCCAGTATCTCCAAGTATTAATTTTATAAAATTTATTAATAATCATTTGAAGTAGAAGAAATAAAAAGGAAACAAGTAAAAAAAACAATTATTTAACAAAATTAAGACCATGTGACCAAGTTCTCCTTGCCTATTTAAAAATCCCACTCCAACAAAGCCCCAACAGGAAGACAAGAGAGCGAGAGGCAGGGCTACACCAAATTTATATCCTCCATACATCAGCATGTAAAATGAGGAGAGTGGGATGCTGGTAATTGTAGTTTTTAGGGTAACAGATTCTAATTTCATGGTGTCTTTTGTGGCAAATCAAGACCACATTAGGATATGAAGGACAACCCACACACAAAAATTACCTATCTGAAAGCACATTAGATAGGTACCTATGATTTCATAGTCATTAAAGAATTCCTAAGCAAGGAAAATACCTCTGCTAATTTTTTTTTCTCTAAACCCTTACTTTCCAAGTTATTCTGCTGATACTCATCAGTGTGAAAACAGCTTAGACTCAAGATTTTTGAAGTTTGATAGGTCATACAAACTTTATAACCATATGCAGAAAAGCAGAAATAATAAATGCATACTTTTTAGATCATAATGGAAAAACAAATTAAAATTAATTGGAAACTAATCTAATTCTACAAAAGGGGTAGGTCAAAGAGCAAACTATAGAAAAAATAATTTCATTGAAGAGAATAATGAAGAGAAAACATATAAAAATTTATGAGATACAGCCAAAGCACTACTTAGGGGAAAATTTATATATCTAAACACTCATCAATAATGTACAGGAAAAGCATTGGGCATGCAACTTAAAAAATGACATTAAAAATCCCTAATTAAAGACTGAGATTTAAAATGGTTGAGGTCTTAAACTGTAGTGAGTTAAAATGGTGGAAGATATAAATTGTGATAGATATAAGAGAGGGTGAGTAAATTTGACCGCAGAAAATATGTTTCACTACAGTGTCTTGGTTTTTAAATCAAATATAAGGTGGTCGCCAGGGAAATATTCCCAATTATTCAAATACCCATGTCAACTGGGTTTTATAGAGATTTTTAATTAACAATACAATGAGTAATCAAAGAGAGAGAGAGTAGAAAGTAATAAATATGAAGGGCCTCAAGCCAATATGGCCTAGACCTGAGTCTTAAGAGAGAAATCAGTCAGTTTTTTAACACTCACCACAAGATCTGACTAAACAAGGATTCTAGTGACACCAGGCCAGCTCCATCTCAGCTGACTTCACCAGACAGCCTTCCAGCCAGAGACTGTTCCAAAGGGCCTCTCTCCAGAGCCTCCAGAGGGACCTCCTTAGAGATTGTCCTCCAAGAGCTTCCCTTCTCCAGAGCCTCTCTCAAGAGATTCTTCCCAAGCGGTCCTCATCAGAGATCCTCCAAAAGGAATTCCTTCTCCAAAAGGATATCTCTCCTCAAGAGATTCTGCTTTTTCTTATATAGGGGTTTTTCTCCCATGTCACCTCCCCTAAGTCCCTAATCTACCAATCACTGTAGATGCTTTCCAAAGGACTGCCCATCTAAATTCCTGCTAAGTTGCAAGTTGACCAATCTCCTCAGTAAGTCTGAATCAGAAAAAAATGCTGCTGTGTCAACCAATCTCCTCAGTAAGTCTGAACAAGAGAAAACACAGCTGAGTCAGCTAATCTCATCAAGAGAAAACTTGCCCGACCCTTTTAGGTACCTAGCATCCCATTGTATCAATTCTAAAAACAGGCCTGGCTCAAAGAACTCCTTTCCCCACCATAAGCATGGATCCAAGTACTTTCTTTGTTTAGCAAGGAGTTTTCTGCCCTAAAGCAGTCTTAAGTACAGGTGGAGTAGAGGTCCTCCCATTTCTGATCCTGGCGAGTTCTCACATCAAAATGGGGAATATTTATCAGTAGGGAATTTGTTCCAATTAAGAATTCCCTGATGGGGAAATTTTTAACTTTCACAAGTCTGAGAGATTTAAAGATTTACGAGACCAAATTGGAAATCCTAAAAATCAAAGGAGAAATTAAAATTTAAAAAAAGAGAGAACATTAATAAATGAGACTAGAAGTTGGTTTTATAACAAATAAAATAGAGAATTGATTAATTTGATTTTAAAAAAGGAAGAAAATCCAATTATCAGTATCAAAAATGAAATAGATGAAATCACCAAAGAAGATTAAATTAGTCATTAAGAGCTATTTTGCTCAATTACAAACCAGTAAATCTGACAATCTAAATGAAATAAAAGTGAATATTTACAAAAAATATAATTTTCTCAGATTAACAAAAGAAGAAATAGTATCCTGAAATAATCTCATCCCAGAAAAATAAATTGAATAAATCACCAATGAACTCCCTAAGAAAAACTTCCCAAGGCCAGCCAGATTCTCGAGTGAATTTTTTCAAGCATTTAAGGAACAATTAATCCCAATATTATATAAACTATTTGGGAAGATAGGCAAAGGAGTCCTACAAAATTTCTTTTATGACACAAATATGGTACTTATCACTAAGTCAAAAACCAGAAAAAATTATAGGCTAATTTCCTTAATGAATACAGATGCAAAAATTTTAAATAAAATACTACTAAGGAAACTATAGTAATATATCATAAGGGTCATTCACTAGGACCAGATGTGATTTATACTAGGAGTGTAGGACTGCTTTAATATTAGGGAAACTATCAGCATAATTGACCATATCAATAACAAAACTAACATTTTATTGGTTTTATATTATCTCAATTATATTATTATATTCATTATCTCAATAGATCATGAAAAAGACTGACAATACAATACCCATTCCTATTAGAAACACTAGAAATCATAGGAATGAATGAATCTTTCCTTAAAATAAGTAGTATCTATCTAAAACCATCAGCAAGTATCATCCATAATGAGGATACGCTAGAAGCCTTTCCAGTGAGACCCCCTGATCTTAAACAAGGATTGAAAACAAAGATGCCCATTATCAACAGTTATTTAATATTGTACCAGAAATACTAGCCTTAACAATAAGAGTAGAAAAAGAAATTGAAGGGACTAAAGTAGACAATAAGAAAACTAAACTATCACTCTTTGCAGATGATATAATGGTATACTTAGAGAATTCTAGAGAATGAACTAAAAAACTAATTATGTCTCTGGCAAAGTTGCAGGATACAAAATAGACCCACATAAATCATCAATATTTCTATATGTTACTAACAAAGTCTAGCACCAAAAAATAAAAAGAGAAATTCCATTTAAAACAACTCTAAACAATATAAAATACCTAGGAGTCTACTTGCCATGACAAACAAAAATTATATGAACATAATCACAAAACACTTTTAACACAAAGTCAGATCTAAACAATTGGAAAAACATTAATTGCTCATGGGTAAGTTGAGCTAATATAATAAAAATGACAGTTCAACTTAAATTAATTTACTTATTCAATGTCATGCCAAATAATTAAACTACCAAATAATTTTAAAAGAACTAGAAAAAAATAATAAAACTCACTTGGAGATAGAAAAGAACAAGAATAATAAGGCAATTAATAAAAATAAAATATAAAGGAAGATGGCCTAGCATACCAGATATCAAATTATAGTATAACACAATAATGATCTAAATAATCAGATACTGGTTAAGAAGTAGAAGGGTGGACCAATGGAAAGAACAATATATAGGGATAAATGACATAGTAATCAAGTGTTTGATTAATCCAAAGAGTCCAGCTTTTGGGATATGAATTCACTATTTAAGAAAAATTACTGGGAAAACTGGAAAATAGTATGGCCAATATCTCACACCCTATACCAAGATACAGTCAAAATAGGTATATAATTTATACATGAAAAGTGATACTATAGGATTTAAATTAATGTTCAACACTCCAAGTATTATATTTTATAAAGTTTATTAATAATAACTTGAAGTAGAAGGAATAAAAAAGTAATTATCTAACAAAATATAAGGCCATGTGAGTAGATTCTCCTGCTACTCACCTGACACCACCTTGTAAAAAGTTAAAATAGTGGGAGTCATAAACTGTTACAGATAAAAGAGTGGTTGGCTTAAATTGTGACCGCAGAAAATATGGTTTCAAAACAGTGTCTTGTTTTAAATCAAATATAAGATGGTCGCCAGGAAAAAATTCCCAAATATTAAATATACCCAAGTCAGCTGGGTTTTATAGAGATTTTAATTAATACAAATGAGGAATTAATGAAAGAGAGAGAGAGAGAGAGAAAGAGAGAGAGAGAGAGAGAGAGAGAGAGAGAGAGAGAGACAGAGAGAGAGACAGAGAGAGAGACAGAGAGAGACAGAGAGAGAGAGAGAGAGAGAGAGAGAGAGAAAGGAAATAATGAGAAAAAGGGCTAGACCAGCCTAGGCCAGCATGAGCCAGCCTAGGCTGAAAACCCTAAAAGAGAGATCAGTCTTTTATCCACTCACCACAAGATTTGTCCAAGCAAGATTCTAGTGTTCAGAGAGACACCAGCTGCCTCCTCCAATTCAGCTTTTCCCAGCTGAATCTCTCCAGACCTCCTTTTTGACCTCCTTTTAAAGGGAATTTTCTCCTATGTCACCTCCCCTAAGTTCTCACATCTACCAATCACAGTAGACTTTTTTCCAAAGGACAGACCATTCTTAATTCACACCTGAGTAGACTTAAACTTTTGATCAAGTTCACACCTGAAAAAAACCTCTAAGTTCTCACCTCTTTGCTCCTTGTAAATTCACAAGTTGCCTGACCTTTATAGGTACTTAGCACCCTTTTGCATTAGATCTAAAAATAGGCACAGCTTAAGAACTTTTGCCTTACTATAAGTATGGGTTTAAGTATTTTTCATTGTTCAGCAAGGAGTTTCTTCCCCTAAAGCATGCTTAAGTAGGGGTGGAGTAGAGGTCTCACATTCCTGATCCAAGTTCCTTCATTGTTTAAAACGGTGAATGGTCTTAACCAAATCTTATGAAGTAGGGTCTGAGAATTTTTAAGATTCACAACCTCCACCAAATGGGATCATGGAAAGAGAGAGCAAGAGGTGGGGCTACATCAAACTTATATCCTCCCTACATCACCATGTAACATGAGAAGGAACATGGGATGCTGGAAATTATAGTTTTTAGGGTAACAGATTCCAATTGTACGACTCCACCCTGTGATTACCATTGGAAAATGAGCATGTAGAAATCTCCCAGATTTATATGCCTAGTTTCCCCATGGAATCGGTGCATAACCAACATATCTTTAAAGATCTTTAATTAGAGCTACATACAATATTGCACTATCTAAGGGGAAATTACAATAATTTGGGGATAAAAGGGAAATAAAAAAAGAAAGAGAACAAAACCAATGAGGCACATTGAAAAAAAACCCAATTAGGGAGCAGTCCCCTTTGGCGTAAGAATGTGCATACCAAAAAAAATGTGTTACCCCCCACCCCCCAGTTCAATTTCACTACATCCCAAAGTTCATTCTGGATCTTTTAGTGCAGTGTGAGGTTTCTGCAGACATCTCCATGGTGCCTTCTCCAAACAGTTCCCTTTCTTGATTTGTGGAGGTAGCAAGTTTCTTATTCTAAAATTACTTTCAAACAAGAAAAATTTTTGTAAATGGAGAATTATATTCCAATTATACAATCCCCCTGAGGAGGGTGTTGACAAACACACGTATCACTCAAGGATAAATGGCTGAGTTACAAGGTAAGTGAATCAATTGTAAAAAGGAAGTAAAAAACAAACAAAAACATATAGAAGAAAAGAAAAAAAAATCAAAACTAAATAGTATATAAAAATTCTGAGTAAGCAACATTAAGCCCTAACAGGTCCTTGAATCAGGGCCCAATAAAGTAATTTATGTCCCACATGCCTGTAGGACCATTGCAGCAATGTGTACTTACCCAATCAGCAGGCAGGACTACAAAAAATTGCCACATTATGAAAGACAGAAAAGGGACTAGATTTTTGTAGTAAATGGGAAATATCATTCCCTGGTCTGCACTCTCAGGGATAGGGGAGCCAGAATTATAATTAAGCCAAGGTACTTTGTCTGAACCTGGCACAGGGAAGTCCTGCATCTGACATTTTCAAACAGCCCCTTCCTCAAACCCCAAAACAAGTCTTGGTGCAGATTCTCATCAATCCCAGTGAGATTGGTCGATCTCCTTGACCTTGTGTTTCTTGGCACTGTATAATGGCTCTTTTGTGATCCCTTCTTCTAGAATCAGAAACAATCATTAATCAAGTCCCATAATATTTAACAGCCAATGGCAGGTTTCCAAAGTCTAAAGCTTTTGGGTATCCATTATTAGGGCTAATAGATTATTATTATAATATATATATAAACTTATATTAGTGCAAAGTAAAAAAAAAAACATTAATACTGGTATGTGAATTTTAGATTTTACTCTACTCTGCTTAGTCTTTAGAATTCTAGCAACTAGGAATGTATATACCCCCACTTAAGGACTAACTGTAGGGGAAGATGGCCTATGACCAGCATGTGCTAGCAAGTGACAAATCAGAAACAACTGACTGACTCCCTGGGCTGTCCTAAGCCAAGCTTAAGCCAGCATTGGTACATGTGAGACACAGGAAGTGATGTAAAAAACTGCCTATATGTTTTGCATCACTTCCTGTGAGAAGCTCTCTCGGTGGCATTGGGAGCTTTGGCAGTGTTTAGCGTGCTTGTGGCTTTGGTGGACTTGGCATTGGAGTTTACTGAGAGGAGCTCTGTAGTGTGGTTTAGGTAAGGCAGTTTCCTTGAACGTCCACTTGGTGAGTGATAAGGCTGACTCCTTTTCCTTGACCTTCTGAAGGCACTATCCTCCGAGGAGGTCTCTCATCTTGGAAGATGCCTTGTGGCTAGAAGCCGAACTAGATTTAATCTTCTGAGAAGGCCCCTTGGCTGAGGCCTCTGAACTCTCCCAGGCCAAAGCAGATCTTCTACCCTTTCCCTCTTGTCCTTCTTAATTTCTTTCTTCTATTGTAAATAAACCACCATAAAATCCCATATTGACTTGAGTATTTCATTGGGATTTAATTTAAATCCCTGGTGACCACTAATATAATATATTCAGTCTTTATTCCTAATTTTACCCCTAACAGTCATATGTACTACAAGTACAAGAAATGAGAGAAAGGAGAAAACTCAAATACTCTATTGCACATACATGGAAAAACAATAACAAAATTTTAAAAAATCAAAAATATATAGTTCACAATCAGTGACACACTACGTTAGCCAAGTAGAGGCAGAATACAAAGGTTTCTCACCCCAAAATGAGATCCATTTCCTTTTTAATGTGTCCATGATCCCCAGTGTGAGTGCAATTGTTTTTCACAAAGTAAGCAAATTAGCAGAGAATAGAATAGTTTACCCATCAGAATGGTCACAAATTCTTCCATTCTCCATTTGTGACCAAGTAAGAGATACAGGACATTGCAAAATGAAAAATGAATAATTTTGACTATATTAAATTTAAAAGTGTTTGTATAAATGACACCAATGTAACTAAGATTACAAGGGAAAATTTACAGAAAATTTCTCTGATAAAGGTTTCATTTTTCAAATACTTAGAGGACTAAGTCAAATTTATTAGAATACAAGTCATCCCCCAATTGACAAATGGTCAAAGGATATGAACAAGCAGTTTTCAGATGAAAAAAATCAAATCTATTGTAAGGAAGGGTGAAATATTGAGTGATAGAATTTTGCATTTCACTATCAATAATCATATAAAAATGTTTTAAATCACGATTGAGTCAAGAAATGCAAATTAAAATAAACCCTGAGGTACCACCTCACATCTGTCACATTAGCCAATATGACAGTAAAGGAAAATGATGGATGCTGGAGGGGATATAGCAAAATTGGGATACTAATAATGCATTGTTGGTAAAGTTGTGGACTGATACAACAATTCTGGAAGGTAATTTGGAAATATGACCAAATAAGAGAAAACTAATTAGTTCTAATTAGCAAAAGGAATTGATGAGCTCAGGATTTAACCAGAAAGGGGTAATGCTTTGCAATGGATACAAAAAGATGTTTCCAGATGGGGATGGATTATAGGGGAGGGGTCTCTGATTACAATGGGATTAACTCCTAAGATTTGATTGCATACTAATTTTATCTAAACTGGGATCATTAAGACTTAATGTACAGTACTTAATGATTAAGTATTGTAAGGTCTATTGCTCAATTTGGAGATAAGGTCAGTCTGGGACTTCTCCCAAGGAAAGTTCCTAAGGGACAGGGGCAAACTTTGGGGTTTCAAAATTGAACTGACGATTATCCCTTTGCTTAGATTATCGTAATAGACTCCCAATCCATCCTCCTGACTCCTCACCTTATTCCAATCTACCCTTTACAGTTTGCCAAAGATATCCTCTGTCAATGTGGAATCTAGAAACCCCAAACATGTAGCTACATGGAAGCTGAAAACCCCCCAAGTTCAGTTAGCTTGAAAGTTGAAGACCTGAAGGTTGACTTTGTTATATGAGAATTTCTCCTGAAGGGAAAGCCCAACTTCACAAGTCTCCAATTAACAACAGACTTTAAAATATTTTAGGTGGAGTTAGCAGTCTTAATCAGGTGTGAAGTACCCTCCTTTTGTCCTGGTAGTTTCTCCTTTTGTGTCAAAGTCCTTTCAAAGGTAGCTGGCCCTTGGCTGGATCTTTCCCTTTTGTGCCCATTGTGAAGTACCCTCCTTTTGTCCTGGTAGCTTCTCCTTTTGTGTCAAAGTCCTTTCAAAGGTAGCTGGCTGTAGACTGGATCTTTCCCTTTTGTGCCCATTGTAAAGCATCAGCCTCTCCCTGATAACCTTGTCTAGGACTCCTCATTTCCTTTGTAGCCATTGTAAAGCCAATTAACTACATTCTCCCATCCTCAGTTCCTCAGTTCCATTAAAAAGTACATAAATTTCCCAAATTCTTTTATTCCTAGGAGCTGTCAATCTGGCTTGGTTGGCACTCTCAGGGGTTGGTAGGCAGAGTGGCCAGAGTCTCGGGGCTCTCCATGGGTTTGGAGAGTGCAACTCTGTATGGAGACCTTGAGGAAAGTACCAAATCCTCTCCTTAATTAATGTTTTTTTCTGACTGTTTAATAGTTCTGTGTTTTTTCCAGTTTAACGCTTCCAAAAAGTCTGACCATGTTACTTTCCTATACATTTAATCAGGTTTTACTTCTAGGATTATTTATTTAAAGCTCCTTACAAGTTGACTTCATCCTGTTATGTAATTAGAATTTTTCTCCCCAGGGACTCTCTTCCAGCATCCCATTTACGTATTTACACTAATGTACTAATGTGCACTAATTTAGGGAAAATATAAGTTTTGTGTAGCTCTGACCTCACTATCTGCTCCCTGGAAGGTGGCTGTGGTGATTGAATGAGTGCCAGGCAGAAGAATTTTATTCAGGCTTTTATTTGTGTTCTTGTATTTCTTCTACTTCAAGTGATTACTAATAAAACTTATAAAATATAATACTTGGATTTATTGGATATTAATTTAAATTTTACACTGTCTAGGCTTATTACTCCATGTACATTATGGTCCAACCTTGTAGGTTGCACTTTTTGCTCCTTCTCTTATATGACACTTACCTCTAATCTCCATGCCTTTGTACTAGTTATCCTCCATTCCTGGAGCATTGTCTTTTCTCACTTCTGTCATTTGAAATCCCTACATTTCCCCTTCCCCTTACCCCATAATGCATCCCTCTCCAAAGTTAATTTGTATCTCTGTTTTATGTGTTTTGTTCTGTAGGATGGGGACTGCTTTAATGGTTTGTCATATTCTTTTTTCAATTAAGTGACATGTACATATAAATACTTGATTAATTGGCTTGAGGGAAATAAAGAGTTTTGGTTTTTTGACTAGATGGCTTTTAGGGACTCATTTATCTAAGATTCTGTAAATTACATTATTGTTATGATATATTTATGTATTCTATCTTCCCATGTAGATCAAAAACTCAAAAAAGGCAGTGATAATTTTCTATTTCTTTCTACAATCTCCAAATGTCTAAGTACATTGTTGGTGCTCATCAAACTTTTGTGGAACTTTGATTCTGTATGTATTTATACTATTTTTGTTTCCTTTCTCCATCCCCTCCAAATGAACAACTTGAAATTATGGCTTGCCACCATACCTCAAGTTCTAAACTTATAGTTGTCACAGAATAACTTTCAGGTCTCTTTTTCTTTTTTTTTTTAAACCCTTACCTTCCATCTTGGAGTCAATACTGTGTATTGGCTCCAAGGCAGAAGAGTGGTAAGGGCTAGGCAATGGGGGTCAAGTGACTTGCCCAGGGTCACACAGCTGGGAAGTGTCTGAGGCCAGATTTGAACCTAGGGCCTCCCGTCTCTAGGCCTGGCTCTCAATCCACTGAGCCACCCAGCTGCCCCCCAGGTCTCTTTTTCAAAAAGTGGCAAGAGAATCTGATTTTCCCTAGACTCCCTTTTATAGACCTAGCATAAAAAGTTGTTGAGATTCACAAAGCCCAAGTTAATCAAATCAATCCACATAAAATGACTAGACTGGTCCTGAAAAAGTCGTTCTTCTCAAAGATATGCTACTCAGCATATCCCCACAGATGTTCTCTCTCCCTCTATACTCTCCTTCCTCCCCTCCTTTCACCATGACCTGATCCCCTATCCTCTGAAGGACTGCATTATTTATTCATGCATTCTGCCAATACTTGTCATTTATTAAGCATTAATTACAAAGTATGTTTTTCCCCTATACAGATCTGCAATTTCACTGGTTCAGAACTCTTGATGAGTAAACTACCAATGCAGAACAACAGCTGTTCTGTAATTTATAATCTTAGAACAGGGGTTCTTAGCCTGGGGCCCATGAACTTATAAATAAGTTTTTATTAGCTACATTAACATTTCTTTTGCAATCCTATGTATTTTACTTTATGCATTTAAAAACATTCGGGGAAACAGTCCATAGGCTTCACTAGTCTTCCAAAGGGAGTCCTATCCCTCAAAAAGGGCTAAACCCGCCAGCCTTGGAGAGCTGTGGGAAGAACTGAGGAGGTGACCCTTGGCTGGGGTCATATGGCCAGCATGTATTAGTGGTAGAACTAGAACTCAGATTATTCTGACTCTAACCTTTTCTGGGCGGTCTCTCAGGCAGTGTGGGGGGAGCTGATCGTACAGTGATAAAAAGAAAGCCAGCGCTATGGCCCTCGAGGACCTTACATCTAACAGGCAGAAATACTAGGTCTGGCTGAAGCTAGATCAGTCCTGCATCCTGATTACCATGTAAGTTCCTTAAATTGAGCATAAACAAAGTTTTATAACAGCAATTATGAAAACACAACATGAAAAAAAACAACAACAAAAAACCACAACTGCTCTCTTTTGCTTTCCTTCTGACCTCCCACTCACCAGGCTTTTCCTGGAAGTAGCACAATCTGGCTTTACGGCTCCCGTAGTTTTTATTCACAGACCTGCCGCGCGTTCGCCTTTCCTCCTAGTTTGGCCAGGACACCACACCGTAGCGCGTAGCTGCAGTGAATTCTGGGGAAGATCCTCGCGCTGTCATCTGTACTGGGGAAGTCTCCGGCGTCTCTCAGTGTTTCCCTGAATTCTTTGGCTCAGGGTCTCTCTCGCTCTTCTTCACTCCAGGCTCCGGGAATCAGCGAACCGCCGAGATGTCTGGAGTGCGGGCGGTGCGCATCAGCATCGAGTCGGCCTGCGAGAAGCAGGTGCAGGAGGTAGGGTTGGACGGCACCGAGACCTATCTGCAGCCGCTGTCCATGTCGCAGAACCTGGCCCGGCTCGCCCAGCGCATCGACTTCAGTCAGGGCTCGGGTTCCGAGGAGGAAGAGGCTGCTGGCGCTGACCGAGACTCGCAAGATTGGGCGGGCGCCAGCGGTAGTGCTGACCAGGACGACGAGGAAGGTGAGGCCCGGGTCGCCCCCTGAAGGATTCAAGGCTATTCATTAAATGATTATTAGGCGCCTACTATGTGCAGGCACTGGGCTAAGTGCTGGGAATATAGAGAGAAAAATAAAACTAATGCTTCTGCACTCAAGGAGCTTACACTGTAATGATTCGAGGTCTTCTGGAGCAGCCTAGTGTCATGGGGATGGTCTGGGGGCGGCGGTTCTAGCGCCTCTTTCCCCCTTCCTCCCCTCCCCCTCGCCCCTTAATACCAGTGTCTCTGTGAGCGTTATTCGGTCTCTCTAAGCCTCAGTTAATTTAATTGCAAAACGGAGAAAGGGGAGTTGGTCTCAAAAAAATAAAAGAAAGGAAAATGACTCAAAAGAGCAACGATTATTCATAGTAGTTCTTTTTGTGATGGCAAAGAACTGGAAACTAAAAGAATAAGGCCATCTATTGCGGAATAAACTGAGAAAATTGTGGATGTGAATGAGATGGAATATTACTGTGTCTTTAGAAACAGTAAAGGGGAAAGTTTCTAAATGAATTGGTGCACAGGGAAGGGAACAGAATCAAAAAAACAACTTATACTCGAATAACAACATTATAAAGATAATCTTGAAAGATTTGAGAAGTGACCAGTGTGTCATGACCAACAAAGATTCTGGTGAATGATGAAGCATGCCACCTCCCTCTTGTCCAGAGAGAAGATGAACTCAGGATGCCCAAAACATGTGTTAAGACACAGGTCATATGGTTATACATATTTGTTTTAAGGGCTTTGTTTTTCTTTTTCTTTTTTTCCAGTAGGGCAGTGGGATTTTGATGGGGCTTAGAGAGGGTAGCAAGAAAAAGATAAGAGGGTCATTGAGGCATTTTTTTTTTAACGTAGAGAAGGAAGGTTATAAAGAAGCACAGGAAAACGAGAGCAGCTTTGAAAGCTACAGGTAGAATTTATACTTAAAAGGAAAAGGAAGCTGCATATATTGGAGATCTGCAACTTCATGTCTTATCTTTCTCTGACCTATTAACATGAAAATGCCCATTTTATTTAATGTTAAGTTCATAACATTTATTTAGAAAAGAATCTTACTTTCTTTGTCCCCTACTCTTCCTAATCCCTAGTAAAGGACCTAAGAGGTTTTTGGAAGATGCATGTCAGGGTTCTAAGAGGACCAAGGGAATAAAGCCTCTATATTTGGAATTCTTTATTATCTGCATGGCCCTTCTTCATGAGATTTAACCACAACCACTTTCTTGTCTGTTCCTTTTTTTCCATAGATGACCAGGATTTGATGCTATCTTGGTATCAGGAAAACCTAGGTTTAAATCCTACCTCAGATACTTACCAGCAGTGTGACCTTGGGCAAGTCATTTATCCTCTTGGTACTTCATTTTCCTCTTTTGTAAAATGAAGGAGTTGGACTCATCACCAATGAGGTCTCTTCCAGCTTTAAAGAGAATGACTTGTAACTAGTTTTCCTTTTGTCTTTTCCCTCTCTTAGAGTTCTCTAACAGAACTACTGTCATACTTTTACTAATGTACAAATCTAATCATGTCATCTCATATTACCTGAAGAATAATACTTAGCCTGGCTTTGTGTTTCCAGCATGATATAGCATCACCCCACCTTTCCAACAGTTTTACTTTTATCCGTAATATACTTTATGTTCTAAAAGCAATAATCGTAATTTGCAGTTATAGGGATTTAAGACATTTTATTACAAAACATAAAGCTAGTAGTGCAGATATTTTTATCTTTTTTATAGATGAGAAAACTGAGGCTTGAGAGGTTGTGTCTTTCCTGAACTCACAAAGCTAATTAGTGCCAATGCTAGGATTTGAAAGCAGGTGTTCTAATTCCAGGCAAGTGTTCTTTTCATCATACAATAGCTTCATCTTGTTTTCTCCCCCACCTCTCTTCAGTTTGAAGGCAATCTCCTTTGTTAAGAACAAATTCTCTCAGATATCTGCCAATTAGAATCCTTTCTTCAAGTTCTAGTACTGTTGTCACCTCTTCCATGAAGTATATCCTGATTTTTCCCCCACTCAAAGTGATCTTGCCCTTCTCATATTTGTTAGACCCCATGACCCGATTCAATTGCTCTTATACCTTTGACATGGTAGAGTGGATAGGGAATTAGTTCCTAGGAAACAGGAATGCCTGAGTTCTATTACTTTTGACCCTGTGACCTAGGCAGTTCTCTAAGACTATAAGTTGTAACACAGATATCTTGGTAGAGGGAGTTTCTTCACTAAGAGAATCTTACCTATAGTATAAAATTTTTTTTGTATCCTTGTCTTATTCCCTTTTAGATTCCAAGTTTCTGAAGAACCGGATCTTTTTTCTTTGTACTTTTAGCATCAAAAGTATGGGGTCTTACACAGAATAGATACTTAGTAAATGTTTGGTGTATTTGTTAACTAACACAGAAAATAAAGAGAACAATTAAGAAAAAATTTTCAGTTTAATGGTATTGGTTCTGGTGTTAAATCAGTTTCTCCTAAGAGCTGTCTTAATTGGAGTCTGAATTTGAACCTTATAACCTGGATAATAATTTTAAGCAAGGAAAAAACACATATCTACTTAAAGACAAGAATAATTTATTCTCTTTTCCCACCAGACTCATTCAGTTTTATGGAATTCAGTGCAATTTAGGTCAAATTCTTTAAGAGCAAATTCAAAATGATTGGACTAATTCTCTTGTTTTTAATTTTTCTAAATAAGTGGACCCGTGACTGCCTTAAAAATCTTTTGGTTATACCTACATTCAGTTCAGTTGAATCTTTTGATTGCCTACCTGCAATTTTATATGGTGTAATGCAATTTTGCCTGTGGAACTTGACACATCTTTCTTTTGTAAGAGTGTCCTAATGTTTTTTAATAGACATTTTAAAGAATGAGTGACAGGGATCAGTTAAAGGAAAAATAAGAACTGATTCGAAGCAATTTGGTATCCATTACAGACAAAAGAGTGGTTGCCAGAAACTGTGACCGCGAAAATATGGGTTTAAGACTTTGAATTGCCAAAACTGCAAAGATACATTTTTAGTGTCTTGATTTTATATTAAAAATAAAGTGGTCACCATGGGAAAAATTCCCAAATATGAAATACCAAAGACAGCTGGGTTTTATGGAGATTTTAATTAATACAAATTAAGGAATTAAGGAAAGGGAGAGAAAGTAAGAGGAAATAGGGCCTAGGCCTTTCTCTTAAGAGAGAAAACTAAGTCAGTCTTTAATTACTCACCACAAGATTTGTTTCAAGCAAAACTCCAGTGTTCAGAGAGACCCTCCAATTCAGCTTCCTAAGCTGAACTAAATCCAGAGGCCTCTGACCTCCTTTTAAAGAGAATTTTCTCTTATGTCACCTCCCCTAAATTTTCACATCTACCAATCACAGTAGACAGTTTTCCAAAGGACTGACCATTCTTAATTCACATCTTGTTATCACCTTCTCTGGGTCGACTTAAACTTCTGAGTATTTCACACCTCTTTGCTAAGATTGTCCCTTGCTAGTTGCCTGACCTTTTAGTGATTAATTTAACCTTCATAGGTACTTAGCACCCTTTTGTATTAGATCTAAAAATAGACCTAGCTTCAGGGCTTTTTCCTCACTATAAGTATGAGTTAAGTACTTTTTCATTGTTCAGTAAGGAGTTTACAACTTTTATCTTCCCCTAAAGTATGCCTAAGTATGGGTGGAGTAATTTTAAAGTTCCCAATACATTCCTGACCAAGTACCTGCATTGTTTAAAATGGGGAATAGCTTAATCAAATCTTCTGAAGTAGAGTCTGAGAAATTTTAAGATTCACATATCCTTTTAAAAAATCTTAGTTCTTAGTATATCTTTTTACATGTGGCTTCTGTATTCTAGTCATTATAACTAAATGTATATTTCTTTTTCTTTTAGGGCTGGTAAAATTTCAGCCTTCTCTTTGGCCATGGGATTCAGTGCGGAACAATTTAAGAAGCTCTCTGACTGAGATGTGTGTGCTCTATGATGTTCTCAGCATTATCAGGGATAAAAAATTCATGACTCTTGATCCAGTTTCACAGGATTCACTTCCTCCCAAGCAGGTACTGTATGTTTATAAGAGAACCTTAATAAATTACAATTTTCGGGGGCAGCTGGGTAGCTCAGTGGATTGAGAGCTAGCCCTAGAGACGGGAGGTCCTAGGTTCAAATCTGGCCTCAGACACTTCCCAGCTGTGTGACCCTGGGCAAGTCACTTGACCCCCATTGCCTAGCCCTTACCACTCTTCTGCCTTGGAGCCAATACACAGTATTGACTCCAAGATGGAAGGTAAGGGTTTAAAAAAAAATTACAATTTTCATGAACTTTTAGCTTCAAAAGTAATAAAATGTTATGTGCTACATGAAGTGATATTTTCTATTGGATTTTGACCTGAGAATAGTTCATTATGATATATATATATATATATAATAAATCAGATCCTGATATGTTGCCTTTATATTTTTATATGGCAAATAGTTTGGCAAAATTACATAAAGCTTTATTTCTCAAATGAAAAAATTATGTTCTTTTTGACAAGCCTGGAATTTTTTTCTTATGCTCATCTTTCATTTCTTTTCAAACTCTTCCTTGACCAGATATATACTACCTCTTGTTTTCTCAGCTAAAAAATGATGAGATTGAATACAATAATTCATAGTCTTCCAACTCTAAAAAGTAATGAGTAATGGGCCTGTCAGATTCTATGTATACAGGTTTAGCATTGGGACAGAAAAATTGATCTAACTTTTGTCTTTTCTCAAAATTTCTTTAAAGAATTATATTATATTGGGAAATAAGTCTAATTTGATAAGTCAAGCTCTGCATCTTAATAGCTAAATATATAATGAAAGCTCAAGTTCTCAGTATTCTAGTAAGAATAGAAGTTGTTGAAGTAGAGATTCTCCTTGCAAGTCTTCACCACCACTTATTGGAGATGATGTAGATTGAAGGTTCTTGGAACTTTTTTTTTAAGTTGTGATGACTATTATTTCACTGTAATTAGTTTCCCTTTAACAAGCCTCTGTATTTTATGTATCCAAAAACATTATTCTAAGAAGGTGCCCATAGGTTTCATCAAGCTGCTAAAGGGGGATCCATGACTCAAAAAAGATTAAGATTCCCTGTTATAGAAAGAATTCTTGTTCAGGTAATAATTAGACTGGAAAGTCTCTATGTTTCTTCAGCTCCAAGATTCAGGGATGTTTCAGTCTCTGTTTTCAGGAAGCTTAGAGAGTGGCTTGAGAGGCAAGGCTGACATGTCAGAAACACAATAACAAAATAAAATTATTAGAGCTGTGCTTCAGACTGAAGATGTTATTGAATTTAGAAGGGTCATCATGACGGTTGAAATAGACCTGGAGAAAGTAGAAATTGAAATAGGTTTTGAAAGATGAGTAGAATTTGAAGAAGGGGCAGGGAAAATGGTGAGTGAAACTACAGCAATGGGAATGAATAGGGTTTTTTTTTTCTGAGATAGTGAAGATGATTAATTTTCCTAAAATGCAGGCTTCTGTGAGGAAGTAATAGGAAAATAAGATTGAATAGGTAGAGAAGTTTATAGTTAATTTGATAGAAATTAAGGAGCGACATTTTTTTCAACACAATATTAGTCTGACAGGTTCATGTGAAAGTATAGTGGAGAGGAGAGAACCTAAAGTTGGAGTGGCTGGTTTGGAGGCTGTGCTGGATGTAAGCTGACTTTAGTGAAGGCAGTGAGAATAGAGAGATGAATTTGATAAACTGTATTTTTGGAGGGGGAAAAATAAGATAGCATTGAATGACTGACTAGTTGAGTGGAAAAAAGAAGCATGAGTCCAAATGACTTCTAAGATTTAAAATCTAGATGGTGTGCAGAAAATTGGTATTAACAGATAGAGGGAACTCAGGAAATGAGAGCTATTTTGGATGAGAAGCAGAGGAGTCAGGTTGAATTGATTTGTGACTTTCTAAGTACAAGGCAAGAAATTCAAGCAGAAATATTCTGTTGACAGTTGGAAATACTGGAACAATATTTAGCCAGAACATTTTTATTCTTAATACTGAATTCCACTTCTTAGATTATATTTCTTTAATCTTCCTAAAACCATTAGAAGAACATTTGGAAACTTTATGAGATTGGCCTGCAAATATAATCTTGTTGAGACTTCTCTTTCCACATGAATATGATAAGTTTTTAAAGAATCATGATGTGATAAAAAGCACTTAGTTATAAATGTGTGATTTTCCCCCCCATTGGATCCACCTATTTATTTTATTAAAATTTTTTATTCTGAATTTGAGAAACACCAATAAAAAAGAGAGTATTTCCATACATAAAGTAGACAAGAGTGGGTTCTATATGAAACTTCGAATCTGTGTACTACTTGCTTTTTTAAAAGGAGGAGTCTGAAATCAAGTCAGAAACTGAGTTGCTTTTTTCTTCCTCTTTCCCTGTGTCTGAAATCATTTCCCTCTCAATGGATTAGCTGGAAGATTTCTACCCTAATCTTCCAGATACAGCAATCTCCCGATGCAAACTTGGCTAGCTTATTTTGTACCAGCTTTACAGTTTTTAAAAAAATGAATATAAATTAAACTTTGTTATTTTTCAGTACTGTTCTGTTTGTCTGGCCTTCTTTCAGAATATCTTTAAAAATATTCTGAAAGGGCACTATCTTCTTTTCCTCATTAGACTATTAACCCTTTGTCAATCAACTTTTCCAGGTTCTTGAATCTTGTATTTGAATTTCATTTTCACTAGAAATGCTTAAATGTCTTGTATTCCATTAAAAACTCATCATTATACTCAACTTGGCAGGGTAAATTATTCATGATTGTAGACCTGTATCTTTTCCCTTTTGGAATATTGTATTCTAACATCTCTTCTTATAGTAAAAACTGTCAGATCTTGGGTGATCTTGAGAGAACTCAAAACTCTTTTTTTTTCCTAGATGCTGGCAGTATTTTTTCTTAGACCTGAAAGCACTTGATTTTCTTTATGATGGTTCTGAGACTTCCTTTTGGTGTCTTCTTTCAAAAAGTGTTAGGAAGGGTCAGTAAGTTAGCTCAGTGGATAGAGCTCCAGGCCTGGAGTTTAGAGGACCTAGGTTCAAATCTGGCTTTAGGTACTTCCTAGCTGGGTGTCCCAGGGAAATTCATTTAACCCCCAGTTAACCCCTAATTGCCTTGCCCTTACTGCTCTTCTATCTTATAAAGGGTTTTTTTTTTTTTAAAGGGTAATAGGAGATTCTTCCTGTCTTTACTTTGTCCTGGGGTTCTAACAGATTTTTGACAATTTTCATTTATAATTTCTTGAACTTTAGTGTCAGTTTTTTTAATCATATTTTTCAAGGAATTCATTGTAATGTTTTGCTCCAAACATTAGCTCTCACACCAGTCTTTGGAATTCTTGCTTTTAACAAGTAATGTGCAAGTCAGCATACTGCTGCTTCTCTTTGTTTCATTAACTGTAGTTATTAATAATGATCCAAAGTACAAAAGTAGTGATACTAATGGCTCTGATGAGCCTAAGAAAAGCCACAAAGTACCCAAGTATGTTCATATAAGCAATACTTATTAAATAATGGGGTTCACTATTGTGTGCAATTATTCAACTTATACAAAGGATCTTAGAATGTATTGGTTGCATAAAACAAGGTCCCACTATACTAAGAACCATTGGTACCAAGTGTCTTCTTCCTCATTCCCAAAGACTGTCACACAGTCTCCCACCAGTACATACAAAACCAGGGAAAAGTAAGTTTGAACTCAAGATTATTGAACATTCATGGCAGTGGGATGACCCACAGTTCCTGATTGCCTGGCCTTTCTCTCCTTTGTGGGGTACTCACGAGGTTCTCCTTATGCATGTTGTACCTTCTTTGCTGGACTTCTTATAAAGTTTGAATCTGCCTTTTCTCTCTGCCTTTAGCCACCAGTTCTAGATAGATTTTAGGATGCTAATGAGTATAAATGTTCAGATCCTCTAGATCATCAACATTCTCAGTGTTCTTCTCCAACCAGTCAGGGAGGTAGAGAGGAGTCTGGGGCCAAGACTAAAGCTGAATTACTTTTCTCTTCCTCTGCCCCTCCTGAGAGCAGTTCCCTTTTGGTGGCTTAGTTGGAAGCTTTCTACCCTAAGCTTCCAGAATCAGGAATCTCCTACCTCAAACTTAGCTAATCTATTTTGTACAGCCTTTCTAATTTGTGATGAAATTCCTCAACCAATAAGAACAGACTGCCAATGCAACATCATGTCATTGGAAGACTATCCTATTGGCTTTCAAAGACTTTTTTGCACTTTGTCGAAAGTATTTAATTGATTGAGGCATACCTAAGTCTTCCACCCTACCACCACCAAGCTTGGCCCCAGAAGTGAAGAGGTGGAACCTTCCACATCCCTGCCTAATATCCCCTATCTACCGGAAGTGCGTAATGACAGGAAGTAAGTGGGCTCGTGGGAAATGTAGTTGTTTTTTTAGTGTAACAGATTTTCAATTATACATATAGTAATTGATTCACAAGCTTTGCCTCCTCCTTTACATTAACATTGCTTTGATTAGTTTCCAGAGCCAAAAGATGAACTGGGATTTGAGATACAGAAAACAGAGAGGCCAATTAGGAGACTTTTCCAAAAGTGATGAAAATCTGAAGTCTTGGCCATGTTAGAAGAGAAAAGTCAATGAAAGCAAAAATTGTGAAGGTGGAATCATCAAGATTATAACAGCACTCACTGATATAATAAGTTTTGATTCTATTTTAAGATACATTAAATTAAAACTTTTTGTTTTTTGTTGATACCTTTGCAAAGAAAATATTCAAACTAATGAAAAAAGGTGACAGTGCTGCTAAAAACTACATTTCTTCTCTCCATATGATACATAATGATCTTTTTTGTTTTGTTTTGTCTGTCTTTTTATAGAACCCTCAGACTTTACAGTTGATTTCAAAGAAGAAGTCTCTAGCTGGTGCAGCACAGATCCTTCTGAAAGGGGCAGATAGATTGACTAAATCAGTTACTGAAAACCAGGAAAATAAGCGACAAAGAGACTTCAACTCTGAACTTCTTCGATTAAGACAACACTGGAAACTCAGAAAAGTAGGAGATAAAATTCTTGGCGATTTGAGCTACAGAAGTGCAGGTATGCTAGACTGCTAGACTAATAAGAGGAGAAATGAATATAATTTTTGCTTAACTACATAGTTAATGCCATATTATATTGAATCATTATGCTCATAGATGAGGACATTTATAATTGGCATTGTCCTGAAATGGGAAGAACAATGTACTGTGAGTCAGAGGCTCTAGGTTTTTTCCCTAACTCTGTGAGGTAGTTGGACATATCAGATTGAAAGTTAATGGAAGCCCTTCTAATCTAATTACTGACTTCCAGTGTATAGTCTTCCAGAATATAGTCTTTAAACTTCAAGGATGCTTAATATTCCCTGTTTAACAGAATGTTCAAGGGTGGAGCTTCTCTGCTAATACACTCTGATCTTTAACTTCTTTTATGATGAAATTAGGAGGTTAGATCATCATAGGGACCATTTACACAGGACTATATCTGCAACCTTGAAAGTTTTCTGTGTATGGGGTAACAAAAGGCTTTCTGTGTTTTTTAATGTTTCCTCTTACTCTAGTCTAATAGTTTCATGACTTCGGAGAATAGTAGTATAGGGAGAAGATATTCTCTATCTAATTTGTCAGCACAAAATTTGATCAGATTTTGCTGGAGAAGGATATAGTAAACTGAACTCTGATGTGTATCTTCTTTAACTTAAGGCAAAA
Organism: Monodelphis domestica; assembly: GCF_027887165.1. NCBI lineage: Eukaryota > Metazoa > Chordata > Mammalia > Didelphimorphia > Didelphidae > Monodelphis > Monodelphis domestica. The sequence goes on along the minus strand of NC_077230.1, from coordinate 266,024,751 downwards.
AGAGTATCCCTTATCCTTTTTGTTCTTGGCCACAATGTTTGACAGAATCATGAAAAGAGAGGTTATAGTAGGGTCTTCTAAACAGTACTCTCTACATGAATTTGCTTGAGGTAGTAGCTCTAATTTTGGCAAATGAATGAGTGAAAATAATGAGGTTTCTTAAGTGTAGCTTTAAGAGTCCTCCTCACTCTAGGTCTTAGCTATCCCAGGTTCGTGACATTTTGATACATCAAAGTGTATATTTGCCATTCCAAACTGATGGGGGGGACTAAGGTCCTCTCAATATGTAAAAATAGGGTAAACAAAATACCACAGAACATTTCCCTTCCATAAATCTTTTTTTTAACCCTTACCTTCCAGAATCCTTTTTTAGTCACTTAAAATATTAATATCTCTAAATGGATTATGCAATTTATATAGGTGTCCTCAGAAGGCATAGTATATATGGCACATACAAGGCATATAACTATATAGTTATAAAATACCCTTCAGTGTTTGCTGAATGAATCACCTCCTATTTTCTTAATGTTTATACCTTTTTAGGATCTCTTTTTCCCCATCATGGCACATTTGAAGTAATAAAGAACACAGATATCGATTTGGATAAGAAAATACCAGAAGACTACTGTCCCCTTGATGTACAAATTCCAAGTGATTTAGAAGGATCAGCATATATAAAGGTCTGTTAAAAGTACTTTTTTTGCATACAATTTTTTTCTTCCCTTAATTTTCCAGATTACAGTGTCCTAATAAATGTTTTGTGAATCCACACCTCGGTATTTTGGTAGATTCATAATGTCCTTGATGAATGTCTTCCTTGTTGCAATTCAGATTGCAGCTAATCCACATCTTATCCTATGCAGTTTTAGTCTGGCTCCTCAATAAGTGATGTGCCCAGCATGCTAGAGGCCTTACTCTAGGTTTATTTCGTTTCCAAACACCAAATATATATACTTTCCCTTTCATTTTCTCATTGTTGCTTAGGTGTCAATTCAAAAACAAGCATCAGACATAGGTGATCTTGGCACAGTTAACCTCTTCAGACGTCCTATGCCCAAGTCAAAACCAGGTATGGCTGTGCTCTATGTAATTCAATTCAAGTCTTTATTACAGTTTGTATTTGGGAACAAACCAGAGAATTTTTAATGTGCTAGAAAATAAGTGATTTGAATAAAAATGATTGAAAATACATTTTTGTTGCCTTGCAGGCGATGGTGCTAATTACATAATTTAGTGCAATAATAGCAATCTTTGGTCCAATGTGATAGCCTAGAATTTTAATTAATTTCCCTCATTTTCTGCATATAGGTCTGTGTTTTAATAAATCTAAATTTTTCAAATTGGTTAAAGTTATATTCTAGTACCTATAATCTAATAATCTCTATATTTAACTATTCAACTTTTAACTTTGGTTTGTGGATCCTTTGGCCACTTTTCCTGACCCAGCTCATGTTTTGCTGTCCCTGGATCACCCCACAGTCTTCTGCCTCTACTACTACTGATAAAATCTTGAATGATGCTGAAGGAAATTAAAAAAATTTATTTTAATTCACTGCAAGTTTTTGTCCTCTAATCTCAGCCAGACTGTCACTGTCACAAATTAGTCCTTTCCTAATTTACTATCTTTGTAATTTTCTATAGAGACTATTATAGACCTTCTCTCCTCTCCTTAAACCTCCCACACTAATCCTTTTTCCCTCTCAGCAGAGAACTTCACCTCATACTAACTGAAGAAAATAGAAGCTATTCACAATGGTCTTCCACTTCTCTTCTATAATTTGTCTTAGAACCCCTTGATGTTTTCATTATCACCATCACCCATTTTGTCCTTCTTTACTCCTGTCTTTCATGTGTAGGCAGGTCTTCTAATCAAAGCTAAGCCCACTCTTTACTTATCCCTTTTGATCCTATCTCTCTAAAAGATTTTCATCCTCTGTCTCCCCAATCTTAATTCTCTTCCTAACTCCTGGCTCCTTCCTTGCTGCTACAAACATGCTTGATTAATTGTTGTTAGAAAACTTTACTCCCCATTTCCTCAAGAGGTCAACTTGTATCTTTCCTTTAATAGCCAGATTCTTAGAAAAAGCTGTCTATAGTCATTAAACAAAACAACTTCTCTAACTTGTTCTTCAATGTTTTCCTTTCAAACTCCTTATTCAACTAAAATTGCTGTTTTCAGTTAGAATTTGTTTCTTGTTTGCCAAATGCATTAGCCTTTTCTCAATTCTCATTCTTGATCCCCACTTTAGCATTTTGCACTTTTGATTTCTCTCTCCATAATTGGATGTACCTAAGGCTGTGGCCATAACTCCCTTTTTCCCTTTAATTTTCCCTTAGTGATCTCATCGACTCCTGTGGGGTCAGTCACCAGATCTAGACATCCAGCCCTAGTCTTTCTCCTGAGTGCCAATTCCACTTTAGTAGCAGTAGTAAACTTCAATTCCCCTGGGCATCTTAAATTCATTATGGACAGGACAGAGCTCATTCTCTTTCACCCTCAACCTAGACCCATCTCCCTTTTCTATTGAAAGTACCAATTTTCCCCCCCTCTCCCCCAAATCCAGTTTTACTACCACATTCTCAGTTCCTTACATTCTCACCTCATTGTTAGCTGCCAAGTCTTATTCATTCTATATAGAGCATTTTTTGTATTTCAAAGACTCCATGCACAGGGCCACTTCCAAAGTTCAGGTCCTCATCACTTTCACCTAACCTGTTGTAGTAGCTTCCTGATTGTTCTCTCTTAAACTCCTGTATCTCCTCACTCTGATCCATCTCCACATAGCTTCCAAAGTGATCTTACTACAAATGGATCAACTTGTTCTTTTGTTCAAAAGATCCGATTCCCTGTTGCTTCTAGGACAAAATATAACCCTCTCTATATATCTTTCAGTGTTTACTTAGGCTATTCCAGTTTACCTTATTTGGCTTATTTTATGTTATATATTTATCATTATGAACTCTGCATTCCAACGAAACCAGACTACTTGCTTTACCTTAGTATTGTTATTCCATCTCTCATCTCCACACCTTTTTGCAAAGGCTATCCCTATGCAAGGAATTCATTCTTTCCTCATCTCTGCCCCTTAGGATTCCTAGCTTCCTTGAAGACTTAGTTTAAGAGACACTTCTTACATGAGGACTCTCCCAAAATTACCTCACATTTACTTTGTATATATTTTATTTTCATTTATATGTATGCATGTTATTTCAGTTGAATATAAACCCTTTGAGGGCAGGGATGTTTTTTGTCTTTGTTATTTTCATCATTTAGTACAGTGTCTGGCATATGGTAATTAACTGTTTAATAAATGATTGTTGATTGATTCTTTGGTATAGAATTCTACCAACCAAGAGTTTCAATTTGAGGTAGATAGACTGGCATTTATATAACCTGTCAAGGGATTCCAGAGAATTATAAGCAATTACCTCAGACTATAAAACTTGTATTATAGTTGAAACTAAAGAACAGAGTACTTGTCTAACAGAATGGGTAAAAAAGTCAAAGAAATATGGTGGTAGTAAATCATGGCAGGGATAAATTTCAAAGATTCAGAATAAGCCCTTGTAAAAATCCATGAATAATTTTATTTGGTCATATGACCAGAAATGTGAATAACTGATAGCTTTCAACAGCATGTATTAGTATTGATATTTAGGCCATTAATCTTAATCAATAACTAATGGCTTAAATTAAAGGCCTAGTTAATTCAGCTGTAGTAGCCATTTAAATTCTTTACTTATAAGTTTGAAACTTTAAAATTCTGCTCTTTAAATTGAAAGAAGCTTCCAGGAATAAGGAGATTATTTTTTAGCTGTTTAAAATTTCATTATGTGATGGAACAGTTAATGCATACTATGTTTAGGCAGTAAATATGTTTATAAACACATAGTCCCTATTTTTCAGGTTCCCCACACTGGCAGACAAAACTCGAGGCTGCACAAAATGTTCTCTTGTGTAAAGAAATCTTTGCACAACTATCTCGGGAAGCTGTTCAGATTAAGTCACAGATTCCTCACATTGTTGTGAAGAACCAGATTATCTCTCAACCCTTTCCAAGTAAGTTGCCAGCCAGACTTTTTTGTACTTTTCTTTAAGACTTTTGTAACTAGGAGCACAATGTGTGCCTTTGTAGGGAATGACAGTTTGTGAGGTGGGAGTTTAGGGGCAGAGGTGGTGTGTGTGTGTAAGGATGAGAGCTGGCTTTATCCAGATTCAACTTTATGACCTATGAAGACCCAGTTAGTATTTATACAGGATGACAACTCCCTTGTCAAATCTGTTCTTTGTTGAGAGGAAGTCATTTATGGAAATTATAAGAGTATAGTTTCAGGATTTGTACTACCTTTGGCAATACACACACATATGTGTGTATGTAAGTATAGACACATCATGCATTATACATATATCCATATACATATGACTCTAGGTATAGAAACATCCTGCAGTTGTATCCAGAAGATCCTTTAGAACTGATATAATTTATGGAAGTTTTGACATGGAATTATACATTTGTCTAAGTTAGATCAGTAAGATGAAATTTATTTGATTAAATGTCACTGTGTTATATTCTAAATGTATGGATATTGTTTTGCTGATGTTTTCTATAATGTTCTTGATCTAAAGGAGATTACCTTATGTTGGAGATTATTTGTTCTTAATCTGCCAAAAATATACATGAAAATTCAATTAACTTGCTTATATCACATGATCAGAAATTGGTGTGTTTTGAGTAAGCAAATATTGTACTTGCTGGATTGCTAGCACATCTAGTATATACATGGAATAGCAATTTTTAAAAATAGAATACAGTACCTTCAGCCTTAAAGTATATCATATTGTTAAGATTCAGAAATCACAGAATTGTCATCATAATAGCTAGTATTTATATAGCTAGTGCTCTCATGAAGAAAAATGTTTTACATGGTAATAAATGTGTTAGGCCTCTAGTTTATGGAAATTTTAACCTTTTTACCTATAAGAGGCTATATGGCACAGTGGATAGAGAGTTGGGTATGGAGTCAGGAAGACCCGAGTTCAAACTGTCTCGATGCTGTTTTGTGTGAAAATGTACAGTTCATGTAACCTCTCTCTGCCTTAGTGTCCTCATTTGTAAAGTGTAGATGATAGCATCTACTTTACAGTAATGTTGTGAAGGTCAAATGAGGTAGAATGTATAAACCTTAAAGTGCCATATCCTTAATGTTATTAAGGAGTTTTGTAAAGTGTGAGAATCAGTAGGTACTATGGGCTGTTGATGTATTGTGTTGTATTTATGAAGAGAGGATATATTGTTAAAAATGAATCACAAAGGTTTCTTTATCTTTGGAAGTAAAACATTTTATTCCTGTCCTAATGAGAACAGGCAAAAATATAACAAGAAGAGGAAGACCAATTTAATATATAGCTTTTATCATACTTGCCAATTGCAAAAAGACAGAAACAATGCTAAACCAGATCTCAGTTCTGTTCTGTTTTAATGTTCATGTAATGGGTTTAGGATTTTAAATTTCTCATTATTACCATAGCAGTGGCTGACTCTTGTTTCTCTGGCGAAAGCTAAATGAATCTATTGGATCAATGATAATTGACCACTGGTATTGAAGAGTTGTATATATAGCATTTGAAATTAGATTATTGACTAACCCATTTCAGTGTTCAAAATATTCATAGCCATGATACCAGAGAAGCTGTTAAAAATAGATTGTGCATTCAACATAATGTGATTGTTTATAAAAGGTGTTATAGATGCAATAGAATTTTCTAAAGATAATTTACAATTTTTTTGGTTATGGTCTAAGTGGATGAAAAGATTCTGAATATATAATGCTTCTTCTTTGTAAATAGGTTTGCAGTTATCTATTTCCTTGTGCCATTCCTCAAATGACAAGAAATCCCAAAAATCTTCTGAAAAGCAAAGTCCAGAGGACCATCTTTATGTTCTGGAACATAATTTGCATCAGCTGATTAGAGAGGTAAAGAATATGTATTTTTTAAAATTTTGAATCAAGTCAGTTACATTTAATCAGACATTCATGTAAACTCCTCTCTTTTACCATATCTTGCTTTATTTCGCCTAAATCTTTTGGTCATCAGTTTAGACACAATAAAGAGACCAGGCTTGAAACCCAAACTAATTGCCTACCCAATTGTATATATTCTAATTTTTCAGAATTGTTGAAGTTCTTAAAAATTTTTTCTACTGCTAGAAATAAAGCAGAAAATAAACATAATTGCATATTGAGAGGATCAGTTCTTTGTACAAACTCACACCAGGCATGACCTTTTGGTAATTAACATATATTTTGGCTCAAGGGTTATATGGTAGAATAGATAAAGTACTTGATATGGACTTGGTTTCAAATTCTGGCTTTGCTTTTTACTAGCTCTGTGATTGTATAAGTCACCTAAGTTCTCTGAGTTTTAGTTTCCTCATTTGTAAAAATGGGTTGAGCTTACTTGTACTATCTTCTTTATAGGACTGTTGTGATTTTCATAGGCAGTAATGTGTACATTGTCAGCTTTTAATCATTGGGTGAAACGAATGCACATTAAATGACTTGACATTTGAACTGGTTTTGTTGTTACAGTTTCACAAGCAGACCTTGAGTTCTACAATGATGCCTCATCCAGCTAGTGCACCTTTTGGCCACAAGAGAATGAGATTGTCAGGACCTCAGGCTTTTGATAAGAATGAAATCAATTCTTTACAGTCCAGTGAAGGACTCCTAGAGAAAATCATTAAACAAGCAAAACACATTTTTCTCAGGAGCAGGTACTTTTTTCTTTTAAATTGTGATAATCTTGCTTTTTCTGTAGGAGGGTAGCATATTTAGAGTTCAGCTCCTTGTTTTTTCTTTGACAGTTTTTTCATGCAAGTTCACTTTTTGGTATACTTTGTATCTCAGAGAAAGGAAGTAAGCTGCAATGGAATGGTTTATATTGATACCATGGGCTAAGTTCTTGTCTTGCAAACCGGTTTTTTAAATTAAAACAATGCCCTCTCTGGGAGTTTCTTCTGTGGTCCATACACCTCAGTATTCTGCTTCTGACCATGATATTTAGGGACATGTGGGGAGACATATTGTCCTTCCTGCTGTCAGCTACAACAGATTTGAGGTGTACCCATAGCAATTGTGAAGCCATTATTTGTGAATTTATGTAAACCTTTTTTGAAGCTGTACAGCTTCCAGCCTTTTCTATCTCTTGGGGGAAATAAATGCTCCAATCCAGTTATAAGTACTTCTTTTTATCAGTTGTAAATTTATCTTGTTTGAGCTTTAGAGCGTTTTCTCATTTGGTCCTCAGCTATCATCTTTTCAGGCTGAAGAGTCCTAATTTTAGTTCATTTCATAGTAGTTCTTCAATCATCTTAGTTGCCTTTATCTTAAAATTTTTTTTAATTTTTAAATTGTTTTAATTTAAAAAAAATTTGTTGACTATATCAAAATTCCCAGGTTTCCCTGTCCTTCCCCTCCTTCCACCAGAGAAAGCATCACTTGACAAATAAAATGTGTATATATAAACTGTCTTTCATGTTTCTCTTTATTGGTTCTTTCTATGGAGGTAGACATTCACAAATTATTCTTCAAACATTGGTTCTGTAATTGTAATCTCTTGGTTCTATTCATTTTGCTTTTCATAATTTCATGTTGGTATTTTTGTATTGTTTAAATATAAACCTGCTCATCATTTCTTATGATCCTATAGTATTCCATCACTATCATATGCCAAAACTTGTTCAGCCATTCCCCAATTGATGGGTATCCCCTCAATTTGCAGTTCTTTGCCACCACAAAGAGAGCTGCTATAAATATTTTAGAACATATAGTTTCTTTTCCTTTTTTCCCTGATCTCCTTGGGAAACAGACCCAATAGTAGTATTGTTGGGCGTATACATAGTTTTATACATATATATATACACATAGTTTTATAACTTTGGGCATAATTCAAGATAGTTTTCCAAAATATACATAGTTTTATAACTTTGGGCATAATTCAAGATAGTTTTCCAAAATAGTTTGATCAATTCACAATTCCACCAGAAGTGTATTAGAGTCCTCATTTTTCTGTATTGTCTCTAACATTTATCATTTTGTCCTTTTTCCATTTTAGCCATTCTGGTAGATAATATCTCAGAATTATTTTAATTTGTACTTATTTAATTAGTAATAACTTAAAGCATTTTTAATATGCCTGTATATGGCTTTAATTTCTTCATCCAATAACTATCATTCTTTTGACCATTTGAGAATGGCTCATATTTTTATAAATTTGACTTTATATAAATATAAATAAAAACTTTATGTAAATATAAAGTTTTCAATATATTTTAGATATGAGACCTCTGTTCCATAAACTAAAAATTTCCCCCCAGTTTTCTGCTTTCCTTCTCAATCTTGGCAACATGAGTTTTATTTTTATGAAAGCTTTTCAATTTAATATAATCAAAATTATCATTTGACATCTCACAACACTATCTCTTGTTTCTTTCTAAATACCTCTTCTATCCATAAATCTGATAGGTAATAAATATGTTCCCTGTTCTAATTTGCTTGTAATATGTCCCTTTATTCCTCAATCGTGTATCCATTTAGATCTTATTTTGATAAATGGTATAAGGTATTGGTCTGTATGTACCAATTTTCCCAACAATTTTTACCAAATAGTGAATTTTTATCACCAAAACTTAGATCTATACTTTTGTCAAATGCAAGATTTTTATAATCTTTTATTAATCTTTGTTGTATGTCTGCTTTGTTCCTCTGATCTACCTTTCCATTTCTTTACTAGTACCGAATATTTTTGGTAATTACTGCTTTGTAATACTGTTCAAAATGTGGAACTCCTAGATTGCCTCCCTACATCTTTTTTCCCATTAATTCCTTTGATATTTTTGAGTTTTTATTCTTCCAAATGAATTTTGTTATTTTTTCTAACTTAGTAAAATGAATTTTTGTTTTTTTTTAAATAGATTAGTTTAAATTGTCATTCTTTTTCTGGATTTTTAAAATTTCTATTATGTCTTTCATGATTTGACCTCTCATCTTCCACTATTTTTGGTTTAGGTGTGCTCTGGTTTAACACAAAAGAAGGTAATATTGTCTGTTTGGTTTTCAAAACCTTTCCTGATAATGTCCATTTTGTTGCCCTTTTTTTCCCCCAGATTTACATATTGACCTGAAATCTCAAATTTCTCAGTTCCTTTCAAGGTCTAGCTCAAATGCTATTTTCTTGATCCCTCTGCTTGTTACTGTTTCTTCCTCTTCCCTGAAATTACTTTACTTGTTCACTTGACTTTGTATCAGTTTTATTTTTAATTGAGCCTAAGCCCTTGAAGGGAAGGGGCTATTTCCTTTTTTCGTTTTTTCCACTGTGCCTTTCACATAATAAGCACTTGCCAAAGGCTTTTGAATTGAATTGATGTTAGCATCTTATGTTCTGCTAGGGGCCTAGCAACTAAATGAAGTGGGCACATTAAGAAAGTTCTTAGCACTTTGCATTTATGTACCTATTGTTATGAAGGCATTAATAAGAACTTCTCAAATTGCTGATTCCACCTGAATATTTTTTCTCTGAAATGAGTTGGGTAGGAGTACGTATCCTTTGCCCCATTTAAATTTGTAGTTGTTATTACAGTCTTGGAAAGGCATAGTGCTTTGGAAGGAGAAAGGTTAATTCTGATAGTTTCCTTGTAATCCTAAGGGTATTGGAAGAAGCAAGACTTTCATATGTGAGAGGAACAATATCAAGAACAGGAATAAAGGATACAAGACTAAAGCAGAAGTATTGTTAGCAAATAAGTCTCAGAACCTTTTCCCCTATCTCCAAATCCCAGTACATGATCCATTCTCAGGTTTCCATTCTGCGTTTCCCTTGTTCTTTTTGATTTCTGCTTTTACTTCCCGTAGCTAGGATCAGACAAATCATAAACTGAGTCTTTAAGATTTTGATTTTAATGTACCTGGCTGATTAATGTCTTTAGATATATTTTAGCTTAGTGGTTGTGTACATGGTTCCTTTTCTAGCCAATGCTGGAATATCAGAGGATATATGTAAAACTGAATTAATCATCTCCCACTAAACTCACTTGTCTTCCCTAATTCTCCTGTGTCTTAATGGCACTATTATTGTCCTAATCAACACTCATAACTTCTTAGTTATTTTTGACTTCTCTTTTTTATTTCACTCATTAAGTCAGTGAGACCAGTTAATTCTGTTTTCATATCTCCTGGTTCATTCCTTTCTAACTAGTCTGGTGCCATCCTAGTTTAGGTCTTTTTCCACTTTGTTTATTATGATAACTTTCTAATAGGTCTCTCTAACTCCAAGGCTCTTTTCCACCTCTAATCTAACCAGCATACTATTGCCAGATTAATGTGCCTAAATACTATTCTGACCATGTCATTCAATTGATCATTACTACTACCAGGTAAGTCAGGTTCATAGTCTGGCATTCAAAGCCCTCCATAACTTAATCCGAACCTATTTTTCCAGGTTTATTTCATTTGTTAGACCAGAAAACTGTACTCTTAAGTTCTTTCCCATCTTTCAGCTTTACTCAAGTTGTTTCCTATATATTCTCTTTTCCCATCTCTGTCTACAAATAACCTAGCTATTTTTCTAGCTCTTTCTCTAATACATACACTTTCTCCCTGAAGCCCTTCTTGATTCCTCCAAGCTGCAAGTGATCACTCCCTAATCTGAGTGCATAGCACTTTGTGCTTTAGGGAATTAAATTCTCTTGTATATTAGTTTTGTTTTTGTTCATGTCTTATCAACACTGCTCAGTTTTAGTTAAGTCTTTTGATTACAAAGTCCTTTGATTGGTTTTTATTTATTTATTTTTTCCAAATGTCTAGCACACCCTAGTTACTTTAGATAATGGGCAATTAAGTATTTGCTGAAAGGATGACTAAAGATGAAGCTTTTTTTTTTTTAAATTAAAACCCTTACCTTCCATCTTGGAGTCAATACTGTGTATTGGTTCCAAGGCAGAAGAGTGGTAAAGGCTAGGCAATGGGTGTTAAGTGACTTGCCCAAGGTCACACAGCTGGGAAGTGTTTGAGTCCAGATTTGAACCTAGGACCTCCCATCTCTAGGCCTGGCTCTCAATCCACTGAGATACCCAGCTGCCCCCTAAAGATGAAGCTTTTAAAATCTCTAACTCTTAACTTATTTTGAATAGAGCAAATAACAACAATGTCCCTCTGATAATTTAAGAAATACTTTTGGAATTTATGATCATTCTATTATAAGAAGGAAGATTTTCTCAAAATTGAATCTTGTTTTGGTCTAGATGTGTCTGTGTTATAATTATTGTTAACTTGAAACACCAAAATAAAACAGTTCTTGATGTCACTTAATATAAAAACATAAATGAAATATAAACCTATTTGAGGTGATGATTTAAAGATTTTTTTAATCTTTTGTTTAAAAGAACTGCACAGACTCTTGACACTTTAGCAAGTCGTATTGAGGATCCTCAGATACAAGCTCATTGGTCAAACATAAATGATGTTTATGAATCCAGTGTGAAAGTTTTAATAACATCTCAAGGCTATGAACAAATATGCAAGTAAGTATTATATGATAATATTCTACATTTGTTGAATTGCTTTTATGTATTGATAAGTAGTTTTTTGTCTATTGGAAGGATTTGACTTTAGGTAAATTAACACCTAGCGTAACTAGGATATTTCTTTGATGAATGTTAGAATATTTGCAGGGATCGAGATGAGGTTGTTCCAATAAGCACTTTTTTTTTTAAGTTTATTGATGCTTTGTAGGTACTTAAAAAAAAATTTCATAGTTCTCCCTTCCATTTTCCTTCTCTGAACTTTACATACTATTACCCCTTTATAACAAAGTTAAACAGTTAAGTTAACTTATCTACACAGTGACAAGGCAAAGTAGCAAATGTATCAATCTACACCTGTGATCCCCTGCCATTCTGCCACTAAGAAGAAAATGTGCTTTACATTCTCTTGAAGTTAAGATTAGTCTTTGTATTGAATCTGAAATAGGTTGCTTTTTAATGCTGCTTACATTTACTATATTCGAGTCACATATTGTTCTACTTTCTTCACTTTTTATCCATTTTTACAAGTCTTTCCAGGTTTCTTGTGGATTCTTCATATTCATTATTTCTAATGCTGTAGTAGTATTACATTAAATTCATATGCCACAATTTGGTAAACCCTCCCCTAATCACTAGGAACCCGTTTTGCTTCTAGATTTTTGCTGTTAGAATAAGTGCCTCTATGGAGATTTAGATATACCTATCTATCTTTCTATCTATTATACCTACTTTTCTTTTTGTATGTAACCCTCTAAATTTATATGGCCTGTAATGGTATTTTTGTATCAAAGGACATGAATAATTTAGTGACTTCTGACTTTTCTCATATAAATTATTTTCCAAAACAGTTATAGCAATTCAGAGAGTCTCCAAGAGTATATTAATGTACCTATGTTTCCTCAGACCCTCCAACATGGTTTTTATTTTTTATTATTATTCAGAGGGAGAATGTTTGACATACTCAATTCAGAGATGACTTTAGGACTGGGAAGGTCTCCACTGTGCCTCCCCACTGCTCTATTCTTACTCCTTCCCCTAAGCTGAGCAGTCAGGCCATACCCCTCCCTTTCTCTCACCCCTGTCTGGGACTAGGGGCTTCAGGGGAAGGGGGTGAGGGGTGGGAGTGGTGGTCTCCTCTCCCAACACCAGGGCCAGCCCCGCCCCCTAAAAAATCTACACTTTATTCCTTCCCTACCTGTCACCAGTCTGGGGGGGGTGGCCCTGCCCTCTGAAAGGCTAACTGTGCTCCTGCCTCTTGTTCCCACCCCCATGTGTGTTGTAGCCCCATAGGCAGGTGGGGGTCTCATGGCCCCAGGAGGTGGTATTCCCTTGCCCCCTGTAGATAGGACCTGCCTGGGTGCTGGCCTTGCCCCAAAGTGCAGAGTGGGGGGCACTGTGTCTTTGTGCCACCCACCTCCCTTCCCCCCAGCCTTGCCCCACCTCACTTCCCCTCAGCCTTGCCCCACCTTCCAGGCCCATCAAAGCCTAACAGCAGCCTCTGGAGTGGTTGGGTCCCCATGACTGTAGGAAGTGGCTTCCTCAGGCTTGAGCTAGCTGGGAGCTCAGCCGCCCCTCCCGTCCAATGCAGTATGTACACAGTGAGGGGGGTGGGGCATGGCATGGCATGGCATGGAATCTCTAAAAGATTCCCATCACTGCTCTATAGTAGGGTTTTAGACTTTATTCAATTCAAACTACTCTTTTCAGTGCTAAGATTAGCCTCTTAATTGCCAAATCTAGTGGTCTTATTTATTCCTTATGCTTTTTGACCTCTCTACAACCTTTGACACCATAATTTACCCATTTCTTCTGGATACTGATTTTTAAATGTCTTAATAATTAAAATTTAATACAAGTAAAGCTTGTAAAGCTTTTCTAAAGAGATTGCCTAAATTATGTATAGTTTAGGTTTGAACATTTCTTATTTGTGTGTTATCTCCTATAAAGGTCCATTCAGCTGCAGTTGAATATTGGAGTTGAACAGATCAGAGTTGTGCACAGAGATGGACGAGTAATTACATTGTCCCATCAAGAACAAGAGTTACAGGATTTTCTTCTGTCTCAGGTACTATATGTACAATGAAGCTAGCTTTTTTGTTTTTTTATTTTTGAAACTCAGACACCATCTCCATTGCTAGATTTCTTTCTGTTTCTATACATTTTACAGACTAGATCATAACTACCAGGATTAGAATTTAAAATGCAACAGATGACTTTAAATAATAGCAGGCAAACATTTATATTGTTGTTTGCTGAACATTGTGCTAAGCATTTAGGTTCAAAATTTAGGTAAGACACTATGCTTGCTCTAATGAAACTTGTAGTCTAGAAAAAAGAATAATATAGTAGGACCTTATTTTATGCAAAGTTGACACACATGAATTCAGTATACATGATTGGCAATTGAAAAAATAAAGACAGAAAAATAAAAATTTTTAATTGTGAGCTAAGTCTTAGCCATTTTCCCAAGTGGAATAAAGTCTCCAAGCAGTTTGCCCAGTGATGGCCATTCTCACTCTGAGAAGCATCAGTGTGAGTCATTACATTGTTTTACTCCAGACATTGGCTCCCACGTCAGTCTTTGTCTGGAATTCTTGCTTGTACCACGTAATGTCCTTCTCAGAGCAGTGCTTCTTTGTTTCATTAACTCTATGTAATTACTAATAATGGTCTCAAAGCACAAGAGTAGTAAAGTACCTCTAGATAAACCTAAGTAAAAGTGTAAAGTGGCCAAGTATTTTCAGATAAGAAATAAGTAATAAGGTCTCCATTATATACAATTTTCAACTACATGAAGGGTCTTAGATTGTATTGGTCATGTGAAATAAGGTCCTACTGTATGCCTACTGTATAACCCTGTTGGCAAACCTATGGCATGTGTGCCAGAGGAAGCTGTGCGCCCAAGGACATTTTTACTATTACCTGCCTCTCTGCCCAGCAGCCCAATGGGAGCATTTCCTCCCTCCCCTGCCTGGGGTAAAGCAGGTGACTCATATGTGGTTTGAGGGTTGCAGTTTGGGCACTCAGTTTCTAAAAGGTTCACCATCACTGCCTTATAACATAGTAAATGCATTTAGAGAACTTCAAAGTTCTTGTGGGGACAGAGTGGGGAGTGTTACCAACCAGAGGAAATAGGGAAAGCTTCCTAGAGGATATAGTTTTTCATTTAGCTTTTAATGAATGAGCAGAGAATACAGAAAATAAAAATAAAGAGGAAGACCATTTTAATAATAAGGAATAGCCTAATCAAAGGTGCAGATGTAGATGTACATGTTTGGAAAGCAGTGTAAAAGGCAGAAGGGAGCTACTGAAGATTTTCTAGCAGTGCCATAACCAGATATGTATTTGAGAAATTATTTTGGTAGTAGCATGAAGGGATGGCCTGGAGTGGGGAAAAAGTGGTAAGACTTATAAGGTTATTGTAGTATAAGTAGGTCCTGAACTACAGTTGGGGTAATGGGAATAGAAAGAAATAGAGAACAGAGTGGGGATATATAGCAGATTTGGAACAAACATGATCTAATTCCTGATAGGATATAAGAGTTGAGGCAAAGGAAAGAGTTAGGAAGGTCTTGTCAATATGAGAAATATGGTCAGTTGTATTCCCACAGAAAGAAACAGTGAGATCAGGACTAGATTTGGGGGAAAGATGATGAATTTAGTTTTCTATCTATCAATATAGTTTGAAATAATCTACATGGACATGTGCTGTAGAGAATTAGAGATGATGATTTGGAGCTAAAAACCTTAGTTGGTTAGGGCTGAAAATGTGGGTTTGGGAATCATCTGCATAGAGGTGATAGTTAAACAAGGGAAGTGAGTGAAATCACTCAGGGAGAAGAGTAAAGGTAAATAGTAAAGGACTGACTCTTGAAAAATAAACATTAGGAAGTGAAGAGGGCGATAAGATAGGAATGATTATAGAGGCAGGCAGAGAACCTGGAGTTTCTGAAACTGAAGGAAGAAGAATATAGGAGTATTAGAATCTGAGGCCTCAAGAAAGGTAGGGACTGAGAGAAGTGTCATTATGGTGATTTGAAAGGTTATTGGTAATACCTGAAAGAGTGGTTTCAGGAAACAGATAGGAGCACAAGTTCATTTGCAAGGAATTGAGGAGAGAAGGAAATTACTAAATATTGGCATCAAGTAACAACTATTTCAAGAAATTTAGCAATAAATGATGAGTAGGATCGATTAGAATTATATCTGGATAAGATAAAATTGATGAATGGAAGTTTTTTAGGATTATGTGCTATCAGTATGTGAGATGGGAGTGGAATAATTTTTTTAAGAATTCACTTTGGGTTGGGAAGAGGAAATAAAAGATAATTCAAGAAATGTATGAGAATTAAAGATAGCATCATCAAATATATGGAGTCCCAGAGAAACAAGAGCTTGAATTTTTTTCAGTTTCTTGTTTATATATAACATCTATCCAATCCAAAAAACATCAAGTGTCTACTATATGTAGGTGCTGTGCTAATAAACACTGGGGATACAATTAATAAGAAGTCCTGTCTTCAAGGAGTTCACAATCTGTTGGTACATGGGGCTGGAGGGTAGATTTGGTAGTATCTGGTATCTTATTTTGAGGAGTTGAAACCAGGCAAAATAGCAGATGCATAGTGGAGTGATAAAAAGTGGTTTCTGCCCTCTTAATGAAAGGCATTTGGAGGAGTTTAGTACTCTATCCTCCAGCCCTCCCAGTAGAGCTGAGAGGAGGCTAAGGGAAGTAGTGTCAGTCAATCCTTGAGTTGGCAGCATGGTGATGAGTGTATCCTGGGAAAGGGCATCTTATGCAGTGGAGTTGACCAGGAGCAAATAACAGATACAAAGTAGAGTGGAGGATGATATATAACATCCTTATTTTGGACTCAGTGAATTTGCTTGTTCAGTGTTTAATCACAGGTACTTTATATCTGTCCTCATCAGTGTCCATCTTCAATTTTGGATTCCTAGAAACAAAGCCCTTTTATATTGAATTCCAGAAACAAGAGCCTTTTGCATTATCTCGATTTGGGTAATGCCTAGCAAGTAAATGGTTTTTTGAAGCCTAAAGTAAAAATAAATTGAACCCAGTTATTACTCACTTCCTTCTTCCCTCTCTCCCTTACAGATGTCCCAGCATCAGGTGCATGCAGTTCAGCAACTAGCCAAGGTGATGGGTTGGCAAGTCCTTAGTTTTAGTAATCATGCGGGGCTTGGACCAGTGGAAAGTATTGGCAATGCGTCAACCATAACTGTGGCATCACCGAGTGGTGACTATGCTATTTCAGGTAATAATTAAATTATTAGAACTGACTTTAGGTAAAAGCCTAAATTTGTTATATTGCTGAACATTTCTTAATTAGTACTGTATTTCTCTAGTCTAATATTTATGTTGAAATCAATTATGGTTATTTATTAGTCAGATCATTAATAATTTTCTTTCAAAACAGCAATATAATGTTCTAGCCTATGCTATTTATAAAAATCTTTTTTTGGGGGGGGCAGAGTATAGTAAATTTAATCAGCATTGTATCTTTCACTGCAGTGGTGGTCATTTCCAAGGCTAAATGTTTCACTTTAAAGTTTGTATTGCTGGATATGTACAGAGCAATGTGAATTCCAAGCCCATCCGTGAAAATGGAGTTAAGTTGCTCACTTTTTAGGGCAGTTTTAACTTTACATCACATTTCCAGTTTCTGCATTAGTGATGTAAAAGATTATCAGGATATGTGCCTATTATTGTTTTTCATTTAATTCTTTAATGATATGAATTTTTAAATGCCCCCTCCATTCTCTGAACATAGGGTGAAACCTTACTAAGGTTATAAACACTAAAACACTTTCCAAGAGTATCAAGTTTCATTATGTAGCTACTACAAATACCATCACCTTTATAAAGCCAGGCCTCTTAAGGCCATGCTTTTGCTTTTACAATTTTTAAGACAGTATATTC
This sequence comes from Monodelphis domestica, assembly GCF_027887165.1. Classification (NCBI taxonomy): domain Eukaryota; kingdom Metazoa; phylum Chordata; class Mammalia; order Didelphimorphia; family Didelphidae; genus Monodelphis; species Monodelphis domestica. The sequence continues at coordinate 266,007,228 of NC_077230.1, read as the reverse complement.
AGTTTTGACATAATGATTTTCTTTTACATTTTATACTCTTATTTGTAACTGCCAAAATGTGGTTTGCCAAGACTGTGAATTGCCAAAACTGTAAAGGTTTCAGCCAAACTGTAAAGATAATTTTTAGTGTCTTGATTTAAAATCTAAAATAAGTGGTCGCCGTGGGAAAATTCCCAAATATGAAAATACCCAAGTCAGCTGGGTTTTATGGAGATTTTAATGAATACAAATGAAGGAATTAAGGGAAAGAGAGAGAGAGAGAGAAAGAGAAAATAGTAGAAAGTGCCTAGGCCTGAGCCTAAGGGAGAGTGAGTCAGTCTTTATCACTCACCACAAGATCATCTTCAAGCAAGCTCCAGTCTTCCACTGAACTCCTGAACTCCTCAACTGAGTTCAATCCTTCTCCTTTTAAAGAAATTTTCTCTTATGTCACCTCCCCTAAATTTTCACATCTACCAATCATAGTAGATGCTTTTTCCCAGGACTGCCCATTCTTAGTTTTCATCACTCTTTTGTTATCACCTTCTCTGGGTAGATTATATCTTCTGAGTACTTCACACCTCTTTTGTTAAGCTTGCCTTTTGTAAGTTGCTTGACCTTTTAGTGATTAATTTAACCGTTATAGGTATTTAGCACCTTTTTGTATTAGATCTAAAAATAGACCTAGCTTAAGGTTCTAGTTTTACTATAAGTATGAATTAGGGACTTTTCATTGTTCAATCATTAGATTGCAACTTTATCTTCCCCTAAGGCACTGTCTGAGTAGGGTGGAGTAATTTTAAAAGTTCTCAATACATTCCTGACCAAGTACCTCCATTGTTAAAAATGGGGAATAGCTTAATCAAATCTCCTGAAGTAGAGTCTGAGCAGTTTTAAGATTCACATATTGAACCCTTAACTCTAGCTTTTCCTATAATAATTCTATATTGTTTAGATTGTTACTATAAGCTTTTTTCAGTTGGTGGTTTATTTAAAAATATATAGAAAATCTAACTTTTATTGGCTAGTTTGGTTATTATTGTACACTTTTTATAGTACTTAAGTAGGAACACTACCTCTGTAAACCGATGATCATGTTTATAATATAGAAAATATTGCTACTGCTGATAGTCTCATACACATTGTTTATGTCCACAGTACGTAATGGCCCTGAAAGTGGCAGCAAGGTGATGGTACAGTTTCCTCGAAGTCAGTGCAAGGACCTCCCCAAAAGTGATGTGCTGCAGGATGGAAAGTGGAACCATCTTCGAGGACCATTCAGAGAAGTTCAGTGGAATAAGATGGAAGGCCGAAACTTTGTATATAAAATGGAGCTGCTTATGTCTGCACTCACTCCTTGTTCATAGAGTGGCTTTTTCCTAGAATGTTATTTTTTGCTTGGGTTATTTGTAGTTTTGACTACAAGCTAATGAAGGGAAGTCTCCACATGAAGCATTGTTTTTAAAATAAAATAATTGGTGAATTTTCATAACATTTTTAAGTTGAAAGGCACTTCATAAGTGTACTTTGAAATGTGTAATATGTTCATAAAGCACTGTGATGTGACATCGGTGGTTTTTTTAAGTTTTTTTTTTAAATTACAGAATGTCTCTTTTTTTATATATATAAACCTGATTAAAAATACAACTTGTAACTTTGGTTATGCTTTTTTCCTAAACTTAATTTTAGTCTTTGCTTCCTATCAAACACACAATTATAATACCTGCCTTCGAACCCTCAAGTGCTTTCTCAGATCCTGGGAAGCTTTTCTCTTGCCTTAATGACTTTGCTCAGGTTAACATGGTCTAGAAAACTAAGAAAAAAAATGAAAGAGGTTGAAATATAAATGTAATTCCAAATGATTGTATGGTAAAAAAAGTATTGTGACACAGTTTTATTCCAAGATTAAGCTCTACTGAAAGTCACAAGAAGTGTCTGCTCAAGGGACAAATAAGTGAGTGAGTGGATAGAGAGTCAGCCTGGAATAGGAAGGACCTGGATTCAAATTTGGCCTTAGACACTACCTAGTCATGTGACCCTGGGCAAGTCACTTAACCCCAATTGCCTTTTTTTCTTAGTTCTTCTGCCTTGCCATTCTTCTGCCATAAAACAGATACTTTTATTGATCCTAATACTGAAAGTAAGGATCTTTAAAAAACATTCTGCTATATGTGTGGAAAAGTCATCATCCTCCAGAGAAGGGCTGGAAGCAAAGGGCCATTGTGGTGTCCACACTAGTGTAAAAATAAGACTTGAATCCAGGACTTCAATCCCCAGAATTCCTTGCTCCACTTCCCCAGAATGCTTTGTAATATCACTGAATTCTCACCTGGGCCGAGATTGAGAAGGGGTATTTAACCTGAATGGAAAGGCTTTTGCGGCTTTTTTTCCTGTTTCCACTTGCAAGCAGACTCGGCTCTTTTCATAATGTAGGTGAGGTTGTCTAAGCCCTGGGCCTAGACACGTGCTTTCTTATCCTGTATTTTCTTTAATCCTTAATTTTCAATAAACCTCATAAAATGTAATACTCCTTGCAGAGAGAAACTAATTTCTACCCTACCTGCCTCAGTTTCCCCAAAATTTTAACTCTTACACTAGTGACCCCACTGATGCTTCCTCACAGGCCCCATTTAGCCCTCCAGAGTCTGGCCGACTCAAAGCAGCTTGTGTGGGCTGGGGAAGGAGAGTGGAGAAGGATGATAGCCAGGGATGCCTTCATGAACAATTCCGAATAAGGGGCCCCACTCTGTACTTGAGATGATGTGGTGGCAGGAGCTTGTCCCACAGAAGTTACCAGAGACCGGGGCAGGCTGGCATTCGAGGTTGGGGAAACACAGAGCTCCTTAGGTTACAAGAGGCCCAAACCAGCTTTTGCTATCACTACCTTCTCATCCACAGGAGCTGAAGAAGTCTCCTTAGGGCTTGCTTGGGTTCAGCTGAAACTCAAAACTGCAGACAGTCTTCAAGAGACACCGGAGACCACTGACTTCTAGGCTGTCCCTGCCTGGGAACCCCCTACAGCACATACCTGGCAACCTGACAAATGCTTACACCCACAACTTTGGCTTGAAGACTTTTTACCTCTGGAGGAGGCACTCCACTTCTTTTTTTAAACACTACACTTTAGGCTAGAATCAATATTAAGTATTGGTTCCAAGGCAGAAGAATGGTAAGAGCTAGGCAATTGGAGATAAGTGACTTGCCTAGGGACACACAGCTAGGGAGTGTCTCGGGCCAAATTTGAACCCAGGACTTCCTATTTCTAGACCTGGCTATCCATTGAAACGCCTAGTCATCCCAATCATTCTACTTTTAAATAGCTCTTAGAATCATTAGAAAATTTTCCCTTACATCAAGACTAAATTTGCCCCTTTGCAACTTTGTCTTCCATTTTTCCTTATTCTTATTAGGCATTTAGATGTGACTACATTATCTAGTCACTACAGTGACTCGACACCTGGACTTGGAATCAGAGGGACCCGAGTTCATATCTTGTTCAAATGCTTACTAGCTGTGTGATATTGGGCAAGTCACTTGACCTCTCAGCCTCATTTTTTTTTTAATCTGTAAAATGGAGATAATAATGGCATTTTATTTTCACAGGGTTCTGTGAGGAGCAGCCGTGTCTTTCTGTCTCTCTCGACCCTTTTCCAGAGATTCCAACTGTATAAAGATGGCTTTCATCCCCCATCCATTCTATATCCTCAGTTCTTTTAGATCCTTGTATGGCATGATCACAAGGCCCTTCACTTCACTGGTTGTTCTTTGGATGCACCTGAACACAGGTATGGGTTGACTCAGAGCACAGCACAGATTTACCTCAGTAGGCTTGGACACAAGACCTTTCCACAGCCTAAAGCTGGAACTTAGTACAAAATCCAGGTCTGACTTATCCTGTATTTCCACACTTGGCTGATCCTAGCCAAATGGTGGAGGAAAGAAGCTGCTGTTGGGTATTTTCTTTGTGAGGGTCTAAAACAGGAATCTCTATCACCAGCAAGACTTTCCTTTGTCCTAATTGTCTCCCCTTTTCCTTCATATCCACCTTTGTACTTCTCTGGCCCCAAACTGTAACCACTAGGAGCAAGGTTGACTTTTTTCTTTTCTGATATTTCCCCCCTTTGTGCCTACAGTTTGCTAGACTCTCTTGTACGAACATTTGGGAGATTTCTGACATCCTGATAAAAACATTACCCAGCTCGCTTATTTTGTGTATTGTATCAGCAGATCTTTATGTACCGAAATACTCTTTTCAATTCTGGTTACCACATTTTAGACAGGACTGAAAAAAGCAGGTGGGCCAGGCCTGGTGTGAGTCAGGGATAAGGCGGATACCCAGAGCGCTCCTTTGGGACCTTTGAACACTAACGAGGTGCAGAGTGGAGCCTTTCTATAGCCTGTGGAGAAAGTACTGGGCCTGGAGGCAGTAAGGCCACAAATCTGATTTGACCTCAGCACTTGGTACCTCTGATCTTGGGCAATTTACCTAACCCCAGTTACCTGAACTGCAAAAATGGGGCTAATAGTACTTGTCTCTCAGGGTTTTCGTGAGGATCAAATGAAATCTCAGCAGTGCTTGACACACAGGAAACACTCCAGAAATGCTTGCTGTGATTAGAGGTAACATCAAGGTTCAACACAGACTCATGGATGCAAAGACATGGGTGTTATCCATAGCAGACTGAACTAGAATTGCCCAATGAAAAGGCACCAAGGGATGAATTATAATTTGTTCAATAGCAGGTTTCCAAATGGTTATTTAAATAGGAAAAGAAAAAATCTTGAAACCAATTTCTTTTTTATTTAATATTTTGACAACATTGCTGTTCATTTCAGAATTTCTTATACAGTTTTACTACTCAGTACATGCATGGTAAAGCCAATGAGTAAAAGGCAGTGCAGCAGAGCAGACAAAATATGAGACTTGGAATCAGGAAGACTTGAGTCTTCACATTGCCGCTGATCCCTGTGTGAGCTAGGGCAATCATTTTATCTACTTTAACCTGAAACTCCATATCTGGAAAATGAGGAGGATGATGCCTAGATCAGAGATATCAAAACAACCCTGAGTGTGGCCAGAACCAGAATAAAATGTGATTGGAGAATATTTAATAGAATAAATAAAAGTACAATAAAACATAAATACATTTTAAAACATGTCGATATCAGCCTGCAGTAACCCTCATGTACAGTTTAGTAGATCCCTTTTGCTATTTTTTCTCTTAAGTAGTATATTTATTTGGTTATTAATCAGTTGGAGGTCAGATTTTAGATTTTATTTCCCTCTAGCACAGCTCTGCCTTTTACAGTAGGGAACAGAACATGATTTGATTCACTTTTAATAGCTAATCTAAGACAATCTTTTCCTTTTGTGGGAAAGGGCAGAATTCTTTCACTAGAAAAAAAATAGGGATATTTAAAAACACTAATAGAAAGCTTAGAATAGAAAAAATCATGAACATGGGCACCTGAACTGGGTAAACTCCCCCACATTCCTTACCCAGCCTACTCCCCACAGTCAGTCTTTCCAACCAAGAATTCCGGATATCTGAACTCCCAGGCATCAAAGGCCTTTTTCTGTTCTCATGGGTTGCTCATTGACAATAACTAGTTCTTGATTTTCTTCTTCCCATTTTCTGCCATATCCCCCATTCAAGGATTCAACAAGCTTTTACTATGATTCTGCCATGTACAAGACGTTAAGTCTTGGGGATATTAAGAGAAAAGTGAAATAGCTATTGTCTCCAAGGAGCTTACAGTTCCAAGCTGAGGAATTCTTGCATGTGATACTTCCTCTAAAGAACTAGCTTTACAAACTTCCAATACTTCTGCTTTGTAATCTGGCTATGAGGTAGTTTGGGATCAAAGTATTTCTTAGTCTTGTTTAGCAGATATGGAAAAGAGAAATAAATGGAGGCCAGTAAAGCAGGAAGGGAGAGTCCATAACTTGGGTTTCCTATTTGTGTTACTGAAAATAAGTGATCTCCTATGAATAAGCTGTGTTCCAGATGAACATTTGTGATTTGGTCCTTTTGAAACTGGAATGCATTTTCTCCTAGAAGCCATGATAGGGATCATAGTTAACGTTCCTAGGATGGCCCACAAAAGCTTATTTATCTAAAAAGTGAAAGATAAGTATTATTGGGAGTTCTGAGACTTGGGATTTGGGGCCAATGTAGTCCAAAAAAGAAGAAATAGAGGAGCTTTCTCCTGCTAGTCCTAAACAAAAATTATTAAATAAGTTTATTTTTTAAATCCCCTACCTCCCTTTCCATAACTCTCCCAGCTGTGGGTCCCTTTTTCCCTCCTAGAGGTCTTCAGTGCTCTCCTGTTTCCCCAAGTTTCCCTATCTTCTTTTCACAGCTTCTTTGCTTCTTAACTTTGAGCTTCTCAGATTTTTTCCATATCAACTTCCATGACTTAATGAATCAAAGCATCTCCCAGTTGGAAGGGTCCTCAGAGGTCAGATTGATGGTTTAAAAGTTGAAAGGGACCCTGAGGCCCTCTAGTTCCACTTCATTTTACTGATGAGAAAATTCAGGCCCAAGGATGATGAAAGGTTTTATCCAACCAATAAGAATAACCTCTGCCATCAGCCCTAGTTGGGTGGTTATCTAATCCCTATTTAAAAGAGATAGGGAAAGCAGCCCACACCACCCGGAACACTGAATTGTTACCATAGTTCTCCCTGCATCAAACTAAAACCTGCTCTTCTGATTTCCACCTTCTGCTCCCAGTTTTCCCCCTAAGGTCAACAAATCTAATCATCCTTCCATAGGAGAAGATAGCAGTCCTGCGCCACCCACATTTTTTCTCTCCAGGTGATCAGGTTGAGTTATGTTCTTCTGGGATAATATTCAGTCCCCTCATCATATTGGTCACCCTACTCAGACTATTCTAGCTTGTCTTTCCCCCAAATGGTACCTAGAACTGAACAAAATTTTCCAGAAGTTCTCTGATAGAGGCAGGACAACCATCACCCATTTTGAATGCTCTGCAGCTCAAGATTGCATTCGATTTCCTTTTCAGCTGCCAAGTCACACTGCTGATTCACATGGAGCTTTTAGTCTATTAAAACCTCTCAACCACTTGGGTTCTGGTGGGGGCAGGGGAGGTGGCGGTTCTTTGTATGTGTGGGTCATTTGAAAATTACAGACTGCCTATATTTGGGGATAACCTTTTCGAGGTTGATACAATGGGTACAATTTGGGCAGAGTGACATGGCGCCAGTGAAGCATCAGATTACTGGCTATATGCGAGCCGAGTAATGCAGAAAAAAAGCAGGTTCTGTTTCCAGCACAGGTGTGTTCCAAGCGAGCCGTTGGTGTGTGAGTACACAAATGTGTAGCTGTGTACATACCAAGTCTGTGGGTCCCATCACTCCAGGGTTTCTGATTGGATTCTTCTTCCTATGGGCCTGTCACTACACTCAGAGCACAGGGCTATCCATGTCTTAGGCACTGATTCTCTCCATCTTTATTGGTATTTTCCTTCAGAGAACATTGTCTGTGGACCATCAATGGACTGAAAGTATAACCAAGTAGAGTCCTTGGCTCAAACTCTGTTGCAAGAGCAGTTTAAGGGTGGGGACTGATGGATGCCTTATTCATTCAGGGTCCTTCTCTTCCCCATTGGGATGTGGCATGTGTCCTTGGATTATTCTTCAGGGATGGAGTACCGTCCTGGGGAAAAAAGATCTGGACAAAAACATACCCAGGCTTCAGAAGGTGGCACGGGTGGGTGTTGACTTTGGTTTGCTTGTTTTATTTAAAATCAAAAGTCTTTTTTCTCTTGAGGTAGAAATGTCCTTCAGCCCAGATATGGCTAACAGTCAATATTTTGTAGCTCGATCTCTTCAGTTGTGCTTTCTGCAAATGAAAAGACATAACACTCATGGGAAAGAGGTAGTGTCATAGAGTGGCAGAGCTGGTCTTTGAGTCAGGAAGACCTGGGCTCAAGACTTGCCTCTGGCACATACTGGCTTGTGTCACTTAACCTCTTAGTATGCCAGGCTTTAAGTTTCAAAGAATGCTCCAAACTGCTATATAAAAAATAAATTCTTGAGGGCAGCCAGGAGGCTCGGTGAGAGCCAGTCCTACAGATGAGAGGTCTAATCTGGCCTCAGCCACTTCCTAGCTGTGTGACCCTGGACAAGTCACTTGACCCCCATTGCCTAGCCCTTATTATTCTTCTGCCTTGGAGCCAATACACAGTATCGATTCTAAGACAGAAGGTAAAGTTTTAAAAACAAATAATAAATCCTCACAAGAGATAAAAAGAATTTCTTATCAGGAGCTCTCAATACCAGTGAAATCATATGTCTCTGACCCAAAAAATTACCTGAAAACTATGGGATGCCAGAGGTGCCCGCTGAAGCTGAGGCTGTCCTAAAAACATGTAGGCTCAATGATCACCAGACCGAGAGAATTACCTTTCAGTTTGTGTCTCCTCTTCTTCTGGAATTTGTATGAACACTTATTACAGACCCACATGAGGCTGATTAACACTGTGGCCATAGTACCCAAAAAAGCCAGGACGACTGCCACAAAATGTAGATCTTCGTAGAGAATCTCTAGGGGGAGGACGAGGGAGGGAAGATGGGGAGATAATTTCTCTTTAATAATATGAAGTGTGCCCCAAACACATTCCCTCTTCAAATAGATGTGGGAGAATCCTTAGGGGCCTCCTTACCAGACACGTGTAATACAATGGTACCAAACTGGCTGCTTCCAAGTCCTTCGGTCACAGTGACTGTGTAGTAGCCTGTGTCCCTCACGCCTACCTTCAAGAGCTGGATCGAGCCATTGTCGTAAGTACAGACTCGGTTCTTGTGGCTTTGGGAGATGTTGGCTTGGTTTCCAGGTTGCCACTCCACGATTTTTTGCATCCCCCAGTAAGATGTGTATTTCCACTCAATGGTAGGCACTCCATGGCAGGAATAGTCAATGGCGAGAACAATGTTTTGGGCCACAGTGGCATTGATGTTGGGCTGTGGAATGGTCAGTGATACTCCCTGGCCTGCAACATGAAAGAGGGGATTTGGGAGTTGTAAGGATAGATCCAGGATGATAATAGCTTTGATTAAATTATGAATCACTTTACATACATTATCTGGCTTGATTCTCACAACCACCTTGTGAAATAGGCTGCACAAATGTTACTGTTCCCTTCGGAGACAACTGAAGTTCAGAGAATGACTTGGCCAAGCCCAAAGAGAAGGGGCAGAACCCAAATCCAGGTCTCATGACCCTTGAATTCAATGCTCTTCTCACTGGGCCAGAATGCATCACAATCAGAACAAGTGGTCGAAGATGCTGATGGCACAAGAGATGGCAGTCGCCAGATTATCCCAGTGGGTAATAGGTCCATGTCAACCCAAAAGTATGTAATTTATCAAGGTGTGTGTCCACCCTTGACCAACAGATATCACAACCACTTTGTTTCCTAGGAGATAGTATTCAGGAGTTTCTGTGGCCAAAAGAATTTATCCTCTGGTGGCCATCTTTCAAGTGATTAACTTTTCCAAACTTAGCAAGGTTGGTCCTCCATAAACAGGCATGTAGTTTTTTTTTTTTTGGGGGGGGGGCGGTCTACAAGGGAAGCTCTTCCAGCTACACAGGACTTGTTAAACCTTGTCACTCCTTAGCCTAACCTTTGAGATCTCAGACTGACCTCATAGAAACTTCCATACTCTCATGAGTCATTGGAGAGTGCTTTTAGTGGAGAAAAGGGAAGTAATCTTTTGTCAAAATTATATTATATATATATATAATTATAAATACATAAATATAAACAATAAATAATATATGTTTATAAAATAAATACATTTATAAATAATTTTATAAATAAATATAAAATATAAAAAATAAATTATAAATATAAAAAAATGAATTATAAAGTTTTGGTTTTTTTTTTTTTAAGGGGGAGAGGAAGGGTATTCTTTCTTTGGTTTTAAATCACCCAGTCCCCTTTTTTGTTTCAGAATTCTCTGTCACCTTTAGGGGTCCTCTCCTTCCAAAGCCATTAAACCCAAGGCAGGTCACATATGCTCTCTAGACCTCAATTTCCTCATCAGCAATTGACCTGAACAAAGTTACAATTAGTGGTTGGAAAAACCAAGAATTTAACCCAGAGCTTCTGACTCTCTGCTTTTTCTACTACACCACACTGTAAATCCTGGTGGGATGGGATAAAAATGAAAAGAGAAAGACTTAACCCAGGTCAACACAAATAAGGAAAGGCAAGCTGTTTTCTGATGATGACAGGGAAGCTGGGGAGGAACACAGATTTAGAGCTTTGTGGAATCGGAAAAATGATTTAATCCAACCATTCTCCTGATTTTACAGTTGGAGGAAGTAAGGCCTAGAGAGGAGAAATAATCTGACCGAGGTCAAACAAATAGTAGGTAGTAAAGCCAAGATTCAAATCCAGTTCTCTTGACTCCAAATCTAGTGCATTTTCCGTTATAGTCCTGGGATAGCCTTGAACAATTATTAGGTAATTCCTAGAATTGGGACTTATTTTTCCCCATTTCCCCTATGCCATTTGCTTATGAGAACATTATGTAATATCTATTTGTTGTGTGTAGGCCATAAAAACGAGTGTGGTTTCTAGGCAATTAAACTGTTTGTCAACTGCTATCGCCGATGACTTAATAAGTAATCCACTCTACTGTCTTTGGAAGACTGGAATCAGACCAAGACAATGCCAGAAAACCCCCTACATGTGCCAAATTCTTTGTATTTAGATCCATGTCTGATTCTGGTTCAAGGGTTCTTTGCACTGGACCAATCAGTTGGACAAAGAAAGAAGGAACCAAAAAATTGGATGTGTTTTACCTTGAAATTTTAGCAGGAAGAAGATGCAGCAGTTTCTCATTTATTTCCCAGATGAGGTGATAATAATACAATTACTAGCATTTAGGTAACAGTAACATTTGCAGATCAAATTACCGATGTCATCTCATGTGACCAACAGAACAACTCTGTGAGGTAGAGGCTTTTGTTCTCTTACTGAGGAGGAAACCAAGGCTAATGAAGGAAGGGAAATCATTTCCAGGGTCTCCTGGGTAGTAAGCTCCTGAGGCAGTCAAATCTTCCTGACTCCAGATTCAGCAATCTAGCTTCTGCAGTTGGTAAGGAAATCATTTTGGTAATGCATATTGAAGAGTTAGATAGATTAGAGAACTTGGCGAAATTGTGTGTGTGTGTGTGTGTGTGTGTGTGTGTGTGTGTGTGTGTGTGTGTGTGCATGTGTAAAAGAGAGAGACAGAGACAGAGAGTGAGAGAAAGAGACAGTGAGAGAAACAGAGACAAGGACAGAGACACAGAGAGAGACAGAGAGAGACAAAAAGAGAGACAGACAGTGAGAGAGACAGAGACAGAGAGAGACAAAGAGATAAGGAGAGAGAGGAAGAGAAACAGAGAGAGACAGAAAGTCAGAGAGAAAGAGACAGACAGAGACAGAGAGTGAAAGACAGAGAAAGAGACAAAGAGATATAGAGAGACAGAGAGAAACAGAGACAAAGACAGAGAGACAGGGAGAGAAAGAGACAGAAAGAGACAGAAAGACAGAGAGACAGAGTGAGAGAAATAGAGACAGAGAGAGACACAGAGACAGATAGAGACAGAAAGAGACAGAAAGACAGAGAGAGAGAGAGAGGCAGAAAGACAGAGAGGAGAGTGAGAGACAGAGAGACAGTGAGAGAAACAGAGACAAAGACAGAGAGACAGAGAGAGACAGAGACAGAGAGTGAGAGAGAGACAGTGAGAGAAACAGAGACAAAGACAGAGACACAGAGAGAGACAAAAAGAGAGACAAACAGTGAGAGAAAGAGAGACAGAGACAGAGAGAGACAAAGAGATAGAGAGAGGAAGAGAAACAGAGAGAGACAGAGAGAAAGTCAGAGAGAAAGAGACAGACAGAGAGACAGAGTGAGAGAAAGACAGAGAGACAGAGATATAGAGAGAGACAGAGAGAAACAGAGACAAAGACAGAGAGACAGAGAGAGAAAGAGAGAAAGAGACAGAAAGACAGAGAGACAGAGCGAGAGAAATAGAGACAAAGAGAGACACAGAGACAGAGACAGAAAGACAGAGAGGCAGAAAGACAGAGAGAGAGGCAGAGTGAGAGACAGAGAGACAGAGTGAGAGAAACAGAAACAAAGACAGAGACAGAGAGACAGAGAGATAAAGAAACAGAGAGACAGAATGAGAGAACCAGAGTGAGAGAGATAAAGAGAGAGATAGAGACAGAGAGATAGAGACAGAGTGAGAGAAACAGAGAGAGACAAATACAGAGACAGAGAGAGAGACACAGAGAGAGAGAGAGACAGAGAGAAAAGACTCCATCAGTGTAGGGAGATCATAGGCTTAGCTTTGCCATTAATTAATAATAATAGTGGACCTGGAGTCAGGAAATCCAAGGAGTCTTCAAGAAGATCTGAGTTCAAATTTGGCCTCAGAAATTTAACTAGCTGTGTGGCCCTGGGCAGGTTGTTTGCCCCAGTTTCCTCATCTATACAATGAGCTGGAGAAGTAAATGGCAACCACTTCAGTATTTTTGCCAAGAAAACCCCAAATGGGGTCAGGAAGAGTCAGACATGACTAAACAACAATAATAGCATTTAAATGATACTTAGAGATTCATAAACTACTTTACATATTTGATCCTCACGACAACAATAACTGTGAGGTAGGTGCTATGAGACACATTTAAATGAGCAGAATCTCACAGCTATTGAGTGCTGGAGGCAGGATTCAAACAGAGGCCTTTCTGACTCCAGCTCCAGCCCTCCACCTGCTCCACCACCTAACTGCCTCTGTTCCTGTACCTTCTCTTAGGTCTCAGAACATTTATCTGTAAAATAAGGAGTTTAGTCAACAACGGGGGGTTCTTAAACATTTCTGGGTCAAAGACGCCCCCGGCCCTTGGGTGAAGTTTGGGGACACCTTTTCAGAATGATGTTCGTGACCTATGTTTACAATTGAAGAAAATGCTACATTTTAGTTTAAGGTTAGTGAAAATAAAGATGTAATTGTTTCCCTATCCAAGTTCATGGGCTCTCTGAAATCTATGAAAAAGCACTGGTTTATGGACCCCAGGTTAAGATCCCCTGGTCCAGTTGTGGTATAGAATAGTGATAAATATTCTCGTGCTATCAGAAAGGACAAGCAGGATGATTTTGGAGAAATCTGGGAAGACTTACATGGACTGACATAAAGTGAAGTGAGAAGAACAGAAGAACATTGTACACAGACAGCAATATTTTTTGAGGAACATCTGTGAAGGATCTAGTTGTTCTCAGCAAGGCAGTGATCCAAGACTCATGATGAAAACTGTCATCTGCCTTCTGAGAAAGAACTGATGGAGTCTGAATGCAGATCAAAGCATAGTATATTTCACTTTCTACTTTTTTTTTGTTTGAGATCTCTTCCACAAAATGACTAATAGGGAAACATATTCTAAATGATCATACATGTAAAATCTATATTATCAGATTGCTCATTTTCTCAGAGGGGTGAGGGGTGAGGAAGGGAGAGAATTTGGAACTCAAAATTCAAAAAAGAATGTTAAAAATGGTTTTTACGTGGAAGTGGAGGGGAAAAAAAGAAAATACTATTTTAAAAAAAATCTCTAAGATCTCTAAGGTTCCATGAAATTCAAAAATTGCTCTAATTCTAAAAGCAAATTTAATTGTCTTTACAATTTTACTGAAGGATGTCCATGCCTAGATTTAGGTTGTAAATGTCATGAGAGCAAGGATAGTCTTATCTAAACTGTGTATCTTAAATAATTGTATCACTATCCCACACTCCCACCCCTAACATATCAGGTGCTAATATTTGTTGTTAAATGACCAAATGAGGGGGCAGCTGGGTAGCTCAGTGGATTGAGAGCCAGGTCTAGAGATGGGAAGTTTTAGGTTCAAATCTGACCTCTGACACTTCCCAGCTGTGTGACCCTGGGCAAGTCACTTGACCCCCATTGCCTAGCCATTACCACTCTTCTGCCTTGAAACCAATACCTAGTATTAATTCCAAGATGGAAGGTAAGGGTTAAAAAAAAGTGAGTGAATGAATTAATACCCTTCTCCTCTATCCCCATTTGAGTTTTTGACAACACTGTCCCCAGCTAATGGGGAAAGCCTTCTGTTACTGAATAAGGTCATTGTGAGGACTTTAAAGGCCACTTATGAGCAAAGAACATGAATTTCAGTGAATGACCAATATTTATCATGCCTCCAAGTCAGTAGCTATTAAGTACTTACTATGTACCAGCACCATGCTAAACATGGGCAAGATGCCACTTAAACTATGTATTGCAGATATTCTCTCATCTGGGGACAAGCTTGCTGAGGGTCTGGTGGCAGAGTGTGGGGAGGAAGAAGGGAGTGATTTAGACATCCCAGGAACCAATTCTCATTTTCTTGCCCAAATCTGCCCTTGACCTTCACCCCATTTTTCTTCCTGATCATTGAGAGCCCACATCCTGTTTAATGGCCGCAGGAAAGTGCAGTTAAAGCAGATAATGACACATTGCCCAAGTTTTAGCAAGAGGGGAAGAACCAGACCCCTAAATACAGGTTTAGCTAGTGAGCGGCCAGCTGGCCCACTCCATCCAGTTTCTGGGTTGTCACATCCTGTCCAGGGAATCCCCGCTTCTCCCACTTCCCCTACAGGACGCCTTCAGACTCCAGCTCATTCTTGAAAAGGATCTGTTCTCCCCAGGGTCCCTCACAAATGCCACCCAACACTCGCTTGAAGACCAGTCAATGGGGAGGTCACTACCATCGACAAAAAAATCCATTTCTATTTGGGCCAGTTTTAATGATAAGAAAGTGTTGTTCTTGAATCCAATCAAAGTTTTCCTCTGTAACACAGAGAAATGCCATGACTCACCTCTGCTGATGAATATGGCTTTGTGTCCAGAGCCACCTGGGTCATGGGAGGGTGTGCCTGGGAGAATCTCAGCCAAAGCAAAGTATACTAAGCGGGAGGGAGGGAGGTGCCCAAGGATATGGCTGGGAATTAGTTAACCTCTCAGCCAAGAGCTTTTAAAAATGCCAGCAAAATTACATTCAGAATCTTCCAACTAACTGTTCATCTCAAATAAAAGAAAGAGCTTCCTTCAAACTCCCCCCTGCCCATGCAATAGTCCTTACATTTAGGGACAGGAAACTTAGTATTATAATGAATGAAACAAAAAAGAAAAATCATTTATTAGGATCATGATCCAGCCTAGAGCAGAAGGTGCCACTAGAGACCATCCACTCCAGCTCCATCACTTGACAATTGAGGTTCCTGAGTTCAGAGAAGCCCGAGGTCCAGAGACTTGTCTAAGGTCACACAGGTAGGGGTGGATCTTAAACCCAGGTATCCCCATTCCAGACCCACTGTATTCCCCACTGGATCATGCTGCTGCCTACTACATGCCAGTGAGTCAACGAACATTTATTGTGTAAGTGTTGTGTGCCAGGCACTAAGACTAAAGCACTTTGGAGATACAAAGGAATGTGAAAGCCAGTTCCAATCTTCTAGAACTGAACCAGTGCAAATGGTAGACCAGGGGTCAGCTCAGAGAGTAAATCCCAAGAATATGGAGGACTGGGAAGAGCTTCTCACAAAAGAGGAGAGTTTAGTGGAGACTTGAAGGAAGCCAAGAAAGTCAGGAGAACCTTCTTGGCATGAGAGACAGCCAGGGAAAACCCTTGGAGGGGGGAGATAGAAGTAAGCATCAAGTTTGTGAAATAACAAGAAGGCTGCAGGTGTCCCTGGGTCACAGAGGAAGTGGGACAGGACGGGGATAAGAACACTGAGGAGGTTGGAGAGGGCCAGGTTGCAAAGGACCCTGAATACCAAACAGAGGACTTTATTTGATTCCAGAGGTCCCAGGGAGCCACTGGAATTGACTGAATGATGCGGGGTACGATGGTGATACGGTCAGAGCTGTTCTAGGAAGATCACTTTGACAGACAAGGGCACGATGGGTTGGCGTGGGTAAAAACCTGAGGTGGGCAGACCCACCGATGGGCTATTGCATTAACCAAGGTGTGAGGTGATGAGGGCCTGCACAGAATGGTGGCAGTGTCAGAAGAGAGCACCAGGGACAGTCTGGGCCACTGGTGTACAAAAGTAAAGTGAAGCTATCCCTTTCCTCCAGGAGCTTACATGGGGGAAGATCTCTCACAAGGGGAGAAGCCACCATGAAGGGGATTTTAGTCTAGTGAGTTACAGGGAATGGGATGGAAGCCAGTCACTGTCCTTTCTATTAGCTGTGGTAGGATTGCTTAGGTTACTGGTCCCATATGAAGTCATAGTTTGGGGGAGTGGAGAATGTGTGTGTGGTTGTAGGACAGACCACAATATGGTAAAGACAAATTTCTAGACTGGGCTATGAAACTGTGATATAATGGGCTGGGTAAACTTTCACTTGTTTATTCACCAATCAATATAGTTCAACTCTTCTCTCCTCCCCAATGCCTCTACACCCTTCCCTCAAAGTTTCAAAACAAATGGAGAGGGATATTATCTTTTGCCACTTTTTGTATACCCCAGTGCTGAGCTAAGTGCCTGGCTTAGAGTGGGCACTTAATTAATTTTTATTGACTGAAGGACGAAAAATGTGCTCCTCATATAAGCAAAACATATTGATCTTAAGGACAGGATGAGTAGAGACTATTTAAGGATTATAGGTCTCCTGAAAGAACACCATAATGCAAGAAGAAAATTGACCAGAACTCCCAAATACAAAATGCAAAGTGCCAATCAAAAGACGTGATAGTTTGTCTCTAGGAAAAAACCACTCTGCAAACTCCCAAGATGCATATTGTTTATACTTAATGACTCTACTGAGAAACAACAAATTCTGCAAATGATCAGGAGAAAAATCTTCCGATCCAAAGGAAAGGAAATTCAAATAACATGACTATTTTCTACCCACCAGAAAATGGAGGAAGGAATGGAATAATGTGTTCCAGAGGGCAATGGAGCTGAAAACTCAGCCCAAGGTGTCTTGTTTTTTAAATCTGGGCTCAACTATAACTGAAAAAAAATGAAGATTCAATAGTAAGGAGGCCTTTGAAACATTCTTAAAAATAAAACCAAACATGAAGAGATTATTTACTTCTCAAACATTCCAGACAACAAAAATGCAGAGGAGGTGAGTGAATGAAGTAGCCAAAGACAGCAACAGCAATAGGAGGTGATGGTGGAGAGGGGGGCCTGGGTCCTTATGTACTGAACCTCATTGCACCCCACTTACAGGAGAATTGATATATTTTTTTTTGTGGGGCTAAATACAAAACAAGAGGATACATGGAAAAGAGAAGAGGAAGGGAGTGTGACTGGTCAAGCAGAGGGTTAGCAATGAGAAGATGACTATTATGGTCTCTCAGGAAGAGAATAGCATTCAGAGGAGTGGGTGAGGTATCATTGGAAGGATCAAAAAGAAGATGTCCTTTTTGGTGCCAAGAAGGGTTGCTATTGATGAATGCATATAACTTCTATTAATAACAAGCAGAACTCAAAAGGGAAAGGACTAACAAATGAAGGTGTAAGAGAGGGTAAGGGTGAGAGGAAGAGAGTGATGAGAATAGGACCACTAAAAAAAGATTAAGCTAAAATAAGAAACTGAGCACCGTATTTATAACAGAGGAGGGTAAAAAAAAAATCATACCTAAAAAAATTAGACAAGCAAACCTAACTCTCATATCTTTAAATATGAATAGATTAAACAATTCAACAAGATGAAAAAGAGCAACAAATTGGATTTACTTACAAGAAACACAATTTAAAAAGTAAAGGCACAAATCTGGCCTCAGCTATTTCCTAGCTGTGAGACCCTAGGCAAGCCACTTAACACCACTGCCTAGCCCTTACTGCTCTTTTGCCTTGGAACCAATACACAATTCTAAGACCTAAGGTAAGGGTTTTAAAAAAAAGGCATATGTGGAATATGGGACTGGGAAAAGTTTGCTGTGCATCAAATAATCTCCCAAAGCAAGAATTATAGTCATACTAGCAACCAAAGCAAAAAGAAACGTTTAAAAAATAAAAAGGGAAAACAAGGAAACTGAATTATGCTGAAACTATAAACCATAAAGTCATACCTGCATTTAAGTTATATTCTCACAATGCCTTATTATCCAAATTTACAAAGAAAAAATTAACCGAGTTCCTCATTTTTCACCTGACTTTGCTGCTTTGGGACTTCTCTGACTGACTTCTTCCTCATGCCCCAGGAACCTCATTTTTGAGATAACCTCATCATTCTGCAAGATCTCATTAGCTCTGGTATTGCACTTCATCATTATTTTCTGCCTCTGTGCCCGTTCTCCCCAGTACACTTTTCACCTTTCTTTGTGTTTTGTTTTTTATATTTGCCTCCTTAGCACTTGTCACAGTTATTGCACATAATAGATTAATTAATACATGCTTATTGACTGAGCTACAAGAATACATAGACAGAAATAAAAGAGTGACAAAAGATTTCAGTATTGTTGACTCCAAGTGGATCACTTTTTCCACCACCCCCCTAGTTGCCCTGATGGAGAATCCTACTACTTTTTTTCCTTGAAAAAGGTGACCTAAGGAATGACCACATGGACTTCTCTACTGGCAGCAATGCAGTGATCAAGGACAATTCTGAGGGACTTATGAGAAAGAACACAATCCACATCCAGAGAAAGACCTGTGGGAGTAGAAACACAGAAGAAAAACAATTGCTCGATCACATGGGTCAATGGGGATATGATTGGGGATGTAGACCTTAAACAATCACCCTAATGCAAATATCAATAATATGGAAATAGGTCTTGATCAATGAAACATGTTAAACCCAATGGAATTGCTCGTTGGCTACAGGAGGGGGTGCTGAGAAGGGAGGGAAAGAACATGAATCATGGAACCATGGAAAAATATCCTTAATTAATTAATTAATTAAACTTTTTAAAAAAGTACGCCAGGCACTCTACTAAGTACCAGGAGAACAAAGAAAGGGAGAAATAAGTAACTTATGAAGGTAATGGAGTGTGAAGAATAATAACTTTTTTTTTCTCAGAAATTTCCAGCCAGTATTCTCCATGACATCAACAGATCAACAGATCAACTGTTTTCAAATACTTTAATGGAAATCTGAGTCCAGTCAAAGAAAAGATGCAATTCTGATTTCGCAAGGAAGGATGGTTCAAAACATTCACAGGACTTGCCAAACTGTTCAACTTGATGGTATCTGGGTGAATTGTTTCCTGGGCTCTAGGCTTCTGGGAAAATGAGGTGTGGGTTCTGCATGTGGTGAATGCAAAGTTTCCCCTACTGTTTATTTAGTGTGTGTGGGCAAGGGTGGAAAGAAAGAAAGGCTGGAGAGTAAGTGAAGAGATGATTAAACAGGAGCTCCATCCCTAGTAAACCCTGGGAATGTTATCCATTTAAGAAGGGTACATTGGAAGTGTTAATTTCCTTATTTATTTCTCCTTCTGTGTGACCTCACTTAATGACAGCTGACTTTCCTCAGTTAGCTGGGCCAGTGGTGTCCTCAGATTAGGGGACTTATTAATTCAGTAATAGTGCCTAATGTGTACATGCGGAAGGGCAATTCCTGGACATTCATAGGTTAGGTAAGTCATACATAGTTCTCGCCCTCATGGAATTTATAATGCAGATGAAGACATGACCATTCTTCAGTAAAACTGGGGAGTCCCTGAAGTTTGCTTTTAGAGCTGGAGTACTGCCTCTCTTCTCACTCCTTTATTATTTTTTAAAAAAATAACCCTTACCTTCTATTTTAGAATCAATACTATGCATTGGTTTTAAGGCAGAAGGGGGAGGGTAAGGGCTAAGAAATGGGGGTCAAGTGACATGCCCAAGGTAACACAGCTAGGAAATGCAAGCCTTCATAGCCTCACTCCTGGACTATTTCAATAGTGTGTTAGTTGGTTTCTCTAATTAAAATCTCTCCCCACTCCAGTCTATTCTCTCTTCTAAGCTGCCAAAGTGAGCTCCCTGAAGCCCAAGTCTGATCATGTCACCCTCTCCATCCCCATTCAATAAACTCCCCTGGCTCCCCATTGCCTCTAGGATCAAATATAAGACATTATCTGGCATTTGAAGCATTTCATGACTGGCTTCTTCCTACCTTTCCAGTCTTTTCACTCTTTGCTCCCCTCCATGCACTCTATGATATAGCTGTGCTGGCCTCCTTGTTCTTCCTATGAGACACTCAATATCCCTGGCTATGTGCTTTGGCCCTGGCTGTAATCCATTCCTGGAATGTTCACAGTCTAAGTGCCTTTGCTTTCTTTATCATTTTCTCTTTATCCTGTCTATTTGGGGGGGGGCTGTATGGGGGTGTTTGTGTGTGTGTGTGTATGTGTATTTGTTTTCATGTTGTCTCTTCCATTAGACTGTAAGCTCCTTGAGGTCAGGAACTGGTAGGTACATAATATATTTATTAATGAGTTGGTTGATTAGTCTTTAACTGAAGACCTCCAGTGAGGGTTAATCCATCACCTACAATAGTGGCTCTTTAAGACAACTCAAATTGTTAGGAAGTTTACATTAGCTCTAAATTTAAGTCTTCTAGTCTCTTCTTCAAGTGAATAGCCTTACTTTCTCCACCTGATTCTCATATGGTCTGATTTTGAGGTTTGTCATTTTCCTGGTTACCCTCTTCCTGACATTGGTTCAGCTTATCAGTATTTTAAAATGTGGTACCTAGAACCCTGTACAGTGCTGATATATATATATATATATATATATATATATATATATAATCTGGGTGGGCTTTTTTAGAATCTCATGTGTAGAACTTTGCATAGATATGATCTTCAATGCTAGCTCCTCACCTGGTAGCCACCTTGGAGTGGGATATTGGAAGGCTCTGATTCAAGAGGCTCTATAAAGTCCCCCACCTTCCTGAATTTCAATAAAGAGATTAGGCTAAACCTTTAGGAGACCAAGTGCCCAAACTACAACCCTCATGTGAGCCCCCTGCCTTATCCCAGACAGGGGAAGGAGGAAGTGCTCCCACTGGGCTATTGGGCAGAAGGGTGGATGATGGGAGAAATGTCCTCAGGCATGTGTGGAGAAGGGAAAGGGAGCAGCCCTCTCTGGCACTCATGCCATAGTTTCACCAACATAACACTATGCTAATCAATGAGGATACAATGAAAGGCAAAAGACAGCCCCTACCCTTTTGGAGCTCACAGGTTAATGGGGGGGGGGAGCAATATACAAACAACCTATATACAGAATAAATAAAAAATAACTAACAGTGGGCAGCACAATGGATAGTCAGGAGGAACTGGGTTCAAATCTGATCCCAAACACTTCCTTAATCTCAATTTCCTAGCCCTTATAATAACTCTTTCATTAGACAGAAAGCAAGTTTTCTTTTCTTTTTTTTAAAGACTAGATTGACTTAAAACTGGACAATCTGCTATTTAGCTAAGGCTATAGACTAGAAAGTGGAAGTGACAATGTAAACAAGGCATTTGAAAGCAAAAGAACTTTGCACCCCCTACCAAATTTGGGAGTAAGAATGAAAAGATTATAGGATTTGAGAGACAAAAGGGACTTTTGAAAGTACAAAGTTCAACTCTTTCATTTTTACAAAAGAAGGGATTTGTCCAAGGTACTACAATCCAGCTCTTCTGAATGCCAATTGAGTAATGCCTTCTTACTACATAAAGTTTCCATTAGTGGAGGCGAAGCTCCTCTTGGGAGGAGTCACTAATGAATAAACAACAAATTGCTATCTCCTTTCCCAACTATATTAGTTGCTACATTCCATGCAAAATGGGGATTAAAAATATTTTCCTGCAGGTATACAGCAATGTTAGGATTGGAGTGTGTAGCCCCTCTTTCTACTTCAGAAAGAGGTTCACCTGTTTTGAATAACAACCCCTAGATGTCCCATCAAAGGGTTTTTTTGTTTTTGTTTTGTTAACTGAGGGAAAATTTGGATTTATTCCACCAGTTGGGGCATGCTGATAAGGCTTTATTTAGACCAGGGGTCCCCAAACTATGGCCCGCAGGCCACGTGTGGCCCTCTGAGGCCATGTATCTGGCCCCCACTGCACTTTAGAAGGGGCATCTCTTTCATTGGTGGTCAGTGAGAGGAGCACTGTATGTGGCGGCACCACACGACACCACAAAGCATGGCGTCGCTCACATACAGTACTACTTCTGGTGACATAGTCCTTTGCGTGGTACCTTAGAATGAGGCACCATGCAAAGGATTATGTGGCTGCACAATGGAAGAAGTCAGCATGGTGAGCAGAGATTTGGGGGAGGAGATTCCACACTGTGTATACAGTTGCCTGGTTAGGTTTTTATAATCCGACCCTCCAACAGTTTGAGGGACAGTGAACTGGTCCCCTATATAAAAAGTTTGGGGACCCCTGCTTTAGACCCTTAGAAAATGCTGACTTGAGACAAGTGGAGGAAAGAGGAAGCAAAATGTGATATAACACCATGTAAAGATTAAATTTAACTCTCCCCTAATTGTAACAGTGAAGGTACTTAGCTCTTCCCTGATTGTGAAGATTTAAATTGTAACTCATGTCTATTTTTAGATTTAATCCCCATAAGTGCAAACACGGTACTTAAAAAGTTAAGTATGAAGATCTGACATTTAGATCTAATCACCAAAAGTGTAAACATCCCACTTAATCATGAAGTGGGATGACCCATGTTGTGATAGTGGGTGACGAATCAGAATCAACTAACTGCCTTCTGGGCAGTTCTAGAGCAGAGCATCAACTATGATTGGTAGATGTGGAATTAGGGGAAGGCACAGGATGTGACACAAGAGAAAATGTCTTTAAAAGGGGCTGTCACTTCCTGTGAGACTGGGTTCTTCATTTTTGGAAGTGGAGATGAGAATTCTTGATGCTTTTGAGTTGAGACTGGTGAAGAAGAGCAGAAGGATCTCCTGACTGGACTGACGTGTGGTGAGTGAAAAGGCTGACTCTTTCCTGGATATTTTCTGAAGAGGCTAATCTCAGGAAAGACTTCCCCAGGTCCGAAGTTCCTTTGCTGAGGCCAGCTAAGGACCAACTCTCCCTGTCCTGGTTTCCAGCCAGGGGCTGGAAGTAAATTACTTAGTGCTCAGGCTAGATAATCTTACCCTATCCTCTCTCTGATTTTCTTACTCCACTCTTTCTACATTTTGTAAATAAATTAGAAATAAAATCTCTTGGGAATTAATTAAATTCCTGGTGACCAAACTCTTAAATAATCAAACCAACCCTTTAAAAATTTAAACCCTTTCCCCCCTTACAACCATAAACCAAGGGGAGAAGGTTTCATTAGATTACTAAGAGACCTTAACAGACCAACAAAACCATCATCACAATGAAGGGTTTTAAGCTATAAAATCCTAGCAGAGATGCTAGAGAACTCATCCCTCAGGAATAGCCACCATCTGCTTTAGAGAGGGAAGCAACAAAGAACATTAATAGAGGAGAATAGTTAGAGGAATCTCGGAAAGGGGTTAAGGGTAACTGGTTAGTCAACTGTTAAAATTTCAGTGTGAGTATTTGCACCTTGGAAATTGGCAAACTCTACAAATCATGACTTTATTCAGTGTTTTGTTGATTGTGAATGATAAAGTGATAGAAAAAAAGTGAATAATGCTGATTTAACTTAAAAGTATGTCTAGCCCCCTCCCATCCCTAGATCCATTTGTTAAACATTTACCAGCATGCCACTGGACAGGGTTTTAGAGGTGAAGAGACCTTAGAGATCACCTAGACCTGTGATGGTGAGCTTATGGCACATGTATCAAAAAAGGGTAGAGCCTTTTGTGTGGGCATGCCTGCAGTTGCCTGCCAGAGTTTGTTACTAGAAAGCCATAGAGACTTGGGGAAAACTGTTCCCCTCCCCCTCTCTATGCACATGAGGACATTTTTCACATCATCTGCCCCTTTGCCCAACACTTCCTCCTTCCTCTGTCTGGGGTAAGGTACTGGGTTGGGGAGGGTCTCATATGCTACATTTTGGGGCATGGCAGATGGCAGCCTATAGAGTCTGTGGTGATAGGGATTCCCCTGGTGGAGTTGGAAAGGAGCTAGGTTTGAGGGGAGCATAGTGCACAGTATGGCACATAGCTGGAGGGGAGGAGAGCTGCTGGGGCCATTTTCCTCCCCCTCTCCACACATTCCTTTCATCACCCACACCCCTGCCCAGCAACCTAATGGGAACACTTCCTTCCTCCCTCCCCTGTCTGGGGTAAGGAAGAGTGTCAAAGGTGGGAGGAGGCTTGCTCTGGAGAGTGGTCAGGCATGGCACTTGGTCTGGGGGGGGGGGTGGAGCCTGGTACTCTGTCTCTAAAAGATTCACCATCACTGTCCTACACTGACCTCCTTCTTTTGTAAATGAGAGACTTGAGGTACCAAGAGAATTTGTTAGTTGCTTAAAGCCACACAAGTAACAGATCCAGAATTATTTCCACTACTTCATGCTACCTACTTCTTGGAAGAAAGTGTGATACAGTGGAAAATGGATGGCAAAGACTTGTCACAGTTTTTCCTTCCACCTACTCTTGCAAATCAGATTGAAGGAAGAAATGAGTTTTCTTTCCATCTTTGAACATGTCAATACCACCTAACTTGTACTTCCCATGACAAATATGCTCCCATAACTGAATCCATTTTTCTGAGAAATGGAGAAGGGAAACTGAGGTGAGGGTGGAGCTAGTTTAAGGATTGTGTAGGGAAGAAGGTAAGGCTATCAAGCAGAGCTGGTGAGCAGAAGCACAATGAAAGCCTCAGAACAAGTCAAAGGTTCCCTACTGCCTTAGAGCAGTGTAGTATTTAGTATATCTTCACATGGGCTAAAAGAAGCCTTATAGCATGAGATCATAAAGGGACCTTAATAATAATAACCGGCATTTATATAGTGCCTTAAGGTTTGTAAATCATTTTTCATATTATAATTCATTTGATCCTCATAATAACCCTGTAATAGTAAGTGCTATTATAATCCCCATTTTGCAGATAAGGAAACTGAGGCACATAGATAAGTGATTTATCCAGGATAAGAGAGCTAATACAGGTTGGAAAAAAGATTTGAACTTAGATCTTCTTGATTTCAACACCTATGCTCTATCTTTCTCAATCCTTAGAAAAATTTTTAGAATTTTGGTTGTTTCAAGTGGCTAAGTTTGGAGAGGATCCCCCAAATTTCTGTATATGTAACCAGAGACCCTGCTCTCTGGAAAGGTTAAATACAGAGGGGAGGGGAATTATTTTAACTGGATTATTAATTAAGTAGTGGTTCTGATCATGGGGGAATTAGTCAGGAAGAGATCTGCTCCATTTTTTCTTGGGGTAGAGAATTATGAAGAATTAGGTGTTAATATTGCAGAAACTGGCTCTCTTCTTCCCTTCGCCTCTTCCTTTCTAGGGCTCTATGCTCCAAATTGACCTATTTTTCTTTCCCTTCTTCCTTGACCCCTTAATCAAGATCCTCCACTCAGACATATTAAGAAAGCAATCTCAGTAAATAAATTCATACTAAAGGGTAAGTGATTGACAGCTTCCTCCTTAACCCTCCCATGGGCGTTTGCATGTTATCATAAGTGCACTTTGATTTGGTTGAATTCCAGGTGGTGTGATGGCCTTTCTAGGGCCTTTTAGATCGTTCCACTTAACTATATTTCTTATATGCAAAGCCATACTTTACACTGGGAGCCATTAGGAGAAAGGAACATCTATCTTTGTGGCTCACAGATTTCTTCCCTGACAGGGTGGAGTTCCTAGGCTCATAAAATTTCAGAGCTGCAAGGGACTTTGCAGACAGATGACCCAGACCAACTCACACATTTTTACAAAGGAGGAAATTAGGATGGCCTTTGTTTAGGGGGTGTGCTGAAATGTTTACCAACTGGCTCTCCAAAAGGGTCACACAAGCTTAATCTGCACTTATTAACATTTTCTAAAATCTAGACAATCAACAAAGCACCAAATCAAGCCCTGATTTCCAGTTTGTCCATTTGAAGCGTAGATAAACGCTCACAGATAATTTAACAATCTGCTTGAGCTGACTCCGCCACACCTCTCCTATGCCCCATTTCTTGCCCCACCAACTTTCTGCTAAAGGCCAGATGCTCAATCTCAATATCAAGGAAAAGGCCAGTACTATCCCAGCCAGATTGAGCTCTACAACCCTGGTTTCCAATATTCTCATAATTTTTAAGGCCCCTTGTCAAATGAGGCAGGCAGCTCTAGGAATAACCCCAAAGGGGGTGTCCTAATGGGAAGTAGGGTGCTGGAGTGCCTGGGGAATCCAGCTGCTTTATTATAACCTGGGAGGACTCAGAGAAGTTCCTGAGGAGCTTTTGGCTTCTTTTCTTCAGCTGACCTCCAAAAATGTTTCTGGTCTTGGTCGCTACAGTCCTCTGGTCCATTCCTCAAGACCCAGGCCCAGCCTCTGTTCTGTACTGCTCTGCTCTGCTCTACTGGGGTTGGGCTGTGACTCATTTGGTGGCCTTGGCTTCAGGTTTCTGCTTCCCCATGTTACAGCTCAGGATGAAATCTGAACCAGAAAGCTGTCTCTCACTGAATCACAGGGTGTTTGCCTCTGGGGAATGAAAGAAAAGTTGGAGTAGACCCAATATCAACGGAGCCCATCCTTCCCAAACTGACCATTCAGTTCTATCCCTTTCAGAGTTGATAAAAAAAATCAGAGGAATACTGGGTACTAATTCAAGGGGTGGTAATTATTTTGGAGAATCAACAAAGCAACTAGCATATGTTCACCGAAGGCACTTCCCCTCCTTGTTCATTAATGGCTAAAATTCTTCGGACCTTAGTCACCATGCTTTCCTTAGGGTTGGCTCTTTACGGTTTGGAGAGCATTTTGGTGTATACTGGGTTATTCCAGCCTCACAGCAAGAACAATGGAGAGAGTGCTTTAAAGTTGGCAAAGGGCTTTACCCATCTTATCTCATTTGAGCTTCATTACAACCCTCTGAAGCAGCTAGGTACTCAGGTATTACCATCCCCATTAAAAAGAGGAAACTGAGGTTCAGAGATATTAAGCGATTTGCCCCAGTAAAAGGTATAATAGGAATCAACCCAGATGTGTTCCTGATTCTAAGTCCAGTGGAGAGTCACAGTGACAAACTTACCCTCAACAATTAATCCCATTTTTAAAAAAGCCCTTACTTTCAATTTTAGCATCAATACTTTGTATTGGTTCCAAAGCAGAAGAGTGGTAAGGACTGGGCAGTGGGAATTAAGTAACTTGCCCAGGGTCACATAGCTGGGAAGTGTCTGAGGCCAGATTTGAACCCAGGACCTCCCATCTCTAGACCTGGCTCTCAATCCACTGAGCTACCCAGCTGCCCCCAATTAATCCCATTTTATAGGGAAGAAACTGAGTCTTAGATAGGTTAAGTGAATTAAGACAGAGGGGTACTAAGAATAAAATGCTGGATTTGAGAGTCAGGAAGCCTTGGTTCAAATCCAACCTCTGGTCTTCTGGCATTTACTAATTGTGGATCAATTTCTACTATGGTATTTCCCATAGAGGGCTTAGCCCTGTGCTTAGCATAGAGAAGGCACTTAATAAATGCTTATTGAATTGAATAGAATATAGAATTTGAGGACTAGACTTGTGAATTCATGGGCATAGGGAATTCCCAGATGAGACAATTCTCTCTAGTAAAGGAGGTCACCACCTTCTTTGTAAATCTCTAGTCTTAAAGAGCTTTCTAGAGGTCTAAAAAATTAATTGATTTGCTCCCATCTCTCAGCTAATATGTTAGAGGAAGAACTTGATTTTAAATCTATCACCTTTCTTCTGAGATAAGCTTTCTGCTCACTATACCACACGGTCCTTTCACTGCCACACAGTAGTTATTTAATAAATGTTTCTTGAATTGAATCAAGGAGGAATTCCTTCTATTTGACGACATCTTCCTTAAAAAAGTGCAGATTCTAGCTGTGTTACCCTGGGCAAGTCCCTTAACCTTAGTTGCCTAACCTTTACCATTCTACCTGGATTGAGAGCCATGCCTAGGGATGAAAGGTCCCAGGTTAAATCTAGCATCAGACACTTCCTAGCTGTGTGACCCTGGGCAAGTCACTTGACCCCTATTGCCTAGCCCTTACCACTCTTCTGCCTTGGAACTAATACACAGTATTGATTCTAAGATGGAAGGTAAAAATAAACAAAATAAAGTGACACAAGGAGTTCTTGACTGGTCCTCAGTGCCTTGAGAATTGCTGCCAGTCCAAAAAATTATGGATCATTTCTGATCACCTCTGCTATTTATACATAAATGCACGCATCTGACACAAAAACAAAGGAGTAACTAGAGAAAGGAGACATAGTTATGGTCCAGCAAATCCTGACTCTATAAGAAGGTTACCTTCTTGATCTTAGATTTCTTATCTGTAAACTAAGAGATTGGCCTGGATGATCTCAGAGAATCCCTCCAGCTCTGATTTATGGTCCAACAAGGACCACAGTCTTCCCCAGTGGAGAGGAGGAAGAATAAGTACCAAGAAGAAGGAAACAAGGCAGCTATGTGTCTCAGTGGATAGAGTGCTGGACTTGGAGACAGGAGGTTCATATCTAGCTTCATATACTTTCTAGCTGTGTGATCCTGGGCAAGTCTCTTAACCCCCCTTGCCTAGCCCTTAGCACTCTTCTGCCTTGGAACCAATCCTTGTATAACTCTAAGACAGAAGGTGAGGGTTTAAAATAGGAAAGAAAAAAGAAGGAAACATTCTGGAAACTCTCACTCAGGGAATCTGGTCTATTTCAACAGCCCAGCTGAATAAACTGTCCAAGAAAAAACAAATGTCAAAATCAGCAACCCATTTTCCCTGAGGCCACAAAGCTGGTTGCATTTTTTCTTCTCTGTGTTGTTTCCATGTTTGTTTGTTTGGTTTTTTTTTTGGGGGGGGCGATTGGAGGGAACTCCCTCATTGATTCAATTCAAGAAACATTTATTAAAGAGCTGCTATGTGTCAGTGAAAGGGCAGCATGGTGTAGTGCACAGAAAACCTATCTCTGAGCAAAGATCTGAATTCAAGTGCAGCCTCCAAGACATGCTGAATGAATGATACCAGAGCAGGTCAATTAACCTCTCAGGGCTGTAGTCAAGTTCTCTGAGACTAGGGATTTCAGAAAAGATGGTGGCCTATGTACATTTCTAGAGAAAAATTGCTTTATCGGGGAATTCCCTAGACTAGTAAAAAGACAGGTCTAGCCCCCTACCTCTAGATTCAGTTCAGTTCAACAAGCAGTAAGTGCCTGTAGTGTGCCGGTAGAGTCTGGACCACAACTGTAACCCAGACTGCGAGAGGAGCAGGGCACCTGGTCCTGGAGAGTGAGGTTCCCAAGAGCTCCATCGCTAGTGTCCCTGTTGTTTTGTAAATGTAAACAGAAAAAACAAACCAGCACCCCCTTTCCACACGGACACACACACAGGCACACACGAGAAGAGGTGGGCAGGGGCAAGGGTGAGTTATAAAAGAGATTGAAGTCCCAGCTGGAGTGCAGCTGTGGCTCCCAGCTTCCTGATCTGATAACACATCTGACACGTGCAGCACTGTCCAGGAGTTGGTGCCCACCGGCTGGGAACTGCGAACACCCTCAGCCTTTCTGCTCTCTAAGGATGGACAACGAAGGCCTGCAGCTCAGGCTGGGAAAACAACCAGGAGTCAGTCACCAAGAAGCCCGGGGCTGCCAAGGCTGCTCGCTGTCCTTCCAGTAGCAGAGCTGCCGCTGGCCGGTAGCAGTAACTATAAGTGCATTATTAGGTCCTTGCAGCCAGAGGTGGACTCTGAACCGAGGCCGCCGTCAGGGCCTGGCCTTAGGCAGCAGCCTGGCACCACCCCACTGGGAGGACTCGGGGCAAACGATTACCCTGCCCTCACTCCCGGCCAGAGAGAAGACAGCGCAACCACGAGCTCCAGACACGCAGGATTAGCTCGAGAAGCTGACCTCTCCCTTTCCCCTAGCCTTCCCGCCCCCATCGGGGAGCTCCAAGCGCTTACTTTGCAGGCAGCGGGCTGCGGCCAGACAGAGGGCGAAGAGTCCCAGGGTGATGCCTCGGTTCCTCCTCCTCCAGCTCCGCAATGTCCTCATGAGCAGCCCCAGGTCTGCAAAGGTTCTGCATTTAATGAACTGGAGGCTAGGCAGGCGCTGAAGCTGCTGGTCTTCAGGGCTGGGCTCCCGCACGATCAACTCCTCCTTTTTCGTCGTCTCCTCCTCCTCTGCCTTTCCCTCTGTCTTCCCCTCCAACACACACACCCCTTCTTATCTCTCTCCACCACCTCCTTCTCTTCCTCTCCAGCTGTGTCCTATCCAAACGAGCTGGCTGCTCTCAAGTTAAACCAGTTTTTGAGTGAGAGAGAAGAAAAAGAAAAGGAGAGAGAGCCCAGGAGAAAAGGGGAAAGAGAGAGAGGGAGGGACCGAGAAAGAAGGAGGAGGTAGGAGGAGGCACGGGCACTAGAGAATCAGGAGGTAAAGAGCCTTCCGAGGGAAATTAAGCTCATTTCCTTTCCGTTCACACAGAGTATGATGCTATTGCTTCAAGATTCAACCAAATGATCCGGGGCTGGCAAAGTGGCTAATCTACTACCCCAGGGGCTCTTTTTAGGAAGCCAAAAAGAACTACTAGCCCCAACAGACCAGGAGAATGCGTTCAGGCGGGCGAGGGTGTCAGGCAGCTCCCCTAAACGAGTTCCCTCTCTCAGCACTTGAGATCCACTACAGGACAAGGATAGTGTCCCGATCTTGGCGTGAACGAGATGGACCTAGCAGGAAAAGCAGAAATATTTCTCTTTGTTGAGGTCATTTAACAATAATGATTCTTACCATTCAGCAACAGCATCCTTCCGCGTAATAGAAAGAGCACTGGAAAGGGAGGCAGGAGACTCGGTGGTAGTGCTAGCTCCAACATTACCTGTTCAGCCAGTGAGGAGCGACTTAACGTTTCTGTGCCTCACAGATTATGGATCCTCAGCCTCGCGGTTCATCAAGTCGGATCCATCCTAGAGACTTCCTCACCTTCGCTGACAAGTGATTATATATACAGTCTTCATTTGAAACCTTCCAATTCTGGGAAGCTCACTAATCTTAGAGGTAGCCCGGTCAGCTGTAATTATTAGA
This sequence comes from Monodelphis domestica, assembly GCF_027887165.1. Classification (NCBI taxonomy): domain Eukaryota; kingdom Metazoa; phylum Chordata; class Mammalia; order Didelphimorphia; family Didelphidae; genus Monodelphis; species Monodelphis domestica. The sequence goes on along the minus strand of NC_077230.1, from coordinate 265,976,119 downwards.
AAGTTTTCCTAATAGCAAGTGAAAAACTGTTTCCCTGTAACTTTCACTCACAGGTCCAATCGTTGATCCTATGATTACTGAAGGTGGAGAATGGCAGAGGAGTCAGTTTAAAAAAAAATAATTGTAAAGATATTTTTGAATGTTTTCCCATATATTTCCCTCCTTTTTTTTTTGCTCCCAGAGGATAACTTTTTTTTTTTAAACTCTGACCTTCCACCTTAGAATCCCTACTGTGTATTGGTTCTGAGGCAGAAGAGTGATAAGGGATAGGCAATGGGGGTTAAGTGACTTGCCCAGGGTCACATGGCTGGGCAGTGTCTGAGGCCACATTTGAACCTAGGACCTCCCATCTCTAAGCCAGAAGACCTCTTTTAACAATTTTTTAAAAATAGAAAGCAGCAAACAAAAAAAAATAATAAAAACCAATCAAATTTAAAAAAAATCTGACATTATATATAATGAACTAACCCATGGACCTCCCATCTCAGCAAAGGAGTGGGAGTAGGGAAGTATCTTCTCATTTATCTTCTTTGGACCTCAGCTTATATATAAATAATTATATACATATATAATAATTATATATAATTTCATAACACATTTTTAATTAGATAAAATTGGTCAAATCCCTCTTTTGTTTGTCAGTCCATAGTACTAGATTTGGAGAAAGAAGCTCTGAATTCTAATCCTGACTCTGACACCTAATTACCTATGTAATCATGAGAAAGTTATTTCATGTCCTTGCTCTTCTGTTTCTTCCTCTGTAAAATAAAGAGGCAGAACTCCTTAATCTTTAAGGTCCTTTACACACACACACACACACAACACACACAAGAAGAGGTGGGGATTTGAAAACAGTCATCATTCTCTTCTCTGGAGAAAATATCTCCCTGTTTTTTTAAAGAATTTTCCTATGGTATAGTTTCAAATTCTTTCACTATTCTGGCTGTTCTGGACAGTTTTAGGTTATCAGTGCCCCTCCTAAAGTGTGCTGTCCAGAGATGAGCATAATACTCTTTCAAGATGGAGTTTGATCACCCCAGTCCTATTACCTCCTGTATTCTGGATATAAAACTAATAATGCATGAGATTGATTTAGCTTTTTTGGCCACCATATTACATAATTGACCCATGTTGAACTTGCAGTTTGCAAAATCCCTAGTCTCTTTTCATCTTAATTGTTGTCTAGCTATTACTTGGGCAGTCAATTTTTCAAACTCAAATATAGGACTTTGCATTTATCCCTATTGAGTTCCATTTTATCTTAAACCAATGAAGAAGAGGAAAATAATTGCTTGGTCTCCTCCTTGGTCTCTTTTTTAGCTTGTGGACATTCCTTCTGATATTTTCATGTTTTTGCAATCTTGGATCTATGTACCCCAGCCTGGTCATCCAGGAGTTTATGGGGGTCTTCTATGCCTTCAATTTATGAATGTACTCCATGATATGAGGAAATTAGGTGACTCAGTATTGATAGATTACTGTAGAAGTCAGGAAGATCTGAAGATACATACAAGAAATTGTGGTATTTCTTTCAATTTCATCTATAAATGTTATTATCTATATAAATTGCCTTATTTAGTCTCAAATGAGCTTGTTTTCTAAACCAGTGTTTCCCTTGGTCACCATATTTGTTGGCTAAGAGGTTTGTGAGCTCTCTTTTATTTATCCTTATTGTGGCTATTGTTTCGTATCAGATGAACTTCTGTTAAGAAATGGCAAATATCAAAGTCAATGTCTTTACTTTAAACTGTTTCCCATTTTTCCATCAAAGAGCAGGTTGGACCTATTATAGTTGCAAATGGCATCATTTCTGTGTTCTTTATTTTTTCCCTTTCAACTTGCTAAGGGCAGCAAGGTAGCACAATGGATGGAGTCAGGAAGTCTGAGTTGGAATATAGCCTCAGATACTTATTCACTGTGTGACCCTGGGCAAGTCACTTTATGTTTCCTTATCTGAAATTTAAGTCAGTTTCCTTATCTGAAAAATTAGCTGGAGAAAGAAATGTCAAACTACTCCAATATCTTTGCCTCAAAAGGCGAAACCTCAAAAGGGGTCATAAAGAATGAGGCACAACTGAAAAAGGACTGTCGAGCAACAACAAATTTTTCTATTACCGCTTTTGATTCTTCAAACTGAGGTTAAAAAAATGACACAGAGAGCTGATTTAGAAATAATCCTCATATTAGTAACCACTTGCTTCCTTTCAGTTAAAATGTAGTCAGTGTATTTTTTGGTACTTATGTCTAATACTTCCAATTTACTTTTTGAAAAAAGTATTCATGTTATACAGGTCAGGGCTTTTGAGTAATCAATAACCCTATGACCTTTGACATTACTTACTCATTGATCTCTCCTGCACTCTGTGATCGAATCAACTGGCCTCATCTCTGTTTCACACACACATGCATGCATAAGACCTGTGCACATATACACATGTGGGCATACATAGAAATATCCACTCCATCTCATTACATTAGAGTTTTACCCCTTTACCCTCACTGGCTGTTCCCAATGCACTTACTCCATTTTCCTTTTGTCTCACAGAGTCCTATAAAGCTTTCTCTGATCTTTCTAGTTGCTGGTGCTTTCCTTCGCAAACTTCCTTGTATTATTTTCTGTACACATTTGTGCACAGTGCTCATTCTCTTTGAGCCAGGCCAGCTACCTCTCCCTCTTTAGGATTTTAGGGGTCAACCTTGGGAGATTGGGGTGTTTCCCCTCTAATGCTAGCAGCTTAAGCCCAACCAGTTGTTTCCCTTTACTGTTAGTTCTCCGTGTTAGAATCCTAATTCCTTCATCCCAGTTAACAAATTTATAAAGGGATATTTTACTTCCAAGTTATAGCAAGAACAAAAGTAGAAACATTTCTCAGGAGTGTATTATCCCCACATACCACCTCAATCTTGGGGGAAGAGTTGGATCAAATGGCACAATTTCTTTTTTAAGTTTATTTATTTAATTAATTTAGAATATTTTTTCCACGGTTACATGATTCATGTTCTTTCCTTCCCTTCTCAGCACCCCCTCCTGTAGCCAACGAGCAATTCCACCGGGTTTTACATGTATTGTTGATCAAGACCTATTTCTATATTATTGATAATTGCATTAGGGTGATTGTTTAGAGCCTATGTCCCTAATCATATCTCCATCAAACCATGTGATCAAGCAGTCGTTTTTCTTTTGAGTTTCTACTCCCACAGTTCTTTCTCTGAATCAAATGGCACAACTTTTTCTTTCTTTCCTTCTTTCCTTCTTTCCCTCTTTCCCTCTTTCTTTCTTTCTTTCTTTCTTTCTTTCTTTCTTTCTTTCTTTCTTTCTTTCTTTCTTTCTTTCTTTCTTTCTTTCTTTCTTTCTTTCTTTCTTTCTTTCTTTCTTTCTTTCTTTCTTTCTTTCTTTCTTTCTTTCTTTCTTTCTTTCTTTCTTTCTTTCTTTCTTTCTTTCTTCCTTTCTTCCTTTCTTCCTTTCTTCCTTTCTTCCTTTCTTCCTTTCTTTCTTTCTTCCTTTCTTCCTTTCTTCCTTTCTTCCTTTCTTCCTTTCTTCCTTTCTTCCTTTCTTCCTTCCTTTCTTTCTTTCTTTCTATCAAAACTGTATGTTGGTTCCAAGGCAGAAGTGTGGTAAGGGCTAGGCAATGGGGGTTAAGTGACTTGCCTAGGGACACACAGCTAGGAAGTATCTGAGGCCAGATTTGAACCCAGGACCTCCCATCTCTAGGCCTGGCTCTCAAGCCATTGAGCTACCCAGTTGCCCCCTACAATTTCTATTTAGTTTTGGTCTCACCAAATTCAATGTGGCATGACTTTGGAACAAGCTCTCATCTCATCTCATCTCATCTACTCTGAGTCTCTGATTCCTCAGGCAATCGGTGGTGATTTAGGGGTAAAACACAGCATGGATCTGCCTCTTGGATTATTCTCCTGACTTTTAAAAACTCTCAACAAGATTTTAGTTCCCTATCCTCTCATCTATAATGAAAGAATAAATTTCATGCCGAACTAGGCAAAAGACCCTTTTATTTGGGGTCACACATCAGCCCCAAATAGGAAAGGAGACAGCCTAAGGCCTCTTCCTTTACACTGTGGTTGCACCTTGGCTGTCACCTGTGTAGTCATACAAGAACAGAATTCTATTCAGAGTGAGCAGCCAAATGTTTAGAAAATAGCTGAGGCTCTAGCCAGCTAGAGCTTTTTGAAGGCTCTCCCAGTCCCAGCAATACAGCCAATAGAAAGATTAATGGACCATAAATGGTTATTACAGAACATAACATGCTCCAAAATCTCTCCAGGGCACCTCCATTTCACCACATTGGACTCTTCCACACAAGGAAGAACATCTGAAGCATTCTGTACAAGTGCCCTTCCCTGGTTACACATGGATTCATTCACTTTCTATTTATGCTGTGTATAATTTTATATGTGCTTGTTTTGTCTTTGTCTATTTTGGGTCAAAAATATCCAGTCTGTAGTAAAAGTCACTCAGACAGAACTCTAATTATAATTAGTCAGTTTATTAGTGATTCTGGTAGTCCCTAATCCATGGGGTCCAAGATATTCCTCACGACCAAGGGCCCCTGTGCTCAAGGGAAAAGTTCTTTTATAGCCATTAAAGTGGTGCCCAAAATAGAATGGGGTGGCCCAATTCTATGACTGGTCATCTTCAGAAACAGGGAAGATCCTCTAATTGGCTAAGGGACATCAATCATGACCACTTCGTCAGTAGGCTTTTTTTCACAAGCCCTCAATGACTAATAACCTGCCATAAGACTTTCCACAGGTCATTAACTACGGGCTTTTTCCAGTGACAGTACCCTTCCTGCCACCTCAGCAGTGGTTTAGTCAGCAACATCTCAGGGCCTTCCATAGGACACAAGACCCTAATGCTTGACCAACAGTATCCTAGGAGATAAGAATTTGTGGGTAAGAGGAAGAGTCACTTAGGAAGTGGGCAGCAGTGATTCATAGGGATGAAGGACATTGTTGCTACAATAATAATGTAACATAATAGACAATCCTATGATTTTGCTTTATAATCTATAGTAATATAATCACTAATACATATATATCTATCAGACTAACAATATACCTAATACCTATCAAACAAATCTAATTAATCCAACATCAATCATGGATCCTCTAGAATCAGCATGAACTGAGTAATGTAAACCTTAAAATTTCTTAGACTTATAAATGTTGGAAATTTCACCATTGGGGAATTTCATATTTGAAAAATTTCCTATTGATAGTGGGAACTCTATTGGAATGTGAACCCCATTGGCATGGGAGGTTCCTTCTCCTCCCTTCTTAAGATTACTTTAGGACAGAAACCTTTTGCTGAACAATGGAAAGGGTTTTGACCTATGCTTAAGCATAGAACAGGAATTTCTTTGAGTCATGATTGATTTTAGAATTGATACAATAGAGATACTTGGAATGACAGAACCAGGTCTTGGAAAATACAATTTCCACCCCACTCAGTCCTAACAGGATTTAGGAAGGGCTGCAGCAAAGGATCAAGATTTAATTATTTGAGAATATGACCTTCAACAGACATGTGCAAAGCCACAGACCTCTGGGCGGTCCTGGGTTAAGCTAGAGCCATCATTGGCACAGGGAAGACATGGACAGTGATTGGTAGATGTGAGAACTGAGGGGAGGGAACTTGGATGGTTTCCTTAAAGATAGAGGGGTCTGAGGATTGAGGGGGGTTGGTTGGAGAGGTTTTGGCTCTGAGAGGTGGTGCTTTGAGAGTTGGCTCTGAAGGAAGCTGGAGGTGGAGGCCCCTGAGACTGTTTCTCCATTTTGGTCACGTGAGTAATAGGGACTGATCTCTTTTTCTTTGCCTCAGCTATCTAAGGGCTTGGGCCTTTTGGCCCAGCCTAAACAGAAGGGGTATTTAAGCCCTATTCCCTTCTCTCCCCTTTCTCTCTCCCTCTCTCTCTCTATCTCTAATTCCTTTCTTCCTCCTGTTTGTAATTAAACTCTAAAAAAGGTTGACTGCTGACTTGAGTTTTCATTTAGGAATTACATAGCTGGATTCCTTGGTGACCTTAAATTAATATATATCAGTCTTTTAAAGTGATTTCCTTGTCACAGTAAAGACTGATTAAATTGAGTAGGGGTATCAAGATTTTATTTTCACATGTCCCACATTAGAATGGGAGCTCATCGTGAAGAGGAATGGTTTCATTCATTGTACCTGGATCTCTGGTACCCACGAGAGAACCTGGCACATAATAAGTACTTAATAAGCAAATTTTGATTGGTATTTTCCAAAATATTTGTTGTTGTGTTCCCCTGTGCCTCCATTATCCCTGAAGTCCCCAAGTATCAAAGTGGTTTAGTTTGAAAGACTTTTCTAAGTTTTCCTTAGATTTTTCTCTAGGTCATCATCCTCTGCAGTAGATGTTGGTACATAAGGTGTGACTTTCAAAATATTGTTTATTGTTTTTGTTCCATCATTTCAATCATGTCTAACTCTTGACTCTTCATGACCTCATCTGGGGTTTTCTTGGTAAAGATACTGGGAATGGTTTGCCATTTTCTTCTCTAACTCATTTTACAGATGAGTAAATTGAAGCAAACAGGGCTAAGTGATTTGTCCAGGGCCCCACAGTTGCTAAGTGTCAGAAGCTGGATGTGAACTCAGGAAAATGAATCTTCTGTTACTCTTATCCACTGTGCAGCCTTATTACCCATCTACATATTGGCACTCTCACTTTATGTCCACAATGAACGGATGAAAGCAAGATGAACAAATGTCCCATGAAATTATGTTTTTTGTTGTCCTTGATGAAACCAGCTTTCCTACTCTTTTATTTACTTCTTTGAGGAGAACTTTACAATTAGGTGCAATTTCTTTAGGACTCCTTCAGAGGCATAACTAAGGTGGGGTGTCTTCATAGTCTTTTTTCTGTGGCAGGGAGCTCTGCCTCCTGAGGGATATGTGCTTCCTTTCCATGGCACTCAGAGAGTGTGATCTTTACACATTTTAGAAGTTTCTTCTTGGCACTTCTTCCCCCGGCCTATTAATTTCTAGTTAGAGTCTTTGCCATCTGATATGATCAACCAATCAATCATCCAGCATTTGTTAGGTACCTAATATTCAATTCAATTGTCTTGGTAATTTATTTTTTTAAATAAAATTACCAATTAAAAAAATTAAAAAATAAAATTACCAAGACAATTTTTTTTTGGTCTACTATGTGCCAGGAACTGGTACTAAGCTAAGCACTAGGGAATCAAAAAAGAGGTAAAAGCCCCTGCCCTCAAGGAGTTTACAGTTTCATTGGGGAAATAACATGCAAACAAATATATACAAAGCAAGCTATATAGAGGATAAATAGGAAATAATTAAGAGGGGAAGCACTGGAATTAAAAGGGTTTAAATAAAAGACTACCTACTCTTCCATCCAGCCATAGTACTTCTGAGTTTGTACCCTAAAGAGATCATAAAGGAAAAGACTTGTACTAACATATTCATAGCTGCACTCTTTGTGGTGGCAAAAGATTGGAAAATGAGGGGATGCTCTTTGATTGGGGAATGGCTGAACAAATTGTGGTATCTGTTGGTGATGGAATACTATTGTGCTAAAAGGAATAATAAAGTGGAGGAATTCCATGGAGACTGGAACAACCTCCAGGAATTGATGCAGAGTGAGAGGAGCAGAACCAGAAAAACATTGTACACAGAGACTGATACACTGTGGTACAATTGAATGTAATGGACTTCTCCATTAGTGGCAATGCAGTGATCCTGAACAACTTGGAGAGATCCCTTGGATTTCCCCTCCTGACTTTTCAGCCACATGGGCTCAAGGCACAATATCCAATTCTGGGAAAGATAGACAGGTGCCATTGGCAGACATTATAGAGTGCACTTCAGGACTTTTTCGTGTCTTGGCTGAGTGAACTTGTGATTAAATAAAGATTAATTCAAATCAAATCAACAGGCATTTACCTACTATATCCTAGACACTGTGATTGGTATTGGGCTATACCTTAAATTATCACTTATAGCCTCCTTCCATATAGTTGCCCTAATACATCAAGATCCCTGAGGAAGCATCATGTTTTGGGGAAAGGAGAGCCATTTTGCAAATTAATGCTCTGCTAAAAGTATCCATGTAGGCACAGTCTTGTATCCAGAGGCCAAGAAATCTATGACCTGAGACCTGGCTTCTTTTTCTTTTTTTAAGCCCTTACCTTCTGTTTTAGAATTGATAACTAAGTATTGGTTCCAAGGCAGTAGAGGGGTCAATTAGACAATTGGGATTAAGTGACTCGCCCAGGGCCATACAGATAGAAAATGTCTAGGATGAGATTTGAATTCAGTTCCTCTTTTTTCCAGGCTTGGCTCTCTATCCGCTAAGTGAGCCACTTACCTGCTCCTAAGACCTCTGCTTTTTTAGGAAGCCAAATATATGTGGAAGAGAAACTTCAAGGAGATATTTGTCAAGTAAGTTCTCTACCCCTTCCCTTATAGGACCCTGGAAAATTAGAATACGGAGTCCAAAGGCTTTGTTGTCTTAGTTAAGGACACCTTTTAGGGTGCATGTTGCAGAATATTAATGTCTGATATTGCCAATGAAATTCAGGGGAGTTTTAAGTTGGCAAATGCCCAGGCTATCTGTTTATACTTACAGATGAACATTGACTTGACTTTTGACACTCAGCACCTCCTCAGCATCTTCAGTTGCCTCTCTCCTCTGACTGGAAGGTTGGAGGGCCAAGGAATAAATTCCTCTCCAAACTTCCCTTTATGGAGGCCTCAGACTTTCCCAGATAACCTAATTTCCCATCAGCTTTTCTGCTTGTTTTGATTCCCCAAATATCATGCCTCTAAGTCCGACCTCATCTGGCTTCCTCAGGCCTTCTTTAACTTCCTTTTGAGTGCTATCTTCTTTCCCCAGTTAGAGTTGTAAACTCCTTGAGGGCAGGGAGAGTCTGACAGTTTTTCTTTAGCTTATTTGTATCCCCAGCACTTGGCACAATGCCTGACACACAGTAGGCACTTACTAAAAGTTTCTCACCTATTGCCTGTTGGAATGAGCCAAAGCAATATTTCATTGGCTTCCTAGACGTGGACATAGGGTATTGCCACCTTAGGTAACATAAGAAACATGTCTAAACTCCAGCTTTCTGAAACCTCAGCGCTGTGGTTGTGCTTAGAAGGGTGCTTGTGTGTGCCAATGAGCTGCTTACTTTCCTTCAGGGAATGGAAGGACTAATGGTATAAAGCACACTGCAGGGGGACCCCAGTTTATTTTGGAATTTTGGCAGAGCCAGGATTTTACTTGAAACCTAGCACCCTTTCCGTTATACTTTGTTTCAAGCAATGGTCTCCAAAGTAGAGGATGACCTGAGCCTAAGTGGGTCATGACGTCCCAAGGAGTATGTGATGGGTAGATGGGTTGCCTCTTACCTTCCCAACAATAGAAAATCCTGGGGCCTCTTGTGCTTCTTTAACTATCTCTCAACACTCTTCTCATTGCTTCTCGTTTTTGTTCTTTCCTTTTACAAAATTAATTATTCCCCCTCATTGTATCTCCTACACATGCTAAGCAAATACCCAACCTCCCTTCTTCACTTCTTGAGCTCAGAGCAGTTATAATATAATTTCTTTCTTTCTTTCTTTTTTTTAAGCCTTACCTTCTGTCTTAGAATCAATACTGTGTATTGGTTCCAAGGTAGAAGAGTGGTAAGGTTTAGGTAAGGGTTAAGTGACTCGGTCAGAGTCACACAGCTAGGAAGTGTCTGAGTTCAGATTTGAACCCACGATCTCCTGTCTCTGGACCTGACTCTCTATTCATTGAGTCACCTAGTTGACTCACTATAATATAATTTCTACCTAACCATAGCAGTAGTTGCATGTGTGCCATTGAGGAAATCCTTGAAAGGGGCAGGCACCCTTTGGAAGTCTTGTTCTATGTCTTATTTCTTTTTTTCTTCCATTTTCCCATGGAACAGAGTAGGTAGAGTGATGGTAGTCAGGATACCTAGGTAGAGACAGATTGTGATATTTGTGGATGATCTCAACATATTAACTTTCCTCCTAATTTAGCCCTCTCTCCAAAATAAAAAAACAAACAGGCTTTGCTATTATTGTTGAGGGTATCATCAATCATCCTTCTAGTCATCAAAGTTCACAATATTGGTACCATCTTTGAATCCTCACTCTTTTCACTCAATGTAGATAATCAGTTGCCAAATCTTAACATGTCTACTTCCACATTTTTTATGTTCTATCTTTTTTGACTCATGTAAGTGAGTGGTTACTCTTGTTCTAGTCCTTATCAACTCTGGTCTTCTTTTAAAAGTTAAATTAAAGGGGGCAGCTGGGTTGCTCAGTGGATTGAGACCCAGGCCTCGAGACAGAAAGTCCTGGGTTCAAATCTGGATTCAGATCCTTCCTAGCTGTATGACCCCGGGCAAGTCATTTAACCCCCATTGCCTAGCCCTTACCACTCTTCTGTCTTGGAACCAGTACACAGTATTGATTCTAAGATGGAAGGTAAGGGTTTAAAAAAATTAAATTAAATAATAAAAAAAAAACCATTATCTTCTGTCTTAGAATCAATACTGTGTCTTGGTTTCAAGGCAGAAGAGGGATTAGGACTAGGCAATAGGGATTAAATGTGCCTGGGGTTCCACAGCTAGGAAGTAGTTGAGGCCAAATTTGCACCCAGGTCCCCCTGTCTCCAGGTCTGGCAATCTAAAGCACTTAGCTACCCCCTAACCTGAACTAATTTTTTAAAAGAAAATTTTATTTACTTATTTCTTTACTTTTTCTTCCTTTTCTTTGTCATTTAATATATATGTATGTTTTTCCAATTACATGTAATAAATTTCCCCACAAGTTTTCCCAAGTTATATGATTAAACTTATCTCCCTCCCTCCCTTCCCTTCCTCTTCCTGGTACTGGCAGGTGATTTGATCTGGACTATACATGTATTATCACACAAAACACATTTCCATATTCATTTTTATAAGTGAATAATCTTATAACCCCCCCCCCAACAATTGATAAATCATATGCTTTCATCTGCATTCTGACTCCAACAGTTCTCTCTCTCTGGAAGGGGATAGTATCTTTTATCATTAGTCCCTCAGAATTGATCTGGATCCTTGTATTGTTGATAATAGCAAAGTCTAGCACAGTCGCAGATTCCATAATGTTGCTGTTACTGTATACAGTGTTTTTCTGCCTAACCTGAACTATTGCAATAGCCTTCTAAGTTGATTCCCTTATCTCAATTCTCTCATCCCCATCCAATCTTTAAAGAGTGGCCAAGATGATTTTCCTAAATTGTAGGTCTGACCACATTACTCCCAACCCCAATAAACTCTCCATTGTTCCTAGAGCAAATGTGATTTCATCTTCAGTTCATTCTTTTAGAACTTATTTTTTGTTTTATAATAGTATAGTCTAGTGGTTGATTGAGTGATTGAGAATGACAATTGTCTTTGTGCAGTTTCATCTACGGTGTACCCTCATGTGGCTTTGGAGTCCAAAGGCTGAGGCACAAAGTTTGTGGCACATGGGACATGGGACGCCAGATGTTACGGGAGGTGCGGTTGTGGCCTGGTGTCGGCGTTCACGCGCAGCAGCAAGATGTCGACGTTGCTCATCTTCAAAGGTGGCGGCGGCATAGTTAATGTGGGTTCGCCAGCTGCTTCTGACAGAGGCAGCGAGATCTAGTAGCTTTGGTGTAATGCCAGCCCACTTCAAGTTGGACTTTAGCTGATCCTTGAATCTTTTCCTTGGTCGGCCTTGTTTCCTGAGTCCAGCTGACAGTTCACCATAGAATACCTGTCTTGGTATTTGCTGTGGGTCCATGCGGATGACGTGTCCAGACCATCGTAGCTGGGCTTTGAAGACCATGACTTCGATGCTGGTGGAGTTGGCTCTGTCGAGGACTTCCTGGTTGGTGATTCGGTCCTGCCATCGGATCCTCATGATTGACCGGAGGGAGCGTTGGTGGAATTGCTCCAGCTGTTTCATGTACTTCCGGTACAGTGTCCATGTCTCACAACCGTACAGGAGCGAGCTGAGGACCACTGCGTTATACACTTTGAGCTTCATTGCAGTGCTTACACCTCTGTGTTGGAGGACTTTAGAGCGCAGCCACCCGAGTGCCTGGCTGGCCTTTTGGATCCTGGCATTGATCTCGTGGTCTAGGGACCCGTCGTTGGCGATGGTGCTGCCCAGGTACTTGAAAGTGTTGACGTTAGAAAGCTGTGCGCCGTCGATTGTAATGCACGGCTGGTTAGTTGGCCTCCCTGGTGCAGGTTGGAACAGCACCTCTGTTTGCTGAGGCTGATAGTCAGGCCAAACAGTTTTGTTGCGGTGGAGAACCTGTCCACAATGGTTTGGAGATGATTTTCTTGGTGGGCCATGAGAGCACAGTCATCTGTGAAGAGAGCTTCCAGAATGAGTCTCTCTGTTGTCTTTGTTTTTGCAGTCAGGCGGCGAAGGTCGAATAGTGAGCCATCCAGTTGGTATTTGATGTAGACGCCCAGGTCTAGATCCATCACAGCATGTCGTAATATTTGGGTGAAAAATAGGTTGAATAGTACCGGAGCAAGGACATAGCCTTGTTTCACGCCATTGGAGATGTTGAAGTGATAGGAAGTCTCTCCACCAGATAGGACTTCCCCTGTCATGTTGACATGAAAGAGCTGGATCAGTTTGACGAATTTTGCTGGGCAACCGAGCTTGCTGAGGATCACCTACAATGCATCCCTGTTCACTGTGTCGAACGCCTTTGTCAGGTCTATGAAGACAATGTAGAGACTCAGGTTCTGCTTAAGGCATTTTTCCTGCATTTGCCTCACCGTGAAGACCATGTCGATGGTGCTGCGATCTGGTCGGAAGCCACATTGTGATTCAGGCAGGTTCTGCTCTGAAACAGATGACAGGAGTCTGTTGAGTAGAACACGGGTGAGGATCTTTCCAGCAGTGGAGAGTAGTGAGATGCCTCTGTAGTTGTCACAGGCTGCTCGTGAGCCTTTGTTCTTGTATAGGGCTATGATGGAGGCATCTCTGAGTTCTGGGGGCATGTCTTCCTCTTCCCATATGCTGGTCAGCACTATGTGGAATGCCTGGAGCGCCTTTCCATTTAAGGCCTTGTACACCTCGGTTGGGATCCTGTCTTTACTGGGTGCCTTGCCTGCACTCATTTGTTTAATGGTTTTTTGGACTTCCTCTATTGAAGGAGGGACGTCAAGTTTTTCAATGGTGCAGTTTTGGGGGATCTGGTCAAGGGCGCTTTGGTCGACTGAAGAGGGTCGGTTGAGAAGCTGACTGAAGTGTTCTTTCCACGTTTTGCTGATGCCTTTTTTTATCTTTTATGAGGGTGTCACTGTCAGAGGATAGCAAGGGAGTGTATATTTTATAATATACATTATATAATACAGTAGTCATGCATATAATTTATAAGTAAATATGCATATATTGGGAATGTGTACTCACAAGTTTTTTAATGATATGATTGCATGATCAAAAAAGATTGGAGACCAAGAAAGGGGGAGAAGAAAAGAGAATAAGGAAGGGAGAGGGAAAATGAATGAAAGAGAGGAAATGGAAAGACAACAAATGGAGAAGAAAGGGCCAGAGAGAGGGAAAGGGTAGAGAGAAATCAAAGTCTTATAATGATCAGGCAGCCTGGTAATGGTCTGGACCAAGAATAATACAAGGCCCCTAAAGCTTATGATGCTTACTCTCTGTAGTGTGTAAGGTAGGAGGAGAGACAATCCAATTTGGACCGAGAGCAGTCTCTGACAGAGATCAGCTCCAGGGAGAGTGGGGGAGGTGCAAGAAGAAAAAACTGAAAGTTCCAGGAGGGAGCCTGAAGCTTGGAGAACTCCAACTGGTCACCCACTTCACTTCCAGCTGGGAGCCAGAGAGAAGAGGCAGATCTCCTAGGCTGGGAAGAAGCTCGTGTTTCTCTGGAGATCAACTGTTTCCCTTTGAACCCCTGGATACCTCTCACTCAGCTCTCAATAACAGCAGTCAGAGCCATGAGTAGATATTGTGGACTGGAACTTTGAAGGAAGCTGTCTACAGAGATCCCTTTTCAAAGATCTCATTCTCCATCTTTCTCCCTAACCTGTTCTTGGACTCCTGTATTCAAAGCTAGTTAGTTTAGGAGTAGGGACCAACCAGCAGCTGGCAAGAAGAGGGATCAAGGCTGAGAAGCCTTGAACCCCAGACTTGGGAGGGGGGCAGATTTGGGAAGGTTACCTACCTCTCCTCAAAAGGGGGGATAACCTCTGGATCCCAGTGACCCAAACTGCCAAACCCAAGGAATAAACATCTCTCCTTGGTAGTGGTGTAGTCCCAGGATCCTGAAGGGGATTGGCAGTTGGTGTCCCTAAGGAAACCAGAGGCAGAAGAATTCATCTTGCCTCTCAAGAATAGCTTGGACTTCAAGGGGAACAGTGTGTCATCTTACCAAGGCTTTCCCCTCTAGTTCTTGTCCTCCATCTCCCAGAACCATTCTCTGAGGAGACATATTCCTACTTTCAAGGAAACAGGACTTGACTACCTCCTCCCAAAAGGAAGAGAGGGGAAGAACAATCTCTTCGCCCTCTCAACTCCTTTCTCTCTCTCTCTCTCTCCCTCCAACATCCCGTTCCCTTTGTTTCCCTACATTACAGCAAGATAACTTTGTACATAGACTACCCCAAATCTATCAGTCCCTAATATTTCCTCAACAATTACCATGCAGCACTGTGGGCTACACAAGTCTGGATGTTGTATGGTACATAGTTGAAGTGTGATGTATAGATGATTGCTTATTTGCTGATGGTGTGGCTCTGGGATCCACCCCAAAGTCATTAGGAGTTATTGAATCCCACCCACAGTGATTCAGATGAATATTAAAAAGCTCTTTAGTCACTTAGGTACTCAGCCTCTAGCAGCCTTGTTGTGATAAACTTTTTTAGAGATGTGGGGCCTTTTGGGGGAGTCCTTCTGGAATTTAGTAGGATTGACTACTTCTCTGTTGCTTAGAAATGTCATTCAGGAAACTGAGGCCAACAGAGATTAAATGACTTGTCCAGGGTCACAGGCTGGTAGAGCTGGTTTTGAACCCAAGACTTCATGACTTCTAGCCCAGTGTTCTATCCACTGTGCTGTCTGCCTTACAGGTTTAATCCCAAGAGCTTGGATATTGGGATTCTGGGTTCTAGAGGCAAAGAATATCTTTTCATGCTATGGGCTGGAAATCCTATTCTGGTACATTTCTTTTCTCTTTCCTTCTCCCCCAACTAATATCAGTTGTTGATGAATAGCATCCCAATATCTTTTGCCAGATCCAACTAGTGTCTCCAATTAGCAGTATTGATGCCATTGATTAGATTTCCATTATCAGTTTGACTGGTTGATTTCTTTTCAGGAGTAAAGAGAAAGTTATTATTAATCAACAACACTTTTAGCCTTTAAAATGGGATATTTAATGAAAAGAAGTAGCAAAAGCAAAAAGTACAATATTTCTCCTCATCAGGGATATACTTTTCCTTTTATTACCTTGGCTTCTGGGGAGATTGAGATTCAATCCAATAAACATTTATTAGGCACCTACTATATGCCAAAGTGCTAGGGATACAGTTAATAAAAAGATTGTCCCTGCCATCAAGGAGCTTCCAAGTGAAAGGAGATAACACACAAAGGGAGGCAGAAGAGCAGGGGAAGCCAACACCAGGAGGTACCTAGCATGGGTGGGGGGCATCTTGTTCTGTGAAGCTGAGACCAGGTGGCAGGATGCAAAGTGGAGCTGGTTCTATAAAGGAAGGCGCTGGGAGGAGCTCAGTACTCCACTCTCCAACCCTCCAGTTGTGGGGAGGAAACTGAGGATGGTGGTATCAATCAAGGCTTGAGTGGTTGCTAAAAATATTTTGATCATCAAGTTCATTTGGGGGTACACCATAGTTGATGATGCCCAGTAGGTTCCCTACTGGGTTGGGTCAAACAGATCATTCCTCAGGACTACCTCCTTCCTAGGCTCAGCTGCTAAATACTGTGATGGCTCTCCTGACCGTTTGGGATCTCATAGGCCACATACCAAAGGGAAGAAGACACAATGAGGTGGAAATCCCAATTTGACATAGGGTTACCCAGGAGGTCACACAATTCTATGTGTGTTCTATGGAGTGCAGAGGGTTGGTCTTTAGTCTTATGGTTAACAAACAAGAAAGAAAGAGGTCAAAGTCCTCTGCTGGATTCCTTTGCATGCATGTGTATTTCAGCTCCATTAATTAATTTTCAGCTCAATTAATTAAAAGGCTTTTATTCACATGCAAAAAGTGGACAAGAAAGTCTTACAAGACCTGTGCATTCTTTGAATAAGAGGCAGGAACCTTCTATTAAACATCTCTACACACTTCAAGAAAGAAGCAGGTTCACCTGGGAGTAGAAATGCAGAAGAAAAAGATATGATTGATCACATGGTTTTAATGGGGATAAGATTGGGGATGTTGACTGAATAATCACTCTATTGCATATATTAATGATAAGGAAAGAGCTTTTGAACAATGATACATGTATAACCCAGTGGAATTGCCTATCTACTCTATGAGGGGGGAGGGAAAGAACATGAATCATGTAACCATGGAAAAATATTCTAAATCAATTAAAAAATTAAAAAAAGAAAGAAGCAGGTTCAGATGACTTCTAAAACAGCAAATACTTCTGGGACTGAACTGCTCAGTACCCTCATTATATAATGACTGGTGAAGTTTTGGAGAATTCACTCTGAATTTATTGGTAGGTATTGTGTTAGGTCATGATGATAAAGATTATAAGGATAGAGACTAGAGCTATCATTTCATTGGTTTAAGGAAGATCTGACACAGAACTTCCTCTGTAAATGTGGGTCAGCATCATCTCTGCAACTTCAAGTTTTAAAGAGCTACTTAGAATACTGAAAAGTGACGTGTCCAGGGTCATAACAGCCAATATGTGTCAGAGGCAGGACTAGAATCTGGATCTTTTTGACTCTCAGGCCAGTTCTATGTCCACTATTTGAGGAGCCCTTAGGGAGAAAGCCATTATAATTGTCTCAGACCTTTTGAATTTATATTACACACACATACACACACACACACACACACACACACACACACACACACACCCCTTCTTTGATTTTTTAGAAAACATATTATGAAGGTACTCAATTGACCAGTGATTCTCTCTCCAAGCTATTGTATTCAGTGGGCAGTTCTCCAAGTCTGAATAGTGCCATGAGTTATGCCAAGTTAATATTTTATTCCTGGGCATAGGAATGGAGAGAAAACCTTCCAGAAACCCTTCCTAATAACAAGCAAGGTTTTTGTATGCCTGAAGATGTACAAAATACACCCCCCACAACAGCCCTTAGAGGGAAGGCAGTGCAAATATTGCAATCCCTATTTTCCAGGTGGCAAAGCTGAGGTCAAGAGCATAAGTGGCTGGCCCTGGGTCCCTTAGGCAGCAAATAACGGAAGTCTAGGTCTGTCCCCCCCCAACCCCCCTACTCGGTGATCTTTCCACCTCGCCAAGTTGCCTGCCATTGGCAAAGGGGCTGAGAATGCCTCTGGAGACGGTGAGTCATGGACTGTTTTATACTGTCAGAGGGAAAAGAGGCCATTACTTAGAAGGAGGCATAGGCATTTGCATTATTTAGCTTCAGCTTCATTCTGACCTAGCTCTTTAGAAGATCTGCGGGTGGGGGAAGGGAGAAGAAAAATGTTTTTCTAAGAACTGATCGAATCTCCAGAATGGGAGGGGAAGGATGGGGGGAGGGGTGATGGGGATGCAGTTCATCCATCAGGGCTTTGGGGCTGGATGGACCCTGGTGGGTTAGAGCTGCTTCAGAGTCTGAGTTTGGAGAAATTACAAGGAGCACAGCCCTGGGCGTGCGGAGCAGCAGACCAGGTGTCTGCAAGCCCCAGTTTGGCCACTAATTTCTTGCGTGACCCTGGACTAGTCACTTAGGTCCTTGGTGCTTTTCTTCCCTCCCCACTCCCCAGTACAGACAATGATAGCTGTTCTTTTTATGACTGGAGGAATTTTCCCAAGAGGGAATGTGATAAGGTATGAGAAAGTGTTTTGGGAAGTAAAAACTGCAATATGAGTCACCTGTTTTCTTGGCTTTAAAGTGGGCCCTTCACCTCACCTTCTGAGTGGCTATAAAAGTGGCTATCTTTTCTTCCCACCTTTATGTCATTTGCTAACCTCCTTTCTTCCTTAGTGCAGGGGTAAGAACACTAGGTGGACTTAGAGGGAAAGGATCTAGATTCGAATTCTGACTCTGCTACTTAATGCTGTGCTACTGTGGGGCAAGTCACTAAACCTCTCTGTGTATCAGATTTAGGAACTGTAAAATGAGGAGATGTGGGAGAGTGGGGCCAGATGACCTCTAAGCTCCCTTTCTGGATAGAAATTCTACAGTTATATTTTTCTTCCTCTTACAAAGCCTGGAACTATTAGAGGAATGAGGAGAGATAAGGCAGACCTATCTGATGAGACAGACCACCCCTATGGGGTGTGATTCCAGGGATACCAGGAAGGCTCCCTCCATTTTCCAAAACACTTTCCTGGCCTGGCTGCTAATGGTAGAAAATTCATATATCATACCCACTTGTTTCTGTGTAGAACGAACAAGGAGGAGGTTGATGGTACCAGGCTCCAGGGAAAGGAAAAGACTGGGAAATAGAGAACTTTGTTCACATTGTGGTTTGTTTTGGGAAAGATGCTGGGGTGTGTGTGTGTGTGTGTGTGTGTGTGTGTGTGTGTGTGTGTGTGCACGTGCATGTATTTATGCATGTTTATACATGTGTGAAGACCATTTGTTGTTTAGTCATTTCCAACTTTTTGTGATCCTGTGGAGGTCTTCTTGGCAAAGATACTGGAGTGATTTGCCATTTCCATCTACAACCCATTTTACAGATGAGGTACTGAGGTAAATAGAGTTAAATGACTTGCCCAGGGTCATATAATTAGTATGTACTTGAGGCCACATTTGAATTCAGGTCTTCCTAACTCCAAGCTTGGTGAAAATGATAGAACCATTGAATATTAGAACCTTAAAGGACCTTAGAGAGAAATTATAGAATCTCAGAGTGAACAGTTATCTCAGAGGTTCAGATCTTTATCAGCTTGAACTTGAAGGACTAGTGAGGGAAAACCCACTACCTACCAAGATGACTCATTCTTCTTTTTTGATAAACCCAACCACTAGTTTCACCCTTCTTTGCAGGAATTCTTAGAATTTTTTTTGTGTGTGTGATAGGCCCCTTTGGTTGTCTGGTGAAGCTTATGGACTCCTTCTCAGGATAATGTTCTTAAATGCATTGTATTACAAATGGAACCAATTATGTTAAAATAGAGTTATCAAAATATTTTTTAGAAAGTTCAGGACCTCCAGGGTAAGAACCCTAGTGCTAATGGGTTGATTTTTTGATCCTTTAATGTACATTTCACATTCCCTTCTTGGATATATTCCCTTCTACATTGTCTAAATTGTCTCATTGCTTTCTAGAGGCCCTTCTTGGTTGTCTAGTCCTATTGCCTCCTTTTATAGATGAGGGGATTGAGGTCCAGTTACACTAATAAATAGTGTGAACAGCATTTGTAGAGAATGACAAATTTTAAAGAGGAGGGACAAAAGGAAGAGCAAGGACAGGTCAACAAAAGTCCCATTCTTCAAGAATATCCTAAAGTCCCCCTAGTGGAGTGTAGGTAAGCCTTCTTTTGGTCAAATGGAATGGAAGGGGCCTCTTCCTTGACTAAGAACATGAGTCGGGATTTTTTTTTTCTTAAACCCTTACCTTCCATCTTGGAGTCAATACTGTGTATTGGCTCCAAGGCAGAAGAGTGGTAAGGGCTAGGCAATGGGGGTTAAGTGACTTGCCCAGGGTCACACAGATGGGAAGTATCTGAGGTCAGATTTGAACCTAGGACCTCCTGTCTCTAGGCCTAGCTCTCAATCCACTGAGCTACCCAGCTGCCCCCATGAGTAGGGATTCTGATCCTATTTCCTGACATCAGACTAGGGTGGAACTAATAGCAATAGAAGAGCCTCTCTACTCCTTATGCCTTTCCTCTTTTGTGGCTAAATATTTTAAGCTGGTCATTAATCAGTTAGTAAATGTATATCGAGCACTTACTAAGTGCCAGGCACCATGCTAAGTTTTGTGGCTACAAAAAAGGGCAAAAGACAGTCCCTGTTCTCAAGGAGCTTGCAATCTAATGGGAAGGAGCTTACAATAGACTGAGAATCAACTAAGATTGGTTCCTTCATTTCCTTCCATTTTCTTCTTAATTCCCTTATAGTTTGACTTCCAGCCTCATCATTCAACTGAAATTATTCTCTCTAAAAAATCAATAATCTTTTAACAATCAATAATAAATAATAAATCCATAATCTTTTTTTAATAGAAAGGTCTTTTCTCATTCCTCAGTTCTTGTCCTTCTCTGGCCATGAATAGGTCACATAATATTCAATTGTGAATGACTCTTCTTGATCCCATTTGGGGTCTTCTTGACAAAGATCCTGGAGGGTTTGCCCTTTCCTTCACCAGCTCATTTGTCAGATGAAGAAAAGAAGGCAAGCAGGGTTAAGAGACTTGTCCAAGGTCACATAGCTAGTAAATGCCTAAAGCTGGATTTGAACTCATTTTTCCTAACTTCAGGTCTGGTGCTTTATCTACTATATCACTTAAGCTGCCCTTACATAATATTACTTGTGCATAAAAGCAAGAGTTTCCTGGGAAATGTTTAACATCTAGCTTTCTGGGAGAAAAAAATGTACATCCAACACAATTGAAAGTTTAATCATCATCATTAACATTTTTTCCATCACTTTCTTAAGTCTAGAAATCAAGAAAACAAATAAATCAAGTTCTGATTTGTAGCATTTGCTGATTTCTAAAGTATAAATACTCACAATGAAAATTTATCAATTGCTTCTCCAGGGTCTATCCAAGCTGACTCCATCACATCCCTACTTAAAAAAATTTCATTGAAAAGCTGTGTGTTCTAAAAAAGAGGTAGACTGGTCATGTAGCAAAAGTGAGGATTGAAATATTCACAAATTGAGGGGAAGGTTCCCTACACTTACTTCTTTAATGACTTCTGTTCATTATAATAATAATGATAATAAAACCTAGCCTATATATTATATACTATACTATCAATAAAGCTAAGTGCTTTACAAATATAAATTCATTTGATCCTCACAACAATCTTGGGAGGTAGGTACTGTTGTTATCCCTATTTTACATTTGAGGAAACTGAAGTGAAGTGACTTGTCCAAGGCCACATACACAGCAAGTAAGTTTCTAAGGACAGATTTAAATTCTTGTCTTCCTGAACTTAACCCAGCCTTCTATCCACTGAATCATCTAGCTGCCTCTTGTTATTTAGTTGTTTTTAAGTTGTGTCCCCTTTTAGTGTTTTCTTGAACATATCCTGCAGTGGTTTGCTATTTCTTTCTCTAGCTTATTTTACAGATGAGGATACAGAGGCAAACAGGGTTAAGTGACTTTCTCAGGGTCACACAATTAGTAAGTGTCTGAGGCTGTACTTGAACTCAGTGGAGTCTTCCTGACTTCAAGGCACTCTATTGCACCACCTAGCTGCCTCTACAACCTTCCAAATAGAGGTGTTCCTCAAGGCTTTTTATTGATCTTCTTCCCTTTTGTATGTCTAATCTTCCCCTTCAGCAAGGTACTCCTTCCTATACCTTTAGTTATTTTTTCTGGGTGTAGGATTCTGAAATCTATATCTCTGACACTAATCTCCTAAGCTCCAGTTCTAAATTTCTAGCTGCTTGCTGGACATTTCCACCTGGATGCTCACCTAATATGTCAAATTCATCTTGACCAACTCCTATTTCTTCTACAAAACTATTCCTCCTTTTATATGAATAGAATTTCTTTTCTCCCTATTAGCCAAATCTGAAATGATGGAATTTTTTTGTTTTGTTTTGTAGATATGGAATTGAAAAGGACCTCAGGGACCATGTAATCCAACACCTTGTTTTACAAATGAGGAAATCAAGGCCATAAAAGGTTCAACCAATGACAAGATATTTTCTGGCTGGCATTCTCTGCTTTTTGCTCAATAGCCAAAATACTACTATCCTATTCAATTGGTTAAGGGCTTATTTACCCTTAGTCTATACTTTTAATTGTTTGATTCACTGAGGCATTTAAATTAATCAATTTATATAATTAATATAATAATCCTTAAAAATTAATTCAATTAATTGAGGTGAGTGTGACACCTTTCCCTTATAGAAATAGACTTACCCAATGACACTTGGTGGTACAGTGGAGAGAGCTCTGAGCTTGGAGTCAAAAAGACCAGAGTTTAAGTCTGACCTCAGACGCTTAGCTCTATGACCCTGACCAAATCACTGAACCTCTGCATAAAAACTGGAGAAGGAAATGGCAAAGCACTCAATACCTTTGTCTAGCAAATCTATTGGGCAGTAACCAAGGATGATGATTGTCTTTGTGCGTTTTCATCTATGATAGATGAGTGTGCACAAGGACACTTGTGTGTGAAGGAGATTTAAGTAGAAGAGTCGATGCACAGAGACAGTCTCACTCTCTCGGCTTTGGAAGCTGGGTCCATTGGCACGGAACTGGAGACTTCCTCAGCTGTATTGGATGGCCATGTTGTCTTTTGTGCTCCAACACGCCCTAAGCACTCCACAGTGCTTTGCTGCATTGCCATCTCAGCCGTTGAACCCTTTTATTGGTTTCTTCGGTCTGTTCAGCCGAAGCAGTCTTCACATGCTGGGTGGGTAAGGCCCTGGTTCACCAGGGCTCTATGACCTGATGGCTACTCTCACAAGATTTAGCCAGCCTGTTGAAGCCATTGCCTGGGGTGTGGCCGCTGCCTTATGCTAGCAGCTACTGGGAGCCACAAGTGAGAGCTGGGTGTCAGGTGGGGGTCAGAGGCTGGAGAGCTGCCCTAGAAGGGCATGACAAGCCCTCCATACCAGAGATACTATCCCTCCCTAAAAGACATGACATCAGAAGATGAGCCCCATGGGTTGGAAGGGTCTCACATGCTATGGTCCATGGGGCCATAAAGAGTTAAGACTTAACTGAACAACAACATAGGCAGAGGTGGGGAATTCCCGATTTTTCTTCCCATAACTTTAATATTCAATGAGTCTCTCTCTATTTCCGCTGTCACCAACCTAGTCAAGACCCTCATGATGTCTTTTTCATAGTAGTTTATCTATTTTTAGTAGTTCACATATTCATTTGTCCTACACATGGCTTACAGATTAATTTTCCTAAAGTACAACTGTAATCAAGTGCAGTCTACCAAAAATCCAACTCATCATGCATTTATTAAGTGTTTTTCCAATGAAAAAGGTCTATTAAGATCTGGAGATGTAAAAGTCAAATGAAAAATAGCTATACCCTTAAGGAACTTATGTTCTAATGGAAGGATACAATATAAAATAGATGACATATCCATGATTATCTGAGGATAGAATGCTAAGAACTGGGGGTTCAGAAAAGGTTTTCATGGATGTGAAATAATGGGGACACTAATGCATTGTTGGTAGAACTGTGAACTGATCTAACCATTTTGGAGAGCATTTTGGAATTATGCCCAGAGTTATAAAACTGTGCATGCTCTTTGATTCAGCAATACCACTGTTGAGTCTTTTCTCCAAGGAGATCAAGGGAAAAGGAGAAGAACTCATGTGTTCCAAAATACTTACAGCAGCTCTCTTTGTGGTGGCAAAGAACAGGAAATTAAGAGGATATCCATTAATTGGGATGGCTGAACTAGGTGTGGTATATGATTGTGAGGGAATACTACTGTGTCATAAGAAATTATGAGTAGGTTAATCTTAAAAAACTTAGAAAGATCTACATGAAATTATGAAGAACAAACTGAGCAGAACCAAAAGAACATTATACACAGCTACAAGAATTAGTATTTGAAGACTAACTTATGAATGTCCACCTCCAAAGAATGAACCAATAAATAGAAACATGAAAGATATAATCTATACATACATTTTTTGGTAGGCTGATACTTGCTATGGTGCAGGGATGGGAGGGACTGGGCAAGATATCTGGGAATTTTAATGTGATCAACAAAAAAATCAATTAATTTAAAAAATCTTTTTTTTTTTTAAGGAAAGACTTTCCTGCCTGCACATCTTTGCTTTTACAGTATTCCTATATTTAGAATCCCTTCTTTATTTCTGCTAAAATCTTGCCAGTACCTCAAAATCCAACTGGAAAGCTATCTTGTTCATCAAGTCCACTCTGGTCACTGAATTAAATGCCATCTCTTTCTCCATCTCTGCCTCTCCAAGACACTTTGTTTATTCCCTAACATAGCCATTTATGGCACATTCTTCCTAGTAATATTTTTGTTTACTTGCCTTCTTATCCCTACTAGATTGTATCTCCCAGTGCTTAATATACAGGAGGCACTCAATGAATGTTTGTTGGTTGATTGTAAACTCCTTGGGAACAAGTATCTAGTTATTTATCTTTGTATCCCTCACAGCATCTAGAAAACTTCACCGTGCATAGTATCTCATATTGATACTTGTTCTGTTGTGTGCATACTGCTCAGTTCAGCTTTGGATCTCCCTAACTATTGAATCTTGAATTCAAGTGGGATGTTTAGGTAGACACAAAGTAGATACTCAAGGGATGGGTCTTCTCTTGGTGGCAATTTCTATTCTTGTACCTTGATTTATAGTCCTCCAAAAGAGAAAGGCATAACCCTTTTAGTTGTCTCCTTGCCTCAGTTAGCTTGGGATTCGTCTCTTTGCTCCATAAGTCTTAGGAAATCACTGAGAAGACTGGGCTTCTGCTAACATCATTGTACAGTCATCCATATGACTGTTCTTTTTCTATGCCTGCAGCCTGTCTCTGCTGATCCTTGTGGACTCTGCTCCACTTTTTAAACCTCCCACTTCTTAGCTGGCTCTCCACCAATTATAGTCCTTATCTCAAGAGGCCACTGTTCCATGTCCAGACAGGAAGCCGGTAGAGAAACAAAGTCAAGGGAATCTCTCTTAAAGGCAAATGCTGGAATTTTCTTCTTAGATATGCTTTTCACAGTTGAAGGGATAAAGGAATCGTTATTATACTTGTAGGTTTGGTTATAGGCTAAAAAATTATTCTGAGCAGGCTATAAAATTCATATTCACCTTTCCCATATTTAAATTCTTGGCTTCCCTCATGAAGTCAACAAGAATTTATGAAGTGTTCATTATGTGCTAAACATCTTGCTCTCATAAAAAAGAAAAGCAAAAATAAAACAGTCCCTGCCCTCAAAGATCTTACAATCTAACAAAATGTTCTTTGATTTCCAGTTAGTATTCACTCTTCCTTTTCTGAGTCCACACAAAAGCTCACAGATTTCTATAAGAAAAGGTTGCACTACCACCTCAATTAATTTAATTATGGAAGACTCTCATTGATTCAATCCAATAAATCAAAAAAGTATAGAGTATGGATGAATAAGTCCTTAATCAGTTTGATAGGATAATAGTATTTTGAGCCATTGAACAAAAGGCAGAGCATGACATCCAGAAAACATCTTGTGTTTGATGGAGGAGATCAAGCCACACTTCTTGGTCTAAAAGTAAAGATAGCAAACCAGTTCTGAGTAGTTTAGTCCATTGGCGACCCATTCTAATGATGGAGGCATTCCAGTTTAGAGGTTTTTAGGTGGACCTAAGCCCCTGAGGAGGAGTTAGTTCAACCTCCTCTCTCTCCAACTGAACATACACATCACTGACCATGTCTTTGGAAAGACTGGACCACCAGTAGACTGCATCCAGCTGGGGTAAGAGACTTGGATTAGTAGGAGAGGGACAAATGGTAGCCAGATTGAAAGGCAGCTTCAGGGAGTTTGAACCCTTTCAGTGGAGAGAAATGCTGGTTACATACACTACAGAGGCACTGATCCTTGTACCCAGCAGAAAGTTATCCCTAACAGAACTTCATGAAGACTTAAGAAGGAAGAAAAGGATTTTCAGTAATCAAGAGGTGTGAGATATTCCTTGTAAATATATGTATCTCATTACTTTGTATTTTAAGTTTGAGTACATTTGTATGATAGTGTGCCCCAGATTTTTTTTTAAACCCTTACCTTCCATCTTGGAGTCAATACTGTGTATTGGCTCCAAGGCAGAAGAGTGGTAAGGGCTAGGCAATGGGGGTCAAGTGACTTGCCCAGGGTCACACAGCTGTGAAGTGTCTGAGGCCAGATTTGAACCTAGGATCTCCCATCTCTAGGCCTGACTCTCAATCCACTGAGCCACCCAGCTGCCCCCATGCCCCAGATTTTTAGAGGATTATTTTTGAAACTACCATTCCTGCTATATCATATTAGTAAATACTTTTGTTAAAAATCCAATAAAGTCCATTTGATTTTTAGTGGAAAGCACATAGATTGGGGGACTTGTGAGAGACAGCATTCAAAACCTAGTTCCTAAATTGTTAAGCTAGGCACCAAGACCACTAGTGTGAATGAGAGAAGGAGAAGTAGCTCTGGAGAGCATCTTGTAGCATACTTGTTTTTGTTTTTGCCTTATTACTTTATTTTACTTAACTTCTGTCTTAGAATCAACATTGTGTCCTAGTTCCAAGGCAGAAAAGCAGTAAGGGCTAGGTAGTAATTGCCCAGGGTCACAGTTAGGAAGTGTCTGAGGCCACATTTGAGTCCAGGATCTCCTTTCTCTGGGCCTGTCTCTCAATCCACTGAGCCACCCAAGTACCAGCTTGTCTTTTTATTCATACTAGATTTTAAGGAAAAATTTTGTGATAATTATAGTTTTCCAGCCTGGCTGTCTCATATAATGAATTCTCTGTCATTGGAAGTCTGCCAGAGAAGGTTGGAATCTCACATGTTGAGGATTTTTTAGAGGGAATTCCTGTTCAGGGATAAAATTGTATTGGACGGTCTCTGAGATCTCCAGCCTAAAAATCTGTGATCTTATGGAGTTAATATTTTATTGATAGCAGCAAATCTGAACACTTACCATAATGACATAAAGCTTTTATCTTCCTAGAGAGAGGATTTTTTGGCTATTTAAAAGACAAATCTCACAGTGAGAGTGGATAGACACACATAGGAGGAAAAAACTAGACATAGCATATTTTCTTTTCTTTTTTTTTTATGAACATATGGTTTCCCTAAAATTTGGCCTTTATGCAGGTTTGGCTTTGTATGTGGAGTCACATCTTAAGATCACTAGTCATTTAGGTATGCTTCTTATTTTTTTACCATTTTATTTCTCCTCCAAGTGAATTCTGAGAACACTAAAACCTCCCTCTGGTGGCTAAATGGGTATTTCCTTTTAAGAGCCATTAGATGGCAGCCCAAGATTATACTCTAGCTCACTGTAATCAAACTAAGTAAGTCATTGCTCATAAAACTTAGAGATAGAAGGGAACTTAGAGAGCAGAGGTTATTTGATTGGTCAGATATATGGTCACTGCCTAAAAGCACAGGGATAATTACCCTTTGCCCCCTACCTATATTTCTAGTTCCATTATACGTTATTCCCTCTCACATACTTTGAAGTCCAGTCAAATTGGCCTTCTTTCTGTTCCTTACACATAACATTCCATTTCCCATCAAAGGGACTTTCCATTGGCTGGAATTCCGATCCCCAATGCCTGCAGTGCTCTTCCTTCTCACCTATCCCTCACTGTTGATTATCTTTTGCTTTTTATTTTTTTAATTAAAAAAATTTAAAATATTTTTTCCATGGTTACATGATTCATGTTGTCTTCCTTCCCTCATCACTTCCCTCTGACAAGCAATTGCACTGGGTTACATATGTGTTATCACTTGATACCTATTTCCATATTATTCATTTTTGTAATAATCTTTTAAAACCCAAACCCCAAATCCTATACCTATATAAAAAAGTGATAAATCATGTACTTTTCTTCTGCATTTCTACTCCCACAGTTCTTTTTCTGGATGTGGATAGGGTTCTTTCTCATTGGTCCCTCAAGGTTGTCCTGGATCATTGCACTGCTATTAGTATATCGTTTGTTTTTTTAGAAAAGAACTGATGACATTATGGGGTGATGTCTTGACTCTGGAGGGAATTGGGTTTAAGTGAAGCTGCACTGCAAAGTCCTCAGCCTTATTTTCTCTTCCAGAGTCATTGAAATCCAATGGTAAGACAAAAAAAAATCAGTATGTTTGGAGATGAAGTAAATCCTGCTGTCGTTGATATCTGCTCAAGCTCTAATGGTTCTACCTTCATGGCCTTTGGAACATGTTGTTCTCAACTGCCCAGTCCACCAGGGAAGTCTTCACCTGCTTGAGGCAGACATCCTCCTAACTCAGAGATGGGTTTGAAACCTGTTGGTATTCATAAGGTGGTTTAACCCATCTATGGAGTTGGTTTTGCCAGGCTGGCCACTACAAATACTATAGCTTCTTGGAGCCACGGTTGAGCGCTGGGTAAAAGGTGGATGCCAAAGGAGGACGAGCAGTCCTGAAAAGGGCTTAGCCAGCCCTCTCACCATGGGTGCTAGTTCTCCCTCAACACCCCAGACACCTTTCTCCCGCTCATTGAATCCCCGTTAAGATACAGCTTAAACACCATATTCTCCATGAAGCTTTTTTTTTTCTGATCACCCCAATTGCTAATGCCCCATTTCATTATCTTTTATTTTTTAATGTATTTTTTAAAAAAACCCTTACCTTCTGTCTTAGAATCAATATTGTGTTTCCAAGGCAGAAGAGTGGTAAGGGCGAGGCAATGGGGGTTAAGTGACTAGCCCAGGGTCACACAGTTAGTTTGTGACCAAGAAAATAGCAGATCTTTAATAAATATTTATTTATTGATTGATTGATTATAAAACTAGGCCTTTAGGATATGATTGGTTCTCACTGCCAGTAGATGTAATGCCATGCTCTCTCACTTTTGCTAGCTCTTTTCTTAAACCCTTACTTTCTGTCTCAGTGACAACCCTAAGCCAGAAGGCAAGGGCTAGGCACATGGGATTATGTGACTTGACCAGGGTCACATAGCTAGGAAGTATTTGAAGTTAGATTTGAATCCAGATCCTCCCAAATCCAGTCCTGGCACTCTATCCACTGGGTCATCTAGCAATTCCTTTAACTCTTAATATCTTGGTGAAAAGAGCACTCAGGGAACTCAGATTCATTTTAAGATGAGGACACTGGGGTCTTGAGAAGTTAAATGACTTGCCTAAAGTGGCTGTTGTTAAGTCATTTCAATTTTATCTAACTCTTTGGGACTCCATTTGAGATTTCCTTGGCAAAGTATTGGTTTGCATTTTCTTCTGCTGCTCATTTGACAGATGAGTAAACTGAGGCAAACAGGGTTAAATGACTTGCCCAGGGTCACAGAGCTAGTACATGTTTGAAGCTGGATTAGAATTCAGGTCTTCCTGACTCCAGGCCTAGTTCTTAATTCATTCTTCTACCTAATCTAAGGTTGCCCAGTGATTAAGTGGCAGATTTCAAATTTGAACCTGTCTTCTCCCTCCAAGTCTTCCCAGAGTTTTAGTCTTTTTCTACTTATTGGATATAATTATTCATTCTCACTGTGTCCATATTGATGGGGAAAGACATATGGAACATAATAGGCTTGGGAGAATATTAATGGGAGTTTTATATTCCTGGTAAGGTTTCCCAGTACCAAACCAGAGATGAAGACTAAAGACAGTCTACATTTAATCTAGGAAGTATTACCTTGATAATGCAAATGCTATCTCATTTCATCCTCACAACTGTGTGAAGTAGGTAGGATCAATATTATTAGCTCCATTTTCTGAATGGGGACCCTTTCCCTTTGCCCCTTGTACTAGTGTGAACACCTGATTGGCTTAGCCCACTGCATCTCAGACCCCCATAAGCGACAGTGCACAACACAGTGCTCTTTTCACTGCTCCACTCTAACTGCTGTTGCTGCTGATGGCAACTGCTCTTCTGCCTTGGGACCAATACACAGTATTAATTGTAAGATGGAAGGTAAGAGTTAAAAAAATTACAATAGAACAGGAACTGTACCTGTGATTTCACTAGTCTATGGAACTCCCAGGTGAGGAAACTCCCTCTATCAGTGCAGGCTGGCATCTACTCAGCAGTTATATTTATTATTTTTTAAATTTGAATTTTATTTTATTATGCATTGGTCATTGTTGTAAGAGCAAAGTCATACATAACTCAAATCCCCAAATAAAGTCATAAATACATTGATGTGAAAGACGACTCCAACAGCTCTTTCTCTGGAGGTGGATAGCATCTCCCATCATAAGTCTTTTGGGATTGTCTCAGATCATTGCATTGTGGAGAGTAGCCGAGTTTTCACAGATAATTATTGTTTATTACTGTTAGGATGTACAAGGTTGTCCCAGTTCCAGCAGTTATTCTCTAAAGAGCTGTCTAAAGCATTGCAGGGTAAATTACTCAAGATCACACTGACAGTAGGTGTCAGAGTTAGGTTTTGAACTCAGGTCTTCTTGTCTTTAAGATCAACTCACCATATATATTTAAATATATACAAGATCCAAAGGTAATAGCAGTAATAATAATTCCTTTAAACAACTTTTCTATGAAAAAGATAATCCTGAGTGGGTAGAGATCTGAGTTAGGGACTCTCTGTGTGGTCTATATTTGAGTTTGGAGCCCTAAAATCCAGAGGAAGTCCCTTCACAGTGATTGGTGGTAAATGGAGAAAGTGCCAACACCATCACTACCAAAGTAGCTGACAAAGGTTAGGTAGGCTTAAGCCTCAATGCAGCATAAACTTTTGAGAGGTCCGCTCTGGTAATCATGGTGGCTGGCATTCTGTAGCCATGCTGTGTTGATAAAGCTATTTGTTTTCATCCCCAGTAGAAAGGAAAATAGTTTAGAGGCGTAATAGAGTTTCCTTAGGGGTTCTGGAAAAAAAGATAAATAAATAGGCAATGTTCTTTCGCTCAGTGGAGGCATATTTCATTTGTTTATTTCCTAGATGTGACATCATATATCAAGGTTGGGTTGAAGGAATCTAAAGGACTGCTTGTATTTGAAAATAAAGTATCTCTGTAAGGGTGCACAGAAATAGTTCTTTTATGTTCAGAGCATCAATGTCAACCCCATTTCCTTTTAAAAAATGTTTGCTAATATTTTATGTTTTGTTTTGAAACCCTTACCTTCCATCTTGGAATCAATACTATGTGTTGGTTCCAAGGCAGAAGAGTGGTAAGGGCTAGGCAATGGGGGTTAAGTGACTTGCCCAGGGTCACACAGCTTGAAGTGTTTGAGGCCAGATTTGAACCTAGGACCTCCCATCTCTAGGTCTGACTCTCAATCTACTGAGCTACCCAGCTGCCTCCATTTTATGTTTTTATATCAACTTTATTTTTATATATGACTCCCCCACCCTGGGTAGGGGCAGCTAGGTGGTGTAGTGGATAGAATGCCAGACCTGAAGTCAGGAAGACATCTTCCTAAGTTCAAATCTGGACTCAGACTCCTAATAGCTGTGTGACCCTGGGCAAGTCTTCTTTGCCTCAGTTTCCTCATCTATCAAATGAGCTAGAGAAGGAAATAACAAACCACTCAAGTATCTTTTGTCAAGAAAACCCTAACTGGGGTTACAAAGAGTTGAACAGGACTGAAAAATGACTGAACAATGAAAGTGAACAATTCCACTTAAAGGCTATCCCTAGTTAAAAAAAATCCACAATTCAGCACAGCACCTCTCAGTAATTTTCTGCCTATGGACTTCTACCTCTGCAAAGGAGGGAAGAATGGATATATTTTTTCCATCTCTTCTCAGGATTCAAGATTGGTTATTATAATTACATTGATTTTAGGATTATTTTTGTGGTTGTTTCTATTCACATTATTAGTCATAGTATTATTTTCCTGTTCTACTTACTTCTTTTTGGACCAGTTCATATAAATCTTCACGTTTCTCAGAATTTCTTCCCATTTCTAACTTCTCATGGGGCAATGGCATTCCATTTCATTCACATTTTCCATTAATTCTGGTAGATGAGAATTCTCTGGCAGAAAGGGATGATATTTGTAGAAAGGTGCTCAGCACAGTGCCAGACACATAATAGGTATATAAATACTCATTGCCTTCTTTCCTTTTCTCTTCTTGGCCTATCCTTCAATGGATAGAATAGAATCCCATTCCATTCAATTTTTAAAAGACATTTCCCAATCAGTGGTATCCAGCTGATTTTCAGCTGACATAGTGGCTTTGGTAGAGACAAGCAAAAATGAGGATGTTCCCTTCATTCTCTCTGATTTTATGACATTTCTGTGGGGGTGGGAAGAAGAAGGGAACAATTTGGTGTTCTGAGAAAACATGAGTTTGTCAAAGACTTGGTTTCTAAACATAATTAGGGAAAAAAAATTGTGCTCTTAACTGAGAGAGGGGAGATTAAATTGTTGAGTGCCTGGTTAGTTAAGTTTGAATGCCCTTCATCTGGATCAAGGGTTCCTCTCCCCAGCTGTGAGTTCTGTCTGCCCCCAATATCCTACTCTGCTGCTTCATAGTAGTATAGAAGGAACCTGGGTTTCCAAAGAGCAGAGTGCATCCTCTGGCCTATCTGGTCAAACTGGAAAGGCACCAAGCTGTTTGCCTAGTGACCAGTTGCCCTTTGGTCATCTCAAGACCAGTCAGTTATGTTCAGAGAGCTTCCTCATCATGGTGACAACAGCTGATGGGTTTTTCTTTTCTTTTCTTTTTTTAAAACCCTTACCTTCTGTCTTAGAATCAATACTAAGTATGGACTCCAAGGCAGAAGAGTGGTAAACTTTAGGGGCTAAGTCACTTGCCCAGGGTCACACAGCTGGGAAGGGTTGAGGCCAGATTTGAACCTAGGCCTTCTGAATTTCAGGCTTGGCTTTCTATCCACCTACCTCTTCTAGGCTTTGGGCTTTTTATCTACAGCTTCACCTATAACTTATTCAGCAACCCTAGAAGGATAACTAACTATATCATTGAAGGGAGTATCCATACTAAGGATATACTAGATAGGTGAAGAATCAAGGTGGGATAGATAAAGGGAATGGTATATATATATATAGGGGTCAGTGATGTCCTTGTGGACAGGGTGAGAGAGGCAAGGTGATGATACAATGAAGTGCATTCAGAGTTGGTTGAATGAGTTATTATTAATGAATCCATGTTAGTCTGGAGTTGTGTTGGTAAACCTATGGCATGTGTGTCAGAGGGAGATGCTTCCTTCTTTCTCTCCACACACACCTGAAGGCATTTCTTACATCACCCACCTTCTGACCAGCAGCCCAATGGGAGCGCTTCCTCCCTCCCCTGTCTGGAATAAGGGGGCTTATGAGGATGCAGTTTGGGCATTTGGTCTCTAAAAGGTTTGCCACCACCTGTCTAGAGGGAGGTCTCTTATAGTATGCTTCAAGGATTTTTTCTGTACAACATTTTTGCCAATAATGATGATAAAGTCTGAGGTACTGCAGGGCAGTGGATAGAATTCATCTTAAAGACACAAAATACCTGATTGTATTCCACATTTGACATTTATTGGCTGTGGGGCTCTGGGCAGCTTACTTAACTCTATGTTCCTTAAGCCATGCCTTATGACTTATCCCATTGGGAATTCCCCACACTTAAGTAATCATAAATCGTTTGAGAGTGAATGGACAATTGCACAGATGGTGTGCTTATCCTGCTTTGTAGATGACTCAAAGCTGAGAGACCTAGCTAACCCATTAAATGACAAAATTGAGGTAAAAAAGATTTTCACAATCAGTCATCAAGAATTTGCTAAGTACTTACTACATGAAAGATTAGAATAATGTGCTAAATGCCATGAAATAAAATATTATTGGATAAATGCAAGAATAAATAAATGTAAGAACATGTGGCTTAAAAAAAATTAAATGCTTAAGTACAGGATGGAACTGACTAGACAATAGCTAATGTGAAGGATTTTCTAGGGTTTTTTGTGGACTGGAAGCTCATTCAACTCTATGACACAGCAGCCTAAAAGGTTAGTGTTCTTTTAGGGCATAATGATAGAAGCATGATTAGTCCTCCCGTACTCTGTTCTTGTCAGAATGTGTCAGTGTTGGGGTCAGATCTAGCCTCTAATTTTTAGAAAGGACAAGGATATATTGGAATCTCTCAAGTAGACACTGAATAGGTTGCTAAGAAAATCAAGGGTCTATGCCAGTGAGGGTGAACTTTTTTAGAGACCTTAGAGATCAAGTGTCCAAACTTCAACCCTCACACTGCATGTAAGCTCCCAACCTTACCCCAGACAGAGAAGAGAGGAAGTACTTCCATTATGCTACTAGGCAGAGGGGTGGGTGATGTAAAAAATGTCCTCAGGCATGTGAGGAGAGAGGGAAGGGGAGGCCCCCCTCTGGCACATGTGCCATAGCTTTGCCATCATGGATCTATGCTATGTGGGAATCTGTGGAAATAGCCAGAGATGTTTAAGCTTAGAGAAAAATTAAAGAGCCATGATAGCTATCTTCAAATATCTGAAGGGAGACCCTAGGGAAGAAGAATAATTGAACTTGTTTTGTTTGGTCTAGTTGGTGGGCCAAAGTGGTGAAACTAATTTAGGCTACATGTAAGAAAGCAATTCTCAATGATTAATTTGATCTCAAAATGGAATTGGCTACCTCAGAAGGCATCATCATTATTATTATTATTATTAACATCAGTAGTGGTATTACTATTATTACTAATGATAGTAACCATAGTTAACCTTTAAATTTTAATTTAAAGCTTGTGTAATGCTTAACCCTGTGCCTCCATTACTTTCTGTCCTAGAATTGGTAAAAAGCTAGGCAATTTGGGTTAAGTCCAGAGTCATACAGCTAAGAAGTGTCTGAGATCAAATTGAATGTAGGTCCTCCTGACTCCATGTCTGGCACTTTATCCATGGTGCTACCTAGCTGTCACTTGGCAAAATGCTTTTACATATATTGTTTAATTTTATCCTCAGAACTAGCCTGTGAGATACAATAGGTGTTATTATTATGTTTCACAGATGAGAAAACTGAGGTTGAGAAAAGTTAAATGTTCCAAGACCCCTCTCTGTTAGAGGCAAGATGACCTTTTGGGGATATTCTAGAGGGGGATTCCTAATAGGGGAGGGGTTGGACAATGACCTTTGGGATCTTTTTCAAGTCTGAAATTTTGTGATTCTTTGTAAATTTACTCCAATTCCTTAAAACTCTTTATTAATATGGATCATGTCTTATTTATCCTTTTATCCTCTTCAATTCTCAGTCTATGTAGTTCAATTCAAGAGGTGTTTCTTCAGTCTTCAGATATTTCAGTCAAGAGAGTTTATATTCAAATATACACATAACATTAATGGATGACATTTATGTAGTGAGATAATAATGATTGCTAACACATATAGAGTTTAATATGTGCCAGGTGCTGTGCTAAATACTTTATAATTATTATCTCAGTTGATCCTCACAACAAACCTGAGAGGGAGAAACTATTATTATCTCCATTTACAGATGAGGAAAATGAGACAAACAGAGATTAAGTGACTTGCGCAGGGTCACACAGCTAGTAAGAGATGACATTTATAGAGCACTTTAAGGTTTACAAAGCACTTTAGATGAAAGAGTTCTATCTCATTTGATCCTCACAACAACTCAGGAGGGTAAAATTAGCCTCATTTTACAGGGACAAAAATTGAGACGCTCAGAGGTTAAGTGACACACCTATGTTCACTCAGCTTTTAAGTATTGAAGGCAAAATTCAAATCCAGGCATATGGACTTCA
Organism: Monodelphis domestica; assembly: GCF_027887165.1. Taxonomy (NCBI): domain Eukaryota; kingdom Metazoa; phylum Chordata; class Mammalia; order Didelphimorphia; family Didelphidae; genus Monodelphis; species Monodelphis domestica. Next base: position 265,940,351 of record NC_077230.1, on the reverse strand, counting down.
ATTTGAGTGCTTTATCCACTCCACCAGGCTTTCTCTCATGTAATTAGGATGATCAGTTGTTTTTTTCAGTCATTTTTGACTCTTTATGACTCCATTTGAGGTTTCCTTGGTAGGGATACTGCAGTGGGTTGCCATTTCTTTCTCCAGCTCATTTGACAGATGAGAAAACCAAGGCAACAACTGTCCAGGGTCCTGTAAGGGTCTGAGGCCAGATTTGAATTCAGGGAGAAAGGTCTTCTTTTTCAGCCACCTAGCTGTCCCCATAATTTTGATATGAGGAAGAATAATTAGAGTTCAAAGGAAAGACAGATAAAGCTAGGAGAAATTTAAGGAGGTGTCATAAGAAGGTCCCTGGGGCAAAGGACTGACCATCCCTGGGGTATGGGGTTCAGTTCTGGGCACCCCAGTTGAGGAAGTACATCGATAAACTAGGGAGCATCCAGAGAAGGGTGACATGAGGGTGCAAAGGGCCTTGAGTTCATGTCACAGGATGGCAGAGATGAAAGAAGAAATAGCCTTTTAGTATATATTTGATACTAAAGCAAAATGTCACCTCTCTGAAATCATTCAGGATAGCCAAGAATGATGGATTCTGGATTAAGTAACACCAACCTATTTTGCTTTTAGAATCCTTTTCTGATTTTGAAAAGCTTTCTTTTTTTTCCCTCTTACTATTAGGTTCTATTACTTACTATTATTACCTTTACCTTGAGCGAGTCACTTTAATTTCTCTAGGCCTTAAATTCCTCATCTCTAAAATGAAGTATTGGACCAAGGCTTTGAAGGTCTATTTCAAATCTAGATCTTTAATCTTATGATTGATCATTTATCCCTGGGTATTATATATAATAATTATAGGGAAAGTTAGGTGATTTTGTGGATAGAGTGCCAGGCTGGAGTCTTCCTGAGTTCAAATCTGTCCTTGGAACCTTACTAGCTGTTTGACCCTGGGTAAGTCACTTTACTCTCTTACCTCATCTGTTAAAGGAACTAGAGAAGAAAATGGTGAGCCACTCCACTGTCTTTGCCAAGAAAATCCAAATGGGGTCAAAAAGAGTTGAATACAATTGAAACAACTGGACAACAAATTATTTGTAATAATTTATGGAAAAGTTATATGATGTAATAGAAAGAGGACTGATCTTGGAGTCAGGAAAACCTAGGTTTAAGCCCTGATGTACACATACATGACTATAGAAAAAACAAACAAACACCTACATTCTCAGAGACTTAAGTGATCCTCTAAGATGACAAATTCCAAAGGAGTTACAGACTTGCAGCGTGAAAGTGTTTCCACACTGAGAGTCCCCTCATACCAATGAAATCATAGCTCTCGAGTCTCATTGCCTTTCTTCCTAATTATATACAATCCTTATTCCCAAGAGCCCTCAGGTTCCCAGATCTGGAGAAATTTCTTCCTTGTGTGGAATTCCTTTTCCTCTAATCCCTAGCAGCCTGTTCCCCTAGCAACACTCCCTCTCTACAAAAAGTTGATATTAAGAACAAATCTGTAATTCTTTCAGATTGAATTGGTCCCTTCCTTGAGACCCTACCATAAACACATTATAGGAATGATAAAAGCTTAAGATTCTACTTAGTTACGACCATGAGGAAGACCTGAATTTAAATCCTACCCAAGACATTTATTAGCTTTGTGACTCTGGGCAAGTCATTTAACCTCTCTCTGCTTCAATTTCATCATCTTTTTCATCATGGGGATAATCATAGTACCTCACTCTCAAAATTGTTGTGAGTATCAAATGAGATACATGTAGAGTGCTTTCAAACTTTAAATCTCTATATACATGTTATTATTATTATTACTATTATTATTTTTCTCATAAGATGGTTGGGAAGATCAAATGAAATTGTATGTATAAAGTTTTTTGAAAGCCATAAAATGTGATGTCAATATACATAATTTTTATTATAAAAACTCTCAGAGACTATGAATTTTAACAGAGCTTTAAGCTCATATCACAAAAAGTTTTTATTAAGAAGTTTTATGATGTCTTTTGCTTTTACATTGCTTAAATTTTCTACTGTATCCATCTTTTCTTCCCCTCCTAGAAAGCTATTTTTCATATCAAATAATTTTTGTAAGAAAAAAATAGGGAGAAGAGAAAAAAGTCCCAGAATTGATCAATACATCAAAAACATCTAACATTATATGCAATGTTTGATATCCATGACTCCTCATCACTGTTCAGTGTGCCCGATTTTACCCTGACTGAACAAAAGTAAGAGCAGGATGCTAGATCTGAATCAGTTTCCACCTAGACTATTCTGTTTTTGCCTCTAGTGTATCTTTCTTAGAGGTAAATTTCATATAACTGAAAAATTAATCTTCCCATTGTGGCATTTTGTACTCTGTAAAATTGAGATTTGAACTCTGGACTTCAATCCCCACAAGCCCTTGCTCCACTTCCCCAAAATGCTTTGTAATCTCACGGGAATTCTCAGGTGGGCCGAGATCGAAAAGGGATTTAACCTGATTACAAAGGCTTTTGAGTCTCTTTTGGACTTCCGTTTTGGAGCAGATGTGGCTCTTACCATAATGTAGGTGAGGTCTTGTCTAGGCCTCTGGCCTAGGCACATTTTCCTTATCCTGTATTTTCTTTAATCCTTAATCCTTAATAAATCTCTAAAAAAATATAATACTCCTTGCAGAGAGAAACTAATTTCTACCTGACTCAGTCTCCCCTAAATTTTAATCTTTACAACTCCTATACTCAAAATCTTTCAGTGGTTCTTCACTGCCAACAAAATAAATTTAAAATTAGAAAAATTAAATTCTTAAGTTTCAAGATTTTTTATAATCTGGCTCTAAACTATCTCATCAGTCTTATGATACAGGATTCTTCTAGATATGTTTGAAATTATAGCTAAACTGAACTCCTTCTCATTGATTAATCTTTGTCTTATTTCATTTTGGTGCTGCTGCTCATATTCTTCTCTATTTGTATATTGAGCTTTCCCTATTTCTATCATCCCCATTTTTAAAAGTCTCTTCTTTCAAGGTTATCTCTTTCAGTAAATTCTCTCTGATTCCCTTTTATCTGAAAATGACCTATTACTCCTAAAATTTCTCATAGAACTTTGGATCTCTTCTTTGCATTTATCCCAAGCTGCCTTTTATCATGGTTTTTTGTGGACATGTCTTATTTTTCCAATTATATTGCAAGCTCCTTGATGTTATTTCTAGCACAGTGGTAATTACTCAAACAATGTAAGCTCTTAATAAATGCTTGTTGATAAAGGAATGTACTCTCATTTGCCATTAGGATCCCATCTTTGATTTCCTCTTCTTCTTCCCCCAATCATTCTGCCCTATTAGAGAAAACAAGAAGTCAGAAAAATTGTACCACAAAGCCTGAGAAATTAAGAATTGCTTGCTCTGCTATAGGTGTATGTGTGGCCCTATATAAATCTTTTCCTCTCTCCTTGTAACTCTTTCTTCATCTGTAAAATGGTCATAATAACCCTTACCTACCTCAGTGGTCTCTTGTAAGGCTTGATTCATAGTTGTAAAGTACTTTGGGAACCACAGATGAAAGGATCAGTATATGTGTACAATGTCATTATGATTAATAGAGTTTCTCTTCTAACATGCTGAGAGACAGACCTCTTAGTTTATGTCATTTAACTGCACACCAATGGCCCACTCAGGGGGAAAGACTATTCTATTAAACCATTACAGTCATATTAAAAAAAACCCACCAAAGTTTTAGTCTCATAGAAACTTGTAGCAGTCATAAAAATTTAACCTTTCTCCCTGTTCATTCTCCTCCCTTATTCCCATTCTTCCATCTCATTCTGAGTTTTTTTTTTTTAGTTTTACACACCTCAATGATGTCTCACAACTAATATGGTAGAGGATGGGGGTTATTGTGGGAAAATGTTAAAGTAGGGCATGAAACTTCTATGCTCTCCTAATATCAAAACAACTCCATGGAATCAGTGCTAAAAGTGTCAAAAACTGATGAGTTGAGAGTAAAGCTGAGCAGCCAAGGACAACTAGGGAGGAAGGTCTCTGACTTCCTGGTGTCAGTCTCACCAGATAGTGCAAACACACCAGAGAAAACAATTGCAGAATCAACAAACAGCAAGCCCCAGGGGCAAGACCTGAAACCTTGCCTTGTCTGCTGAACCTGGGTGGTGGCAGATACTGATGGACTTAGAAGGCAGCAAACCCTAGAAGTAGCAATATGGGCTGTAGCCTTGGCTTCAGCAATCCCCACTTATCCACAGCAAGGGTTTTACTTCTGACCAGGGAAGGACTTCAGAGGTCCAAGCATGATGACTAGAGACCTGCTCTAAACTTAGCTGTGGCATCAAGAGATGAAAAGTGAGGAGGGAGCATACATCATTGAATGTGGTTGTTAAGGGGCTGGGACCCTGTTGACTGTGGTCACTCCTAGGAGAGTATAGTCTCTGGCTTCTACCACAGTGGGGAGGGGAGTTTTCTGCCTGCAGTGGCAGAACTGTTTGGGGCTCTGGTTGGACCACCTGGGGTCAATCACAGACTGGGACTTGAGTGGTGGGGGGACCAGGGACTAATCCTAGGCCCTGCATTATAGACATTGGAAGAACTAAATAAGACCCAGGAAATAACAAACACAAAGAATCCTGAAACCTGAGGCACCATCTCCCATACCCTAGGGCCCCTGGGACCTTAGCATAAAACTAATAATTTAGTCTATTGGCATGTCCACTAAAATAAAAAAATAATAAACAAAGGAGAAAGAACCCAATTATTGATAGTTATTATGGAGAAATAGAAGACCTGGGTTCAAACCGTGAGAACAGTCAAGTAAAAACACTTCAAAAACAGCAAAGAAACATGTTAAATGGTAATAAATTCAAAAAGAGCTCTTGGGAAGAGCTTAAAAAACATCAAAAACCAAATAAAGAGGTTGAAGAAAACCTAGGAAAAAAAAATAAGAGTGATGCAAGAAAATCAAGAAAATTATGAAAGAAAAACCATCCAAATGGAAAAAGACACCCAGAAACTCATGGAAGGCAATAATTCATTAAGAACTAGAACTATATAAGGGGAAGCTATTGACTTCCTAAGGCAACAAGAAATAACAAAGCAAAATCAAAAGAATGAAATAATAGAAGAGAATATGAAAGATCTTATTAAAGAAACAATTGACCTAGAAAATAGATCAAGGAAAGGAAACGTAAGAATTATCAGACTCTTAGACACCATATTCTAAGAAATCATGTAGGAAAAATTCCCAGAAATAGAGGGTAAAATAGAAATTGAAAGAGTTCACTATCTTCTTTTTAGTGGTTTCTGGTAGTTGTGTGAACCTGGGCAAATCACTTAACTCTTATAGCCTAGTCCTTACTGCTCTTCTTCCTTGGAATCAATACACAGTAATGATGCTAGGGCAAAAGACAAGAGTTTTTTTAAAAAAAGAAAAAGTGGGGGTAAGTCGAGGGAATGAGGAAGAGACTCAGGCAAGATAATGGAACAATTTTTAGAATGGAACTTATATCAAGAAATAGAAGGGCAGGATGTGGGGGATGAAGAAGGGACTTTTGGAATGATAGATGGATAAGAACTAGAAGTTAAGGTTGAAGGGACAAGGAAGGGAACTTTAGAAGAGTAGATCAGTTTAGAAGTAAGAAGGTAAAGGGAGAGGGTAAGAGAAGGTTGTAAGAAGAGTTGAGAACTGGAGAGGTAGTGGACAGAAGAAATTGGATATCTAAGGAGCAATTCAGCAAAAAGAGAGACAAAGAAGGACAAAGTGAGGAAAAACAGATTGGAAGTAAATACATAACTAGTAAGTATGACTTTTAATGTAAATGGGATGAATTAATCCATAAAACAAAAATAGCAGAATGGATCAAAGCCCCAAATCTGACAATATATTGTTTACAAGAAACAAACTGAAAAATGAGAGACATATGCTGAGTGAAAATAAAGGGCTATAGTAAAATATGCTATACCTCAGTTAATACAAAGAAAGTAGAAGTAGAAATCATGATCTCTGACAGAGTTAAAGCTAAAATAGATATAACCAAAAGAGATAAATGAGGAAACTATATCATGTTAAAAGGTACTTTTAAACTATATAAGAGGTACTCATTAAAAGATAATGAAGCATTGCAAATATTAAGCTTATATGCACCAAATATTACAGCATTTGAATTTTTAAAGGAAAAACAATGTTACAGATGAAAATAGATAACAAAACAATAATAGTTGAAGATTTCAGCTTCCCCCTCTAATAACAAGATAAATCTATCCAAAAAATAAATAAAAAGAAGTTGAGGAGATAAATAGAATCTTAGATATGTTAAATATGGTAGATATCTGAAGAGAACTGAATGAGAATAGAAAAGAATATACCTTCTTTTCAGTGGTTTCCGATACCTTTACAAAATTGGCCATATATTAAGGTACAAAAATATTATAGTTAAATGTAGAAAAGAAATATTAAAGACATCTTTTTTAGACCATAATGCAATTAAATATTCTACATAATATGGGACCATGGAAACAAAGTTAAAAAACTAAGTGGAGACTAAATAACTTAATCTTAAAGAATGAGTGAGTTAAAGAACAATTCATAGAAATAATAAGCAATTTCATTAAAGCAAATAACAATAGACAAGATGCCAAAACCTATGGGATATAGCAAAATCAGTAATTAGAAAAATTTTTTTATTTCTGAATGCTCATAGTAATAAAATAGAGAAAGAAAAGATCAATGAATTGGGAATGCAATTAGAAACTAGAAAAAGAACAAATTAATTAACAATCCTCAACTAAATGCCAAATTAGAAATCCTAAAAATTAAAGATGAGATCAATAAACCTGAATGTAAGAAAACCACTGAATTGATAAACTTAGGAGTGATTTTATGAAAAAAAATTTATGAAATAGATAAGCCATTGGATAATATAATAAAAAAGAGAGAAGAAAACTAAATCACTAGCATTCAAGATAAAAAGAGTGAATATACCATCAATGAAGATGAAATTAAAACAATTATTAGAAATTATTTTACTTAATTTAACAATGTAAGTGAAATGAAAGAACACTTACTAAAAAATTACTTTGACTATCAGAGGAAGAAATAGAATATCTATATAAACCTACTTTAGAAAAAAGAAATTGAACAAGCCATCAAAGAACTTCCTAAGAAAAAGCATTAAGACCAGATGGATTTACAAGTGAATTCTACCAAACATTCAAAGATCTACTAATTCCAATATTAAATAAATTATTTGAAATAACAAGTAAAGAAGGAGTTTTACAAATGCCTTTTATGAAACAAATATGGTATTGATACCTAAACCAGAAAGAGCAAAATCAGAGAAAGAAAATTATAGACTAATTTCATTAATGAATATTGATTCAAAAACCCTAAACAAAAATCATAGCTAGGAGCCTACAACAATATATCACAAAGATAATGCATTGTGACCAAACAAGATTTTTACCAGAAATGCAAGGATGGCATAATAAAAGAAAACCATTGGTTATATTAATGGATTGTATAATTGATTATAGTAATTGATGATATTAATATTGATTATTTTAATAATTTATTATTATAACAGAAGTAACAAAAACCATATGATTTCATCAATAAATGCAGAAAAAGCCTTTGATAAAATACAACATTCATTCCTATTAAAAACACTAGAGAGCATAGGGATAAATGGATTTTTTTCTTAAAATGACACAAAGCATCTACCTAAAATCATAGGCAAGTGATAAGTGTAATGAGGATAAGCTAGAAGCCTTTCCAATAAAATCAGGAGTGAAACAAGGATGCATACTGCCACCAATATTATTTAACATAGTATTAGAAATCTAGCAATAGCAATAAGAGAAGAAAAATGGAAAGAATCAGAATGGACAAAGAGGTAAAAAAAATTAATTCTATTTGCAGACGACATGATAATATGTATGGAAAATCCTAGAAATTCAACTAAAAAGTTAGTTGAAATTATCAATAATTTTATCAAAGCATGATATAAAATGAACCATTAAAATCATCAGTATTTTTATAAACAACTACCATAGTCCTACAAGAAGAGGTAGAAATATTCCTTTTGAAATAAACACAGATAGAATAAAATATCTGGGACTATACTTGCCAAAACAAACCCAAGAAATACATGAACATAAGTATAAAACACCTTTTTTACAGAAATAAAGTCAAATCTAAATAATTGAGAAATATTAGTTGTTCATAGGTGGGCAGAGCTGATATAATTAAAATGACAGTACTACCTGAATTTATTCAATTAAATTTTTTAAATTTACCTTATTAAGCTGGGAAAAATAATAAAATTCATTTGGAAGAACAAAATATCAAGAAAAATCAAAAGAATTAATAAAAAAGTAAAGGAATAAGGTCTAGCAGTATCATATTTTAAATTATATTATCAAATAGCATATCATCTGCAAAGAGTGATAGTTTAGTTTTCTCACTGCCCACTGAATCCTTTCAATTTTTTTTTCTTCTCTAATCACTACAGCTATTGTTTCTAGTACAATGTTAAATTAAAAGAGGCAATAACGGGCATCCTTGCTTCACTCTTAATCTCATTGGGAAGGCTTCTAGTTCATCCCCATTGCAGATGATACTTGCTGATGGTTTTAAATGTATACTGTTTATTATTTTGAGGAATGGCCCTTCTATTCCTATACTTTCTAGTGTTTTCAATAGGAATGGATGTTGTATTTTGGACCACATACTACTGGTGTGGAGGTCATGCACTTGGCAAAATGAGCCAATGGCTCAGTTGTTCAGGCAGAAGTAGAAACAAGGAACACAGGCTCCTCAGGGCTAGCATTAAATAGATCTGCTTCCTTCTGTGGAGCAATGATGAGTTCAAGTTAATAAATGAATTTACAAATTGATTCAGAATCTGTTCTAACATCTGCTATGTAGGGACATGAAAAGGTCAGTATTACCATTCATTGGTATTGATTGAATATCCCCAAAATGTCTCCAGACATTTTTTAGAACACAAAGAAATCCTTGTCTGTGAGGATTTTATTTTCCAAAATCTTAAAACAGTTTTCTTTTTTGAATCAAACAAAAACTTTATTATGTCTTGGTGCTGCTTGGAGTCATGACTCTTCATTCTAGTCTAGTTCTTTATATACATATTTGATTCAAAAAAGAAAACTACTGTGTTTAAGATTTTATATGTGTATATATATGTATATATATATATGATGTATCCATACATATGTGTATATCTTGTAAGGATTATTTGTGAAATAGACACTGATGTTTCTTAGGAGATGGTATTTGATGGACTAAAGGAGCTATTTGAGGAGGAGGTGAGATGTTGAATGGTAGAAGCCTAGCTGAAGTGGCTCCTACTCTCTCTCTCTCTGTCTCTCTCTCTCTGTGTCTCTCTGTGTCTCTGTGTCTCTGTGTCTCTCTCTTTCTCTCTCTTTCTCTCTCTCTCTTTCTCACTCCTCCTGGGCTGTGCTATCAAGGGGTGTTACTCAGGAAATCAGGGTCCCCCTGTTATGAGTGGGTGATGGGAAGATGAAGGAAAGTCTCCCCTACCAGGTGATATAAGGGATACCCCTAAATTCCCTTGCACAAAATGGCCAGTGGGATAATCCTTCCCTGAGTCTTCTAACATGTCTGGGGAGGGATCTTGATCTGCACTTGGTTACGGTTGATCTGTAGCCTCAAAAAGTTGCTTTCCCCTAGCTCCTTGAATAAGCCACTTGAAAATATCTGACTGTGAGTAGAAAGATTTAATGAATAATGAATATAAGGAAAGATGGGGAGCAGGAATGAGGAAATCGGGGTCCCTGATTTCTAACCCAAGAGGTCCTTGGTTCTGGCAGCAGCAAAGCTAAATCCAGAATTTCACCTCCCTTCCCTCTACCTGTCACTCTTAATTTAGTGGTTATAGGGTCAAGGAATAAACAGGGTAGGTGCAAAGGGCTAAAGGAGGGTCTGGCCCTCTCTGGCTGAGAGTTCTAGACCTTCATAGATCTGAAGAGACTTGACTCTCTAGTAGATGTTGTCTGAGGTACTAAGGTGGTAAAATAGTCTTCAGGAGAAATCCTGGAGTTGAACACTTGGAAATCTTTGGTCAGGCTTTTGGCAAATCTTTGGTAAGGCAAGACATTTCTGTCTACTTTGAGATCTCCATACCAAAAACCCAGAATTCCTTTCTGAGCTCCTCCAGATTCATTCTCCTCTCCTATGATCCTCTGTTACCAATGGTCTCTGGCTGTCAATCACCTCTTCTTTCAATGTTCCATCTTTTCCTTTGCAACCTGCCCTTAAAATCTGCATGCCTATACACACATATGCATGTATAAATGTTTACAGACATACATACACACATACGTACATACATACAGCTAGGTAGCTCAGTGGCTAGAGAACCAGGTCTGGAGACCTGAGGATTCATATCTGGTCTCAGGCACTTCTTAGCTGTCTGGGCAAGTCACTGCATAGCCATTACCTCTCTTATGCCTTGGAAACAATACTCAGTATTGATTCTAAGACAGAACGTAAAGGTTTATATGTGTGTGTACATGCATTTATATATACACGTATGAAGATATGTATATATGCCAGTGTGTTTCTAGATCTCATTTTTGTGAAATTGTGAGGAAGTACCATAAAGCAGTGCTTCATTCAGGGTTCTGTGAGCTGTGGACACTTGGTAAATGCTAGAGAGAAGGCTTTGCCTGGACTTAGGAAAGAACATCATTGGAAAGATTGCCTCCAGGAGCACAAAACTCGAGACTCTTAGACCTGGACTCAGAAGTTATATAGTCTAATCTGTATTTGGGAAGGGATTTCCTATGGAGCATTCCTGACAACTCATCATCTGGCTTAAAAACTTTCTAGGTTAGGACTTTTTTCCATACATGGAACATAAATCTCCTCTCTTTTTTAATCTCATTTTTATTAACAGCCTTTGTTTTTATAGTACATTCATTTTCAATGATGTGACTCTCCCCTCCTCTACCCAGTTATCTATTGTAACAAAGATTAAGAAAGAAAAAAAGAAAAAAAAAGCAGTTTGGCAAAAGTAATCAATATATCAATAATGTCTGGCAGCATTACAATATTTCACATCTATAGTTCTCCATTCTTGCAGTGAAGGGAAGGAGGCTCATATTCTCAATTATTTTCTGGAGTTGTTTGTTATTATAATTAAGCAGTTTTTATTTTGAAAAAATTTCCTAGGTAGATTGTTGTGCTCCCTGTATATATAGTATTCCTCATTCTTCTTTCACACTGCATTGCCTCATATAAATCTTCCTATTGTTCTCTGAATTCATCATTCTTACCATTTCTTATGGCATAATAATATTCCATAATGTTCATATGCCTCAATTTTTTTTTCATCCCTCATTCAGCCAGTATCTACTTAATTTCTGGTTAAATTTCCTTCTATTCATTGCCTCTGGTTCTATACTCTTGGTTCTGCTCAGCTATTATATCCCAATTCTTCTCTTACCTAAATTTAATATCACTTAATTATTATAAGGCTTTGTTTCCTGTCCTTTCTTCATCTGGCTTGCCTTCTTTTAGAAATATTCCAATTTGTAAATGTCCTTTTAAAAATAAGATGCCTCAAAATGAGCACAAAGCTGTAGGTATGACCTGTATAGATCAGAATATACATTGCAGTGGGGGTGAAAAGAAAAGGGAGTAAGCATTTGCATTTCACACACACAAATGAAACTGACTATATCTTTGTATCCAGCAACTTTGCTAAAGTTGTTGATTATTTCAATTAATTAAAGAATCTCTAGGATTCTTTAAGTAGACCATCATGTCATCTGCAAAGAGTGATAACTTGGTCTCCTCCTTGCCTATTTTGATGCCTTCAATTTCTTTTTCTTCTCTAATTGCTACTGCTAATGTTTCTAATACAATGTCAAATGATAGAGGTGATAATAGGCATCCTTGTTTCACTCCTGATCTTATTGGGAATGCGTCTAGTTTATCCCCATTGCAGATGATATTAGCTGATGGTTTTAGATATATACTGTTTATTATTTTTAGGAATGACCCTTCTATTCCTATGCTTTCTAGTGTTTTTAATAGGAATGGGTGTTGTATTTTATCAAATGCTTTTTCTGCGTCTATTGAGATAATCATGTGGTTCTTGCTGGTTTGCTTGTTGATGTGGTCAATTATGTGGATGGTTTTCCTAATATTGAACCAGCCCTGCATCCCTGGTATAAATCCTACTTGATCATGGTGAATGATCCTTCTGATCACTTGCTGGAGTCTTTTTGCTAGTATCCTATTTAAGATTTTTGCATCTATATTCATTAGGGAGATTGGTCTATAGTTTTCTTTCTCTGTTTTTGACCTGCCTGGTTTTGGAATCAATACCATGTTTGTGTCATAAAAGGAGTTTGGTAGAACTCCCTCTTTGCTTTTTATGTCAAATAGTTTGTGTAGTATTGGGATTAACTGTTCTCTGAATGTTTGATAGAATTCACTGGTGAGTCCATCAGGCCCTGGGGATTTTTTCTTAGGAAGTTCTTTGATGGCTTGTTGGATTTCATTTTCTGATATGGGATTATTTAAGAATTCTATTTCCTCTTCTGTTAGTCTAGGCAGTTTGTATTTTTGTATATATTCATCCATATCCCCTAAATTGGTGTATTTATTGCCATATAATTGGGCAAAGTAATTTCTAATGATTGCCTTAATTTCCTCTTCATTGGAGGTGCTGTCCCCCTTTTCATCTTTAATGCTGTTAATTTGCTTTTCTTCCTTCCTTTTTTAAATTAGATTGACCAGTACTTTGTCTATTTTGTTTGTTTTTTCAAAGTACCAGCTTCTTGTCTTATTTATTAAATCAATAGTTCTATCACTTTCGATTTTATTAATTTCTCCCTTAATTTTTAGGATTTCTAGTTTGGTTTTCTGCTGGAGGGTTTTAATTTGATCGCTTTCGAGTTTTTTCATTTGCATTTCCAATTGATTGATCTCTGCTCTCCCTAGTTTGTTAATATAAGCATTCAGGGATATGAATTTACCTCTGATTACCACTTTGGCTGCATCCCAAAAGGTTTGAAAGGATGTCTCGCCATTGTCATTTTCCTCGATGAAATTATTAATTGTTTCTATGATTTCTTCTTTAACTAAACGATTTTGGAGTATCATATTGTTTAATTTCCAATTGGTTTTAGATTTGGTTTTCCATGTACCATTACTAATCATTATTTTTATTGCCTTGTGATCTGAGAAGGCTGCATTCATTATTTCTGCTTTTCTACATTTGTGTGCTATGTTTCTGTGACCTAATGTATGGTCAATTTTTGTGAATGTGCCATGTGGTGCTAAGAAGAAGGTGTATTCCTTTTTATCCCTATTTATTTTTCTCCATATGTCTATTAATTCTAATTTTTCTAAGATTTCATTCACTTCTTTTTCCTCTTTCTTATTTATTTTTTGATTTGATTTATCTAAATTTGATAATGGTTGGTTTAAGTCTCCCACTAATATGGTTTTACTGTCTATTTCTTCCTTCAATTCTCCTAGTTTCGCCATTAGAAATTTGGGTGCTATATTATTTGGTGCATACATGTTGATTAATGATATTTCCTCATTGTCTAAAGTCCCTTTTAACAAAATATAATTACCTTCCCTATCCCTTTTGATCAGGTCTATTTTTGCATTGGCTTTATCAGATATCATGATTACCACTCCTGCCTTCTTTCTATCAGTTGAGGCCCAGAAGGTCTTACTCCATCCTTTAATTCTGACCTTGTGGGTGTCAACCCGCCTCATGTGTGTTTCTTGAAGACAACATATGGTAGGGTTTTGGATTCTAATCCATTCTGCTATTCGTCTATGTTTTATAGGTGAGTTCATCCCATTCACATTCAAAGTTATGATTGTCATTTGTGAACTCCCTGGCATTTTGATATCCTTCCCTAATTCTAACCTTTCCTTCTTTGGCTCTACCTTTTAGTCCAATGATTTACTTTGAATCAGTCCCCCTTGTCCCCTCCCTTGATGTTTCCCTTTTTAGTCCCTCCCTTTTTGTTCCCTCCCCCTCCCCCCCTCTCTTTCCCTCCCTTTTTGTTTTCCCTCTCCCCCTCCCTCCCTCTGTTTTCCCTTCTCCCTACCCTTGTTGGGTAAGATAGACTTCAAGATCCCAATGGATCTGGATGTTTTTCCCTCTCAGAGTTGATTTCCCTGAGATTAAGGTTTAAGTAAAAAACACCTTCTCTTCCTCTCCTTCTTATAGGAGTTTTCTTCCCCTCCCCTTCCCATGTGAATCTTTGTGTGAGAAAGATTATTCTATTTGGTCTTTCTTTACCCCCTATTTATACATTACCTTTTCCTCACATGTTAGTATACATAGATTGATATAAATGTAGTCCTTATAGAAGAGAGTTTGAGTAAAAGAAGAAGATAACATTTTTCTCCTTTCCCCTTTCCTTAATATTTACCTTTTCAGGTATTCCTTGCTCTTTGTTTTTCGATATCAAACTTTCCACAGAGCTCTGATCTTTTCTTTGCAAAAAGTTGGAAGTCTTCTATTTTGTTGAATGCCCATACTTTCCCTTGGAAGTATATAGTCAGTTTTGCTGGGTAGCTGATTCTTGGTTGAAGACCCAGCTCTCTTGCCTTTCTGAAGATCATGTTCCATGCCTTATGATCATTCAGAGTAGAACTTGCAAGGTCTTGTGTGACCCTGATTGGCATTCCTTTATATCTAAATTGTCTTTTTCTGGCTTCCTGTAGGATTTTTTCTTTTGTTTGAGAGCTTTGAAATTTGGCAATTACATTCCTGGGAGTTGTCTTTTGGGGGTTTAGTGTAGAAGGTGTTCTGTGAGCTCTGTCAGTGGCTGTATTACCCCCTTGTTCTAGAATCTCTGGGCAATTTTCTTTGATTATATCTTGTATCACGATGTCGAGTTTGGTGTTTATTTCTGGCTTTTCTGGAAGTCCAATTATTCTTAAATTATCTCTTCTCCCTCTATTTTCCAGATCTGTCACCTTGTCAGTGAGATATTTTATGTTCTCTTCTAATTTCTTGGTATTTTGGCTTTGCTTTATTAATTCTTGCTCTTTTACGTGATCGTTGTCTTCCAGTTGCCTGATTCTGGCCTTTAAAGCCTGGTTTTCCTTTTCAGTTTGGTCACACCAGTTTTGTAGATGCGTGAATTTCTTTTGCATTATTTCCCACTTTTCCTCCCAGAAGGCTTCCATCTTTTTGGTCATTTCTGATTCAAATTCTTCATGGGTTTGTGGAGAGTTTTCATTTCCTTTGGAAGGTTTCGGAGCATTTTCTTGTGTATCATCTTCTATCTCCTCTGTATTTTGTATTTTGGCTCCATAGAATGTGTCCAAAATCGCCCCTTTCTTCTTATTTTTCTTGGGATTTTGGGGCTACTGTGCTTGTGTGGAGTTTGCCATCTCTGAATGTGGAGGATTAGCTTTTCTTATCTCTGTCTGGTGTTCAGAGGCTTTAGTCCTGGGCAGATTGTCCGTTCTATGAGCTTTCCCTGAGTTAAACTGAGTATGCCTTAAGGCAATGACTTTCACTGGAACTGGAATGGAAGGGTCGGACCAGGGGGCCACACTCTCCCCCGGTTCTCTCTGTTTCCCTGCTGCTAAGGTGCCCCCTCGACTGGACTGGGTCGGGTTGCTTTCCGGAAGTTGCCTTCAGAATAGCTGGCCGTGAGGCCGTTTTGTCGGCCCTGAGGGTTGCTGTTGTTTCAGAGGACCCTGCTCTCTGCGGGGGGAAGGGGCCGCAGCTTCCCGGAGCTCCGAGGGCAGTGACTTTCACTGAGACTTGGATAGCAGGATACAGCTGGTGAGGCTGTCTTGCCTGCCCTGAGGGTTGCTGTTGTTTCAGATGACCCTGCTCTCTGAGGGGGGCGGGGCTGCAGCTTCCCGGAGCCTTGGACTTTGCGCTCCTACCCTTAGGTCCGAGTGATCTCGGGTTCTGGCTTTTGAGGGGGGCCATACCTTTTGATCCAGGTCCAGGTCCAGGAGGAGGATTCCCAGGGTCTATGCTGTTGATCGTTTTGAATTTTGGTGCCTTTGGAGCTTATAGTTTAAGATCGGTCGGGAAGGGTTTTCCGGAGATCTGAACTTTAGCTTTCTCTAAGCCGCCATCTTGACAGGAAGTCAAAACTGACTATATCTTAAGAAATAACTGGTGACCTATTTGAAAGTTATTTTAGAATTATCTACCTGAGTGTAATAAGCTCAACTATTTAGAACAAAAGTTACAATAGCTCCAACCTGACCTATTCAAACAACTCACTGAAATTTATAAATGGGAAATGAATGAAAGATGAGATCTTGTCATTGATCAACATTTTTTACAAAAAATTAACTAATAATTATTACTAGGAGACCAAAAGAGCTTAGAAACCAACATGATCTCTACATATTAACAGAAAGAAAGAGTAGCCAAAAAGGATTATTAGGATAGAAACTCATTAAATTATGAATGCCTCAAAGAAGCAGAGAGTGTAAAATATGAGCAGTATTGGCACACAGACTGTGAAGAAAAGAAAAAAAAAGCAGGTTTGAAAAGTATTTGATATGAAACCTAAATAAGTCAAGTGAATCCCAAACCATTTAAAGATAAAACAGGAATTATGACAAAAGAATGAAGAATAGAGCAGATATATCATCATTTCTGTAAGTAACTATTTTTATTATCACAACAGAGATAGCATAATTGGACTCTACTTCTCAGTTCCGGCTGTGTTATGTAAGGAAATGAAAATGTTAGGAAGGAAGATGAAGATTAGAACAGTCAGACTGTACCAAGTATATGCAGGATAATTTTTTTCTTGAGACAAAATATTTAAAACAAGTTTTTATTGATTTTTCAACCTCACTATAGTTTTCCTCAATATTCCTCCCTTTGCCCCTTTCAAAGAGTCAATGACTAGTATTTTTTTAAAGACAAAAAAGGAAAAGAGAAAGAAGATGAAAAAAATCAGCATAACTGATAAATACATCAAGAAAGTGAGAATATGTGCAATGTACATAATCTCTGCAAAGGGGAGAGGAGGTGGGGGAAGACCTAATTTTTAAAGAATTGAAAGACTGAATCTCATAATTTTTGCAAGAGGGAAAGATATCAAGATGTTAATAACCAGCAATTTCTTGTCCTAAGATATTGTTGATTTATTTTTTTATGTGCATGGGTAATGAGAATTAAATTTGACTCTCCCCAATTGTGAAAATGAAAATACTTAACTCTCCCCTGATTATAACAATGAAAATACTTAACTCTCCCCTGATTGTGAAGATTAAATTGTAACCCCTGACTATTTTTAGATTTAATCCCCATAAGAGTAAACACAGTACTTAAAATTGAGTATGGAGATCTGCCCATTTTTAGATCTAATCACTAAAAGTGTAAACATCCCACTTAATCATGAAGTGGGAGGTCTGTGACCCATGTGTGTGATAGTGGGTGACGAATCAGAATCGACTGACTGCCTCCTGGGCAGTTTTGGAGCAGTATTTCAACTGTGATTGGTAGATGTGGAATTAGGAGAAAGCACAGGAAGTGACACAAGAGACAATGTCTTTAAAAGGAGCTATTACTTCCTGTGAGAGAAAAAAATTCTTCATTCCTTGTAGTACTGACTGGATCGAGACCTTGTTTCTACTAACTGGACTCTCTTGTGGTGAGTGAAAAGTTGACTCTTAACTGCTGAATTGTCTGAAGAAACTAGCCTCAAGAGAGACCTCTCCTCAAGGTTGAGGCCCCTTTAGCTAAGAACTAACTCTTTCTGTCCAGGGACCAGGAGCAAATTAATTAATATTTAGGTTAGATATCTTACCTTCTCCTCTCTCTGATTTCTTGCTTTATTCTTTCTAAATTTTCAAAAATAAATTGTAAATAAAATCTCTTTGGAATTAAATTCCTGGTGACCACACTCATAAATTATAAGTCCAACCCTTTTAAAAATAACCCCCTTTTCACCAATCCACAGTAAGATGTTTGCTATCAAACAGGTTTAGCATGTCCTTATTCTACTTTTCTGAGTAGGAAAAATCATGGTTAGAATTATTAACAAAAAAGTCATAGGGATAACATTAATAACTTCTAGTTTATTTTGCTAATTCATCACCTCTACAGAATCTTGATGAGAATAGTTTGACAGTCATTGAGATTGGTTTGATGAGAATATGAAAAGAGAAGAGGCATATTTTTACAATAATTTTCTTTAAATGGTTACCTATTCATTATTATATAGTTGTCTGAAAAATACATAGAACAGAAGATCATATGTATTACTTACAGATTATTTTTTTAAAAGTAAAAACATTTGATTTATTAGAGTGAATGCTGCTCTTTTCCAAAACTGTCTTTTTAAATCATCTGTAGAGTTAATACAGAATTTTTTGATAAAAAAGAAAAGAAGATAAAAAAGAAGAAAAAGAAAGAAGACAAAAATAGTAGGCATTTATAAAAAATTAAGATTTTTAAATTGCTTTTATTATCTACTTTGACAGATATAATCATAGAGTTATTTATCTTTGTTTATTGATTACTAATATAAAGTGAGGCTAAAATAGAGAGATGCATACTCAGTGAAAACGTTTTCATCTGCCAGAGGGTTTCTTCTTACATACTAATGGAAGATTCTTTATAGTTAATATTTTTTAAATTCCCTTTAAGACTCTGTGCTGATTCTTTTCACTAAGATCTATGAGCACTTAAAAGACAATGCCCTCAAGATTACATTTTAATAGAGAATGTAACAGGCACATATATTAAGTCTATAGAAGACAGAGAATGAGAATCTCTCAATATTGGAGAATTGGGAAATGTTACCGACTTCAAAAAAAAAGGGAAGAGAATGTAGTCTGCAAACAATAGCTCAATAAATTCCACTTTAATTACTGGGAAAATTCTAGAATCAATCATTAAAGAGAGTGCAAATTTAGAAAGGAAAATTTATTGCTTTTGATAAAGTCCTTCTCTTGTAGAAATGATGGAAAAATATAGCCTTGGCAGTGAATCAGTTAAATGCATTTATAATGGAGAGCAACAAGACTCAAAGATTTTGGTGTCAGTATGACAGTAGGTTTCAAAGGAAGTGCCTTGACAGATTTATCATTATACCTCTGTACTGCTTAATAATTTTATAAGTATGCATATCCCTTCCACATTGCAATTTTCCCCATCATGATTTTGATATATTGTGGGCTGGTATGAGAAATTAAATGGGAACTTTTTGGAAGTTTTGTGAAACTTGAAGATGACATGTGAAGACCAGCAGATGACACAGAAAAAGTTAAAAATTCAGAAATGCATAAAATATGTGTATATAATTGTATAATATCAACATAGTTTATTTTTGAACACCTTAAATATATACAGTAAACACCCCATAAAGAAACAAGAAAAAATTCAGCCTTTTTCTCTGGTATGAAGGAAGGACCAAAAAATTTTACATAGTTTTTCCAGATCATGGGGTCATTGTACCTTTAACCCCTATGCCGTGTAAGGAATACTTGTACCTTGGATAAAAGTATAGATAATGAGTTTACCAAAATCGTAGATGACCCAAGAATGTGAGCTTATATGTTGGACAGTAATCAGATACATAAAGATCTCTATGGGCTTCAAGTGATTTGTTCAAGGCCCAGGTCTACTTAGCATTTTAATCAATGACTTAGATAAGTCTAACAAACATTTAGTAAGCATCAGCAAGGAGGCCAATATAGCTGTATTTATTATAGAGTGAGAGAAGGTGAGTAAAGTATAATAAATTGGGAAAGGAAGTGAAGGCTATATTATAAAGAGATTTAAATGTCAAACAGAGAAAGTTATATTTCATCCAGGGAACTGTCAAGAGTTTATTGATAGGAGGTGAAAGGGTGAGAGCTACATTTTTGGAAAATTACTTTGACAGTTTTATGCAAGATGAATTAAGGTAATGGGGAAACAAAGGCAAAAATAAATGTCTTCCTTTATAGAGTTTGTGGTGACATAATGTATATCTTATGTTGATATTGATAGCAATATCTAAATATCTAAATCTACCTATATTTTTATCTTTATCTGAATCTATGTCCATAGTCATGATCATATCTTTATCTCTTCATATATATAATATAGACATAAACACATATATAGACATATATGGTTGTTATTGTTGCTTGTCCTTTGTTTATTTCCTTCCTTCGTTCCTTCGTTCCTTCGTTCCTTTCTTTTCCCTTACCTTCCATCTTAGAATCAATACTGTGTATGGGTTCTGAGGCAGAAGAGTGGTAAGGGCTAGGCAATGGGGTCACACAGCTAGGAAGTGTCTGAGGTTTTTTGATTTGAACATAGGACCTCTTGTCTCTAGCTAGGCCTGGCTCTCAATCCACTGAGCCACCCAGCTGCCCCCTTTGTTCTTTGTTTTCAAAGAAGACCAAAGATATTTCAATAAATTATGTGTGAGTTGGATTTAAGTGAGGCCGACTTACACAAAATTGCCAGTCTCATTCTCTCTTCCAGAGTCATCAAAGTCCAGTGACAAGACAAAAGTCAAATGAATGACAATGACTGGGGATGCAGTGGATGACCTTGGCATCTTTGATGCCTTGCTAAGCTCTTAAATACTCTGGTGCTCGTTTCAGCTGCCTTCATGGCCATTGGAACTAATTGTTCTTGTCTGTCCATTCTGCCATCCCCCTAACTCACCAATGGGTTTGAAGCCAGTCACCTATCTGCAACCTCGTTTAGCCTGTCTGCTGAGATGATTTACCAAGTTGTGATTGCCTGCATGTTATAACTACTTAGAGCCACAGATGAGAGTTGGGTGACAGGTGGACACCAAATGTGGATGAACACCCCCCCCAAAGGCTCTGTAAGCCCTCACATCAGAGGTGCTAGTCCTCCTTCCTTTGTTCCTTCGTTGAATACCTCCAACATATATGTAAAGGTAACCTTAGAGGGGACTGATCCAGTAGACAGAAGCACTGGGAAAAGCCTCATGCTGAAGAAAATGCTTGAGTTGAGTCCTAAAGAAAATGAGGCATTCCAACACAAGTGAGGTGGTGAGACTACCATTCTCAGCATGGTAGTCAATGGATATCCTCAGAGATGGGAGATGGAGTGTAATATATGAGCATCAGCAAAGAGGTCAAGATAGCTGCATTTTAGCATGAGCAGAGGTGAGTAATGTGTAATAAGTTTGGAGAGGAAGGTTGAGGCCATATTATAAAGAGATTTAAATGTTAAACAGAGGAAGTTCTATTTCATCCAGGGAGCTGTTGAAATTTATTGATAGAGGGTGAAAGAGAGAGCTACACTTCAAGAAAATTACTTTGGCAATTGAGGAGCAGGAAGATATTTGGGGCAGGGAACTAGGAGACTGTTAATAGTGCAGGTGATCAAGAAGTGATGGGGATCTGCCTGGATGGCATTCTTCTTGTATTTGCAGATGACACACACCTCCGGGTATAACTAGCTGGAACCAAGCACCCAGAGTCAGTATTCAGAAATACTTTGGCAGCAGTAATCAAGTAAGATAAAGCTTAATAGAGATAAAAATGAAGGGGAAATGTCCATTCCAAAAGCTCAACTTAAGTTTAAGATAGGAAGTAGACTGTAGTTTGTTAAAAATAATTTGAGGGTTTTGGTGGACTGTAAACTCAACATAAGACAATGGTGTGATATGGTCAAGAATGCTAATACTAGGCTAGATTAGAATATAAACTCTTGAAAGTGTGACTTGTATGTTCAGTACCTGGCACAATATTAGATACTTAATAAACATTTATTGGCTAATTAATTAAGGGAGATGTAATTTCTAGAACTGAAGAGGTGATAGTATTTCTGTACTCTATCATAGGCAGACCATATTTATTGTGCAGTGGAGAGAGTGTTGGGCCTAGAGTTAAGAAGACTCATCTTCCTGAATTCAAATCTATCCTCAGACACTAGTTGTGAGACCCTGGGTAAGTTATTTAACTCCATTTGCATTAGTTTCCTCATCTATAAAATGAGTTAAAGAAAAAAACGACAAACCACTTTAGTACCTTTGCCAAGAAAACTTGAAATAGGGGTCAGGAAGAGTAGGACACAACTGAAAAACAGCAAATTTATGTGACATGCCCCTGTCTTAATGCATTATATTATATATTTTTCAGATATTCATACTCACATACTTCTTCCCAGTATAATCAATATTATATAATTATCACATTACATTATCTATTTTATATATATTTTAATTCTCCCTTCCTATCAGCCATAACTATTATACAAATATTCATACATACGTATGTGTCCACTCATATATATTTCCTCCCCTTTCCAGAGATATATCTAGAAATGTGATTACCTGGAGCAAATACCAGATACATAGGGCAAACAGCAGGAAAGTCACCCTCAGTTAGGAGAGATAGGAGAAGCTCACCCCATCCCTACTCTTTAGTACTCAAAGTTTCTATAATAGTAGCTATAGAAAACTTAAGGTACTAGGCCCTCCTGGCATTCAGAAAGCCTATAGAAAACACCTATAATGTAGGTCAATGATTCCTATTACAGTTCAATTAAAGATTGGTAGCTTCCCATTTTACCTAATTATTCTTACCAACACCTAAGTTTTATCATGTTTCTTCTGCTAAAAGACTCCAAGTGCTGTCTGTGCTCTTCGAATTTGATGCTCTGGGGCAAAGTCTCAGCCACCCTGTCCTAGTTCTTCTATCTCTGCTCTCTCTTCATCTTACTATCTCTTATTCTATTCTCATATAAACCTATTTCTGTTTTTCTGTATAAGTGATACGTGAATGTGTCTCTATAATTTTATGTAAGCACCTGTCACTGGGAACTTTTGCTATGATTAGAAGGTAGAATAATGGGGACAGTACAATGGAATTACAGCTAAAGTAATTCTTGGTCAGTGGAGTAAATGACTTTGCCAATGTTCTTTTCTTTACTGAGTACAGAAAGCTGGTTGAGCCAGCAGCCTGTCTATTGAAGATCTCCATTAATTGGCATTATCCTCACCTTTTTATCCCCTCCAACAGTTACAGAGTAGCTGAGGTTCATAATGATACCCTCAAGGGTATGGTGAGAGTGCCAGGTGTTTTATGATTCATCACAGGATTACATTGTGCTCAGAAGTTTCAGTTTTAAGAACATTATTTTTTGTTTCAGATTTGTGGTTTCATTGAAGGAAGTTCCCTAGTGAAGAAACTCCTAACGTGTAGTAGAGATTGGCAACTTCATTGCAGTTTATACTTTCTGAGAAGTGGGTTGCCCAAGATGTATTACTACTACTACTAGATGCCTACTAGTATGTATTAGAGGTTGGATTTGAACCCAAGTATTTCTGACTTCAAGGCTAACTTTCTATCCATTATGCCAAAATGTCATTATTACAAGCATTTAATTTTAATTCTTTGAAAATAGGTGAGTAAGGTGGCAAACATCTGTAGTCTCTGCTACTGGGAAGGCTAAGGCTGGTAGAGCATTTGAGCCCAGGAGTTCTGAGCTACAGGAGCTCTAAAGCCAGTAAGTTCTCTGTATAAGTCTGGAATCAATATGGTGAGCCCTAAGAAGGTAGAGGTGAGGAGGTAGAGGCAGAGAATGACTAGTCTGCCTAGGGAAGGGTAAAGTAGTCAGGGTGGCAAAAGTAGAGGAGATTAAAACTTTTAGGCTGATCAATATTGGGTTTGGGACCTAAATGGTCACTGCACTTTCCAACCAAGGCAAGACAGAGAAACCCAGACATTTAAAAAAAGTTTATGTAGCAAATAGATGCATGTATATGTCTTTATAATATACATGGGTATGTGTACATACAAAATATGTTTATTCATATTGTATATATTTGTATATGAAAGGGCCATATATATTAGTTACTTAAAGGGGAAAACAGTAGCTTTTGTGTAAATAAAAAGGATGCAACCAGTTTGTGAAATATTGTAAGGTGGTGCCATTTTCATATAGAAGTAGTTTTGATGAAAGGGGCAGAAAAAGAGCTTTTTTATACAAAAAATGATAAAACTTCATTTATGAAGAAATATAGTTTTTATATGAAAAAAATGGAGAGATACAGATCATTCCAAGGAGTAGGTTAGAGAACCATCCTTCAGATGAATAGACTATGAGGACCTGTTTGGGAACAGAAGCCTGACTGAAGCTACAGGGCATTTTAGTGTCTTCACTCATTTCCATGTGACTAGCTTTAATCTTTGGGAGTTTATAATTCACAAAATGGTAAATGAAATAATAAAGGAGCTGAGTTAGAACGTGTGTGTTGTGAGTAGGTACTGTTTATATATCCAGCCCTAATCCCTCTACTGAGTTCCAGTCTTACACTACCAGTAACCTCTTGAACATCTTAAACTGATTGTTCTGTAGACATATCAAACTCAATAAGTTCAAAATAGGACTCATTATCTTTCCCCCCAAATCCTCTCTTCTTACTGACTTCCATCTTGTGGAGGGTACCAACATCTTTCCTGTTACCCAGGCATCTTAGGTAAATCACTTGTCTTCTCTGAAACATCAATTCTTCCTCTATGCCTATAACTCAAAAGTTCTGTGTAAATGAGAATGACATTATTATCACTGCCTTCTCCTCCTCTTCTTCCTTCTCCTCCTCATTGTTATCATCAAAACTATTCTACAAGAAGGACCATTTTGAGTGAGTATATCATTAAAACCCATCAGAAAAGAACCTGGAACCTGTTATAGCAGCATATGTTAACTGGTAGTGGGTGATCTTGATTATTCATCATGGTAAAACCTTGAGTTATTTCATATTTAGAAGCTCAATAGCCAACTGCTTCAGGATAAAACAGTATCTTTGGCAACATTTATAAATGTCCAGATGTGGCTTGTCAATCAAAGTAAGGATAAGTGATAGCTTTTTAGGAGAACTGTAACCAGAATTATTGAAAACATTATGTATTCTTCAAGAAAACAACTTTTCACCCAGCTGATATTGGTGGGAGCTGTGTTAGGAATGTATAAGAGGCTTCCACCCTTAATTTCCAAAGGCCAGTAAAAATCTTCTTAAAAAGGAACTTGTTTCCTAACCTTAGGAATGACTATAAATGTCATTCTTAACTTGGGATCAATCAACTCAAACACTGGAATTTGTCATCAGATTTACCAAAGCATTTTTTGAGGTTTAGGAAATTTACTGCTGATTTACAAATCCCTTGAGAGTTGTCTCTACTACATCCATTTAAACTTTCATGAAAACTTCTAAGACAAACAAAAATATATTTCATATGCTATTCTGTTTCTACTAATTCTTCATTAATTTTGCCAAAAATATGACTTTTCTGTGTATACTATGGAGTTAAAGGGTCCATGTCATATCAAAAATGATCTAGTATCCATCCCTTTTTTGGTCATTGTGAATCATGAAATGGAGTCTCTTGGCATTTCTGTGTTCACTGATATATTTGAGATACAAGTTCAATAGAGAATATCCTTGT
Source organism: Monodelphis domestica (assembly GCF_027887165.1). NCBI lineage: Eukaryota > Metazoa > Chordata > Mammalia > Didelphimorphia > Didelphidae > Monodelphis > Monodelphis domestica. The sequence goes on along the minus strand of NC_077230.1, from coordinate 265,914,918 downwards.
GATATTAAAATATTATTTCTTTAATGGAGGTCCAGTACATGGATAGAGTTCCTTGGATGGCATCTTTCCATGTTGAGAAGCCTAAAAGCTTGTTCTTGGAATGACATTTAAGCTAAGAGCCTTTGAGAGAGTGCAGAACATAGACATTGAATAGTTATTTCTGTCCTGCTAACCATATGGTTGGAAGAAGCTATTTTTGATTGGCTCTATAGCCCAAACTGAAGGTGTTTAAAAGAGATGCTTCTAATGAGTCTTCAATGTCAAGTCATCTTGGTCAACACTTTCAGAACTCATTAATGTGGTAGTGTTGACCAAGATGACTTGATATTGCAGAATCACTAGGAGTGTCTCTTTTAGAGCTATCTAGCATTACACTTTTGAATTTATCTCCTAAGGATTCTATAGAGACAAAGTAAAGGAAGCAGCATCCCATTCTTGGTCATTGTGAATGCTGAAATGGAATCACTTGGAATTTCTGTGTCTACTGATTATCTGAAACACAAGTTCAACAAAGAATATGTAGCATACCAGGCATGTTAGCATCTGGGAAGTATGATTGATGTATTGATATTGTATTACCAGACCCATGGTCAGACCTCTTGATGTTCATTGTATGGTAAGGGACAGTCCAAAGCACTAGCAAAGGACGGCAAATTCATGGGCTGGGCCTTGATAGCCATGCTGCCTCAGCTTGGAGTACATTCATTTGCAAAGCACAATTCGGATTAATCTCCACCTCTTTGATCTCGTCATTGTCAATTCAACCAATGTTAAAACCTATGTCATGTTACCTATTCATTGATCTCCTCCCAATCCACATTCCTAAAACTTTCAATAAAGGCTGGGGAACAAGGGCAAACTCTCTCTCTCTTCCTTCCTCGACTCTTACTCTTACTTTCTCTCTCTTCCCCTCCTCTCCTCTTCCCCTCTTGCTTCACTGTATCTCTTTCCTAGCAACGTGGTCACCCCCGGTGCCTCCTACTAATGCTCAGACTCTCTTGTCTATAGGAAGCACCAAGGAGTTGTGACTCCCCCTGTTTTCTAGCGATGCTGTCGCTTCCAAAGCAGACTTCCTTGTCTATAGGAGTATCAAGGAGTTGGTACTCCCCACCTATTCTCTTATTCCTCTTATTTCCTCGGAGTTCATGTTACTCCCCATGTATTTGAACCTGCTGTCTTTGAGTCTGTATTATTTTCCATTGCCTTAGTCTCCCTTCTCCATCTCAGGTTATTACCCACAGATAAATAATATAGGACTCCCATGGGGGGGGGGGGTCGCTATAGAATATCCTTGTGACATTAAAAAAATTATTTTTATAATGGAGGTCTGGCATATGGATAGAGTTCCTTGGATGGTATCTCTCCATATAGAGAAATCTCAAAGCTTGCTCCTGGAAGAGTCTGAATGAAATTTAAGGGAAGTGCTTTCAAGAGACTGTGGAGCATAGACATTATATAGTTAGTTCTGACCTGTTAACCATATGGTTGGAAGAAGCTTTTTTTGATTAACTCTATAGCTCCAACTGAGGGTGTCTTCAAAAAGGCTGAGATGATTTTGGATGAGCATTTTGGACATTCTCTCCAGCATCAGTTCTTTCAGCTTCTCTGATCCTGGTGGGGAACTCTTTCACCCATGGTGCTTGGTGAGAGACTATTTTGTAAGTGGAGAGATCTCAGGAACTTCTCCCCTTTGAAGCCATGTGGCCTAAGATATGGGCCTTGGTCTTTGGCCTCTGCTTTTTCTGTTCTAAGTGAAGGAAATGGGACCTCTATGACATTGTGAGTATGAAAGGTTATGACTATGAGTAGGGGAGGGTGGAAAAACATAAAAGTAAGTGAAAGAAATATAAAAACAAAAATCAATTAAAATGAAATAAAGAACCGTATTTCTCACTATCTTTTTTTAAAATAAAAAATCCCCACCCCAGTTACCTTCCATCTTAAAATCAAAATACTGTATATTGGTGCCAAGGCAGAAGAGCAGTAAGGACAATAGCCTAGGCAATAAGGATTAAGTGATTTGCCCAGGGTCACACAGATGAGAGGTATCTGAGGTCAAATTCAAATCCAGGACCTCCCATCTCTAGATCTCACTGTACTTTTAAGAAGTAAATTCAATATAGCTATAAATAATCAAAAGAGAAAAAAAAAAGAAAAGGAATAACATTGCCAGAAGAACCAGAGAAAAGGACTCAACTGGTAATGACTCTCCTGGACAGAAACTCAATGGGACCAATGTTATGTAGGAATTAAAGATTTTTATTCTACTACCTATGGTTGTTTAGGTTAGGATATGTCTCCAGGATATGGGAGAAAATGTATATTTCCTCTTCTATCTTCAAAGTAAATATCCCTTTGTAAAAACTACCTGATGTCAGGAGGTTAAATAGAACTGACAGCTAGTTTTTGTTGTTGGTGAGTCATTTCTGTAGTGTCCAACTCTTGGTGATGCCATTTGGTGTTTTCTTGGCAAAGATATGGGAGTGGTTTGCCATTTCCTTCTCTTGCTCATTTTACATATGATGAACCCGAAGTAAACGGGGTTACATGACTTACTCAGGGTCACCCAGCTAGTTAGTGTCTGAGGCTGGATTTAAACTCAGATCTTCTTGACTCCAGGCCCGACACTCTATCTATCCACTGTGCCACCTACTTGTCCAGGGTAGTTAGTAGCTGGTGCCTAACAATGGCAGGAAATCATTGGGTGGTGGGGACTTGAGGCAATGGTAGCAGAGGAGAGACAATACAACCCACAGTCTCCTATTATCAGGGACAGAATTATTTATCATTTCCATCTATAATTTCTAGAATAATATTTTGCATATGGTAAACCCTTAATAAAATATTCATTGAACTGGAAGGAAAGAAAGATTTTATTGGCCAAGGGGAGAAGAGTATTAAGTATGGGTGAGGAGGACTTGGCAGCACTATTAGTACTCTTCTTTTCAAATGCCTAAAATATGTCACAGCTGTTTTAAGATGAGTTTTGCAGGGTTGAAATGCTGTCATATTGAACACCTGCTTACCCTATTATCTGTTTTTATTGAGGCTTCACATAACAGGATGGTAAACTTACTGGAAAATTACCATTTTCTTTTAGCCATTCCCTACTGAATCTTATCTTTAGAATTATTGCCTTTTTAAAAAATTGAAGTTAAATTTTAATTGAAGTTAAAGTATTAATTTGTAATTTACTTACACAAGTCTAGTCAACCTAAATAGGCATTGTAAAGTGCTTCTAGCAAGTCAAGAACCATTTATTAAATGCTTACTACATGCCAGCCTCTGTTCTAAATGCTGAGGATACAGAGAAAGGCAAAAAAATCACAATCCATGCCTTTGAAGAGCTTGATTCTCTGAGGAAAGACAAGTAAACAGCTAAGTAAGACCCAAAAAGATAGAATAGATGGAAAATAATCTCAGAAGAGAGGGCCTATTGTTGTTCATCCTTTGTTTGGAAGAGGACTAGTGACATTGCATTGATTTCTGCATGAAGAGTATTTAAATGTGGCAGAGTTGCATGAAAATCATCAGTCTCACCCTCTTTCCCAGAGTCATCTAAGTCCAGTGGCAGGACAAAAGTCAGGACAACTGGTAATGGCCCTGGATGGGATGCAGTGGATGAGCTTGGAATTTGTGTTTGACTAAACTCTCTCCACAGTTCTTGCATCAACTGCTTTCTTGGCCCATTGGAACAAATTGTTCTGATCTGCCCATTCCTCTGGGTTGGGTGGGTGAAATCTTCACGTGCTTGGGGTAGAAATCCCTCCGAAATTCCCTGATGGTTTTGAGGTCAGTTGGTTACCCTTAACCTGGTTTATCCTATCTGCCAATACAGTTTTACTGGAGTGGGGCCACTGGATATGGTACAGTAGTTTCCTGAAACCATAGGTGAGAGTTGGGTGAAAAGTGGACACTAAAGGTGGATAACCTTCCCTGAAAAGGGCTCAGCAAGCCCTCTTTCCAGAGATGCTAGTCCTTCCTGAACATCCTCATATGCCCCAGAAAAGAAGATAAGAACAGATGGGAGGAGCAGGAAAAGTTTGTTGGATTAAGTGAAATTTCAGTTGAGTCTTAAAGTAGTTCAAGGAAACCAAGGGGGCAAAGGCACAGAGATAGGCAATGGTGTTGTGTTAGAAGAACTGCTGGAACTGCTGGAACAGAGTACATGGAAGTGAGTAGAGTGGCTAGACTCTCAAGAGCTTTACAAAGCTAATTTTATCCTAGAGATAAGGAATTAGGGACAGTTAGGTGAGGCAGGGGAAAGAGAGCCAGGTCTGGAGTCAGAAAATCTCATCTTCCTGAACACAAATCTGGCCTCACATACTTGCTAGCTGTGTGACCCCAGGCAAGTCACTTAAACCTGTTTGCCTCAGTTTCTTCACCTGTCAAGTGAGTTGGAGAAGAAAACTCCAAAAGGGGTTACAAAGAACTGGACACAGCTAAAAAACAGCCAGAAAACAATAAGGAGCCACTGGAGCTCATTAAGTAAGTGGGGATGACATGGTCAAACTAATATTTTAGAATAAGAAATTCTTTTTGGCAGCTAAAGGGAGGATGGATTGGATTAGGGAGAGAATTGAGACAGGGAGACCAACCAGAAAGCTGCTGTAAGGGTCTAGGTGAAAGGTGATGAGAACCTGAACTAGGATCATGACTAGGAATGGAGAGAAGCTAATAAATACTAGAGTTGGAAAGGTGGGAATGTCAAGATCTGACACTAGATTGGATATGTAGAGTGAACACAGTCATTACTAGAATGGCCTAAAGGAATTTTGCAAAATGTCTGATTCTAAATGAAATTCTATTTTTCTATTATAGGACCATAATGAATGTAAAGACCAACTCTATTTTAAAAGCACATCAGTTTGATAACTACATTTAACAGACACTTTTGCTAATTAGCCCTTCCTGTGTTAATTAAATTGTGTTGAGTGAACACTGAATGTGATTTACAACCAATATTATATAAATAACCATTTACTCTAATTATTTTGGTGTGGAGGCAATTCTGACTCCCTGAAGTCTGTACCAGCAGAGCATATACTTAGATGGTTCCTATGCCAAGAGGAAAAGATTTTAAATATGGGCCCAGCTGGTAGACTATGTTTGTTGCTTGAAGTTCAGCTTAGTGATGGTGAAGAAAGCATTTCACTAGAAATCTTACAATGAGTTGATGAAAAAAAATTCATTTTGTCTGATGGTACCCTTCTTTGTATAAAACTTAGGATATATTTTAAGACTCTAATTTCAGATGCATAATCTCAAAAGTATAGCTTTAAAAAAATTAGTCATTGTGGTCTTGATTATATGAACATACTTTAAAATGGAATAAAGTTTCCATTTATTTCAAAGAACTTCTATAACTACTTAAAGTACTCTATTAAACATTAGCAAAAAATAAATAAATAAACGTTAGCATTCTTATCAACCTGATGAGATTTTTAAAAGCTACATCCCAGGGCATCTGCTTTAATACAATAAACATTTTTAGACTAAGTTCCACCATTTCCCCATTTGAAGTTGACATTAAATTTCAAGGTACCTTTTTTATTTCTAGGGCATTTAAATCTCAGAAGACATCACAACACAAGCACTTTAAATACTTTTTTTTAAAATGATGGTTAAACAAAAATTCAAAGGTAAAGAGAAGTGATGTTCAGGAAGCATAAAAAGTTTAATTCAAAATCAGTCTTTGTGGAGGTATTGTTCTAATTGTTACATAAAATATACATGACTACATTCAAGGATAGAGCTGGAAAGATATTTTAATTAGTGGAAAGAGATATAATGCTTTAAAATCTGTAAAATATAGATCCCAAATGAGTCATGAATAGAACTGAAGAACAAATTTCAAGTAGAAAGGACTATGTGAATATTATATTCTCCCTTTAGTGTAGCACTCTTGAATTACATTGCTCTTTGTTTTCAAAATGTCTTCTAAAATAATGTCAGGACTGTATTCTTCTGGCAAAACTAAGTGAGTGTAAATATATGATTAGGTTTCAGAATTTCACTTTAGTAGCTGTCGGGATCTTGAATAAATGCTAGTATTAGTCCTTTTATTTTGCCTTCATTAGGCTTCTTCACCAGTTTAACTCTGAATTCCTCAAATCTTTTACAAGAATTTTGTATATCTAATTTTAATATAATCAAATCCCTGAGGTTTTAAATTGGAACTATGGTAAATCTGGTTCTCATTATTTTCAGGGTCTCAAGTATTCCTTTCCTAGAAATGTCCAAGCTGTTATTTCCCGTTTATCTTTTGGGATGTTATTTTTATGCATAAAAGCAAAAAAGTTGAGTGAAAACTTCAAAGTGGGAAAACCATACTTTTGGATTAGTGTCATTCAAAGAATCCTTGTGTATAATTCCAGTGGCTTTTTGGGATCTTATATTTTGAACATTGTTGCAATAGGAAATCCTTGGCACTGGGATCCAGGTCAGAGCAGAATCTCAAGGTGGCCCTTTGAGAGCCTTTGGGATCTCCATCATGGTGAAACTGGCAACTCCAAATAGGCCTAGACTGAGAAAGGAAAATGCCAAAAGAAAATTTATTACCTTTTAAAAGGAAATACCTCGGGAATCCTGGTGTGTCTGCCATGCTATCCTTTGCTGAGAGGAAGGGGAGAGAAACAAAGGAGAAACAGAGCAGAATGGAAATCAGGAAGTGATAATGATAGAGGGAAAAATACATTGCATTTCAAGACTGGTGACTTGGGGCCTACTACTCACTAGCTCCAGGAGTACAGGTAAGTATTTTTCTTCTTTGAAACTTCAGTTTCTTCACCTCTAATTTGAAGATAAAAATAATAACCTGCCTCATAGGGTTGTTATAAAAGTCAGATGAGAAAATGGACATAAAGTGCTTTGAAAATTTTGTTAGCCAGTATGAGAGAAGGCTCATTTTCTTCTTTTCTAAATCTCTTCCAAGCTGATGGAGCCTAATGGGTCCAGTATTCCCTTTCATCTTTGGTTCAAGAAGACAAGCAATGCCACTAAAAAGTCTATTAGCCAATGGTGACTATAATTGCAGGAGGTCTTGGACTTTTTTTCTGTCAGGTTAGAATCCTTCATATTCAAAGGGTAGTAATTAACAGAGCAGCTCTGGGATGGAAGTGGGTGTGATGATCCCCATTTTATAAAGACTAAAAGTGACAAGTTCTGACATGTTGAAAATCATAAAGTGCAACCCAACTAAAGGCTCTTTGGCATCTAAGCCTGTGGTTACCACCTGCTTTGCTTCTTTCTAAATTGCTCAACAGTTTTTTTTTAAAGATGAATTTCCTTTAATGTCTATTAGAGCATAAACTCTTCCTTCCATAGGTATCTCAGGCTCACCACAGATATCTCTAGGACCTCAAGAAATGGCATTTCTTGAAACAGAGGACAGTTAATTCCAGCTTTCATGTTGGTACCTGGATACCTCTCCAAAAATGGAAGTCAAAGCTGAACTGATCAGGGAACCATTTTGATATCTATTGATAGGATGATCAAATCTAGGCAAATACATTTGGGAATTATTCTCCTATACTTCCATTCCCCCACAATGCCCTGGAGAAGGTAACTTCCTGGGGCTCAGGCTTCAAGGTTATATAGTCATTCTATCTTTTAGCCCCACACCTACCTTCTTTTCTGAATTTAGTTTCTCTTTCAACCTTGCTCTGGTTGCAGGGCATGCTTCATGGAAGGCAATAACAACCACCACCATAATAATAATAATTTACATTTATATAATACTTAGAAGTTTATAAGATTCTTTCCCTGACAGCACCCCTTGAAGATAGGTAGTACAAATATTATGTTCAATTTTCATATGAGAAAACTGAATTCAAGAAGTTTAAGTAATATGTTTATAATTCCATAACTTGTAAGTGCCAGAGACATAACCAGAGATATAGGTGTTTTGACTCCAGATTTTAGTACTCTTGTCACTACTTCATGCTTCCATTCCTCCTCTTCCATTACCACTTGTTAGCCTTTCTTTTCTTTATTTTTTCCTCTTCCTTCCTTCCTTCCTTCCTTCCTTCCTTCCTTCCTTCCTTCCTTCCTTCCTTCCTTCCTTCCTTCCTTCCTTCCTTCCTTTCTTCCTTCCTTCCTTCCTACCTCCCTCCCATACTTCCATTTCAGCATAATTAGGTATCCAACACATTAAAATATCCAGAATCAAAACCAATTAAATTCTATGTCAAAACAGCATATTAAATCCACCAATAACAGTATGCAGACAAACAGTGCATAGTGATGATATATATTAGTCTATAAGCCATCCTGGAGCAAATTAGTAGGAGATATTAACTAAGGGGTGGTGGTGGAATAGCTCCAGGTTTGGAATGAAAGTAACCCATGTTTACAGAATCAGCCTGAAAGTAATTTGGTAGTTGTCATTTGGCCCCTCTATATACTGGATCTCATATTACACAGACCCTTTGGAGATGTAGACAGTAGACTACCTTGGTCCACTTCTATATTGCCTAGCAAAGGCTGAGTGTTGTGGCAAAAATGAACAGAGTTTAGCAAGACAATGGCTTTGAATCCTTTGCTATATTGTACTTTTACTGTTCATGGTCTTTTAATTCTTACCCCTGAATTACCCTACCCTCAACCTTCTCTGTTCCTCATTCCAACTTGATCCACAACCATAAGAGGCAACATGATATAGTGAATAGAGAGCTGGCCTCAGAGTTAGGGAGACTGGGTTCAAGCAAAGCCCTTTAAGGAAGAGACAAAAGAAAGTATGTACCAGGTAAGTCAAACTACCACTACCATCTGTACCAGCACTTTCCCTTAGACCTTGGTAGAGAGAGACTAGGACCCCAAATCCAAGCCTTGAGAATAGCAGTACCCCCCAAACCATTGGCCTTCCTTCTAGTCCCTGGTCCCTGTAGCCATCACTGAGGAGAGCAGTCTTTGTGGAGGAGTCCATTTCTTTGCTAGCAACAATACTAACTACTGGCCATCTGTCACCACTGAGTAGGGAAGTCTAGTTATAGTAGCACCCCTTATGTTAGTGGTCCTTTTTCCAGGCTAGACCAACCCTGACAACTATCAGCTGAGGACGCATCTTCTATGGAGATGTGACCTGGCAATTTCTTCTAAAGGGCACTCCTGCCCTTTATTTGGCTGGTCAATGTTCTGTGGTTCTTCTGAGAGGCCTTCCTGGCCCCCACCTATGAGGAGCAGGGACAAATCAAGGGCTACCTCTGGCGTTCAGTCCTTGGACTGATCTTTTGGCTAGTGGCGTTGACCTCCTGGATCACCATCTTTCAGATCAACTGAGCCCGTTGGGGAGCCATAGGCAATTATCTGTCCTTCACCATACCCCTGGGGATACCCTGATCAGCTTCCTCCCCTTGCCAGCTCATGGCCCAGCCCCTTTCTTACCCTGCCTTACTTCCAGCACTGGGTCAGGATCACTTCCAGAAAAGGGGAACATCTTACATCCTCCATGCCCCTCCCCAGCCTTTTGTTTGGCCAGGCTGGCCCTCCAAACCATCTTTCCCAGACCAATTTCACCTTCCTTTTCTCTACTCCTCCCTGTAGCCTCTACTCCCAAATAAAAAAAGGTCCTTACCTCTTCAGTACTCAGAGCTCTTCAAGACCCAGAAAAGAAAGCCCCTCACTCCAAAGTCCTAGGCACCATCAAATAGTTTGTCATAAGAAATGAATATTTCTATCAGTAGAAATGATATTTCAAACAGGACAGAGCCAAGGAACCCTCCTGCTGGACTCAATCCAAAAGGTACACCCCTCAAAAGGCAGGATCCAAGAACACTCAGGTTTAAGATAAAGGTAGAAGGAAGGTCCCAGGACCCCTCCCCCCTCCACCTAGAGTGCTAAGCCTCCAGCGGCAGCAGGAACTTCTGGGCAGGCAAAGGTGCTGGTCTGGAGGGAGTACCTTGCAGGCAGAGCTGTGCCAGGCTCAGAGTGTTGAACACAGGTGGTGGGGAAGGAGCTGGAGAGGGAGTGAAGAGCAGGCAGCCTGGTCACAGCAGTGGAGACCCTCCATATTGCTCCAGCCTTCCAGGAGGTTTTGGCCTCAGGGAATATCCAGCCTAACCCAGTTGAACTTAATCCCATCAAAAGTCTTCAGAGGTCAGGGAAGCCCAAACTTCAAAACCCCTCCCTCACAGACTGTGGGACTTTAATTTAATCCAATCAAAAGCCTCCAGAGGACAGAGAAGCTCAAACTCCAACCTCCCCTCCCCCCCCAGACTGCAGGGAGAGATCTTCTGTCAAAGCTCCAGAAAGGGAAGACTGACAGAAACCCCAAAAACCAAAAAAATGAGAGGAGCAAGAGCACAGACAAATACAGGGAGCAAAAAAGGGGTAAATATGAGCACACAACAGAAAAAGAATAAAGAAATTACAATCAACAGCTTCTGTACGGGCAATGATTAAAGAGCAAATGGAACATAGGGGGAGGGATCAGCAAATGATAAATCAGAAATCCAAGCGAATTGGATACAGGCTTTGGAAGAGCTCAAAATGAAATTCAAAACACAATTAAGAGAGGCTGAAGACAATTGGGAAAAGAACTTAAAAACTAAGATAACTCATCTGGAAACAGAAAATAGTGTCTTGAAAGCCAAAATCAACTAGCTTGAAAATGAGGCAAAGGAAATGAGAGATGAGGCAAAGAGTATGAAAGATGACCTCCAAAGAAAATCAGACCAGAAGGAGAAGGATGACCAAAAAGCCAGGGATGAAATCCAGTCTTTAAGAACCAGAATACAACAAATAGAATTAAGTGACCTGACAAGGCAGCAGGACACTATATAACAAAACCAAAAGAATGAAAAAATTGAGAAAAATATGAAACATCTCATCCACAACACAGAAGATTTAGAAAATTGTTCGAGGAGAGACAATTTAAGAATCATTGGTCTACCAGAAGACCATGACAAAAGAAAAAGCCTGGACATAATACTATAGGAACTTATTCAAGAAAACTGCCCTGATATTCTAGAACAAGAGGGAAAAGTGGAGAATCCAAAGATCACCTCCTATACTTAATCCCCAACTGACAACACCCAGGAATGTTATAGCCAAATTCAAGAACTATCAGACCAAAGAAAAAATATTACAAGCTGCCAAGAAGAATTCATTCAGATACCATGGAACCACAGTGAGGATAACACAGGATCTGGCTTCATCTACACTGAAGGGCCGAAAGGCATAGAATATGATATTCCAGAAAGTAAGGGAACTAGGTTTACAACCAAGAATCAACTACCCAGCAAAACTGACTATATTCTTACAGGGGAAAGTATGGTCATTCAACAAAATAGAAGAATTCCAAGAATTTGTAAAGAAAAGACCAGACCTGAACAGAAAATTTGATGCCCAAGCACAGAACTCAAGAGAATCATCAAAAGGTAATTAAAAAAGAGGGAAAAAAGAATAACAAAACAAAACAACAAAAAAGACCCTTTTTAAAAAAAAGAGATGCAATAAGTTAAAATGATATGTATCCCTATAAGAAAAGAGGTCATTGGTAACTCTCAAAAACTGTTGTTATCACCTGGGTAGCTAGAAGAATTGCACTTAGAGGGAACAGTGACAAACTGTATAGGATGAAATAACAAGACATAAATAGGTATATAGATATATGTATGAATAAATACATATACATATATATATGCATACACACACACATATATATATATACACACAACTAGAGCTAAAAAAAGAGGTCAATACTAAAAGAAATGGGAAAAGAAACAAAAGGGGATAAATTTATATGTCACAAAGAAGCTCATGGCGGGGGGGGGGGAGAACATCAATACACTGGAAGGGTAAAGAGGTAGGAGACAGGAAATACTATGAATCTTGAAATTTCTCAGACTTGTGAATGTTAAAAATTCAATTTTTATTGGGACAATTCCCTATTGGGACTATTGCCCATTTTAAACAGTGAAGCTACTTAGATCTAAAATGTGAGAACTCGACTTAGATCAAAAATGGGAAGACCTCTACTCCACCCTTACTTAAGACTGCTTTAGGGGAGAAAACTCCTTGCTGAACAATGAAAAGTACTTAAACCCATACTTAAGTCATGCCTATTTTTAGAACTAATACAAAAGATTGCAACTTGTGAATTTACAAGGAACAAAAGAACTGGGAAACTTACTCAGAGCTTTCCTGGTGTGAATTACTCAAAAATCCACACCTTCTTAGGTGTGGACTAAGAACGGTCTGTCCTTTGGAAAACGTCTACTTTGATTGGTAGATGGAAGAACTTAGGGGAGGTGACATAGGAGAAAACCCCCTATATAAGAAAAGGACAGACTGTTGAAGAAAAAGATACAATCTCTCAAAAAACAGCCTCTAAGGAGGTTGTTGAGAGAAGGACAATCTCTAAGGAGGTCTCTCAAGGGAGGCTGAGGCTGGAACTCCCTCTGGGGAGACTCTGTCCCCCTGAATCCTCACTTGAACAGATCTTATGGTGAGTGGTTAAGGACTGACTGATCTTTTCTTTTAGGGCTTAGGCCTGGGTTGCCCAGGGCTGCCTGGGCTGGCCTATTCTTTTCTCATTTATTTCCTTTCTCTCTCTCTCTCTCTCTCTCTCTCTCTCTCTCTCTCTCTCTCTCTCTCTCTCTCTCTCTCTCCCTCTCTCTCTCTCTTTGATTCCTCATTGCATTATTAATTAAATTCTCTATAAAACCCAGTTGACTTGGGTATATTCATAATTGGGAATATTTCTCTGGTGACCACCTTATATTTGATTTAAAACAAGACACTGTAGTGAAAACATTTTCTGTGGTCACAATTTACTCACCCACACTTATATCTACTACAATTTATATCTTCCACTATTTTACTCACTACAGTTTACAACCTCAACCATTTTAACTCTTACAGTTTATGGCATCCACTCTTTTAAATGCCACAATACTCAACTCTTACATGCATTGAAATTGACCCAAAGAGGGAAGAACAATCCAATCCATTGGGGCAGAGAATAGATTCACGCCATATAGGGGAGTAGAAGGGTAACAAACAGACTGGTGTGGAGAGAATCAGTATAAGGGAGGGAGAGGGTGGGGGTAGTTTTAAAAAGACTGCAAAGAAAATAAGGGGGGAATAAGAAGAGAGGGGGTAGAAAGGGAAGTAAAATAAGGGTGGGAAGTAGGGGGACTGATTAAAAACAAACATTGGTGTAGAAGGAAATCATGAAAGAAGAAAAGGCAGGACTAGGAGTAGAAATCAAAATGCTAGGAAATACACAGCTGGTAATCATAACTCTGAATGTGAATGGAATGAACTCACCCATAAAATGTAAGCGAATAGCAGAGTGGATTAGAATCCAAAACCCCACCATATGCTATCTACAAGAAACACACATGAGGAAGGTAGATATGCATAGGGTGAAAGTAAGAGGATGAAGCCAAATCTATTGGGCATCAACTGATAAAAAGAAGGCAGGAGCTGCAATCATGATATCGGACAAAGCCAAAGTAAAAATAAATCTAGTTATAAGAGATAGGGAAGATAATTACATCCTGATAAAAGGCAGTATATACAATGAGGAAATATCAGTACTCAATATGTATGCACCAAATGGCATAGCATCCAAATTTCTAAAGGAGAAACTAGTGGAGCTCAAGGATGAAATAGATAGAAAAACAATACTAGTAGGAGACCTGAACCTTCCTCTATCTGAACTAGATAGATCAACCCAAAAAATAAATAAGAAAGAGATAAGAGAAGTGAATGAAATCTTAGAAAAAATAGAGTTAGTAGATATGTGGAGAAAAATAAATAGGGACCAAAAGGAATATACCTTTTTTTTTAGCATCACATGGTACATTCACAAAAATTCACCATGCATTAGGGAATAAAAACATTGCAAACAAGTGCAAAAGAGCAGAAATAATAAATGCAACTTTCTCAGATCACAATGCAATGAAAATAATAATTAGTAAGGGTACATGGAGAGGTAAATAAAAAATTAATTGGAAATTAAACAATACAATTTTCCAAAACTGGTTAGTCAAAGAACAAATCATAGTAACAATTAATAATTTCATTGAAGAAAATGACAATGATGAGACATCCTTTCAAAACCTATGGGATGCAGCCAAAGCAGTACTCAGGGGGGAATTTATATCCTTGAGTTCATATATTAACAAATTAGGGAGAGTAGAGGTCAATGAATTGGGCATGCAAATTAAAAAACTAGAAAGTGAACAAATTAAAAATCCTCAGATGAAGACTAAATTAGAGATCCTAAAAATCAAAGGAGAAATTAATAAAATTGAAAATCAAAGAACTATTGATTTAATAAATAAGACTAGAAGCTGGTACTTTGAAAAAACAAATAAAATAGACAAAGTACTGGTCAGTCTAATTAAAAAAGGAAAGAAGAAAACCAAATTGATAGTATCCAAGATGAAAAGGGAAATCTCATCTCCAATGAAGAGGAAATTAAGGCAATCATTAAAAACGATTATGCCCAATTATATGGCAACTAATATGGCAATCTAGGGGATATGGATGAATACTTAAAAAAACATAAATTGCCTAGACTAACAGAGGAAGAAATAGATTACCTAAACAACCCCATATCAGAAAAAGAAATTGAACAAGCCATAAAAGAACTCACTAAGAAAAAATCCCTAGGGCCAGATGGATTTTCAAATGAATTCTATGCAAAATTCCAAGAACAACTAATCCCAGTACTTTACAAAGTATTTGACAGAATAAGCAAAGAAGGAGTTCTACCAAATTCATTTTACGACACAAATATGGTACTGATCCCAAAACCAGGCAAGTCAAAAACAGAGAAAGAAAACTATAGGCCCATCTCCCTAATGAATATAGATGCAACAATCTTAAATAGGCTACTAGCAAAAGGACTCCAGCAAGTCATCACAAGGGTTATTCATTATGACCACGTAGGATTCATACCAGGAATGCAAGAATGGTTCAATATTAGGAAAATAATCCACATTATTGACCATATTAACAAGCAAGCTGACAAAAATCACATGATTATCTCAATAGATGCAGAAAAAGCCCTTGATAAAATACAACACCTATTCCTATTGAAAACACCAGAAAGTATAGGAATAGAAGGGCCTTTCCTAAAAATAATAAGCAGTATATATATAAAACCACCAGCAAACATCATCTACAATGGTGATAAACTAGAAGCCTTCCCAATAAAATCAGGAATGAAACAAGGATGCCCATTATCACCTCTATTATTTAACATTGTACTAGAAACACTAGTAGTAGTAATTAGAGAAGAAAAAGAAATTGAAAGTATTAAAATTGGCAATGAGGAGACCAAGCTATCACTCTTTTCAGATGATATGATGGTCTGCTTAAAGAATCCTAGAGAATCAACCAAAAAACTAATCGAAATAATCAACAACTTTAGCAAAGTTGCAGGATACAAAATAAACCCACATAAGTCATCAGTACTTCTATATATCTCCAACCCATTTCAGCAGCAAGAATTAGAAAGAGAAATTCTATTTAAAATCACCCTAGACAATATAAAATACTTAGGAATCTCTCTGCTGAGACAAACACAGGAACTATATGAACACAACTACAAAACACTCTCCACACAATTAAAACTAGATCTAAACAATTGGAGAAACGTTGATTTTGAGCATCTGCATGTGCGTTCTTTGCTGGGTCCTATAAATTGGTGAGCCAGACTTGGAGTTGGGAAGACCAGGGTTTGAATTCTATCTCTGGCAATTACTGTGCACATGACCTTATACAGGCTTCTTCACTTCCCCTTGCTATTTTTTCTTAATTGTATTTTTACTACCATGCAAAACACTTCTATATTGGTCATTGTTGTAAGAGCTAAACACCCAAAATAAAACCATAAATACACTGATGTGAAAGATAGTATGTTTTAATCCACATCCATCCAACTTCAACAGTTCCTTCTCTGGAGGTAGGGAGCATTTCCCGTCATAAGTCTTTCAGGATTGTCCTAGATTATTGTATTGCTGAGAGTAGCCTAGTTTTCACAAATAATCATCATCCAACATTGCTGTTATTGTCTACAATGTTCTCCCCATTCTATTTATTTTGCTCTGCATCCATTCCTGCAGATCTTTCCAGCTTTTTCTGAAGTTGTCTTGCATATCATTTCTTATAGCACAATTATATTCCATCACAAACATGTGCTACAATTTGTTCACCATTCTCAAATTAATGGACATTCCTTCAATTTCCAATTCTTTGCCACTACAAAAAGAGCAGCTATAATTTTTGTACAAGTAGATTATTTCCCCTTTTTATTATCTCTTTGAGATACAGATCCAGTATTATAGGATCAAAGAGTTTGCACAGTTTTATAGTCCTTTTCATGTAGTTCCAAATTGCCCTCCAGTATGATTGAATCTGTTCACAACTCCACCAACAATGCATTAGTTTCCAAATTTTGCCACATCTCCTCCAGTATTTATCACTTTCCTTTATTGTCATATTGGCCAATCTGATAAGTGTGTGCTGGTGCCACAGAATTATTTTGATGTGCATTTCTCTAATCAAGAGTGATTTATAACATTTTTTCATATGATTATTGATGGCTTTGATTTCTTCATTTGAAAACTGCTTGTTCATATCGTTTGACTATTTGTCAATTGGGCAATGGCTTATGTTCTTGTAAATCTGACTTAGTTCTCTATAACTTCAATAAATTAGGTCTTTATCAGAGAAATTTGTTATAAAAATTTCCACAGGTTTTTTGTTTCCCTTCTAATTTTCTTATTCCCCTTGCTCTCAATTCCATCATTTTTGAAATGAGAAGGTTTAATTAGATGAACTCTAATGTGTCTTGGAATTCTAAATTTATGATTTTATGAAATAGAGGCCTACCAGATTGAAGGTACTGAAGAGGAGGAGGATTGTTGTGTATCAGGCAAGCTTTTGATAGCAAATTCAAAGGATGGGTTAGACATAATTATAAAGAATTCAAAGTTTGATATTGGTGTCACTGCTTCTGTTTTGGTCTATCCTCCTCTTTTGGCATCATGTTCCTTACATCATAGGCTAATATAGCCTCTCTTAAACTTTGCTTCCTTGTCCCTTGTTCTTGTATTTTCCTATAATGACAATAATAACAATAAACATTTATTCAAATCATTAAGATTTGCACAGAACTTCATATATGTTGTGCTATTTTTTCCTTCCTGACAAATCTAGAGGTAGGCATTTTATTTATTTGTTCATTTATTTATTATTATTATTGTTACAGATGAGAAAACTGAGGCAGACAGAGGTTAAGGGAGATGCCTAGGGCCACACAGCTAATATGTTTCAGAGGCAAGATCTGAACTCAGGTATTCCTGATTCTATATCTAATGCTTTATCCCCTGTACCACCTAGCTGTCAATAATTATGTTAATAATAACCAAAAACATTTATATGGTATTTACTATGTGCCAGGCATTATGCCAACTGCTCTGCACTTTTTATCTCATTCAGTCTTTACAACAACCCAGTGCTCTATCCACTGCACCACCTAGCTGTCAATCATCCATGGTTTGCAGGTAACATTCTTTTCACCTTCTCACCCCTTACTTCTATCACTCTTTCATGGAAAATCATCCATCCTGTTTTAAGGTATTAAACATAGACATAGACTTAAGGCATAGACTTAGGGCTACATATTCTTTTCTAATTTTAATTTTTAGGTAATAATATTTTATCTTTTTCTCAATTACATATACAAACAACTTTAACCTTCCTTTTAAAAAAATTGAGCCAAATTCTTCGCCTTCCTCCATTCTTCCCTTCCCTCCTTCTTGAGACAGCAAGCAATCTGATTTAGATTTTACATGTGCAGTGATGTAAGATATTTTTCTTTATTAGTCATTTTGTGGAAGAGAACTCAAACAAAAAATGAAGAAAGAAAGTGAAATATTGTATGTGTTGGTCTGCATTCAGACTCTATCAGTTCTTTCTCTACAGGCAGATGGCACTATGTATTCTTCTGAGGCCATGGCAACTACCAACTAATTTGGAAAATATTGTAAAATAATTTGGAAAATAATTCATGGAAATGCACCAGAGGGAGAGTCAATACTAGATAATGTGTTCATTTTCCCTGTAGTTCAGTGTCTGGTACATGGTTGATATTTAATAAATGCTTATTAATTCAACAAAGGACTTTCATTTTCTAACTCAGTGGAAGTTCTGGAAACCTCAGACAGACTAAATGAGACAGGCTTAGGGCATTTTGGGGCACACCTAAAATCAAAATGGGCAATGTCATGCACAAAAAGAATCTTAGCTGGTTCCAGAACATATGGAAGGACAACCAAATGAAATCTCCCAGCTGTCTTATTGGACTCTTCCTTCAATAGTGTGGAAATGCCTCTTGTTAATCTTTCAAAATCTCTAGTGCTAGCCTTGTTGTAGTATAAAAGAGGTATCATAGTTGGAAGGGACCTCAGAAGCCATCTGATTCAAATCTCTCATTTTACAGATGAAGAAACTGAGGCTGTTAAGTGACTTGTCTTATGTGACACAAATTGTAAGCATTTCACAAATGTAATTTGAACCCAGGTCCCAAGACTGTCTAAAAGCTAGTGCTTTCCCCATTACTTTTGTTTTGTTGTTCATTTGTTTCAGGAATGTCTGACTTTATTTGTGACCCCCATTTGGGATTTTCATGGCAAAGATACTAGAGTAGTTTGCCATTTCCTTCTCTAACTCATTTTACAGATGAAGAAACTGAGACAAATATGATTAAGTAACTTGCCCAGAGTCACACATTATACTGCACTTAAAACTGGAGAAACCTAAGAAACCTAAGAGACTACTTAGTTTACCCTCCTCATTGGACAGATGAGGAAACCAAGGCCCAAAGAGCTTGAGTGACTTTACTCAGCTAATAAGGAGCACAGTCATAAAACTGGAGTCCTCTGATACCCAATCCATTGCTCTTTCTGCCATATCATTTTATTTTCAGTCTGGATGGGTAATTTTTATTCAATGTAGAGAAATTCTTTCAGGCAGTCAGTAAACATTTATTAAGCACTTACTATGTTCCAGGCAGTGTTCTAAACTCTAGAGATACAAAGAAAGGTAAAAGACAATCCTGGCCCTCAAGAAGCTCAAAATCTAATGGGGAGACAATGTGCAAACAAATATATACAAACAAACTATAAACATGATAAATATGAATTAATTAATAGAAGGAAAGTACTAGAATGAAGTATGATGGGGCAGGTTTTGTATAGAAGGTGAAGATTTAGGTGGTACTTGATGGAAACCAAGAGATGGATATGAGAGAGCATGTACAGGTTTGGAGGACAGCCACAGAAGATACCAAGAGATGGAATGTCTTGTTTGAGGACAAGATGGAGGCCAATGTACCTGGACCAGAGAATATGAGGACTGTGGCAGAGAGAGAGGGTAAAAGGGCATTACTCTCTAATATATGGTCTAAAACAGTTATCTAGGAAACTTAGAAGTTCAATGACTTGCCTGGTTACATTGGCCTTCCTTTTGGATTTATGAGGCTGGCCAAATCACAGAAAAATACATCCCGAGTTGAAAAGGACTTTAGAGATAATCTATTCTATATGATTCCAATCTCCTATTCCCCATTCCTTTTTTTACAGATGAGGAAACTGAGGAAAAGTTAAGTCATTGTGTTCCTCTTTCTCTGAATCTAGTTCCTTCTCCACTGGACTACCAGTCCATTGATATTTAACCGTGTCAGCTAGTATGTGTCAGAGGTGGGATTTGAACTTGTTGACTCCCTAGACTCTACATCACTATGCTATGCTGTCTCACAGTTGCTGATTTCTATGGTATTCTTTATTCTTTTTACTTGGATTTATAACTGCAGGACCCCAAATCATCTTCAGTGTGGGAACTAGATTCCTCAGAGAATAAAAGGAAGAGGCTATAAATTGCTGACTTAAAAGTCTTAAACATACAACATATAATATATATTATGGATTACGAGCTCAGTATTGTTACAAGTTAAAAAAGAGTAATGGAGTGTTATAAGACCATTATAACCATAATCATGTTCTGTATGTTTTTAATGTAGCTCAGAGGTGTCCTGTCTGTGGCAAATCATGTAAAAGGTGTCTTTGAGAGTAATGCATAGTAATTTTTAGACCGGTTAGACCTAAGAAAAGGCACAACTGGTTCCAGAAAATCTGGAAAGACATCAAAGTCACACCCCACAGTCTTCAAAGGAGTGCAGAGTTATACATATCTTCTGCAAAGCTTTAAGAACAATTTTCTCATAGACTATTAGACCTGGATGGCAACTCAGAGATCATCTAGTTCAACCTTCCATATCTTATACTTACAGAGAAAACTAAGGCACCGATATATTAAAAATCACATGCTTAGTTAATAGCTTATCTCCATTGGAATGTCTTATAGATATCTCTCTGTCTCTCTCTGCTGTTTCCCCCATATGTCTCTGTCTGTCTCTCTTTAACCAAATCTGTGACTTCATGAGTACAGCAGGAATGTTTAGCTACCAGTCTGTGAAAAAAAAAATGTAGTCAAGGCATGCTTGTAAGTTTAATCCGCATTATTAACACATCCTCTGTCACTTATCTAAGTATGGAAAATTAGTAAAACAACAAATCAAATCCTTATTTGTAATGTTTACCACTTTCTGAAGTATAAATGCTTCCACTATAAATTTAACTATCATCTCTCATGTTTGAAGCTGGATTCAGCACATCTTTGAGTGTCGAGAGCCTGAGGTGAGGGAATTCCCTCTCTCAAAGTGGACTGGCACATGTACTACTCTTTATGGTCTTAGAGAGGTCCTGAAGCACTGAGAGCTTAAATAATTTGCCTGAGGTCACACAATCAGTTATACTGTCAGAGGGGTGAGACTTGAATCTAGGTCTTTCTGACTCCAAAGCTCTTTTTTTATCCCTTATTTCACATTGACTACCAAACTTAACATATACAAAATAGAATTCATCATCTTCCCCTATAAATTCATTCTTCTTCCGAATTCCCTAATTTTATTGAGGGAAGTATACTCCTCCCAGGTTCATATACTTGGTGCCATTTTAGGATCTTACATCTCCTTTTCCTCATATCCAGTTATTTGCTTAGTCTTGTCACATCCATTTCTTTCTCTTCACTCATAAGGCAATGATCTTAATTCAGGCCATCATCTCATCCCAACTAATTTATGATAAAATTCTTGCTTTTTAAAAAAAAAACAAGTTTTTATTGGTGTCTTTTTTTATATCACCATAGTTTCTCTCAGTATTCCTCTATCTCCCTCATCCAGAGAGCCAGTCTATATAGCAAATAGTATTTTTCAAGATAAAAAAGAAACAGAGCAGTAAAAAATATCAGCATAACTGACTAATATATTTTAAATATCTGAAAAAATATGCAATGTACAATACATGTGAACCTCTCATCTCTGCAAAGGGATATGGTAAGAGTATCTTTTCCTATCTCTTTTTTCTTTTCTTTTAAAAAAAATCCTTACCTTCTGTCTTAGAATCAATACTGGGTATTGGTTCCAAGGCAGAATGGTGAGGGCTAGGCAATGGGAGTTAAGTGACTTGCCCAAAGTCACACAGCTAGGAAGTATCTGAGGTCAGATTTGAACTCAGGACCTCCTGTCTTTATACCTAGCTCTGTCAGAGCCACCTAGCTGCCCCCTCCTATCTCTTCTTTCAAGCCGTGCTTGTTATTTATAATTTTGCACATTCACTTTTGATTTTTTGGGGGAGAGTGTTCGTTTTGACTATTAACATTGTAATTGTTTTGTCTTCCATCTTCTGGGCTCTGTGGATTTCACTCTGCATCAGCTTATGTAGCTCTTTCCATGATTCTCCATATGTTACATTTGTTACTTCTTGTAGTACAGTAATATTCCATTACATACACACATCTCTTAATTTTTTTTTGTTTATATTCTCCTCTCTATTCTGTCCTCCACATAGTTTCCAAAGCAATCTTTCTGAGGCTAATGCCTGACTTTTCTCTTTGCTCAAAAATCTCCAGTGGTTTTCCCTAACCTTTAGGATAAAATTCCAAAGACTTACAAAATCGGGTTCAACTTATTTTTACTGTCTTGTTCTATATTGTTTCCCTTTGTGCACACTCCACATTCTAGGCAAATTGATATAATAATTATTCCTAAACTTGGCTTTCTACCTTCCGCATTTGCACAATTTTTTTGCCATAGTTGGAATGCCTCACTTCTGCTTCTTTGAAATCTTACCTTTTCCCAAGACTTTCTTAGGTTCTTTATGAAATCTTCTCTAATCCCTTTCTTCCATGTTACTAATGCTCCCCTCCTCCTCAATTTTACTTGTATTTACTTGTCTGGGGTATATGGAGTGCTTAGGGAGGACTAGCACTTCTGATTTGAGGGTTATCTTTGGTGTGTCCAACTTTCACCTAACTCTTACCTTTGGCACCAAGAAACTATAGGACACAAAGCAGCCATACTTGGTAAAATTATCTCAGCAGATGGGCTATGCTAGGTTGAGGGTAACTGATGGGTCTCAAACCTGTCAGTAAGTTAGGGAGATGTCTACCCCAGGCATTTGATTTCTCCTCGCAGAATGAGCCAATGAGAACAATGTGTTCCAACAGCCATGAAGGTGGCTGAAGACACTGCATCCTGGTCCTGCCCGTGAATTTGGATGACTAGAAGAGAAAGAGAGAGAGAGAGAGAGAGAGAGAGAGAGAGAGAGAGAGAGAGAGAGAGAGACTGTTGACTTTGCACAACTCTGCTCTATTTAAATCCATTTCTCTTGCAAGTCAAATCATTACCGTTGTGATGTCATTGGTCCTCTTCAAAAATGAAGAACAAATAACAACATTTATTTGTCCATATGCATTTACTGAACTGGTGAAAATCAGGTTGACTAGCATGGCCTTAGCAACCTACCCATCCCCCAGATGCATATATGATCTGAGACTGGACATTACTCTGCCATCTTCCCCAGATGCTTGCAGGATAGTATAATGTCCTGTATCCCCAGCATTCATTCCTTATTAGGCAATTCAGAAAATTTCACCATCTTGATTATCCTACTATCTTCCTTTATGGATAACAAACCATATTAATTTATTGTCTATTAATCTATATAAATTTTAGCCCTGAAGGGCTTTGAGCACTTGACTAGAGTGGATGCCAATGAGTGATTGCATTACCAAAACCATCCCCCACTGGATATTGCCCTTAGATGGGGGTAATGGGAACAACACATTGAGACTATTCCTCATTCTCTTTCTCTCCTTTGATTAGAACTAAAGTTTTGTTAACTACTATTCCTGTGTGGTAGTATCCTTCATCTGAACTACTCTTTCCCTCTTCCACTAAAATGTTATATCTCACAAGCAAAATGGAAGTTTTTTTTATGGTCAGGGACTTTCTAATTTTGTGTGTGTGTGTCTTGAGAATGTCACATATA
The DNA here is from genome assembly GCF_027887165.1 of Monodelphis domestica. Lineage (NCBI taxonomy): Eukaryota > Metazoa > Chordata > Mammalia > Didelphimorphia > Didelphidae > Monodelphis > Monodelphis domestica. Next base: position 265,891,507 of record NC_077230.1, on the reverse strand, counting down.
ATAGGCACTGATTGTCCAATTGAATGAAATATTTGTTGAATAGCAAAACTAATAGTAGAAACCAGGTCTCGACTCTCAGTTCAAGTATTCTTTCTATTATATCTTATTTCTTCTATCTAATCAGCTAATAACAAGTCAAATGATTTTTAAAAGTTATCCTATCTAGCTCAATCTCCCTGAGATAGTAGACTCTCGATAAATGTTGAATTAAATTGAATCCTTCCCTGATTCCTCCCAGCCAAATGTGATCTCTCACTTAAACTGATAAGATTCTCTCTAAATTGTGAATTTAGAACTGAAAGGAACCTTAGAGGATTATCTAAAACAGATGTTCTTAACTTCTTTTTCTCTGTAGATTTCTCAGGCAGTCTGGGGAAGCCTATGGACTCCTCCCCACCCCTGAATAACATTTTTAAATGCATAAAATAAAAATATGTAGGATAAAGAAACTAAAGATTAGTGAAAATGAAGACATCTTTTTTTTTCTTCTATTTAGTCATAAACTCCCTAGAAGCTGTCCACATTGCCCTTGGGACCCCAGGTTAAAAACCTCTGATATAGGAGCAGTTAGGTGGCTCAGAGGATAGAAATCTAAGTCTGGAGATGAGAAGGTCAGGGTTCAAAATTGTGTTCAGGCACTTCCTAACTGGATGACCTTGTCCTACCTGCCTAGCTCTTTCTGCTTTTCTGTCTTGGAACTAATACTTAATTATCATAGATTCTAAGACAGAAGATAAGGGCTTTTTTTTTTTTAAAGAATCTCTGATCTAGTCTAACTCTTTCATTTTATAGACAAAGAAAATGAGATATAATTGTGGTAAATAGCCTTTTCCAGGGCACACAGTGGCAGACTGTGGATTCAATTTGAGGTCTTTTGATTCTGAATCTGACATTTTATTTTGGGTAAATATGATAACAATAAAATTATATCTTACATAGTTATCAGACTTGGGTGTGCCATCTCATCCTCCAAAGCTATTTTTATTTCAGTGGACTTAAGAAACATTATAGGCTTTGAAAAGTCTGCTGCAATCTTCAGTTTTGTACCACCTTCATTTCAGAATACACTCCTTCTGCTCCTACCCAGTGGATCTTCTCTTATAACAAAGGTTTTTAAAAAGTAGTTGAGAGGACAGCTGGGTGACTTAGTATATTGAAAGCCAGGGCTAGAGACAGGAGGTACTGGGTTTAAATCTGACCTCAGACACCTCCTAGCTGTGTGACTCTGAGCAAGTCACTTAAACCCCATTACTTAGCCTTTACTGCTCATTTGCCTTGGATCCAATATTCAGAATCACTTCTAAGACAGAAGGTAAGGATTAAAAAAAAGTATTTGAGCAAAATTAACCCAACATTTCTTCTGTCTTACAGTATATACAATATTCTATATTCATGTTTCTCCACCTCTTCAATAAAATTAGGTAGATGCCTTTTCTCATCTCTCCTACCTGGCCAAGCTTGTTTATTATAATTATACAGCCTACAACTTTGTTTTATTATTTCCTTTTACAATGTTATAGTCGTGGTGTTTATTGTTTTCTTGGTTCTGCTTATTTCCTTCTGCCTTTGTTCACAGACTCAATCTTTGTAGTCTTCATATTAATCGTATTTTATAGAGAAGCAGTATTCTATTACATTCATAGACTGTAGCTTGTTTAGCCATTCTCTACTTGGTGGGCACCTACCCTTGTTTCCAGGTTTTTGCTATCACAAAAAATACTTCAATGAATATTTTTATAACCAAACTTTTGAGAACTATTTCAGCATAGACCTGCAAGTAGAAGCCAAGGGAATGCCATGGTTTTGGATAAATTTTAAATTCAGTTGTAAAATTGTTAAGAAGCCATAGAGAAGTATAATAATAATTTATAACTGCCCAATCTTCCTATTCTGTTTCAGTCCATTTAAGTCTCTAAACTCCTCGAAGGCAGAGGACTTGCTTTATTATTCTTTATATCCTCAATAGCATGAATAATATTTGAGTGAGAAGGGAGCTTAGCCATCATCTAGTCTAATCTCTTTATTTTGTAGATGAGGAAACTGAGCCAAGATCATGGGAGAGATTTTTGTCCAAGGACCCATAAAAGTACTATTGGAAACAGAATTAGAACTCAGGAATCTAGACATTCAGTTCTATATCCTTTTTATTATGCCACACATCTTACTATAGTTTCTTGCATATAGGATGCTATTTTTCAGTCTTTCTAGTAATGTCTGACTCTTCATGACTCCATTTGGTGTTTTCTTGGCAAAGATATTGGAGTGGTTTGACTTTTCCTTCTCCAGCTCATTTTATAGACGAAGAAACTGAGGCAAACAGGATTAAGTGATTTTTCCAGGGTCACACAGCTAATAAGTTTCTGAAGCATCGTTTCTGGGATGAAAAAGCATTTTTAAGCATTTATAGGTGCTAAGCATTCTACTAAGTCCTGGGAATTGTGTAATTTGAATCTGTTACCTAAAAACTGATCCCCAGTAAAACTATAATTCCCAGCATTCTACTCACTTCCTATTGTTACATGCTGATGTAGACAGGATAAAAATTGGGTGGAGTTCTGAGTCTAGCTCTCTTTTTTCCTTCCTGTGGTGGCTTTTTGGTGGAGCAGGCTTTTTTGAGTAGGGAGAAAACTTAGTCACATGGTTTTATTTTGTCAGATAATAAACTTTATAAATATAATACTTGAAGTATTCAACTTTAATTTAAATCCTGCATTTATTGGTGACCAGAAGTGGGGTTCAGAACCCTTAATTCTCTCTGAGTAGATTGAAAAGAAAACATGTTTCTACTGCCATGGTTTTTTGTCCCGCCCCCCTTGGGGGAACTCCTCATGCAGCTAACTCCCTGGGTGGTCCCTGCTGCCTACCCCTGCCACCTTGCCTGGGTGGTCCTTGTGGAGCCATTGTTTCTGCTGCTCCTGCTCTCCCACTGCTGCTGTTGCTGTTGCTGTTGCTGTTGCTGTTGCTGTTGCTGTTGCTGTTGCTGTTGCTGTTGCTGTTGCTGTTGCTGTTGCTGTTGCTGTTGCTGTTGCTGTTGCTGTTGCTGTTGCTGTTGCTGTTGCTGTTGCTGTTGCTGTTGCTGTTGCTGTTGCTGTTGCTGTTGCTGTTGCTGTTGCTGTTGCTGTTGCTGTTGCTGTTGCTGTTGCTGTTGCTCTCTGGAGGCTTGGAAAGTATAAATCCCTCTTTCCCTTACATTGCTATCAGCTGAGTGCTTGCTAGCTGTTTGCCTTGGAAGCCCTGGTGTGTTTCCCTTAGGCAAGAGAGCTTCCACCCTTTTAACTTCCTGCCCATGTGGCAGGGGAAATAAGCTGCTTTACTCGTTGGGGGAAGGGAAAGGAAGGTTACTCTTCCAAAAAGGAAATAGAATTGCAAGCATGGCTCACTTTATGAAAGAGCAGTGCATTACCTATCTCAAACAGCTTCCAGGAGTAGGTTATATTTTCTTCCTACTATTCCTGGGTGTACTGGTTCTTGCAATTAGCTTGAATAATCCTGAGATTCAGGGGAGAAATTCATCTCCCTAGACCCCCTTGCCATTCTGGCCTGCCCAGTCTCTACAATATATCCAATATGGGATTTCTCCACACTATATTCAGTGTGAAATTCTCCCTCACTGGGGGGGGGGGTTCCCAGAGGTGTAATAAAAGGAATCTAAATGGATAATGATCCTGGGGAGGGGAAGGAACCTTAAAGACTCTGGAGGTGGATTTTAAGACTTTTCAAACTCCATTGTTTTATAAAAAAATCTCTGTATCAGAATTGGAAAAAAGGGACTCTTGAATTCAGTGTCTGGATCCTGTCACATATATTTACTGATTGCTTGTTTTAAGACTTTATTTTGTTTGTTAAGTTCTGTTACACTATGTAACTTTAAATTATGTGCTTTGACAATTAGCTATATGTGCTATTATATTGTCTTTATTTGTACCATACCATATGACTAGGCTAGAAAAGATACCATTATAAAAGTACTTTTGAGTTGTTTGTAACAAGAGGTAAGGGTCCAATTAGTAACTGAAGTGAAGTGTGATAGCACTAATCCCCAACTCTGAATTTGTAAAAATGTAATGGATGAGACATATAAAGACATGCCTTTTATGGCTGTTCTAGTCTCATACCAGAGGAGCTGGGAAGGTTTTCCTAGGGTGTGGTACCCCTGAATGACTCTCAACAGGGAGCATTTTCCATGAGGTCTAAGTACCTTCTGGATGATTTTTAACTCTTCAGCTTAATCTACCTTCACCAGAATGATCTAGATTCTTGGAGACATTTTAGACTCAAAAGGTTTTCTTGAATTAGCTGCTATACTACTGTTTTTTTTTATAAAGCTGTTTTCTTAGTAAAAATTAATATATCCTGAGTTGATCTGTGTCTTTGTTAACACCCTCCTCAGAGGGGATTGTATACTTGTCATAAAATTCTAGTTTTATAAAAGTTCAGAAACTTGTTACCTCTCAGAATCCAGGAAGTGAACTGCTTGGAGAAAGTACCATGGAGATGCCTGCAGAAATCTTACACTACACCGAAAGATCCAGAACGAACCTTGGGTTGTAGTGAAATTGAAGTGGGGAATTGTAACACATTTATTTTGTATGTATACTCTTATGCTGAAGGGGACTGCCACCCTGCAATTAGCTTTTTGTCAATACACCTAGTAATCATTGGTTTTGTTCTCTTTCTTTTTTAGCCCCAAATTATTATAATTTATTAGTTGGTTATGTTTACAAGATCCAAAATTAGGGAGACTAGTTTTCCAAAGGATCTCAGGGGGGATTGTGTACTTTGAATCTGTTACCCTAAAAACTCCAATCCTCAGCAAAACTCTGATCCCCAGCAAAATTATGATTCCCAGCACCCTACTTACTTCCTGTTGTCACTGCTGACGTAGACAGGATATAAATTAGGTGGAGTTCCATGTCTAGCTCTCTTTTTCCTTTCTGTGGTGGCTTTGGTGGAGTGGGTTTTTTTGAGTAGGTAGAAAACTTAGTCATGTGGCTCTATTTTGTCAGATAATAAACTTTATAAATGTAATACTTGAAGTATTCAATTTTAATTTAAATCCTACAGAATAAAAGTAAAAGCAACAAAACAGTTTCTTATCTTCAAGAAGCTTACATTCTTACAAGGAAATATACAGGGGAATGGTGGCCAAGCACAAGTATTTTGGGTAGGGAAGCAGAGTGAATGGTGATTAGAGCCATAGGGCAATTGATTGTCATACCCTTTCCAGAAAATGCTGCCTGCCCTGCATATAATATATTGTCAATAATTATTAGTGAAAGTAAGTAGAATTGGCATTATCTACTTTGATCCCTTCAGCTGTTATTCTTCTATTCTTAACCTCTTTTGCTCTGTAGATCTCTTCTCTATTTTTCTGCAATTTTCTTTGTGTTAATACTAACTTATATACTTATATTATTTCCCCAGTATAATAAAAAGCAGAAACTGTTTCATTTTTGCCTCTGTATCTGCAGCACCTAGAATGATGTGTTGTAAGTAATGTGCTTAATAAGTATTTGGTGAGGGGCAGCTAGATAGCTCAGTGGATAAAGAGCTAGACCTGAAGATAGGGGGTCCTGGATTCAAATATGACCTTAGACACTTTCTAACTGTGTATAACCCTGGGGAAAATCACTTGATCCCAATTGTCAAGTCTTTACTGCTTTTCTGCATTGGATTTAATACTTAGTATTTATTCTAAGAGAGAGGGCAAGGGTTTAAAGAAAAGATTTGATGAGTTGTTGGATGTGGCTCATTAGAACCCATGAGACTGCCTTCTTTCCTTCTGTGCCTAAACCCTCCCAATACTCTCTTTGCCTTTTTTCTTCTCACTGGACACTGATACTCAATGATACTACCACCCTCCAAGTAGAAATCAGACTCCTACCTGCATTATAACCTTTAGACACACTCTTGACTCCCTGATGGTGTTAGACAGACCACTTTTTTGAGACAGACACCTCAATTAATCTTAAGGACTCTAGTGCCTTGCCATCTGCCCTGCTGCTTCTGAACTCTCCTATGTGTGTTGTCTTCATAAATTAGAGTGTCAGCTCCTTGATAGATAATAATAATAGTTTTATTTATGTAGCAACAACATGTACCAGGCATTGTGCCAAGTGCTTTATACATATTATCTCATTTGATTTTCACAACAACCATAGGAGGTAGGTGTTATTATCCCCATTTTATAGTTGAGGAAATTGAGGTAAACAGAAGTTAAATAAGGTCACACAGCTGTAAGCGCCTGAGGTTAGATTTGAACACAGATCTAATGCCACATCTAACACTCTATCCTCTGTGTCACTTAGCTCCCTGAGAGCACAAAATTTGTATCCCAGTACTTGGAATAAAGTAAGTTCTTAATAAAAATTTCCCCCTTTCATGCATTCATTCAACGTTGGGATATGTCATACGATCTTGTAGCTTCTCCTATAAGCTTCTCACATTTTTTTTTCATAGAGAAGTGATTATATACAGAAAACTTCTGGTTCTTTTTTGGTGCAGCAAAGCTATGTTATAAGACTATCTTTTTCCCTTTTGAAATCCTTATTTTCTATTTTAGTGACAACTCTAAGACTGAAGGACAAGGACTAGACAAACAAGGTTAAAAGATTTGCTCAAGGTTACATGACTAGGATGTATCTGAGGCCAGTTTTGAACCCAGGTCCTCTAGACTCCAGGCCTGATGCTCTGTCTACTAGCTACTCTGTTGGTAGACTTTAAAAAAATTATTTTTATTACCATGCAAAACATACTTTCAAATTGGTCATTGTTGTAAGAGCATACTCATACAAAACCAACACCTCAAAATAAAAATTGGTAGACTTTCTAACAAATGCTACTGAACAAAAAGATTTTTATCTATTTACACCTACAGGAAGGTTGTTTGGTCCCAGTTCAATTGGGTCCAGCATGGTGCTAAGGGTTCCGTCTTAATTTGACTCTGGGACTCAACCTGAAGCAAATCCTAGCTCTAACATCCCCATATCCTCATCTCATGGTGTAAACTTGGATGGAAGTCAAGCCACTCTGATAGTCATAGGAGCTGCCACTTGCTACCTGTGTGATCTTGGGCAAGTCCCAACTACTCCAATCTTCAATTTTCTCATTTGCTAAATGAGGAATTTGGACTGGCATGCGCTTATAGTTTTTTTTTTTTCTAAGAGTGAGAAGATAACCATGAACAAAAAATAACTGTGTGACAAACCTTGTTCCTGAGTCATTGCAACTCCCAGTTTGGGCTCAAGGTTTCTGCTTACCTTGGTTATATAGCTTATATTTTGTGTACAGGCATTGATTCCGGAATGAATGAATTAAAAAGCATCTATTAAACACTTTCTATGTGCTAAGAATAAAAGGAAAAGCAAACAAGATAGTTTTGGGCAGGGAAGTCAGAGTAAATGGTGACTAAAGCCATAGGCCAATTGATTATCATATCCTTTCTAGGAAATGTTGGTTTGATTACTGATCTCAGAATTAGGTTTGGAAAATAAGGGTAGGATATGGGGTTTAGGGATGACATATATGAAAATGGCATACCATAGATGGCCAGAAAGTCTTCTGGTAGGTCTGAGTTGGGGCAAAATAGGATGTATACTTACCACTTGAACCACATGGTTGTGAAAGGGAATTCTTTATTCTCTTTGTCTATTTTGAGTTAATCAATCTAAGAGACCCTTGGGGTTAACTCAAAATAGACAAAGAGAATGAAGAATTCCCTTTCACATGGTCCAAGGACCATCAGGATAATCACCCAATTCCTATTTTCACAAATCCAATGAACGATGTCAGATGAGATATTCCTGTTTTTTGAGGTAGAACCAATAATTGATTGAATATTTCAGGTAAAGAAATTCCCAGCCTGGGTAACAAAGAGGGCAGTGGAGCCATCAGCTGAAAAAGGGAAGAGAGGGAGAAGGAAAAGTGTTGGAAGGAAGACAATAAATTCAATTTTGAACAATTTGAGTTTGAAGTACTGATGGGACATTATTTAGTTATTTATTAACCACCTGCTAAATGCCAGGTACTGTGCTGAAGACATTCAAGTAGCAGTCATTATATCATAGACCTGGAACTAGAAGGGACCTTGGAGATCATTTAGTCCAATTCCTTCATGAGGACCAGAGAGGTTAGATTGCTTGTCCAAGGTAACATGGGTAGTAATTGGCAGAATAAGCCCAGATTCCATAATTTTGACTTTAGCTTCCTTTCTCCATACCAGAGAACTTCTCCACATCAAGCAAATAATGGACATTCCAGAAACATATGTTGAATGAATGAATGGATGAAGGAAAGAATGAATAATAGACATTAGGCAGTCTTAAATGTCTAATAGGCATTAGAGAACCTTAAATTAGACAGCTCACCCTAGTTTGATTTCAGAGAACTATCCTTTACTTGACAACAGAAATACATTTAAGCTGATGAATATTTAATGCTTTCCATTCTAAACTATTGTTGGTGGTTTCTGTCTCCCCACAAAGCACTTTATGGCATGCATTAGTAGGACCCTGTATGTTTTTATGAGATGAATTTCACACACTTTGGGTGTGTTCCAGTGCTGGGGAGCTATGTGTCTCAGCCCTCTTTATTGGCCAGCAGAAACCCTGTGGGGCTTTGTTGTGTTAACATCTAATGCCTTTCACTCACCAAAGACATAACCACAAGCAGAAGTTTTGCTAGAGGCAGAAAATGCTCTCCCTTCCTTGTTTTGAATCCTCCATTTCATAAGGAGAATATTTTGATGAGAAGAGCTTATAAACTATTTAGCCTGGATTTCTCTTCTCCAAGGAAAATGGCATTACAGCTATAAGGAAAGCTCCATCTTCTGGCATTAGACTTTGTAATTGCTTCATTTCTTTCTTTTCAGAGATAAGGGACTGCACAAGTATAATATTGTAATCTTTACTAAAGCAAATGATAAGATGCTACATCTTAGGCAGGAAAGCACCTCAAAGTCCTAGTCTGATTTGGACTTAAACTGGAATCTGTTCCACAACACTGCATAATAAGAGGATCATTCAATCACTGCTTGAAGACTTTTAGAAATGTAGAACTCATTCCCCACCAAATCATCCCACTTGTATAGTTTTACTTATTAGGACATTTTCCCTTGTGTTGAGTCTATCACTCAACGAGCTTTATAAATGTCTACTATGTAGTAGGTGCTAGGCTGGAAGCTGAAGATACAAAGACAAAAAATGAAATACTCCTTTTCTTTGAGGAACTTTCATTCTGTGCTGGGAAATAATGTGAACACATGAAAGTAAATACAAAATGCATATAGGGATGCTAGGTGGTAGAATGGATAGAACTCCAGGTCTGATGTCAGGAAGATTCATCTTTCTGAGATCAAATCTGGCCTCTGACACTTATTAGCTGTGTCACCCTCAGCAGGTCACTTAATTCTGTTTGCCTCAGTTTCCTCATCTGTAAAATGACCTGGAGAAGGAAATAGCAAACCACTCCAGTATCTTTACCAAGAAAACCCCAAATGGGGTCACAGAGATTTCAGACACAACTGAGATGATTGAACAACAATAAAAATATGAAGTGAGAGGACTAAGCGACTAGGAGGATCAGGAAAGACTTTGTGTGTAGAAGTGGCATTTAGACTTAAATGTGAAGGAAGCAAGAGATTCTCAGAGGCAGAAGTGAGGAGAGAGGGATTTCCAGGCTTTCCATGGGATCCAGCCTGGGAGAAGGCAAAGAAATAGAATATTGCATGGAATAAACAGCAAGAAAGACAGTATGACTGGACATAAGAGTGTATGAGGGGAATAATATGTAATAAAGCTGGAAAGTTAGGCTGGAGCTAGTTTTTGAGGGACTTTAAAAACCAAACCAAAGAGCTAATATTTTATCCTAGAAGTAATAGGAGCTTATTAGAGTTTTTTGAGGAGGGAAATGTAATAGTTCAGACTTGTACTTTAGAAACATCACTTTGGCAGTTGTGTGGAGGAAAACTCTGCCTTCCTGTAACTAGGTCTCCATCCATCCTTCCTCTGATTCTTCTTGGTCCTAGTTTTGCCCTCTAGGGGTCAAGCTGAATATATCTTTTTTCCCTCAATGACACCTTTCCAAAGGCTTACTATCATGTCTTGTCCTCTCCCCTGTAACAATCACTCTCTAAAGATTCATTTCTGAAGACAAAAAAATATTGTTTTTTTCTCCCACAAAACCTTATTTGAAGTGATTTTGAGTCCCCTCACCATTCTGATTCTTTCTTTGAATACCTTCCAGCATAATTGTCAACATCCTTCTTAAAATACCTAGAAATGAGCCTTCCTTCCCTTCCCTTCCTTCCTTCCTTCCTTCCTTCCTTCCTTCCTTCCTTCCTTCCTTCCTTCCTTCCTTCCTTCCTTCCTTCCTTCCTTCCTTCCTTCCTTCCTTCCTTCCTTCCTTCCTTCCTTCCTTCCTTCCTTCCTTCCTTCCTTCCTCCCTCCCTCCCTCCCTCCCTCCTTCCTTCCTTCCTTCCTTCCTTCCTTCCTTCCTTCCTTCCTTTCTTCCTTCCTTCCTTTCTTCCTTCCTTCCTTCCTTCCTTCCTTCCTTCCTTCCTTCCTTCCTTCCTTCCTTCCTTCCCTCCTTCCTTCCTTCCCTCCCTCCCTCCTTCCTTCCTTCCTTCCTTCCTTCCTTCCTTCCTTCCTTCCTTCCTTCCTTCCTTCCTTCCTTCCTTCCTTCCTTCCTTCCTTCCTTCCTTCCTTCCTTCCTTCCTTCCTTCCTTCCTTCCTTCCTTCCTTCCTTCCTTCCTCTCTCCCTTCCTTCTCTCCCTTCCTTCTGTCTCCTTCTCTTCCTCCCTCCCCCCATCCCTTTTTCTAACTTGTCTTGTAAATCTCTTTATTTGTGAAGGAGACCTACTTTTGAGGACTGGGCTTTACAGGGGTTGTTGCTATTTGCATTAAAGTGAGAGATAAGACTAAGATTCCAGTAAAAACTGGATGAGTACCTATTATAGATCTAGGCAAAATAAATCATTCTTCCAGTAAAGGTTGAACCATACCACTATGAACAGGTCTAATCAGGCCCAGTGTTGTTTAATGCCATAAGATAAATAAGGTGAATCTTTTAATAATTAAATAGGTGAATACCTGGGAATATCATGAACTATAGGTTTTTAGGCAGATAGGTGGGGCAGTGAATAGTGTAGGCTTAGAGTAAAGAAGACCTAGCTTTGAACCCTAGAGTAGCATTTTTTGGTCTCAGTTTCCTCACCTATAAATACGAAGGTTTATTACAGACAAAATCCATCAGAAAAAAAAAAAGGTAGAGAGGCAGCAAGGTTGGTTCAGTGGATAGAGAGCCAGACTTAGAGAAAGAAGGTCTAGGATTCAAATCTCCCGTTAGATTCTTCCTAGCTATATGATCATGGACAACTCATTTAACTTGAATTGCCTAGCTCTTACAACTGTTCTTCTGCCTTGGAATCAATTCTTAGGATTGATTCTAAAACAGATAGTAAGGGATTAAAAAAAAGAAAAAGGTAGAAAGAGAAATTCCATTTAAAGTAACTATAGTATATCAAATACCTGCCAAGATGCACATGAGAGTTATAAGAATACAACTACAAAAATACTCTTTAAGAAATAAAAACAGACCTAAATGATTAGAGAAATATTCATTGCCAATCCAATTATATTATGTTATATTATATATATTTATGCATATATAAATATAATCACAACATATTATAAAAATGATAATATGACCTAAAATAATTTATTTAGTGCCATACCAATCAAATCCTCAAAGGATTATTTTATGGAGCTAAAAAAAAAATAAAATTTATCTAGAGGCAGAAAAGGCAAAATATTACAAGGGAAATAATTTAAAAAGAGAGGTTAGTAGTACCAGATCACATGTTATACTATAGCATAATCATCAAAGTGATTTAGTGCTGGTTAAGAAATAAAGAGGTTGATGGATGGAATAGATCAAATCCATAGCATACAGAAGTAAATAATCTCAGGGCTTTAGTGTCTTAATCAATACAGTACCAAACCCTGGACTATTGAGACAGGAACTCATTATTCAGCCAAACTGCTGGGAAAATAGGAAAGTAGTCTGGCAGAAAGGAGTCATAGGCTAATATCTCACACCATCTACAAAGATAAGATTCAGTTGGAAGTGTGATTTAGACATAAAAGCGATTTTACTCACAAACTAAAGAAGAAGGGAGAAAAAAGAACCATCTTTTAGATCTCTGGATAAAGGAAGAGTTTATAATCAAACAAGGGGTAGAGAGGATCATAGACGGAAAAATACATAATTCTGATCACTTAGCATTCAAAAGAGCTTTTCTACAAACAAAAGCAATGGAGCTAAAATTAGAAGAGGAACAGATAATAGTATTTAATACTTGGACAAAAACAAATGCCTAGAATATTTAAGAATCAGATGAGCAATGGTCTTGATTCTCACGTATTACTTGGTTCTTACCTACTACCTATTACTCCTACCTATTTAATAACAATGACTAGTTCCTTTTGGCAGCTTTATAATGTTCTTTCCTGTAACTTATGGGTGGAACTCTTTCATGTTTATCATCAATTACCCTCTTTGGTCTTCCTGATAAATACATTCCCACCCATAGTTTCCTTATCACTAAAGCAATTCATTTTTTTTTCCAGAAACACCTTTGGGGTGTCATTAAGAAGGGAAGGGAAGACTCTTAGGGTCCATTTCCTTGGGAGCATATCATGACCTAAAAATTCCTATTGTTAAGGTGCCTGTCTTCCTTCGTTGATTCACAGAGTTGGCAGGGTTTGCTGGAGATGGCAGAATCAACTTGGAGAGATTAGGGAATTCTGGGATTCAGGGGCATTCCAACCAGAGAGGTTTAAACCACTGTGTTATTGGACATACAGGTGCTCATTGTTTGATGACTTGATTAGACTATGGGGGGAAGGCAGGGAGGGGAGTCCTGTCCCTGTAATTGAATGGAATCTTTTCATTGCAGCTTAATCAAGTTAAAACTAACACCAACCAGAGTGTGTTAAACTTTTTTTTTCATCCCATGACCCCCTGTTTCCTTTTAAATATAACTGAGTCTCAGTTTAGAGGTAGTGTAGAGAAATAGAAGGAGAATATGGCTGGGAATCAGGACACCAGGATTCTGGTTTGACCATGAATATATTTTATGATCTTGAGCAAGTCCCTTCCCTTCTTTGGGGTCCCTTCCAGTTCTAGGTTTAGCATCTTGTGATCCAGTTAATCTATCTTTTGCTGAGGCAAGTAACATAGAAAGATCTAAAAAAGTACACTGATGACTTGGGATAGGCAAACCACAATACCATCATAGTTTCAAGAAGTATAGAGAACACGATGGTCATCCAAAATACATCTTGTTATTCAGTCATTTTTTAGTAATGCCTCATACTTCATGACCCACATTGGGGTTTTCCTGGCTAAGATACTAGAATGATTTGACTATTTCCTTCTCTAGCTCATTTCATGAATGAGGACCTGAGGCAAACAGAAGTAAGTGACTTACCCAAGGTCACATAGCTAGTAAGTATCAGAGGCCAGCTTTGAATTCAGGAAGATGAGTCTTCCTGGCTCCAAGCCTGGTACTCCATCTACTATAGCACCTAGCTGTCTGGCTCTTTGCAAATGCTTAGATAGTCTGATTGAATAAATAAATGTGCTTTCAGGAAAAAGAACATACCTAAGCAAAAGTTAGAAACAATCAAGAAAAATTTAAATCTAAATTAGAATAAAGGGATATGAATAAAAACTTCTTAAAAGAATTGCAAATTTAACAATTACATTAAAAAATAAACTAAATCACTAATAATAAAAGAAACATAAATTAAAACTATCCTAGGGTTTCCCCATTCCAGGGGATTGGCTAAAATAATTGTGATAGGTGAATTTAATGGAATATTGGTGTATTATAAGAAGTTATGAATATATGAATACAGAGAAGCATAGGAAAATTTGCATGAACTGAAACAGATTAAAGTAATCATAATAACCAAGGAAGCAATATACAAAATGGCTACCACAATGTAAATAGGAAAAACAACCACATAACCAAAAATAAATCAAAAGCGAAATTTGTAATATTATAAAGAACCAGCATGTGACAAAAAATTGCTGGGAAAACTGGAAAACAGTATTGCAAAAAACTAGGCATAGACCAATAATAGATAAATGATTTATAAATAAAGGATGATAATAAACAAATTAGGGGAGCATAAAATAGTTTATCTGTCAGACATATGAGTAAGAAAAGAATTTATGACCAAACAAGACATTGAGAGCATTAGGAAATATAAAATAGATAACTTTGACTACATTAAATTTAAAAGGTTTTGCATAAACAAAAGCAATGCAATCAAGACTCAAAGTAAAACAAAAAACTGGGAAAATTTTTTATGGCAAATGTTTCTGACAAGGGTTTCATTTCTCAAATATAGAGGGGATTGAGTCAAATTTATAAGGATACAAGTCCTTCTCAAATTGATAAATGGTCAAAGGGTATGAATGGATGAAGACATTAAATATAGTCATATAAAATGCTGCAAGTCACTATTAATTTTAAAGAAATACAAATTAAAATGACTGCGATACTGCTTTGCACCTATCAGGCTGGCTAATATGAAAAAAAAAAGGAAAATGCTGAAGAGGACATGGGATCACAGAATTTTAGAAAATAATTATTTAAAGTTTTGTCTACAAGTAATTGGGGAAAATATAATTAAAAAAAGAAAGAACCATCATGGCTCAAAGAAGAAATATGAAAATATACTCCTTTCCTGCTTGTTTGTAGAGGTGGGAGATTCACAAATATTGTACCTTGCATATGTTTTTAGACTTTTTTATGTATTGGTTAGTTATTTTGATTTTCTTCTCTCTTTTTGTTTTAAAAATACCATTTTTTTAAAATATGGGATAGTCCTCTAAGATAGGGAGGGGAAGTCTACTGGGGAAACCATGGTGATGTGAAAAGCAAAAGACTAATAAAAGCTTATTTTTAAAAAATCTAAATCTAAGAAAACCATAAAGTCTCAAGAGGTTCATTAATAACTGTAATAAATAAGAGGAATTTATTATGTACCCTAGGTGTGTTGGCTCCTGTATAGTACAAAAGAAAAAATACTGGGAATGATCTCCTGAGCAAATCTGACTTTATTGTGAGAAAAAAAAAATCACACAAGTCAGAGATCTACAGACCCAGCTAGTATAGTCTAAGATCCTAAGCTTTTCAATTGATAAATATTTATATTTTATGCAAAAGAGCCAGATTATACAAATTCACACCAGAAGGGAGATTCATCAATCTGGATCTTCTTTCCTCTGCAGATAAGGCATCCTGGAGGTAGGGCAGTCCATCCTTTCTGTAAGGTACCTATGTCACATAAGGATGACCATGGTATGGGAAACCCGGGTTTCCCTTGGACACTCTAAACTCCACAAGTATTTCAGGTCAAATAAGAAAGCAGGAGACTTCCTTTCCCTCCTTGCATTCTTGTGAGACTGAGGAAAAGGAGATCCTGGCATAGAGACTCACAATAAGGAAAGACCCCTGAGAGAAATATTCCCCTTGGATTCTCCCCTAGATTCTGAGATGGATACAGATATACATCTTCTGGTTATGCTCTGTTACCACCGGGCTATAATCAAGGACATCTATTTATCCCTTAAACTATTGCTAGTCACCCCCTGTATCTTTGGGACATAAAGCATTACTTTACCCCCTGTCAGATAACAAACATCTCCCACTTCTGCCCAACCTCATTCCATTCTCTCATCCCTGGTCATGTAGTCCTTGTTGTCAAAAGGATACAGAAAATCCAGAATCCATCTCCTTTAGGAGGCAGTGCTCTATCTGCACTGTCCTACCAGCCAAATTCAACATGAATATCAAATTAATACATTTCTCTTTTTATTTCTAAGCTAAACTATGGAGTCTTGCATTTTTGCAGAGGGTACCTGTCCCAAATCCAAGGGCTCACCTGAAGTCCTCCCACAGCAGCCAAGGTTACTTTGTGAGTGTGTTTTTTAAGCTATTTGAGATATTATGAACCCACAGTCTTTGAAATATCTGAATATATTCTGGCATGCACAAACTCTGCTTGACAAGCATATCTTGCAAGGTAATACAAGGAATTTTTATTATTTTACTTATACTATGATTATTGATTACTGACTCTCATACACAATTATTCAATCAGCTAATAACTGAAACTATCATTTACTGTTAAAGTTGTCAACTAGGTTTTTGGGAACCCCAATTTTGCCTCTGTTCATGGGATATTGTACCTCCAAATTATAGAAGTGCTTCCTTCAGGTCAAACTCTAAACTGGAAAATTCCTTTGCTTCCTTGCATTCTTGTGAATACTAACCCTAAAACATCAAAGAACTCCTTATAAGAACTTGGACATCAAAGAGAAAGAACCTTGAAAGAATTATCCCCCTTGGATTCTCCCCTAGGTTTTGAGATGGACATATATATATATATATATATATATATATTCTGGTTATGCCCCCAAATTATCATCAGGTTGAAATCTAGGACATCTATCTAAGCTATTCTCTATATCTTTGGGATATAAAACATTGCTCTGACCCTGGTCAGGTGACCAACCTCCCCCCCCCAACCCTACCCCCCTCACTTGTGGCTGAGTTCATACCCTCTTCAAGTCATGTATCACCTGCTGTAAAGAGTATAAAAACCTCAGAATTGAGCTCTTCAGGGAGTCAGCTTTCCATCAAAGATGTCCTCCCAGCTAATTCAACATTACCTTCTAAATTAATAAATTTATCTTTTTATTTTTAAGCTAAATTTTGGAATCTTGCATTCTTGCTAAGGGTACCCATCCTGACCCCCCCTTCACCTCAAGTCCCCCACAACACCCTGAGAACTCGCCCCTAGGGAAGACTCAGACTGACCCTTTTCAGACTGAACAATAGACCTTGGAATACTTACTGATGTCATTTAGGTGGGACTAGTAGAGGCAGTCAAATGTTAAGTACCCTTTTTGACCTAGAAATTCCCCCCAAGATGACCAACACCTGTGTAGGAACTGCCCCTTCTGTATCCATTGTTGTAGACCACTCCCTGATACCCCAGCCTCTGGTTATAGCCTCTTTCCCAGACCTACTTACAACCTGTCAATGTATGTTTGCTGTACCTAGTTCTCCAAAAGGTATATAAGATTCCTATGTTTTATTGTTCTTCAGAGAATCATCTTGTGTGGTGATTCTCTCAGAGATACTGTTGCCAGAGTCCAGGAGCCCTTGGCTTTGTGTGGTTTTTAGGTGCTTGAATATGTGCCAGATATTGAACACTATCTCTTTACTGATTAAAGACTGGGTTTTACTAACTACTTTAGTGATTCTGTGTTTTTCCAGGTTGACAGAGCCATAGTTACAAGTTATCACCAAAATGCCAACTATTTAACGGGATTACACTCAGAGAATATAAAGCTATAAAGAGGCATGAGACAATGAATATAAATTAATCTAAATTATTTAATTGAGTTTTCTTTTTCAATAAGATGGGATAATTGGACAAAACTCATGACATTGATGCAGATATGGAAACCATTTCACAAAAAATGAATAAACATACATACTAATCAAAGTGTTTGTTTACATTTTTGGATAAGAATTAGAGTATATTATTTTGGACTTGTGAGGAAAGAGGATGTTGCCTTTTTAGGTCCAGGAGGAATTCAACTCTTAGCTAATTTGGTATTCTTATCCAATCTATCATTTTAAAATTTTATTAGATTGTTTAATCCAACCTGTTCATGTTTAAAGTTATGCTAGGTTTATATTTTTCTCCATCTGTCTCTAATTTTTTTTTTTTTTTGCAAGTTAGGCTTTCGATGGAGAAAATGTAGCCAGCCAAAAAGATTGCTACAAAAAATCAGCAATGAAAGAATTTAGAATGCTGGGAAAGATGAATGATTTTTTAAAGTTTCATACTTGAAACAGTTTTCCCAGCTTTCTTTAATCTGATGCCAAACTCTCTGTCCTAGTAAGCAGGGATGGATTCCTAGTTTTGTCTTTCAGAGGGAGCTGTTTTGTTTTTGGTTTTGTTTTACCCTTACCTTCTGTCTTAGAATATATTCTAAGTATCAGTTCTAAGGCAGAAGACTGGTAGGACTAGGCAACTGGGGTAAAGTGATTTTCCTGGGGTCACACAGCTATGAAGTATCTGAAGTCATATTTGAACCTAGGTCCTTTCAACTCTAGGTCTGGTGCTCTATCTATTGAGCTACCTAACAGTTCTAGGAGGTAAGATTTTAAGCAGTCACTTCAGTCCTAGTTCAGTTGGGACTACAGAGATAGATAATCAAAAAAAGGAAAGATTTTTCCTGGTTTGTAGAAAATTGCATCATTAAAAATGAATTAGAAACAACTTAAGAATGAAATGTACTGGGGGCAGCTGGGTAGCTCAGTGGATTGAGAGCCAGGCCTAGAGATGAAGGTCTTGGGTTCAAATCTGGCCTCAGACACTTCCCAGCTGTGTGACCCTTGGCAAGTCACTTAGCCCTCATTGCCTAGCCCTTACAGCTCTTCTGCCTTAGAACCAACACACTGTATTGATTCCAAGACAGAAGGAAAGTGTTTAAAAAAAATGAAATGTACTATCTTGACTGTAAATTTCCAACTTATGGCAACTGTCAAAAACATCTTAGCAGATTTTGGAAGTTTGGAGATAAAGGAGATTGGAGATTAATCATTGTAAGATTGCATGGGATTTTGCAATCTTACCTGGGACTTGGGTAATTTCAGGAACTCATGCCCATCTTTTTGTCCTACCAATAAAAGCACTTAACATATGTTGAAATATCTTAGTGAGTTCTGGGGAGCTATTTTGTTGAATTTGTCACCATGTAGCACATTGACAAAAAGCAGGCATCAAATACTTGTGTATGCTTTGAATGGGGGCAAAGACCTGCCATCAAACACACTGGAGCAGGCTCATCAAGCCTCCCTATAGGCTGATAATAGGTAAAGAATAGTGTATATCCTCAAAGAACTGGAATCCCATTGGACAGTGCCCTCCCCTCCTTATACTTTTTACTCTTTTTTAGATTCTAATTAAACTGAACTGTTAGTTCCCCCCAAACTTAATATTTCACCTACTACCTTAGGACATTTCCTCTTGGTGTTCTCACACGTAGAATGCAATGCCTTCTCAGGTGACTGAAATCTCTTCTGTGAAGCCCTTCCTGATCCCACCCTTTCTTTCATTTAATGACCTTGTATTTATTTATCTGGGACCTGTTATATTCCCGCAGTAGAACTAGATCAATCCTTGAGAGTAAGGAGTGTTTTCTTTTCATCTTTGTGCCTCCCAGTGCCTGACATAGTACCCTTAATAATTTTTTTTAATTTAACTGAATATTAATTCTGAGTAATTGAAGAAGTACCCTATTTTAAAGGGAGAAGGGGGAAGGAAATAGCTAGAATGCTTAATGATTGAAGAGTATAGCTCTTGATACTAAAGGAATCCTACCAATTTCTATATTAATCCATATCTAATTTTATGTATGAGTGGAGTTTTGGGAAGTGTTTGGTATTTGCTTATCCTAGTTTGGTATATTTTTTAAATGTTATTTTTCCAAATTACATGTAGATATAATTTTTAATAATCATTTTCTAACATTTTGCAATCTATGTTTTCTTCTTCTTTTCTTTCCCTCTCCCTTCTCTAAGATGGCAAGCAATATGATATAGGTAATACATAGGTGATCATGCATACATGTTTCCATGTCCATCGTGTTATGAAAGAAAACATTTATATTTGAAAAAAATCATGAATGAAATGAAGTGAAAAATGGTATACTTCAATCTGTATTCAGACTCTATCAGTTCCTTCTATGTTGGAAATGTTTTCATTGTGAGTCTCTTTGTGTTGACTTGGATTCTTGCATAGTTGATAATAATTAAGTCATTTACACTTCATCATTGTTATTGCTGTTGCTGTGTACCTAGTTTTGTACATTTGGAAAAGAGGTTCATGGTTTGGTAGCTAGGGGATTGTGCTTGGAGTCAGGAAAATCTAGAGTCAAATCTCACCTCAGATACTTCTAATGACTAGGGTGCTGGGCTTGGCGACAGGGAAACTTCTTTTCGAATTGTGCCTCAGACATTTCCTATGTGACCCAGAGAAAGCAATCCATTTTTCTGTGCTTCTGTTTCCTGATGTATATGACCATCCTTCATATTCTTTTTTTTTTTTAATCCTTACCTTCTCGATTGGAATCAATACTGTGTATTGGTCCCAAAGCAGAAGAGCAGCAAGAACTAGATGATGGGGGTTAAATGACTTGCCCAGTCACACAGCTATTGAGTGTCTGCACCTTCATATTCTTCTTGACAGCTATCATGTCATTGAGAATGTTATGTTCTGAGTGTCTCTCAATCTTCTCCCTCTCTAGGATTCAGAATTTCATTCATTCTTTCAATTGATTCTCATTTGACCTTGAGGTCATTTAGAATCCTGGTTGTGCTCCTCCAGACATTCACCAGTTTATCAATGTCCTTCCTTCCTAAAAGGTAGTACCCAGAAGGGAAGATTACACTTGAGATATAATTAAGATAGAGCAAACTACAATGGGATTATCACTTCACAAATCTTAAACAATATGCCATTCTTAATGCAACTTAAGTTTATATTAGGTGTTTTATAAAAAGTCTTTTGGTTTTTAAAAATTCTATATCATACTCAATTAAGATTAGCTTACAATACCTCAAAATTGCCAGGTCGTTTTTTTTCTGGATAATGATTGGATTTTTGAGTCCACATCTAAGACTTATTATCTCTTCTAAACTTCATCTAATTAGATTTGGCCTGATATTGTAGCATATTGAGTTCCTTTTGGATTCCAATTCTGTTCACCCAGTCTTCTAATTATCTTTCCCAGCTTTGTGTCATTTGTGAATTTAAGTATGTCATCTCTACCATTATCCAAGTCACTGAAAATATTAGCCAGCATCAGGTTAAGCACAGATCTCTAGAGTACTCCACAGGAAATCCAAGCTAACATGAATCATTATTATTATTCATTAAGTCTAAGAAACAAAGCAGTTTTGAATCCATTCAATTATATTATCATCTAATCCATATTTCTCCACTTTTTTCAATGAGAATAGAATGAGACTATAAAGTTCTTACTAAAATATAGGCAAACTATATGCCCCTAATCTACTACTCTACTACTCTTGTCAAAAGAAGAAAAGAGCTAAGAATTGAGAAGGATAAAAAGAAATGAATAAGCCTGCCTTCTTTCTGTTTTCTGCTATTATCTCATCTAACCTGAGAAGCAGACTTCTCCCTTCTTTGGTCCTTCTCTTTTCCCCAGTATAGTTAAAAAACACACAACGATAATGAAAAAAAAAAAGCCCCCAACCCCCTTTTTTGTAGTCCTTATCTTTCTTTACTAAGTTCAGATTATTCTGGCCTTTGTTGTTGTTCAGTTGTGTCTGACTCTGCGACCCCATTTGGGATTTTCTGTGCAAAGAGACTAGAGTAGCTTGCCATTGCCTTCTCTAGGTCACTTTGCAGATGAGGAAACTGATGCAAACAGGGCTAAATGACTTGCCCAGGGTCACACAGGTAGTGTCTGAGGCCTAATTTGAACTGAGGTCTTTCTGATTCCATGCCCTGTACTCTAGCCTGGTACCACCTAGCTGCCTGATTCTGGGCTTCAGCATCTCTGAATTGCTTCTTTTGCATTCATACCTATAATTTGCCCTTGTTTGAATCTTCTTTACAAACCTTCAAAAAAATCAAAGTAGTTTAATGAATTCCCTGTGCATTTACTTCACTCTCTTTCAGCAATACCCTCTTCTCCTAGTCCTCAGAAGTGTTTACACTTTTTTATTTTCAGAATTTCATTCTGGGAAGCTTCTTGTCTTAATTAGACCAACTTCTCTTCTAGAATTTTAGCTCATAGGCTTTTATCTTTTCTTTGTAGTGTTGAAATCTAATCTCCTAAAATCCTGGATGTATGTTGGACTGTACTTGGCTTTTCTTTCTTCTTTCACAAACTCTGAGATGAAGTGGTCAGTTCTCCCAAGGTTTCCATCATTTTAACACCAGCAACTAGTTCTTCCTTGTTGGTGAGAACTAGATCTGAAATGGAATTCCCCCTTGATGGCTAATCTACCTTCTGAATGATAAAATTGGCATTAAGGTAATTCAAAAACTTATGAGTCATTCTGTTTGGTGCAAAGAACTGTCCAACTAATTAAAATCCTACATCACAGTATGGTTTAGTTGATGGAGAAGCAGGTGAAGTGAGGAAATCCTAGGTTCCCATCTTGTTTCTTACACATTCTACATATCTGACTGTAAGTTACTTAGCTTTTCTGAACTTTAATTTCCCTAGATGCAAAATGGGGATAATACTACCTGTAGGTAAGGAGCAGGTGCAAAATGACCTGAGTTCAAATCCTGTCTCAGATGCTTACTAGGGCTGTGATCTTGGGTAAAACACTTAACTTCTCTGCCTCAGTCTCTTATTGCATATTTGCATTAGTATCTCTGATTTGTCTCACTTGTTGGCCCTACATGGTGCATTTGTGTATAGGAAGGAGTTTATAAATTTATTCTTGGCTCCTTTCTTGGAATTTTATCTTTACAGATTGTCCCTACTTACTATTCTTCTATGTTGTAGCTGCTCTTAACATTGGTAGTATACCAAGATCTACTTTCTCTTTCCTTTTCAATTAAAAACCTCTTGTTGTTGGATCTACCAGACTTTTGGCAAGAATATTAAAGAACAAAACAAAACAAAAAAATCTTCCCTTCTGTCTTAGAATCAATACTAAGTATTAGTTCCAAGAAAAAAGAATGGTAAGGGCTAGGAAATTGGGGTTAAGTGACTTGCCCAGGGCCACCCAGCTAGGAAGTGTCTGAGGCCAGATTTGAAACCAGAACCTCCCATCTCCAGGCCTGGCTCTCAATCCACTGAGTACCCAGCTGCTCCTGGCAAGTATATTCTTATCAGCTCTTGTTGGTTCACTCTATCCCTTGCCAAAAGCATTAGTTTAATCCAGAAACCCTAGTTCAGAAATCTTGTTTCTTTTCTTATTTTATTAGTTACTTCTCAAATCTCTTCTCATCTTCTAAAGTCCTTGACTTTGATGGCCAGTAGGAGCAGTAATGATAACACCACAGGTACCCCTAAGGTCTTCAGTTTCTTGTTCAGGACTTTTTGTAATATTTAATACTTTCTGAATTCCTTTTGGCAGCATTCTTTTTGACTTAGTGAATCACCTGAAATAGTCATCTGGTTTGACAAGTCTTGGAAGTGTGATGTCCTAATGGGTTTTTATTGTTACCAGAAACATAAGAAAGTGGGTTGGGTCACTTTTTGCTAATGGAAAATTTGACGGAGGAGAGTTTATTGAAATGGAAAGAACACTAGGAGAGCAATGCAGGAACTGGGATAATAGGCAAATTTTCACCATTAGCTTGTTCTGTAATTGTGAATCATTTAATCTCTATGTGCTTCAATTTCTTCTTTTACCAAGTAGGGATGTTGATGCAGTATTTGCCCTACTTACCTGTTATGGGGACCAAAGGAGTATATTCAATTTAATTTAATTTAATCTAACAGACATTTATTGAGGATACCTATAATGAGGTACCATAAAATGGATACAAAATAAGTGGTATAGGGGTTAAAAGGATCACATCCTGTTGGAGACTGATGGGTCAGTGAAGGCTTCCAGAAAGATGGAGCATTTGAAATAAGCCTTTGCAGTATATGAAACAGATTAACCTAACTGGTTGCTACCTCCTCTGAAGCTTTCCTTGATCCCCTTAGTTGTTAGTTATCCTTCTCTTCTTCCCTAGATTTTCTGGTTTCTCTGTTGTTGTTTTGTCCTTTTCAGTCATGTCTGATTCTTTGTGACCTCATGTGGAATTTTCTTGGTAAAGATATTGGATTGTTTTTGCTATTTCCTTCTCCAGTTCATTTTACAGATGAGGAACTGAGGCAAGTAGAGGTAAGTGACTTGTCCAGGGTCACTCAGATATTAAATGTCTGAGACTAGGTCTGAACTCAGGAAAAGGACTGACCAGACACCCAATCCACTGGGCTACCTAACAGCCCTATCTTCTTTTGACTTCTCTGTTTACTTATTGTATCCCCCTCCTCCACTTGGCAGGGATTAAATTTTTTTCTTTGTATATGCAGTGCCTTGCGTATTAAGATAGGGACAGGAATTAGCCCTGTGATTTCATCAGTATATTAGCCCTTCTGAGAAGAAACTTCCCCTACCAACATGGATTGGCACCTTCTCTGCATATTATGTTCTTAGAGAGTTGCCTAGACCACTAAGCAGTTGTTACCTGGCTAAGGTCACACAACCAGGAGAAGTCAGAGGCAGAACTTAAACCCAGGACTCTCTGGCTCCAAAGCCAATGCTTTATCTGATATACCACACTACCTTTCAACAAAATAATATATTCTGAAAATTAGGAATAATAATAATAATGATAGTATCTGGCACTTATACAGATACATGATCTGGCCATGTATAAATTAAAATGCTTATAGTAGGTATTTCATAAATGCTTGTTAAATGAATGAAATAGATGAGTTACAACATAACATCACTGTCAGCTCTAATGTTTTCTAAGCCTATGATTCTGTGTCAAGTAGGGGCTGACTCTTACCAGAGAAATCAAGTTGCTGATTCACAGGCACAGTTTTAGCTAAAACTATTGATTATCATAGAAAGAGGGAGTTTGGCTTCTTGAAAACTAAAAGAGGAGATGACATCCCAGCTCCTCTAGGAGTGGGCCAGAGTATACAGGCTATTCTGGAG
The DNA here is from genome assembly GCF_027887165.1 of Monodelphis domestica. Lineage (NCBI taxonomy): Eukaryota > Metazoa > Chordata > Mammalia > Didelphimorphia > Didelphidae > Monodelphis > Monodelphis domestica. The sequence continues at coordinate 265,866,705 of NC_077230.1, read as the reverse complement.
GTCTAGCATCTCTGCTGTGAGGGCTTGCCAAGTCCTTTTCAGAGCTGCTTCTCTACCTTTGTGTCCACCTTTCACCTAACTCTCACTTATGGCTCCAAGAAGTCACTGGATGGTAGGGCAGCAAAGATGGTGCCTTAACCTCTCTGGCAGGAGCAGTGGTTACACTCCAACACAACTGTTTCAGAAGATGGGTTAAACCATGCTGAGATAACCAAGTCTCAAACCCATTGGTGAGTTACGGGGATGTCCTCCTCAAGCAGATGAAGACTTTTCCCACCCACAAAATGGGCAGACACAGATGCTGTGGCATACTTAAAGCTTGGTTAGATTTTGAAAAAGCCAAGCTCATCCTTGCATCCTGAGTCATCACCAGTTGTCTTGACTTTGTCTTGCCAAATGGACTTTGATGACTGTGGAAGAGAGAGTGAAATCTGTAACTTTGTATAACTTTGCCTCATTTCAATCTAATTTGTACACAAATCTAAAGACATCAACAATGATGCCTTTTTGGTCCTTTTCAAGTATGAAGAGTAACTACAACCTATCAAGAGTGAGCTAGAAGCAGAGAAAGGAGTGTATCTCATTCGAAGGCTAGTTGATTACTTATGTAGTATGTTGTAGAGGGAATTGTTTTGTTTAGCAAAATCCCTGGTAAATACTTAATAAATGCTAGTTGACTGATTCTTGGACTTGATGATTCCACAGCTCCTTTCAAACTCGGAGGCTTCATGATTCTGCAGGCCTTATGTCTCCTCTTTTCCCAGCCACCCTCTTTAGAGTAGCACCAATTTCTGGTCTTTATTCAAGGAAAGGTTGGATGCCCCTTTTAGCATTTCTATTCTGTAGCTAACCTAACTCTGTATAAGGGTTCAACAAATATTGAAGTTATTATGCCATTTTTGTCAACTGAGTAAAACCAAATTAATTCAAAGAGTAAATAAATATATTTTTAGAATATAAACCAGTGGAAACAACATTCTTTAGAGTTAGAGGAGCTAGGCTTTAATCTAGGTTCTGTTATTGCACGAGTGACTTCAGGCTCATCCCTTCCTTTATCTGGACTCAGTTTCCCCATCTGTAAAATGAAAGGGTCAAAGTGAATGATTTCTAAGGACTTGTTTAGGGCAGCTAGATGCTACAATGGTTAGTGTATTAGACCTGGAGTAAGGAAGACACATTTTTCTGAGTTCAAATCCAACCTTAGACCCTTACTAGCTGGGCAATCCTGAGAAAGTCACTTAACCTTGTTTGCCTCAGTTTCCTCATTTATAAAATGAGCTGGAGAAGGAAATAGCAAACCACGCCAGTATTTTTGCCTAGAAAATCCCCAAATAGGGTCATGAAAAGTTGGACACAACTGAACAACAACAAGGACCCTTCTAAATTCTGTGATCCTTGGTTCTTGTCTGCTTGGTACTTACCCTACAACTATTAGCACAGCATTCCTTTCCACATACTCCCAGCCTCATTCTCTGGGTAAAGAAAAGACTATAGTAAAGATGGCAGTAAAGAGAGATTTTAAACTTAGATCTTCCCGACCCTGCTTCTAATTTTTATCATCTAGAAATTCACCTTATAGCTCATGTTAATTCTTCATCATACAATCTCTATAACCTCTTCTGACTTCTCTCCTGGAAAGAAAGGAAAGGGGATGAGCATAAAGCATTAACTAAGCCCTAGTGCCACTTCTATAAATATTATCTCATTTGATCTTCACAACAACCGTGGGAGGTATGTACTATTATGATCCCCACTATATAACTGAAGAAACTGAAGCAGAAAGAGGTGAAGTGACTTGCCCAGGTCATACAACTATTAAGGTAGAGTTTGAATTAATATCTTTCTGATTGCAGTCCCAGGTCTCTATCCACTATGCAACCTGACCGCTTTGGTGGAGGGACTGGTCTTTGATGAGGGACTGGTCACTATTTTTCTATATGGTGATATCTCAGTGCTCTGAGGCACATAAGCTCTTTGCTAAATTCAGCCTTAGATTGTAGAAATGTCCTTGGTTTACCTGATTTCAACTTTGAAGTCACTGGATGGAAGGGCAGCAAAGATGTTGCCTTATCCTCCCTGGGACTCATCTCTACTACTGGATGCAGTTTGTGAAAATGATTAAATGATATCTTGTTTAATCTAAGTGAAAAGCCGGCATGATTGTTGGGAGAAGCCTATGACTCTGGGAGATTAGTAATAAGGACTACAGATACAATTGAAAGCAAGGATGCCTTGAAAAAGTTGTCAAATGTTGTAATATACAGTCTACTATCCCTAATGGTTGTGGAATTGTTACCAAATAACCGTATCAATAAGCCTTTGAATAGGCTACATTCCTTTTTCTGCTTCTGGCTTACTCTTAGTTGGTTGGGTTGTCCTTCATATTTGAAAAGGACAAAAAATGTCTTTTGACTCATGTGTAAATTGAGGTAATTTTAAATTAATTAAATTAAATTAAGCAAAGTTCTATGAAGTTATCAGTCTCATTCTTCTGTATCAAATCCTTTTGCAGAACTAGAGGTAGAGAGGAAAGAATTGGGAATTTAGTTATTCTACCATTTAACTTCTCCAAGTCTCAGTTATCCAAGTCTGCAAAGGAAGACAGCAATAAATAACAGAGGCCTGGGCCAGATGATCTAAGTTTCCTTTCAATTCTAAGAGCCATGATAAGTCAGCAACAAATCCATAAATTTGACATCTTGACATTATACTCTATGATGAAAAATTAGTCCGTTACTGACTACACATACATTTCTGGTCTTTCATGTGCTTATTTCCTTAATAGGATGAGAAGTTAGAGCCTTGTTTTTCTTCAGCTTCTTTATTATTGAAAGGGACTGGCTTGTGGGTGAAGAAAGATGGGAAAGTCAACTTTTTAAAAAGAAAACATTTTCAGACTTGTACTTCATCAAAGGAGAACTAAGCAGGTGATTAGTACAGTTGGGACACCCAATAAATACTAATTGATGCTGGGCTCATTTAGTTTGATCAGAATTTTAGTGGCCTTGAACCTAAATGCCTCTTTCATTGAAAATCATTAGCTTCTTCTGTGGTGGCTGATGTGGGTATAAACCCAATATATGGGCATGTGCCAAGGATCTTGGGCATACTCCCCCATGCTTTTTCCCATGAAGCAAATAGCTCTTGAGAGTCAAATATTGCAGAATTTCCCAAAGCCACAGAATGACTTGTCTCCTTATCCCTGAAATTAGGGGTATGTTAGGAGAAGGGGGAGAAACTAACCATTAGTAAAAAGTAGACTAAAGGAAGAAGAAAAAAATCTCAAGCTAGCCATTCAAGCATGACTGAAACATATTCATATGGTGAGATAGAACCAGAAAAAACCTTCGTGATGGCCAGGGATGCAATAGTGCTTACCAACTCTAGAATTACAATCCTCTGATCCAACATATCTCATTTGTGGTGAGCAAATTAAGTTCACTAAGGACAGTTTTATGAGAGGGAATGATTAAAGAACCAATACTCTACTGTATACATACACACATTTAAATAGCACCAGTACAAGCTATTTAACTTTGCCTTAGTTTCTTCATTTGTAAAATGAACTGGAGAAGGAAATGGCAAACCACTCCAGTACTTTGGCTAGGAAAGTCATGTGACTACTATTTTAACTTGGTCCCTCACTGTCTTATCCCCCAGACTATTATAATAACCCAACTAACTTGTCTTTCTTCCTCTAGTTTCCCCGCTTCCTAGGCCATCCTTCACACTACTAGAATAACCTTACTAAGGTATGGCTCTGACCATATGACTTCTGCTGAACAACCTTAGGAGGCTCCCTATTGCTACAAAATATATACTATAAAATACAAACTAATTTAAAGCTCTCCAGTTTTTTTTTTTTGATCCCACTTACTGTTACAGCTTTGTTTTTTATACTACTACCCATCATGCCCTCTGTGTTCCAGACTGTTGTTATTCAGTCATTTCGGTCATGTCCAACTCTGGATGAATCCCATTTGTGTTTTTCTTGGCAAAGATAATGAAATGGTTTGCCATTTTCTTCTCCAGCTCATTTTATAGATGAAGAAACTGAGGCAAACAGGGTGAAGTGACTTATCTAGTTTCACACAACTAGTAAGTGTCTAAGGCTGGACTGAATTCAGGAAGACAAATCTTCCTGACTCCAGGTCTGGCACTGCACCAGCTATCTGTGTTCTAGATAAATTGTGCTATAGTTGATTCCTCACACTGACATTCAGGCTCTTGCCTCAGAGCATCCCCACAGATAGCTTCACCTCTCTGTTCTGTTGGTCAAAAACCTCTTTCTGGAAAACCCAACTCAGATTTCTTCTCCAAGAAAGCCTCTTCAATTTCTCCATCCTGAAAGCAATCTCTTCTTTTTCAAATGTTCTTAGACTTTATTTGACATGTTCTTTTGATGCTTATAACCTGTGTGTAGTAAATTCTTAAAGATTAGTTTCAATTTTCCCTTTGACTCCACTGCTCTCCATCTTGTCTCATATTTATCTGGGTACATACTTTATCATTCCCGGTAGAATGTCAGCAGTTTGAAGGCAAGAAAAGTGTCACTTTAAAACCTTTGTCAAACCATTTTGGAGAGCAATCTGGAACTATACTCAAAGAATTATAAATGGTGTATACCTTTTGATCCAGAAATGCCACTATTAGCTTTATTTTCTAAGGTGATCAAGGAAAAAGGAAAAAAAGCCATATGTTCTAAAGTATTGATAGTAGCTCTTTTTGTAGTAGCAAAGAACTGGAAACCAAAGAGATACCCCTCAACTGGGGAATGACTGAACATATTGTGCTATAAGAAATGAAGAATAAGATGATTACAAAAAACCTGGAAAGACTTATATGAATTGATGCAAAGTGAAGTGAACAGAACCAAGAGATCATTGTACACAGTAACAAAAACAATATATGATTGAGACTGTGAATGATAATGTTTATCAACAAGGCAAGGATTTAGGACAATTCCAAGGGACTCATGATGAAAAAGAATATTCACCTTCATAGGAGAAGCAGAGTCCAAGAGTAGAATGAAACATGCCATTCCTCATTTTATTTCCTTTGTGAATTTTCCTCTGGTGTAAGTAATGTCTTGTTTCACAATGTGATGAACAGGGAGATGTGTATTATGTGGTAATAAATGTACAACCTATAGCATATTACCTACTTTCTTGGGAAGAGGGGTTGGTGGGAGGGAGGAAGAATATGGATTATAAAATGTCAGAAAACAAATATTAAAAACTGTATTGACGTATAATCTGGAAAAAATTAAAAATAAAACAATCTTTGCATTTTCAGCACCATGCTCAATGTCTATAGAGCACTTGGTAAGCCTTTTCACACTGTATAAGTGTTGGCTATTATTATTACAAAGGAAATCCTTAAGTTTTTTCAAATCAGATCCTATCATAGGTATGTATATCTTTGTTAGGTAAATTGCATATTTTGTGAGACTTCTTGGAAAGTAAAGCCTAGGAGGGTGTAGGACATATATTTTATAGAACCCAGTAGACACTCGGTAAAAATGAATGGTGAAAGACTTTCCAAGAATTTCTTTTTAGGGACTGTGAAATCCTTCAAGGGGAGAGATCATGTCTTACTCCTTTTTATTCTCTCAGAACCTAGCAAAATTCTGGATTTGGGCTTATCCTAGACCAAATAAGACCTCAGATGAGGAATTTTCTCTGATAGCCTCTCCTCCCCTGCACATCCTCTCTTCTAGCTGATTTTCCTTTTGAAATGCACATTCTTAGTGAGTTCAGAAAGTCCTCGGTATACTAGTTGGGATTCTACTTTATTTCTCACTCCCAACTTCCTTCTGAAGTGGTTCACTGGCCACTCTGCCTATAGCAGAAGGTTCAAAGCATCAAAGACAGTGTTTGCACATGGAGCTGATCTAGTTCCAAGATTACTCTCTAAACCCCAGTGATAAGTTTGTTTAGTCTGCTCAAATTGGGGGCTTGGGATCCTAGATCTAGACCTAGAATTTGCAGGAATGTGCTGGAGCTGTCTCTAATTGGCTCCCTAGAGCTGATAATGTGAGCATTTACACTTCAGATATCAACAAGTGCTATAAATCCAGGCTTAATTTGTTCTTTTGTTTATTTCTAGACTTAATAAAGTGATGGAGGGGTAGGGAGGTGGCTCAGTGGATATAGAGCCAGTCCTGGAGCCTGGAGTTGTTGGGTTCAACTCTGCCCTCATATACCTCCCACCTGTGTGACCCTGGGCAAGTCACTTAATTCCAATTGCTTAGCCCTTACCACTCTTCTGCCTTGGAACTGATACTTGGCATTGATTCTAAGACAGAAGAAAGGGTTAAAAAAACTAAAGCCATGGAGAAAATGTTAATAATTCAGATTAAACTTAAAAGTGTTTCAATGTACATCCCATCCACTAAAGATTTCATTGCTAAAGTACAATCCCCTTATTTTACAGATGGAAAATTTAAGGCCCAGGATGATTAATAACTTTATCAAAATGAGACATTTAGCAAATATCAGAAGTACATGTTGGATAGATACATTTAGAGGAATCTTCAGGACATGGATTAGAAAAGAAAGATTAAGGAGAGAAAGCCAGTGGATAAATAAAAAGAACACATGAGGGACAGGTGTACGGCCAGTATCTGCTAGATTATTCCTCTTTAGTCTTACCATTCAACTGCCACTGGTGTGCAAAATTTTGTCTGCTGCCCAGGTTTTATTTTGAGGTAATGTTAGAGAGACTAGACTGTGCTTCACTTGGAAGTTTATTGTTACCCAGGATCAGTAATAAGGCCAGGTAGCCCTAGCAAGGCAAAAGGGTTTTTTTTTTTAAGAATATTTTTCCATGGTTACACAATTCATGATTGCCCCACCTTCCCCCAACCCTTCCTTACATCCTTCCTGGAGCTGACAAGCAGTTCCACTGGGTTATACATGTATCATTGTTCAAAACCTATTTCCATGTTATTCATATTTGCAGTAGTGTGATCCTTTAACATCAAAAACCCCAATCATATTCCCTTCGAACCACGTGAACGATCATGTTTTTCTTGAGTGTTTCTACTCCCACAGTTCTTCCTCTGGATGTGGATAGCATTATTTCTCATAAGTCCCTCAGAATTGTCCTGGGTCATTGTATTGCTGCCAGTAGAGAAGTCCATTACATTCAATTGTATCACAGTATATCAGTCTCTGTGTACAATGTTCTCCTGGTTCTGCTCCTCTCGCTCTCCATCACTTCCTGGAGGTCATTCCAGTCTCCATGGAACTCCTCCACTTTATTATTCCTTTGAGCACAATAGTATTCCATCACCAACAGATACCACAATTTGTTCAGCCATTCCCCAATTGAAGGGCATCCCCTCATTTTCCCATTTTTTGCCACCACAAAACAGAGCTATGAATATTCTTGTACAAGTCTTTTTCCTTATTATCCCTTTGGGGTAAAAACCAGCAGTGGTATGGCTGGGTCAAAGGGTAGGTATTCTTTCAAAGTCCTTTGTGTATAGTTCCAAATTGCCTTCCAGAATGGCTGGAACAATTCACAACTCCACCAGTAATGTATTAATGCCCCAATTTTGCCACATCCCCTTCAATATTTATCACTTTCCTTTGCCATCATATTGGCCAATCTGCTAGGTGTGAGGTGGTACCTCAGAGTTGTTTTAATTTGCATTTCTTTAAACAGGAGGAATTTAGAACACTTTTTCATATGCTTATTGATAGTTTTGATTTTATCATGTGAAAAATGCAAGGCAAAAGTTTAAACATTTGTTTTGATATTTATTGTATTTCTTTCTTCAAAAGACTTTTCTAAGGGAGAGGATATCTATATTATTTACAGTCACCAAATTCCCTCATAATGTCAACATCAGGAAGCATTCTATAATCTGAGATACCTCAGCTTGGTTCACCGCCAATAAACTCCAATCCCTTAAAAGATGCTTTGGAAATTATTAGAGGTCAATATCCTACATAGTAAAATTCCTCTGTACTGAAGATGACCATTAGAGGGCACCTGTATCATGCATGTGTAAGAGTTAAAAGTAGTAGTTTGACAAAAGTGAGAGTAGTTGAATAAAAACACAGTTTAATTTGAGAAAGAAGTACAGATAGAAAATAGGAAAAGATGAGAGATTATTGTTCTTATACCCTATGACTATACCTAAATTCCTAATCCTATCAAATAACCTACCTCTAACTGTCTTCTGAGGACACTTTCTTCTTGCCTGGAAAACACCCAGGCCTACTCTAACCTACTCTATCTATCAAGGATTCACTAACTCCCTAAAAATAATTTGATATCAATCCTTCAATCAATTTTCTATCACCCAACTGTCAGTAGCCAACTGCCAGTTGCCCTTGCCTCAGAGACAGACTTCTTGCTCTCTGGAGATCCAGAGGCAAAAAGTCCCTGACTATCAGCACTCCTTCCTCATTTCTGTCCTGGTCTCCCTGGTAACAGAATCTTCAGCTCTGGCTCACTGACTACTGTCAGTTCTGATCTACTTAGAAATCCTGCTCTCTTGCCTCTTAAGGAGACAGAGGGAGAGATTAGGAAAATCCCTTTAACATATGGAAATAAAAAGGGAAGAGACCTTGCCACCTGGGCTTCTTATATGGATGCATGCTTCTCTCTTGTACTTTCTCTGTGGGAGCTATGTATCACAATGGGTAGAGTCCAGGATTTGGAGTCAGGAAGAGCTGAGTTTGAAGTCTGTCTTAGACACTTACCAACTATATGACCCTAGGTAAGTTAACTTCTGTATGTCTCAGTTTCCTCATTTGTTAAATGGTGATAATAATAGCATCTATCCCCCAGGGTTGCTATAATATGAAATGATATTTATATGAATGAAATAATTTATATAAATGAAATAATACTTATAAAATATTTTCAAACTTTAAAGTGCTATGTAAATGCTATTATTATTATGCCTCCTTTTGTGTGTTCTGGTCATTCATATTCTTTCATGTATGTGATTCTTCTTGTGTTTTCTCTTTGGGTATTTGCTCTTCCCATTGATGTTATGATGTGTCTATGGGAGAATGTACCCAAATTTATACTTTGTTGCTACTTTTCTTATTATGTCATTTTTTAAACTACATTTTCATTGAACTAATTATGTCCTCTGGCTGATTATTAAAGATAAACGCCTCTATGGGCACGCATGAGTTATGGTTTTAGGGGATGCAGATCTATAGAGTAACTTGTACCTCGAGTGACCTTTCTATGGGGAATTGTCAGCATATGAAACCCAAACTAATGCAGATCCAAATGTTTTCTGTAGCCTATAGATAGCCTTAGAGAGATTTTGGGTGGCAATGGGTTTCAGAACTTGCCTTTGGTTATATAGCTGGTATGTGTCCGAGGCAGGACTGGATTACTTGCTAGTTCTTTTGAGTATTCACGATTCTGAATCATTTTAGTGAGCTTTATACAATTCCATCACCTTCCAGAAGTATTTGACACACAGGTTGAGAATTAGGGCTCTAACTGATACAAGTAGCACTGAAGACATGGGAGTTAGTTTATAACTGGGGGAAGGAGGAAGGTAGTTTTGGAACATTGAGTATTTTGTGAGAGTATAGCAGGCTTGGGTGGGCTGCCTCACTGGGAGACTTTGTGTTTGGAAGTCTGCAAAGAGTGAAATGGGAGGTAGGAGACGGATGTGGAGATGGAGGTGGAAGAATGCCAAAACCAGCTTCTTCCTATTTCAAAATTTTGCCCTGGGCCTGCCCTGTAATTAAGGGAAAAGGAGGAAATTTTCTTATTCTTCCTCTTCTCTCTTCATGCACCATATGACATGACCTTGCTGGGATCCAGAATTCAATCTAACATAATTAGAAATTTTTGAGCTGACCTTGAAACCTATTTATTATTTCTCCTCCTCCTTTTCCTCCTCCTTTTGCTCCTTTTCCTCTTCCTTATTTTCCCCCTTCTCCTTTTCCTCCTCCTTATTTTCCCCTTCTCCTCCTTTTTCTCCTCCTCTTCCTCTTCCTTCTCCTTCTATTCCCCCTTCTCCTCTTCCTTTATCTCCTCCTTCTCCTCCTCCTCCTCCTCCTTTTCTTCCTCCTTTCCCCCTTTTCCTCCTCCTCCTCCTTTCCTACCTTCTCCTCCTTCTCCTCTTCTTCCTCCTTTTCCCTTTTTACTTCTCCTCCTCCTCTTCCTCTTCCTTCTTCTACACCCATTTTATTTATTTGTTTTCTTTTTGTCTGTTTGTTGATCTATCTATCAACCCTTTTCTTTTGTCTTAGTATCAATTCTTTTTTTTTTTAAGCCCTTACCTTGCATCTTAGAATCAATACTGTGTACTGGTTCCAAGTCAGAAGAGTGGTAAGGGCTAGGCAATGGGGGTTAAGTGACTTGCCCAGGGTCACATAGTTGGGAAGTGTCTGAATCCAGATTTGAACCTAGCACCTCCTGTCTCTAGGCCTGGCTTTTAATCTACTGAGCTACCCAGCTGTCCCTCTTAGCATTAATTCTAAGATAGAAGACTGGCAAGGGCTAGGCAACTGGGATTAAGTGACTTGCCCAGGGTCACAGAGCTAGGAAATATCTGAGACCAAATTTGAATCTAGGTCCTTCCCAACCCCAGGTCTGGTGCTCTATACATTGTGCTACCTAGATGCCCCCCTCCATTATATTTAAATGAAAAAAAAAAAGTGTTTTCATATCAAAATAGGCATGAGAAGCTTTGAAAGCACAACTATGGTTCATCTTGGATGGATTTAGAAGCTGTTGTCAACTCTATATTGGCCAGAAAGTCCATCCAGATATAAACACTTTGAATTAGGCATTTTACCTAAGTAGGATTCTCCCCCCTAAGAGCATAGAAATAATTATAGGGAAAAGTAATCTTGTGAAAAGTAACCTTTTAAAAAAAAAAACAAAAAACGAGTGAGACATTTTCTTTTAAAATCATTACTGGGGGCAGCTAGGTAGCTTAGTGAATTGAGAACCAGGCCTCGAGATGGGAGGTCCTGGGTTAAAATCTGGCCTCAGACACTTCCCAGTTGTGAGACCCTGGGCAAGTCACTTAACCCCCATTGCCTAGCCCTTACCACTCTTCTGCCTTGGAACCAATACACACTAGTGATTCTAAGGCAGAAGGTAAGGGCTAAAAAAAAATTCAATAAAATTATTATTACTAATAAGAATGGTTTAATATAGGGAGGTGTGTGTTTTAAAATGGCTTTGAACCCTGGGAGACTACATCTCCTAGGACTCTCTACCCCAGCTTCCTCAGACACCTCCCACTTCCTTAGTGGGGAGAGGAGCACAGGTTTTCTTGCTCTTTCCGGAGAACAGAGGAGAGCCCTTTTCCCGAGAAAGAGCCTTTGGTCCCTACCTAGCTGTTGGAGATCAAACTTTCTCTAGCTTTCCCAGACCTTTATTTTTCTATTAGCTCAAATAAACCTATCTAACTCTCCCTAGAGTCTGGTTTGATTTCATTTAATTCGCTAGTCTACTTATAGTCTAAGAAGAAAACCTGGTCAATTTCCGTGCCCTGCCCGGACTAGGGGAGACCCAGCTACCTTCCTTTCCCTACCTTTCCCTCCACTTTCCCCAATCACAGAGGGATCATTGTTTGCAGCAAATATGATAAGTGGTGCTATAGAGCCTTGAACCTCAGCCTGATCACCTGGTATTTTAATTAAGCTATCTCATAGGCTTTGTTTTTCATTGTTTTGTTTTTCCTTTCCATAGAACCCAAGGTTCCTGGATTCTGATCCTTTTTTAGCAGATAGTGCCACAAGATGGACATTCTTCCAAAGCTACAAGTTGAGAGGAGTAGAAAGGGCAGGAGTAGAGAGAGAGAAAGGGAAGATATGAGAAATGGGAAAGACTCCTGACAGTACAGATTGTCTCCCAGAAATTCACTGGCTCATTTTCATTCAGCATGAAGACATATAGAGAGGTCAAAAGAACTCGTATCAATAGCCATTTGTATGATCTCAAACTCATCTTTCTGGAACCAGTTCGGGACCACCTGCTCCCTGAAGCCTTCTCTATCTTTGCCTTTCCTTTGCCCCTACTTTGTAACTGTATTGATGAATATGTTTCATCTCACTCCATTAGGATGTGAACTTTCTGAAGGCAGGGCCAGTGGCTTTGTGCCTTTGTATTCTCATTGCCTGGAAAGTGCCTTGCCCATCACTGGATCCCCAGACGGACTGATGATCTCATGGAAGGGGACACTCCTTTAGAGAGAAACATTGCACACTGCTCACATTTCTCATTCGAGTAATTCTTGTTCACGTCCCTCCAATAGTCTTCCACAGGTAGTTCGAACAAAATTGTCCCCGCTCTGGAACAGGCACTCGCCACCTTATATCTGGACTGTTACAATAGCTTGCTGATGAGTCTGCCTGCCTCAAGTCTCTCCTAAAGCCATTTCTATCTCCAGCCAGTCGTAATAGTGATTTTACTAAAACACATGTCTGATCCTGTCTCTTCCCTATTCAATTAACTCCAGTGGCTTCCTTTTGCCTCTTGTAGTAAATACAAAATGATCTTTTGGGCATTCAAAGCCCTTCATAATCTAGCCTTTTCCTACCTTTCCAGTCTTCTTACACTTCTCTTCCCTCCATGTATTCCTCAATCCAGGGGCACTGGCTTCTCTGCTATCCCCCAAACAAGACCCTCCACCTTTTAGCTCATTTCTCTGATTGTCCTGTGGGCCCAAAATGTTCTCTTTCCTTTTCCTACTGACTTCTTTAAGTCCCAACTACAATTTCATCTTTTATGAGAAGCCTTGCCCAACCCCTCTTAATGCCAGTGTCTTCCTTTTCTCATTTACTTCCTATTTAGTCCGTATATAGCTTGTTTGGATATATCTGTTTTCTTGTTTCCCATTAGATTGCAAGCTCCTTGAGGACAGCAACTGTCTTTTGCCTCTTTTAATATCTCTAGCATTTAGCACAGTATTTGGCACATAGTAGTTATTTAAGAAATGTTTACAAACTGACCTTCAACTGTTTATCAGGACTAACCTAACCCTAGTTGTCTTAAAACTGCATGGATGCCAATGGAGCATGCAGGTGAGCCATTAATGATTCTTCACATTTTTAGCATGTCTGACATACATTTTCAGATACTTTGTGCTCTGATCTAACTTTCTTCCAAATTCTTGCTACATTCAGAGTCTGGATCATTTAGGTTAGCACTTAAATGAAGCCTTGTTCTCTCATTTTTATATGTGTTTTGGTTTGCCAAATGGGTTTTAAGGCCCTTGAGGGCCAAGACCATGCCTTATTCTTCTTTGGTGTCCCCCCTCATGCCCAGCCCAATTTTAGGCACATAATTTTTGCTTAAGTAATATCCTTTGCTGAGTGAATGAAATCATGTTGCCCAATCTGCCCATCTCAGTAGTTCTAGCTATCTCCACTCTTTCCTTTGTGGTTTTTTTCTTCTTCTCCTCACCTCAATTAGTAATCAGTAAATATTTATTAAGCACTTACAAATACTAGAAACTATTGCTCAGAAAGAAAAAAAATTCATCTAAAACTGAGCATCCTTATTAATACCTTCATGAAGAATACATTTTTATACTGAAACCCAAGCTTAGATCATCCAGAATCTCTTCCAGAGGCCCTGAGGCTCAGAAAATATAAATTCCCTTCATGGCTCTAAGGGACTGGCTCAGCAGGTTGGTTATGAGCTCTGTACCTCAGTTTTCCCATATGCAAAATGGGGATAATAATACCAGCCTCCCACTTCCTTCACAGAGAAGTTGTGAGATAATGCTATATAACACGATTTGAGATCTTTTGATGAAAGGTCCTATATAAATATAAAGTATTATTATAGAATCCAGAACCATAGAGAGTGATAGAAATTCCATTATTCAGGATGTTTATAACTAGTCTAAAAACCACTTCAGAAATCTTATAGTAAAGATTCTTGAACTATGGCACCAGGTAGCCTGGCTAAGAGAATTAACACCAAGTGACCAGTATAAGAGAAATGAGGAAATAAGAAAACTGGAGAAAAGTTTCCTATCTACTAAGTTTGGTGGGTTTTCATAGGAAGGTGTCAGAGCCAAAAGACCAACAACAAAGCACTATTTCACTCCACTGGTCAGATCAAGAATATTTTTTACCAGTATCCTCTTTTCTTACTAGATATACAGGCATTCTGGGAGACCCTGAGTTAAGTATTGTTATTTGGATTCAATACTGCATTTAGTTATAAGCTACTGCTTGTGCTCTGTTAGCAAAGGAATTGGCAAGAAATGAGTAGGTGTTCAATTTAATTCCATAAGAATGTACAGAGGAGGGGGGCAGCTGGGTGACTCAGTGGATTGAGAACCAGGCCTAGAGACAGGAGGTCCCAGGTTCAAATCTGACCTCAGACACTTCCCAGCTGTGTGACCCTGGGCAAGTCACTTGATCCCCATTGCCTAGCCCTTACCACTCTTCTGCTTTGGAACCAGTACATAGTATTGACTCCAAGATGGAAGGTATGGGTTTAAAAAAAAAATAAAAGAATGTACGGAGGAGCAGCTAGGTGACTCAGTGGATAAAGAATCAGACCTGGAGCCAGGGGGTCCTGGGTTCAAATATGACCTCAGATGCTTCCTAGTGGTGTGATCCTTGGTAAGTCATTTAACCCTAGTTGTTTATCCCTTCTGCTCTTCTGCTTTGGAACTCAGTATCAATACTAAGACAGGAGGTAAAGGTTTAAAAGAAAGAAAGAATATAAGACATCATCATATTGATGGAGGTGGGCAATGATGGGCAATGATAGAAACAGGACCCTCATGTTCTGAAAATTTGTGTTTCTCACTAGTTTCAGCATTAGTTAAGCATAAATTGCACAATATGTATTATTAATCAGTAAACCATTCTGTTTTATTAATCACTCATAATGGTTCTATACTCTTCTGTTCTATGCACCACCTTTGTGCTGTTGTGAATTTACATTGTTCTGTATTTACCTTTGTTTTGAACGGTTAAGCATTATTAATTATCTATAGTAGTTGTCTACTGTATTATACATCCTCCCTATCTTCCCCTTTTTGAGGAGGGATTCCAGAAGGGTAGTGAGACCTCTCCTTCACTGACAAATGATGGCAGGTGGGACAATGGGGAGAAACGTGGGGCGTGTACACTAAGGGCTCAGATAGTCCAAGGGAATTCTCCAAACCTGCACATGCTCCTTATTCCCTTTCTGTTGTCCTCAAGATCAACCATGACTGTCAGATCCCAAACCATACCTCCACATAGATTTGGAACCACCTTCTTAATGTTAATTTTCTGAGGTTTTCAGTCTGTAACACCCAGTAACACCCAGGTGTGGACGATTCTGGGAAAAAGTGGAGATTTTCCTGGAATGGGAGGTGATGAGCCCCCCAGACCTTTAATTAATATGCAAACTCTGATACACTGGGGAAGGGGGCTGTTCCATTAGTCCTAGAGCTTCTACAGCATCCCCTCAAGCTGTTTTGCCAGCCCTAAGGCAACTGTGCTGGCCCCTAATCTGTTTCACCAGTGTGAAAATGAGATTAACTCCCCCCCTGCCCAGTTTTAGATTTAATCACCAGACAGAATCCTCAGTGTTGGCCTGGCTATCAAGACCAGTTTGCTCAAACAGCTGCCAGACTTGCCTGTGGGCATCAGCGAGAGGCTTGTGAAGATCCGTTTGCCTCTCAGCAAAGACCAGTATGCCACAATCATCAGCGCATATGCCCCAACACTGACCAGCAAAGAGGAGACCATCGAGCAGTTCTACTCTGACTTGAGTGCCATCCTGCACTCAGTGCCCACAAATGGCAAGCTGATACTACTGGGAGACTTCAACGCCCGCATTGGCCAGGACCATGAAAGATGGAAAGGAGTGCTCGGCAAACATGGCATGGGCAAAATGAACAACAATGGCCTACTACTACTCAACAAATGCTCAGAGTTCGAACTCACCATCATGAACACTGTGTTCAGAATGGCGAACAAATATAAAACAACGTGGATGCACCCACGATCAAAACAGTGGCATCTCATTGACTACATCATTGTACACCGGCGAGACATCCAGGATGTAAAGATCACCAGAGTCATGAGAGGAGCTGAATGACCACCAATTGGTTAGAGCGACTCTTCAAATGTGCATTGCGCCTCGCCATCCAAAATGCGCACAGACAGTTCACACATTTTACGATGTGAGCCGTCTTAGTGATCCATCGTATTTGCAAACATTCCAGTCCTGCCTGGATGACAAGCTGTCTGCAAGGGACCACTCTCTGGAAGCTCAACCGAGAAATGGAACCAGTTCAGAGACACAGTGAACGAAACATCAAAGGCAGTCCTAGGTCCCAAACAATGCAACCACCAGGACTGGATTGACGAGAACAACACTGCTATTGAAGACCTATTGAGCAAAAAGAACAAAGACTTTATGGAGTGGCAAAATAACCCAAACTCTGCTCCTAAAAAGGACAGATTCAAGTCTCTCCAAGCCACAGCGCAGTGTGAGATCAGGAAGATGAAAGACTGATGGTGGGAAAAAAGGCAGAAGAAATCCAGCGCTTTGCTGATACCAAAAACTACAAACAATTTTTAAGTGCCCTCAAGACTGTCTATGGGTCATTAAAACCCACCACCACTCCCTTGCTATCCTCTGACGGTGACACTCTCATAAAAGATAAAAAAGGCATCAGCAACAGGTGGAAAGAACACTTCAGTCAGCTTCTCAACCGACCCTCTTCAGTCGACCAAAGCGCCCTTGACCAGATCCCCCAAAACTGCACCATTGAAAAACTTGACGTCCCTCCTTCAATAGAGGAAGTCCAAAAAGCCATTAAACAAATGAGTGCAGGCAAGACACCCGGTAAAGACGGGATCCCAACCGAGGTGTAGAAGGCCTTAAATATAAAGGCGCTCCAGGCATTTCACATAGTGCTGACCAGCATATGGGAAGAGGAAGACATGCCCCCAGAACTCAGAGATGCCTCCATCGTAGCCCTATACAAGAACAAAGGCTCACAAGCCACCTGTGACAACTACAGAGGCATCTCACTACTCTCCACTGCTGGAAAGATCCTCGCCCATGTTATACTCAACAGACTCCTGTCATCTGTTTCAGAGCAGAACCTGCCTGAATCACAATGTGGCTTCCGACCAGATCGCAGCACCATTGACATACATGGTCTTCAAGGTGAGGCAAATGCAGGAAAAATGCCTTGAGCAGAACCTGAGTCTCTACATTGTCTTCATAGACCTGACAAAGGTGTTTGACACAGTGAACAGGGATGCATTGTGGGTGATCCTCAGCAAGCTCGGTTGCCCAGCAAAATTCATCAAACTGATCCAGCTCTTTCATGTTGACATGACAGGGGAAGTCCTATCTGGTGGAAAGACTTCTGATCGCTTCAACATCTCCAATGGCGTGAAACAAGGCTGTGTCCTCGCTCCAGTACTATTCAACCTATACTTCACCCACGTATTACGACATGCTGTGATGGATCTAGACCTGGGCGTCTACATCAAATACCGACTGAATGGCTCACTATTCGACCTTCGCCACTTGACTGCAAAAACAAAGACAACAGAGAGACTCATCCTGGAAGCTCTCTTCGCAGATGACTGTGCTCTCATGGCCCACCAAGAAAATCATCTCCAAACCATTGTGGACAGGTTCTCCACCGCAACAAAACTGTTTGGCCTGACTATCAGCCTCAGCAAAACAGAGGTGCTGTTCCCACCTGCACCAGGGAGGCCAACGAACCAGCCATGCATTACAATTGACGGCACGCAGCTTTCTAACGTCAACACTTTCAAGTACCTGGGCAGCACCATCACCAACGACAGGTCCCTAGACCACAAGATCAATGCCAGGATCCAAAAGGCCAGCCAAGCACTCGGGCGGCTGAGCTGCAAAGTCCTCCAACACAAAGGTGTAAGCACTGCGACGAAGCTCAAAGTGTACAACGCAGTGGTCCTCAGCTCGCTCCTGTACGGTTGCAAGACATGGACACTGTACCGGAAGCACATGAAACAGCTGGAGCAATTCCACCAACGCTCCCTCCGGTCAAGCATGAGGATCCGATGGCAGGACCGAATCACCAACCAGGAAGTCCTCGACAGAGCCAACTCCACCAGCATCGAAGTCATGGTCCTCAAAGCCCAGCTACGATGGTCTGGACACGTCATCCGCATGGACCCACAGCGAATACCAAGACAGGTATTCTATGGTGAACTGTCAGCTGGACTCCGGAAACAAGGCCGACCAAAGAAAAGATTCAAGGATCAGCTAAAGTCCAACTTGAAGTGGGCTGGCATTACACCAAAGCAACTAGAACTCGCTGCCTCTGACAGAAGCAGCTGGCGAACCCACATTCACCATGCCGCCACACCTTTGAAGATGAGCGACGTCGACGTCTTGCTGCTGCGCGTGAACGCCGACACCAGGCCACAACCGCACCTCCCGTAACAACTGGCGTCCTAGGCCCCATGTGCCACACACTCTGCGCCTCAGCCTTTGGACTTCAAAGCCACCGTAGATGAAACTGCACAAAGACAAACGTCGTTCTCGGTCACCGAGAGACTACCACCACTACTACCAGAAGTGTATACACCCCACTTACACACTTGAGTGGGGGAGGTCTGTGGCCCACATGTGTGATAGTGGGTGATAAATCAGAATCAACTTACTGCCCCCTGGGCAGTCCTAAGCAAAGCTTTAGCTGTAACTGGTACATGTAAAATGGAAGGAAGTCACAGGAAGTGACGACAAGGAATGGTCTTTAAAACTACCTGTGAAAGAGTCTTTCATCTTCAACTTGACCTTGGAGGACCTCTGACTGAGGATCTTGGACTGCTTCTATTTTACTTAGAACCACCATTCGGGATATGTGGAAAAGGCCAACTCCTTTCCTGGATTTTCTGACGGGACTACCCTCAGGAGAGGCCTCTCCTCTTGAGAGAGGCTCTCTGTATTCCCAGGTGCTCAGCTCCAGGCTCAAGGCCCTCCAGCTAAGGGTTAATTAGCCCTGCCTGGGTTGAGCCAGAGGCCTGAACAAAATACTTAGTGCTTAGGCTAGATATCTTACACTATCCTCTCTCTGATTTTCTTACTTTCACTCTTTCTATATTTGATAAATAAATTGTTAAATAAATCATTTTGGAATTGATTAAATTCCTGGCAACCCTACTCTTAAAAATCTAGTCCAGCCCCTTACATTCTATCCCTTACACCAGCCTAGGCTATTATACTATCTTAAATCCCTCTTTTTCTTTAAGTAACATTCTTTCATACTTCTGAATTGAATGGAGTTGTGAGCCTCCTGTTCTTAGAGACCCTGCTGTAAATGTGGATGTGTTTTCCTACAACAATGTATCTGAGGTAGCCCAGGCAAGGGAAAGTAGGACCAATGCAAATTTTTATAACTTTGCCATGTGTATATTGGGCAGGAGTGATGGAGTGGAAAATGACAGATGATAAAAGGTCAGCTTATATGCTGCTCACTTCCTTTTCTGGCATCCCTGATGACATGGGATATGGGATGGAGACAATGTTGCAAATGAAAGAAAAAATCAATTGATTGAAAGAATAACTTAAAAAGCATTTATTAAGAATGACAAACACTTGTAGTCAAACAAGAAAGCTAAAATAGAGCCTGTCCTAAAGGAATTTACATTCTAATATGGAAAGACAATACCTGGAGAGGAATAGAGACCAGGTAGGGATATTTTGGTCTGGAAAATTATAAGGTTGATGAGAAGAATCATTTTGGAGCAGCTGGTGCTGGTTCTGGAATCAGAAAGTCCTGAGTTCAATTAGGCTCAGACCTTTATTAACTGTGTGACTTTGGACAAATCACTTGACCTTTGTTTCAGGGTATTGTTTCAAATATAAAATGGGGGTAATAACAACACTTACTTCATTATATTTCTGAAGGATCAAATAAAATAATATTAGTTAAAAATATTTAGCATAGTGCCTGGTACCTAGTTGTTCTTTTTTGTCCTTCACTTTCTTTTTTTCTTCTCCTTTCTTTTCTTTTTTAAACCCTTCCTTTTTATCTTAGTAACAATTCTAAGACAGAAGGACAAGGGCTAGGCAAATTGGATTAACTGACTTGCCCATCTAGGAAGTATCTGAGTCTAGATTGACTCTGGACCTGGCCCTTCATCTACTGAACCACCTAGCTGTCCCTGTCCTTCATTTTTTAAAAACCCTTACTTTCTATCTTAGAATCCATACTGTGTATTGATTACAAGGCAGGAGAATGATAAAGGCTAGGCAATGGGAGTCAAGTGATTTGCCCAGAGTCACACATAGCTAGGAAATATCCGAGGACAAATTTGAACCCATGCCCTTCTGTTTCTAGGCCTGACTCTTAATCCACTGAGCCACTTACTTGCCTATACTC
Source organism: Monodelphis domestica (assembly GCF_027887165.1). Classification (NCBI taxonomy): domain Eukaryota; kingdom Metazoa; phylum Chordata; class Mammalia; order Didelphimorphia; family Didelphidae; genus Monodelphis; species Monodelphis domestica. The sequence goes on along the minus strand of NC_077230.1, from coordinate 265,846,349 downwards.
TACTTTGTTTTTGAAGAGAACCAATGACTTCCTACATGAACTGGATTTTAGTGAAGCCAAGTTGCATAAAGTCACCAGCCTCACTCTTTCAGTCATCAAAGTCCAATGGCAAGACAAAAGTCAGGATGACTGGTGATGGCCAGGGATACAGTAGTGACTCTGGCATCTTCAATATCTGACCAAATTCTAAATGCTCCAGAGCACCTGCTTCAGCTGCTTCATGGACCATTGGAACAAATTGTTCTCATTGCCCATTCTGCCAGGGGAAAACTTTGCATGCCTGGGCTAGACATTCCCCAAACTCATGGATGATCCCCTAACTCACTTGATGACTTAAAAAAGTAACTAATTAATTAATTTAGAGTATTTTTCCATGGTTACATGATTCATGTTCTTTTCTCCCTTCTTCTCTCCCCCCTCCCGGAGCCAATGAGCAATTCCTCTGGTATATTCATGCATCATTGTTCAAAATCTATTTTCATATTATTACTATTTGCAGTAGAATGATCATTAAAAGTTGACATCCCCAATCATATCCCCATTGAACCATGTGATCAATAATATGTTTTTCTTCTGTGTTTTTTACTCCCACAGTTCTTTCTCTGGATGTGGATGGTGTTCTTTCTTTTAAGTCCCTCAGAATTGTCCTGGATCATTGCATTGCTGCTAGTAGAGAAGTTCATTATGTTTGATTGTGCCACAGTGTATCACATTCCTAATATTTAGTGTAGGGGGTGATCTATGGACTCTTTCAATGTCTATTTTGCCCTCTTGTTCAAGAATATCAGGGAAGTTTTCTGAATGTGGGTAATGAGTTAAAGCTCAAAGAAGATAGAGATAGAACAGAGACACATAGACACATAGAGTTCCAGCATAACAGTAAGTCTGACAAGGAGTTAGCTTTGGTGGGAAAGAGCTTAACTCTTAGCCCAACATACTGATTTTTTTATTAGAATAATAAGGGGAGGAGAAGGGAGATTGCTTATCAAATGAGTGGTCTGACAGACAACTTAACATTATGAGATAATCATCACAAGATACAAGTGTGGATCCTAAGGTAATAGGTATAGCTAATGCCCAGATCAGGAGTTCATTTTACCTAAGGCATCTAAGCTTGTCTGATACAAATGTTAAATGATTGTTACTGGCAAAACAAAGATACTGAAATAGCTGGTCAGTCTTCCAGAGTAGACTCTGGATTCCAATATTCCAACCCCAGGGATGGGTTGGAATATTACAAGCTTTAACCTGTCACCCACATTCACTCACTCCCCAATTCCCCTTTTCATGTGTTCTACCCACAAGGAACTTTAGTCAAGTTGGTGGACAGCTTCATCATTTTTCTTCTATCTTTTTTTTTAACTCTTACCTTATTGGCTCCAAGGCAGAAGAGTGGTAAGGGCTAGGCAATGGGGGTCAAGTGACTTGCCCAGGGTCACACAGCTGGGAAGTTTCTGAGGCCACATTTGAACCTAGGACCTCCCGTCTCTAGGCCTGGCTCTCAATCCACTGAGCTACCCAGCTGCCCCCTCTTCTATCTTTTTTACTTGGTTCTTGAACTCCTTTTTGAGCTCCTTGAGAGCTTGTGACCAATTTCCATTTTTTGGGAAAAGTTTGGATGTGTTTCCTTGTTTGTCACTCTCTGCTGTTGCTTCAGCATTTTGCCGTTTTTTTCTCCATCGAAATTATCTAGGGTCAAAAGCTTTTTTTTTGTTGTTGAAACTTATTTCTTTTGCTACTTGTGGATTGTGGTTCCTGCATGTTGGTGAACATGACTTTCTTAGCTTTCGCTTTGCAGGGCTTTTTGTATCTTCCAGGCAGTTCTTTGTGTAGTAGTACTTTAAAGTGGTTTGCCCTAAGGCTATTTTCCAGTCCCAGCTGCCTCTCCTGTGGCCAGCTTTGCTTCTGCCCAAGCTCTGTGCTCTGCTGTCCAGGTTCCCCGTTCTTCAGCCTCAGGTCCCAAGAGTCACTGCCAAGGCCTTACACTGCCCTCAGGGGTAAGTCTGTGGTACCCTCAGTCAGCCTCCCACCACCCCCCAAGAATTTAGAGATTGCCCAGGTTCTTGCTCTGACTCTGGCAGGGTGGAGGGGAGGGGTAATTAGTTTGCTCTTTGTTTTGTCCTCTTATAGCATGTAAATCCCCAAACACTGCCTATCTTTAAGGCTGCACTCCATGGGAAAGCCCTTTTACTCATATGATTTTGATTTCTGTCCTTTTGAGATGCTTTGTAGTGATTGGTTGGAAGGGGATTCCAAAAGTTCCTGCTAGTCCAGGGCCATCTTAGCTCTGCCCCTCACTTGATGCCTCTTGAGTACCCTCAACCTGATTTAGCTTATCTACTGAAATGGTTTTTATCAGGGTTTGGCTACTGTATATATTATAGCTTCTTTGGTCCACAGGTAAGAGTTGGGTGGCAGATGGATGCCAAAGGTGGATGAATAGGAGCCCTTCCATCAGAGGTGCTAGTCCTCTTGGAACATACCCAACATCCCATACATTGGTACATAGTAGGTGATATATAAATATTCATTCCCTTTCCCTTAGGAGAGAATGATATACCTTTTCAGAAACAATGTCAGAGTGCATTTTCTTTTTTTTGGCAGAGTGCATTTGATTAGAGTTAAAGTCAAGGAAAGTTGGGGAAGAGATGGTTTCTGCTCAGGCAGAAATGGTAGCCAGTAAAGAGATGGTCAAGGGTGAAGTACAACATGGTTGGAGCTGGGTCTAGTTGTATTGGTAACTAATCTAAACATTAGTAGGGACAGCAGCTTTCCCAGTCAGGAATTCTCAGATCAAATAGTTATATACTCTTGGGTTCAGTTTTTAGTCTGGGTATCATGTCAAGAAAATGTCCAGCATAACTAGAGCAAAGTACAACTGGAAGTGAACTTAGATACAATGAGCTGCCCTCCCCGTCCCATACTTACTATATTTTTTGAGGACTTTGTCTTCCTTTCAGTTACTCTGGTTCAGAGCCTCTGAGTTAGCTTTGACTCCTCCCTTTTTGTCACCTCACACATACAATCAGTTGCAGAGTTTTTCCAGTTCTACCCCAACAAATTTTCTCATGGTGACTTCCTTCTTCTAACTTATATGACCATATTGCAACATCTTCTTAATAGGTTTACTTGTCTCCAATTTGGCTCCCACATAGATGTCAAAGCTATATTCTTAAAACAAGAGATATGACCATATAATTCCCCTCCTCCATAAATCCCACCAGCTCCCCTATTACTTCTATTATTAAGTAGAAACTCTTTTGTTTGGTATTTGAAGGCCTTTATGGTCTGGTTCCAGCCTCTCTTTCCAGTCTTTCTTTGTATCTCACGTATTCTTTAGTTTGGCCAAATGGACCTTCTCGCTATTCTTCACACTTGACATGCTTTCTATTTTCTCTTTGTGATTCTTCACACTGACTACCCTACATGCCTAGAATGCACTCCTTGATCACCTCAACTTCTCAGATTTCTTTGTTTCCTTCAAAGCTCAGCCCAGGTGCCACCTTCTCCATGAAGCATTTCCTATTCCTTACAGGTATTTGTGCCTTCTCCCCCATATTATCTGGTATTTAGTTTGTCTATATTTCTATGTTGTTGTTTGCCCTTATTTTTGAAGAGGACTAATGATATCATAGGGCAGTATCTTGACTTGTGCGTGAATTGGATTGAAGTGAGTCCCCAGCTTCACTTTCTCTCCCAGAGTCATTCAAGTCCTTTGGCAAAACAAAAATCAAGATGACTGGTGATGCTGGGCATGCAGTGGATGACCTTGTCTAACCAAACTCCAGCTGCTTCACAGTGCTTGCTTCCACCCACTTTTATGGTCTTTGGAATAAATTGTTCTCATCTGCCCCTTCCTCCAAAAGGAGTTTTCATGTGTTTGGGGTAGATACCCCACATAAATCACAATGGGTTTGAGAATTCTCAATTACTCTTAACCTGGTTTAACCCACTTGCCTAGACAGTTTATCAGAGTGAGGCTGCTACACATGCTACAGCTTCTTAGAGCCATGGGTGAGAGCTGGGAGGACACCAAAGGAGGTCAGAAGCCCTAAAAGGGTGTAGCAAGCCCTTATGCTAGAAGTACTAGTCTTCCTTGAATATGCCGTAAGTCTCATACACTTATATGCTTAGATATGTGTGTTGTCTCTTCTGATTGAACATACACTCCTCAAAAGATGATTAAATTCTTTTCCCCAGTGCCTGGCACATAGTAGGTGCTTTATAAATGCTTGATTTATCAATTGGTTGATTGCATAACTATGGGCTAGTTGCTTAATGTTTCTAAGTCTCAGCTTCCTCATCCTTAAAATGGGGATAATGATACCTGCAGGATTTATTCATCAAGTTTTATGATGACCAAATGAGATAATATATAAAAATTGCCTTGAAAACTTTAAAGCTCTGTATATAATGCCACTTATTATTACACTATTTCTTGCATACACATTACGGTTGGTAAAAAGGTTGAGGTCTACTTATACCCACCATACATCTTACCTCTCTGCCTTTAGGATCAACCATAATTTTGGTTCTTGGAAATCATAGTATCTTAAAACTGGATCCCATAAAATATTACTGGTAATGAATGAATGAATCAGTAAATTAATGAATGAATGAAAAAGCATTTATTAGTTGCCAACTATCAATGGAATATTGTTGTTTGAAAAGGAGGTGTGTCAAGGAGCAGTGTGATACAGGAGTGTAATTCATTAGTTATTGTTCTACAGATGACAAAACTCTGGTTGAGTTAGTCCCTCAAAATCCTATAATTTGTAGATGTTGCCTCAAAAGAGGTAAAAGATAAATTCATATATCTCTTCATAATAACCTATGAAGGGGAAGTAGGATGTTTGAGGACCATTCTTGACTTTGAGAGAGATATCAGTTAGCACAGTCATGCCCACATACCATCCATTCCTTGGTGTAACTCATAGCTTACAGGGTTAGATGGACATCATCATGCCATTTATGTTTTTCTTCCTTCTCAGTGTGCCAGGTCCCTCAGCAGAGAAAAATAGGCACCTGTCCTAGGATGAACTAACAGTTGCCTAAAATCAGGTCTTGATTCCTTTTAGGATTCTTGACCTTGGGGAATCTTTCTCTTCATCCACATTAGTATAATTATCTCACATTTTTTCAGGCTTTTAAAAATTTTTACATATACCCATATTGGAAGTGAGCAAAATTCTCATCTATGCCATATAAGGAGAAAAAAATGGGAATAGTGTAGGTCTTAAGGTCTCAGTATAAGGCCAAGCTTTGAATACTAGCTGTATGATCTTGAGAAAATAACTTTGTCTCTTTGAGACTCAGTTTTCTCATCAGGAAAATGGGGATGATAGTACTTGTGCCACATTCTGCAAATTGCTATGGGGATCAAATGAGGTAACTTATATAAAGCCCTAGACATCCATGAAAGCTATTATTATTTCTGAAACCTACTAATTAATGAACTTCATTAATATATTTTTTTACTATCCAAGGGAACTCCAAACTCAAGGCTCTACTCTAGACCTTGTCACTGACTCAGCAAGTCACCCTAGACCCATGCTTTCACCATGTGGTACCTCAGTTTCCCCACTGGAAAATGAGCCCTGACAAAGCCTCTTGCTCCCCCAAGAATTCATCAAGCATAATTAGGATTGACAAAAGGATTCAGTTATAAAATAGGGAAGAATCTTCTGACTTTTCTTTCTCCTCCAGTATGATTTCCCTCTATATTCTGTCTTTGTGGATGGCCAAGGATGGCTACAGTAGCATGAAAGTGAGCTCTATCTCCCCCTACCTGCAAAGAATACTCCAAGTATGGCAGCCAGAGCCTCCTGGAAGGTCAGGAGGAAGCTAAACTGGCAGCCCAAGGAAACTGGCATCCTCACAATGACTTGGTTATTATGAGATTTGCTAGACATGGGCTATGAGTCAAGAGACAAAGGCTCAAACCTTGGCGCTGCCCTTAACTAGTTATGTGACTGGGCAGGAAATTTTCCCTCCTGGGCCCTTTCTCTGTACAATAAAATCTTTGTACTAGATTTTGAAGGTTCCTTTAAATCTCTCTTAAATCTTTTGGCTTGAATTCTCTTCCTGCTTGATGGGAACACAGTTAGAGAAAATGTCAGAAAATAGCTGGGTCTTACATACTTGTAGCTGTATGCTTATCTTCATTGGCTAAAAGAAAAAAAATTATGTGGCATCCTAGGTTGAAGCTCACAATAGGCAGGAGCTAAGAGCAAGTTCACGGGCTTTGTAGTTTCTAGTGTCAAGACTAATCTTGAGATTCTATCTTTATTGGGATCATTAGTGGTTATGAACAAATGAAAATATGTTTGGATTTATACAAATGCATTTTAATTTAATGTACTTTTATATGCGTAACATATATTTATTTTTATAGTTCCCTTTCATCTTTCAAAATGATGCTGCTGGCTGTGGCTGCCATGATTCTAGATGTGGATGCACAGATTGAAACGAGAGTATTCATTCATTCAATAGGCATTTATTATTAGTTCTTCCAGCTAATGGGTATGTAAAGATGCTCCTCTGATTGTTACTGCAGCTTAATCAATCAGTCAATCAATTGAACAACAGCCCCTTTCTCTATGCAAGGCAATGTACTAAACTCTAGGGTTGCAAAGATAGAACCCCGCCCCCCCCCCAAACAATCCCTATCTCTGATGCTAGCATCTAGCTCTAGCAGACTTTCTGCTTCTTGGACTTGAAAGCAGCCCAAAGCTTTTATTAAATCAGATTAAAACAAACCAGAAATATCCTTTTCCCTTTCCTGATTGCTTTCCTAGCTGCAGGCAGGCTTTCTTGGAAGTCTCAAATGGGATAATGGAGGTAAAGCACTTGGCAAATCTTAAAGTACTTTGAACATATTTTCCACAATGATTATTAAACATATGACTCATCCAATATTTGCCTATATAATATTGAACATCTGAATATTTGGGAGTTTCCAGATAAGTTGCTTGGTTTTCCAGTTTCCATTCATACCCCTCCACAATGTGTCCTTTGAGCCCTTCCTTGGCACAGTCAGATTACAGGTACCCTACCCTAGTAGACCAGACACCATGTCAAGGTAACAAAGAAGAGTCTTCAGTCCTCCAGTTCTCTAGAGAGGGACTACATCCCTTCAATACAGCAGCAGTTCAAATCAATGAATATTTATCAAACTTGTAATAATGCATTCACAGCATTGTGGTAGATACTCTTGACAGAGAGGCCAAGTGGCATGATGACTGAGGGCTGGACTTGGAGCCAGGAAGAACTGGGATTCAATTTTGCCTCCAATATTCACCTCATTTAACCCTCATCTGTCAAATGGGAATGCTTTTTAGGCATCAAGCATGGCGTTTGGAGCTTATGCCAGACATGGGGTTAGAGGATGAGAACAGGATGCTGATGGGGGATAGGAACCCCTAGAGGGAAGATGAAGAAGAGGAAAAAGAATAAATAGATCACTTAACAACAGTAAGAGAGGAGGCAGCTAGGTGGCACAGTGGACAGAGCATCAGGGAGGACCTGAATTTAAATCTAGTCTCAGAAATTTCCTAATTGTATCACCCTGGGTAAGTCACTTAACCCTATTTGCTTAATCCTTGCTCTTCTGTCTTAAAGTTGTTACTGAGACAAAACATACAGGGCAAGTAGATAGAGAAATGAGTGAAAGTCTAGGCGAGGCTACAGATAGGTCATACCCATAGGTATCTGGTTGATCCCTTACTGAGGAGGACTTTTTGCATACCTGGGACCACTATGTGACTTACACACTCTTCCAAAGTGTGAAAGAGATGCCTGCAGGGACTCGCTGGGCTGCTCTAGGCTTTGCCTGTCGAATGGGCATCAGCATTATTCTTATCACCCTGAATCTTAAACATCATTGCAATTTGTGGTAATGACATTTCAAGTGTGGCCTCTGGCCTCAGGCTTGGGCAGAGAGCCCCTATGTGACCCATAGCAACTCCATCATTATAAAATCCAGATACCTGTGGAAAAACAAAATAAAACAAAGATAATAATGCCTTTAGGTGCTTCCCTCAAAAGACTGTCAAGAGACACACCTGAGACAATGGATATGCAGCATTTCAAAAACTTTAAAATACCACATACATATTAGTTCTTGTTATGAGGTGCTTGGGATGATGTAAAAGAAATATGACATGGTTCATGTCCTCAAGGAGTTTCTACTCTTGTTGAGAGGAAAGACACACAAATAAATAATTAAGAAGCAAAGCAAGACTAATGATATAAGATTAATTGCTAAATGAATAGCAGCTGCATCAAATCTAAAGGGAATCCAGAGGAGAGAAAGACTGAGAAATGCTGGGATAATTCAGGGAAGTTTCTGTGAATGTATGGGTATTAATCTGGGAATTGAAAGATAAACTGGATTAGGTTAGATGTAAGGAGAAGAGGAAGGCAAAATGTCAGGAATGAAGAAATAAAGCTTCCAACATCCAGGAAGATCTCATAAACCAAATATCTTTTTCTCTTATTTGCACTGGCATTTTGCCAGTAACATCCACTACTAATGTACACAATTAGACATAAGATGGGTTAACCTTGGACTCTGCCCAAAGGGAATTTCATAGAATATTAGTGCTGGAAGGAATCTCAGAGATCATCTAGCCCAAACCCATCATCTTAGAGATGAACAACTTGAAGCCAAAAAGACCCTATGATAGTACTGACTTACCTTAAATATGCTCCATAGGGGTCCCCTTCTACTGTCAGATTGAAATCAGGGAACTTTTCCAAGACTTGAGTGAGTTAATGATAGACTTAATTGATGTCTGTCTACCCTTTCTAGACAGAGAAATCGTAAGAGAAGATTTTTATGGTCACACAATTAATGGAAAGGGGGAGAGAATACAACATTCCACTGGATTTGTTGTTGGTTGATTTTTTTCCTCTAAAATGTAAAATGCAACCTTATAGCTTTGCTTCCAGCACATACAATATTTTTAGTTTCACATATAAATGTAAAGAAAATAGACTTCTTGGTAGCTACAACCATAGTAATAACTTTGTTCAATGATCTTTTGGTTGTTAATGACAAGTAAAGTATGAAATAGGGAGATATATAATCTCCTTAACTGTTTTAGCATTGTTAGTAAAGGACGCTTAATGTAATAGAAAGATAGAAAGACTTCTGGACTTGATGGACTTAAATCCTGCCTTGGACATTTCCTGCCTTTGTGACTGTGGACAAGTGATCTCCAATGTTTAGTTAGCATAGTGCTTGGCACATAATAAGTGTTTAATAAATGCATTCACTCTTAGAATCTCAGATACCTTATCTGTAGCACCAAGCCTCCTTTCCCTCACCCTCCACCATTTTCAGCCCTAAAAAGCTACCCCAGGTTTAAGTCATTTTGTAAAGTGAAGTAATGGTCAGCCTTTACTCAAACCATAAGAACTCTTGCGGATGTATTTAATTTTACCAGATCAAACAGAGGACATATTAGTTCAAAGCAAAAGAAATTTAATCAAAAGGCATAGTAAAACAAATGAAGAGGACTTCCGGTTAAGATGGCGGCTTAGAGAAAGCTGAAGTTCAGATCTCCGGAAAACCCTTCCCGACCGATCTCAAACTAGAAGCTCCTAAGGCGCCGAAATTCAAAACGATCAACAGCACAGACCCTGGGAACCCTCCTCCTGGACCTGGACCCGGTTCAAAAGGTACGGCTCCCCTTAAAAGCCAGAACCCGAGATCCCTCGGACCTCAGGGGTAGGAGCGCAGAGTCCAAGGCTCCCGGAAGCGGCAGCCGCGCCGGGCTCAGAGAGCAGGGTCTGAGGAACAACAACCCTCAGGGTCTTCTACCCAAGTCCCAGTCTGGGTGAAAGTTACTGCCTGGGGCTTCCGCTGCAGAGAGCCGGTTGGTCCGGGTGAAAGTTACTGCCTGGGGCCTCCACTGCAAAGAGCTGGTCGGTCCGGGTGAAAGTTACTGCCTGGGGCCTCCGCTGCAGAGAGCTGGTCAAAACAACAGCAACCCTCAGGGCGGGCAAGACAGCCTCACGGGCTGGATCCTGCTATCCAAGTCTCAGTGAAAGTCTGTGCTCTCGGAGCTTGGGGAAGCGGCAGCCCATCCCCCCGCAGGCCGACGAAACAGCCTCACGGCCAGGGATTCTGAAGGCAACTTCCGGAAATCGAGCCAGGGGGAGAGTGTGGCCTCGTGGTCCGACCCTTCCATTCCAGTTCCAGTGAGGCATATTCAGTCTAACCCAGGGAACGCTCATAGAACCAACATCTGCCCAGGACTAAAGCCACTGATCACCAGACAAAGACAAGAAAAGCCAATCCTCCACGTTCAGAGATGACAAATTCCACAGAAGCACAGAAGCCCCAAAATACCAAGAAAAATAAGAAGAAAGGGGCGACTCTGGACACATTCTATGGAGCCAAAATACAAAATACAGAGCAGATAGAAGAAGATATACAAGAAAATTCTCCAAAATCTTCCAAAGGAAATAGAAACTCTCCACAAACCCATGAAGAATTTGAATCAGAAAGGACCAAAAAGATGGAAGCCCTCTGGGAGGAAAAGTGGGAAATGATGCAAAAGAAATTCACGCATCTACAAAACCAGTTTGACCAAACTGTAAAAGAAAACCAGGCTTTAAAGCAAGAACTAATAAAGCAAAGCCAAAACACCAAGAAATTAGAAGAGAACATAAAATATCTCACCGACAAGGTGATAGATCTGGAAAACAGGGGGAGAAGAGAAAATTTAAGAATAATTGGACTCCCAGAAAAGCCAGAAATAAACACCAAACTGGACATGGTGATACAAGATATAATCAAAGAAAATTGCCCAGAGATTCTAGAACAAGGGGGCAATACATCCACTGACAGAGCTCACAGAACACCTTCTACACTAAACCCCCAAAAGACAACTCCCAGGAATGTAATTGCCAAATTCCAAAGCTATCAAACAAAAGAAAAAATCCTACAGGAAGCCAGAAAAAGACAATTTAGATATAAAGGAATGCCAATCAGGATCACACAAGACCTTGCAAGTTCTACGCTGAATGATCGTAAGGCATGGAACATGATCTTCAGAAAGGCAAGAGAGCTGGGTCTCCAACCAAGAATCAGCTACCCAGCAAAACTGACTATATACTTCCAAGGGAGAGTATGGGCATTCAACAAAATAGAAGACTTCCAACTTTTTGCAAAGAAAAGACCAGAGCTCTGTGGAAAGTTTGATACCGAAAATCAAAGAGCAAGGAATACCTGAAAAGGTAAATATTAAGGAAAGGGGAAAAATGTTATCTTCTTTTACTCAAACTCTCTTCTATAAGGACTACATTTATATCAACCTATGTATACTAATATGTGGGGAAAATGTAATGTATAAATAGGGGGTAAAGAAAGACCAAATAGAATAATGGTTCTCACACAAAGATTCACAGGGGAAGGGGAGGGGAAGAAAACTCCTATAAGAAGGAGAGGAAGAGAGGGGGGGGGGTTACTTAAACCTCAATCTCAGGGAAATCAACTCTGAGAGGGAAAAACATCCAGATCCATTGGGATCTTGAATTCTATCTTACCCAACAAGGGTAAGGAGAAGGGAAAACCAAGGGGGGGAGGGGGAGAGGGAGAACAAAAAGGGAGGGAAAGAGAGGGGGGAGGGGGAGGGAACGAAAAGGGAGGGACTAAAAAGGGAAACATCAAGGGAGGGGACAAGGGGGACTGATTCAAAGTAAATCACTGGACTAAAAGGTAGAGCCGAAGAAGAAAAGGTTAGAATTAGGGAAGGCAATCAAAATGCCAGGGAGTCCACAAATGACAATCATAACTTTGAACGTGAATGGGATGAACTCACCCATAAAACGTAGACGAATAGCTGAATGGATTAGAATCCAAAACCCTACCATATGTTGTCTTCAAGAAACACACATGAGGCGGGTTGACACCCACAAGGTCAGAATTAAAGGATGGAGTAAGACCTTCTGGGCCTCAACTGATAGAAAGAAGGCAGGAGTGGTAATCATGATATCTGATAAAGCCAATGCAAAAATAGACCTGATCAAAAGGGATAGGGAAGGTAATTATATTTTGTTAAAAGGGACTCTAGACAATGAGGAAATATCATTAATCAACATGTATGCACCAAATAATATAGCACCCAAATTTCTAATGGAGAAACTAGGAGAATTGAAGGAAGAAATAGACAATAAAACCATACTAGTGGGAGACTTAAACCAACCATTATCAAATTTAGATAAATCAAATCAAAAAATAAATAAGAAAGAGGTAAAAGAAGTGAATGAAATCTTAGAAAAATTAGAATTAATAGACATATGGAGAAAAATAAATAGGGATAAAAAGGAATACACCTTCTTCTCAGCACCACATGGCACATTCACAAAAATTGACCATACATTAGGTCACAGAAACATAGCACACAAATGCAAAAAAGCAGAAATAATGAATGCAGCCTTCTCAGATCACAAGGCAATAAAAATAATGATTAGTAATGGTACATGGAAAACCAAATCTAAAACCAATTGGAAATTAAACAATATGATACTCCAAAACCGTTTAGCTAAAGAAGAAATCATAGAAACAATTAATAATTTCATCAAGGAAAATGACAATGGCGAAACATCCTTTCAAACCTTTTGGGATGCAGCCAAAGCGGTAATCAGAGGCAAATTCATATCCCTGAAAGCTCATATTAACAAACAAGGGAGAGCAGAGATCAATCAATTGGAAATGCAATTGAAAAAACTCGAAAGCGATCAAATTAAAAACCCCCAGCAGAAAACCAAATTAGAAATCCTAAAAATTAAGGGAGAAATTAATAAAATCGAAAGTGATAGAACTATTGATTTAATAAATAAGACAAGAAGCTGGTACTTTGAAAAAACAAACAAAATAGACAAAGTACTGGTCAATCTAATTAAAAAAAGGAAGGAAGAAAAGCAAATTCACAGCATTAAAGATGAAAAGGGGGACAGCACCTCCAATGAGGAGGAAATTAAGGCAATCATTAGAAATTACTTTGCCCAATTATATGGCAATAAATACACCAATTTAGGAGAAATGGATGAATATATACAAAAATACAAACTGCCTAGACTAACAGAAGAGGAAATAGAATTCTTAAATAATCCCATATCAGAAATTGAAATCCATTAAGCCATCAAAGAACTTCCTAAGAAAAAATCCCCAGGGCCTGATGGATTCACCTGTGAATTCTATCAAACATTCAGAGAACAATTAACCCCAATACTATACAAACTATTTGACATAATAAGCAAAGAGGGAGTTCTACCAAACTCCTTTTACGACACAAACATGGTACTGATTCCAAAACCAGGCAGGTCAAAAACAGAGAAAGAAAACTATAGACCAATCTCCCTAATGAATATAGATGCAAAAATTTTAAATAGGATACTAGCAAAAAGACTCCAGCAAGTGATCAGAAGGATCATTCACCATGATCAAGTAGGATTCATACCAGGGATGCAGGGCTGGTTCAACATTAGGAAAACCATCCACATAATTGACCACATCAACAAGCAAACTAGCAAGAACCACATGATTATCTCAATAGATGCAGAAAAAGCCTTTGATAAAATACAACACCCATTCCTATTAAAAACACTAGAAAGCATAGGAATAGAAGGGTCATTCCTAAAAATAATAAACAGTATATATCTAAAACCAACAGCTAATATCATCTGCAATGGGGATAAACTAGATGCATTCCCAATAAGATCAGGAGTGAAACAAGGATGCCCATTATCACCTCTACTATTTGACATTGTACTAGAAACACTAGCAGTAGCAATTAGAGAAGATAAAGAAATTGAAGGCATCAGAATAGGCAAGGAGGAGACCAAGTTATCACTCTTTGCGGATGACATGATGGTCTACTTAAAGAATCCTAGAGATTCAACCAAAAAGCTAATTGAAATAATCAACAACTTTAGCAAAGTTGCAGGATACAAAATAAACCCACATAAATCATCAGCTTTTCTATATATCTCCAACACAGCTCAGCAGCAAGAACTAGAAAGAGAAATCCCATTCAAAATCACCTTAGACAAAATAAAATACCTAGGAATCTATCTCCCAAGACAAACACAGGAACTATATGAACACAACTACAAAACACTCGCCACACAACTAAAACTAGACTTGAACAATTGGAAAAACATTAACTGCTCATGGATAGGACGAGCCAATATAATAAAAATGACCATCCTACCCAAACTTATTTATCTATTTAGTGCCATACCCATTGAACTACCAAAATACTTCTTCACTGATTTAGAAAAAACCATAACAAAGTTCATTTGGAAGAACAAAAGATCAAGGATATCCAGGGAAATAATGAAAAAAAAACACATATGATGGGGGCCTTGCAGTCCCAGACCTCAAACTATATTACAAAGCAGCAGTCATCAAAACAATTTGGTACTGGCTAAGAAACAGAAAGGAAGATCAGTGGAATAGACTGGGGGAAAACGACCTCAGCAAGACAGTATACGATAAACCCAAAGATCCCAGCTTTTGGGACAAAAATCCACTATTCGATAAAAACTGCTGGGAAAATTGGAAGACAGTGTGGGAGAGACTAGGAATAGATCAACACCTCACACCCTACACCAAGATAAATTCAAAATGGGTGAGTGACTTAAACATAAAGAAGGAAACCATAAGTAAATTGGGTAAACACAGAATAGTATACATGTCAGACCTTTGGGAGGGGAAAGGCTTTAAAACCAAGCAAGATATAGAAAGAATCACAAAATGTAAAATAAATAATTTTGACTACATCAAACTAAAAAGCTTTTGTACAAACAAAACCAATATAACTAAAATCAGAAGGGAAACAACAAATTGGGAAAAAATCTTCATAGAAACCTCTGACAAAGGTTTAATTACTCATATTTATAATGAGCTAAATCAATTGTACAAAAAATCAAGCCATTCTCCAATTGATAAATGGGCAAGGGAAATGGATAGGCAGTTCTCAGATAAAGAAATCAAAACTATTAACAAGCACATGAAGAAGTGCTCCACATCTCTTATAATCAGAGAGATGCAAATCAAAACAACTCTGAGGTATCACCTCACACCTAGCAGATTGGCTAACATAACAGCAGAGGAAAGTAATGAATGCTGGAGGGGATGTGGCAAAGTAGGGACATTAATTCATTGCTGGTGGAGTTGTGAACTGATCCAACCATTCTGGAGGGCAATTTGGAACTATGCCCAAAGGGCGACAAAAGAATATCTACCCTTTGACCCAGCCATAGCACTGCTGGGTCTGTATCCCAAAGAGATAATGGACACAAAGACTTGTACAAAAATATTCATAGCTGCGCTCTTTGTGGTGGCCCAAAACTGGAAAACGAGGGGATGCCCATCAATTGGGGAATGGCTGAACAAACTGTGGTATATGTTGGTGATGGAATGCTATTGTGCTCAAAGGAATAATGAAGTGGAGAAGTTCCATGGAGACTGGAGCGACCTCCAGGAAGTGATGCAGAGCGGGAGGAGCAGAACCAGGAGAACATTGTACACAGAGACTAATGCACTGTGGTATAATCGAACGTAGTGGACTTCTCCATTAGGGGCGGTGTAATGTCCCTGAACAACTTTCAGGGATCCAGGAGAAAAAAAAAACACCATTCATAAGCAAAGGATAAACTATGGGAGTGGAAACACCGAGAAAAAGCAACTGCCTGAATACAGAGGTTGAGGGGACATGACAGAGGATAGACTTTAAGTGAACACTCTAATGCAAATACTATCAACAAAGCAATGGGTTCAAATCAAGAAAACATCTAATGCCCAGTGGACTTACGCATCGGCTATGGGGGGTGGGGGGGAGGAAAAGAAAATGATCTATGTCTTTAACGAATAATGCTTGGAAATGATCAAATAAAATATATTTAAAAAAAAAAAAACAAATGAAAAGGAAGATTTTCCCTGGACACAAATGTTTTATCTTCCCACAGATTATATACCATCTGTGGGGGACGCAATGGCTAACCAAAAATCTTGTGTGACCAGGGCAAACTCATGCCTCAAACACTGAAGAGTTGCTAAAGCATTTTGGTGATATTATTGCACTACTTTGCTGTTTTCTGCTGGGCATCTCTGCTAAGTTTCTGCTGCTGCTCTATCCTGCCATCTGCTAGTCTTCACTGACAATATAGCTTCTTTTCTGTAGGATGCTCCTTAACTTATAAACCACGAAATTTCATTTAGCTCTTTTGTGAAGCAGACTCTTAGTCAGCTACATCTAGCAGGCTAACTAGAGAAGCCCTTAGGCATTTCAACTCTGTTTTTTGAACTACTCTTTCCTTTGCTGCTGCTGTTCACACTCTCAGTCCAAAGTTTGAATAATGGTACAAAATTCCTTTCAACCCCAATTCCATCCCTATATTAATAGCCTTTTTCTCCTTCAAATCATCCTAATGACTCCATGTGTTAAAAATTTGGGTGAAACTCTTTTCAATCCCTATAATGACCCTGAGCCAGTTTAGGAACAATACTGAACAGGACTGGGTAAAGTTGTTCAAGCTTTCAACTATTGCTCTACTTCCTCCCCACCTCCACCAATCACTTCCATCAAATAAGATATTATTAACCCAATATATTAAAAATGAGAATAATAATGCCTATAGTATCTACCTTTCAAAGTTGTTTTGAGTATAACATTGGATATTTATAAACACTCTGTCAACCTTAAAGCTCTCTGTAAATGCAAGTTCTCAATGCTATCATCATTTTTATTATTTCCAGTGCAGGACCCAAACGAAAGAAGGATTCCCAACAAACTGCAGTAAAAACTGCAGTTTGATAAATTTAGAACAATACTAATTCAGAAACCTGTAGCCATGGGAAGGATTCTGAAGAGCCTCCCTCAAACAGGGAGAACAGAATTTTTATGATCTGAGAAAAATAATTTATTATTTTTGAAGTTCCCTCTAATGTTCCCTCCTTGTTAGCAGAGCTGAGTGACTTATTTTCTTTTACAGCAGCTTGGTAGCAGAGTAGATAAAGAGTGCTGCAGTCAGGAAGACCTGCAGCCTCAGACACTTACTAGCTCTGTGACTCTGAGCAAGTTTCTTAACCTTTATCTGCTTCACTTTCCTTAGCTGTAAAAGGGGGCTCATATAGCACCTTCTTCCCAGGGTTGTGAGGATTAGATGAGGTAACATTTGTAAAATACTGTGCCTGGCACAGAATAAATTCTTGTTTCCTTTAAGTTAGTCTTGTAAGAGGGATGAGAAACTTAGTTATTCTTATTATTTTTTAAATTAACCTTGTAGGCATATTGGACTAACAATAAACCCAAATACAGAGATGTAGTTGTGACTGAAGAATTCACACTGAAATAGAGGCTACTTTCAAAATGGACTCAAAAAGAGCAATTATACAGGATTCCCCTCATGTCCCCACCTCTACACTGTAGGTCCTTCAGATGCCTCTTTTTAGCTGATATTGAGCTGATTACATCATCCCCAGAATACGATAAGACCCTCTAAATAGGATCTAGAATTTGACCTAAATAGCCACAAAAGATAAATCAAATAGATGAATCTAGAATCCAGATTGTGATATGCTGTTGAATGGACCATCTATTGAGCATCAGCACGTTTAACTCAGAGACTAGTTGATATTCACTGATCTGAACTTCAAACCCAGCCAGTTACCTACTCAGGCCATCTTACTATTTGCCTCCCTCCATTGACCTGCTCTTCCTTACCTGGACTGTTACTGGCCATATCAGAAATGAGGTTTGGACTTCCTATTTAGGTCTCCTCAAATCCAATGCTTATTCTAATATTATATAAACGATTTGGAAAAATAGCAGAGGAAGGAACTCTATCAAATCCCTTTCATAATACAAATATGGTGTTGATTCCTGTAGGAAAGGATTTCTACAGGGCACAGCAATGCAGGCTGGCAGCCTGGGTTGGTGCAAGATCAAGATTCCTCAGAGCTTGGCTGGGTCAGGATTCTAGGGCAGTTGGAAACTCTCTCTCAAGCTGGGTGGCAGACTGGAAGTCTGTGGTCTCCCTGAAGAAACCAACTGAGGAGCTGCCAAGGTCTTTAGAGTATCAAATAAGGTTGAGTGAGTGTTCCTCTTCACATTGGTGGACATTGTGAATGCTGAGAACCTTCTCCCTTTTTGGACCTTATGAGGACACTACATCTTGATCCTGCTGTTTGACCCAACCATCTGGAGTTTGTGAGAATCTGGCCCTGTGGACATTGCTAACCCCTTGTAATTTAGTTTTAGTTAAGTTAAGGTTTATTTAGGTTTAATACCGGAATGGGTTAATAGTAGTAGTACTCCCTAAATTCCCTTCTAATTCCCTTTTTCCTTATTTAATTAAATATACCCCTGTTATAGATTTATTAGTGTTATCTTCTGTTAGCCTTCCCTGAAACCTTTCCCTAAAATCTTCTATAAAACCTCCTCTATAACAGTTCTTACTATAACATGCCTAAAATAGGAAGAGACAAAACAGTAAAAGGAAACTAGAATAATCTTCTTAATGAATATTGATACAAATTTTAAATAAAATCCTAGCAAGATTACAGCAATGTATCACAAGGATCATACACTATGACAAGGTGGATTTCATACCAGGAATACAGGGATGGTCAGATATTGGAAAAATCATCTGAATAATTGACCTTCTCAATAACAAAACCAAGAGAAACTGTATGATTATATCAATAGATGCAGAAAAAACTTTTGACAAAATACAACACCCTATCTATGATATCTACTGGCTGCATAACCCTGGGAAAGTCATTTAGATTCTTAGTGCTCTAGGAAAACTGTCTAAAACTCTGAGCTGCAGAGGAGATATGGACCTGCATTGGTAAAGGGAGTTCCAGCTTTTAAAAGAACCCTACATGAAAAAAAAGTATAGGTTTGGTCCCAAACTCTTTCAAGAGGTTACAGGATCAAAGAAATAAAATGACATGACTAAGGTCACACAGTTATTACCAGAGTCAAAATATGGAATCTGGAGATCCCAATTCTAAGTGCATTTCTCTTTTTACTAAAGTAGGGGAACCTATTAATCTGAGGGGTACGACAGACTGAAAATGAAAATAATATTAAAGAAAATTTAGATAAAGAAGTGAAAGATTGACCCATACTCTCCTGACTTCAGTTTCCACTTTGAAAAATAGGGGAGGGAGTTTGATTAGACCCTGTCCTTTTTAAGTTGCCTATTCTGAGATTCTATAGCTATGTTTGTGTTCTGAGAGGACTAGCTCCTCTAGTGTGAGCGTTTGCTGAGCCCCTTTTCAGGGTCACTCATCCACTTGTGGCGCCCATCTTTCAGCTAACACCTCCTATAACATGAGTAGGGCCACATTCCAGTAAAATTGTTATGGCATATGGGCTAAACCAGGTTGAGAGTAACTGATTGGCCTCAAACTTGCCAGTGAGTTAGGGAGAGATCTACTCCCAGCATGTGAAGACACCCTGCACTGGAATGGAGGGATGAGAACAAGTTATTCCAATGGCCATGAAGGCAGATACTGTGGAGAACTTTGAGCTTGGTCAGGCTGGATCAGTGCCAGTGCCAGAACTTTGCATTGCCATTGGACTTCAAGGACGGGAAGAGTGTGTGAGGCTGGTGACCTTGGCCAACTCTGCTTCACTTAAATCCAATTCAGGAGGAAGTTAAGACATCGCCCTATGGTCTCATTGGTCCTTTTTTGAAAGGAAAGATGAAAAATAACTAAAGGAAAAGAGGGTTTGTGGGGAGTATGTTCAAACATACCATTATTGAAAAAATACTGAGAAGGGAGCTTCTATTGCTAAAATATTTAAGTAAAAATGAAAGTGTGGTTCATTGCATAGATGGTTCTAGTTCCCCAAATCACAGTCCAATATATACCAAAATGAGCACCCTCTTGACAACAGTCCCCACAAAAATGCTGTCTCATGGACTTCACCCTTTATTAGAGGTGATAACATGGACTTAGTAAGTATACATGAGATACATACAAAATAAATGAGAGATAATTAGAGAGGAGGAACACTAGGAATTGGGGGGCGGGGTCAGAAAAGACTTCACCCAGAAGGGGATGCTTGAACTCAGTCTTGAAGGAAGCATTTCCAAGAGGTAGAGATGAGAAGTACATTTCAAGATTCAAGGACAATCAGTACAAAGGCACAGGATGAAGAGATGGAGTGTTATGTATGAAGAAGAATAAGAGGCCAAAAGAACGACAACTCTGAGATTCCATAATTCTGTAAAAAGCGAGAATAACGAGGAATGGGGGATGGAAAAGAGGATCAATTGAATTGGAGCCATGAAAGCTAAGTTGAAAGGCTAAAATGTGTCATAACAGGCAACCAAGAGCCCTTACAGGTCCGGAGCAGGTTGGAAATGGCATCTGAAGAAAGGTATTCCAGCAGAAGCATGGAGGATGCATTGAAGCTGGAGTGCCTGAAAGTAGGAGGCCTTCTGGATCTTGTAGCAATGATTTAGGCATGAGGTGATGAGGGCTGGTAATGATAGTATGACTTTTAAGTGGAACTTAGTGTTAGGGAGAAGTTATCATTTTTTAAGCTCTAAAAAAGAGCCCCACGTTTCTCCCTTTCTTTCTCCCTCTTTCCCTCTCTTTTCTCTCCTTCCCAGCTTCTTTGATCCTTCCCTTACATAAGGAATTTAGTTTTTAGGGGACAAAAAAAAATCAACATTGGAAGTCTCTAAATCTGCAGAAACTTTGAAAACCGCTGATTTAGTTTACTTACCTCTGTATATACTAGACAGTAATCTGTGACACTGTGCTGGAGGGGAAAGATTCCTGGATTTAGAAGAGCAGCTCTCTTACCTGAGACCCAGTTTAGACATTCACAAGTTCTGTGACTTTGGACAAGTTATTTAAACTCTTAGACTCAATGCCCTCCTCTGTAAAAAGCTTGTTCTGTCTCCTCATATCATCAGGATGAGGATCAAATGACATAATGTATAAGAAGTGCTTTGTAAAGTGTAATATAAAAGTGAGCTAGTATTATGGATTAATGTCCTGGGTCATAGACCTTGGAGTAGCTCTCTCTTACTTCCCTCATCTACCAGTTTGGCTACTAGTGGTAGTGCAAACAGTGAGTGGGTGACTGACGCGGTTCCCATCACTGTTCAGCCGGAGGAAGAGACATCATAAAACTGCATCTGCTATTGATACTCCTAATGAGTTTCAGATGAAACCCCCTCCCCCTCCACCTCCCCACCTTTGCCATGTGATTTCAGCATTAAGAGGTAAGACCACAGGTCACAGAACAGTAGAACTAGAAGAAATCTTAGAGATCATCTTGGCAGAAAATCACAGAATTTCAGAGCAGAAGGAACCTCAGAGACTAGAGGCAGCAGAGTGCAGTGGGGAGGGTTCCAGATTTGGAGGCATAGGGTTTGGGTTCAAATCTTGACTCTAGGTGTAGCTAGATAACACAATGGATAGAGCACCAAATCTGGAGTCAGAAAGACCTGTTCAAATCTGGCCTTGGACACATCCCAGTTCTGGGACCCTGGGCAAGTCACTTAACTCCAGTGCCTAATCCTTACTGCTCTTCTATCTTAGAATCAAATTGATTCCAAATCAAAAAAAGACAAGGGCTTAAACAATCAAATAAACAAAAATATCCTGTCTCTGCCATTGGAGAGAGGAGATATTACCTTAGGCAAGACATTTAACTTTCTCATTGATAAAATGGCCTGTATCTATAAGATCACCTCTAAGGTTCCACTTAGCTCTAAATCTATGACCCTGTGACAGTATAGCTATAGAATTAGTCTGGAAAAGACAATTTAATCTGATCTTTATCTTATTTTATAAATAGGGAACATATGTACAGATAAGTTACTTTTCTGTCATGCCTGAAATTTTCTTCCTCTCATTTTTATTTCCTGGCTTCCTTCAAGTCTTAGTTAAAGCCTGTCTTTCTTCAGGAAGCTTTTCCCAATCCCCCTTAATGATACTGTACTACCTCTATTGATTATTTCCAATTTATTATCTATCTATAGCTTTATGACTCTCTCTTTCTCCTATCATCTATCTACACCAGTATCTCTCTCTCTGTCTCTCTGGCTCTCTCGTTGTCTCTCTCTGTCTCTCTCTCTCTCTCTCTCTCTGTCTCTTTCTCTCTTTCTCTCTCTCTCTCTCATTTGTTTGTAGGTGTTTACACCTTGTCTCATCCATTAGACTGTGAGCTCTCTGAGATTACAGACTGTTTTTGTTTTAGTATCCTCAGCACTTAGTACAATGCCTGGCACATATTAGGTACTTAATAAACACTTGCCCCTACCCCCCCCCCCCCCACTATTACTTTATTCACAGAATTTCAGAGACTTAGAGTTGAAAGGGACCTAGAGGTCATTGAATCCAAATCCTACTTGAACAAAAACCTCCTCTATAGCAACCTGATGAAAAGAGGTTATGTAGCCTTGGTTTAAATGCCTCTAATGAGGTGGAACTCACTGCCTCCTAAAATAGCTGATTCCATTTCTTGATACCTCTGTTACTTAAATCAAGTCTAAATTTGTTCTTCCTCAACTTCAACTAACTGTACTCATTATACCTTCTAAGGCCATGTAGAATCCATCTGCTCCATATGACCAGCCTTCAAATGCTTAAAGATGGCCACCAACTTTCCCCAAGTCTTCTTTATTTTAGATGAAACATTCCCAGGTATTTCAGCCAGTTCTCATATGGTATGTTCTGGGGACCCTTCTCTTTCTTGTTTATGCTACTTTCAATGTTCCTTAGCTTATCAGTGGTTTCTCTGAAATGTGACACCCAAGACTAAACACCATGCTCCATAGATGGCTACCATTGTTGCCTTGAGTCTTCTCTTTTTCAGATGAAACGTTCTCTGGAATTTCAGCCACTACTCACATGACATGAACTGGAGGACCTTCCCTCTCCTATTTGTGCTCTTCTGAAAGCTTTGTAGCTTGTCCTGATGACTTCTCTGACACAAAGCAACGAGGGCTGAACACTATGCTCCTTAGGTAAGGGTAGGATGGAGCCAGCAGGACTGTCAGCCCCCTTCTGTTGAATATTATTCTTTTCTTTCCCAATACTGCCCAGGGTTATATCAACTTTTCCCCCTGCTATATCATACTGTTGGCAATAATGAGCTTGTAGTCCATTAAAAGCCTCCAATCTCTTTCAGACATGTTGCTTCTATGGCACTCTGCCTTGCATGTATGAATTTGCTTTTTTGAATCATATAATATTGGACTTTTATCCTTGCTAAATGTTATTAGTTCAATCCAACGGTCTAGCTTGTCAGAGCCTTTTTAATTCTGACTATGTCATCCAATATCTCTTCTTTCCTTACCTCATTTTTGATGAGCTAAATTTGCCATCCCTAATTTTATCTAAGTCACTGAGAAAAATATGACACAGTGCAGGACCCAATATAAATCCCTGGGACTCTCCACTGGAGAAATCCTTTCAGTTCACAATGACCAATTTTTGGATCCAATTATAAGACTCTTGGCTCAAATTCCTTTTGGCTTTAGAAGTCAGCTACAACATGTAGAACACATTGATTTTTCATTTTTCAAGCAAAGAAACAAAACAAACAGAAAGACCGTATACTGCCATAGGGAACTATGGTTTTCAATCTGAAACTGAAATTCAAACTAGGGACCTTAGGGATTTACAGAAGAGTCTATCTTGGACAAACCTCTGGAAAGGCTCAAAGAAGGAACTATATATTTTTAGCCAGATAACTGGTTGTTAGCAGCCTTTTCTACTGGCTTATCCATTCCCCCTCCCTTTTCTTCTCTATTTTGCTTAAAAGGATGCAGTATCTAAACTTGACCTGGAACTGGTTTGAGTAGACCAAGAAGTCTGAAAGGGGTGGGGAGACCCTAAATGCTACCTCCACTAAAGATCCCTGTCTCACGTTGTGGACTACTTTTTCACCTCTATGTCAGCAAAATGAGAATTTGCATGAGCAAAAGGAAAGACACTTTTCTAATTTCAATTGATTATGCATTTAAAATATGAGATGCCAAGTTAAACTTGTTATGGCCTCTGGTAATCTGATATCTGGGATTTGTCAATTCTTGTCTAATTAAGTGACACAATTGTCTGGGTTAATTGGGTCTTCTGTGCCCTCAGTTCACATTCTACAGAGAGCCATGAATTCTGTCTACATATGGGCTAAACTTGTTGGGCACCTAGCTTGTTTTTTTTTTATCTGCCTTTAAGAGCCTTTTTCTGAGGCCTTGTGGAAGTCAGACAATGGCAGATAATTTTGTTATCTGAACAATGTTCTCCTCTCTGAGGCAGAGGGCTGGCTTCTGAGTTCTAGAAGGGAATATCATCAGGAGAGAAAGGATTAGGATTTAGGAAGGAAGAGAAAACAAAAGAAAGGAAAGGAAAG